>NW_027645889.1:0-1296670 GCF_951394435.1 Stenella coeruleoalba | reverse complement strand
CTTGTCTATTCCATATTTGGCTTAAGGAACTTTATCTGTGCTCATTTCAATCTCTGGTTTTATGCAGCACCCCAACTCACCTTTACCCTTAAGCAAGCATAAGTTGTTTTTCTAAATTTGAGACCCTGTTCTCTTCTGTAATTCAGTTCCTGCGTAGCCAAGTTTCCATTCCGTGTATTACTGATATCTTATGATGTTTCTTTTTCTGTGTGACTTATTTCAGTTAGAATCATCATACCTGAATCCACTCATTGTGCTGCTAAGGGCCTGATGACATAGATTTCATTGCTGAGTGATATTGTTTTGTAAGTGAATACCACAACTTCTTTATCCATTTTTCACTTTCTGCGATGTTGAACTTGTACTGTAAACGAGGTTCTTGTAAACAGAGCCGTTCCAAACTTTGGGGTGGCTGTGTCTTTTTGATTTTAATTTCCCTAAGCTATAGGACCATAAGTGGAAGTGCCCTAGGCTCTGTTGCTTTGTTTTTTAGATGTTTCAGGAAACACCATACACTTCTCCCCAGTGGTTGTTGGCAATTTACATCCCGCCCATCAGCATAACAAGGCTCCCAGTTCTCAATGGCCTGTTGCCTTTCTGGATTTTACACTTTTTTCAGATGGCCCTTTTGACCGGGGGGAAGTGAGACTTCATTGTAGTGCAGATTTCCTTTGCAAGCTTGCTTGGTTGGCCAAAAAGGGCGTATGCGTTTTTTCCTGAATATATTCAGGAAAAAACGCATACGCCCTTTTTGGCCAAGTGCATCATTGTGGACGTTCTGCCTCTTTTCCTATGCTTTCAATGCAATTGCAGTCTACCTCCTGAAATCGGTTTCCTGCAATTCTGCCCCGCTTTCAAGTCCTCTTGGCAGCCTTACTTCAGTCTATTTTTGGACGATAGCTGTCATTTATAACTCTGCAGGTTTGTGAATTACAGTGCTCCTGAGCTCCTTTCTACAACTCGCTTTCTTGTGACCTGGCCGCAACACCGCAGGATGGCTTCAGGCCCTAATCTGGTTCCGGCCCGCCCTGCTGAGCCTTTGGTTAATTCCTCTTCCTGGTGGGAAATGAGAGTTAAATTTGCCCGTCCAGACACCTCCAGCTAGCCTCTCATTGGTTCACGCTATTCCTGTTCATCTTCCGCAGAAATTGCAAACTGGGCCAAACAGGAGGTTAAAGGGACTGACTCTCCAAGTGGGGAGAGTGTTAGTAAAGCGTCTGGAATGTTATACCCGAGTACCAGGGGAGGAAAACTGAGACATATTTGAACACGTCTCCCGATCACATGGTTGATCATACTCTAGGTTCCACATGCATGTTTTAGCTGAAGGAAGAATACCTTAAACCTGGGTAGTTGAAACCCTTGGAATGGGTACCATGCAATATGACTTCAAAGGGTCTTCATTTGCTCACCGAACCTCTCCAATCCTATCACTGCTGCGTTTATGCCCCTGTACACATGCTTGATTCTCTTTCGGAGACATAGCAATCCATAGGTTTTAAGATACTTACTAGTCAGGTACATTCTTAGGCGTTTAATATGGGGTGTTGAGTCCATTTCGTTGAGCAAGGAGTAGCTCTTGTCTATTCCATATTTGGCTTAAGGAACTTTATCTGTGCTCATTTCAATCTCTGGTTTTATGCAGCACCCCTACTCACCTTTACCCTTAAGCAAGAATAAGTTGGTTTTCTAAATTTGAGACCCTGTTCTGTTCTGTAATTCAGTTCCTGTGTAGCCAAGTTTACATTCCGTGTATTACTGATATCTTATGATGTTTCTTTTTCTGTGTGACTTACTTCAGTTAGAATCATCATACCTGAATCAACTCATTGTGCTGCTAAGGGCCTGATGACACAGATTTCATTGCTGAGTGATATTGCTTTGTAAGTAAATACCACAACTTCTTTATCCATTTTTCACTTTCTGCGATGTTGAACTTGTACTGTAAACGAGGTTCTTGTAAACAGAGGCGTCCCAAACTTTGGGGTGGCTGTGTCTTTTTTATTTTAATTTCCCTAAGCTATAGGACCATAAGTGGCAGTGCCCTAGGCTCTGTTGCTTTGTTTTTTAGATGTTTCAGGAAACACCATACACTTCTCCCGAGTGTCTGTTGGCAATTTACATCCCGCCCATCAGCATAACAAGGCTCCCAGTTCTCCATGGCCTGTCCTGCCTTTCTGGATTTTACACTTTTTTCAGATGGCCCTTTTGACCGGGGGGAAGTGAGACTTCATTGTAGTGCAGATTTCCTTTGCAAGCTTGCTTGGTTGGCCAAAAAGGGCGTATGCGTTTTTTCCTGAATATATTCAGGAAAAAACGCATACGCCCTTCTTGGCCAAGTGCATCATTGTGGACGTTCTGCCTCTTTTCCTATGCTTTCAATGCAATTCCAGTCTACCTCCTGAAATCGGTTTCCTGCAATTCTGCCCCGCTTTCAAGTCCTCTTGGCAGCCTTACTTCAGTCTATTTTTGGACGATAGCTGTCATTTATAACTCTGCAGGTTTGTGAATTACAGTGCCCCTGAGCTCCTTTCTTCAACTCGCTTTCTTGTGACCTGGCCGCAACACCGCAGGATGGCTTCAGGCCCTAATCTGGTTCCGGCACGGCACGCTGAGCCTTTGGTTATTTCCTCTTCCTGGTGGGAAATGAGAGTTAAATTTGCCCGTCTAGACACCTCCAGCTAGTCTCTCATTGGTTCTCGCTATTCCTGTTCATCTTCCGCAGAAATTGCAAACTGGGCCAAACAGGAGGTTAAAGGCGCTGACTCTCCAAGTGGGGAGAGTGTTAGTAAAGCGTCTGGAATGTTGCACCCGAGTACCAGGGGAGGAAAACTGAGACATATTTGAACACGTCTCCCGTTCACATGGTTGATCATACTTGGGTTCCACATGCATGTTTTAGCTGAAGGAAGAATACCTTAAACGTGGAGAGTTGAGACCCGTGTAATGGGTACCATGCAATATGACTTCAAAGGGTCTTCATTTGCTCACCGAACCTCTCCAATCCTATCACTGCTGCGTTTATGCCCCTGTACACATGCTTGATTCTCTTTTGGAGACATAGCAATCCATAGGTTTTACGATACTTACAAGTCAGGTACATTCTTAGGCGTTTAATATGCGGTGTTGAGTCCATTTCGTTGAGCAAGGAGTAGCTCTTGTCTATTCCATATTTGACTTAAGGAACTTTATCTGTGCTCATTTCAATCTCTGGTTTTATGCAGCACCCCAACTCACCTTTCCCCTTAAGCAAGCATAAGTTGGTTTTCTAAATTTGAGACCCTGTTCTGTTCTGTAATTCAGTTCCTGTGTAGCCAAGTTTACATTCCGTGTATTACTGATATCTTATGATGTTTCTTTTTCTGTGTGACTTACTTCAGTTAGAATCATCATACCTGAATCCACTCATTGTGCTGCTAA
The DNA here is from genome assembly GCF_951394435.1 of Stenella coeruleoalba. Classification (NCBI taxonomy): domain Eukaryota; kingdom Metazoa; phylum Chordata; class Mammalia; order Artiodactyla; family Delphinidae; genus Stenella; species Stenella coeruleoalba. Next base: position 1,293,250 of record NW_027645889.1, on the reverse strand, counting down.
GGGCCTGATGACACAGATTTCATTGCTGAGTGATATTGCTTTGTAAGTAAATACCACAACTTCTTTATCCATTTTTCACTTTCTGCGATGTTGAACTTGTACTGTAAACGAGGTTCTTGTAAACAGAGCCGTTCCAAACTTTCGGGTGGCTGTGTCTTTTTGATTTTAATTTCCCTAAGCTATAGGACCATAAGTGGAAGTGCTCTAGGTTCTGTTGCTTTGTTTTTTAGATGTTTCAGGAAACACCATACACTTTTCCCGAGTGGTTGTTGGCAATTTACATCCCGCCCATCAGCATAACAAGGCTCCCAGTTCTCCATGGCCTGTCCTGCCTTTCTGGATTTTACACTTTTTTCAGATGGCCCTTTTGACCGGGGGGAAGTGAGACTTCATTGTAGTGCAGATTTCCTTTGCAAGCTTGCTTGGTTGGCCAAAAAGGGCGTATGCGTTTTTTCCTGAATATATTCAGGAAAAAACGCATACGCCCTTTTTGGCCAAGTGCATCATTGTGGACGTTCTGCCTCTTTTCCTATGCTTTCAATGCAATTCCAGTCTACCTCCTGAAATCGGTTTCCTGCAATTCTGCCCCGCTTTCAAGTCCTCTTGGCAGCCTTACTTCAGTCTATTTTTGGACGATAGCTGTCATTTATAACTCTGCAGGTTTGTGCATTACAGTGCCCCTGAGCTCCTTTCTTCAACTCGCTTTCTTTTGAGCTGGCCGCAACACCGCAGGATGGCTTCAGGCCCTAATCTGGTTCCGGCACGGCACGCTGAGCCTTTGGTTAATTCCTCTTCCTGGTGGGAAATGAGAGTTAAATTTGCCCGTCCAGACACCTCCAGCTAGTCTCTCATTTGTTCTCGCTATTCCTGTTCATCTTCCGCAGAAATTGCAAACTGGGCCAAACAGGAGGTTAAAGGGACTGACTCTCCAAGTCGGGAGAGTGTTAGTAAAGCGTCTGGAATGTTGCACCCGAGTACCAGGGTACGAAAACTGAGACATATTTTAACACGTCTCCCGATCACATGGTTGATCATACTCTAGGTTCCACATGCATGTTTTAGCTGAAGGAAGAATACCTTAAACCTGGGTAGTTGAAAGCCGTGGAATGGGTACCATGCAATATGACTTCAAAGGGTCTTCATTTGCTCACCGAACCTCTCCAATCCTATCACTGCTGCGTTTATGCCCCTGTACACATGCTTGATTCTCTTTCGGAGACATAGCAATCCATAGGTTTTCCGATACTTACTAGTCAGGTACATTCTTAGGCGTTTAATATGCGGTGTTGAGTCCATTTCGTTGAGCAAGGAGTAGCTCTTGTCTATTCCATATTTGACTTAAGGAACTTTATCTGTGCTCATTTCAATCTCTGGTTTTATGCAGCACCCCAACTCACCTTTACCCTTAAGCAAGCATAAGTTGGTTTTCTAAATTTGAGACCCTGTTCTGTTCTGTAATTCAGTTCCTGTGTAGCCAAGTTTACATTCCGTGTATTACTGATATCTTATGATGTTTCTTTTTCTGTGTGACTTATTTCAGTTAGAATCATCATACCTGAATCCACTCATTGTGATGCTAAGGGCCTGATGACATAGATTTCATTGCTGAGTGATATTGCTTTGTAAGTAAATACCACAACTTCTTTATCCATTTTTCACTTTCTGCGATGTTGAACTTGTACTGTAAACGAGGTTCTTGTAAACAGAGCCGTTCCAAACTTTGGGGTGGCTGTGTCTTTTTGAATTTAATTTCCCTAAGCTATAGGACCATAAGTGGCAGTGCCCTAGGCTCTGTTGCTTTGTTTTTTCGATGTTTCAGGAAACACCATACACTTCTCCCAAGTGTCTGTTGGCAATTTACATCCCGCCCATCAGCATAACAAGGCTCCCAGTTCTCAATGGCCTGTTGCCTTTCTGGATTTTACACTTTTTTCAGATGGCCCTTTTGACCGGGTGGAAGTGAGACTTCATTGTAGTGCAGATTTCCGTTGCAAGCTTGCTTGGTTGGCCAAAAAGGGCGTATGCGTTTTTTCCTGAATATATTCAGGAAAAAACGCATACGCCCTTTTTGGCCAAGTGCATCATTGTGGACGTTCTGCCTCTTTTCCTATGCTTTCAATGCAATTCCAGTATACCTCCTGAAATCGGTTTCCTGTAATTCTGCCCCGCTTTCAAGTCCTCTTGGCAGCCTTACTTCAGTCTATTTTTGGACGATAGCTGTCATTTATAACTCTGCAGGTTTGTGAATTACAGTGCCCCTGAGCTCCTTTCTTCAACTCGCTTTCTTTTGAGCTGGCCGCAACACCGCAGGATGGCTTCAGGCCCTAATCTGGTTCCGGTACGGCACGCTGAGCCTTTGGTTATTTCCTCTTCCTGGTGGGAAATGAGAGTTAAATTTGCCCGTCCAGACACCTCCAGCTAGTCTCTCATTGGTTCTCGCTATTCCTGTTCATCTTCCGCAGAAATTGCAAACTGGGTCAAACAGGAGGTTAAAGGCGCTGACTCTCCAAGTGGGGAGAGTGTTAGTAAAGCGTCTGGAATGTTGCACCCGAGTACCAGGGGAGTAAAAGTGAGACATATTTGAACACGTCTCCCGTTCACATGGTTGATCATACTTGGGTTCCACATGCATGTTTTAGCTGAAGGAAGAATACCTTAAACCTGGAGAGTTGAGACCCGTGTAATGGGTACCATGCAATATGACTTCAAAGGGTCTTCATTTGCTCACCGAACCTCTCCAATCCTATCACTGCTGCGTTTATGCCCCTGTACACACGCTTGATTCTCTTTTGGAGACATAGCAATCCATAGGTTTTAAGATACTTACTAGTCAGGTACATTCTTAGGCGTTTACTATGGGGTTTTGAGTCCATTTCGTTGAGCAAGGAGTAGCTCTTGTCTATTCCATATTTGGCTTAAGGAACTTTATCTGTGCTCATTTCAATCTCTGGTTTTATGCAGCACCCCAACTCACCTTTACCCTTAAGCAAGCATAAGTTGGTTTTCTAAATTTGAGACCCTGTTCTGTTCTGTAATTCAGTTCCTGTGTAGCCAAGTTTACATTCCGTGTATTACTGATATCTTATGATGTTTCTTTTTCTGTGTGACTTATTTCAGTTAGAATCATCATACCTGAATCCACTCATTGTGATGCTAAGGGCCTGATGACACAGATTTCATTGCTGAGTGATATGCTTTGTAAGTAAATACCACAACTTCTTTATCCATTTTTCACTTTCTGCGATGTTGAACTTGTACTGTAAACGAGGTTCTTGTAAACAGAGGCGTCCCAAACTTTGGGGTGGCTGTGTCTTTTAGATTTTAATTTCCCTAAGCTATAGGACCATAAGTGGAAGTGCCCTAGGTTCTGTTGCTTTGTTTTTTAGATGTTTCAGGAAACACCATACACTTCTCCCAAGTGTCTGTTGGCAATTTACATCCCGCCCATCAGCATAACAAGGCTCCCAGTTCTCCATGGCCTGTCCTGCCTTTCTGGATTTTACACTTTTTTCAGATGGCCCTTTTGACCGGGGGGAAGTGAGACTTCATTGTAGTGCAGATTTCCTTTGCAAGCTTGCTTGGTTGGCCAAAAAGGGCGTATGCGTTTTTTCCTGAATATATTCAGGAAAAAACACATACGCCCTTTTTGGCCAAGTGCATCATTGTGGACGTTCTGCCTCTTTTCCTATGCTTTCAATGCAATTCCAGTCTACCTCCTGAAATCGGTTTCCTGCAATTCTGCCCCGCTTTCAAGTCCTCTTGGCAGCCTTACTTCAGTCTATTTTTGGACGATAGCTGTCATTTATAACTCTGCAGGTTTGTGAATTACAGTGCCCCTGAGCTCCTTTCTTCAACTCGCTTTCTTTTGAGCTGGCCGCAACACCGCAGGATGGCTTCAGGCCCTAATCTGGTTCCGGTACGGCACGCTGAGCCTTTGGTTATTTCCTCTTCCTGGTGGGAAATGAGAGTTAAATTTGCCCGTCCAGACACCTCCAGCTAGCCTCTCATTGGTTCTCGCTATTCCTGTTCATCTTCCGCAGAAATTGCAAACTGGGCCAAACAGGAGGTTAAAGGGACTGACTCTCCAAGTGGGGAGAGTGTTAGTAAAGCGTCTGGAATGTTGCACCCGAGTACCAGGGTACGAAAACTGACATATTTGAACACGTCTCCCGATCACATGGTTGATCATACTCTAGGTTCCACATGCATGTTTTAGCTGAAGGAAGAATACCTTAAACCTGGGTAGTTGAAACCCGTGGAATGGGTACCATGCAATATGACTTCAAAGGGTCTTCATTTGCTCACCGAACCTCTCCAATCCTATCACTGCTGCGTTTATGCCCCTGTACACATGCTTGATTCTCTTTCGGAGACATAGCAATCCATAGGTTTTAAGATACTTACTAGTCAGGTACATTCTTAGGCGTTTAATATGCGGTGTTGAGTCCATTTCGTTGAGCAAGGAGTAGCTCTTGTCTATTCCATATTTGACTTAAGGAACTTTATCTGTGCTCATTTCAATCTCTGGTCTTATGCAGCACCCAAACTCACCTTTACCCTTAAGCAAGCATAAGTTGGTTTTCTAAATTTGAGTCCCTGCTCTGTTCTGTAATTCAGTTCCTGTGTAGCCAAGTTTACATTCCGTGTATTACTGATATCTTATGATGTTTCTTTTTCTGTGTGACTTACTTCAGTTAGAATCATCATACCTGAATCCACCCATTGTGCTGCTACGGGCCTGATGACACAGATTTCATTGCTGAGTGATATTGCTTTGTAAGTAAATACCACAACTTCTTTATCCATTTTTCACTTTCTGCGATGTTGAACTTGTACTGTAAACGAGGTTCTTGTAAACAGAGCCGTTTGAAAGTTTGGTGTGGCTGTGTCTTTTTGATTTTAATTTCCCTAAGCTATAGGACCATAAGTGGCAGTGCCCTAGGCTCTGTTGCTTTGTTTTTTAGATGTTTCAGGAAACACCATACACTTCTCCCGAGTGTCTGTTGGCAATTTACATCCCGCCCATCAGCATAACAAGGCTCCCAGTTCTCCATGGCCTGTCCTGCCTTTCTGGATTTTACACTTTTTTCAGATGACCCTTTTGACCGGGGGGAAGTGAGACTTCATTGTAGTGCAGATTTCCTTTGCAAGCTTGCTTGGTTGGCCAAAAAGGGCGTATGCGTTTTTTCCTGAATATATTCAGGAAAAAACGCATACGCCCTTTTTGGCCAAGTGCATCATTGTGGACGTTCTGCCTCTTTTCCTATGCTTTCAATGCAATTCCAGTCTACCTCCTGAAATCGGTTTCCTGCAATTCTGCCCCGCTTTCAAGTCCTCTTGGCAGCCTTACTTCAGTCTATTTTTGGACGATAGCTGTCATTTATAACTCTGCAGGTTTGTGAATTACAGTGCCCCTGAGCTCCTTTCTTCAACTCGCTTTCTTGTGACCTGGCCGCAACACCGCAGGATGGCTTCAGGCCCTAATCTGGTTCCGGCACGGCACGCTGAGCCTTTGGTTATTTGCTCTTCCTGGTGGGAAATGAGAGTTAAATTTGCCCGTCCAGACACCTCCAGCTAGTCTCTCATTGGTTCTCGCTATTCCTGTTCATCTTCCGCAGAAATTGCAAACTGGGCCAAACAGGAGGTTAAAGGGACTGACTCTCCAAGTCGGGAGAGTGTTAGTAAAGCGTCTGGAATGTTGCCCCCGAGTACCAGGGTACGAAAACTGAGACATATTTGAACACGTCTCCCGATCACATGGTTGATCATACTCTAGGTTCCACATGCATGTTTTAGCTGAAGGAAGAATACCTTAAACCTGGGTAGTTGAAACCCGTGGAATGGGTACCATGCAATATGACTTCAAAGGGTCTTCATTTGCTCACCGAACCTCTCCAATCCTATCACTGCTGCGTTTATGCCCCTGTACACATGCTTGATTCTCTTTCGGAGACATAGCAATCCATAGGTTTTAAGATACTTACTAGTCAGGTACATTCTTAGGCGTTTAATATGCGGTGTTGAGTCCATTTCGTTGAGCAAGGAGTAGCTCTTGTCTATTCCATATTTGGCTTAAGGAACTTTATCTGTGCTCATTTCAATCTCTGGTTTTATGCAGCACCCCAACTCACCTTTCTCCTTAAGCAAGCATAAGTTGGTTTTCTAAATTTGAGACCCTGTTCTGTTTTGGAATGCAGTTCCTGTGTAGCCAAGTTTACATTCCGTGTATTAGTGATATCTTATGATGTTTCTTTTTCTGTGTGACTTATTTCAGTTAGAATCATCGTACCTGAATCCACTCATTATGCTGCTACGGGCCTGATGACATAGATTTCATTGCTGAGCGATACTGCATTGTACGTAAGTACCACAAGTTCTTTATCCATTTTTCACTTTCTGTGACATTGAACTTGTATGGTAAACGAGGTTCTTGTAAATGGAGGCGTCCCAAACTTTGGGGTGGCTGTGTCTTTTTGATTTTAATTTCCCTAAGCTATAGGACCATAAGTGGAAGTGCCCTAGGCTCTGTTGCTTTGTTTTTTAGATGTTTCAGGAAACACCATACACTTCTCCCGAGTGGTTGTTGGCAATTTACATCCCGCCCATCAGCATAACAAGGCTCCCAGTTCTCCATGGCCTGTCCTGCCTTTCTGGATTTTACACTTTTTTCAGATGGCCCTTTTGACCGGGGGGAAGTGAGACTTCATTGTAGTGCAGATTTCCTTTGCAAGCTTGCTTGGTTGGCCAAAAAGGGCGTATGTGTTTTTTCCTGAATATATTCAGGAAAAAACGCATACGCCCTTTTTGGCCAAGTGCATCATTGTGGACGTTCTGCCTCTTTTCCTATGCTTTCAATGCAATTCCAGTCTACCTCCTGAAATCGGTTTCCTGCAATTCTGCCCCGCTTTCAAGTCCTCTTGGCAGCCTTACTTCAGTCTATTTTTGGACGATAGCTGTCATTTATAACTCTGCAGGTTTGTGAATTACAGTGCCCCTGAGCTCCTTTCTTCAACTCGCTTTCTTTTGAGCTGGCCGCAACACCGCAGGATGGCTTCAGGCCCTAATCTGGTTCCGGTACGGCACGCTGAGCCTTTGGTTATTTCCTCTTCCTGGTGGGAAATGAGAGTTAAATTTGCCCGTCCAGACACCTCCAGCTAGCCTCTCATTGGTTCTCGCTATTCCTGTTCATCTTCCGCAGAAATTGCAAACTGGGCCAAACAGGAGGTTAAAGGGACTGACTCTCCAAGTGGGGAGAGTGTTAGTAAAGCGTCTGGAATGTTGCACCCGAGTACCAGGGTACGAAAACTGACATATTTGAACACGTCTCCCGATCACATGGTTGATCATACTCTAGGTTCCACATGCATGTTTTAGCTGAAGGAAGAATACCTTAAACCTGGGTAGTTGAAACCCGTGGAATGGGTACCATGCAATATGACTTCAAAGGGTCTTCATTTGCTCACCGAACCTCTCCAATCCTATCACTGCTGCGTTTATGCCCCTGTACACATGCTTGATTCTCTTTCGGAGACATAGCAATCCATAGGTTTTAAGATACTTACTAGTCAGGTACATTCTTAGGCGTTTAATATGCGGTGTTGAGTCCATTTCGTTGAGCAAGGAGTAGCTCTTGTCTATTCCATATTTGACTTAAGGAACTTTATCTGTGCTCATTTCAATCTCTGGTCTTATGCAGCACCCAAACTCACCTTTACCCTTAAGCAAGCATAAGTTGGTTTTCTAAATTTGAGTCCCTGCTCTGTTCTGTAATTCAGTTCCTGTGTAGCCAAGTTTACATTCCGTGTATTACTGATATCTTATGATGTTTCTTTTTCTGTGTGACTTACTTCAGTTAGAATCATCATACCTGAATCCACCCATTGTGCTGCTACGGGCCTGATGACACAGATTTCATTGCTGAGTGATATTGCTTTGTAAGTAAATACCACAACTTCTTTATCCATTTTTCACTTTCTGCGATGTTGAACTTGTACTGTAAACGAGGTTCTTGTAAACAGAGCCGTTCGAAAGTTTGGTGTGGCTGTGTCTTTTTGATTTTAATTTCCCTAAGCTATAGGACCATAAGTGACAGTGCCCTAGGCTCTGTTGCTTTGTTTTTTAGATGTTTCAGGAAACACCATACACTTCTCCCGAGTGTCTGTTGGCAATTTACATCCCGCCCATCAGCATAACAAGGCTCCCAGTTGTCCATGGCCTGTCCTGCCTTTCTGGATTTTACACTTTTTTCAGATGACCCTTTTGACCGGGGGGAAGTGAGACTTCATTGTAGTGCAGATTTCCTTTGCAAGCTTGCTTGGTTGGCCAAAAAGGGCGTATGCGTTTTTTCCTGAATATATTCAGGAAAAAACGCATACGACCTTTTTGGCCAAGTGCATCATTGTGGACGTTCTGCCTCTTTTCCTATGCTTTCAGTGCAATTCCAGTCTACCTCCTGAAATCGGTTTCCTGCAATTCTGCCCCGCTTTCAAGTCCTCTTGGCAGCCTTACTTCAGTCTATTTTTGGACGATAGCTGTCATTTATAACTCTGCAGGTTTGTGAATTACAGTGCCCCTGAGCTCCTTTCTTCAACTCGCTTTCTTGTGACCTGGCCGCAACACCGCAGGATGGCTTCAGGCCCTAATCTGGTTCCGGCACGGCACGCTGAGCCTTTGGTTATTTCCTCTTCCTGGTGGGAAATGAGAGTTAAATTTGCCCGTCCAGACACCTCCAGCTAGTCTCTCATTGGTTCTCGCTATTCCTGTTCATCTTCCGCAGAAATTGCAAACTGGGCCAAACAGGAGGTTAAAGGGACTGACTCTCCAAGTGGGGAGAATGTTAGTAAAGCGTCTGGAATGTTGCACCCGAGTACCAGGGTACGAAAACTGAGACATATTTGAACACGTCTCCCGATCACATGGTTGATCATACTCTAGGTTCCACATGCATGTTTTAGCTGAAGGAAGAATACCTTAAACCTGGGTAGTTGAAACCCGTGGAATGGGTACCATGCAATATGACTTCAAAGGGTCTTCATTTGCTCACCGAAGCTCTCCAATCCTATCACTGCTGCGTTTATGCCCCTGTACACATGCTTGATTCTCTTTCGGAGACATAGCAATCCATAGGTTTTAAGATACTTACTAGTCAGGTACATTCTTAGGCGTTTAATATGCGGTGTTGAGTCCATTTCGTTGAGCAAGGAGTAGCTCTTGTCTATTCCATATTTGGCTTAAGGAACTTTATCTGTGCTCATTTCAATCTCTGGTTTTATGCAGCACCCCAACTCACCTTTACCCTTAAGCAAGCATAAGTTGGTTTTCTAAATTTGAGACCCTGTTCTGTTTTGGAATGCAGTTCCTGTGTAGCCAAGTTTACATTCCGTGTATTAGTGATATCTTATGATGTTTCTTTTTCTGTGTGACTTATTTCAGTTAGAATCATCGTACCTGAATCCACTCATTATGCTGCTACGGGCCTGATGACATAGATTTCATTGCTGAGCGATACTGCATTGTACGTAAGTACCACAAGTTCTTTATCCATTTTTCACTTTCTGTGATATTGAACTTGTATGGTAAACGAGGTTCTTGTAAATGGAGGCGTCACAAACTTTGGGGTGGCTGTGTCTTTTTGATTTTAATTTCCCTAAGCTATAGGACCATAAGTGGAAGTGCCCTAGGCTCTGTTGCTTTGTTTTTTAGATGTTTCAGGAAACACCATACACTTCTCCCGAGTGGTTGTTGGCAATTTACATCCCGCCCATCAGCATAACAAGGCTCCCAGTTGTCCATGGCCTGTCCTGCCTTTCTGGATTTTACACTTTTTTCAGATGGCCCTTTTTACCGGGGGGAAGTGAGACTTCATTGTAGTGCAGATTTCCTTTGCAAGCTTGCTTGGTTGGCCAAAAAGGGCGTATGCGTTTTTTCCTGAATATATTCAGGAAAAAACGCATACGCCCTTTTTGGCCAAGTGCATCATTGTGGACGTTCTGCCTCTTTTCCTATGCTTTCAATGCAATTCCAGTCTACCTCCTGAAATCGGTTTCCTGCAATTCTGCCCTGCTTTCAAGTCCTCTTGGCAGCCTTACTTCAGTCTATTTTTGGACGATAGCTGTCATTTATAACTCTGCAGGTTTGTGAATTACAGTGCCCCTGAGCTCCTTTCTTCAACTCGCTTTCTTTTGAGCTGGCCGCAACACCGCAGGATGGCTTCAGGCCCTAATCTGGTTTCGGCACGCCACGCTGAGCCTTTGGTTATTTCCTCTTCCTGGTGGGTAATGAGAGTTAAATTTGCCCGTCCAGACACCTCCAGCTAGCCTCTCATTGGTTCTCGCTATTCCTGTTCATCTTCCGCAGAAATTGCAAACTGGGCCAAACAGGAGGTTAAAGGGACTGACTCTCCAAGTCGGGAGAGTGTTAGTAAAGCGTCTGGAATGTTGCCCCCGAGTACCAGGGTACGAAAACTGAGACATATTTGAACACGTCTCCCGATCACATGGTTGATCATACTCTAGGTTCCACATGCATGTTTTAGCTGAAGGAAGAATACCTTAAACCTGGGTAGTTGAAACCCGTGGAATGGGTACCATGCAATATGACTTCAAAGGGTCTTCCTTTGCTCACCGAACCTCTCCAATCCTATCACTGCTGCGTTTATGCCCCTGTACACATGCTTGATTCTCTTTCGGAGACATAGCAATCCATAGGTTTTACGATACTTACTAGTCAGGTACATTCTTAGGCGTTTAATATGCGGTGTTGAGTCCATTTCGTTGAGCAAGGAGTAGCTCTTGTCTATTCCATATTTGGCTTAAGGAACTTTATCTGTGCTCATTTCAATCTCTGGTTTTATGCAGCACCCCAACTCACCTTTCCCCTTAAGCAAGCATAAGTTGGTTTTCTAAATTTGAGACCCTGTTCTGTTCTGTAATTCAGTTCCTGTGTAGCCAAGTTTACATTCCGTGTATTACTGATATCTTATGATGTTTCTTTTTCTGTGTGACTTACTTCAGTTAGAATCATCATACCTGAATCCACTCATTGTGCTTCTAAGTGCCTGATGACACAGATTTCATTGCTGAGTGATATTGCTTTGTAAGTAAATACCACAACTTCTTTATCCATTTTTCACTTTCTGCGATGTTGAACTTGTACTGTAAACGAGGTTCTTGTAAACAGAGCCGTTCCAAACTTTTGGGTGGCTGTGTCTTTTAGATTTTAATTTCCCTAAGCTATAGGACCATAAGTGGAAGTGCCCTAGGTTCTGTTGCTTTGTTTTTTAGATGTTTCAGGAAACACCATACACTTCTCCCGAGTGGTTGTTGGCAATTTACATCCCGCCCATCAGCATAACAAGGCTCCCAGTTCTCCATGGCCTGTCCTGCCTTTCTGGATTTTACACTTTTTTCAGATGGCCCTTTTGACCGGGGGGAAGTGAGACTTCATTGTAGTTCAGATTTCCTTTGCAAGCTTGCTTGGTTGGCCAAAAAGGGCGTATAGGTTTTTTCCTGAATATATTCAGGAAAAAACGCATACGCCCTTTTTGGCCAAGTGCATCATTGTGGACGTTCTGCCTCTTTTCCTATGCTTTCAATGCAATTCCAGTCTACCTCCTGAAATCGGTTTCCTGCAATTCTGCCCCGCTTTCAAGTCCTCTTGGCAGCCTTACTTCAGTATATTTTTGGACGATAGCTGTCATTTATAACTCTGCAGGTTTGTGAATTACAGTGCCCCTGAGCTCCTTTCTTCAACTCGCTTTCTTGTGACCTGGCCGCAACACCGCCGGATGTCTTCAGGCCCTAATCTGGTTCCGGTACGGCACGCTGAGCCTTTGGTTATTTCCTCTTCCTGGTGGGTAATGAGAGTTAAATTTGCCCGTCCAGACACCTCCAGCTAGCCTCTCATTGGTTCTCGCTATTCCTGTTCATCTTCCGCAGAAATTGCAAACTGGGCCAAACAGGAGGTTAAAGGCGCTGACTCTCCAAGTGCGGAGAGTGTTAGTAAAGCGTCTGGAATGTTGCACCCGAGTACCAGGGGAGGAAAACTGAGACATATTTGAACACGTCTCCCGTTCACATGGTTGATCATACTTGGGTTCCACATGCATGTTTTAGCTGAAGGAAGAATACCTTAAACCTGGAGAGTTGAGACCCGTGTAATGGGTACCATGCAATATGATTTCAAAGGGTCTTCATTTGCTCACCGAACCTCTCCAATCCTATCACTGCTGCGTTTATGCCCCTGTACACACGCTTGATCCTCTTTTGGAGACATAGCAATCCATAGGTTTTAAGATACTTACTAGTCAGGTACATTCTTAGGCGTTTAATATGGGGTGTTGAGTCCATTTCGTTGAGCAAGGAGTAGCTCTTGTCTATTCCATATTTGGCTTAAGGAACTTTATCTGTGCTCATTTCAATCTCTGGTTTTATGCAGCACCCCAACGCACCTTTCCCCTTAAGCAAGCATAAGTTGGTTTTCTAAATTTGAGACACTGTTCTGTTTTGGAATTCAGTTCCTGTGTAGCCAAGTTTACATTCCGTGTATTACTGATATCTTATGATGTTTCTTTTTCTGTGTGACTTATTTCAGTTAGAATCATCGTACCTGAATCCACTCATTGTGCTGCTAAGGGCCTGATGACACAGATTTCATTGCTGAGTGATATTGCTTTGTAAGTAAATACCACAACTTCTTTATCCATTTTTCACTTTCTGCGATGTTGAACTTGTACTGTAAACGAGGTTCTTGTAAACAGAGCCGTTCCAAACTTTGGGGTGGCTGTGTCTTTTTGATTTTAATTTCCCTAAGCTATAGGACCATAAGTGGAAGTGCCCTAGGTTCTGTTGCTTTGTTTTTTACATGTTTCAGGAAACACCATACACTTCTCCCGAGTGGTTGTTGGCAATTTACATCCCGCCCATCAGCATAACAAGGCTCCCAGTTCTCCATGGCCTGTCCTGCCTTTCTGGATTTTACACTTTTTTCAGATGGCCCTTTTGACCGGGGAGAAGTGAGACTTCATTGTAGTGCAGATTTCCTTTGCAAGCTTGCTTGGTTGGCCAAAAAGGGCGTATGCGTTTTTTCCTGAATATATTCAGGAAAAAACGCATACGCCCTTTTTGGCCAAGTGCATCATTGTGGACGTTCTGCCTCTTTTCCTATGCTTTCAATGCAATTCCAGTCTACCTCCTGAAATCGGTTTCCTGCAATTCTGCCCCGCTTTCAAGTCCTCTTGGCAGCCTTACTTCAGTCTATTTTTGGACGATAGCTGTCATTTATAACTCTGCAGGTTTGTGAATTACAGTGCCCCTGAGCTCCTTTCTTCAACTCGCTTTCTTGTGACCTGGCCGCAACACCGCAGGATGGCTTCAGGCCCTAATCTGGTTCCGGCCCGGCACGCTGAGCCTTTGATTAATTCCTCTTCCTGGTGGGAAATGAGACTTAAATTTGCCCGTCCAGACACCTCCAGCTAGCCTCTCATTGGTTCTCGCTATTCCTGTTCATCTTCCGCAGAAATTGCAAACTGGGCCAAACAGGAGGTTAAAGGCGCTGACTCTCCAAGTGGGGAGAGTGTTAGTAAAGCGTCTGGAATGTTGCACCCGAGTACCAGGGGAGGAAAACTGAGACATATTTGAACACGTCTCCCGTTCACATGGTTGATCATACTTGGGTTCCACATGCATGTTTTAGCTGAAGGAAGAATACCTTAAACCTGGAGAGTTGAGACCCGTGTAATGGGTACCATGCAATATGTCTTCAAAGGGTCTTCATTTGCTCACCGAACCTCTCCAATCCTATCACTGCTGCGTTTATGCCCCTGTACACATGCTTGATTCTCTTTTGGAGACATAGCAATCCATAGGTTTTACGATACTTACTAGTCAGGTACATTCTTAGGCGTTTAATATGCGGTGTTGAGTCCATTTCGTTGAGCAAGCAGTAGCTCTTGTCTATTCCATATTTGACTTAAGGAACTTTATCTGTGCTCATTTCAATCTCTGGTTTTATGCAGCACCCCAACTCACCTTTACCCTTAAGCAAGCATAAGTTGGTTTTCTAAATTTGAGACCCTGTTCTGTTCTGTAATTCAGTTCCTGTGTAGCCAAGTTTACATTCCGTGTATTACTGATATCTTATGATGTTTCTTTTTCTGTGTGACTTATTTCAGTTAGAATCATCATACCTGAATCCACTCATTGTGATGCTAAGGGCCTGATGACATAGATTTCATTGCTGAGTGATATTGCTTTGTAAGTAAATACCACAACTTCTTTATCCATTTTTCACTTTCTGCGATGTTGAACTTGTACTGTAAACGAGGTTCTTGTAAACAGAGGCGTCCCAAACTTTGGGGTGGCTGTGTCTTTTTGATTTTAATTTCCCTAAGCTATAGGACCATAAGTGGAAGTGCCCTAGGTTCTGTTGCTTTGTTTTTTAGATGTTTCAGGAAACACCATACACTTCTCCCAAGTGGTTGTTGGCAATTTACATCCCGCCCATCAGCATAACAAGGCTCCCAGTTCTCCATGGCCTGTCCTGCCTTTCTGGATTTTACACTTTTTTCAGATGGCCCTTTTGCCCGGGGGGAAGTGAGACTTCATTGTAGTGCAGATTTCCTTTGCAAGCTTGCTTGGTTGGCCAAAAAGGGCGTATGCGTTTTTTCCTGAATATATTCAGGAAAAAACGCATACGCCCTTTTTGGCCAAGTGCATCATTGTGGACGTTCTGCCTCTTTTCCTATGCTTGCAATGCAATTCCAGTCTACCTCCTGAAATCGGTTTCCTGCAATTCTGCCCCGCTTTCAAGTCCTCTTGGCTGCCTTACTTCAGTCTATTTTTGGACGATAGCTGTCATTTATAACTCTGCAGGTTTGTGAATTACAGTGCCCCTGAGCTCCTTTCTTCAACTCGCTTTCTTGTGACCTGGCCGCAACACCGCAGGATGGCTTCAGGCCCTAATCTGGTTCCGGCACGGCACGCTCAGCCTTTGGTTATTTCCTCTTCCTGGTGGGAAATGAGAGTTAAATTTGCCCGTCCAGACACCTCCAGCTAGCCTCTCATTGGTTCTCGCTATTCCTGTTCATCTTCCGCAGAAATTGCAAACTGGGCCAAACAGGAGGTTAAAGGCGCTGACTCTCCAAGTGGGGAGAGTGTTAGTAAAGCGTCTGGAATGTTGCACCCGAGTACCAGGGGAGGAAAACTGAGACATATTTGAACACGTCTCCCGTTCACATGGTTGATCATACTTGGGTTCCACATGCATGTTTTAGCTGAAGGAAGAATACCTTAAACCTGGAAAGTTGAGACCCGTGTAATGGGTACCATGCAATATGACTTCAAAGGGTCTTCATTTGCTCACCGAACCTCTCCAATCCTATCACTGCTGCGTTTATGCCCCTGTACACATGCTTGATTCTCTTTCGGAGACATAGCAATCCATAGGTTTTACGATACTTACTAGTCAGGTACATTCTTAGGCGTTTAATATGCGGTGTTGAGTCCATTTCGTTGAGCAAGGAGTAGCTCTTGTCTATTCCATATTTGACTTAAGGAATTTTATCTGTGCTCATTTCAATCTCTGGTTTTATGCAGCACCCCAACTCACCTTTACCCTTAAGCAAGCATAAGTTGGTTTTCTAAATTTGAGACCCTGTTCTGTTCTGTAATTCAGTTCCTGTGTAGCCAAGTTTACATTCCGTGTATTACTGATATCTTATGATGTTTCTTTTTCTGTGTGACTTATTTCAGTTAGAATCAACATACCTGAATCCACTCATTGTGATGCTAAGGGCCTGATGACATAGATTTCATTGCTGAGTGATATTGCTTTGTAAGTAAATACCACAACTTCTTTATCCATTTTTCACTTTCTGCGATGTTGAACTTGTACTGTAAACGAGGTTCTTGTAAACAGAGGCGTCCCAAACTTTGGGGTGGCTGTGTCTTTTTGATTTTAATTTCCCTAAGCTATAGGACCATAAGTGGCAGTGCCCTAGGCTCTGTTGCTTTGTTTTTTAGATGTTTCAGGAAACACCATACACTTCACCCGAGTGTCTGTTGGCAATTTACATCCCGCCCATCAGCATAACAAGGCTCCCAGTTCTCCATGGCCTGTCCTGCCTTTCTGGATTTTACACTTTTTTCAGATGGCCCTTTTGACCTGGGGGAAGTGAGACTTCATTGTAGTGCAGATTTCCTTTGCAAGCTTGCTTGGTTGGCCAAAAAGGGCGTATGCGTTTTTTCCTGAATATATTCAGGAAAAAACGCATACGCCCTTTTTGGCCAAGTGCATCATTGTGGACGTTCTGCCTCTTTTCCTATGCTTTCAATGCAATTCCAGTCTACCTCCTGAAATCGGTTTCCTGCAATTCTGCCCCGCTTTCAAGTCCTCTTGGCAGCCTTACTTCAGTCTATTTTTGGACGATAGCTGTCATTTATAACTCTGCAGGTTTGTGAATTACAGTGCCCCTGAGCTCCTTTCTTCAACTCGCTTTCTTTTGAGCTGGCCGCAACACCGCAGGATGGCTTCAGGCCCTAATCTGGTTCCGGTACGGCACGCTGAGCCTTTGGTTATTTCCTCTTCCTGGTGGGAAATGAGAGTTAAATTTGCCCGTCCAGACACCTCCAGCTAGCCTCTCATTGGTTCTCGCTATTCCTGTTCATCTTCCGCAGAAATTGCAAACTGGGCCAAACAGGAGGTTAAAGGGACTGACTCTCCAAGTGGGGAGAGTGTTAGTAAAGCGTCTGGAATGTTGCACCCGAGTACCAGGGGAGGAAAACTGAGACATATTTGAACACGTCTCCCGATCAAATTGTTGATCATACTCTAGGTTCCATATGCATGTTTTAGCTGAAGGAAGAATACCTTAAACCTGGAGAGTTGAGACCCGTGTAATGGGTACCATGCAATATGACTTCAAAGGGTCTTCATTTGCTCACCGAACCTCTCCAATCCTATCACTGCTGCGTTTGTGCCCCTGTACACATGCTTGATTCTCTTTCGGAGACATAGCAATCCATAGGTTTTAAGATACTTACTAGTCAGGTACATTCTTAGGCGTTTAATATGCGGTGTTGAGTCCATTTCGTTGAGCAAGGAGTAGCTCTTGTCTATTCCATATTTGACTTAAGGAACTTTATCTGTGCTCATTTCAATCTCTGGTTTTATGCAGCACCCCAACTCACCTTTACCCTTAAGCAAGCATAAGTTGGTTTTCTAAATTTGAGACCCTGTTCTGTTCTGTAATTCAGTTCCTGTGTAGCCAAGTTTACATTCCGTGTATTACTGATATCTTATGATGTTTCTTTTTCTGTGTGACTTACTTCAGTTAGAATCATCATACCTGAATCCACTCATTGTGCTGCTAAGGGCCTGATGACACAGATTTCATTGCTGAGTGATATTGCTTTGTAAGTAAATACCACAACTTCTTTATCCATTTTTCACTTTCTGCGATGTTGAACTTGTACTGTAAACGAGGTTCTTGTAAACAGAGCCGTTCCAAACTTTGGTGTGGCTGTGTCTTTTTGATTTTAATTTCCCTAAGCTATAGGACCATAAGTGGCAGTGCCCTAGGCTCTGTTGCTTTGTTTTTTAGATGTTTCAGGAAACACCATACACTTCTCCCGAGTGTCTGTTGGCAATTTACATCCCGCCCATCAGCATAACAAGGCTCCCAGTTCTCCATGGCCTGTCCTGCCTTTCTGGATTTTACACTTTTTTCAGATGGCCCTTTTGACCGGGGGGAAGTGAGACTTCATTGTAGTGCAGATTTCCTTTGCAAGCTTGCTTGGTTGGCCAAAAAGGGCGTATGCGTTTTTTCCTGAATATATTCAGGAAAAAACGCATACGCCCTTTTTGGCCAAGTGCATCATTGTGGACGTTCTGCCTCTTTTCCTATGCTTTCAATGCAATTCCAGTCTACCTCCTGAAATCGGTTTCCTGCAATTCTGCCCCGCTTTCAAGTCCTCTTGGCAGCCTTACTTCAGTCTATTTTTGGAAGATAGCTGTCATTTATAACTCTGCAGGTTTGTGAATTACAGTGCCCCTGAGCTCCTTTCTTCAACTCGCTTTCTTGTGACCTGGCCGCAACACCGCAGGATGGCTTCAGGCCCTAATCTGGTTCCGGCCCGGCACGCTGAGCCTTTGGTTAATTCCTCTTCCTGGTGGGAAATGAGAGTTAAATTTGCCCGTCCAGACACCTCCAGCTAGCCTCTCATTGGTTCTCGCTATTCCTGTTCATCTTCCGCAGAAATTGCAAACTGGGCCAAACAGGAGGTTAAAGGCGCTGACTCTCCAAGTGGGGAGAGTGTTAGTAAAGCGTCTGGAATGTTGCACCCGAGTACCAGGGGAGGAAAACTGAGACATATTTGAACACGTCTCCCGTTCACATGGTTGATCATACTTGGGTTCCACATGCATGTTTTAGCTGAAGGAAGAATACCTTAAACCTGGAGAGTTGAGACCCGTGTAATGGGTACCATGCAATATGACTTCAAAGGGTCTTCATTTGCTCACGGAACCTCTCCAATCCTATCACTGCTGCGTTTATGCCCCTGTACACATGCTTGATTCTCTTTCGGAGACATAGCAATCCATAGGTTTTACGATACTTACTAGTCAGGTACATTCTTAGGCGTTTAATATGCGGTGTTGAGTCCATTTCGTTGAGCAAGCAGTAGCTCTTGTCTATTCCATATTTGACTTAAGGAACTTTATCTGTGCTCATTTCAATCTCTGGTTTTATGCAGCACCCCAACTCACCTTTACCCTTAAGCAAGCATAAGTTGGTTTTCTAAATTTGAGACCCTGTTCTGTTCTGTAATTCAGTTCCTGTGTAGCCAAGTTTACATTCCGTGTATTACTGATATCTTATGATGTTTCTTTTTCTGTGTGACTTATTTCAGTTAGAATCATCATACCTGAATCCACTCATTGTGATGCTAAGGGCCTGATGACATAGATTTCATTGCTGAGTGATATTGCTTTGTAAGTAAATACCACAACTTCTTTATCCATTTTTCACTTTCTGCGATGTTGAACTTGTACTGTAAACGAGGTTCTTGTAAACAGAGGCGTCCCAAACTTTGGGGTGGCTGTGTCTTTTTGATTTTAATTTCCCTAAGCTATAGGACCATAAGTGGAAGTGCCCTAGGTTCTGTTGCTTTGTTTTTTAGATGTTTCAGGAAACACCAAACACTTCTCCCGAGTGGTTGTTGGCAATTTACATCCCGCCCATCAGCATAACAAGGCTCCCAGTTCTCCATGGCCTGTCCTGCCTTTCTGGATTTTACACTTTTTTCAGATGGCCCTTTTACCCGGGGGGAAGTGAGACTTCATTGTAGTGCAGATTTCCTTTGCAAGCTTGCTTGGTTGGCCAAAAAGGGCGTATGCGTTTTTTCCTGAATATATTCAGGAAAAAACGCATACGCCCTTTTTGGCCAAGTGCATCATTGTGGATGTTCTGCCTCTTTTCCTATGCTTGCAATGCAATTCCAGTCTACCTCCTGAAATCGGTTTCCTGCAATTCTGCCCCGCTTTCAAGTCCTCTTGGCTGCCTTACTTCAGTCTATTTTTGGACGATAGCTGTCATTTATAACTCTGCAGGTTTGTGAATTACAGTGCCCCTGAGCTCCTTTCTTCAACTCGCTTTCTTGTGACCTGGCCGCAACACCGCAGGATGGCTTCAGGCCCTAATCTGGTTCCGGCACGGCACGCTCAGCCTTTGGTTATTTCCTCTTCCTGGTGGGAAATGAGAGTTAAATTTGCCCGTCCAGACACCTCCAGCTAGCCTCTCATTGGTTCTCGCTATTCCTGTTCATCTTCCGCAGAAATTGCAAACTGGGCCAAACAGGAGGTTAAAGGCACTGACTCTCCAAGTGGGGAGAGTGTTAGTAAAGCGTCTGGAATGTTGCACCCGAGTACCAGGGGAGGAAAACTGAGACATATTTGAACACGTCTCCCGTTCACATGGTTGATCATACTTGGGTTCCACATGCATGTTTTAGCTGAAGGAAGAATACCTTAAACCTGGAAAGTTGAGGCCCGTGTAATGGGTACCATGCAATATGACTTCAAAGGGTCTTCATTTGCTCACCGAACCTCTCCAATCCTATCACTGCTGCGTTTATGCCCCTGTACACATGCTTGATTCTCTTTCGGAGACATAGCAATCCATAGGTTTTACGATACTTACTAGTCAGGTACATTCTTAGGCGTTTAATATGCGGTGTTGAGTCCATTTCGTTGAGCAAGGAGTAGCTCTTGTCTATTCCATATTTGACTTAAGGAACTTTATCTGTGCTCATTTCAATCTCTGGTTTTATGCAGCACCCCAACTCACCTTTACCCTTAAGCAAGCATAAGTTGGTTTTCTAAATTTGAGACCCTGTTCTGTTCTGTAATTCAGTTCCTGTGTAGCCAAGTTTACATTCCGTGTATTACTGATATCTTATGATGTTTCTTTTTCTGTGTGACTTATTTCAGTTAGAATCAACATACCTGAATCCACTCATTGTGATGCTAAGGGCCTGATGACATAGATTTCATTGCTGAGTGATATTGCTTTGTAAGTAAATACCACAACTTCTTTATCCATTTTTCACTTTCTGCGATGTTGAACTTGTACTGTAAACGAGGTTCTTGTAAACAGAGGCGTCCCAAACTTTGGGGTGGCTGTGTCTTTTTGATTTTAATTTCCCTAAGCTATAGGACCATAAGTGGCAGTGCCCTAGGCTCTGTTGCTTTGTTTTTTAGATGTTTCAGGAAACACCATACACTTCTCCCGAGTGTCTGTTGGCAATTTACATCCCGCCCATCAGCATAACAAGGCTCCCAGTTCTCCATGGCCTGTCCTGCCTTTCTGGATTTTACACTTTTTTCAGATGGCCCTTTTGCCCGGGGGGAAGTGAGACTTCATTGTAGTGCAGATTTCCTTTGCAAGCTTGCTTGGTTGGCCAAAAAGGGCGTATGCGTTTTTTCCTGAATATATTCAGGAAAAAACGCATACGCCCTTTTTGGCCAAGTGCATCATTGTGGACGTTCTGCCTCTTTTCCTATGCTTTCAATGCAATTCCAGTCTACCTCCTGAAATCGGTTTCCTGCAATTCTGCCCCGCTTTCAAGTCCTCTTGGCAGCCTTACTTCAGTCTATTTTTGGACGATAGCTGTCATTTATAACTCTGCAGGTTTGTGAATTACAGTGCCCCTGAGCTCCTTTCTTCAACTCGCTTTCTTTTGAGCTGGCCGCAACACCGCAGGATGGCTTCAGGCCCTAATCTGGTTCCGGTACGGCACGCTGAGCCTTTGGTTATTTCCTCTTCCTGGTGGGAAATGAGAGTTAAATTTGCCCGTCCAGACACCTCCAGCTAGCCTCTCATTGGTTCTCGCTATTCCTGTTCATCTTCCGCAGAAATTGCAAACTGGGCCAAACAGGAGGTTAAAGGGACTGACTCTCCAAGTGGGGAGAGTGTTAGTAAAGCGTCTGGAATGTTGCACCCGAGTACCAGGGGAGGAAAACTGAGACATATTTGAACACGTCTCCCGATCAAATTGTTGATCATACTCTAGGTTCCATATGCATGTTTTAGCTGAAGGAAGAATACCTTAAACCTGGAGAGTTGAGACCCGTGTAATGGGTACCATGCAATATGACTTCAAAGGGTCTTCATTTGCTCACCGAACCTCTCCAATCCTATCACTGCTGCGTTTGTGCCCCTGTACACATGCTTGATTCTCTTTCGGAGACATAGCAATCCATAGGTTTTAAGATACTTACTAGTCAGGTACATTCTTAGGCGTTTAATATGCGGTGTTGAGTCCATTTCGTTGAGCAAGGAGTAGCTCTTGTCTATTCCATATTTGACTTAAGGAACTTTATCTGTGCTCATTTCAATCTCTGGTTTTATGCAGCACCCCAACTCACCTTTACCCTTAAGCAAGCATAAGTTGGTTTTCTAAATTTGAGACCCTGTTCTGTTCTGTAATTCAGTTCCTGTGTAGCCAAGTTTACATTCCGTGTATTACTGATATCTTATGATGTTTCTTTTTCTGTGTGACTTATTTCAGTTAGAATCATCATACCTGAATCCACTCATTGTGATGCTAAGGGCCTGATGACATAGATTTCATTGCTGAGTGATATTGCTTTGTAAGTAAATACCACAACTTCTTTATCCATTTTTCACTTTCTGCGATGTTGAACTTGTACTGTAAACGAGGTTCTTGTAAACAGAGGTGTCCCAAACTTTGGGGTGGCTGTGTCTTTTTGATTTTAATTTCCCTAACCTATAGGACCATATGTGGCAGTGCCCTAGGCTCTGTTGCTTTGTTTTGTAGATGTTTCAGGAAACACCATACACTTCTCCCGAGTGTCTGTTGGCAATTTACATCCCGCCCATCAGCATAACAAGGCTCCCAGTTCTCCATGGCCTGTCCTGCCTTTCTGGATTTTACACTTTTTTCAGATGGCCCTTTTGACCGGGGGGAAGTGAGACTTCATTGTAGTGCAGATTTCCTTTGCAAGCTTGCTTGGTTGGCCAAAAAGGGCGTATGCGTTTTTTCCTGAATATATTCAGGAAAAAACGCATACGCCCTTTTTGGCCAAGTGCATCATTGTGGACGTTCTGCCTCTTTTCCTATGCTTTCAATGCAATTCCAGTCTACCTCCTGAAATCGGTTTCCTGCAATTCTGCCCCGCTTTCAAGTCCTCTTGGCAGCCTTACTTCAGTCTATTTTTGGAAGATAGCTGTCATTTATAACTCTGCAGGTTTGTGAATTACAGTGCCCCTGAGCTCCTTTCTTCAACTCGCTTTCTTGTGACCTGGCCGCAACACCGCAGGATGGCTTCAGGCCCTAATCTGGTCCCGGCCCGGCACGCTGAGCCTTTGGTTAATTCCTCTTCCTGGTGGGAAATGAGAGTTAAATTTGCCCGTCCAGACACCTCCAGCTAGCCTCTCATTGGTTCTCGCTATTCCTGTTCATCTTCCGCAGAAATTGCAAACTGGGCCAAACAGGAGGTTAAAGGCGCTGACTCTCCAAGTGGGGAGAGTGTTAGTAAAGCGTCTGGAATGTTGCACCCGAGTACCAGGGGAGGAAAACTGAGACATATTTGAACACGTCTCCCGTTCACATGGTTGATCATACTTGGGTTCCACATGCATGTTTTAGCTGAAGGAAGAATACCTTAAACCTGGAGAGTTGAGACCCGTGTAATGGGTACCATGCAATATGACTTCAAAGGGTCTTCATTTGCTCACCAAACCTCTCCAATCCTATCACTGCTGCGTTTATGCCCCTGTACACATGCTTGATTCTCTTTCGGAGACATAGCAATCCATAGGTTTTACGATACTTACTAGTCAGGTACATTCTTAGGCGTTTAATATGCGGTGTTGAGTCCATTTCGTTGAGCAAGCAGTAGCTCTTGTCTATTCCATATTTGACTTAAGGAACTTTATCTGTGCTCATTTCAATCTCTGGTTTTATGCAGCACCCCAACTCACCTTTACCCTTAAGCAAGCATAAGTTGGTTTTCTAAATTTGAGACCCTGTTCTGTTCTGTAATTCAGTTCCTGTGTAGCCAAGTTTACATTCCGTGTATTACTGATATCTTATGATGTTTCTTTTTCTGTGTGACTTATTTCAGTTAGAATCATCATACCTGAATCCACTCATTGTGATGCTAAGGGCCTGATGACATAGATTTCATTGCTGAGTGATATTGCTTTGTAAGTAAATACCACAACTTCTTTATCCATTTTTCACTTTCTGCGATGTTGAACTTGTACTGTAAACGAGGTTCTTGTAAACAGAGGCGTCCCAAACTTTGGGGTGGCTGTGTCTTTTTGATTTTAATTTCCCTAACCTATAGGACCATATGTGGCAGTGCCCTAGGCTCTGTTGCTTTGTTTTGTAGATGTTTCAGGAAACACCATACACTTCTCCCGAGTGTCTGTTGGCAATTTACATCCCGCCCATCAGCATAACAAGGCTCCCAGTTCTCCATGGCCTGTCCTGCCTTTCTGGATTTTACACTTTTTTCAGATGGCCCTTTTGACCGGGGGGAAGTGAGACTTCATTGTAGTGCAGATTTCCTTTGCAAGCTTGCTTGGTTGGCCAAAAAGGGCGTATGCGTTTTTTCCTGAATATATTCAGGAAAAAACGCATACGCCCTTTTTGGCCAAGTGCATCATTGTGGACGTTCTGCCTCTTTTCCTATGCTTTCAATGCAATTCCAGTCTACCTCCTGAAATCGGTTTCCTGCAATTCTGCCCCGCTTTCAAGTCCTCTTGGCAGCCTTACTTCAGTCTATTTTTGGAAGATAGCTGTCATTTATAACTCTGCAGGTTTGTGAATTACAGTGCCCCTGAGCTCCTTTCTTCAACTCGCTTTCTTGTGACCTGGCCGCAACACCGCAGGATGGCTTCAGGCCCTAATCTGGTTCCGGCCCGGCACGCTGAGCCTTTGGTTAATTCCTCTTCCTGGTGGGAAATGAGAGTTAAATTTGCCCGTCCAGACACCTCCAGCTAGCCTCTCATTGGTTCTCGCTATTCCTGTTCATCTTCCGCAGAAATTGCAAACTGGGCCAAACAGGAGGTTAAAGGCGCTGACTCTCCAAGTGGGGAGAGTGTTAGTAAAGCGTCTGGAATGTTGCACCCGAGTACCAGGGGAGGAAAACTGAGACATATTTGAACACGTCTCCCGTTCACATGGTTGATCATACTTGGGTTCCACATGCATGTTTTAGCTGAAGGAAGAATACCTTAAACCTGGGTAGTTGAAACCCGTGGAATGGGTACCATGCAATATGACTTCAAAGGGTCTTCATTTGCTCACCAAACCTCTCCAATCCTATCACTGCTGCGTTTATGCCCCTGTACACATGCTTGATTCTCTTTCGGAGACATAGCAATCCATAGGTTTTAAGATACTTACAAGTCAGGTACATTCTTAGGCGTTTAATATGCGGTGTTGAGTCCATTTCGTTGAGCAAGGAGTAGCTCTTGTCTATTCCATATTTGGCTTAAGGAACTTTATCTGTGCTCATTTCAATCTCTGGTTTTATGCAGCACCCCAACTCACCTTTACCCTTAAGCAAGCATAAGTTGTTTCTCTAAATTTGAGACCCTGTTCTGTTCTGTAATTCAGTTCCTGTGTAGCCAAGTTTCCATTCCGTGTATTACTGATATCTTATGATGTTTCTTTTTCTGTGTGACTTATTTCAGTTAGAATCATCATACCTGAATCCACTCATTGTGCTGCTAAGGGCCTGATGACATAGATTTCATTGCTGAGTGATATTGCTTTGTAAGTAAATACCACAACTTCTTTATCCATTTTTCACTTTCTGCGATGTTGAACTTGTACTGTAAACGAGGTTCTTGTAAACAGAGCCGTTCCAAACTTTGGGGTGGCTGTGTCTTTTTGATTTTAATTTCCCTAAGCTATAGGACCATAAGTGGAAGTGCCCTAGGCTCTGTTGCTTTGTTTTTTAGATGTTTCAGGAAACACCATACACTTCTCCCAAGTGTCTGTTGGCAATTTACATCCCGCCCATCAGCATAACAAGGCTCCCAGTTCTCAATGGCCTGTTGCCTTTCTGGATTTTACACTTTTTTCAGATGGCCCTTTTGACCGGGGGGAAGTGAGACTTCATTGTAGTGCAGATTTCCTTTGCAAGCTTGCTTGGTTGGCCAAAAAGGGCGTATGCGTTTTTTCCTGAATATATTCAGGAAAAAACGCATACGCCCTTCTTGGCCAAGTGCATCATTGTGGACGTTCTGCCTCTTTTCCTATGCTTTCAATGCAATTCCAGTCTACCTCCTGAAATCGGTTTCCTGCAATTCTGCCCTGCTTTCAAGTCCTCTTGGCAGCCTTACTTCAGTCTATTTTTGGAAGATAGCTGTCATTTATAACTCTGCAGGTTTGTGAATTACAGTGCCCCTGAGCTCCTTTCTTCAACTCGCTTTCTTGTGACCTGGCCGCAACACCGCAGGATGGCTTCAGGCCCTAATCTGGTTCCGGCACGGCACGCTGAGCCTTTGGTTATTTCCTCTTCCTGGTGGGAAATGAGAGTTAAATTTGCCCGTCCAGACACCTCCAGCTAGTCTCTCACTGGTTCTCGCTATTCCTGTTCATCTTCCGCAGAAATTGCAAACTGGGCCAAACAGGAGGTTAAAGGCGCTGACTCTCCAAGTGGGGAGAGTGTTAGTAAAGCGTCTGGAATGTTGCACCCGAGTACCAGGGGACGAAAACTGAGACATATTTGAACACGTCTCCCGTTCACATGGTTGATCATACTTGGGTTCCACATGCATGTTTTAGCTGAAGGAAGAATACCTTAAACCTGGAGAGTTAAGACCCGTGTAATGGGTACCATGCAATATGACTTCAAAGGGTCTTCATTTGCTCACCGAACCTCTCCAATCCTATCACTGCTGCGTTTATGCCCCTGTACACATGCTTGATTCTCTTTCGGAGACATAGCAATCCATAGGTTTTAAGATACTTACTAGTCAGGTACATTTTTAGGCATTTAATATGCGGTGTTGTGTCCATTTCGTTGAGCAAGCAGTAGCTCTTGTCTATTCCATATTTGACTTAAGGAACTTTATCTGTGCTCATTTCAATCTCTGGTTTTATGCAGCACCCCAACTCACCTTTACCCTTAAGCAAGCATAAGTTGGTTTTCTAAATTTGAGACCCTGTTCTGTTCTGTAATTCAGTTCCTGTGTAGCCAAGTTTACATTCCGTGTATTACTGATATCTTATGATGTTTCTTTTTCTGTGTGACTTACTTCAGTTAGAATCATCATACCTGAATCCACTCATTGTGCTGCTAAGGGCCTGATGACACAGATTTCATTGCTGAGTGATATTGCTTTGTAAGTAAATACCACAACATCTTTATCCATTTTTCACTTTCTGCGATGTTGAACTTGTACTGTAAACGAGGTTCTTGTAAACAGAGCCGTTCCAAACTTTGGGGTGGCTGTGTCTTTTTGATTTTAATTTCCCTAAGCTATAGGACCGTAAGTGGCAGTGCCCTAGGCTCTGTTGCTTTGTTTTTTAGATGTTTCAGGAAATACCATACACTTCTCCCGAGTGTCTGTTGGCAATTTACATCCCGCCCATCAGCATAACAAGGCTCCCAGTTCTCCATGGCCTGTCCTGCCTTTCTGGATTTTACACTTTTTTCAGATGGCCCTTTTGACTGGGGGGAAGTGAGACTTCATTGTAGTGCAGATTTCCTTTGCAAGCTTGCTTGGTTGGCCAAAAAGGGCGTATGCGTTTTTTCCTGAATATATTCAGGAAAAAACGCATACGCCCTTTTTGGCCAAGTGCATCATTGTGGACGTTCTGCCTCTTTTCCTATGCTTTCAATGCAATTCCAGTCTACCTCCTGAAATCGGTTTCCTGCAATTCTGCCCCGCTTTCAAGTCCTCTTGGCAGCCTTACTTCAGTCTATTTTTGGACGATAGCTGTCATTTATAACTCTGCAGGTTTGTGAATTACAGTGCCCCTGAGCTCCTTTCTTCAACTCGCTTTCTTGTGACCTGGCCGCAACACCGCAGGATGGCTTCAGGCCCTAATCTGGTTCCGGTACGGCACGCTGAGCCTTTGGTTATTTCCTCTTCCTGGTGGGAAATGAGAGTTAAATTTGCCCGTCCAGACACCTCCAGCTAGCCTCTCATTGGTTCTCGCTATTCCTGTTCATCTTCCGCAGAAATTGCAAACTGGGCCAAACAGGAGGTTAAAGGCGCTGACTCTCCAAGTGCGGAGAGTGTTAGTAAAGCGTCTGGAATGTTGCACCCGAGTACCAGGGGAGGAAAACTGAGACATATTTGAACACGTCTCCCGTTCACATGGTTGATCATACTTGGGTTCCACATGCATGTTTTAGCTGAAGGAAGAATACCTTAAACCTGGAGAGTTGAGACCCGTGTAATGGGTACCATGCAATATGACTTCAAAGGGTCTTCATTTGCTCACCGAACCTCTCCAATCCTATCACTGCTGCGTTTATGCCCCTGTACACACGCTTGATCCTCTTTTGGAGACATAGCAATCCATAGGTTTTAAGATACTTACTAGTCAGGTACATTCTTAGGCGTTTAATATGCGGTGTTGAGTCCATTTCGTTGAGCAAGGAGTAGCTCTTGTCTATTCCATATTTGGCTTAAGGAACTTTATCTGTGCTCATTTCAATCTCTGGTTTTATGCAGCACCCCAACGCACCTTTACCCTTAAGCAAGCATAAGTTGGTTTTCTAAATTTGAGACACTGTTCTGTTTTGGAATTCAGTTCCTGTGTAGCCAAGTTTACATTCCGTGTATAACTGATATCTTATGATGTTTCTTTTTCTGTGTGACTTATTTCAGTTAGAATCATCGTACCTGAATCCACTCATTGTGCTGCTAAGGGCCTGATGACACAGATTTCATTGCTGAGTGATATTGCTTTGTAAGTAAATACCACAACTTCTTTATCCATTTTTCACTTTCTGCGATGTTGAACTTGTACTGTAAACGAGGTTCTTGTAAACAGAGCCGTTCCAAACTTTGGGGTGGCTGTGTCTTTTTGATTTTAATTTCCCTAAGCTATAGGACCATAAGTGGAAGTGCCCTAGGTTCTGTTGCTTTGTTTTTTACATGTTTCAGGAAACACCATACACTTCTCCCGAGTGGTTGTTGGCAATTTACATCCCGCCCATCAGCATAACAAGGCTCCCAGTTCTCCATGGCCTGTCTTGCCTTTCTGGATTTTACACTTTTTTCAGATGGCCCTTTTGACCGGGGGGAAGTGAGACTTCATTGTAGTGCAGATTTCCTTTGCAAGCTTGCTTGGTTGGCCAAAAAGGGCGTATGCGTTTTTTCCTGAATATATTCAGGAAAAAAGGCATACGCCCTTCTTGGCCAAGTGCATCATTGTGGACGTTCTGCCTCTTTTCCTATGCTTGCAATGCAATTCCAGTCTACCTCCTGAAATCGGTTTCCTGCAATTCTGCCCCGCTTTCAAGTCCTCTTGGCAGCCTTACTTCAGTCTATTTTTGGACGATAGCTGTCATTTATAACTCTGCAGGTTTGTGAATTACAGTGCCCCTGAGCTCCTTTCTTCAACTCGCTTTCTTGTGACCTGGCAGCAACACCGCAGGATGGCTTCAGGCCCTAATCTGGTTCCGGCCCGGCACGCTGAGCCTTTGGTTAATTCCTCTTCCTGGTGGGAAATGAGAGTTAAATTTGCCCGTCCAGACACCTCCAGCTAGCCTCTCATTGGTTCTCGCTATTCCTGTTCATCTTCCGCAGAAATTGCAAACTGGGCCAAACAGGAGGTTAAAGGCGCTGACTCTCCAAGTGGGGAGAGTGTTAGTAAAGCGTCTGGAATGTTGCACCCGAGTACCAGGGGAGGAAAACTGAGACATATTTGAACACGTCTCCCGTTCACATGGTTGATCATACTTGGGTTCCACATGCATGTTTTAGCTGAAGGAAGAATACCTTAAACCTGGAGAGTTGAGACCCGTGTAATGGGTACCATGCAATATGACTTCAAAGGGTCTTCATTTGCTCACCGAACCTCTCCAATCCTATCACTGCTGCGTTTATGCCCCTGTACACATGCTTGATTCTCTTTCGGAGACATAGCAATCCATAGGTTTTACGATACTTACTAGTCAGGTACATTCTTAGGCGTTTAATATGCGGTGTTGAGTCCATTTCGTTGAGCAAGCAGTAGCTCTTGTCTATTCCATATTTGACTTAAGGAACTTTATCTGTGCTCATTTCAATCTCTGGTTTTATGCAGCACCCCAACTCACCTTTACCCTTAAGCAAGCATAAGTTGGTTTTCTAAATTTGAGACCCTGTTCTGTTCTGTAATTCAGTTCCTGTGTAGCCAAGTTTACATTCCGTGTATTACTGATATCTTATGATGTTTCTTTTTCTGTGTGACTTATTTCAGTTAGAATCATCATACCTGAATCCACTCATTGTGATGCTAAGGGCCTGATGACATAGATTTCATTGCTGAGTGATATTGCTTTGTAAGTAAATACCACAACTTCTTTATCCATTTTTCACTTTCTGCGATGTTGAACTTGTACTGTAAACGAGGTTCTTGTAAACAGAGGCGTCCCAAACTTTGGGGTGGCTGTGTCTTTTTGATTTTAATTTCCCTAACCTATAGGACCATATGTGGCAGTGCCCTAGCTCTGTTGCTTTGTTTTGTAGATGTTTCAGGAAACACCATACACTTCTCCCGAGTGTCTGTTGGCAATTTACATCCCGCCCATCAGCATAACAAGGCTCCCAGTTCTCCATGGCCTGTCCTGCCTTTCTGGATTTTACACTTTTTTCAGATGGCCCTTTTGACCGGGGGGAAGTGAGACTTCATTGTAGTGCAGATTTCCTTTGCAAGCTTGCTTGGTTGGCCAAAAAGGGCGTATGCGTTTTTTCCTGAATATATTCAGGAAAAAACGCATACGCCCTTTTTGGCCAAGTGCATCATTGTGGACGTTCTGCCTCTTTTCCTATGCTTTCAATGCAATTCCAGTCTACCTCCTGAAATCGGTTTCCTGCAATTCTGCCCCGCTTTCAAGTCCTCTTGGCAGCCTTACTTCAGTCTATTTTTGGAAGATAGCTGTCATTTATAACTCTGCAGGTTTGTGAATTACAGTGCCCCTGAGCTCCTTTCTTCAACTCGCTTTCTTGTGACCTGGCCGCAACACCGCAGGATGGCTTCAGGCCCTAATCTGGTTCCGGCCCGGCACGCTGAGCCTTTGGTTAATTCCTCTTCCTGGTGGGAAATGAGAGTTAAATTTGCCCGTCCAGACACCTCCAGCTAGCCTCTCATTGGTTCTCGCTATTCCTGTTCATCTTCCGCAGAAATTGCAAACTGGGCCAAACAGGAGGTTAAAGGCGCTGACTCTCCAAGTGGGGAGAGTGTTAGTAAAGCGTCTGGAATGTTGCACCCGAGTACCAGGGGAGGAAAACTGAGACATATTTGAACACGTCTCCCGTTCACATGGTTGATCATACTTGGGTTCCACATGCATGTTTTAGCTGAAGGAAGAATACCTTAAACCTGGAGAGTTGAGACCCGTGTAATGGGTACCATGCAATATGACTTCAAAGGGTCTTCATTTGCTCACCGAACCTCTCCAATCCTATCACTGCTGCGTTTATGCCCCTGTACACATGCTTGATTCTCTTTCGGAGACATAGCAATCCATAGGTTTTACGATACTTACTAGTCAGGTACATTCTTAGGCGTTTAATATGCGGTGTTGAGTCCATTTCGTTGAGCAAGCAGTAGCTCTTGTCTATTCCATATTTGACTTAAGGAACTTTATCTGTGCTCATTTCAATCTCTGGTTTTATGCAGCACCCCAACTCACCTTTACCCTTAAGCAAGCATAAGTTGGTTTTCTAAATTTGAGACCCTGTTCTGTTCTGTAATTCAGTTCCTGTGTAGCCAAGTTTACATTCCGTGTATTACTGATATCTTATGATGTTTCTTTTTCTGTGTGACTTATTTCAGTTAGAATCATCATACCTGAATCCACTCATTGTGATGCTAAGGGCCTGATGACATAGATTTCATTGCTGAGTGATATTGCTTTGTAAGTAAATACCACAACTTCTTTATCCATTTTTCACTTTCTGCGATGTTGAACTTGTACTGTAAACGAGGTTCTTGTAAACAGAGGCGTCCCAAACTTTGGGGTGGCTGTGTCTTTTTGATTTTAATTTCCCTAACCTATAGGACCATATGTGGCAGTGCCCTAGCTCTGTTGCTTTGTTTTGTAGATGTTTCAGGAAACACCATACACTTCTCCCGAGTGTCTGTTGGCAATTTACATCCCGCCCATCAGCATAACAAGGCTCCCAGTTCTCCATGGCCTGTCCTGCCTTTCTGGATTTTACACTTTTTTCAGATGGCCCTTTTGACCGGGGGGAAGTGAGACTTCATTGTAGTGCAGATTTCCTTTGCAAGCTTGCTTGGTTGGCCAAAAAGGGCGTATGCGTTTTTTCCTGAATATATTCAGGAAAAAACGCATACGCCCTTTTTGGCCAAGTGCATCATTGTGGACGTTCTGCCTCTTTTCCTATGCTTTCAATGCAATTCCAGTCTACCTCCTGAAATCGGTTTCCTGCAATTCTGCCCCGCTTTCAAGTCCTCTTGGCAGCCTTACTTCAGTCTATTTTTGGAAGATAGCTGTCATTTATAACTCTGCAGGTTTGTGAATTACAGTGCCCCTGAGCTCCTTTCTTCAACTCGCTTTCTTGTGACCTGGCCGCAACACCGCAGGATGGCTTCAGGCCCTAATCTGGTTCCGGCCCGGCACGCTGAGCCTTTGGTTAATTCCTCTTCCTGGTGGGAAATGAGAGTTAAATTTGCCCGTCCAGACACCTCCAGCTAGCCTCTCATTGGTTCTCGCTATTCCTGTTCATCTTCCGCAGAAATTGCAAACTGGGCCAAACAGGAGGTTAAAGGCGCTGACTCTCCAAGTGGGGAGAGTGTTAGTAAAGCGTCTGGAATGTTGCACCCGAGTACCAGGGGAGGAAAACTGAGACATATTTGAACACGTCTCCCGTTCACATGGTTGATCATACTTGGGTTCCACATGCATGTTTTAGCTGAAGGAAGAATACCTTAAACCTGGAGAGTTGAGACCCGTGTAATGGGTACCATGCAATATGACTTCAAAGGGTCTTCATTTGCTCACCGAACCTCTCCAATCCTATCACTGCTGCGTTTATGCCCCTGTACACATGCTTGATTCTCTTTCGGAGACATAGCAATCCATAGGTTTTACGATACTTACTAGTCAGGTACATTCTTAGGCGTTTAATATGCGGTGTTGAGTCCATTTCGTTGAGCAAGCAGTAGCTCTTGTCTATTCCATATTTGACTTAAGGAACTTTATCTGTGCTCATTTCAATCTCTGGTTTTATGCAGCACCCCAACTCACCTTTACCCTTAAGCAAGCATAAGTTGGTTTTCTAAATTTGAGACCCTGTTCTGTTCTGTAATTCAGTTCCTGTGTAGCCAAGTTTACATTCCGTGTATTACTGATATCTTATGATGTTTCTTTTTCTGTGTGACTTATTTCAGTTAGAATCATCATACCTGAATCCACTCATTGTGATGCTAAGGGCCTGATGACATAGATTTCATTGCTGAGTGATATTGCTTTGTAAGTAAATACCACAACTTCTTTATCCATTTTTCACTTTCTGCGATGTTGAACTTGTACTGTAAACGAGGTTCTTGTAAACAGAGGCGTCCCAAACTTTGGGGTGGCTGTGTCTTTTTGATTTTAATTTCCCTAACCTATAGGACCATATGTGGCAGTGCCCTAGCTCTGTTGCTTTGTTTTGTAGATGTTTCAGGAAACACCATACACTTCTCCCGAGTGTCTGTTGGCAATTTACATCCCGCCCATCAGCATAACAAGGCTCCCAGTTCTCCATGGCCTGTCCTGCCTTTCTGGATTTTACACTTTTTTCAGATGGCCCTTTTGACCGGGGGGAAGTGAGACTTCATTGTAGTGCAGATTTCCTTTGCAAGCTTGCTTGGTTGGCCAAAAAGGGCGTATGCGTTTTTTCCTGAATATATTCAGGAAAAAACGCATACGCCCTTTTTGGCCAAGTGCATCATTGTGGACGTTCTGCCTCTTTTCCTATGCTTTCAATGCAATTCCAGTCTACCTCCTGAAATCGGTTTCCTGCAATTCTGCCCCGCTTTCAAGTCCTCTTGGCAGCCTTACTTCAGTCTATTTTTGGAAGATAGCTGTCATTTATAACTCTGCAGGTTTGTGAATTACAGTGCCCCTGAGCTCCTTTCTTCAACTCGCTTTCTTGTGACCTGGCCGCAACACCGCAGGATGGCTTCAGGCCCTAATCTGGTTCCGGCCCGGCACGCTGAGCCTTTGGTTAATTCCTCTTCCTGGTGGGAAATGAGAGTTAAATTTGCCCGTCCAGACACCTCCAGCTAGCCTCTCATTGGTTCTCGCTATTCCTGTTCATCTTCCGCAGAAATTGCAAACTGGGCCAAACAGGAGGTTAAAGGCGCTGACTCTCCAAGTGGGGAGAGTGTTAGTAAAGCGTCTGGAATGTTGCACCCGAGTACCAGGGGAGGGAAACTGAGACATATTTGAACACGTCTCCCGTTCACATGGTTGATCATACTTGGGTTCCACATGCATGTTTTAGCTGAAGGAAGAATACCTTAAACCTGGAGAGTTGAGACCCGTGTAATGGGTACCATGCAATATGACTTCAAAGGGTCTTCATTTGCTCACCGAACCTCTCCAATCCTATCACTGCTGCGTTTATGCCCCTGTACACATGCTTGATTCTCTTTCGGAGACATAGCAATCCATAGGTTTTACGATACTTACTAGTCAGGTACATTCTTAGGCGTTTAATATGCGGTGTTGAGTCCATTTCGTTGAGCAAGCAGTAGCTCTTGTCTATTCCATATTTGACTTAAGGAACTTTATCTGTGCTCATTTCAATCTCTGGTTTTATGCAGCACCCCAACTCACCTTTACCCTTAAGCAAGCATAAGTTGGTTTTCTAAATTTGAGACCCTGTTCTGTTCTGTAATTCAGTTCCTGTGTAGCCAAGTTTACATTCCGTGTATTACTGATATCTTATGATGTTTCTTTTTCTGTGTGACTTATTTCAGTTAGAATCATCATACCTGAATCCACTCATTGTGATGCTAAGGGCCTGATGACATAGATTTCATTGCTGAGTGATATTGCTTTGTAAGTAAATACCACAACTTCTTTATCCATTTTTCACTTTCTGCGATGTTGAACTTGTACTGTAAACGAGGTTCTTGTAAACAGAGGCGTCCCAAACTTTGGGGTGGCTGTGTCTTTTTGATTTTAATTTCCCTAACCTATAGGACCATATGTGGCAGTGCCCTAGCTCTGTTGCTTTGTTTTGTAGATGTTTCAGGAAACACCATACACTTCTCCCGAGTGTCTGTTGGCAATTTACATCCCGCCCATCAGCATAACAAGGCTCCCAGTTCTCCATGGCCTGTCCTGCCTTTCTGGATTTTACACTTTTTTCAGATGGCCCTTTTGACCGGGGGGAAGTGAGACTTCATTGTAGTGCAGATTTCCTTTGCAAGCTTGCTTGGTTGGCCAAAAAGGGCGTATGCGTTTTTTCCTGAATATATTCAGGAAAAAACGCATACGCCCTTTTTGGCCAAGTGCATCATTGTGGACGTTCTGCCTCTTTTCCTATGCTTTCAATGCAATTCCAGTCTACCTCCTGAAATCGGTTTCCTGCAATTCTGCCCCGCTTTCAAGTCCTCTTGGCAGCCTTACTTCAGTCTATTTTTGGAAGATAGCTGTCATTTATAACTCTGCAGGTTTGTGAATTACAGTGCCCCTGAGCTCCTTTCTTCAACTCGCTTTCTTGTGACCTGGCCGCAACACCGCAGGATGGCTTCAGGCCCTAATCTGGTTCCGGCCCGGCACGCTGAGCCTTTGGTTAATTCCTCTTCCTGGTGGGAAATGAGAGTTAAATTTGCCCGTCCAGACACCTCCAGCTAGCCTCTCATTGGTTCTCGCTATTCCTGTTCATCTTCCGCAGAAATTGCAAACTGGGCCAAACAGGAGGTTAAAGGGACTGACTCTCCAAGTGGGGAGAGTGTTAGTAAAGCGTCTGGAATGTTGCACCCGAGTACCAGGGGAGGGAAACTGAGACATATTTGAACACGTCTCCCGTTCACATGGTTGATCATACTTGGGTTCCACATGCATGTTTTAGCTGAAGGAAGAATACCTTAAACCTGGAGAGTTGAGACCCGTGTAATGGGTACCATGCAATATGACTTCAAAGGGTCTTCATTTGCTCACCGAACCTCTCCAATCCTATCACTGCTGCGTTTATGCCCCTGTACACATGCTTGATTCTCTTTCGGAGACATAGCAATCCATAGGTTTTACGATACTTACTAGTCAGGTACATTCTTAGGCGTTTAATATGCGGTGTTGAGTCCATTTCGTTGAGCAAGCAGTAGCTCTTGTCTATTCCATATTTGACTTAAGGAACTTTATCTGTGCTCATTTCAATCTCTGGTTTTATGCAGCACCCCAACTCACCTTTACCCTTAAGCAAGCATAAGTTGGTTTTCTAAATTTGAGACCCTGTTCTGTTCTGTAATTCAGTTCCTGTGTAGCCAAGTTTACATTCCGTGTATTACTGATATCTTATGATGTTTCTTTTTCTGTGTGACTTATTTCAGTTAGAATCATCATACCTGAATCCACTCATTGTGATGCTAAGGGCCTGATGACATAGATTTCATTGCTGAGTGATATTGCTTTGTAAGTAAATACCACAACTTCTTTATCCATTTTTCACTTTCTGCGATGTTGAACTTGTACTGTAAACGAGGTTCTTGTAAACAGAGGCGTCCCAAACTTTGGGGTGGCTGTGTCTTTTTTATTTTAATTTCCCTAAGCTATAGGACCATAAGTGGCAGTGCCCTAGGCTCTGTTGCTTTGTTTTGTAGATGTTTCAGGAAACACCATACACTTCTCCCGAGTGTCTGTTGGCAATTTACATCCCGCCCATCAGCATAACAAGGCTCCCAGTTCTCCATGGCCTGTCCTGCCTTTCTGGATTTTACACTTTTTTCAGATGGCCCTTTTGACCGGGGGGAAGTGAGACTTCATTGTAGTGCAGATTTCCTTTGCAAGCTTGCTTGGTTGGCCAAAAAGGGCGTATGCGTTTTTTCCTGAATATATTCAGGAAAAAAGGCATACGCCCTTCTTGGCCAAGTGCATCATTGTGGACGTTCTGCCTCTTTTCCTATGCTTGCAATGCAATTCCAGTCTACCTCCTGAAATCGGTTTCCTGCAATTCTGCCCCGCTTTCAAGTCCTCTTGGCAGCCTTACTTCAGTCTATTTTTGGACGATAGCTGTCATTTATAACTCTGCAGGTTTGTGAATTACAGTGCCCCTGAGCTCCTTTCTTCAACTCGCTTTCTTGTGACCTGGCAGCAACACCGCAGGATGGCTTCAGGCCCTAATCTGGTTCCGGCCCGGCATGCTGAGCCTTTGGTTAATTCCTCTTCCTGGTGGGAAATGAGAGTTAAATTTGCCCGTCCAGACACCTCCAGCTAGCCTCTCATTGGTTCTCGCTATTCCTGTTCATCTTCCGCAGAAATTGCAAACTGGGCCAAACAGGAGGTTAAAGGCGCTGACTCTCCAAGTGGGGAGAGTGTTAGTAAAGCGTCTGGAATGTTGCACCCGAGTACCAGGGGAGGAAAACTGAGACATATTTGAACACGTCTCCCGTTCACATGGTTGATCATACTTGGGTTCCACATGCATGTTTTAGCTGAAGGAAGAATACCTTAAACCTGGAGAGTTGAGACCCGTGTAATGGGTACCATGCAATATGACTTCAAAGGGTCTTCATTTGCTCACCGAACCTCTCCAATCCTATCACTGCTGCGTTTATGCCCCTGTACACATGCTTGATTCTCTTTCGGAGACATAGCAATCCATAGGTTTTACGATACTTACTAGTCAGGTACATTCTTAGGCGTTTAATATGCGGTGTTGAGTCCATTTCGTTGAGCAAGCAGTAGCTCTTGTCTATTCCATATTTGACTTAAGGAACTTTATCTGTGCTCATTTCAATCTCTGGTTTTATGCAGCACCCCAACTCACCTTTACCCTTAAGCAAGCATAAGTTGGTTTTCTAAATTTGAGACCCTGTTCTGTTCTGTAATTCAGTTCCTGTGTAGCCAAGTTTACATTCCGTGTATTACTGATATCTTATGATGTTTCTTTTTCTGTGTGACTTATTTCAGTTAGAATCATCATACCTGAATCCACTCATTGTGATGCTAAGGGCCTGATGACATAGATTTCATTGCTGAGTGATATTGCTTTGTAAGTAAATACCACAACTTCTTTATCCATTTTTCACTTTCTGCGATGTTGAACTTGTACTGTAAACGAGGTTCTTGTAAACAGAGGCGTCCCAAACTTTGGGGTGGCTGTGTCTTTTTGATTTTAATTTCCCTAACCTATAGGACCATATGTGGCAGTGCCCTAGGCTCTGTTGCTTTGTTTTGTAGATGTTTCAGGAAACACCATACACTTCTCCCGAGTGTCTGTTGGCAATTTACATCCCGCCCATCAGCATAACAAGGCTCCCAGTTCTCCATGGCCTGTCCTGCCTTTCTGGATTTTACACTTTTTTCAGATGGCCCTTTTGACCGGGGGGAAGTGAGACTTCATTGTAGTGCAGATTTCCTTTGCAAGCTTGCTTGGTTGGCCAAAAAGGGCGTATGCGTTTTTTCCTGAATATATTCAGGAAAAAACGCATACGCCCTTTTTGGCCAAGTGCATCATTGTGGACGTTCTGCCTCTTTTCCTATGCTTTCAATGCAATTCCAGTCTACCTCCTGAAATCGGTTTCCTGCAATTCTGCCCCGCTTTCAAGTCCTCTTGGCAGCCTTACTTCAGTCTATTTTTGGAAGATAGCTGTCATTTATAACTCTGCAGGTTTGTGAATTACAGTGCCCCTGA
The DNA here is from genome assembly GCF_951394435.1 of Stenella coeruleoalba. Taxonomy (NCBI): domain Eukaryota; kingdom Metazoa; phylum Chordata; class Mammalia; order Artiodactyla; family Delphinidae; genus Stenella; species Stenella coeruleoalba. The sequence continues at coordinate 1,254,675 of NW_027645889.1, read as the reverse complement.
GCTCCTTTCTTCAACTCGCTTTCTTGTGACCTGGCCGCAACACCGCAGGATGGCTTCAGGCCCTAATCTGGTTCCGGCCCGGCACGCTGAGCCTTTGGTTAATTCCTCTTCCTGGTGGGAAATGAGAGTTAAATTTGCCCGTCCAGACACCTCCAGCTAGCCTCTCATTGGTTCTCGCTATTCCTGTTCATCTTCCGCAGAAATTGCAAACTGGGCCAAACAGGAGGTTAAAGGCGCTGACTCTCCAAGTGGGGAGAGTGTTAGTAAAGCGTCTGGAATGTTGCACCCGAGTACCAGGGGAGGAAAACTGAGACATATTTGAACACGTCTCACGTTCACATGGTTGATCATACTTGGGTTCCACATGCATGTTTTAGCTGAAGGAAGAATACCTTAAACCTGGAGAGTTGAGACCCGTGTAATGGGTACCATGCAATATGTCTTCAAAGGGTCTTCATTTGCTCACCGAACCTCTCCAATCCTATCACTGCTGCGTTTATGCCCCTGTACACATGCTTGATTCTCTTTCGGAGACATAGCAATCCATAGGTTTTACGATACTTACTAGTCAGGTACATTCTTAGGCGTTTAATATGCGGTGTTGAGTCCATTTCGTTGAGCAAGGAGTAGCTCTTGTCTATTCCATATTTGACTTAAAGAACTTTATCTGTGCTCATTTCAATCTCTGGTTTTATGCAGCACCCCAACTCACCTTTACCCTTAAGCAAGCATAAGTTGGTTTTCTAAATTTGAGACCCTGTTCTGTTCTGTAATTCAGTTCCTGTGTAGCCAAGTTTACATTCCGTGTATTACTGATATCTTATGATGTTTCTTTTTCTGTGTGACTTATTTCAGTTAGAATCATCATACCTGAATCCACTCATTGTGATGCTAAGGGCCTGATGACATAGATTTCATTGCTGAGTGATATTGCTTTGTAAGTAAATACCACAACTTCTTTATCCATTTTTCACTTTCTGCGATGTTGAACTTGTACTGTAAACGAGGTTCTTGTAAACAGAGGCGTCCCAAACTTTGGGGTGGCTGTGTCTTTTTGATTTTAATTTCCCTAACCTATAGGACCATATGTGGCAGTGCCCTAGGCTCTGTTGCTTTGTTTTTTAGATGTTTCAGGAAACACCATACACTTCTCCCGAGTGTCTGTTGGCAATTTACATCCCGCCCATCAGCATAACAAGGCTCCCAGTTCTCCATGGCCTGTCCTGCCTTTCTGGATTTTACACTTTTTTCAGATGGCCCTTTTGACCGGGGGGAAGTGAGACTTCATTGTAGTGCAGATTTCCTTTGCAAGCTTGCTTGGTTGGCCAAAAAGGGCGTATGCGTTTTTTCCTGAATATATTCAGGAAAAAACGCATACGCCCTTTTTGGCCAAGTGCATCATTGTGGACGTTCTGCCTCTTTTCCTATGCTTTCAATGCAATTCCAGTCTACCTCCTGAAATCGGTTTCCTGCAATTCTGCCCCGCTTTCAAGTCCTCTTGGCAGCCTTACTTCAGTCTATTTTTGGAAGATAGCTGTCATTTATAACTCTGCAGGTTTGTGAATTACAGTGCCCCTGAGCTCCTTTCTTCAACTCGCTTTCTTGTGACGTGGCCGCAACACCGCAGGATGGCTTCAGGCCCTAATCTGGTTCCGGCCCGGCACGCTGAGCCTTTGGTTAATTCCTCTTCCTGGTGGGAAATGAGAGTTAAATTTGCCCGTCCAGACACCTCCAGCTAGCCTCTCATTGGTTCTCGCTATTCCTGTTCATCTTCCGCAGAAATTGCAAACTGGGCCAAACAGGAGGTTAAAGGCGCTGACTCTCCAAGTGGGGAGAGTGTTAGTAAAGCGTCTGGAATGTTGCACCCGAGTACCAGGGGAGGGAAACTGAGACATATTTGAACACGTCTCCCGTTCACATGGTTGATCATACTTGGGTTCCACATGCATGTTTTAGCTGAAGGAAGAATACCTTAAACCTGGAGAGTTGAGACCCGTGTAATGGGTACCATGCAATATGACTTCAAAGGGTCTTCATTTGCTCACCGAACCTCTCCAATCCTATCACTGCTGCGTTTATGCCCCTGTACACATGCTTGATTCTCTTTCGGAGACATAGCAATCCATAGGTTTTACGATACTTACTAGTCAGGTACATTCTTAGGCGTTTAATATGCGGTGTTGAGTCCATTTCGTTGAGCAAGCAGTAGCTCTTGTCTATTCCATATTTGACTTAAGGAACTTTATCTGTGCTCATTTCAATCTCTGGTTTTATGCAGCACCCCAACTCACCTTTACCCTTAAGCAAGCATAAGTTGGTTTTCTAAATTTGAGACCCTGTTCTGTTCTGTAATTCAGTTCCTGTGTAGCCAAGTTTACATTCCGTGTATTACTGATATCTTATGATGTTTCTTTTTCTGTGTGACTTATTTCAGTTAGAATCATCATACCTGAATCCACTCATTGTGATGCTAAGGGCCTGATGACATAGATTTCATTGCTGAGTGATATTGCTTTGTAAGTAAATACCACAACTTCTTTATCCATTTTTCACTTTCTGCGATGTTGAACTTGTACTGTAAACGAGGTTCTTGTAAACAGAGGCGTCCCAAACTTTGGGGTGGCTGTGTCTTTTTTATTTTAATTTCCCTAACCTATAGGACCATATGTGGCAGTGCCCTAGCTCTGTTGCTTTGTTTTGTAGATGTTTCAGGAAACACCATACACTTCTCCCGAGTGTCTGTTGGCAATTTACATCCCGCCCATCAGCATAACAAGGCTCCCAGTTCTCCATGGCCTGTCCTGCCTTTCTGGATTTTACACTTTTTTCAGATGGCCCTTTTGACCGGGGGGAAGTGAGACTTCATTGTAGTGCAGATTTCCTTTGCAAGCTTGCTTGGTTGGCCAAAAAGGGCGTATGCGTTTTTTCCTGAATATATTCAGGAAAAAACGCATACGCCCTTTTTGGCCAAGTGCATCATTGTGGACGTTCTGCCTCTTTTCCTATGCTTTCAATGCAATTCCAGTCTACCTCCTGAAATCGGTTTCCTGCAATTCTGCCCCGCTTTCAAGTCCTCTTGGCAGCCTTACTTCAGTCTATTTTTGGAAGATAGCTGTCATTTATAACTCTGCAGGTTTGTGAATTACAGTGCCCCTGAGCTCCTTTCTTCAACTCGCTTTCTTGTGACCTGGCCGCAACACCGCAGGATGGCTTCAGGCCCTAATCTGGTTCCGGCCCGGCACGCTGAGCCTTTGGTTAATTCCTCTTCCTGGTGGGAAATGAGAGTTAAATTTGCCCGTCCAGACACCTCCAGCTAGCCTCTCATTGGTTCTCGCTATTCCTGTTCATCTTCCGCAGAAATTGCAAACTGGGCCAAACAGGAGGTTAAAGGGACTGACTCTCCAAGTGGGGAGAGTGTTAGTAAAGCGTCTGGAATGTTGCACCCGAGTACCAGGGGAGGGAAACTGAGACATATTTGAACACGTCTCCCGTTCACATGGTTGATCATACTTGGGTTCCACATGCATGTTTTAGCTGAAGGAAGAATACCTTAAACCTGGAGAGTTGAGACCCGTGTAATGGGTACCATGCAATATGACTTCAAAGGGTCTTCATTTGCTCACCGAACCTCTCCAATCCTATCACTGCTGCGTTTATGCCCCTGTACACATGCTTGATTCTCTTTCGGAGACATAGCAATCCATAGGTTTTACGATACTTACTAGTCAGGTACATTCTTAGGCGTTTAATATGCGGTGTTGAGTCCATTTCGTTGAGCAAGCAGTAGCTCTTGTCTATTCCATATTTGACTTAAGGAACTTTATCTGTGCTCATTTCAATCTCTGGTTTTATGCAGCACCCCAACTCACCTTTACCCTTAAGCAAGCATAAGTTGGTTTTCTAAATTTGAGACCCTGTTCTGTTCTGTAATTCAGTTCCTGTGTAGCCAAGTTTACATTCCGTGTATTACTGATATCTTATGATGTTTCTTTTTCTGTGTGACTTATTTCAGTTAGAATCATCATACCTGAATCCACTCATTGTGATGCTAAGGGCCTGATGACATAGATTTCATTGCTGAGTGATATTGCTTTGTAAGTAAATACCACAACTTCTTTATCCATTTTTCACTTTCTGCGATGTTGAACTTGTACTGTAAACGAGGTTCTTGTAAACAGAGGCGTCCCAAACTTTGGGGTGGCTGTGTCTTTTTGATTTTAATTTCCCTAACCTATAGGACCATATGTGGCAGTGCCCTAGCTCTGTTGCTTTGTTTTGTAGATGTTTCAGGAAACACCATACACTTCTCCCGAGTGTCTGTTGGCAATTTACATCCCGCCCATCAGCATAACAAGGCTCCCAGTTCTCCATGGCCTGTCCTGCCTTTCTGGATTTTACACTTTTTTCAGATGGCCCTTTTGACCGGGGGGAAGTGAGACTTCATTGTAGTGCAGATTTCCTTTGCAAGCTTGCTTGGTTGGCCAAAAAGGGCGTATGCGTTTTTTCCTGAATATATTCAGGAAAAAACGCATACGCCCTTTTTGGCCAAGTGCATCATTGTGGACGTTCTGCCTCTTTTCCTATGCTTTCAATGCAATTCCAGTCTACCTCCTGAAATCGGTTTCCTGCAATTCTGCCCCGCTTTCAAGTCCTCTTGGCAGCCTTACTTCAGTCTATTTTTGGAAGATAGCTGTCATTTATAACTCTGCAGGTTTGTGAATTACAGTGCCCCTGAGCTCCTTTCTTCAATTCGCTTTCTTGTGACCTGGCCGCAACACCGCAGGATGGCTTCAGGCCCTAATCTGGTTCCGGCCCGGCACGCTGAGCCTTTGGTTAATTCCTCTTCCTGGTGGGAAATGAGAGTTAAATTTGCCCGTCCAGACACCTCCAGCTAGCCTCTCATTGGTTCTCACTATTCCTGTTCATCTTCCGCAGAAATTGCAAACTGGGCCAAACAGGAGGTTAAAGGCGCTGACTCTCCAAGTGGGGAGAGTGTTAGTAAAGCGTCTGGAATGTTGCACCCGAGTACCAGGGGAGGGAAACTGAGACATATTTGAACACGTCTCCCGTTCACATGGTTGATCATACTTGGGTTCCACATGCATGTTTTAGCTGAAGGAAGAATACCTTAAACCTGGAGAGTTGAGACCCGTGTAATGGGTACCATGCAATATGACTTCAAAGGGTCTTCATTTGCTCACCGAACCTCTCCAATCCTATCACTGCTGCGTTTATGCCCCTGTACACATGCTTGATTCTCTTTCGGAGACATAGCAATCCATAGGTTTTACGATACTTACTAGTCAGGTACATTCTTAGGCGTTTAATATGCGGTGTTGAGTCCATTTCGTTGAGCAAGCAGTAGCTCTTGTCTATTCCATATTTGACTTAAGGAACTTTATCTGTGCTCATTTCAATCTCTGGTTTTATGCAGCACCCCAACTCACCTTTACCCTTAAGCAAGCATAAGTTGGTTTTCTAAATTTGAGACCCTGTTCTGTTCTGTAATTCAGTTCCTGTGTAGCCAAGTTTACATTCCGTGTATTACTGATATCTTATGATGTTTCTTTTTCTGTGTGACTTATTTCAGTTAGAATCATCATACCTGAATCCACTCATTGTGATGCTAAGGGCCTGATGACATAGATTTCATTGCTGAGTGATATTGCTTTGTAAGTAAATACCACAACTTCTTTATCCATTTTTCACTTTCTGCGATGTTGAACTTGTACTGTAAACGAGGTTCTTGTAAACAGAGGCGTCCCAAACTTTGGGGTGGCTGTGTCTTTTTGATTTTAATTTCCCTAACCTATAGGACCATATGTGGCAGTGCCCTAGGCTCTGTTGCTTTGTTTTGTAGATGTTTCAGGAAACACCATACACTTCTCCCGAGTGTCTGTTAGCAATTTACATCCCGCCCATCAGCATAACAAGGCTCCCAGTTCTCCATGGCCTGTCCTGCCTTTCTGGATTTTACACTTTTTTCAGATGGCCCTTTTGACCGGGGGGAAGTGAGACTTCATTGTAGTGCAGATTTCCTTTGCAAGCTTGCTTGGTTGGCCAAAAAGGGCGTATGCGTTTTTTCCTGAATATATTCAGGAAAAAACGCATACGCCCTTTTTGGCCAAGTGCATCATTGTGGACGTTCTGCCTCTTTTCCTATGCTTTCAATGCAATTCCAGTCTACCTCCTGAAATCGGTTTCCTGCAATTCTGCCCCGCTTTCAAGTCCTCTTGGCAGCCTTACTTCAGTCTATTTTTGGACGATAGCTGTCATTTATAACTCTGCAGGTTTGTGAATTACAGTGCCCCTGAGCTCCTTTCTTCAACTCGCTTTCTTGTGACCTGGCCGCAACACCGCAGGATGGCTTCAGGCCCTAATCTGGTTCCGGCCCGGCACGCTGAGCCTTTGGTTAATTCCTCTTCCTGGTGGGAAATGAGAGTTCAATTTGCCCGTCCAGACACCTCCAGCTAGCCTCTCATTGGTTCTCGCTATTCCTGTTCATCTTCCGCAGAAATTGCAAACTGGGCCAAACAGGAGGTTAAAGGGACTGACTCTCCAAGTGGGGAGAGTGTTAGTAAAGCATCTGGAATGTTGCACCCGAGTACCAGGGGAGGAAAACTGAGACATATTTGAACACGTCTCCCGATCACATGGTTGATCATACTCTAGGTTCCATATGCATGTTTTAGCTGAAGGAAGAATACCTTAAACCTGGGTAGTTGAAACCCGTGGAATGGGTACCATGCAATATGACTTCAAAGGGTCTTCATTTGCTCACCGAACCTCTCCAATCCTATCACTGCTGCGTTTATGCCCCTGTACACATGCTTGATTCTCTTTCGGAGACATAGCAATCCATAGGTTTTAAGATACTTACAAGTCAGGTACATTCTTAGGCGTTTAATATGCGGTGTTGAGTCCATTTCGTTGAGCAAGGAGTAGCTCTTGTCTATTCCATATTTGGCTTAAGGAACTTTATCTGTGCTCATTTCAATCTCTGGTTTTATGCAGCACCCCAACTCACCTTTACCCTTAAGCAAGCATAAGTTGTTTCTCTAAATTTGAGACCCTGTTCTGTTCTGTAATTCAGTTCCTGTGTAGCCAAGTTTCCATTCCGTGTATTACTGATATCTTATGATGTTTCTTTTTCTGTGTGACTTATTTCAGTTAGAATCATCATACCTGAATCCACTCATTGTGCTGCTAAGGGCCTGATGACATAGATTTCATTGCTGAGTGATATTGCTTTGTAAGTGAATACCACAACTTCTTTATCCATTTTTAACTTTCTGTGATGTTGAACTTGTACTGTAAACGAGGTTCTTGTAAACAGAGCCGTTCCAAACTTTGGGGTGGCTGTGTCTTTTTGATTTTAATTTCCCTAAGCTATAGGACCATAAGTGGAAGTGCCCTAGGCTCTGTTGCTTTGTTTTTTAGATGTTTCAGGAAACACCATACACTTCTCCCGAGTGTCTGTTGGCAATTTACATCCCGCCCATCAGCATAACAAGGCTCCCAGTTCTCCATGGCCTGTCCTGCCTTTCTGGATTTTACACTTTTTACAGATGGCCCTTTTGACTGGGGGGAAGTGAGACTTCATTGTAGTGCAGATTTCCTTTGCAAGCTTGCTTGGTTGGCCAAAAAGGGCGTATGCGTTTTTTCCTGAATATATTCAGGAAAAAACGCATACGCCCTTTTTGGCCAAGTGCATCATTGTGGACGTTCTGCCTCTTTTCCTATGCTTTCAATGCAATTCCAGTGTACCTCCTGAAGTCGGTTTCCTGCAATTCTGCCCCGCTTTCAAGTCCTCTTGGCAGCCTTACTTCAGTCTATTTTTGGACGATAGCTGTCATTTATAACCCTGCAGGTTTGTGAATTACAGTGCCCCTGAGCTCCTTTCTTCAACTCGCTTTCTTGTGACCTGGCCGCAACACCGCAGGATGGTTTCAGGCCCTAATCTGGTTCCGGCACGGCACGCTGAGCCTTTGGTTATTTCCTCTTCCTGGTGGGAAATGAGAGTTAAATTTGCCCGTCTAGACACCTCCAGCTAGTCTCTCATTGGTTCTCGCTATTCCTGTTCATCTTCCGCAGAAATTGCAAACTGGGCCAAACAGGAGGTTAAAGGCGCTGACTCTCCAAGTGGGGAGAGTGTTAGTAAAGCGTCTGGAATGTTGCACCCGAGTACCAGGGGAGGAAAACTGAGACATATTTGAACACGTCTCCCGTTCACATGGTTGATCATACTTGGGTTCCACATGCATGTTTTAGCTGAAGGAAGAATACCTTAAACCTGGAGAGTTGAGACCCGTGTAATGGGTACCATGCAATATGACTTCAAAGGGTCTTCATTTGCTCACCGAACCTCTCCAATCCTATCACTGCTGCGTTTATGCCCCTGTACACATGCTTGATTCTCTTTCAGAGACATAGCAATCCATAGGTTTTACGATACTTACTAGTCAGGTACATTCTTAGGCATTTAATATGCGGTGTTGAGTCCATTTCGTTGAGCAAGGAGTAGCTCTTGTCTATTCCATATTTGACTTAAGGAACTTTATCTGTGCTCATTTCAATCTCTGGTTTTACGCAGCACCCCACCTCACCTTTACCCTTAAGCAAGCATAAGTTGGTTTTCTAAATTTGAGACCCTGTTCTGTTCTGTAATTCAGTTCCTGTGTAGCCAAGTTTACATTCCGTGTATTACTGATATCTTATGATGTTTCTTTTTCTGTGTGACTTAGTTCAGTTAGAATCATCATACCTGAATCCACTCATTGTGATGCTAAGGGCCTGATGACATAGATTTCATTGCTGAGTGATATTTCTTTGTAAGTAAATACCACAACTTTATCCATTTTTCACTTTCTGCGATGTTGAACTTGTACTTTAAACGAGGTTCTTGTAAACAGAGGCGTCCCAAACTTTGGGGTGGCTGTGTCTTTTTTATTTTAATTTCCCTAAGCTATAGGACCATAAGTGGCAGTTCCCTAGGCTCTGTTGCTTTGTTTTTTAGATGTTTCAGGAAACACCATACACTTCTCCCCAGTGTCTGTTGGCAATTTACATCCCGCCCATCAGCATAACAAGGCTCCCAGTTCTCAATGGCCTGTTGCCTTTCTGGATTTTACACTTTTTTCAGATGGCCCTTTTGCCCGGGGGGAAGTGAGACTTCATTGTAGTGCAGATTTCCTTTGCAAGCTTGCTTGGTTGGCCAAAAAGGGCGTATGCGTTTTTTCCTGAATATATTCAGGAAAAAACGCATACGCCCTTCTTGGCCAAGTGCATCATTGTGGACGTTCTGCCTCTTTTCCTATGCTTTCAATGCAATTCCAGTCTACCTCCTGAAATCGGTTTCCTGCAATTCTGCCCCGCTTTCAAGTCCTCTTGGCAGCCTTACTTCAGTCTATTTTTGGACGATAGCTGTCATTTATAACTCTGCAGGTTTGTGAATTACAGTGCCCCTGAGCTCCTTTCTTCAACTCGCTTTCTTGTGACCTGGCCGCAACACCGCAGGATGGCTTCAGGCCCTAATCTGGTTCCGGCCCGGCACGCTGAGCCTTTGGTTAATTCCTCTTCCTGGTGGGAAATGAGAGTTAAATTTGCCCGTCCAGACACCTCCAGCTAGCCTCTCATTGGTTCTCGCTATTCCTGTTCATCTTCCGCAGAAATTGCAAACTGGGCCAAACAGGAGGTTAAAGGCGCTGACTCTCCAAGTGGGGAGAGTGTTAGTAAAGCGTCTGGAATGTTGCACCCGAGTACCAGGGGAGGAAAACTGAGACATATTTGAACACGTCTCCCGATCACATGGTTGATCATACTCTAGGTTCCACATGCATGTTTTAGCTGAAGGAAGAATACCTTAAACCTGGGTAGTTGAAACCCGTGGAATGGGTACCATGCAATATGACTTCAAAGGGTCTTCATTTGCTCACCGAACCACTCCAATCCTATCACTGCTGCCTTTATGCCCCTGTACACATGCTTGATTCTCTTTCGGAGACATAGCAATCCATAGGTTTTAAGATACTTACTAGTCAGGTACATTCTTAGGCGTTTAATATGGGGTGTTGAGTCCATTTCGTTGAGCAAGGAGTAGCTCTTGTCTATTCCATATTTGGCTTAAGGAACTTTATCTGTGCTCATGTCAATCTCTGGTTTTATGCAGCACCCCAACTCACCTTTACCCTTAGGAAAGAATAAGTTGGTTTTCTAAATTTGAGACCCTGTTCTGTTCTGTAATTCAGTTCCTGTGTAGCCAAGTTTCCATTCCGTGTATTACAGATATCTTATGATGTTTCTTTTTCTGTGTGACTTATTTCAGTTAGAATCATCATACCTGAATCCACTCATTGTGCTGCTAAGGGCCTGATGACACAGATTTCATTGCTGAGTGATATTGCTTTGTAAGTAAATACCACAACTTCTTTATCCATTTTTCACTTTCTGCGATGTTGAACTTGTACTGTAAACGAGGTTCTTGTAAACAGAGGCGTCCCAAACTTTGGGGTGGCTGTGTCTTTTAGATTTTAATTTCCCTAAGCTATAGGACCATAAGTGGAAGTGCCCTAGGTTCTGTTGCTTTGTTTTTTAGATGTTTCAGGAAACACCATACACTTCTCCCGAGTGGTTGTTGGCAATTTACATCCCGCCCATCAGCATAACAAGGCTCCCAGTTCTCCATGGCCTGTCCTGCCTTTCTGGATTTTACACTTTTTTCAGATGGCCCTTTTGACCGGGGAGAAGTGAGACTTCATTGTAGTGCAGATTTCCTTTGCAAGCTTGCTTGGTTGGCCAAAAAGGGCGTATGCGTTTTTTCCTGAATATATTCAGGAAAAAACGCATACGCCCTTTTTGGCCAAGTGCATCATTGTGGACGTTCTGCCTCTTTTCCTATGCTTTCAATGCAATTCCAGTCTACCTCCTGAAATCGGTTTCCTGCAATTCTGCCCCGCTTTCAAGTCCTCTTGGCAGCCTTACTTCAGTCTATTTTTGGACGATAGCTGTCATTTATAACTCTGCAGGTTTGTGAATTACAGTGCCCCTGAGCTCCTTTCTTCAACTCGCTTTCTTGTGACCTGGCCGCAACACCGCAGGATGGCTTCAGGCCCTAATCTGGTTCCGGCCCGGCACGCTGAGCCTTTGGTTAATTCCTCTTCCTGGTGGGAAATGAGAGTTAAATTTGCCCGTCCAGACACCTCCAGCTAGCCTCTCATTGGTTCTCGCTATTCCTGTTCATCTTCCGCAGAAATTGCAAACTGGGCCAAACAGGAGGTTAAAGGCGCTGACTCTCCAAGTGGGGAGAGTGTTAGTAAAGCGTCTGGAATGTTGCACCCGAGTACCAGGGGAGGAAAACTGAGACATATTTGAACACGTCTCCCGATCACATGGTTGATCATACTCTAGGTTCCACATGCATGTTTTAGCTGAAGGAAGAATACCTTAAACCTGGGTAGTTGAAACCCGTGGAATGGGTACCATGCAATATGACTTCAAAGGGTCTTCATTTGCTCACCGAACCACTCCAATCCTATCACTGCTGCCTTTATGCCCCTGTACACATGCTTGATTCTCTTTCGGAGACATAGCAATCCATAGGTTTTAAGATACTTACTAGTCAGGTACATTCTTAGGCGTTTAATATGGGGTGTTGAGTCCATTTCGTTGAGCAAGGAGTAGCTCTTGTCTATTCCATATTTGGCTTAAGGAACTTTATCTGTGCTCATGTCAATCTCTGGTTTTATGCAGCACCCCAACTCACCTTTACCCTTAGGAAAGAATAAGTTGGTTTTCTAAATTTGAGACCCTGTTCTGTTCTGTAATTCAGTTCCTGTGTAGCCAAGTTTCCATTCCGTGTATTACAGATATCTTATGATGTTTCTTTTTCTGTGTGACTTATTTCAGTTAGAATCATCATACCTGAATCCACTCATTGTGATGCTAAGGGCCTGATGACACAGATTTCATTGCTGAGTGATATTGCTTTGTAAGTAAATACCACAACTTCTTTATCCATTTTTCACTTTCTGCGATGTTGAACTTGTACTGTAAACGAGGTTCTTGTAAACAGAGGCGTCCCAAACTTTGGGGTGGCTGTGTCTTTTAGATTTTAATTTCCCTAAGCTATAGGACCATAAGTGGAAGTGCCCTAGGTTCTGTTGCTTTGTTTTTTAGATGTTTCAGGAAACACCATACACTTCTCCCGAGTGGTTGTTGGCAATTTACATCCTACCCATCAGCATAACAAGGCTCCCAGTTCTCCATGGCCTGTCCTGCCTTTCTGGATTTTACACTTTTTTCAGATGGCCCTTTTGACCGGGGAGAAGTGAGACTTCATTGTAGTGCAGATTTCCTTTGCAAGCTTGCTTGGTTGGCCAAAAAGGGCGTATGCGTTTTTTCCTGAATATATTCAGGAAAAAACGCATACGCCCTTTTTGGCCAAGTGCATCATTGTGGACGTTCTGCCTCTTTTCCTATGCTTTCAATGCAATTCCAGTCTACCTCCTGAAATCGGTTTCCTGCAATTCTGCCCTGCTTTCAAGTCCTCTTGGCAGCCTTACTTCAGTCTATTTTTGGACGATAGCTGTCATTTATAACTCTGCAGGTTTGTGAATTACAGTGCTCCTGAGCTCCTTTCTTCAACTCGCTTTCTTGTGACCTGGCCGCAACACCGCAGGATGGCTTCAGGCCCTAATCTGGTTCCGGCCCGGCACGCTGAGCCTTTGGTTAATTCCTCTTCCTGGTGGGAAATGAGAGTTAAATTTGCCCGTCCAGACACCTCCAGCTAGCCTCTCATTGGTTCTCGCTATTCCTGTTCATCTTCCGCAGAAATTGCAAACTGGGCCAAACAGGAGGTTAAAGGCGCTGACTCTCCAAGTGGGGAGAGTGTTAGTAAAGCGTCTGGAATGTTGCACCCGAGTACCAGGGGAGGAAAACTGAGACATATTTGAACACGTCTCCCGTTCACATGGTTGATCATACTTGGGTTCCACATGCATGTTTTAGCTGAAGGAAGAATACCTTAAACCTGGAGAGTTGAGACCCGTGTAATGGGTACCATGCAATATGACTTCAAAGGGTCTTCATTTGCTCACCGAACCTCTCCAATCCTATCACTGCTGCGTTTATGCCCCTGTACACATGCTTGATTCTCTTTCGGAGACATAGCAATCCATAGGTTTTAAGATACTTACTAGTCAGGTACATTCTTAGGCGTTTAATATGCGGTGTTGAGTCCATTTCGTTGAGCAAGGAGTAGCTCTTGTCTATTCCATATTTGACTTAAGGAACTTTATCTGTGCTCATTTCAATCTCTGGTTTTATGCAGCACCCCAACTCACCTTTACCCTTAAGCAAGCATAAGTTGGTTTTCTAAATTTGAGACCCTGTTCTGTTCTGTAATTCAGTTCCTGTGTAGCCAAGTTTACATTCCGTGTATTACTGATATCTTATGATGTTTCTTTTTCTGTGTGACTTATTTCAGTTAGAATCATCATACCTGAATCCACTCATTGTGATGCTAAGGGCCTGATGACATAGATTTCATTGCTGAGTGATATTGCTTTGTAAGTAAATACCACAACTTCTTTATCCATTTTTCACTTTCTGCGATGTTGAACTTGTACTGTAAACGAGGTTCTTGTAAACAGAGGCGTCCCAAACTTTGGGGTGGCTGTGTCTTTTTGATTTTAATTTCCCTAAGCTATAGGACCATAAGTGGCAGTGCCCTAGGCTCTGTTGCTTTGTTTTGTAGATGTTTCAGGAAACACCATACACTTCTCCCGAGTGTCTGTTGGCAATTTACATCCCGCCCATCAGCATAACAAGGCTCCCAGTTCTCCATGGCCTGTCCTGCCTTTCTGGATTTTACACTTTTTTCAGATGGCCCTTTTGACCGGGGGGAAGTGAGACTTCATTGTAGTGCAGATTTCCTTTGCAAGCTTGCTTGGTTGGCCAAAAAGGGCGTATGCGTTTTTTCCTGAATATATTCAGGAAAAAACGCATACGCCCTTTTTGGCCAAGTGCATCATTGTGGACGTTCTGCCTCTTTTCCTATGCTTTCAATGCAATTCCAGTCTACCTCCTGAAATCGGTTTCCTGCAATTCTGCCCCGCTTTCAAGTCCTCTTGGCAGCCTTACTTCAGTCTATTTTTGGACGATAGCTGTCATTTATAACTCTGCAGGTTTGTGAATTACAGTGCCCCTGAGCTCCTTTCTTCAACTCGCTTTCTTGTGACCTGGCCGCAACACCGCAGGATGGCTTCAGGCCCTAATCTGGTTCCGGCCCGGCACGCTGAGCCTTTGGTTAATTCCTCTTCCTGGTGGGAAATGAGAGTTAAATTTGCCCGTCCAGACACCTCCAGCTAGCCTCTCATTGGTTCTCGCTATTCCTGCTCATCTTCCGCAGAAATTGCAAACTGGGCCAAACAGGAGGTTAAAGGCGCTGACTCTCCAAGTGGGGAGAGTGTTAGTAAAGCGTCTGGAATGTTGCACCCGAGTACCAGGGGAGGAAAACTGAGACATATTTGAACACGTCTCCCGTTCACATGGTTGATCATACTTGGGTTCCACATGCATGTTTTAGCTGAAGGAAGAATACCTTAAACCTGGAGAGTTGAGACCCGTGTAATGGGTACCATGCAATATGACTTCAAAGGGTCTTCATTTGCTCACCGAACCTCTCCAATCCTATCACTGCTGCGTTTATGCCCCTGTACACATGCTTGATTCTCTTTCGGAGACATAGCAATCCATAGGTTTTACGATACTTACTAGTCAGGTACATTCTTAGGCGTTTAATATGCGGTGTTGAGTCCATTTCGTTGAGCAAGGAGTAGCTCTTGTCTATTCCATATTTGACTTAAGGAACTTAATCTGTGCTCATTTCAATCTCTGGTTTTATGCAGCACCCCAACTCACCTTTACCCTTAAGCAAGCATAAGTTGGTTTTCTAAATTTGAGACCCTGTTCTGTTCTGTAATTCAGTTCCTGTGTAGCCAAGTTTACATTCCGTGTATTACTGATATCTAATGATGTTTCTTTTTCTGTGTGACTTATTTCAGTTAGAATCATCATACCTGAATCCACTCATTGTGATGCTAAGGGCCTGATGACATAGATTTCATTGCTGAGTGATATTGCTTTGTAAGTAAATACCACAACTTCTTTATCCATTTTTCACTTTCTGCGATGTTGAACTTGTACTGTAAACGAGGTTCTTGTAAACAGAGGCGTCCCAAACTTTGGGGTGGCTGTGTCTTTTTTATTTTAATTTCCCTAAGCTATAGGACCATAAGTGGCAGTGCCCTAGGCTCTGTTGCTTTGTTTTTTAGATGTTTCAGGAAACACCATACACTTCTCCCGAGTGTCTGTTGGCAATTTACATCCCGCCCATCAGCATAACAAGGCTCCCAGTTCTCCATGGCCTGTCCTGCCTTTCTGGATTTTACACTTTTTTCAGATGGCCCTTTTGACCGGGGGGAAGTGAGACTTCATTGTAGTGCAGATTTCCTTTGCAAGCTTGCTTGGTTGGCCAAAAAGGGCGTATGCGTTTTTTCCTGAATATATTCAGGAAAAAACGCATACGCCCTTTTTGGCCAAGTGCATCATTGTGGACGTTCTGCCTCTTTTCCTATGCTTTCAATGCAATTCCAGTCTACCTCCTGAAATCGGTTTCCTGCAATTCTGCCCCGCTTTCAAGTCCTCTTGGCAGCCTTACTTCAGTCTATTTTTGGACGATAGCTGTCATTTATAACTCTGCAGGTTTGTGAATTACAGTGCCCCTGAGCTCCTTTCTTCAACTCGCTTTCTTGTGACCTGGCCGCAACACCGCAGGATGGCTTCAGGCCCTAATCTGGTTCCGGCCCGGCACGCTGAGCCTTTGGTTAATTCCTCTTCCTGGTGGGAAATGAGAGTTAAATTTGCCCGTCCAGACACCTCCAGCTAGCCTCTCATTGGTTCTCGCTATTCCTGTTCATCTTCTGCAGAAATTGCAAACTGGGCCAAACAGGAGGTTAAAGGCGCTGACTCTCCAAGTGGGGAGAGTGTTAGTAAAGCATCTGGAATGTTGCACCCGAGTACCAGGGGAGGAAAACTGAGACATATTTGAACACGTCTCCCGTTCACATGGTTGATCATACTTGGGTTCCACATGCATGTTTTAGCTGAAGGAAGAATACCTTAAACCTGGAGAGTTGAGACCCGTGTAATGGGTACCATGCAATATGACTTCAAAGGGTCTTCATTTGCTCACCGAACCTCTCCAATCCTATCACTGCTGCGTTTATGCCCCTGTACACATGCTTGATTCTCTTTCGGAGACATAGCAATCCATAGGTTTTACGATACTTACTAGTCAGGTACATTCTTAGGCGTTTAATATGCGGTGTTGAGTCCATTTCGTTGAGCAAGGAGTAGCTCTTGTCTATTCCATATTTGACTTAAGGAACTTTATCTGTGCTCATTTCAATCTCTGGTTTTATGCAGCACCCCAACTCACCTTTACCCTTAAGCAAGCATAAGTTGGTTTTCTAAATTTGAGACCCTGTTCTGTTCTGTAATTCAGTTCCTGTGTAGCCAAGTTTACATTCCGTGTATTACTGATATCTTATGATGTTTCTTTTTCTGTGTGACTTATTTCAGTTAGAATCATCATACCTGAATCCACTCATTGTGATGCTAAGGGCCTGATGACATAGATTTCATTGCTGAGTGATATTGCTTTGTAAGTAAATACCACAACTTCTTTATCCATTTTTCACTTTCTGCGATGTTGAACTTGTACTGTAAACGAGGTTCTTGTAAACAGAGGCGTCCCAAACTTTGGGGTGGCTGTGTCTTTTTTATTTTAATTTCCCTAAGCTATAGGACCATAAGTGGCAGTGCCCTAGGCTCTGTTGCTTTGTTTTGTAGATGTTTCAGGAAACACCATACACTTCTCCCGAGTGGTTGTTGGCAATTTACATCCCGCCCATCAGCATAACAAGGCTCCCAGTTCTCCATGGCCTGTCCTGCCTTTCTGGATTTTACACTTTTTTCAGATGGCCCTTTTGACCGGGGGGAAGTGAGACTTCATTGTAGTGCAGATTTCCTTTGCAAGCTTGCTTGGTTGGCCAAAAAGGGCGTATGCGTTTTTTCCTGAATATATTCAGGAAAAAACGCATACGCCCTTTTTGGCCAAGTGCATCATTGTGGACGTTCTGCCTCTTTTCCTATGCTTTCAATGCAATTCCA
This sequence comes from Stenella coeruleoalba, assembly GCF_951394435.1. NCBI lineage: Eukaryota > Metazoa > Chordata > Mammalia > Artiodactyla > Delphinidae > Stenella > Stenella coeruleoalba. Next base: position 1,237,443 of record NW_027645889.1, on the reverse strand, counting down.
GTCTACCTCCTGAAATCGGTTTCCTGCAATTCTGCCCCGCTTTCAAGTCCTCTTGGCAGCCTTACTTCAGTCTATTTTTGGACGATAGCTGTCATTTATAACTCTGCAGGTTTGTGAATTACAGTGCCCCTGAGCTCCTTTCTTCAACTCGCTTTCTTGTGACCTGGCCGCAACACCGCAGGATGGCTTCAGGCCCTAATCTGGTTCCGGCCCGGCACGCTGAGCCTTTGCTTAATTCCTCTTCCTGGTGGGAAATGAGAGTTAAATTTGCCCGTCCAGACACCTCCAGCTAGCCTCTCATTGGTTCTCGCTATTCCTGTTCATCTTCTGCAGAAATTGCAAACTGGGCCAAACAGGAGGTTAAAGGCGCTGACTCTCCAAGTGGGGAGAGTGTTAGTAAAGCGTCTGGAATGTTGCACCCGAGTACCAGGGGAGGAAAACTGAGACATATTTGAACACGTCTCCCGTTCACATGGTTGATCATACTTGGGTTCCACATGCATGTTTTAGCTGAAGGAAGAATACCTTAAACCTGGAGAGTTGAGACCCGTGTAATGGGTACCATGCAATATGACTTCAAAGGGTCTTCATTTGCTCACCGAACCTCTCCAATCCTATCACTGCTGCGTTTATGCCCCTGTACACATGCTTGATTCTCTTTCGGAGACATAGCAATCCATAGGTTTTACGATACTTACTAGTCAGGTACATTCTTAGGCGTTTAATATGCGGTGTTGAGTCCATTTCGTTGAGCAAGGAGTAGCTCTTGTCTATTCCATATTTGACTTAAGGAACTTTATCTGTGCTCATTTCAATCTCTGGTTTTATGCAGCACCCCAACTCACCTTTACCCTTAAGCAAGCATAAGTTGGTTTTCTAAATTTGAGACCCTGTTCTGTTCTGTAATTCAGTTCCTGTGTAGCCAAGTTTACATTCCGTGTATTACTGATATCTTATGATGTTTCTTTTTCTGTGTGACTTATTTCAGTTAGAATCATCATACCTGAATCCACTCATTGTGATGCTAAGGGCCTGATGACATAGATTTCATTGCTGAGTGATATTGCTTTGTAAGTAAATACCACAACTTCTTTATCCATTTTTCACTTTCTGCGATGTTGAACTTGTACTGTAAACGAGGTTCTTGTAAACAGAGGCGTCCCAAACTTTGGGGTGGCTGTGTCTTTTTGATTTTAATTTCCCTAAGCTATAGGACCATAAGTGGCAGTGCCCTAGGCTCTGTTGCTTTGTTTTTTAGATGTTTCAGGAAACACCATACACTTCTCCCGAGTGTCTGTTGGCAATTTACATCCCGCCCATCAGCATAACAAGGCTCCCAGTTCTCCATGGCCTGTCCTGCCTTTCTGGATTTTACACTTTTTTCAGATGGCCCTTTTGACCGGGGGGAAGTGAGACTTCATTGTAGTGCAGATTTCCTTTGCAAGCTTGCTTGGTTGGCCAAAAAGGGCGTATGCGTTTTTTCCTGAATATATTCAGGAAAAAACGCATATGCCCTTTTTGGCCAAGTGCATCATTGTGGACGTTCTGCCTCTTTTCCTATGCTTTCAATGCAATTCCAGTCTACCTCCTGAAATCGGTTTCCTGCAATTCTGCCCCGCTTTCAAGTCCTCTTGGCAGCCTTACTTCAGTCTATTTTTGGACGATAGCTGTCATTTATAACTCTGCAGGTTTTTGAATTACAGTGCCCCTGAGCTCCTTTCTTCAACTCGCTTTCTTGTGACCTGGCCGCAACACCGCAGGATGGCTTCAGGCCCTAATCTGGTTCCGGCCCGGCACGCTGAGCCTTTGGTTAATTCCTCTTCCTGGTGGGAAATGAGAGTTAAATTTGCCCGTCCAGACACCTCCAGCTAGCCTCTCATTGGTTCTCGCTATTCCTGTTCATCTTCCGCAGAAATTGCAAACTGGGCCAAACAGGAGGTTAAAGGCGCTGACTCTCCAAGTGGGGAGAGTGTTAGTAAAGCGTCTGGAATGTTGCACCCGAGTACCAGGGGAGGAAAACTGAGACATATTTGAACACGTCTCCCGTTCACATGGTTGATCATACTTGGGTTCCACATGCATGTTTTAGCTGAAGGAAGAATACCTTAAACCTGGAGAGTTGAGACCCGTGTAATGGGTACCATGCAATATGACTTCAAAGGGTCTTCATTTGCTCACCGAACCTCTCCAATCCTATCACTGCTGCGTTTATGCCCCTGTACACATGCTTGATTCTCTTTCGGAGACATAGCAATCCATAGGTTTTACGATACTTACTAGTCAGGTACATTCTTAGGCGTTTAATATGCGGTGTTGAGTCCATTTCGTTGAGCAAGGAGTAGCTCTTGTCTATTCCATATTTGACTTAAGGAACTTAATCTGTGCTCATTTCAATCTCTGGTTTTATGCAGCACCCCAACTCACCTTTACCCTTAAGCAAGCATAAGTTGGTTTTCTAAATTTGAGACCCTGTTCTGTTCTGTAATTCAGTTCCTGTGTAGCCAAGTTTACATTCCGTGTATTACTGATATCTTATGATGTTTCTTTTTCTGTGTGACTTATTTCAGTTAGAATCATCATACCTGAATCCACTCATTGTGCTGCTAAGGGCCTGATGACATAGATTTCATTGCTGAGTGATATTGCTTTGTAAGTAAATACCACAACTTCTTTATCCATTTTTCACTTTCTGCGATGTTGAACTTGTACTGTAAACGAGGTTCTTGTAAACAGAGGCGTCCCAAACTTTGGGGTGGCTGTGTCTTTTTGATTTTAATTTCCCTAAGCTATAGGACCATAAGTGGCAGTGCCCTAGGCTCTGTTGCTTTGTTTTTTAGATGTTTCAGGAAACACCATACACTTCTCCCGAGTGTCTGTTGGCAATTTACATCCCGCCCATCAGCATAACAAGGCTCCCAGTTCTCCATGGCCTGTCCTGCCTTTCTGGATTTTACACTTTTTTCAGATGGCCCTTTTGACCGGGGGGAAGTGAGACTTCATTGTAGTGCAGATTTCCTTTGCAAGCTTGCTTGGTTGGCCAAAAAGGGCGTATGCGTTTTTTCCTGAATATATTCAGGAAAAAACGCATACGCCCTTTTTGGCCAAGTGCATCATTGTGGACGTTCTGCCTCTTTTCCTATGCTTTCAATGCAATTCCAGTCTACCTCCTGAAATCGGTTTCCTGCAATTCTGCCCCGCTTTCAAGTCCTCTTGGCAGCCTTACTTCAGTCTATTTTTGGACGATAGCTGTCATTTATAACTCTGCAGGTTTGTGAATTACAGTGCCCCTGAGCTCCTTTCTTCAACTCGCTTTCTTGTGACCTGGCCGCAACACCGCAGGATGGCTTCAGGCCCTAATCTGGTTCCGGCCCGGCACGCTGAGCCTTTGCTTAATTCCTCTTCCTGGTGGGAAATGAGAGTTAAATTTGCCCGTCCAGACACCTCCAGCTAGCCTCTCATTGGTTCTCGCTATTCCTGTTCATCTTCCGCAGAAATTGCAAACTGGGCCAAACAGGAGGTTAAAGGCGTTGACTCTCCAAGTGGGGAGAGTGTTAGTAAAGCGTCTGGAATGTTGCACCCGAGTACCAGGGGAGGAAAACTGAGACATATTTGAACACGTCTCCCGTTCACATGTTGATCATACTTGGGTTCCACATGCATGTTTTAGCTGAAGGAAGAATACCTTAAACCTGGAGAGTTGAGACCCGTGTAATGGGTACCATGCAATATGACTTCAAAGGGTCTTCATTTGCTCACCGAACCTCTCCAATCCTATCACTGCTGCGTTTATGCCCCTGTACACATGCTTGATTCTCTTTCGGAGACATAGCAATCCATAGGTTTTACGATACTTACTAGTCAGGTACATTCTTAGGCGTTTAATATGCGGTGTTGAGTCCATTTCGTTGAGCAAGGAGTAGCTCTTGTCTATTCCATATTTGACTTAAGGAACTTTATCTGTGCTCATTTCAATCTCTGGTTTTATGCAGCACCCCAACTCACCTTTACCCTTAAGCAAGCATAAGTTGGTTTTCTAAATTTGAGACCCTGTTCTGTTCTGTAATTCAGTTCCTGTGTAGCCAAGTTTACATTCCGTGTATTACTGATATCTTATGATGTTTCTTTTTCTGTGTGACTTATTTCAGTTAGAATCATCATACCTGAATCCACTCATTGTGATGCTAAGGGCCTGATGACATAGATTTCATTGCTGAGTGATATTGCTTTGTAAGTAAATACCACAACTTCTTTATCCATTTTTCACTTTCTGCGATGTTGAACTTGTACTGTAAACGAGGTTCTTGTAAACAGAGGCGTCCCAAACTTTGGGGTGGCTGTGTCTTTTTGATTTTAATTTCCCTAAGCTATAGGACCATAAGTGGCAGTGCCCTAGGTTCTGTTGCTTTGTTTTGTAGATGTTTCAGGAAACACCATACACTTCTCCCGAGTGTCTGTTGGCAATTTACATCCCGCCCATCAGCATAACAAGGCTCCCAGTTCTCCATGGCCTGTCCTGCCTTTCTGGATTTTACACTTTTTTCAGATGGCCCTTTTGACCGGGGGGAAGTGAGACTTCATTGTAGTGCAGATTTCCTTTGCAAGCTTGCTTGGTTGGCCAAAAAGGGCGTATGCGTTTTTTCCTGAATATATTCAGGAAAAAACGCATACGCCCTTTTTGGCCAAGTGCATCATTGTGGACGTTCTGCCTCTTTTCCTATGCTTTCAATGCAATTCCAGTCTACCTCCTGAAATCGGTTTCCTGCAATTCTGCCCCGCTTTCAAGTCCTCTTGGCAGCCTTACTTCAGTCTATTTTTGGACGATAGCTGTCATTTATAACTCTGCAGGTTTGTGAATTACAGTGCCCCTGAGCTCCTTTCTTCAACTCGCTTTCTTGTGACCTGGCCGCAACACCGCAGGATGGCTTCAGGCCCTAATCTGGTTCCGGCCCGGCACGCTGAGCCTTTGCTTAATTCCTCTTCCTGGTGGGAAATGAGAGTTAAATTTGCCCGTCCAGACACCTCCAGCTAGCCTCTCATTGGTTCTCGCTATTCCTGTTCATCTTCCGCAGAAATTGCAAACTGGGCCAAACAGGAGGTTAAAGGCGTTGACTCTCCAAGTGGGGAGAGTGTTAGTAAAGCGTCTGGAATGTTGCACCCGAGTACCAGGGGAGGAAAACTGAGACATATTTGAACACGTCTCCCGTTCACATGTTGATCATACTTGGGTTCCACATGCATGTTTTAGCTGAAGGAAGAATACCTTAAACCTGGAGAGTTGAGACCCGTGTAATGGGTACCATGCAATATGACTTCAAAGGGTCTTCATTTGCTCACCGAACCTCTCCAATCCTATCACTGCTGCGTTTATGCCCCTGTACACATGCTTGATTCTCTTTCGGAGACATAGCAATCCATAGGTTTTACGATACTTACTAGTCAGGTACATTCTTAGGCGTTTAATATGCGGTGTTGAGTCCATTTCGTTGAGCAAGGAGTAGCTCTTGTCTATTCCATATTTGACTTAAGGAACTTTATCTGTGCTCATTTCAATCTCTGGTTTTATGCAGCACCCCAACTCACCTTTACCCTTAAGCAAGCATAAGTTGGTTTTCTAAATTTGAGACCCTGTTCTGTTCTGTAATTCAGTTCCTGTGTAGCCAAGTTTACATTCCGTGTATTACTGATATCTTATGATGTTTCTTTTTCTGTGTGACTTATTTCAGTTAGAATCATCATACCTGAATCCACTCATTGTGATGCTAAGGGCCTGATGACATAGATTTCATTGCTGAGTGATATTGCTTTGTAAGTAAATACCACAACTTCTTTATCCATTTTTCACTTTCTGCGATGTTGAACTTGTACTGTAAACGAGGTTCTTGTAAACAGAGGCGTCCCAAACTTTGGGGTGGCTGTGTCTTTTTGATTTTAATTTCCCTAAGCTATAGGACCATAAGTGGCAGTGCCCTAGGCTCTGTTGCTTTGTTTTGTAGATGTTTCAGGAAACACCATACACTTCTCCCGAGTGTCTGTTGGCAATTTACATCCCGCCCATCAGCATAACAAGGCTCCCAGTTCTCCATGGCCTGTCCTACCTTTCTGGATTTTACACTTTTTTCAGATGGCCCTTTTGACCGGGGGGAAGTGAGACTTCATTGTAGTGCAGATTTCCTTTGCAAGCTTGCTTGGTTGGCCAAAAAGGGCGTATGCGTTTTTTCCTGAATATATTCAGGAAAAAACGCATACGCCCTTTTTGGCCAAGTGCATCATTGTGGACGTTCTGCCTCTTTTCCTATGCTTTCAATGCAATTCCAGTCTACCTCCTGAAATCGGTTTCCTGCAATTCTGCCCCGCTTTCAAGTCCTCTTGGCAGCCTTACTTCAGTCTATTTTTGGACGATAGCTGTCATTTATAACTCTGCAGGTTTGTGAATTACAGTGCCCCTGAGCTCCTTTCTTCAACTCGCTTTCTTGTGACCTGGCCGCAACACCGCAGGATGGCTTCAGGCCCTAATCTGGTTCCGGCCCGGCACGCTGAGCCTTTGGTTAATTCCTCTTCCTGGTGGGAAATGAGAGTTAAATTTGCCCGTCCAGACACCTCCAGCTAGCCTCTCATTGGTTCTCGCTATTCCTGTTCATCTTCCGCAGAAATTGCAAACTGGGCCAAACAGGAGGTTAAAGGCGCTGACTCTCCAAGTGGGGAGAGTGTTAGTAAAGCGTCTGGAATGTTGCACCCGAGTACCAGGGGAGGAAAACTGAGACATATTTGAACACGTCTCCCGTTCACATGGTTGATCATACTTGGGTTCCACATGCATGTTTTAGCTGAAGGAAGAATACCTTAAACCTGGAGAGTTGAGACCCGTGTAATGGGTACCATGCAATATGACTTCAAAGGGTCTTCATTTGCTCACCGAACCTCTCCAATCCTATCACTGCTGCGTTTATGCCCCTGTACACATGCTTGATTCTCTTTCGGAGACATAGCAATCCATAGGTTTTACGATACTTACTAGTCAGGTACATTCTTAGGCGTTTAATATGCGGTGTTGAGTCCATTTCGTTGAGCAAGGAGTAGCTCTTGTCTATTCCATATTTGACTTAAGGAACTTTATCTGTGCTCATTTCAATCTCTGGTTTTATGCAGCACCCCAACTCACCTTTACCCTTAAGCAAGCATAAGTTGGTTTTCTAAATTTGAGACCCTGTTCTGTTCTGTAATTCAGTTCCTGTGTAGCCAAGTTTACATTCCGTGTATTACTGATATCTTATGATGTTTCTTTTTCTGTGTGACTTATTTCAGTTAGAATCATCATACCTGAATCCACTCATTGTGCTGCTAAGGGCCTGATGACATAGATTTCATTGCTGAGTGATATTGCTTTGTAAGTAAATACCACAACTTCTTTATCCATTTTTCACTTTCTGCGATGTTGAACTTGTACTGTAAACGAGGTTCTTGTAAACAGAGGCGTCCCAAACTTTGGGGTGGCTGTGTCTTTTTGATTTTAATTTCCCTAAGCTATAGGACCATAAGTGGCAGTGCCCTAGGCTCTGTTGCTTTGTTTTTTAGATGTTTCAGGAAACACCATACACTTCTCCCGAGTGTCTGTTGGCAATTTACATCCCGCCCATCAGCATAACAAGGCTCCCAGTTCTCCATGGCCTGTCCTGCCTTTCTGGATTTTACACTTTTTTCAGATGGCCCTTTTGACCGGGGGGAAGTGAGACTTCATTGTAGTGCAGATTTCCTTTGGAAGCTTGCTTGGTTGGCCAAAAAGGGCGTATGCGTTTTTTCCTGAATATATTCAGGAAAAAACGCATACGCCCTTTTTGGCCAAGTGCATCATTGTGGACGTTCTGCCTCTTTTCCTATGCTTTCAATGCAATTCCAGTCTACCTCCTGAAATCGGTTTCCTGCAATTCTGCCCCGCTTTCAAGTCCTCTTGGCAGCCTTACTTCAGTCTATTTTTGGACGATAGCTGTCATTTATAACTCTGCAGGTTTGTGAATTACAGTGCCCCTGAGCTCCTTTCTTCAACTCGCTTTCTTGTGACCTGGCCGCAACACCGCAGGATGGCTTCAGGCCCTAATCTGGTTCCGGCCCGGCACGCTGAGCCTTTGGTTAATTCCTCTTCCTGGTGGGAAATGAGAGTTCAATTTGCCCGTCCAGACACCTCCAGCTAGCCTCTCATTGGTTCTCGCTATTCCTGTTCATCTTCCGCAGAAATTGCAAACTGGGCCAAACAGGAGGTTAAAGGCGCTGACTCTCCAAGTGGGGAGAGTGTTAGTAAAGCGTCTGGAATGTTGCACCCGAGTACCAGGGGAGGAAAACTGAGACATATTTGAACACGTCTCCCGTTCACATGGTTGAGCATACTTGGGTTCCACATGCATGTTTTAGCTGAAGGAAGAATACCTTAAACCTGGAGAGTTGAGACCCGTGTAATGGGTACCATGCAATATGACTTCAAAGGGTCTTCATTTGCTCACCGAACCTCTCCAATCCTATCACTGCTGCGTTTATGCCCCTGTACACATGCTTGATTCTCTTTCGGAGACATAGCAATCCATAGGTTTTAAGATACTTACTAGTCAGGTACATTCTTAGGCGTTTAATATGGGGTGTTGAGTCCATTTCGTTGAGCAAGGAGTAGCTCTTGTCTATTCCATATTTGGCTTAAGGAACTTTATCTGTGCTCATTTCAATCTCTGGTTTTATGCAGCACCCCTACTCACCTTTACCCTTAAGCAAGAATAAGTTGGTTTTCTAAATTTGAGACCCTGTTCTGTTCTGTAATTCAGTTCCTGTGTAGCCAAGTTTACATTCCGTGTATTACTGATATCTTATGATGTTTCTTTTTCTGTGTGACTTATTTCAGTTAGAATCATCATACCTGAATCCACTCATTGTGCTGCTAAGGGCCTGATGACACAGATTTCATTGCTGAGTGATATTGCTTTGTAAGTAAATACCACAACTTCTTTATTCATTTTTCACTTTCTGCGATGTTGAACTTGTACTGTAAACGAGGTTCTTGTAAACAGAGGCGTCCCAAACTTTGGGGTGGCTGTGTCTTTTTGATTTTAATTTCCCTAAGCTATAGGACCATAAGTGGAAGTGCCCTAGGCTCTGTTGCTTTGTTTTTTAGATGTTTCAGGAAACACCATACACTTCTCCGGAGTGGTTGTTGGCAATTTACATCCCGCCCATCAGCATAACAAGGCTCCCAGTTCTCCATGGCCTGTCCTGCCTTTCTGGATTTTACACTTTTTTCAGATGGCCCTTTTGACCGGGGGGAAGTGAGACTTCATTGTAGTGCAGATTTCCTTTGCAAGCTTGCTTGGTTGGCCAAAAAGGGCGTATGCGTTTTTTCCTGAATATATTCAGGAAAAAACGCATACGCCCTTTTTGGCCAAGTGCATCATTGTGGACGTTCTGCCTCTTTTCCTATGCTTTCAATGCAATTCCAGTCTACCTCCTGAAATCGGTTTCCTGCAATTCTGCCCCGCTTTCAAGTCCTCTTGGCAGCCTTACTTCAGTCTATTTTTGGACGATAGCTGTCATTTATAACTCTGCAGGTTTGTGAATTACAGTGCCCCTGAGCTCCTTTCTTCAACTCGCTTTCTTGTGACCTGGCCGCAACACCGCAGGATGGCTTCAGGCCCTAATCTGGTTCCGGCCCGGCATGCTGAGCCTTTGGTTAATTCCTCTTCCTGGTGGGAAATGAGAGTTAAATTTGCCCGTCCAGACACCTCCAGCTAGCCTCTCATTGGTTCTCGCTATTCCTGTTCATCTTCCGCAGAAATTGCAAACTGGGCCAAACAGGAGGTTAAAGGGACTGACTCTCCAAGTGGGGAGAGTGTTAGTAAAGCGTCTGGAATGTTGCACCCGAGTACCAGGGGAGGAAAACTGAGACATATTTGAACACGTCGCCCGATCACATGGTTGATCATACTCTAGGTTCCACATGCATGTTTTAGCTGAAGGAAGAATACCTTAAACCTGGGTAGTTGAAACCCGTGGAATGGGTACCATGCAATATGACTTCAAAGGGTCTTCATTTGCTCACCGAACCTCTCCAATCCTATCACTGCTGCGTTTATGCCCCTGTACACATGCTTGATTCTCTTTCGGAGACATAGCAATCCATAGGTTTTAAGATACTTACTAGTCAGGTACATTCTTAGGCGTTTAATATGGGGTGTTGAGTCCATTTCGTTGAGCAAGGAGTAGCTCTTGTCTATTCCATATTTGGCTTAAGGAACTTTATCTGTGCTCATTTCAATCTCTGGTTTTATGCAGCACCCCTACTCACCTTTACCCTTAAGCAAGAATAAGTTGGTTTTCTAAATTTGAGACCCTGTTCTGTTCTGTAATTCAGTTCCTGTGTAGCCAAGTTTACATTCCGTGTATTACTGATATCTTATGATGTTTCTTTTTCTGTGTGACTTATTTCAGTTAGAATCATCATACCTGAATCCACTCATTGTGCTGCTAAGGGCCTGATGACACAGATTTCATTGCTGAGTGATATTGCTTTGTAAGTAAATACCACAACTTCTTTATTCATTTTTCACTTTCTGCGATGTTGAACTTGTACTGTAAATGAGGTTCTTGTAAACAGAGGCGTCCCAAACTTTGGGGTGGCTGTGTCTTTTTGATTTTAATTTCTCTAAGCTATAGGACCATAAGTGGAAGTGCCCTAGGCTCTGTTGCTTTGTTTTTTAGATGTTTCAGGAAACACCATACACTTCTCCGGAGTGGTTGTTGGCAATTTACATCCCGCCCATCAGCATAACAAGGCTCCCAGTTCTCCATGGCCTGTCCTGCCTTTCTGGATTTTACACTTTTTTCAGATGGCCCTTTTGACCGGGGGGAAGTGAGACTTCATTGTAGTGCAGATTTCCTTTGCAAGCTTGCTTGGTTGGCCAAAAAGGGCGTATGCGTTTTTTCCTGAATATATTCAGGAAAAAACGCATACGCCCTTTTTGGCCAAGTGCATCATTGTGGACGTTCTGCCTCTTTTCCTATGCTTTCAATGCAATTCCAGTCTACCTCCTGAAATCGGTTTCCTGCAATTCTGCCCCGCTTTCAAGTCCTCTTGGCAGCCTTACTTCAGTCTATTTTTGGACGATAGCTGTCATTTATAACTCTGCAGGTTTGTGAATTACAGTGCCCCTGAGCTCCTTTCTTCAACTCGCTTTCTTTTGAGCTGGCCGCAACACCGCAGGATGGCTTCAGGCCCTAATCTGGTTCCGGTACGGCACGCTGAGCCTTTGGTTATTTCCTCTTCCTGGTGGGAAATGAGAGTTAAATTTGCCCGTCCAGACACCTCCAGCTAGCCTCTCATTGGTTCTCGCTATTCCTGTTCATCTTCCGCAGAAATTGCAAACTGGGCCAAACAGGAGGTTAAAGGCGCTGACTCTCCAAGTGGGGAGAGTGTTAGTAAAGCGTCTGGAATGTTGCACCCGAGTACCAGGGGAGGAAAACTGAGACATATTTGAACACGTCTCCCGTTCACATGGTTGATCATACTTGGGTTCCACATGCATGTTTTAGCTGAAGGAAGAATACCTTAAACCTGGAGAGTTGAGACCCGTGTAATGGGTACCATGCAATATGACTTCAAAGGATCTTCATTTGCTCACCGAACCTCTCCAATCCTATCACTGCTGCGTTTATGCCCCTGTACACATGCTTGATTCTCTTTTGGAGACATAGCAATCCATAGGTTTTACGATACTTACTAGTCAGGTACATTCTTAGGCGTTTAATATGCGGTGTTGAGTCCATTTCGTTGAGCAAGGAGTAGCTCTTGTCTATTCCATATTTGACTTAAGGAACTTTATCTGTGCTCATTTCAATCTCTGGTTTTATGCAGCACCCCAACTCACCTTTACCCTTAAGCAAGCATAAGTTGGTTTTCTAAATTTTAGACCCTGTTCTGTTCTGTAATTCAGTTCCTGTGTAGCCAAGTTTCCATTCCGTGTATTACTGATATCTTATGATGTTTCTTTTTCTGTGTGACTTATTTCAGTTAGAATCATCATACCTGAATCCACTCATTGTGCTGCTAAGGGCCTGGTGACATAGATTTCATTGCTGAGTGATATTGCTTTGTAAGTAAATACCACAACTTCTTTATCCATTTTTCACTTTCTGCTATGTTGAACTTGTACTGTAAACGAGGTTCTTGTAAACAGAGGCGTCCCAAACTTTGGGGTGGCTGTGTCTTTTTGATTTTAATTTCCCTAAGCTATAGGACCATAAGTGGCAGTGCCCTAGGCTCTGTTGCTTTGTTTTTTAGATGTTTCAGGAAACACCATACACTTCTCCCGAGTGTCTGTTGGCAATTTACATCCCGCCCATCAGCATAACAAGGCTCCCAGTTCTCCATGGCCTGTCCTGCCTTTCTGGATTTTACACTTTTTTCAGATGGCCCTTTTGACCGGGGGGAAGTGAGACTTCATTGTAGTGCAGATTTCCTTTGCAAGCTTGCTTGGTTGGCCAAAAAGGGCGTATGCGTTTTTTCCTGAATATATTCAGGAAAAAACGCATACGCCCTTTTTGGCCAAGTGCATCATTGTGGACGTTCTGCCTCTTTTCCTATGCTTTCAATGCAATTCCAGTCTACCTCCTGAAATCGGTTTCCTGCAATTCTGCCCCGCTTTCAAGTCCTCTTGGCAGCCTTACTTCAGTCTATTTTTGGACGATAGCTGTCATTTATAACTCTGCAGGTTTGTGAATTACAGTGCCCCTGAGCTCCTTTCTTCAACTCGCTTTCTTGTGACCTGGCCGCAACACCGCAGGATGGCTTCAGGCCCTAATCTGGTTCCGGCCCGGCACGCTGAGCCTTTGGTTATTTCCTCTTCCTGGTGGGAAATGAGAGTTAAATTTGCCCGTCCAGACACCTCCAGCTAGTCTCTCATTGGTTCTCGCTATTCCTGTTCATCTTCCGCAGAAATTGCAAACTGGGCCAAACAGGAGGTTAAAGGCGCTGACTCTCCAAGTGGGGAGAGTGTTAGTAAAGCGTCTGGAATGTTGCACCCGAGTACCAGGGGAGGAAAACTGAGACATATTTGAACACGTCTCCCGTTCACATGGTTGATCATACTCTGGGTTCCATATGCATGTTTTAGCTGAAGGAAGAATACCTTAAACCTGGAGAGTTAAGACCCGTGTAATGGGTACCATGCAATATGACTTCAAAGGGTCTTCATTTGCTCACCGAACCTCTCCAATCCTATCACTGCTGCGTTTATGCCCCTGTACACATGCTTGATTCTCTTTCGGAGACATAGCAATCCATAGGTTTTAAGATACTTACTAGTCAGGTACATTCTTAGGCGTTTAATATGCGGTGTTGAGTCCATTTCGTTGAGCAAGGAGTAGCTCTTGTCTATTCCATATTTGACTTAAGGAACTTTATCTGTGCTCATTTCAATCTCTGGTTGTATGCAGCACCCCAACTCACCTTTACCCTTAAGCAAGCATAAGTTGGTTTTCTAAATTTGAGACCCTGTTCTGTTCTGTAATTCAGTTCCTGTGTAGCCAAGTTTACATTCCGTGTATTACTGATATCTTATGATGTTTCTTTTTCTGTGTGACTTACTTCAGTTAGAATCATCATACCTGAATCCACTCATTGTGCTGCTAAGGGCCTGATGACACAGATTTCATTGCTGAGTGATATTGCTTTGTAAGTAAATACCACAACTTCTTTATTCATTTTTCACTTTCTGCGATGTTGAACTTGTACTGTAAACGAGGTTCTTGTAAACAGAGGCGTCCCAAACTTTGGGGTGGCTGTGTCTTTTTGATTTTAATTTCCCTAAGCTATAGGACCATAAGTGGCAGTGCCCTAGGCTCTGTTGCTTTGTTTTTTAGATGTTTCAGGAAACACCATACACTTCTCCCGAGTGTCTGTTGGCAATTTACATCCCGCCCATCAGCATAACAAGGCTCCCAGTTCTCCATGGCCTGTCCTGCCTTTCTGGATTTTACACTTTTTTCAGATGGCCCTTTTGACCGGGGGGAAGTGAGACTTCATTGTAGTGCAGATTTCCTTTGCAAGCTTGCTTGGTTGGCCAAAAAGGGCGTATGCGTTTTTTCCTGAATATATTCAGGAAAAAACGCATACGCCCTTTTTGGCCAAGTGCATCATTGTGGACGTTCTGCCTCTTTTCCTATGCTTTCAATGCAATTCCAGTCTACCTCCTGAGATCGGTTTCCTGCAATTCTGCCCCGCTTTCAAGTCCTCTTGGCAGCCTTACTTCAGTCTATTTTTGGACGATAGCTGTCATTTATAACTCTGCAGGTTTGTGAATTACAGTGCCCCTGAGCTCCTTTCTTCAACTCGCTTTCTTTTGAGCTGGCCGCAACACCGCAGGATGGCTTCAGGCCCTAATCTGGTTCCGGCCCGGCACGCTGAGCCTTTGGTTATTTCCTCTTCCTGGTGGGAAATGAGAGTTAAATTTGCCCGTCCAGACACCTCCAGCTAGCCTCTCATTGGTTCTCGCTATTCCTGTTCATCTTCCGCAGAAATTGCAAACTGGGCCAAACAGGAGGTTAAAGGCGCTGACTCTCCAAGTGGGGAGAGTGTTAGTAAAGCGTCTGGAATGTTGCACCCGAGTACCAGGGTACGAAAACTGAGACATATTTGAACACGTCTCCCGTTCACATGGTTGATCATACTTGGGTTCCACATGCATGTTTTAGCTGAAGGAAGAATACCTTAAACCTGGGTAGTTGAAACCCGTGGAATGGGTACCATGCAATATGACTTCAAAGGGTCTTCATTTGCTCACCGAACCTCTCCAATCCTATCACTGCTGCGTTTATGCCCCTGTACACATGCTTGATTCTCTTTCGGAGACATAGCAATCCATAGGTTTTAAGATACTTACTAGTCAGGTACATTCTTAGGCGTTTAATATGGGGTGTTGAGTCCATTTCGTTGAGCAAGGAGTAGCTCTTGTCTATTCCATATTTGGCTTAAGGAACTTTATCTGTGCTCATTTCAATCTCTGGTTTTATGCAGCACCCCTACTCACCTTTACCCTTAAGCAAGAATAAGTTGGTTTTCTAAATTTGAGACCCTGTTCTGTTCTGTAATTCAGTTCCTGTGTAGCCAAGTTTACATTCCGTGTATTACTGATATCTTATGATGTTTCTTTTTCTGTGTGACTTATTTCAGTTAGAATCATCATACCTGAATCCACTCATTGTGCTGCTAAGGGCCTGATGACACAGATTTCATTGCTGAGTGATATTGCTTTGTAAGTAAATACCACAACTTCTTTATTCATTTTTCACTTTCTGCGATGTTGAACTTGTACTGTAAACGAGGTTCTTGTAAACAGAGGCGTCCCAAACTTTGGGGTGGCTGTGTCTTTTTGATTTTAATTTCCCTAAGCTATAGGACCATAAGTGGAAGTGCCCTAGGTTCTGTTGCTTTGTTTTTTAGATGTTTCAGGAAACACCATACACTTCTCCCGAGTGGTTGTTGGCAATTTACATCCCGCCCATCAGCATAACAAGGCTCCCAGTTCTCCATGGCCTGTCCTGCCTTTCTGGATTTTACACTTTTTTCAGATGGCCCTTTTGACCGGGGGGAAGTGAGACTTCATTGTAGTGCAGATTTCCTTTGCAAGCTTGCTTGGTTGGCCAAAAAGTGCGTATGCGTTTTTGCCTGAATATATTCAGGAAAAAACGCATACGCCCTTTTTGGCCAAGTGCATCATTGTGGACGTTCTGCCTCTTTTCCTATGCTTTCAATGCAATTCCAGTCTACCTCCTGAAATCGGTTTCCTGCAATTCTGCCCCGCTTTCAAGTCCTCTTGGCAGCCTTACTTCAGTCTATTTTTGGACGATAGCTGTCATTTATAACTCTGCAGGTTTGTGAATTACAGTGCCCCTGAGCTCCTTTCTTCAACTCGCTTTCTTGTGACCTGGCCGCAACACCGCAGGATGGCTTCAGGCCCTAATCTGGTTCCGGTACGGCACGCTGAGCCTTTGGTTATTTCCTCTTCCTGGTGGGAAATGAGAGTTCAATTTGCCCGTCCAGACACCTCCAGCTAGCCTCTCATTGGTTCTCGCTATTCCTGTTCATCTTCCGCAGAAATTGCAAACTGGGCCAAACAGGAGGTTAAAGGGACTGACTCTCCAAGTGGGGAGAGTGTTAGTAAAGCATCTGGAATGTTGCACCCGAGTACCAGGGGAGGAAAACTGAGACATATTTGAACACGTCTCCCGATCACATGGTTGATCATACTCTAGGTTCCATATGCATGTTTTAGCTGAAGGAAGAATACCTTAAACCTGGGTAGTTGAAACCCGTGGAATGGGTACCATGCAATATGACTTCAAAGGGTCTTCATTTGCTCACCGAACCTCTCCAATCCTATCACTGCTGCGTTTATGCCCCTGTACACATGCTTGATTCTCTTTCGGAGACATAGCAATCCATAGGTTTTAAGATACTTACAAGTCAGGTACATTCTTAGGCGTTTAATATGCGGTGTTGAGTCCATTTCGTTGAGCAAGGAGTAGCTCTTGTCTATTCCATATTTGGCTTAAGGAACTTTATCTGTGCTCATTTCAATCTCTGGTTTTATGCAGCACCCCAACTCACCTTTACCCTTAAGCAAGCATAAGTTGTTTCTCTAAATTTGAGACCCTGTTCTGTTCTGTAATTCAGTTCCTGTGTAGCCAAGTTTCCATTCCGTGTATTACTGATATCTTATGATGTTTCTTTTTCTGTGTGACTTATTTCAGTTAGAATCATCATACCTGAATCCACTCATTGTGCTGCTAAGGGCCTGATGACATAGATTTCATTGCTGAGTGATATTGCTTTGTAAGTGAATACCACAACTTCTTTATCCATTTTTCACTTTCTGTGATGTTGAACTTGTACTGTAAACGAGGTTCTTGTAAACAGAGCCGTTCCAAACTTTGGGGTGGCTGTGTCTTTTGGATTTTAATTTCCCTAAGCTATAGGACCATAAGTGGAAGTGCCCTAGGCTCTGTTGCTTTGTTTTTTAGATGTTTCAGGAAACACCATACACTTCTCCCAAGTGTCTGTTGGCAATTTACATCCCGCCCATCAGCATAACAAGGCTCCCAGTTCTCAATGGCCTGTTGCCTTTCTGGATTTTACACTTTTTTCAGATGGCCCTTTTGACCGGGGGGAAGTGAGACTTCATTGTAGTGCAGATTTCCTTTGCAAGCTTGCTTGGTTGGCCAAAAAGGGCGTATGCGTTTTTTCCTGAATATATTCAGGAAAAAACGCATACGCCCTTCTTGGCCAAGTGCATCATTGTGGACGTTCTGCCTCTTTTCCTATGCTTTCAATGCAATTCCAGTCTACCTCCTGAAATCGGTTTCCTGCAATTCTGCCCCGCTTTCAAGTCCTCTTGGCAGCCTTACTTCAGTCTATTTTTGGACGATAGCTGTCATTTATAACTCTGCAGGTTTGTGAATTACAGTGCCCCTGAGCTCCTTTCTTCAACTCGCTTTCTTGTGACCTGGCCGCAACACCGCAGGATGGCTTCAGGCCCTAATCTGGTTCCGGCACGGCACGCTGAGCCTTTGGTTATTTCCTCTTCCTGGTGGGAAATGAGAGTTAAATTTGCCCGTCCAGACACCTCCAGCTATTCTCTCACTGGTTCTCGCTATTCCTGTTCATCTTCCGCAGAAATTGCAAACTGGGCCAAACAGGAGGTTAAAGGCGCTGACTCTCCAAGTGGGGAGAGTGTTAGTAAAGCGTCTGGAATTTTGCACCCGAGTACCAGGGGACGAAAACTGAGACATATTTGAACACGTCTCCCGTTCACATGGTTGATCATACTTGGGTTCCACATGCATGTTTTAGCTGAAGGAAGAATACCTTAAACCTGGAGAGTTAAGACCCGTGTAATGGGTACCATGCAATATGACTTCAAAGGGTCTTCATTTGCTCACCGAACCTCTCCAATCCTATCACTGCTGCGTTTATGCCCCTGTACACATGCTTGATTCTCTTTCGGAGACATAGCAATCCATAGGTTTTAAGATACTTACTAGTCAGGTACATTTTTAGGCATTTAATATGCGGTGTTGTGTCCATTTCGTTGAGCAAGGAGTAGCTCTTGTCTATTCCATATTTGACTTAAGGAACTTTATCTGTGCTCATTTCAATCTCTGGTTTTATGCAGCACCCCAACTCACCTTTACCCTTAAGCAAGCATAAGTTGGTTTTCTAAATTTGAGACCCTGTTCTGTTCTGTAATTCAGTTCCTGTGTAGCCAAGTTTACATTCCGTGTATTACTGATATCTTATGATGTTTCTTTTTCTGTGTGACTTACTTCAGTTAGAATCATCATACCTGAATCCACTCATTGTGCTGCTAAGGGCCTGATGACACATATTTCATTGCTGAGTGATATTGCTTTGTAAGTAAATACCACAACATCTTTATCCATTTTTCACTTTCTGCGATGTTGAACTTGTACTGTAAACGAGGTTCTTGTAAACAGAGGCGTCCCAAACTTTGGGGTGGCTGTGTCTTTTTTATTTTAATTTCCCTAAGCTATAGGACCGTAAGTGGCAGTGCCCTAGGCTCTGTTGCTTTGTTTTTTAGATGTTTCAGGAAACACCATACACTTCTCCCGAGTGTCTGTTGGCAATTTACATCCCGCCCATCAGCATAACAAGGCTCCCAGTTCTCCATGGCCTGTCCTGCCTTTCTGGATTTTACACTTTTTTCAGATGGCCCTTTTGACTGGGGGGAAGTGAGACTTCATTGTAGTGCAGATTTCCTTTGCAAGCTTGCTTGGTTGGCCAAAAAGGGCGTATGCGTTTTTTCCTGAATATATTCAGGAAAAAACGCATACGCCCTTTTTGGCCAAGTGCATCATTGTGGACGTTCTGCCTCTTTTCCTATGCTTTCAATGCAATTCCAGTCTACCTCCTGAAGTCGGTTTCCTGCAATTCTGCCCCGCTTTCAAGTCCTCTTGGCAGCCTTACTTCAGTCTATTTTTGGACGATAGCTGTCATTTATAACTCTGCAGGTTTGTGAATTACAGTGCCCCTGAGCTCCTTTCTTCAACTCGCTTTCTTGTGACCTGGCCGCAACACCGCAGGATGGCTTCAGGCCCTAATCTGGTTCCGGCACGGCACGCTGAGCCTTTGGTTATTTCCTCTTCCTGGTGGGAAATGAGAGTTAAATTTGCCCGTCTAGACACCTCCAGCTAGTCTCTCATTGGTTCTCGCTATTCCTGTTCATCTTCCGCAGAAATTGCAAACTGGGCCAAACAGGAAGTTAAAGGTGCTGACTCTCCAAGTGGGGAGAGTGTTAGTAAAGCGTCTGGAATGTTGCACCCGAGTACCAGGGGAGGAAAACTGAGACATATTTGAACACGTCTCCCGTTCACATGGTTGATCATACTTGGGTTCCACATGCATGTTTTAGCTGAAGGAAGAATACCTTAAACCTGGAGAGTTGAGACCCGTGTAATGGGTACCATGCAATATGACTTCAAAGGGTCTTCATTTGCTCACCGAACCTCTCCAATCCTATCACTGCTGCGTTTATGCCCCTGTACACATGCTTGATTCTCTTTCGGAGACATAGCAATCCATAGGTTTAACGATACTTACTAGTCAGGTACATTCTTAGGCATTTAATATGCGGTGTTGAGTCCATTTCGTTGAGCAAGGAGTAGCTCTTGTCTATTCCATATTTGACTTAAGGAACTTTATCTGTGCTCATTTCAATCTCTGGTTTTACGCAGCACCCCACCTCACCTTTACCCTTAAGCAAGCATAAGTTGGTTTTCTAAATTTGAGACCCTGTTCTGTTCTGTAATTCAGTTCCTGTGTAGCCAAGTTTACATTCCGTGTATTACTGATATCTTATGATGTTTCTTTTTCTGTGTGACTTAGTTCAGTTAGAATCATCATACCTGAATCCACTCATTGTGATGCTAAGGGCCTGATGACATAGATTTCATTGCTGAGTGATATTTCTTTGTAAGTAAATACCACAACTTTATCCATTTTTCACTTTCTGCGATGTTGAACTTGTACTTTAAACGACGTTCTTGTAAACAGAGGCGTCCCAAACTTTGGGGTGGCTGTGTCTTTTTGATTTTAATTTCCCTAAGCTATAGGACCATAAGTGGCAGTTCCCTAGGCTCTGTTGCTTTGTTTTTTAGATGTTTCAGGAAACACCATACACTTCTCCCCAGTGTCTGTTGGCAATTTACATCCCGCCCATCAGCATAACAAGGCTCCCAGTTGTCCATGGCCTGTCCTCCCTTTCTGGATTTTACACTTTTTTCAGATGGCCCTTTTGACCGGGGGGAAGTGAGACTTCATTGTAGTGCAGATTTCCTTTGCAAGCTTGCTTGGTTGGCCAAAAAGGGCGTATGCGTTTTTTCCTGAATATATTCAGGAAAAAACGCATACGCCCTTTTTGGCCAAGTGCATCATTGTGGACGTTCTGCCTCTTTTCCTATGCTTTCAATGCAATTCCAGTCTACCTCCTGAAATCGGTTTCCTGCAATTCTGCCCCGCTTTCAAGTCCTCTTGGCAGCCTTACTTCAGTCTATTTTTGGACGATAGCTGTCATTTATAACTCTGCAGGTTTGTGAATTACAGTGCCCCTGAGCTCCTTTCTTCAACTCGCTTTCTTGTGACCTGGCCGCAACACCGCAGGATGGCTTCAGGCCCTAATCTGGTTCCGGCCCGGCACGCTGAGCCTTTGGTTAATTCCTCTTCCTGGTGGGAAATGAGAGTTAAATTTGCCCGTCCAGACACCTCTAGCTAGCCGCTCATTGGTTCTCGCTATTCCTGTTCATCTTCCGCAGAAATTGCAAACTGGGCCAAACAGGAGGTTAAAGGGACTGACTCTCCAAGTGGGGAGAGTGTTAGTAAAGCATCTGGAATGTTGCACCCGAGTACCAGGGGAGGAAAACTGAGACATATTTGAACACGTCTCCCGATCACATGGTTGATCATACTCTAGGTTCCATATGCATATTTTAGCTGAAGGAAGAATACCTTAAACCTGGGTAGTTGAAACCCGTGGAATGGGTACCATGCAATATGACTTCAAAGGGTCTTCATTTGCTCACCGAACCTCTCCAATCCTATCACTGCTGCGTTTATGCAGCAGTGATACATGCTTGATTCTCTTTCGGAGACATAGCAATCCATAGGTTTTAAGATACTTACAAGTCAGGTACATTCTTAGGCGTTTAATATGCGGTGTTGAGTCCATTTCGTTGAGCAAGGAGTAGCTCTTGTCTATTCCATATTTGGTTTAAGGAACTTTATCTGTGCTCATTTCAATCTCTGGTTTTATGCAGCACCCCAACTCACCTTTACCCTTAAGCAAGCATAAGTTGTTTTTCTAAATTTGAGACCCTGTTCTGTTCTGTAATTCAGTTCCTGTGTAGCCAAGTTTCCATTCCGTGTATTACTGATATCTTATGATGTTTCTTTTTCTGTGTGACTTAGTTCAGTTAGAATCATCATACCTGAATCCACTCATTGTGCTGCTAAGGGCCTGATGACATAGATTTCATTGCTGAGTGATATTGCTTTGTAAGTGAATACCACAACTTCTTTATCCATTTTTCACTTTCTGCGATGTTGAACTTCTACTGTAAACGAGGTTCTTGTAAACAGATCCGTTCCAAACTTTGGGGTGGCTGTGTCTTTTTGATTTTAATTTCCCTAAGCTATAGGACCATAAGTGGCAGTGCCCTAGGCTCTGTTGCTTTGTTTTGTAGATGTTTCAGGAAACACCATACACTTCTCCCGAGTGTCTGTTGGCAATTTACATCCCGCCCATCAGCATAACAAGGCTCCCAGTTCTCCATGGCCTGTCCTGCCTTTCTGGATTTTACACTTTTTTCAGATGGCCCTTTTGACCGGGGGGAAGTGAGACTTCATTGTAGTGCAGATTTCCTTTGCAAGCTTGCTTGGTTGGCCAAAAAGGGCGTATGCGTTTTTTCCTGAATATATTCAGGAAAAAACGCATACGCCCTTCTTGGCCAAGTGCATCATTGTGGACGTTCTGCCTCTTTTCCTATGCTTTCAATGCAATTCCAGTCTACCTCCTGAAATCGGTTTCCTGCAATTCTGCCCCGCTTTCAAGTCCTCTTGGCAGCCTTACTTCAGTCTATTTTTGGACGATAGCTGTCATTTATAACTCTGCAGGTTTGTGAATTACAGTGCTCCTGAGCTCCTTTCTTCAACTCGCTTTCTTGTGACCTGGCCGCAACACCGCAGGATGGCCTCAGGCCCTAATCTGGTTCCGGCCCGGCATGCTGAGCCTTTGGTTAATTCCTCTTCCTGGTGGGAAATGAGAGTTAAATTTGCCCGTCCAGACACCTCCAGATAGCCTCTCATTGGTTCTCGCTATTCCTGTTCATCTTCCGCAGAAATTGCAAACTGGGCCAAACAGGAGGTTAAAGGCGCTGACTCTCCAAGTGGGGAGAGTGTTAGTAAAGCGTCTGGAATGTTGCACCCGAGTACCAGGGGAGGAAAACTGAGACATATTTGAACACGTCTCCCGATCACATGGTTGATCATACTCTAGGTTCCACATGCATGTTTTAGCTGAAGGAAGAATACCTTAAACCTGGGTAGTTGAAACCCGTGGAATGGGTACCATGCAATATGACTTCAAAGGGTCTTCATTTGCTCACCGAACCACTCCAATCCTATCACTGCTGCCTTTATGCCCCTGTACACATGCTTGATTCTCTTTCGGAGACATAGCAATCCATAGGTTTTAAGATACTTACTAGTCAGGTACATTCTTAGGCGTTTAATATGGGGTGTTGAGTCCATTTCGTTGAGCAAGGAGTAGCTCTTGTCTATTCCATATTTGGCTTAAGGAACTTTATCTGTGCTCATGTCAATCTCTGGTTTTATGCAGCACCCCAACTCACCTTTACCCTTAGGAAAGAATAAGTTGGTTTTCTAAATTTGAGACCCTGTTCTGTTCTGTAATTCAGTTCCTGTGTAGCCAAGTTTCCATTCCGTGTATTACAGATATCTTATGATGTTTCTTTTTCTGTGTGACTTATTTCAGTTAGAATCATCATACCTGAATCCACTCATTGTGCTGCTAAGGGCCTGATGACACAGATTTCATTGCTGAGTGATATTGCTTTGTAAGTAAATACCACAACTTCTTTATCCATTTTTCACTTTCTGCGATGTTGAACTTGTACTGTAAACGAGGTTCTTGTAAACAGAGGCGTCCCAAACTTTGGGGTGGCTGTGTCTTTTAGATTTTAATTTCCCTAAGCTATAGGACCATAAGTGGAAGTGCCCTAGGTTCTGTTGCTTTGTTTTTTAGATGTTTCAGGAAACACCATACACTTCTCCCGAGTGGTTGTTGGCAATTTACATCCCGCCCATCAGCATAACAAGGCTCCCAGTTCTCCATGGCCTGTCCTGCCTTTCTGGATTTTACACTTTTTTCAGATGGCCCTTTTGACCGGGGAGAAGTGAGACTTCATTGTAGTGCAGATTTCCTTTGCAAGCTTGCTTGGTTGGCCAAAAAGGGCGTATGCGTTTTTTCCTGAATATATTCAGGAAAAAACGCATACGCCCTTTTTGGCCAAGTGCATCATTGTGGACGTTCTGCCTCTTTTCCTATGCTTTCAATGCAATTCCAGTCTACCTCCTGAAATCGGTTTCCTGCAATTCTGCCCTGCTTTCAAGTCCTCTTGGCAGCCTTACTTCAGTCTATTTTTGGACGATAGCTGTCATTTATAACTCTGCAGGTTTGTGAATTACAGTGCCCCTGAGCTCCTTTCTTCAACTCGCTTTCTTGTGACCTGGCCGCAACACCGCAGGATGGCTTCAGGCCCTAATCTGGTTCCGGCCCGGCACGCTGAGCCTTTGGTTAATTCCTCTTCCTGGTGGGAAATGAGAGTTAAATTTGCCCGTCCAGACACCTCCAGCTAGCCTCTCATTGGTTCTCGCTATTCCTGTTCATCTTCCGCAGAAATTGCAAACTGGGCCAAACAGGAGGTTAAAGGCGCTGACTCTCCAAGTGGGGAGAGTGTTAGTAAAGCGTCTGGAATGTTGCACCCGAGTACCAGGGGAGGAAAACTGAGACATATTTGAACACGTCTCCCGATCACATGGTTGATCATACTCTAGGTTCCACATGCATGTTTTAGCTGAAGGAAGAATACCTTAAACCTGGGTAGTTGAAACCCGTGGAATGGGTACCATGCAATATGACTTCAAAGGGTCTTCATTTGCTCACCGAACCACTCCAATCCTATCACTGCTGCCTTTATGCCCCTGTACACATGCTTGATTCTCTTTCGGAGACATAGCAATCCATAGGTTTTAAGATACTTACTAGTCAGGTACATTCTTAGGCGTTTAATATGGGGTGTTCAGTCCATTTCGTTGAGCAAGGAGTAGCTCTTGTCTATTCCATATTTGGCTTAAGGAACTTTATCTGTGCTCATGTCAATCTCTGGTTTTATGCAGCACCCCAACTCACCTTTACCCTTAGGAAAGAATAAGTTGGTTTTCTAAATTTGAGACCCTGTTCTGTTCTGTAATTCAGTTCCTGTGTAGCCAAGTTTCCATTCCGTATATTACAGATATCTTATGATGTTTCTTTTTCTGTGTGACTTATTTCAGTTAGAATCATCATACCTGAATCCACTCATTGTGCTGCTAAGGGCCTGATGACACAGATTTCATTGCTGAGTGATATTGCTTTGTAAGTAAATACCACAACTTCTTTATCCATTTTTCACTTTCTGCGATGTTGAACTTGTACTGTAAACGAGGTTCTTGTAAACAGAGGCGTCCCAAACTTTGGGGTGGCTGTGTCTTTTAGATTTTAATTTCCCTAAGCTATAGGACCATAAGTGGAAGTGCCCTAGGTTCTGTTGCTTTGTTTTTTAGATGTTTCAGGAAACACCATACACTTCTCCCGAGTGGTTGTTGGCAATTTACATCCCGCCCATCAGCATAACAAGGCTCCCAGTTCTCCATGGCCTGTCCTGCCTTTCTGGATTTTACACTTTTTTCAGATGGCCCTTTTGACCGGGGAGAAGTGAGACTTCATTGTAGTGCAGATTTCCTTTGCAAGCTTGCTTGGTTGGCCAAAAAGGGCGTATGCGTTTTTTCCTGAATATATTCAGGAAAAAACGCATACGCCCTTTTTGGCCAAGTGCATCATTGTGGACGTTCTGCCTCTTTTCCTATGCTTTCAATGCAATTCCAGTCTACCTCCTGAAATCGGTTTCCTGCAATTCTGCCCCGCTTTCAAGTCCTCTTGGCAGCCTTACTTCAGTCTATTTTTGGACGATAGCTGTCATTTATAACTCTGCAGGTTTGTGAATTACAGTGCCCCTGAGCTCCTTTCTTCAACTCGCTTTCTTGTGACCTGGCCGCAACACCGCAGGATGGCTTCAGGCCCTAATCTGGTTCCGGCCCGGCACGCTGAGCCTTTGGTTAATTCCTCTTCCTGGTGGGAAATGAGAGTTAAATTTGCCCGTCCAGACACCTCCAGCTAGCCTCTCATTGGTTCTCGCTATTCCTGTTCATCTTCCGCAGAAATTGCAAACTGGGCCAAACAGGAGGTTAAAGGCGCTGACTCTCCAAGTGGGGAGAGTGTTAGTAAAGCGTCTGGAATGTTGCACCCGAGTACCAGGGGAGGAAAACTGAGACATATTTGAACACGTCTCCCGTTCACATGGTTGATCATACTTGGGTTCCACATGCATGTTTTAGCTGAAGGAAGAATACCTTAAACCTGGAGAGTTGAGACCCGTGTAATGGGTACCATGCAATATGACTTCAAAGGGTCTTCATTTGCTCACCGAACCTCTCCAATCCTATCACTGCTGCGTTTATGCCCCTGTACACATGCTTGATTCTCTTTCGGAGACATAGCAATCCATAGGTTTTACGATACTTACTAGTCAGGTACATTCTTAGGCGTTTAATATGCGGTGTTGAGTCCATTTCGTTGAGCAAGGAGTAGCTCTTGTCTATTCCATATTTGATTTAAGGAACTTTATCTGTGCTCATTTCAATCTCTGGTTTTATGCAGCACCCCAACTCACCTTTACCCTTAAGCAAGCATAAGTTGGTTTTCTAAATTTGAGACCCTGTTCTGTTCTGTAATTCAGTTCCTGTGTAGCCAAGTTTACATTCCATGTATTACTGATATCTTATGATGTTTCTTTTTCTGTGTGACTTATTTCAGTTAGAATCATCATACCTGAATCCACTCATTGTGATGCTAAGGGCCTGATGACATAGATTTCATTGCTGAGTGATATTGCTTTGTAAGTAAATACCACAACTTCTTTATCCATTTTTCACTTTCTGCGATGTTGAACTTGTACTGTAAACGAGGTTCTTGTAAACAGAGGCGTCCCAAACTTTGGGGTGGCTGTGTCTTTTTGATTTTAATTTCCCTAAGCTATAGGACCATAAGTGGCAGTGCCCTAGGCTCTGTTGCTTTGTTTTGTAGATGTTTCAGGAAACACCATACACTTCTCCCGAGTGTCTGTTGGCAATTTACATCCCGCCCATCAGCATAACAAGGCTCCCAGTTCTCCATGGCCTGTCCTGCCTTTCTGGATTTTACACTTTTTTCAGATGGCCCTTTTGACCGGGGGGAAGTGAGACTTCATTGTAGTGCAGATTTCCTTTGCAAGCTTGCTTGGTTGGCCAAAAAGGGCGTATGCGTTTTTTCCTGAATATATTCAGGAAAAAACGCATACGCCCTTTTTGGCCAAGTGCATCATTGTGGACGTTCTGCCTCTTTTCCTATGCTTTCAATGCAATTCCAGTCTACCTCCTGAAATCGGTTTCCTGCAATTCTGCCCCGCTTTCAAGTCCTCTTGGCAGCCTTACTTCAGTCTATTTTTGGACGATAGCTGTCATTTATAACTCTGCAGGTTTGTGAATTACAGTGCCCCTGAGCTCCTTTCTTCAACTCGCTTTCTTGTGACCTGGCCGCAACACTGCAGGATGGCTTCAGGCCCTAATCTGGTTCCGGCCCGGCACGCTGAGCCTTTGGTTAATTCCTCTTCCTGGTGGGAAATGAGAGTTAAATTTGCCCGTCCAGACACCTCCAGCTAGCCTCTCATTGGTTCTCGCTATTCCTGTTCATCTTCCGCAGAAATTGCAAACTGGGCCAAACAGGAGGTGAAAGGCGCTGACTCTCCAAGTGGGGAGAGTGTTAGTAAAGCGTCTGGAATGTTGCACCCGAGTACCAGGGGAGGAAAACTGAGACATATTTGAACACGTCTCCCGTTCACATGGTTGATCATACTTGGGTTCCACATGCATGTTTTAGCTGAAGGAAGAATACCTTAAACCTGGAGAGTTGAGACCCGTGTAATGGGTACCATGCAATATGACTTCAAAGGGTCTTCATTTGCTCACCGAACCTCTCCAATCCTATCACTGCTGCGTTTATGCCCCTGTACACATGCTTGATTCTGTTTCGGAGACATAGCAATCCATAGGTTTTACGATACTTACTAGTCAGGTACATTCTTAGGCGTTTAATATGCGGTGTTGAGTCCATTTCGTTGAGCAAGGAGTAGCTCTTGTTTATTCCATATTTGACTTAAGGAACTTTATCTGTGCTCATTTCAATCTCTGGTTTTATGCAGCACCCCAACTCACCTTTACCCTTAAGCAAGCATAAGTTGGTTTTCTAAATTTGAGACCCTGTTCTGTTCTGTAATTCAGTTCCTGTGTAGCCAAGTTTACATTCCATGTATTACTGATATCTTATGATGTTTCTTTTTCTGTGTGACTTATTTCAGTTAGAATCATCATACCTGAATCCACTCATTGTGATGCTAAGGGCCTGATGACATAGATTTCATTGCTGAGTGATATTGCTTTGTAAGTAAATACCACAACTTCTTTATCCATTTTTCACTTTCTGCGATGTTGAACTTGTACTGTAAACGAGGTTCTTGTAAACAGAGGCGTCCCAAACTTTGGGGTGGCTGTGTCTTTTTGATTTTAATTTCCCTAAGCTATAGGACCATAAGTGGCAGTGCCCTAGGCTCTGTTGCTTTGTTTTTTAGATGTTTCAGGAAACACCATACACTTCTCCCGAGTGTCTGTTGGCAATTTACATCCCGCCCATCAGCATAACAAGGCTCCCAGTTCTCCATGGCCTGTCCTGCCTTTCTGGATTTTACACTTTTTTCAGATGGCCCTTTTGACCGGGGGGAAGTGAGACTTCATTGTAGTGCAGATTTCCTTTGCAAGCTTGCTTGGTTGGCCAAAAAGGGCGTATGCGTTTTTTCCTGAATATATTCAGGAAAAAACGCATACGCCCTTTTTGGCCAAGTGCATCATTGTGGACGTTCTGCCTCTTTTCCTATGCTTTCAATGCAATTCCAGTCTACCTCCTGAAATCGGTTTCCTGCAATTCTGCCCCGCTTTCAAGTCCTCTTGGCAGCCTTACTTCAGTCTATTTTTGGACGATAGCTGTCATTTATAACTCTGCAGGTTTGTGAATTACAGTGCCCCTGAGCTCCTTTCTTCAACTCGCTTTCTTGTGACCTGGCCGCAACACCGCAGGATGGCTTCAGGCCCTAATCTGGTTCCGGCCCGGCACGCTGAGCCTTTGGTTAATTCCTCTTCCTGGTGGGAAATAAGAGTTAAATTTGCCCGTCCAGACACCTCCAGCTAGCCTCTCATTGGTTCTCGCTATTCCTGTTCATCTTCCGCAGAAATTGCAAACTGGGCCAAACAGGAGGTTAAAGGCGCTGACTCTCCAAGTGGGGAGAGTGTTAGTAAAGCGTCTGGAATGTTGCACCCGAGTACCAGGGGAGGAAAACTGAGACATATTTGAACACGTCTCCCGTTCACATGGTTGATCATACTTGGGTTCCACATGCATGTTTTAGCTGAAGGAAGAATACCTTAAACCTGGAGAGTTGAGACCCGTGTAATGGGTACCATGCAATATGACTTCAAAGGGTCTTCATTTGCTCACCGAACCTCTCCAATCCTATCACTGCTGCGTTTATGCCCCTGTACACATGCTTGATTCTCTTTCGGAGACATAGCAATCCATAGGTTTTACGATACTTACTAGTCAGGTACATTCTTAGGCGTTTAATATGCGGTGTTGAGTCCATTTCGTTGAGCAAGGAGTAGCTCTTGTCTATTCCATATTTGACTTAAGGAACTTAATCTGTGCTCATTTCAATCTCTGGTTTTATGCAGCACCCCAACTCACCTTTACCCTTAAGCAAGCATAAGTTGGTTTTCTAAATTTGAGACCCTGTTCTGTTCTGTAATTCAGTTCCTGTGTAGCCAAGTTTACATTCCGTGTATTACTGATATCTTATGATGTTTCTTTTTCTGTGTGACTTATTTCAGTTAGAATCATCATACCTGAATCCACTCATTGTGATGCTAAGGGCCTGATGACATAGATTTCATTGCTGAGTGATATTGCTTTGTAAGTAAATACCACAACTTCTTTATCCATTTTTCACTTTCTGCGATGTTGAACTTGTACTGTAAACGAGGTTCTTGTAAACAGAGGCGTCCCAAACTTTGGGGTGGCTGTGTCTTTTTTATTTTAATTTCCCTAAGCTATAGGACCATAAGTGGCAGTGCCCTAGGCTCTGTTGCTTTGTTTTGTAGATGTTTCAGGAAACACCATACACTTCTCCCGAGTGTCTGTTGGCAATTTACATCCCGCCCATCAGCATAACAAGGCTCCCAGTTCTCCATGGCCTGTCCTGCCTTTCTGGATTTTACACTTTTTTCAGATGGCCCTTTTGACCGGGGGGAAGTGAGACTTCATTGTAGTGCAGATTTCCTTTGCAAGCTTGCTTGGTTGGCCAAAAAGGGCGTATGCGTTTTTTCCTGAATATATTCAGGAAAAAACGCATACGCCCTTTTTGGCCAAGTGCATCATTGTGGACGTTCTGCCTCTTTTCCTATGCTTTCAATGCAATTCCAGTCTACCTCCTGAAATCGGTTTCCTGCAATTCTGCCCCGCTTTCAAGTCCTCTTGGCAGCCTTACTTCAGTCTATTTTTGGACGATAGCTGTCATTTATAACTCTGCAGGTTTGTGAATTACAGTGCCCCTGAGCTCCTTTCTTCAACTCGCTTTCTTGTGACCTGGCCGCAACACCGCAGGATGGCTTCAGGCCCTAATCTGGTTCCGGCCCGGCACGCTGAGCCTTTGGTTAATTCCTCTTCCTGGTGGGAAATGAGAGTTAAATTTGCCCGTCCAGACACCTCCAGCTAGCCTCTCATTGGTTCTCGCTATTCCTGTTCATCTTCTGCAGAAATTGCAAACTGGGCCAAACAGGAGGTTAAAGGCGCTGACTCTCCAAGTGGGGAGAGTGTTAGTAAAGCGTCTGGAATGTTGCACCCGAGTACCAGGGGAGGAAAACTGAGACATATTTGAACACGTCTCCCGTTCACATGGTTGATCATACTTGGGTTCCACATGCATGTTTTAGCTGAAGGAAGAATACCTTAAACCTGGAGAGTTGAGACCCGTGTAATGGGTACCATGCAATATGACTTCAAAGGGTCTTCATTTGCTCACCGAACCTCTCCAATCCTATCACTGCTGCGTTTGTGCCCCTGTACACATGCTTGATTCTCTTTCGGAGACATAGCAATCCATAGGTTTTAAGATACTTACTAGTCAGGTACATTCTTAGGCGTTTAATATGGGGTGTTGAGTCCATTTCGTTGAGCAAGGAGTAGCTCTTGTCTATTCCATATTTGGCTTAAGGAACTTTATCTGTGCTCATGTCAATCTCTGGTTTTATGCAGCACCCCAACTCACCTTTACCCTTAGGAAAGAATAAGTTGGTTTTCTAAATTTGAGACCCTGTTCTGTTCTGTAATTCAGTTCCTGTGTAGCCAAGTTTCCATTCCGTGTATTACAGATATCTTATGATGTTTCTTTTTCTGTGTGACTTATTTCAGTTAGAATCATCATACCTGAATCCACTCATTGTGCTGCTAAGGGCCTGATGACACAGATTTCATTGCTGAGTGATATTGCTTTGTAAGTAAATACCACAACTTCTTTATCCATTTTTCACTTTCTGCGATGTTGAACTTGTACTGTAAACGAGGTTCTTGTAAACAGAGGCGTCCCAAACTTTGGGGTGGCTGTGTCTTTTAGATTTTAATTTCCCTAAGCTATAGGACCATAAGTGGAAGTGCCCTAGGTTCTGTTGCTTTGTTTTTTAGATGTTTCAGGAAACACCATACACTTCTCCCGAGTGGTTGTTGGCAATTTACATCCCGCCCATCAGCATAACAAGGCTCCCAGTTCTCCATGGCCTGTCCTGCCTTTCTGGATTTTACACTTTTTTCAGATGGCCCTTTTGACCGGGGAGAAGTGAGACTTCATTGTAGTGCAGATTTCCTTTGCAAGCTTGCTTGGTTGGCCAAAAAGGGCGTATGCGTTTTTTCCTGAATATATTCAGGAAAAAACGCATACGCCCTTTTTGGCCAAGTGCATCATTGTGGACGTTCTGCCTCTTTTCCTATGCTTTCAATGCAATTCCAGTCTACCTCCTGAAATCGGTTTCCTGCAATTCTGCCCTGCTTTCAAGTCCTCTTGGCAGCCTTACTTCAGTCTATTTTTGGACGATAGCTGTCATTTATAACTCTGCAGGTTTGTGAATTACAGTGCCCCTGAGCTCCTTTCTTCAACTCGCTTTCTTGTGACCTGGCCGCAACACCGCAGGATGGCTTCAGGCCCTAATCTGGTTCCGGCCCGGCACGCTGAGCCTTTGGTTAATTCCTCTTCCTGGTGGGAAATGAGAGTTAAATTTGCCCGTCCAGACACCTCCAGCTAGCCTCTCATTGGTTCTCGCTATTCCTGTTCATCTTCCGCAGAAATTGCAAACTGGGCCAAACAGGAGGTTAAAGGCGCTGACTCTCCAAGTGGGGAGAGTGTTAGTAAAGCGTCTGGAATGTTGCACCCGAGTACCAGGGGAGGAAAACTGAGACATATTTGAACACGTCTCCCGATCACATGGTTGATCATACTCTAGGTTCCACATGCATGTTTTAGCTGAAGGAAGAATACCTTAAACCTGGGTAGTTGAAACCCGTGGAATGGGTACCATGCAATATGACTTCAAAGGGTCTTCATTTGCTCACCGAACCACTCCAATCCTATCACTGCTGCCTTTATGCCCCTGTACACATGCTTGATTCTCTTTCGGAGACATAGCAATCCATAGGTTTTAAGATACTTACTAGTCAGGTACATTCTTAGGCGTTTAATATGGGGTGTTGAGTCCATTTCGTTGAGCAAGGAGTAGCTCTTGTCTATTCCATATTTGGCTTAAGGAACTTTATCTGTGCTCATGTCAATCTCTGGTTTTATGCAGCACCCCAACTCACCTTTACCCTTAGGAAAGAATAAGTTGGTTTTCTAAATTTGAGACCCTGTTCTGTTCTGTAATTCAGTTCCTGTGTAGCCAAGTTTCCATTCCGTGTATTACAGATATCTTATGATGTTTCTTTTTCTGTGTGACTTATTTCAGTTAGAATCATCATACCTGAATCCACTCATTGTGCTGCTAAGGGCCTGATGACACAGATTTCATTGCTGAGTGATATTGCTTTGTAAGTAAATACCACAACTTCTTTATCCATTTTTCACTTTCTGCGATGTTGAACTTGTACTGTAAACGAGGTTCTTGTAAACAGAGGCGTCCCAAACTTTGGGGTGGCTGTGTCTTTTAGATTTTAATTTCCCTAAGCTATAGGACCATAAGTGGAAGTGCCCTAGGTTCTGTTGCTTTGTTTTTTAGATGTTTCAGGAAACACCATACACTTCTCCCGAGTGGTTGTTGGCAATTTACATCCCGCCCATCAGCATAACAAGGCTCCCAGTTCTCCATGGCCTGTCCTGCCTTTCTGGATTTTACACTTTTTTCAGATGGCCCTTTTGACCGGGGAGAAGTGAGACTTCATTGTAGTGCAGATTTCCTTTGCAAGCTTGCTTGGTTGGCCAAAAAGGGCGTATGCGTTTTTTCCTGAATATATTCAGGAAAAAACGCATACGCCCTTTTTGGCCAAGTGCATCATTGTGGACGTTCTGCCTCTTTTCCTATGCTTTCAATGCAATTCCAGTCTACCTCCTGAAATCGGTTTCCTGCAATTCTGCCCTGCTTTCAAGTCCTCTTGGCAGCCTTACTTCAGTCTATTTTTGGACGATAGCTGTCATTTATAACTCTGCAGGTTTGTGAATTACAGTGCCCCTGAGCTCCTTTCTTCAACTCGCTTTCTTGTGACCTGGCCGCAACACCGCAGGATGGCTTCAGGCCCTAATCTGGTTCCGGCCCGGCACGCTGAGCCTTTGGTTAATTCCTCTTCCTGGTGGGAAATGAGAGTTAAATTTGCCCGTCCAGACACCTCCAGCTAGCCTCTCATTGGTTCTCGCTATTCCTGTTCATCTTCCGCAGAAATTGCAAACTGGGCCAAACAGGAGGTTAAAGGCGCTGACTCTCCAAGTGGGGAGAGTGTTAGTAAAGCGTCTGGAATGTTGCACCCGAGTACCAGGGGAGGAAAACTGAGACATATTTGAACACGTCTCCCGATCACATGGTTGATCATACTCTAGGTTCCACATGCATGTTTTAGCTGAAGGAAGAATACCTTAAACCTGGGTAGTTGAAACCCGTGGAATGGGTACCATGCAATATGACTTCAAAGGGTCTTCATTTGCTCACCGAACCACTCCAATCCTATCACTGCTGCCTTTATGCCCCTGTACACATGCTTGATTCTCTTTCGGAGACATAGCAATCCATAGGTTTTAAGATACTTACTAGTCAGGTACATTCTTAGGCGTTTAATATGGGGTGTTGAGTCCATTTCGTTGAGCAAGGAGTAGCTCTTGTCTATTCCATATTTGGCTTAAGGAACTTTATCTGTGCTCATGTCAATCTCTGGTTTTATGCAGCACCCCAACTCACCTTTACCCTTAGGAAAGAATAAGTTGGTTTTCTAAATTTGAGACCCTGTTCTGTTCTGTAATTCAGTTCCTGTGTAGCCAAGTTTCCATTCCGTGTATTACAGATATCTTATGATGTTTCTTTTTCTGTGTGACTTATTTCAGTTAGAATCATCATACCTGAATCCACTCATTGTGCTGCTAAGGGCCTGATGACACAGATTTCATTGCTGAGTGATATTGCTTTGTAAGTAAATACCACAACTTCTTTATCCATTTTTCACTTTCTGCGATGTTGAACTTGTACTGTAAACGAGGTTCTTGTAAACAGAGGCGTCCCAAACTTTGGGGTGGCTGTGTCTTTTAGATTTTAATTTCCCTAAGCTATAGGACCATAAGTGGAAGTGCCCTAGGTTCTGTTGCTTTGTTTTTTAGATGTTTCAGGAAACACCATACACTTCTCCCGAGTGGTTGTTGGCAATTTACATCCCGCCCATCAGCATAACAAGGCTCCCAGTTCTCCATGGCCTGTCCTGCCTTTCTGGATTTTACACTTTTTTCAGATGGCCCTTTTGACCGGGGAGAAGTGAGACTTCATTGTAGTGCAGATTTCCTTTGCAAGCTTGCTTGGTTGGCCAAAAAGGGCGTATGCGTTTTTTCCTGAATATATTCAGGAAAAAACGCATACGCCCTTTTTGGCCAAGTGCATCATTGTGGACGTTCTGCCTCTTTTCCTATGCTTTCAATGCAATTCCAGTCTACCTCCTGAAATCGGTTTCCTGCAATTCTGCCCCGCTTTCAAGTCCTCTTGGCAGCCTTACTTCAGTCTATTTTTGGACGATAGCTGTCATTTATAACTCTGCAGGTTTGTGAATTACAGTGCCCCTGAGCTCCTTTCTTCAACTCGCTTTCTTGTGACCTGGCCGCAACACCGCAGGATGGCTTCAGGCCCTAATCTGGTTCCGGCCCGGCACGCTGAGCCTTTGGTTAATTCCTCTTCCTGGTGGGAAATGAGAGTTAAATTTGCCCGTCCAGACACCTCCAGCTAGCCTCTCATTGGTTCTCGCTATTCCTGTTCATCTTCCGCAGAAATTGCAAACTGGGCCAAACAGGAGGTTAAAGGCGCTGACTCTCCAAGTGGGGAGAGTGTTAGTAAAGCGTCTGGAATGTTGCACCCGAGTACCAGGGGAGGAAAACTGAGACATATTTGAACACGTCTCCCGTTCACATGGTTGATCATACTTGGGTTCCACATGCATGTTTTAGCTGAAGGAAGAATAACTTAAACCTGGAGAGTTGAGACCCGTGTAATGGGTACCATGCAATATGACTTCAAAGGGTCTTCATTTGCTCACCGAACCTCTCCAATCCTATCACTGCTGCGTTTATGCCCCTGTACACATGCTTGATTCTCTTTCGGAGACATAGCAATCCATAGGTTTTACGATATTTACTAGTCAGGTACATTCTTAGGCGTTTAATATGCGGTGTTGAGTCCATTTCGTTGAGCAAGGAGTAGCTCTTGTCTATTCCATATTTGATTTAAGGAACTTTATCTGTGCTCATTTCAATCTCTGGTTTTATGCAGCACCCCAACTCACCTTTACCCTTAAGCAAGCATAAGTTGGTTTTCTAAATTTGAGACCCTGTTCTGTTCTGTAATTCAGTTCCTGTGTAGCCAAGTTTACATTCCGTGTATTACTGATATCTTATGATGTTTCTTTTTCTGTGTGACTTATTTCAGTTAGAATCATCATACCTGAATCCACTCATTGTGATGCTAAGGGCCTGATGACATAGATTTCATTGCTGAGTGATATTGCTTTGTAAGTAAATACCACAACTTCTTTATCCATTTTTCACTTTCTGCGATGTTGAACTTGTACTGTAAACGAGGTTCTTGTAAACAGAGGCGTCCCAAACTTTGGGGTGGCTGTGTCTTTTTGATTTTAATTTCCCTAAGCTATAGGACCATAAGTGGCAGTGCCCTAGGCTCTGTTGCTTTGTTTTGTAGATGTTTCAGGAAACACCATACACTTCTCCCGAGTGTCTGTTGGCAATTTACATCCCGCCCATCAGCATAACAAGGCTCCCAGTTCTCCATGGCCTGTCCTGCCTTTCTGGATTTTACACTTTTTTCAGATGGCCCTTTTGACCGGGGGGAAGTGAGACTTCATTGTAGTGCAGATTTCCTTTGCAAGCTTGCTTGGTTGGCCAAAAAGGGCGTATGCGTTTTTTCCTGAATATATTCAGGAAAAAACGCATACGCCCTTTTTGGCCAAGTGCATCATTGTGGACGTTCTGCCTCTTTTCCTATGCTTTCAATGCAATTCCAGTCTACCTCCTGAAATCGGTTTCCTGCAATTCTGCCCCGCTTTCAAGTCCTCTTGGCAGCCTTACTTCAGTCTATTTTTGGACGATAGCTGTCATTTATAACTCTGCAGGTTTGTGAATTACAGTGCCCCTGAGCTCCTTTCTTCAACTCGCTTTCTTGTGACCTGGCCGCAACACTGCAGGATGGCTTCAGGCCCTAATCTGGTTCCGGCCCGGCACGCTGAGCCTTTGGTTAATTCCTCTTCCTGGTGGGAAATGAGAGTTAAATTTGCCCGTCCAGACACCTCCAGCTAGCCTCTCATTGGTTCTCGCTATTCCTGTTCATCTTCCGCAGAAATTGCAAACTGGGCCAAACAGGAGGTTAAAGGCGCTGACTCTCCAAGTGGGGAGAGTGTTAGTAAAGCGTCTGGAATGTTGCACCCGAGTACCAGGGGAGGAAAACTGAGACATATTTGAACACGTCTCCCGTTCACATGGTTGATCATACTTGGGTTCCACATGCATGTTTTAGCTGAAGGAAGAATACCTTAAACCTGGAGAGTTGAGACCCGTGTAATGGGTACCATGCAATATGACTTCAAAGGGTCTTCATTTGCTCACCGAACCTCTCCAATCCTATCACTGCTGCGTTTATGCCCCTGTACACATGCTTGATTCTCTTTCGGAGACATAGCAATCCATAGGTTTTACGATACTTACTAGTCAGGTACATTCTTAGGCGTTTAATATGGGGTGTTGAGTCCATTTCGTTGAGCAAGGAGTAGCTCTTGTCTATTCCATATTTGACTTAAGGAACTTTATCTGTGCTCATTTCAATCTCTGGTTTTATGCAGCACCCCAACTCACCTTTACCCTTAAGCAAGCATAAGTTGGTTTTCTAAATTTGAGACCCTGTTCTGTTCTGTAATTCAGTTCCTGTGTAGCCAAGTTTACATTCCGTGTATTACTGATATCTTATGATGTTTCTTTTTCTGTGTGACTTATTTCAGTTAGAATCATCATACCTGAATCCACTCATTGTGATGCTAAGGGCCTGATGACATAGATTTCATTGCTGAGTGATATTGCTTTGTAAGTAAATACCACAACTTCTTTATCCATTTTTCACTTTCTGCGATGTTGAACTTGTACTGTAAACGAGGTTCTTGTAAACAGAGGCGTCCCAAACTTTGGGGTGGCTGTGTCTTTTTGATTTTAATTTCCCTAAGCTATAGGACCATAAGTGGCAGTGCCCTAGGCTCTGTTGCTTTGTTTTGTAGATGTTTCAGGAAACACCATACACTTCTCCCGAGTGTCTGTTGGCAATTTACATCCCGCCCATCAGCATAACAAGGCTCCCAGTTCTCCATGGCCTGTCCTGCCTTTCTGGATTTTACAC
Organism: Stenella coeruleoalba; assembly: GCF_951394435.1. Lineage (NCBI taxonomy): Eukaryota > Metazoa > Chordata > Mammalia > Artiodactyla > Delphinidae > Stenella > Stenella coeruleoalba. Next base: position 1,199,747 of record NW_027645889.1, on the reverse strand, counting down.
TTTTTTCAGATGGCCCTTTTGACCGGGGGGAAGTGAGACTTCATTGTAGTGCAGATTTCCTTTGCAAGCTTGCTTGGTTGGCCAAAAAGGGCGTATGCGTTTTTTCCTGAATATATTCAGGAAAAAACGCATACGCCCTTTTTGGCCAAGTGCATCATTGTGGACGTTCTGCCTCTTTTCCTATGCTTTCAATGCAATTCCAGTCTACCTCCTGAAATCGGTTTCCTGCAATTCTGCCCCGCTTTCAAGTCCTCTTGGCAGCCTTACTTCAGTCTATTTTTGGACGATAGCTGTCATTTATAACTCTGCAGGTTTGTGAATTACAGTGCCCCTGAGCTCCTTTCTTCAACTCGCTTTCTTGTGACGTGGCCGCAACACCGCAGGATGGCTTCAGGCCCTAATCTGGTTCCGGCCCGGCACGCTGAGCCTTTGGTTAATTCCTCTTCCTGGTGGGAAATGAGAGTTAAATTTGCCCGTCCAGACACCTCCAGCTAGCCTCTCATTGGTTCTCGCTATTCCTGTTCATCTTCCGCAGAAATTGCAAACTGGGCCAAACAGGAGGTTAAAGGCGCTGACTCTCCAAGTGGGGAGAGTGTTAGTAAAGCGTCTGGAATGTTGCACCCGAGTACCAGGGGAGGAAAACTGAGACATATTTGAACACGTCTCCCGTTCACATGGTTGATCATACTTGGGTTCCACATGCATGTTTTAGCTGAAGGAAGAATACCTTAAACCTGGAGAGTTGAGACCCGTGTAATGGGTACCATGCAATATGACTTCAAAGGGTCTTCATTTGCTCACCGAACCTCTCCAATCCTATCACTGCTGCGTTTATGCCCCTGTACACATGCTTGATTCTCTTTCGGAGACATAGCAATCCATAGGTTTTACGATACTTACTAGTCAGGTACATTCTTAGGCGTTTAATATGCGGTGTTGAGTCCATTTCGTTGAGCAAGGAGTAGCTCTTGTCTATTCCATATTTGACTTAAGGAACTTTATCTGTGCTCATTTCAATCTCTGGTTTTATGCAGCACCCCAACTCACCTTTACCCTTAAGCAAGCATAAGTTGGTTTTCTAAATTTGAGACCCTGTTCTGTTCTGTAATTCAGTTCCTGTGTAGCCAAGTTTACATTCCGTGTATTACTGATATCTTATGATGTTTCTTTTTCTGTGTGACTTATTTCAGTTAGAATCATCATACCTGAATCCACTCATTGTGCTGCTAAGGGCCTGATGACATAGATTTCATTGCTGAGTGATATTGCTTTGTAAGTAAATACCACAACTTCTTTATCCATTTTTCACTTTCTGCGATGTTGAACTTGTACTGTAAACGAGGTTCTTGTAAACAGAGGCGTCCCAAACTTTGGGGTGGCTGTGTCTTTTTGATTTTAATTTCCCTAAGCTATAGGACCATAAGTGGCAGTGCCCTAGGCTCTGTTGCTTTGTTTTTTAGATGTTTCAGGAAACACCATACACTTCTCCCGAGTGTCTGTTGGCAATTTACATCCCGCCCATCAGCATAACAAGGCTCCCAGTTCTCCATGGCCTGTCCTGCCTTTCTGGATTTTACACTTTTTTCAGATGGCCCTTTTGACCGGGGGGTAGTGAGACTTCATTGTAGTGCAGATTTCCTTTGCAAGCTTGCTTGGTTGGCCAAAAAGGGCGTATGCGTTTTTTCCTGAATATATTCAGGAAAAAACGCATACGCCCTTTTTGGCCAAGTGCATCATTGTGGACGTTCTGCCTCTTTTCCTATGCTTTCAATGCAATTCCAGTCTACCTCCTGAAATCGGTTTCCTGCAATTCTGCCCCGCTTTCAAGTCCTCTTGGCAGCCTTACTTCAGTCTATTTTTGGACGATAGCTGTCATTTATAACTCTGCAGGTTTGTGAATTACAGTGCCCCTGAGCTCCTTTCTTCAACTCGCTTTCTTGTGACCTGGCCGCAACACCGCAGGATGGCTTCAGGCCCTAATCTGGTTCCGGCCCGGCACGCTGAGCCTTTGGTTAATTCCTCTTCCTGGTGGGAAATGAGAGTTAAATTTGCCCGTCCAGACACCTCCAGCTAGCCTCTCATTGGTTCTCGCTATTCCTGTTCATCTTCCGCAGAAATTGCAAACTGGGCCAAACAGGAGGTTAAAGGCGCTGACTCTCCAAGTGGGGAGAGTGTTAGTAAAGCGTCTGGAATGTTGCACCCGAGTACCAGGGGAGGAAAACTGAGACATATTTGAACACGTCTCCCGTTCACATGGTTGAGCATACTTGGGTTCCACATGCATGTTTTAGCTGAAGGAAGAATACCTTAAACCTGGAGAGTTGAGACCCGTGTAATGGGTACCATGCAATATGACTTCAAAGGGTCTTCATTTGCTCACCGAACCTCTCCAATCCTATCACTGCTGCGTTTATGCCCCTGTACACATGCTTGATTCTCTTTCGGAGACATAGCAATCCATAGGTTTTAAGATACTTACTAGTCAGGTACATTCTTAGGCGTTTAATATGGGGTGTTGAGTCCATTTCGTTGAGCAAGGAGTAGCTCTTGTCTATTCCATATTTGGCTTAAGGAACTTTATCTGTGCTCATTTCAATCTCTGGTTTTATGCAGCACCCCTACTCACCTTTACCCTTAAGCAAGAATAAGTTGGTTTTCTAAATTTGAGACCCTGTTCTGTTCTGTAATTCAGTTCCTGTGTAGCCAAGTTTACATTCCGTGTATTACTGATATCTTATGATGTTTCTTTTTCTGTGTGACTTATTTCAGTTAGAATCATCATACCTGAATCCACTCATTGTGCTGCTAAGGGCCTGATGACACAGATTTCATTGCTGAGTGATATTGCTTTGTAAGTAAATACCACAACTTCTTTATTCATTTTTCACTTTCTGCGATGTTGAACTTGTACTGTAAACGAGGTTCTTGTAAACAGAGGCGTCCCAAACTTTGGGGTGGCTGTGTCTTTTTGATTTTAATTTCCCTAAGCTATAGGACCATAAGTGGAAGTGCCCTAGGCTCTGTTGCTTTGTTTTTTAGATGTTTCAGGAAACACCATACACTTCTCCGGAGTGGTTGTTGGCAATTTACATCCCGCCCATCAGCATAACAAGGCTCCCAGTTCTCCATGGCCTGTCCTGCCTTTCTGGATTTTACACTTTTTTCAGATGGCCCTTTTGACCGGGGGGAAGTGAGACTTCATTGTAGTGCAGATTTCCTTTGCAAGCTTGCTTGGTTGGCCAAAAAGGGCGTATGCGTTTTTTCCTGAATATATTCAGGAAAAAACGCATACGCCCTTTTTGGCCAAGTGCATCATTGTGGACGTTCTGCCTCTTTTCCTATGCTTTCAATGCAATTCCAGTCTACCTCCTGAAATCGGTTTCCTGCAATTCTGCCCCGCTTTCAAGTCCTCTTGGCAGCCTTACTTCAGTCTATTTTTGGACGATAGCTGTCATTTATAACTCTGCAGGTTTGTGAATTACAGTGCCCCTGAGCTCCTTTCTTCAACTCGCTTTCTTGTGACCTGGCCGCAACACCGCAGGATGGCTTCAGGCCCTAATCTGGTTCCGGCCCGGCATGCTGAGCCTTTGGTTAATTCCTCTTCCTGGTGGGAAATGAGAGTTAAATTTGCCCGTCCAGACACCTCCAGCTAGCCTCTCATTGGTTCTCGCTATTCCTGTTCATCTTCCGCAGAAATTGCAAACTGGGCCAAACAGGAGGTTAAAGGCGCTGACTCTCCAAGTGGGGAGAGTGTTAGTAAAGCGTCTGGAATGTTGCACCCGAGTACCAGGGGAGGAAAACTGAGACATATTTGAACACGTCGCCCGATCACATGGTTGATCATACTCTAGGTTCCACATGCATGTTTTAGCTGAAGGAAGAATACCTTAAACCTGGGTAGGTGAAACCCGTGGAATGGGTACCATGCAATATGACTTCAAAGGGTCTTCATTTGCTCACCGAACCTCTCCAATCCTATCACTGCTGCGTTTATGCCCCTGTACACATGCTTGATTCTCTTTCGGAGACATAGCAATCCATAGGTTTTAAGATACTTACTAGTCAGGTACATTCTTAGGCGTTTAATATGGGGTGTTGAGTCCATTTCGTTGAGCAAGGAGTAGCTCTTGTCTATTCCATATTTGGCTTAAGGAACTTTATCTGTGCTCATTTCAATCTCTGGTTTTATGCAGCACCCCTACTCACCTTTACCCTTAAGCAAGAATAAGTTGGTTTTCTAAATTTGAGACCCTGTTCTGTTCTGTAATTCAGTTCCTGTGTAGCCAAGATTACATTCCGTGTATTACTGATATCTTATGATGTTTCTTTTTCTGTGTGACTTATTTCAGTTAGAATCATCATACCTGAATCCACTCATTGTGCTGCTAAGGGCCTGATGACACAGATTTCATTGCTGAGTGATATTGCTTTGTAAGTAAATACCACAACTTCTTTATTCATTTTTCACTTTCTGCGATGTTGAACTTGTACTGTAAATGAGGTTCTTGTAAACAGAGGCGTCCCAAACTTTGGGGTGGCTGTGTCTTTTTGATTTTAATTTCCCTAAGCTATAGGACCATAAGTGGAAGTGCCCTAGGCTCTGTTGCTTTGTTTTTTAGATGTTTCAGGAAACACCATACACTTCTCCGGAGTGGTTGTTGGCAATTTACATCCCGCCCATCAGCATAACAAGGCTCCCAGTTCTCCATGGCCTGTCCTGCCTTTCTGGATTTTACACTTTTTTCAGATGGCCCTTTTGACCGGGGGGAAGTGAGACTTCATTGTAGTGCAGATTTCCTTTGCAAGCTTGCTTGGTTGGCCAAAAAGGGCGTATGCGTTTTTTCCTGAATATATTCAGGAAAAAACGCATACGCCCTTTTTGGCCAAGTGCATCATTGTGGACGTTCTGCCTCTTTTCCTATGCTTTCAATGCAATTCCAGTCTACCTCCTGAAATCGGTTTCCTGCAATTCTGCCCCGCTTTCAAGTCCTCTTGGCAGCCTTACTTCAGTCTATTTTTGGACGATAGCTGTCATTTATAACTCTGCAGGTTTGTGAATTACAGTGCCCCTGAGCTCCTTTCTTCAACTCGCTTTCTGTTGAGCTGGCCGCAACACCGCAGGATGGCTTCAGGCCCTAATCTGGTTCCGGTACGGCACGCTGAGCCTTTGGTTATTTCCTCTTCCTGGTGGGAAATGAGAGTTAAATTTGCCCGTCCAGACACCTCCAGCTAGCCTCTCATTGGTTCTCGCTATTCCTGTTCATCTTCCGCAGAAATTGCAAACTGGGCCAAACAGGAGGTTAAAGGCGCTGACTCTCCAAGTGGGGAGAGTGTTAGTAAAGCGTCTGGAATGTTGCACCCGAGTACCAGGGGAGGAAAACTGAGACATATTTGAACACGTCTCCCGTTCACATGGTTGATCATACTTGGGTTCCACATGCATGTTTTAGCTGAAGGAAGAATACCTTAAACCTGGAGAGTTGAGACCCGTGTAATGGGTACCATGCAATATGACTTCAAAGGGTCTTCATTTGCTCACCGAACCTCTCCAATCCTATCACTGCTGCGTTTATGCCCCTGTACACATGCTTGATTCTCTTTTGGAGACATAGCAATCCATAGGTTTTACGATACTTACTAGTCAGGTACATTCTTAGGCGTTTAATATGCGGTGTTGAGTCCATTTCGTTGAGCAAGGAGTAGCTCTTGTCTATTCCATATTTGACTTAAGGAACTTTATCTGTGCTCATTTCAATCTCTGGTTTTATGCAGCACCCCAACTCACCTTTACCCTTAAGCAAGCATAAGTTGGTTTTCTAAATTTTAGACCCTGTTCTGTTCTGTAATTCAGTTCCTGTGTAGCCAAGTTTCCATTCCGTGTATTACTGATATCTTATGATGTTTCTTTTTCTGTGTGACTTATTTCAGTTAGAATCATCATACCTGAATCCACTCATTGTGCTGCTAAGGGCCTGGTGACATAGATTTCATTGCTGAGTGATATTGCTTTGTAAGTAAATACCACAACTTCTTTATCCATTTTTCACTTTCTGCGATGTTGAACTTGTACTGTAAACGAGGTTCTTGTAAACAGAGGCGTCCCAAACTTTGGGGTGGCTGTGTCTTTTTGATTTTAATTTCCCTAAGCTATAGGACCATAAGTGGCAGTGCCCTAGGCTCTGTTGCTTTGTTTTTTAGATGTTTCAGGAAACACCATACACTTCTCCCGAGTGTCTGTTGGCAATTTACATCCCGCCCATCAGCATAACAAGGCTCCCAGTTCTCCATGGCCTGTCCTGCCTTTCTGGATTTTACACTTTTTTCAGATGGCCCTTTTGACCGGGGGGAAGTGAGACTTCATTGTAGTGCAGATTTCCTTTGCAAGCTTGCTTGGTTGGCCAAAAAGGGCGTATGCGTTTTTTCCTGAATATATTCAGGAAAAAACGCATACGCCCTTTTTGGCCAAGTGCATCATTGTGGACGTTCTGCCTCTTTTCCTATGCTTTCAATGCAATTCCAGTCTACCTCCTGAAATCGGTTTCCTGCAATTCTGCCCCGCTTTCAAGTCCTCTTGGCAGCCTTACTTCAGTCTATTTTTGGACGATAGCTGTCATTTATAACTCTGCAGGTTTGTGAATTACAGTGCCCCTGAGCTCCTTTCTTCAACTCGCTTTCTTGTGACCTGGCCGCAACACCGCAGGATGGCTTCAGGCCCTAATCTGGTTCCGGCCCGGCACGCTGAGCCTTTGGTTATTTCCTCTTCCTGGTGGGAAATGAGAGTTAAATTTGCCCGTCCAGACACCTCCAGCTAGTCTCTCATTGGTTCTCGCTATTCCTGTTCATCTTCCGCAGAAATTGCAAACTGGGCCAAACAGGAGGTTAAAGGCGCTGACTCTCCAAGTGGGGAGAGTGTTAGTAAAGCGTCTGGAATGTTGCACCCGAGTACCAGGGGAGGAAAACTGAGACATATTTGAACACGTCTCCCGTTCACATGGTTGATCATACTCTGGGTTCCATATGCATGTTTTAGCTGAAGGAAGAATACCTTAAACCTGGAGAGTTGAGACCCGTGTAATGGGTACCATGCAATATGACTTCAAAGGGTCTTCATTTGCTCACCGAACCTCTCCAATCCTATCACTGCTGCGTTTATGCCCCTGTACACATGCTTGATTCTCTTTCGGAGACATAGCAATCCATAGGTTTTAAGATACTTACTAGTCAGGTACATTCTTAGGCGTTTAATATGCGGTGTTGAGTCCATTTCGTTGAGCAAGGAGTAGCTCTTGTCTATTCCATATTTGACTTAAGGAACTTTATCTGTGCTCATTTCAATCTCTGGTTTTATGCAGCACCCCAACTCACCTTTACCCTTAAGCAAGCATAAGTTGGTTTTCTAAATTTGAGACCCTGTTCTGTTCTGTAATTCAGTTCCTGTGTAGCCAAGTTTACATTCCGTGTATTACTGATATCTTATGATGTTTCTTTTTCTGTGTGACTTACTTCAGTTAGAATCATCATACCTGAATCCACTCATTGTGCTGCTAAGGGCCTGATGACACAGATTTCATTGCTGAGTGATATTGCTTTGTAAGTAAATACCACAACTTCTTTATTCATTTTTCACTTTCTGCGATGTTGAACTTGTACTGTAAACGAGGTTCTTGTAAACAGAGGCGTCCCAAACTTTGGGGTGGCTGTGTCTTTTTGATTTTAATTTCCCTAAGCTATAGGACCATAAGTGGAAGTGCCCTAGGCTCTGTTGCTTTGTTTTTTAGATGTTTCAGGAAACACCATACACTTCTCCGGAGTGGTTGTTGGCAATTTACATCCCGCCCATCAGCATAACAAGGCTCCCAGTTCTCCATGGCCTGTCCTGCCTTTCTGGATTTTACACTTTTTTCAGATGGCCCTTTTGACTGGGGGGAAGTGAGACTTCATTATAGTGCAGATTTCCTTTGCAAGCTTGCTTGGTTGGCCAAAAAGGGCGTATGCGTTTTTTCCTGAATATATTCAGGAAAAAACGCATACGCCCTTTTTGGCCAAGTGCATCATTGTGGACGTTCTGCCTCTTTTCCTATGCTTTCAATGCAATTCCAGTCTACCTCCTGAAATCGGTTTCCTGCAATTCTGCCCCGCTTTCAAGTCCTCTTGGCAGCCTTACTTCAGTCTATTTTTGGACGATAGCTGTCATTTATAACTCTGCAGGTTTGTGAATTACAGTGCCCCTGAGCTCCTTTCTTCAACTCGCTTTCTTTTGAGCTGGCCGCAACACCGCAGGATGGCTTCAGGCCCTAATCTGGTTCCGGTACGGCACGCTGAGCCTTTGGTTATTTCCTCTTCCTGGTGGGAAATGAGAGTTAAATTTGCCCGTCCAGACACCTCCAGCTAGCCTCTCATTGGTTCTCGCTATTCCTGTTCATCTTCCGCAGAAATTGCAAACTGGGCCAAACAGGAGGTTAAAGGCGCTGACTCTCCAAGTGGGGAGAGTGTTAGTAAAGCGTCTGGAATGTTGCACCCGAGTACCAGGGGAGGAAAACTGAGACATATTTGAACACGTCTCCCGTTCACATGGTTGATCATACTTGGGTTCCACATGCATGTTTTAGCTGAAGGAAGAATACCTTAAACCTGGAGAGTTGAGACCCGTGTAATGGGTACCATGCAATATGACTTCAAAGGGTCTTCATTTGCTCACCGAACCTCTCCAATCCTATCACTGCTGCGTTTATGCCCCTGTACACATGCTTGATTCTCTTTCGGAGACATAGCAATCCATAGGTTTTAAGATACTTACTAGTCAGGTACATTCTTAGGCGTTTAATATGGGGTGTTGAGTCCATTTCGTTGAGCAAGGAGTAGCTCTTGTCTATTCCATATTTGGCTTAAGGAACTTTATCTGTGCTCATTTCAATCTCTGGTTTTATGCAGCACCCCTACTCACCTTTACCCTTAAGCAAGAATAAGTTGGTTTTCTAAATTTGAGACCCTGTTCTGTTCTGTAATTCAGTTCCTGTGTAGCCAAGTTTACATTCCGTGTATTACTGATATCTTATGATGTTTCTTTTTCTGTGTGACTTATTTCAGTTAGAATCATCATACCTGAATCCACTCATTGTGCTGCTAAGGGCCTGATGACACAGATTTCATTGCTGAGTGATATTGCTTTGTAAGTAAATACCACAACTTCTTTATTCATTTTTCACTTTCTGCGATGTTGAACTTGTACTGTAAATGAGGTTCTTGTAAACAGAGGCGTCCCAAACTTTGGGGTGGCTGTGTCTTTTTGATTTTAATTTCCCTAAGCTATAGGACCATAAGTGGAAGTGCCCTAGGCTCTGTTGCTTTGTTTTTTAGATGTTTCAGGAAACACCATACACTTCTCCCGAGTGTCTGTTGGCAATTTACATCCCGCCCATCAGCATAACAAGGCTCCCAGTTCTCCATGGCCTGTCCTGCCTTTCTGGATTTTACACTTTTTTCAGATGGCCCTTTTGACCGGGGGGAAGTGAGACTTCATTGTAGTGCAGATTTCCTTTGCAAGCTTGCTTGGTTGGCCAAAAAGGGCGTATGCGTTTTTTCCTGAATATATTCAGGAAAAAACGCATACGCCCTTTTTGGCCAAGTGCATCATTGTGGACGTTCTGCCTCTTTTCCTATGCTTTCAATGCAATTCCAGTCTACCTCCTGAAATCGGTTTCCTGCAATTCTGCCCCGCTTTCAAGTCCTCTTGGCAGCCTTACTTCAGTCTATTTTTGGACGATAGCTGTCATTTATAACTCTGCAGGTTTGTGAATTACAGTGCCCCTGAGCTCCTTTCTTCAACTCGCTTTCTTGTGACCTGGCCGCAACACCGCAGGATGGCTTCAGGCCCTAATCTGGTTCCGGCCCGGCATGCTGAGCCTTTGGTTAATTCCTCTTCCTGGTGGGAAATGAGAGTTAAATTTGCCCGTCCAGACACCTCCAGCTAGCCTCTCATTGGTTCTCGCTATTCCTGTTCATCTTCCGCAGAAATTGCAAACTGGGCCAAACAGGAGGTTAAAGGGACTGACTCTCCAAGTGGGGAGAGTGTTAGTAAAGCGTCTGGAATGTTGCACCCGAGTACCAGGGGAGGAAAACTGAGACATATTTGAACACGTCTCCCGATCACATGGTTGATCATACTCTAGGTTCCACATGCATGTTTTAGCTGAAGGAAGAATACCTTAAACCTGGGTAGTTGAAACCCGTGGAATGGGTACCATGCAATATGACTTCAAAGGGTCTTCATTTGCTCACCGAACCTCTCCAATCCTATCACTGCTGCGTTTATGCCCCTGTACACATGCTTGATTCTCTTTCGGAGACATAGCAATCCATAGGTTTTAAGATACTTACTAGTCAGGTACATTCTTAGGCGTTTAATATGGGGTGTTGAGTCCATTTCGTTGAGCAAGGAGTAGCTCTTGTCTATTCCATATTTGGCTTAAGGAACTTTATCTGTGCTCATTTCAATCTCTGGTTTTATGCAGCACCCCTACTCACCTTTACCCTTAAGCAAGAATAAGTTGGTTTTCTAAATTTGAGACCCTGTTCTGTTCTGTAATTCAGTTCCTGTGTAGCCAAGTTTACATTCCGTGTATTACTGATATCTTATGATGTTTCTTTTTCTGTGTGACTTATTTCAGTTAGAATCATCATACCTGAATCCACTCATTGTGCTGCTAAGGGCCTGATGACACAGATTTCATTGCTGAGTGATATTGCTTTGTAAGTAAATACCACAACTTCTTTATTCATTTTTCACTTTCTGCGATGTTGAACTTGTACTGTAAATGAGGTTCTTGTAAACAGAGGCGTCCCAAACTTTGGGGTGGCTGTGTCTTTTTGATTTTAATTTCCCTAAGCTATAGGACCATAAGTGGAAGTGCCCTAGGCTCTGTTGCTTTGTTTTTTAGATGTTTCAGGAAACACCATACACTTCTCCCGAGTGTCTGTTGGCAATTTACATCCCGCCCATCAGCATAACAAGGCTCCCAGTTCTCCATGGCCTGTCCTGCCTTTCTGGATTTTACACTTTTTTCAGATGGCCCTTTTGACCGGGGGGAAGTGAGACTTCATTGTAGTGCAGATTTCCTTTGCAAGCTTGCTTGGTTGGCCAAAAAGGGCGTATGCGTTTTTTCCTGAATATATTCAGGAAAAAACGCATACGCCCTTTTTGGCCAAGTGCATCATTGTGGACGTTCTGCCTCTTTTCCTATGCTTTCAATGCAATTCCAGTCTACCTCCTGAAATCGGTTTCCTGCAATTCTGCCCCGCTTTCAAGTCCTCTTGGCAGCCTTACTTCAGTCTATTTTTGGACGATAGCTGTCATTTATAACTCTGCAGGTTTGTGAATTACAGTGCCCCTGAGCTCCTTTCTTCAACTCGCTTTCTTTTGAGCTGGCCGCAACACCGCAGGATGGCTTCAGGCCCTAATCTGGTTCCGGTATGGCACGCTGAGCCTTTGGTTATTTCCTCTTCCTGGTGGGAAATGAGAGTTAAATTTGCCCGTCCAGACACCTCCAGCTAGCCTCTCATTGGTTCTCGCTATTCCTGTTCATCTTCCGCAGAAATTGCAAACTGGGCCAAACAGGAGGTTAAAGGCGCTGACTCTCCAAGTGGGGAGAGTGTTAGTAAAGCGTCTGGAATGTTGCACCCGAGTACCAGGGGAGGAAAACTGAGACATATTTGAACACGTCTCCCGTTCACATGGTTGATCATACTTGGGTTCCACATGCATGTTTTAGCTGAAGGAAGAATACCTTAAACCTGGAGAGTTGAGACCCGTGTAATGGGTACCATGCAATATGACTTCAAAGGGTCTTCATTTGCTCACCGAACCTCTCCAATCCTATCACTGCTGCGTTTATGCCCCTGTACACATGCTTGATTCTCTTTTGGAGACATAGCAATCCATAGGTTTTACGATACTTACTAGTCAGGTACATTCTTAGGCGTTTAATATGCGGTGTTGAGTCCATTTCGTTGAGCAAGGAGTAGCTCTTGTCTATTCCATATTTGACTTAAGGAACTTTATCTGTGCTCATTTCAATCTCTGGTTTTATGCAGCACCCCAACTCACCTTTACCCTTAAGCAAGCATAAGTTGGTTTTCTAAATTTTAGACCCTGTTCTGTTCTGTAATTCAGTTCCTGTGTAGCCAAGTTTCCATTCCGTGTATTACTGATATCTTATGATGTTTCTTTTTCTGTGTGACTTATTTCAGTTAGAATCATCATACCTGAATCCACTCATTGTGCTGCTAAGGGCCTGGTGACATAGATTTCATTGCTGAGTGATATTGCTTTGTAAGTAAATACCACAACTTCTTTATCCATTTTTCACTTTCTGCGATGTTGAACTTGTACTGTAAACGAGGTTCTTGTAAACAGAGGCGTCCCAAACTTTGGGGTGGCTGTGTCTTTTTGATTTTAATTTCCCTAAGCTATAGGACCATAAGTGGCAGTGCCCTAGGCTCTGTTGCTTTGTTTTTTAGATGTTTCAGGAAACACCATACACTTCTCCCGAGTGTCTGTTGGCAATTTACATCCCGCCCATCAGCATAACAAGGCTCCCAGTTCTCCATGGCCTGTCCTGCCTTTCTGGATTTTACACTTTTTTCAGATGGCCCTTTTGACCGGGGGGAAGTGAGACTTCATTGTAGTGCAGATTTCCTTTGCAAGCTTGCTTGGTTGGCCAAAAAGGGCGTATGCGTTTTTTCCTGAATATATTCAGGAAAAAACGCATACGCCCTTTTTGGCCAAGTGCATCATTGTGGACGTTCTGCCTCTTTTCCTATGCTTTCAATGCAATTCCAGTCTACCTCCTGAAATCGGTTTCCTGCAATTCTGCCCCGCTTTCAAGTCCTCTTGGCAGCCTTACTTCAGTCTATTTTTGGACGATAGCTGTCATTTGTAACTCTGCAGGTTTGTGAATTACAGTGCCCCTGAGCTCCTTTCTTCAACTCGCTTTCTTGTGACCTGGCCGCAACACCGCAGGATGGCTTCAGGCCCTAATCTGGTTCCGGCCCGGCACGCTGAGCCTTTGGTTATTTCCTCTTCCTGGTGGGAAATGAGAGTTAAATTTGCCCGTCCAGACACCTCCAGCTAGTCTCTCATTGGTTCTCGCTATTCCTGTTCATCTTCCGCAGAAATTGCAAACTGGGCCAAACAGGAGGTTAAAGGCGCTGACTCTCCAAGTGGGGAGAGTGTTAGTAAAGCGTCTGGAATGTTGCACCCGAGTACCAGGGGAGGAAAACTGAGACATATTTGAACACGTCTCCCGTTCACATGGTTGATCATACTCTGGGTTCCATATGCATGTTTTAGCTGAAGGAAGAATACCTTAAACCTGGAGAGTTGAGACCCGTGTAATGGGTACCATGCAATATGACTTCAAAGGGTCTTCATTTGCTCACCGAACCTCTCCAATCCTATCACTGCTGCGTTTATGCCCCTGTACACATGCTTGATTCTCTTTCGGAGACATAGCAATCCATAGGTTTTAAGATACTTACTAGTCAGGTACATTCTTAGGCGTTTAATATGCGGTGTTGAGTCCATTTCGTTGAGCAAGGAGTAGCTCTTGTCTATTCCATATTTGACTTAAGGAACTTTATCTGTGCTCATTTCAATCTCTGGTTTTATGCAGCACCCCAACTCACCTTTACCCTTAAGCAAGCATAAGTTGGTTTTCTAAATTTGAGACCCTGTTCTGTTCTGTAATTCAGTTCCTGTGTAGCCAAGTTTACATTCCGTGTATTACTGATATCTTATGATGTTTCTTTTTCTGTGTGACTTACTTCAGTTAGAATCATCATACCTGAATCCACTCATTGTGCTGCTAAGGGCCTGATGACACAGATTTCATTGCTGAGTGATATTGCTTTGTAAGTAAATACCACAACTTCTTTATTCATTTTTCACTTTCTGCGATGTTGAACTTGTACTGTAAACGAGGTTCTTGTAAACAGAGGCGTCCCAAACTTTGGGGTGGCTGTGTCTTTTTGATTTTAATTTCCCTAAGCTATAGGACCATAAGTGGAAGTGCCCTAGGCTCTGTTGCTTTGTTTTTTAGATGTTTCAGGAAACACCATACACTTCTCCGGAGTGGTTGTTGGCAATTTACATCCCGCCCATCAGCATAACAAGGCTCCCAGTTCTCCATGGCCTGTCCTGCCTTTCTGGATTTTACACTTTTTTCAGATGGCCCTTTTGACCGGGGGGAAGTGAGACTTCATTATAGTGCAGATTTCCTTTGCAAGCTTGCTTGGTTGGCCAAAAAGGGCGTATGCGTTTTTTCCTGAATATATTCAGGAAAAAACGCATACGCCCTTTTTGGCCAAGTGCATCATTGTGGACGTTCTGCCTCTTTTCCTATGCTTTCAATGCAATTCCAGTCTACCTCCTGAAATCGGTTTCCTGCAATTCTGCCCCGCTTTCAAGTCCTCTTGGCAGCCTTACTTCAGTCTATTTTTGGACGATAGCTGTCATTTATAACTCTGCAGGTTTGTGAATTACAGTGCCCCTGAGCTCCTTTCTTCAACTCGCTTTCTTTTGAGCTGGCCGCAACACCGCAGGATGGCTTCAGGCCCTAATCTGGTTCCGGTACGGCACGCTGAGCCTTTGGTTATTTCCTCTTCCTGGTGGGAAATGAGAGTTAAATTTGCCCGTCCAGACACCTCCAGCTAGCCTCTCATTGGTTCTCGCTATTCCTGTTCATCTTCCGCAGAAATTGCAAACTAGGCCAAACAGGAGGTTAAAGGCGCTGACTCTCCAAGTGGGGAGAGTGTTAGTAAAGCGTCTGGAATGTTGCACCCGAGTACCAGGGGAGGAAAACTGAGACATATTTGAACACGTCTCCCGTTCACATGGTTGATCATACTTGGGTTCCACATGCATGTTTTAGCTGAAGGAAGAATACCTTAAACCTGGAGAGTTGAGACCCGTGTAATGGGTACCATGCAATATGACTTCAAAGGGTCTTCATTTGCTCACCGAACCTCTCCAATCCTATCACTGCTGCGTTTATGCCCCTGTACACATGCTTGATTCTCTTTTGGAGACATAGCAATCCATAGGTTTTACGATACTTACTAGTCAGGTACATTCTTAGGCGTTTAATATGCGGTGTTGAGTCCATTTCGTTGAGCAAGGAGTAGCTCTTGTCTATTCCATATTTGACTTAAGGAACTTTATCTGTGCTCATTTCAATCTCTGGTTTTATGCAGCACCCCAACTCACCTTTACCCTTAAGCAAGCATAAGTTGGTTTTCTAAATTTTAGACCCTGTTCTGTTCTGTAATTCAGTTCCTGTGTAGCCAAGTTTCCATTCCGTGTATTACTGATATCTTATGATGTTTCTTTTTCTGTGTGACTTATTTCAGTTAGAATCATCATACCTGAATCCACTCATTGTGCTGCTAAGGGCCTGGTGACATAGATTTCATTGCTGAGTGATATTGCTTTGTAAGTAAATACCACAACTTCTTTATCCATTTTTCACTTTCTGCGATGTTGAACTTGTACTGTAAACGAGGTTCTTGTAAACAGAGGCGTCCCAAACTTTGGGGTGGCTGTGTCTTTTTGATTTTAATTTCCCTAAGCTATAGGACCATAAGTGGCAGTGCCCTAGGCTCTGTTGCTTTGTTTTTTAGATGTTTCAGGAAACACCATACACTTCTCCCGAGTGTCTGTTGGCAATTTACATCCCGCCCATCAGCATAACAAGGCTCCCAGTTCTCCATGGCCTGTCCTGCCTTTCTGGATTTTACACTTTTTTCAGATGGCCCTTTTGACCGGGGGGAAGTGAGACTTCATTGTAGTGCAGATTTCCTTTGCAAGCTTGCTTGGTTGGCCAAAAAGGGCGTATGCGTTTTTTCCTGAATATATTCAGGAAAAAACGCATACGCCCTTTTTGGCCAAGTGCATCATTGTGGACGTTCTGCCTCTTTTCCTATGCTTTCAATGCAATTCCAGTCTACCTCCTGAAATCGGTTTCCTGCAATTCTGCCCCGCTTTCAAGTCCTCTTGGCAGCCTTACTTCAGTCTATTTTTGGACGATAGCTGTCATTTATAACTCTGCAGGTTTGTGAATTACAGTGCCCCTGAGCTCCTTTCTTCAACTCGCTTTCTTGTGACCTGGCCGCAACACCGCAGGATGGCTTCAGGCCCTAATCTGGTTCCGGCCCGGCACGCTGAGCCTTTGGTTATTTCCTCTTCCTGGTGGGAAATGAGAGTTAAATTTGCCCGTCCAGACACCTCCAGCTAGTCTCTCATTGGTTCTCGCTATTCCTGTTCATCTTCCGCAGAAATTGCAAACTGGGCCAAACAGGAGGTTAAAGGCGCTGACTCTCCAAGTGGGGAGAGTGTTAGTAAAGCGTCTGGAATGTTGCACCCGAGTACCAGGGGAGGAAAACTGAGACATATTTGAACACGTCTCCCGTTCACATGGTTGATCATACTCTGGGTTCCATATGCATGTTTTAGCTGAAGGAAGAATACCTTAAACCTGGAGAGTTGAGACCCGTGTAATGGGTACCATGCAATATGACTTCAAAGGGTCTTCATTTGCTCACCGAACCTCTCCAATCCTATCACTGCTGCGTTTATGCCCCTGTACACATGCTTGATTCTCTTTCGGAGACATAGCAATCCATAGGTTTTAAGATACTTACTAGTCAGGTACATTCTTAGGCGTTTAATATGCGGTGTTGAGTCCATTTCGTTGAGCAAGGAGTAGCTCTTGTCTATTCCATATTTGACTTAAGGAACTTTATCTGTGCTCATTTCAATCTCTGGTTTTATGCAGCACCCCAACTCACCTTTACCCTTAAGCAAGCATAAGTTGGTTTTCTAAATTTGAGACCCTGTTCTGTTCTGTAATTCAGTTCCTGTGTAGCCAAGTTTACATTCCGTGTATTACTGATATCTTATGATGTTTCTTTTTCTGTGTGACTTACTTCAGTTAGAATCATCATACCTGAATCCACTCATTGTGCTGCTAAGGGCCTGATGACACAGATTTCATTGCTGAGTTATATTGCTTTGTAAGTAAATACCACAACTTCTTTATTCATTTTTCACTTTCTGCGATGTTGAACTTGTACTGTAAACCAGGTTCTTGTAAACAGAGGCGTCCCAAACTTTGGGGTGGCTGTGTCTTTTTGATTTTAATTTCCCTAAGCTATAGGACCATAAGTGGAAGTGCCCTAGACTCTGTTGCTTTGTTTTTTAGATGTTTCAGGAAACACCATACACTTCTCCGGAGTGGTTGTTGGCAATTTACATCCCGCCCATCAGCATAACAAGGCTCCCAGTTCTCCATGGCCTGTCCTGCCTTTCTGGATTTTACACTTTTTTCAGATGGCCCTTTTGACTGGGGGGAAGTGAGACTTCATTATAGTGCAGATTTCCTTTGCAAGCTTGCTTGGTTGGCCAAAAAGGGCGTATGCGTTTTTTCCTGAATATATTCAGGAAAAAACGCATACGCCCTTTTTGGCCAAGTGCATCATTGTGGACGTTCTGCCTCTTTTCCTATGCTTTCAATGCAATTCCAGTCTACCTCCTGAAATCGGTTTCCTGCAATTCTGCCCCGCTTTCAAGTCCTCTTGGCAGCCTTACTTCAGTCTATTTTTGGACGATAGCTGTCATTTATAACTCTGCAGGTTTGTGAATTACAGTGCCCCTGAGCTCCTTTCTTCAACTCGCTTTCTTTTGAGCTGGCCGCAACACCGCAGGATGGCTTCAGGCCCTAATCTGGTTCCGGTACGGCACGCTGAGCCTTTGGTTATTTCCTCTTCCTGGTGGGAAATGAGAGTTAAATTTGCCCGTCCAGACACCTCCAGCTAGCCTCTCATTGGTTCTCGCTATTCCTGTTCATCTTCCGCAGAAATTGCAAACTGGGCCAAACAGGAGGTTAAAGGCGCTGACTCTCCAAGTGGGGAGAGTGTTAGTAAAGCGTCTGGAATGTTGCACCCGAGTACCAGGGGAGGAAAACTGAGACATATTTGAACACGTCTCCCGTTCACATGGTTGATCATACTCTGGGTTCCATATGCATGTTTTAGCTGAAGGAAGAATACCTTAAACCTGGAGAGTTGAGACCCGTGTAATGGGTACCATGCAATATGACTTCAAAGGGTCTTCATTTGCTCACCGAACCTCTCCAATCCTATCACTGCTGCGTTTATGCCCCTGTACACATGCTTGATTCTCTTTCGGAGACATAGCAATCCATAGGTTTTAAGATACTTACTAGTCAGGTACATTCTTAGGCGTTTAATATGCGGTGTTGAGTCCATTTCGTTGAGCAAGGAGTAGCTCTTGTCTATTCCATATTTGACTTAAGGAACTTTATCTGTGCTCATTTCAATCTCTGGTTTTATGCAGCACCCCAACTCACCTTTACCCTTAAGCAAGCATAAGTTGGTTTTCTAAATTTGAGACCCTGTTCTGTTCTGTAATTCAGTTCCTGTGTAGCCAAGTTTACATTCCGTGTATTACTGATATCTTATGATGTTTCTTTTTCTGTGTGACTTACTTCAGTTAGAATCATCATACCTGAATCCACTCATTGTGCTGCTAAGGGCCTGATGACACAGATTTCATTGCTGAGTGATATTGCTTTGTAAGTAAATACCACAACTTCTTTATTCATTTTTCACTTTCTGCGATGTTGAACTTGTACTGTAAACGAGGTTCTTGTAAACAGAGGCGTCCCAAAGTTTGGGGTGGCTGTGTCTTTTTGATTTTAATTTCCCTAAGCTATAGGACCATAAGTGGAAGTGCCCTAGGCTCTGTTGCTTTGTTTTTTAGATGTTTCAGGAAACACCATACACTTCTCCGGAGTGGTTGTTGGCAATTTACATCCCGCCCATCAGCATAACAAGGCTCCCAGTTCTCCATGGCCTGTCCTGCCTTTCTGGATTTTACACTTTTTTCAGATGGCCCTTTTGACTGGGGGGAAGTGAGACTTCATTATAGTGCAGATTTCCTTTGCAAGCTTGCTTGGTTGGCCAAAAAGGGCGTATGCGTTTTTTCCTGAATATATTCAGGAAAAAACGCATACGCCCTTTTTGGCCAAGTGCATCATTGTGGACGTTCTGCCTCTTTTCCTATGCTTTCAATGCAATTCCAGTCTACCTCCTGAAATCGGTTTCCTGCAATTCTGCCCCGCTTTCAAGTCCTCTTGGCAGCCTTACTTCAGTCTATTTTTGGACGATAGCTGTCATTTATAACTCTGCAGGTTTGTAAATTACAGTGCCCCTGAGCTCCTTTCTTCAACTCGCTTTCTTTTGAGCTGGCCGCAACACCGCAGGATGGCTTCAGGCCCTAATCTGGTTCCGGTACGGCACGCTGAGCCTTTGGTTATTTCCTCTTCCTGGTGGGAAATGAGAGTTAAATTTGCCCGTCCAGACACCTCCAGCTAGCCTCTCATTGGTTCTCGCTATTCCTGTTCATCTTCCGCAGAAATTGCAAACTGGGCCAAACAGGAGGTTAAAGGCGCTGACTCTCCAAGTGGGGAGAGTGTTAGTAAAGCGTCTGGAATGTTGCACCCGAGTACCAGGGGAGGAAAACTGAGACATATTTGAACACGTCTCCCGTTCACATGGTTGATCATACTTGGGTTCCACATGCATGTTTTAGCTGAAGGAAGAATACCTTAAACCTGGAGAGTTGAGACCCGTGTAATGGGTACCATGCAATATGACTTCAAAGGGTCTTCATTTGCTCACCGAACCTCTCCAATCCTATCACTGCTGCGTTTATGCCCCTGTACACATGCTTGATTCTCTTTCGGAGACATAGCAATCCATAGGTTTTAAGATACTTACTAGTCAGGTACATTCTTAGGCGTTTAATATGGGGTGTTGAGTCCATTTCGTTGAGCAAGGAGTAGCTCTTGTCTATTCCATATTTGGCTTAAGGAACTTTATCTGTGCTCATTTCAATCTCTGGTTTTATGCAGCACCCCTACTCACCTTTACCCTTAAGCAAGAATAAGTTGGTTTTCTAAATTTGAGACCCTGTTCTGTTCTGTAATTCAGTTCCTGTGTAGCCAAGTTTACATTCCGTGTATTACTGATATCTTATGATGTTTCTTTTTCTGTGTGACTTACTTCAGTTAGAATCATCATACCTGAATCCACTCATTGTGCTGCTAAGGGCCTGATGACACAGATTTCATTGCTGAGTGATATTGCTTTGTAAGTAAATACCACAACTTCTTTATCCATTTTTCACTTTCTGCGATGTTGAACTTGTACTGTAAACGAGGTTCTTGTAAACAGAGCCGTTCCAAACTTTGGGGTGGCTGTGTCTTTTTGATTTTAATTTCCCTAAGCTATAGGACCATAAGTGGAAGTGCCCTAGGCTCTGTTGCTTTGTTTTTTAGATGTTTCAGGAAACACCATACACTTCTCCCAAGTGTCTGTTGGCAATTTACAGCCCGCCCATCAGCATAACAAGGCTCCCAGTTCTCAATGGCCTGTTGCCTTTCTGGATTTTACACTTTTTTCAGATGGCCCTTTTGGCTGGGGGGAAGTGAGACTTCATTGTAGTGCAGATTTCCTTTGCAAGCTTGCTTGGTTGGCCAAAAAGGGCATATGCGTTTTTTCCTGAATATATTCAGGAAAAAACGCATACGCCCTTTTTGGCCAAGTGCATCATTGTGGACGTTCTGCCTCTTTTCCTATGCTTTCAATGCAATTCCAGTCTACCTCCTGAAATCGGTTTCCTGCAATTCTGCCCCGCTTTCAAGTCCTCTTGGCAGCCTTACTTCAGTCTATTTTTGGACGATAGCTGTCATTTATAACTCTGCAGGTTTGTGAATTACAGTGCCCCTGAGCTCCTTTCTTCAACTCGCTTTCTTGTGAACTGGTCGCAACACCGCAGGATGGTTTCAGGCCCTAATCTGGTTCCGGCCCGGCATGCTGAGCCTTTGGTTAATTCCTCTTCCTGGTGGGAAATGAGAGTTAAATTTGCCCGTCCAGACACCTCCAGCTAGTCTCTCATTGGTTCTCGCTATTCCTGTTCATCTTCCGCAGAAATTGCAAACTGGGCCAAACAGGAGGTTAAAGGGACTGACTCTCCAAGTGGGGAGAGTGTTAGTAAAGCGTCTGGAATGTTGCACCCGAGTACCAGGGGAGGAAAACTGAGACATATTTGAACACGTCTCCCGATCACATGGTTGATCATACTCTAGGTTCCACATGCATGTTTTAGCTGAAGGAAGAATACCTTAAGCCTGGAGAGTTGAGACCCGTGTAATGGGTACCATGCAATATGACTTCAAAGGGTCTTCATTTGCTCACCGAACCTCTCCAATCCTATCACTGCTGCGTTTATGCCCCTGTACACATGCTTGATTCTCTTTCGGAGACATAGCAATCCATAGGTTTTAAGATACTTACTAGTCAGGTACATTCTTAGGCGTTTAATATGCGGTGTTGAGTCCATTTCGTTGAGCAAGGAGTAGCTCTTGTCTATTCCATATTTGACTTAAGGAACTTTATCTGTGCTCATTTCAATCTCTGGTTTTATGCAGCACCCCAACTCACCTTTACCCTTAAGCAAGCATAAGTTGGTTTTCTAAATTTGAGACCCTGTTCTGTTCTGTAATTCAGTTCCTGTGTAGCCAAGTTTACATTCCGTGTATTACTGATATCTTATGATGTTTCTTTTTCTGTGTGACTTACTTCAGTTAGAATCATCATACCTGAATCCACTCATTGTGCTGCTAAGGGCCTGATGACACAGATTTCATTGCTGAGTTATATTGCTTTGTAAGTAAATACCACAACTTCTTTATTCATTTTTCACTTTCTGCGATGTTGAACTTGTACTGTAAACCAGGTTCTTGTAAACAGAGGCGTCCCAAACTTTGGGGTGGCTGTGTCTTTTTGATTTTAATTTCCCTAAGCTATAGGACCATAAGTGGAAGTGCCCTAGACTCTGTTGCTTTGTTTTTTAGATGTTTCAGGAAACACCATACACTTTTCCGGAGTGGTTGTTGGCAATTTACATCCCGCCCATCAGCATAACAAGGCTCCCAGTTCTCCATGGCCTGTCCTGCCTTTCTGGATTTTACACTTTTTTCAGATGGCCCTTTTGACTGGGGGGAAGTGAGACTTCATTATAGTGCAGATTTCCTTTGCAAGCTTGCTTGGTTGGCCAAAAAGGGCGTATGCGTTTTTTCCTGAATATATTCAGGAAAAAACGCATACGCCCTTTTTGGCCAAGTGCATCATTGTGGACGTTCTGCCTCTTTTCCTATGCTTTCAATGCAATTCCAGTCTACCTCCTGAAATCGGTTTCCTGCAATTCTGCCCCGCTTTCAAGTCCTCTTGGCAGCCTTACTTCAGTCTATTTTTGGACGATAGCTGTCATTTATAACTCTGCAGGTTTGTGAATTACAGTGCCCCTGAGCTCCTTTCTTCAACTCGCTTTCTTTTGAGCTGGCCGCAACACCGCAGGATGGCTTCAGGCCCTAATCTGGTTCCGGTACGGCACGCTGAGCCTTTGGTTATTTCCTCTTCCTGGTGGGAAATGAGAGTTAAATTTGCCCGTCCAGACACCTCCAGCTAGCCTCTCATTGGTTCTCGCTATTCCTGTTCATCTTCCGCAGAAATTGCAAACTGGGCCAAACAGGAGGTTAAAGGCGCTGACTCTCCAAGTGGGGAGAGTGTTAGTAAAGCGTCTGGAATGTTGCACCCGAGTACCAGGGGAGGAAAACTGAGACATATTTGAACACGTCTCCCGTTCACATGGTTGATCATACTTGGGTTCCACATGCATGTTTTAGCTGAAGGAAGAATACCTTAAACCTGGAGAGTTGAGACCCGTGTAATGGGTACCATGCAATATGACTTCAAAGGGTCTTCATTTGCTCACCGAACCTCTCCAATCCTATCACTGCTGCGTTTATGCCCCTGTACACATGCTTGATTCTCTTTTGGAGACATAGCAATCCATAGGTTTTACGATACTTACTAGTCAGGTACATTCTTAGGCGTTTAATATGCGGTGTTGAGTCCATTTCGTTGAGCAAGGAGTAGCTCTTGTCTATTCCATATTTGACTTAAGGAACTTTATCTGTGCTCATTTCAATCTCTGGTTTTATGCAGCACCCCAACTCACCTTTACCCTTAAGCAAGCATAAGTTGGTTTTCTAAATTTTAGGCCCTGTTCTGTTCTGTAATTCAGTTCCTGTGTAGCCAAGTTTCCATTCCGTGTATTACTGATATCTTATGATGTTTCTTTTTCTGTGTGACTTACTTCAGTTAGAATCATCATACCTGAATCCACTCATTGTGCTGCTAAGGGCCTGATGACACAGATTTCATTGCTGAGTGATATTGCTTTGTAAGTAAATACCACAACTTCTTTATTCATTTTTCACTTTCTGCGATGTTGAACTTGTACTGTAAACGAGGTTCTTGTAAACAGAGGCGTCCCAAAGTTTGGGGTGGCTGTGTCTTTTTGATTTTAATTTCCCTAAGCTATAGGACCATAAGTGGAAGTGCCCTAGGCTCTGTTGCTTTGTTTTTTAGATGTTTCAGGAAACACCATACACTTCTCCGGAGTGGTTGTTGGCAATTTACATCCCGCCCATCAGCATAACAAGGCTCCCAGTTCTCCATGGCCTGTCCTGCCTTTCTGGATTTTACACTTTTTTCAGATGGCCCTTTTGACTGGGGGGAAGTGAGACTTCATTATAGTGCAGATTTCCTTTGCAAGCTTGCTTGGTTGGCCAAAAAGGGCGTATGCGTTTTTTCCTGAATATATTCAGGAAAAAACGCATACGCCCTTTTTGGCCAAGTGCATCATTGTGGACGTTCTGCCTCTTTTCCTATGCTTTCAATGCAATTCCAGTCTACCTCCTGAAATCGGTTTCCTGCAATTCTGCCCCGCTTTCAAGTCCTCTTGGCAGCCTTACTTCAGTCTATTTTTGGACGATAGCTGTCATTTATAACTCTGCAGGTTTGTGAATTACAGTGCCCCTGAGCTCCTTTCTTCAACTCGCTTTCTTGTGAACTGGTCGCAACACCGCAGGATGGTTTCAGGCCCTAATCTGGTTCCGGCCCGGCATGCTGAGCCTTTGGTTAATTCCTCTTCCTGGTGGGAAATGAGAGTTAAATTTGCCCGTCCAGACACCTCCAGCTAGTCTCTCATTGGTTCTCGCTATTCCTGTTCATCTTCCGCAGAAATTGCAAACTGGGCCAAACAGGAGGTTAAAGGGACTGACTCTCCAAGTGGGGAGAGTGTTAGTAAAGCGTCTGGAATGTTGCACCCGAGTACCAGGGGAGGAAAACTGAGACATATTTGAACACGTCTCCCGATCACATGGTTGATCATACTCTAGGTTCCACATGCATGTTTTAGCTGAAGGAAGAATACCTTAAGCCTGGAGAGTTGAGACCCGTGTAATGGGTACCATGCAATATGACTTCAAAGGGTCTTCATTTGCTCACCGAACCTCTCCAATCCTATCACTGCTGCGTTTATGCCCCTGTACACATGCTTGATTCTCTTTCGGAGACATAGCAATCCATAGGTTTTAAGATACTTACTAGTCAGGTACATTCTTAGGCGTTTAATATGGGGTGTTGAGTCCATTTCGTTGAGCAAGGAGTAGCTCTTGTCTATTCCATATTTGGCTTAAGGAACTTTATCTGTGCTCATTTCAATCTCTGGTTTTACGCAGCACCCCTACTCACCTTTACCCTTAAGCAAGAATAAGTTGGTTTTCTAAATTTGAGACCCTGTTCTGTTCTGTAATTCAGTTCCTGTGTAGCCAAGTTTACATTCCGTGTATTACTGATATCTTATGATGTTTCTTTTTCTGTGTGACTTATTTCAGTTAGAACCATCGTACCTGAATCCACTCATTGTGCTGCTAAGGGCCTGATGACACAGATTTCATTGCTGAGTGATATTGCTTTGTAAGTAAATACCACAACTTCTTTATTCATTTTTCACTTTCTGCGATGTTGAACTTGTACGGTAAACGAGGTTCTTGTAAACAGAGGCGTCCCAAACTTTGGGGTGGCTGTGTCTTTTTGATTTTAATTTCCCTAAGCTATAGGACCATAAGTGGAAGTGCCCTAGGTTCTGTTGCTTTGTTTTTTAGATGTTTCAGGAAACACCATACACTTCTCCCGAGTGGTTCTTGGCAATTTACATCCCGCCCATCAGCATAACAAGGCTCCCAGTTCTCCATGGCCTGTCCTGCCTTTCTGGATTTTACACTTTTTTCAGATGGCCCTTTTGACCGGGGGGAAGTGAGACTTCATTGTAGTGCAGATTTCCTTTGCAAGCTTGCTTGGTTGGCCAAAAAGGGCGTATGTGTTTTTTCCTGAATATATTCAGGAAAAAACGCATACGCCCTTTTTGGCCAAGTGCATCATTGTGGACGTTCTGCCTCTTTTCCTATGCTTTCAATGCAATTCCAGTCTACCTCCTGAAATCGGTTTCCTGCAATTCTGCCCCGCTTTCAAGTCCTCTTGGCAGCCTTACTTCAGTCTATTTTTGGACGATAGCTGTCATTTATAACTCTGCAGGTTTGTGAATTACAGTGCCCCTGAGCTCCTTTCTTCAACTCACTTTCTTGTGACCTGGCCGCAACACCGCATGATGGATTCAGGCCCTAATCTGGTTCCGGTACGGCACGCTGAGCCTTTGGTTATTTCCTCTTCCTGGTGGGAAATGAGAGTTAAATTTGCCCGTCCAGACACCTCCAGCTAGCCTCTCATTGGTTCTCGCTATTCCTGTTCATCTTCCGCAGAAATTGCAAACTGGGCCAAACAGGAGGTTAAAGGTGCTGACTCTCCAAGTGGGGAGAGTGTTAGTAAAGCGTCTGGAATGTTGCACCCGAGTACCAGGGGAGGAAAACTGAGACATATTTGAACACGTCTCCCGTTCACATGGTTGATCATACTTGGGTTCCACATGCATGTTTTAGCTGAAGGAAGAATACCTTAAACCTGGAGAGTTGAGACCCGTGTAATGGGTACCATGCAATATGACTTCAAAGGGTCTTCATTTGCTCACCGAACCTCTCCAATCCTATCACTGCTGCGTTTATGCCCCTGTACACATGCTTGATTCTCTTTCGGAGACATAGCAATCCATAGGTTTTACGATACTTACTAGTCAGGTACATTCTTAGGCGTTTAATATGGGGTGTTGAGTCCATTTCGTTGAGCAAGGAGTAGCTCTTGTCTATTCCATATTTGGCTTAAGGAACTTTATCTGTGCTCATTTCAATCTCTGGTTTTATGCAGCACCCCTACTCACCTTTACCCTTAAGCAAGAATAAGTTGGTTTTCTAAATTTGAGACCCTGTTCTGTTCTGTAATTCAGTTCCTGTGTAGCCAAGTTTACATTCCGTGTATTACTGATATCTTATGATGTTTCTTTTTCTGTGTGACTTATTTCAGTTAGAACCATCGTACCTGAATCCACTCATTGTGCTGCTAAGGGCCTGATGACACAGATTTCATTGCTGAGTGATATTGCTTTGTAAGTAAATACCACAACTTCTTTATTCATTTTTCACTTTCTGCGATGTTGAACTTGTACGGCAAACGAGGTTCTTGTAAACAGAGGCGTCCCAAACTTTGGGGTGGCTGTGTCTTTTTGATTTTAATTTCCCTAAGCTATAGGACCATAAGTGGAAGTGCCCTAGGTTCTGTTGCTTTGTTTTTTAGATGTTTCAGGAAACACCATACACTTCTCCCGAGTGGTTGTTGGCAATTTACATCCCGCCCATCAGCATAACAAGGCTCCCAGTTCTCCATGGCCTGTCCTGCCTTTCTGGATTTTACACTTTTTTCAGATGGCCCTTTTGACCGGGGGGAAGTGAGACTTCATTGTAGTGCAGATTTCCTTTGCAAGCTTGCTTGGTTGGCCAAAAAGGGCGTATGCGTTTTTTCCTGAATATATTCAGGAAAAAACGCATACGCCCTTTTTGGCCAAGTGCATCATTGTGGACGTTCTGCCTCTTTTCCTATGCTTTCAATGCAATTCCAGTCTACCTCCTGAAATCGGTTTCCTGCAATTCTGCCCCGCTTTCAAGTCCTCTTGGCAGCCTTACTTCAGTGTATTTTTGGACGATAGCTGTCATTTATAACTCTGCAGGTTTGTGAATTACAGTGCCCCTGAGCTCCTTTCTTCAACTCGCTTTCTTTTGAGCTGGCCGCAACACCGCAGGATGGCTTCAGGCCCTAATCTGGTTCCGGTACGGCACGCTGAGCCTTTGGTTATTTCCTCTTCCTGGTGGGAAATGAGAGTTAAATTTGCCCGTCCAGACACCTCCAGCTAGCCTCTCATTGGTTCTCGCTATTCCTGTTCATCTTCCGCAGAAATTGCAAACTGGGCCAAACAGGAGGTTAAAGGCGCTGACTCTCCAAGTGGGGAGAGTGTTAGTAAAGCGTCTGGAATGTTGCACCCGAGTACCAGGGGAGGAAAACTGAGACATATTTGAACACGTCTCCCGTTCACATGGTTGATCATACTTGGGTTCCACATGCATGTTTTAGCTGAAGGAAGAATACCTTAAACCTGGAGAGTTGAGACCCGTGTAATGGGTACCATGCAATATGACTTCAAAGGGTCTTCATTTGCTCACCGAACCTCTCCAATCCTATCACTGCTGCGTTTATGCCCCTGTACACATGCTTGATTCTCTTTCGGAGACATAGCAATCCATAGGTTTTACGATACTTACTAGTCAGGTACATTCTTAGGCGTTTAATATGCGGTGTTGAGTCCATTTCGTTGAGCAAGGAGTAGCTCTTGTCTATTCCATATTTGACTTAAGGAACTTTATCTGTGCTCATTTCAATCTCTGGTTTTATGCAGCACCCCAACTCACCTTTACCCTTAAGCAAGCATAAGTTGGTTTTCTAAATTTGAGACCCTGTTCTGTTCTGTAATTCAGTTCCTGTGTAGCCAAGTTTCCATTCCGTGTATTACTGATATCTTATGATGTTTCTTTTTCTGTGTGACTTATTTCAGTTAGAATCATCATACCTGAATCCACTCATTGTGCTGCTAAGGGCCTGATGACATAGATTTCATTGCTGAGTGATATTGCTTTGTAAGTAAATACCACAACTTCTTTATCCATTTTTCACTTTCTGCGATGTTGAACTTGTACTGTAAACGAGGTTCTTGTAAACAGAGGCGTCCCAAACTTTGGGGTGGCTGTGTCTTTTTGATTTTAATTTCCCTAAGCTATAGGACCATAAGTGGCAGTGCCCTAGGCTCTGTTGCTTTGTTTTTTAGATGTTTCAGGAAACACCATACACTTCTCCCGAGTGTCTGTTGGCAATTTACATCCCGCCCATCAGCATAACAAGGCTCCCAGTTCTCCATGGCCTGTCCTGCCTTTCTGGATTTTACACTTTTTTCAGATGGCCCTTTTGACCGGGGGGAAGTGAGACTTCATTGTAGTGCAGATTTCCTTTGCAAGCTTGCTTGGTTGGCCAAAAAGGGCGTATGCGTTTTTTCCTGAATATATTCAGGAAAAAACGCATACGCCCTTTTTGGCCAAGTGCATCATTGTGGACGTTCTGCCTCTTTTCCTATGCTTTCAATGCAATTCCAGTCTACCTCCTGAGATCGGTTTCCTGCAATTCTGCCCCGCTTTCAAGTCCTCTTGGCAGCCTTACTTCAGTCTATTTTTGGACGATAGCTGTCATTTATAACTCTGCAGGTTTGTGAATTACAGTGCCCCTGAGCTCCTTTCTTCAACTCGCTTTCTTTTGAGCTGGCCGCAACACCGCAGGATGGCTTCAGGCCCTAATCTGGTTCCGGCCCGGCACGCTGAGCCTTTGGTTATTTCCTCTTCCTGGTGGGAAATGAGAGTTAAATTTGCCCGTCCAGACACCTCCAGCTAGCCTCTCATTGGTTCTCGCTATTCCTGTTCATCTTCCGCAGAAATTGCAAACTGGGCCAAACAGGAGGTTAAAGGCGCTGACTCTCCAAGTGGGGAGAGTGTTAGTAAAGCGTCTGGAATGTTGCACCGAGTACCAGGGTACGAAAACTGAGACATATTTGAACACGTCTCCCGTTCACATGGTTGATCATACTTGGGTTCCACATGCATGTTTTAGCTGAAGGAAGAATACCTTAAACCTGGGTAGTTGAAACCCGTGGAATGGGTACCATGCAATATGATTTCAAAGGGTCTTCATTTGCTCACCGAACCTCTCCAATCCTATCACTGCTGCGTTTATGCCCCTGTACACATGCTTGATTCTCTTTCGGAGACATAGCAATCCATAGGTTTTAAGATACTTACTAGTCAGGTACATTCTTAGGCGTTTAATATGGGGTGTTGAGTCCATTTCGTTGAGCAAGGAGTAGCTCTTGTCTATTCCATATTTGGCTTAAGGAACTTTATCTGTGCTCATTTCAATCTCTGGTTTTATGCAGCACCCCTACTCACCTTTACCCTTAAGCAAGAATAAGTTGGTTTTCTAAATTTTAGACCCTGTTCTGTTCTGTAATTCAGTTCCTGTGTAGCCAAGTTTACATTCCGTGTATTACTGATATCTTATGATGTTTCTTTTTCTGTGTGACTTATTTCAGTTAGAATCATCATACCTGAATCCACTCATTGTGCTGCTAAGGGCCTGATGACACAGATTTCATTGCTGAGTGATATTGCTTTGTAAGTAAATACCACAACTTCTTTATTCATTTTTCACTTTCTGCGATGTTGAACTTGTACTGTAAACGAGGTTCTTGTAAACAGAGGCGTCCCAAACTTGGGGTGGCTGTGTCTTTTTGATTTTAATTTCCCTAAGCTATAGGACCATAAGTGGAAGTGCCCTAGGTTCTGTTGCTTTGTTTTTTAGATGTTTCAGGAAACACCATACACTTCTCCCGAGTGGTTGTTGGCAATTTACATCCCGCCCATCAGCATAACAAGGCTCCCAGTTCTCCATGGCCTGTCCTGCCTTTCTGGATTTTACACTTTTTTCAGATGGCCCTTTTGACCGGGGGGAAGTGAGACTTCATTGTAGTGCAGATTTCCTTTGCAAGCTTGCTTGGTTGGCCAAAAAGGGCGTATGCGTTTTTTCCTGAATATATTCAGGAAAAAACGCATACGCCCTTTTTGGCCAAGTGCATCATTGTGGACGTTCTGCCTCTTTTCCTATGCTTTCAATGCAATTCCAGTCTACCTCCTGAAATCGGTTTCCTGCAATTCTGCCCCGCTTTCAAGTCCTCTTGGCAGCCTTACTTCAGTCTATTTTTGGACGATAGCTGTCATTTATAACTCTGCAGGTTTGTGAATTACAGTGCCCCTGAGCTCCTTTCTTCAACTCGCTTTCTTGTGACCTGGCCGCAACACCGCAGGATGGCTTCAGGCCCTAATCTGGTCCCGGCCCGGCATGGTGAGCCTTTGGTTAATTCCTCTTCCTGGTGGGAAATGAGAGTTAAATTTGCCCGTCCAGACACCTCCAGCTAGCCTCTCATTGGTTCTCGCTATTCCTGTTCATCTTCCGCAGAAATTGCAAACTGGGCCAAACAGGAGGTTAAAGGGACTGACTCTCCAAGTGGGGAGAGTGTTAGTAAAGCGTCTGGAATGTTGCACCCGAGTACCAGGGGAGGAAAACTGAGACATATTTGAACACGTCTCCCGTTCACATGGTTGATCATACTTGGGTTCCACATGCATGTTTTAGCTGAAGGAAGAATACCTTAAACCTGGAGAGTTAAGACCCGTGTAATGGGTACCATGCAATATGACTTCAAAGGGTCTTCATTTGCTCACCGAACCTCTCCAATCCTATCACTGCTGCGTTTATGCCCCTGTACACATGCTTGATTCTCTTTCGGAGACATAGCAATCCATAGGTTTTACGATACTTACTAGTCAGGTACATTCTTAGGCGTTTAATATGCGGTGTTGAGTCCATTTCGTTGAGCAAGGAGTAGCTCTTGTCTATTCCATATTTGACTTAAGGAACTTTATCTGTGCTCATTTCAATCTCTGGTTTTATGCAGCACCCCAACTCACCTTTACCCTTAAGCAAGCATAAGTTGGTTTTCTAAATTTGAGACCCTGTTCTGTTCTGTAATTCAGTTCCTGTGTAGCCAAGTTTACATTCCGTGTATTACTGATATCTTATGATGTTTCTTTTTCTGTGTGACTTATTTCAGTTAGAATCATCATACCTGAATCCACTCATTGTGATGCTAAGGGCCTGATGACATAGATTTCATTGCTGAGTGATATTGCTTTGTAAGTAAATACCACAACTTCTTTATCCATTTTTCACTTTCTGCGATGTTGAACTTGTACTGTAAACGAGGTTCTTGTAAACAGAGGCGTCCCAAACTTTGGGGTGGCTGTGTCTTTTTGATTTTAATTTCCCTAAGCTATAGGACCATAAGTGGCAGTGCCCTAGGCTCTGTTGCTTTGTTTTGTAGATGTTTCAGGAAACACCATACACTTCTCCCGAGTGTCTGTTGGCAATTTACATCCCGCCCATCAGCATAACAAGGCTCCCAGTTCTCCATGGCCTGTCCTGCCTTTCTGGATTTTACACTTTTTTCAGATGGCCCTTTTGACCGGGGGGAAGTGAGACTTCATTGTAGTGCAGATTTCCTTTGCAAGCTTGCTTGGTTGGCCAAAAAGGGCGTATGCGTTTTTTCCTGAATATATTCAGGAAAAAACGCATACGCCCTTTTTGGCCAAGTGCATCATTGTGGACGTTCTGCCTCTTTTCCTATGCTTTCAATGCAATTCCAGTCTACCTCCTGAGATCGGTTTCTTGCAATTCTGCCCCGCTTTCAAGTCCTCTTGGCAGCCTTACTTCAGTCTATTTTTGGACGATAGCTGTCATTTATAACTCTGCAGGTTTGTGAATTACAGTGCCCCTGAGCTCCTTTCTTCAACTCGCTTTCTTGTGACCTG
The DNA here is from genome assembly GCF_951394435.1 of Stenella coeruleoalba. Taxonomy (NCBI): domain Eukaryota; kingdom Metazoa; phylum Chordata; class Mammalia; order Artiodactyla; family Delphinidae; genus Stenella; species Stenella coeruleoalba. Next base: position 1,167,795 of record NW_027645889.1, on the reverse strand, counting down.
GCCGCAACACCGCAGGATGGCTTCAGGCCCTAATCTGGTTCCGGCACGGCACGCTGAGCCTTTGGTTATTTCCTCTTCCTGGTGGGAAATGAGAGTTAAATTTGCCCGTCCAGACACCTCCAGCTAGTCTCTCATTGGTTCTCGCTATTCCTGTTCATCTTCCGCAGAAATTGCAAACTGGGCCAAACAGGAGGTTAAAGGCGCTGACTCTCCAAGTGGAGAGAGTGTTAGTAAAGCGTCTGGAATGTTGCACCCGAGTACCAGGGGAGGAAAACTGAGACATATTTGAACACGTCTCCCGTTCACATGGTTGATCATACTTGGGTTCCACATGCATGTTTTAGCTGAAGGAAGAATACCTTAAACCTGGAGAGTTAAGACCCGTGTAATGGGTACCATGCAATATGACTTCAAAGGGTCTTCATTTGCTCACCGAACCTCTCCAATCCTATCACTGCTGCGTTTATGCCCCTGTACACATGCTTGATTCTCTTTCGGAGACATAGCAATCCATAGGTTTTAAGATACTTACTAGTCAGGTACATTCTTAGGCGTTTAATATGCGGTGTTGAGTCCATTTCGTTGAGCAAGGAGTAGCTCTTGTCTATTCCATATTTGACTTAAGGAACTTTATCTGTGCTCATTTCAATCTCTGGTTTTATGCAGCAGCCCAACTCACCTTTACCCTTAAGCAAGCATAAGTTGGTTTTCTAAATTTGAGACCCTGTTCTGTTCTGTAATTCAGTTCCTGTGTAGCCAAGTTTACATTCCGTGTATTACTGATATCTTATGATGTTTCTTTTTCTGTGTGACTTACTTCAGTTAGAATCATCATACCTGAATCCACTCATTGTGCTGCTAAGGGCCTGATGACACAGATTTCATTGCTGAGTGATATTGCTTTGTAAGTAAATACCACAACTTCTTTATCCATTTTTCACTTTCTGCGATGTTGAACTTGTACTGTAAACGAGGTTCTTGTAAACAGAGCCGTTCCAAACTTTGGGGTGGCTGTGTCTTTTTGATTTTAATTTCCCTAAGCTATAGGACCATAAGTGGCAGTGCCCTAGGCTCTGTTGCTTTGTTTTTTAGATGTTTCAGGAAACACCATACACTTCTCCTGAGTGGTTGTTGGCAATTTACATCCCGCCCATCAGCATAACAAGGCTCCCAGTTCTCCATGGCCTGTCCTGCCTTTCTGGATTTTACACTTTTTTCAGATGGCCCTTTTGACCGGGGGGAAGTGAGACTTCATTGTAGTGCAGATTTCCTTTGCAACCTTGCTTGGTTGGCCAAAAAGGGCGTATGCGTTTTTTCCTGAATATATTCAGGAAAAAACGCATACGCCCTTTTTGGCCAAGTGCATCATTGTGGACGTTCTGCCTCTTTTCCTATGCTTTCAATGCAATTCCAGTCTACCTCCTGAAATCGGTTTCCTGCAATTCTGCCCCGCTTTCAAGTCCTCTTGGCAGCCTTACTTCAGTCTATTTTTGGACGATAGCTGTCATTTATAACTCTGCATGTTTGTGAATTACAGTGCCCCTGAGCTCCTTTCTTCAACTCGCTTTCTTTTGAGCTGGCCGCAACACCACAGGATGGCTTCAGGCCCTAATCTGGTTCCGGTACGGCACGCTGAGCCTTTGGTTATTTCCTCTTCCTGGTGGGAAATGAGAGTTAAATTTGCCCGTCCAGACACCTCCAGCTAGCCTCTCATTGGTTCTCGCTATTCCTGTTCATCTTCCGCAGAAATTGCAAACTGGGCCAAACAGGAGGTTAAAGGGACTGACTCTCCAAGTGGGGAGAGTGTTAGTAAAGCGTCTGGAATGTTGCACCCGAGTACCAGGGGAGGATAACTGAGACATATTTGAACACGTCTCCCGTTCACATGGTTGATCATACTTGGGTTCCACATGCATGTTTTAGCTGAAGGAAGAATACCTTAAACCTGGAGAGTTGAGACCCGTGTAATGGGTACCATGCAATATGACTTCAAAGGGTCTTCATTTGCTCACCGAACCTCTCCAATCCTATCACTGCTGCGTTTATGCCCCTGTACACATGCTTGATTCTCTTTTGGAGACATAGCAATCCATAGGTTTTAGGATACTTACTAGTCAGGTACATTCTTAGGCGTTTAATATGCGGTGTTGAGTCCATTTCGTTGAGCAAGGAGTAGCTCTTGTCTATTCCATATTTGACTTAAGGAACTTTATCTGTGCTCATTTCAATCTCTGGTTTTATGCAGCACCCCAACTCACCTTTACCCTTAAGCAAGCATAAGTTGGTTTTCTAAATTTGAGACCCTGTTCTGTTCTGTAATTCAGTTCCTGTGTAGCCAAGTTTACATTCCGTGTATTACTGATATCTTATGATGTTTCTTTTTCTGTGTGACTTACTACAGTTAGAATCATCATACCTGAATCCACTCATTGTGATGCTAAGGGCCTGATGACATAGATTTCATTGCTGAGTGATATTGCTTTGTAAGTAAATACCACAACTTCTTTATCCATTTTTCACTTTCTGCGATGTTGAACTTGTACTGTAAACGAGGTTCTTGTAAACAGAGGCGTCCCAAACTTTGGGGTGGCTGTGTCTTTTTGATTTTAATTTCCCTAAGCTATAGGACCATAAGTGGCAGTGCCCTAGGCTCTGTTGCTTTGTTTTTTAGATGTTTCAGGAAACACCATACACTTCTCCCGAGTGTCTGTTGGCAATTTACATCCCGCCCATCAGCATAACAAGGCTCCCAGTTCTCCATGGCCTGTCCTGCCTTTCTGGATTTTACACTTTTTTCAGATGGCCCTTTTGACCGGGGGGAACTGAGACTTCATTGTAGTGCAGATTTCCTTTGCAAGCTTGCTTGGTTGGCCAAAAAGGGCGTATGCGTTTTTCCTGAATATATTCAGGAAAAAACGCATACGCCCTTTTTGGCCAAGTGCATCATTGTGGACGTTCTGCCTCTTTTCCTATGCTTTCAATGCAATTCCAGTCTACCTCCTGAAATCGGTTTCCTGCAATTCTGCCCCGCTTTCAAGTCCTCTTGGCAGCCTTACTTCAGTCTATTTTTGGACGATAGCTGTCATTTATAACTCTGCAGGTTTGTGAATTACAGTGCCCCTGAGCTCCTTTCTTCAACTCGCTTTCTTGTGACCTGGCCGCAACACCGCAGGATGGCTTCAGGCCCTAATCTGGTTCCGGCACGGCACGCTGAGCCTTTGGTTATTTCCTCTTCCTGGTGGGAAATGAGAGTTAAATTTGCCCGTCCAGACACCTCCAGCTAGCCTCTCATTGGTTCTTGCTATTCCTGTTCATCTTCCGCAGAAATTGCAAACTGGGCCAAACAGGAGGTTAAAGGGACTGACTCTCCAAGTGAGGAGAGTGTTAGTAAAGCGTCTGGAATGTTGCACCCGAGTACCAGGGGAGGAAAACTGAGACATATTTGAACACGTCTCCCGTTCACATGGTTGATCATACTTGGGTTCCACATGCATGTTTTAGCTGAAGGAAGAATATCTTAAACCTGGAAAGTTAAGACCCGTGTAATGGGAAACATGCAATATGACTTCAAAGGGTCTTCATTTGCTCACCGAACCTCTCCAATCCTATCACTGCTGCGTTTATGCCCCTGTACACATGCTTGATTCTCTTTCGGAGACATAGCAATCCATAGGTTTTACGATACTTACTAGTCAGGTACATTCTTAGGCGTTTAATATGCGGTGTTGAGTCCATTTCGTTGAGCAAGCAGTAGCTCTTGTCTATTCCATATTTGACTTAAGGAACTTTATCTGTGCTCATTTCAATCTCTGGTTTTATGCAGCACCCCAACTCACCTTTACCCTTAAGGAAGCATAAGTTGGTTTTCTAAATTTGAGACCCTGTTCTGTTCTGTAATTCAGTTCCTGTGTAGCCAAGTTTACATTCCGTGTATTACTGATATCTTATGATGTTTCTTTTTCTGTGTGACTTATTTCAGTTAGAATCATCATACCTGAATCCACTCATTGTGATGCTAAGGGCCTGATGACATAGATTTCATTGCTGAGTGATATTGCTTTGTAAGTAAATACCACAACTTCTTTATCCATTTTTCACTTTCTGCGATGTTGAACTTGTACTGTAAACGAGGTTCTTGTAAACAGAGGCGTCCCAAACTTTGGGGTGGCTGTGTCTTTTTGATTTTAATTTCCCTAAGCTATAGGACCATAAGTGGAAGTGCCCTAGGCTCTGTTGCTTTGTTTTTTAGATGTTTCAGGAAACACCATACACTTCTCCTGAGTGGTTGTTGGCAATTTACATCCCGCCCATCAGCATAACAAGGCTCCCAGTTCTCCATGGCCTGTCCTGCCTTTCTGGATTTTACACTTTTTTCAGATGGCCCTTTTGACCGGGGGGAAGTGAGACTTCATTGTAGTGCAGATTTCCTTTGCAAGCTTGCTTGGTTGGCCAAAAAGGGCGTATGCGTTTTTTCCTGAATATATTCAGGAAAAAACGCATACGCCCTTTTTGGCCAAGTGCATCATTGTGGACGTTCTGCCTCTTTTCCTATGCTTTCAATGCAATTCCAGTCTACCTCCTGAAATCGGTTTCCTGCAATTCTGCCCCGCTTTCAAGTCCTCTTGGCAGCCTTACTTCAGTCTATTTTTGGACGATAGCTGTCATTTATAACTCTGCAGGTTTGTGAATTACAGTGCCCCTGAGCTCCTTTCTTCAACTCGCTTTCTTGTGACCTGGCCGCAACACCGCAGGATGGCTTCAGGCCCTAATCTGGTCCCGGCCCGGCATGGTGAGCCTTTGGTTAATTCCTCTTCCTGGTGGGAAATGAGAGTTAAATTTGCCCGTCCAGACACCTCCAGCTAGCCTCTCATTGGTTCTCGCTATTCCTGTTCATCTTCCGCAGAAATTGCAAACTGGGCCAAACAGGAGGTTAAAGGGACTGACTCTCCAAGTGGGGAGAGTGTTAGTAAAGCGTCTGGAATGTTGCACCCGAGTACCAGGGGAGGAAAACTGAGACATATTTGAACACGTCTCCCGATCACATGGTTGATCATACTCTAGGTTCCACATGCATGTTTTAGCTGAAGGAAGAATACCTTAAACCTGGGTAGTTGAAACCCGTGGAATGGGTACCATGCAATATGACTTCAAAGGGTCTTCATTTGCTCACCGAACCTCTCCAATCCTATCACTGCTGCGTTTATGCCCCTGTACACATGCTTGATTCTCTTTCGGAGACATAGCAATCCATAGGTTTTAAGATACTTACTAGTCAGGTACATTCTTAGGCGTTTAATATGGGGTGTTGAGTCCATTTCGTTGAGCAAGGAGTAGCTCTTGTCTATTCCATATTTGGCTTAAGGAACTTTATCTGTGCTCATTTCAATCTCTGGTTTTACGCAGCACCCCTACTCACCTTTACCCTTAAGCAAGAATAAGTTGGTTTTCTAAATTTGAGACCCTGTTCTGTTCTGTAATTCAGTTCCTGTGTAGCCAAGTTTACATTCCGTGTATTACTGATATCTTATGATGTTTCTTTTTCTGTGTGACTTATTTCAGTTAGAACCATCATACCTGAATCCACTCATTGTGCTGCTAAGGGCCTGATGACACAGATTTCATTGCTGAGTGATATTGCTTTGTAAGTAAATACCACAACTTCTTTATTCATTTTTCACTTTCTGCGATGTTGAACTTGTACTGTAAACGAGGTTCTTGTAAACAGAGGCGTCCCAAACTTTGGGGTGGCTGTGTCTTTTTGATTTTAATTTCCCGAAGCTATAGGACCATAAGTGGAAGTGCCCTAGGTTCTGTTGCTTTGTTTTTTAGATGTTTCAGGAAACACCATACACTTCTCCCGAGTGGTTGTTGGCAATTTACATCCCGCCCATCAGCATAACAAGGCTCCCAGTTCTCCATGGCCTGTCCTGCCTTTCTGGATTTTACACTTTTTTCAGATGGCCCTTTTGACCGGGGGGAAGTGAGACTTCATTGTAGTGCAGATTTCCTTTGCAAGCTTGCTTGGTTGGCCAAAAAGGGCGTATGCGTTTTTTCCTGAATATATTCAGGAAAAAACGCATACGCCCTTTTTGGCCAAGTGCATCATTGTGGACGTTCTGCCTCTTTTCCTATGCTTTCAATGCAATTCCAGTCTACCTCCTGAAATCGGTTTCCTGCAATTCTGCCCCGCTTTCAAGTCCTCTTGGCAGCCTTACTTCAGTCTATTTTTGGACGATAGCTGTCATTTATAACTCTGCAGGTTTGTGAATTACAGTGCCCCTGAGCTCCTTTCTTCAACTCGCTTTCTTGTGACCTGGCCGCAACACCGCAGGATGGCTTCAGGCCCTAATCTGGTTCCGGTACGGCATGCTGAGCCTTTGGTTATTTCCTCTTCCTGGTGGGAAATGAGAGTTAAATTTGCCCGTCCAGACACCTCCAGCTAGCCTCTCATTGGTTCTCGCTATTCCTGTTCATCTTCCGCAGAAATTGCAAACTGGGCCAAACAGGAGGTTAAAGGCGCTGACTCTCCAAGTGGGGAGAGTGTTAGTAAAGCGTCTGGAATGTTGCACCCGAGTACCAGGGGAGGAAAACTGAGACATATTTGAACACGTCTCCCGTTCACATGGTTGATCATACTTGGGTTCCACATGCATGTTTTAGCTGAAGGAAGAATACCTTAAACCTGGAGAGTTAAGACCCGTGTAATGGGTACCATGCAATATGACTTCAAAGGGTCTTCATTTGCTCACCGAACCTCTCCAATCCTATCACTGCTGCGTTTATGCCCCTGTACACATGCTTGATTCTCTTTCGGAGACATAGCAATCCATAGGTTTTACGATACTTACTAGTCAGGTACATTCTTAGGCGTTTAATATGCGGTGTTGAGTCCATTTCGTTGAGCAAGGAGTAGCTCTTGTCTATTCCATATTTGACTTAAGGAACTTTATCTGTGCTCATTTCAATCTCTGGTTTTATGCAGCACCCCAACTCACCTTTACCCTTAAGCAAGCATAAGTTGGTTTTCTAAATTTGAGACCCTGTTCTGTTCTGTAATTCAGTTCCTGTGTAGCCAAGTTTACATTCCGTGTATTACTGATATCTTATGATGTTTCTTTTTCTGTGTGACTTATTTCAGTTAGAATCATCATACCTGAATCCACTCATTGTGATGCTAAGGGCCTGATGACATAGATTTCATTGCTGAGTGATATTGCTTTGTAAGTAAATACCACAACTTCTTTATCCATTTTTCACTTTCTGCGATGTTGAACTTGTACTGTAAACGAGGTTCTTGTAAACAGAGGCGTCCCAAACTTTGGGGTGGCTGTGTCTTTTTGATTTTAATTTCCCTAAGCTATAGGACCATAAGTGGCAGTGCCCTAGGCTCTGTTGCTTTGTTTTGTAGATGTTTCAGGAAACACCATACACTTCTCCCGAGTGTCTGTTGGCAATTTACATCCCGCCCATCAGCATAACAAGGCTCCCAGTTCTCCATGGCCTGTCCTGCCTTTCTGGATTTTACACTTTTTTCAGATGGCCCTTTTGACCGGGGGGAAGTGAGACTTCATTGTAGTGCAGATTTCCTTTGCAAGCTTGCTTGGTTGGCCAAAAAGGGCGTATGCGTTTTTTCCTGAATATATTCAGGAAAAAACGCATACGCCCTTTTTGGCCAAGTGCATCATTGTGGACGTTCTGCCTCTTTTCCTATGCTTTCAATGCAATTCCAGTCTACCTCCTGAGATCGGTTTCTTGCAATTCTGCCCCGCTTTCAAGTCCTCTTGGCAGCCTTACTTCAGTCTATTTTTGGACGATAGCTGTCATTTATAACTCTGCAGGTTTGTGAATTACAGTGCCCCTGAGCTCCTTTCTTCAACTCGCTTTCTTGTGACCTGGCCGCAACACCGCAGGATGGCTTCAGGCCCTAATCTGGTTCCGGCACGGCACGCTGAGCCTTTGGTTATTTCCTCTTCCTGGTGGGAAATGAGAGTTAAATTTGCCCGTCCAGACACCTCCAGCTAGTCTCTCATTGGTTCTCGCTATTCCTGTTCATCTTCCGCAGAAATTGCAAACTGGGCCAAACAGGAGGTTAAAGGCGCTGACTCTCCAAGTGGAGAGAGTGTTAGTAAAGCGTCTGGAATGTTGCACCCGAGTACCAGGGGAGGAAAACTGAGACATATTTGAACACGTCTCCCGTTCACATGGTTGATCATACTTGGGTTCCACATGCATGTTTTAGCTGAAGGAAGAATACCTTAAACCTGGAGAGTTAAGACCCGTGTAATGGGTACCATGCAATATGACTTCAAAGGGTCTTCATTTGCTCACCGAACCTCTCCAATCCTATCACTGCTGCGTTTATGCCCCTGTACACATGCTTGATTCTCTTTCGGAGACATAGCAATCCATAGGTTTTAAGATACTTACTAGTCAGGTACATTCTTAGGCGTTTAATATGCGGTGTTGAGTCCATTTCGTTGAGCAAGGAGTAGCTCTTGTCTATTCCATATTTGACTTAAGGAACTTTATCTGTGCTCATTTCAATCTCTGGTTTTATGCAGCAGCCCAACTCACCTTTACCCTTAAGCAAGCATAAGTTGGTTTTCTAAATTTGAGACCCTGTTCTGTTCTGTAATTCAGTTCCTGTGTAGCCAAGTTTACATTCCGTGTATTACTGATATCTTATGATGTTTCTTTTTCTGTGTGACTTACTTCAGTTAGAATCATCATACCTGAATCCACTCATTGTGCTGCTAAGGGCCTGATGACACAGATTTCATTGCTGAGTGATATTGCTTTGTAAGTAAATACCACAACTTCTTTATCCATTTTTCACTTTCTGCGATGTTGAACTTGTACTGTAAACGAGGTTCTTGTAAACAGAGCCGTTCCAAACTTTGGGGTGGCTGTGTCTTTTTGATTTTAATTTCCCTAAGCTATAGGACCATAAGTGGCAGTGCCCTAGGCTCTGTTGCTTTGTTTTTTAGATGTTTCAGGAAACACCATACACTTCTCCTGAGTGGTTGTTGGCAATTTACATCCCGCCCATCAGCATAACAAGGCTCCCAGTTCTCCATGGCCTGTCCTGCCTTTCTGGATTTTACACTTTTTTCAGATGGCCCTTTTGACCGGGGGGAAGTGAGACTTCATTGTAGTGCAGATTTCCTTTGCAACCTTGCTTGGTTGGCCAAAAAGGGCGTATGCGTTTTTTCCTGAATATATTCAGGAAAAAACGCATACGCCCTTTTTGGCCAAGTGCATCATTGTGGACGTTCTGCCTCTTTTCCTATGCTTTCAATGCAATTCCAGTCTACCTCCTGAAATCGGTTTCCTGCAATTCTGCCCCGCTTTCAAGTCCTCTTGGCAGCCTTACTTCAGTCTATTTTTGGACGATAGCTGTCATTTATAACTCTGCATGTTTGTGAATTACAGTGCCCCTGAGCTCCTTTCTTCAACTCGCTTTCTTTTGAGCTGGCCGCAACACCACAGGATGGCTTCAGGCCCTAATCTGGTTCCGGTACGGCACGCTGAGCCTTTGGTTATTTCCTCTTCCTGGTGGGAAATGAGAGTTAAATTTGCCCGTCCAGACACCTCCAGCTAGCCTCTCATTGGTTCTCGCTATTCCTGTTCATCTTCCGCAGAAATTGCAAACTGGGCCAAACAGGAGGTTAAAGGGACTGACTCTCCAAGTGGGGAGAGTGTTAGTAAAGCGTCTGGAATGTTGCACCCGAGTACCAGGGGAGGATAACTGAGACATATTTGAACACGTCTCCCGTTCACATGGTTGATCATACTTGGGTTCCACATGCATGTTTTAGCTGAAGGAAGAATACCTTAAACCTGGAGAGTTGAGACCCGTGTAATGGGTACCATGCAATATGACTTCAAAGGGTCTTCATTTGCTCACCGAACCTCTCCAATCCTATCACTGCTGCGTTTATGCCCCTGTACACATGCTTGATTCTCTTTTGGAGACATAGCAATCCATAGGTTTTAGGATACTTACTAGTCAGGTACATCCTTAGGCGTTTAATATGCGGTGTTGAGTCCATTTCGTTGAGCAAGGAGTAGCTCTTGTCTATTCCATATTTGACTTAAGGAACTTTATCTGTGCTCATTTCAATCTCTGGTTTTATGCAGCACCCCAACTCACCTTTACCCTTAAGCAAGCATAAGTTGGTTTTCTAAATTTGAGACCCTGTTCTGTTCTGTAATTCAGTTCCTGTGTAGCCAAGTTTACATTCCGTGTATTACTGATATCTTATGATGTTTCTTTTTCTGTGTGACTTACTACAGTTAGAATCATCATACCTGAATCCACTCATTGTGATGCTAAGGGCCTGATGACATAGATTTCATTGCTGAGTGATATTGCTTTGTAAGTAAATACCACAACTTCTTTATCCATTTTTCACTTTCTGCGATGTTGAACTTGTACTGTAAACGAGGTTCTTGTAAACAGAGGCGTCCCAAACTTTGGGGTGGCTGTGTCTTTTTGATTTTAATTTCCCTAAGCTATAGGACCATAAGTGGCAGTGCCCTAGGCTCTGTTGCTTTGTTTTTTAGATGTTTCAGGAAACACCATACACTTCTCCCGAGTGTCTGTTGGCAATTTACATCCCGCCCATCAGCATAACAAGGCTCCCAGTTCTCCATGGCCTGTCCTGCCTTTCTGGATTTTACACTTTTTTCAGATGGCCCTTTTGACCGGGGGGAACTGAGACTTCATTGTAGTGCAGATTTCCTTTGCAAGCTTGCTTGGTTGGCCAAAAAGGGCGTATGCGTTTTTCCTGAATATATTCAGGAAAAAACGCATACGCCCTTTTTGGCCAAGTGCATCATTGTGGACGTTCTGCCTCTTTTCCTATGCTTTCAATGCAATTCCAGTCTACCTCCTGAAATCGGTTTCCTGCAATTCTGCCCCGCTTTCAAGTCCTCTTGGCAGCCTTACTTCAGTCTATTTTTGGACGATAGCTGTCATTTATAACTCTGCAGGTTTGTGAATTACAGTGCCCCTGAGCTCCTTTCTTCAACTCGCTTTCTTGTGACCTGGCCGCAACACCGCAGGATGGCTTCAGGCCCTAATCTGGTTCCGGCACGGCACGCTGAGCCTTTGGTTATTTCCTCTTCCTGGTGGGAAATGAGAGTTAAATTTGCCCGTCCAGACACCTCCAGCTAGCCTCTCATTGGTTCTTGCTATTCCTGTTCATCTTCCGCAGAAATTGCAAACTGGGCCAAACAGGAGGTTAAAGGGACTGACTCTCCAAGTGAGGAGAGTGTTAGTAAAGCGTCTGGAATGTTGCACCCGAGTACCAGGGGAGGAAAACTGAGACATATTTGAACACGTCTCCCGTTCACATGGTTGATCATACTTGGGTTCCACATGCATGTTTTAGCTGAAGGAAGAATATCTTAAACCTGGAAAGTTAAGACCCGTGTAATGGGTACCATGCAATATGACTTCAAAGGGTCTTCATTTGCTCACCGAACCTCTCCAATCCTATCACTGCTGCGTTTATGCCCCTGTACACATGCTTGATTCTCTTTCGGAGACATAGCAATCCATAGGTTTTCCGATACTTACTAGTCAGGTACATTCTTAGGCGTTTAATATGCGGTGTTGAGTCCATTTCGTTGAGCAAGCAGTAGCTCTTGTCTATTCCATATTTGACTTAAGGAACTTTATCTGTGCTCATTTCAATCTCTGGTTTTATGCAGCACCCCAACTCACCTTTACCCTTAAGGAAGCATAAGTTGGTTTTCTAAATTTGAGACCCTGTTCTGTTCTGTAATTCAGTTCCTGTGTAGCCAAGTTTACATTCCGTGTATTACTGATATCTTATGATGTTTCTTTTTCTGTGTGACTTATTTCAGTTAGAATCATCATACCTGAATCCACTCATTGTGATGCTAAGGGCCTGATGACATAGATTTCATTGCTGAGTGATATTGCTTTGTAAGTAAATACCACAACTTCTTTATCCATTTTTCACTTTCTGCGATGTTGAACTTGTACTGTAAACGAGGTTCTTGTAAACAGAGGCGTCCCAAACTTTGGGGTGGCTGTGTCTTTTTGATTTTAATTTCCCTAAGCTATAGGACCATAAGTGGAAGTGCCCTAGGCTCTGTTGCTTTGTTTTTTAGATGTTTCAGGAAACACCATACACTTCTCCTGAGTGGTTGTTGGCAATTTACATCCCGCCCATCAGCATAACAAGGCTCCCAGTTCTCCATGGCCTGTCCTGCCTTTCTGGATTTTACACTTTTTTCAGACGGCCCTTTTGACCGGGGGGAAGTGAGACTTCATTGTAGTGCAGATTTCCTTTGCAAGCTTGCTTGGTTGGCCAAAAAGGGCGTATGCGTTTTTTCCTGAATATATTCAGGAAAAAACGCATACGCCCTTTTTGGCCAAGTGCATCATTGTGGACGTTCTGCCTCTTTTCCTATGCTTTCAATGCAATTCCAGTCTACCTCCTGAAATCGGTTTCCTGCAATTCTGCCCCGCTTTCAAGTCCTCTTGGCAGCCTTACTTCAGTCTATTTTTGGACGATAGCTGTCATTTATACCTCTGCAGGTTTGTGAATTACAGTGCCCCTGAGCTCCTTTCTTCAACTCGCTTTCTTGTGACCTGGCCGCAACACCGCAGGATGGCTTCAGGCCCTAATCTGGTTCCGGCACGGCACGCTGAGCCTTTGGTTATTTCCTCTTCCTGGTGGGAAATGAGAGTTAAATTTGCCCGTCCAGACACCTCCAGCTAGTCTCTCATTGGTTCTCGCTATTCCTGTTCATCTTCCGCAGAAATTGCAAACTGGGCCAAACAGGAGGTTAAAGGGACTGACTCTCCAAGTGAGGAGAGTGTTAGTAAAGCATCTGGAATGTTGCACCCGAGTACCAGGGGAGGAAAACTGAGACATATTTGAACACGTCTCCCGTTCACATGGTTGATCATACTTGGGTTCCACATGCATGTTTTAGCTGAAGGAAGAATATCTTAAACCTGGAAAGTTAAGACCCGTGTAATGGGAAACATGCAATATGACTTCAAAGGGTCTTCATTTGCTCACCGAACCTCTCCAATCCTATCACTGCTGTGTTTATGCCCCTGTACACATGCTTGATTCTCTTTCGGAGACATAGCAATCCATAGGTTTTAAGATACTTACTAGTCAGGTACATTCTTAGGCGTTTAATATGCGGTGTTGAGTCCATTTCGTTGAGCAAGGAGTAGCTCTTGTCTATTCCATATTTGACTTAAGGAACTTTATCTGTGCTCATTTCAATCTCTGGTTTTATGCAGCACCCCAACTCACCTTTACCCTTAAGCAAGCATAAGTTGGTTTTCTAAATTTGAGACCCTGTTCTGTTCTGTAATTCAGTTCCTGTGTAGCCAAGTTTACATTCCGTGTATTACTGATATCTTATGATGTTTCTTTTTCTGTGTGACTTACTTCAGTTAGAATCATCATACCTGAATCCACTCATTGTGCTGCTAAGGGCCTGATGACACAGATTTCATTGCTGAGTGATATTGCTTTGTAAGTAAATACCACAACTTCTTTATCCATTTTTCACTTTCTGCGATGTTGAACTTGTACTGTAAACGAGGTTCTTGTAAACAGAGGCGTCCCAAACTTTGGGGTGGCTGTGTCTTTTTGATTTTAATTTCCCTAAGCTATAGGACCATAAGTGGCAGTGCCCTAGGCTCTGTTGCTTTGTTTTTTAGATGTTTCAGGAAACACCATACACTTCTCCCCAGTGTCTGTTGGCAATTTACATCCCACCCATCAGCATAACAAGGCTCCCAGTTCTCCATGGCCTGTCCTGCCTTTCTGGATTTTACACTTTTTTCAGATGGCCCTTTTGACCGGGGGGAACTGAGACTTCATTGTAGTGCAGATTTCCTTTGCAAGCTTGCTTGGTTGGCCAAAAAGGGCGTATGCGTTTTTTCCTGAATATATTCAGGAAAAAACGCATACGCCCTTTTTGGCCAAGTGCATCATTGTGGACGTTCTGCCTCTTTTCCTATGCTTTCAATGCAATTCCAGTCTACCTCCTGAAATCGGTTTCCTGCAATTCTGCCCCGCTTTCAAGTCCTCTTGGCAGCCTTACTTCAGTCTATTTTTGGACGATAGCTGTCATTTATACCTCTGCAGGTTTGTGAATTACAGTGCCCCTGAGCTCCTTTCTTCAACTCGCTTTCTTGTGACCTGGCCGCAACACCGCAGGATGGCTTCAGGCCCTAATCTGGTTCCGGCACGGCACGCTGAGCCTTTGGTTATTTCCTCTTCCTGGTGGGAAATGAGAGTTAAATTTGCCCGTCCAGACACCTCCAGCTAGTCTCTCATTGGTTCTCGCTATTCCTGTTCATCTTCCGCAGAAATTGCAAACTGGGCCAAACAGGAGGTTAAAGGGACTGACTCTCCAAGTGAGGAGAGTGTTAGTAAAGCGTCTGGAATGTTGCACCCGAGTACCAGGGGAGGAAAACTGAGACATATTTGAACACGTCTCCCGTTCACATGGTTGATCATACTTGGGTTCCACATGCATGTTTTAGCTGAAGGAAGAATATCTTAAACCTGGAAAGTTAAGACCCGTGTAATGGGAAACATGCAATATGACTTCAAAGGGTCTTCATTTGCTCACCGAACCTCTCCAATCCTATCACTGCTGTGTTTATGCCCCTATACACATGCTTGATTCTCTTTCGGAGACATAGCAATCCATAGGTTTTAAGATACTTACTAGTCAGGTACATTCTTAGGCGTTTAATATGCGGTGTTGAGTCCATTTCGTTGAGCAAGGAGTAGCTCTTGTCTATTCCATATTTGACTTAAGGAACTTTATCTGTGCTCATTTCAATCTCTGGTTTTATGCAGCACCCCAACTCACCTTTACCCTTAAGCAAGCATAAGTTGGTTTTCTAAATTTGAGACCCTGTTCTGTTCTGTAATTCAGTTCCTGTGTAGCCAAGTTTACATTCCGTGTATTACTGATATCTTATGATGTTTCTTTTTCTGTGTGACTTACTTCAGTTAGAATCATCATACCTGAATCCACTCATTGTGCTGCTAAGGGCCTGATGACACAGATTTCATTGCTGAGTGATATTGCTTTGTAAGTAAATACCACAACTTCTTTATCCATTTTTCACTTTCTGCGATGTTGAACTTGTACTGTAAACGAGGTTCTTGTAAACAGAGCCGTTCCAAACTTTGGGGTGGCTGTGTCTTTTTGATTTTAATTTCCCTAAGCTATAGGACCATAAGTGGAAGTGCCCTAGGTTCTGTTGCTTTGTTTTTTAGGTGTTTCAGGAAACACCATACACTTCTCCTGAGTGGTTGTTGGCAATTTACATCCCGCCCATCAGCATAACAAGGCTCCCAGTTCTCCATGGCCTGTCCTGCCTTTCTGGATTTTACACTTTTTTCAGATGGCCCTTTTGACCGGGGGGAAGTGAGACTTCATTGTAGTGCAGATTTCCTTTGCAAGCTTGCTTGGTTGGCCAAAAAGGGCGTATGCGTTTTTTCCTGAATATATTCAGGAAAAAACGCATACGCCCTTTTTGGCCAAGTGCATCATTGTGGACGTTCTGCCTCTTTTCCTATGCTTTCAATGCAATTCCAGTCTACCTCCTGAAATCGGTTTCCTGCAATTCTGCCCCGCTTTCAAGTCCTCTTGGCAGCCTTACTTCAGTCTATTTTTGGACGATAGCTGTCATTTATAACTCTGCAGGTTTGTGAATTACAGTGCCCCTGAGCTCCTTTCTTCAACTCGCTTTCTTGTGACCTGGCCGCAACACCGCAGGATGGCTTCAGGCCCTAATCTGTTTCCGGTACGGCATGCTGAGCCTTTGGTTATTTCCTCTTCCTGGTGGGAAATGAGAGTTAAATTTGCCCGTCCAGACACCTCCAGCTAGCCTCTCATTGGTTCTCGCTATTCCTGTTCATCTTCCGCAGAAATTGCAAACTGGGCCAAACAGGAGGTTAAAGGCGCTGACTCTCCAAGTGGGGAGAGTGTTAGTAAAGCGTCTGGAATGTTGCACCCGAGTACCAGGGGAGGAAAACTGAGACATATTTGAACACGTCTCCCGTTCACATGGTTGATCATACTTGGGTTCCACATGCATGTTTTAGCTGAAGGAAGAATACCTTAAACCTGGGTAGTTGAAACCCGTGGAATGGGTACCATGCAATATGACTTCAAAGGGTCTTCATTTGCTCACCGAACCTCTCCAATCCTATCACTGCTGTGTTTATGCCCCTGTACACATGCTTGATTCTCTTTCGGAGACATAGCAATCCATAGGTTTTAAGATACTTACTAGTCAGGTACATTCTTAGGCGTTTAATATGCGGTGTTGAGTCCATTTCGTTGAGCAAGGAGTAGCTCTTGTCTATTCCATATTTGACTTAAGGAACTTTATCTGTGCTCATTTCAATCTCTGGTTTTATGCAGCACCCCAACTCACCTTTACCCTTAAGCAAGCATAAGTTGGTTTTCTAAATTTGAGACCCTGTTCTGTTCTGTAATTCAGTTCCTGTGTAGCCAAGTTTACATTCCGTGTATTACTGATATCTTATGATGTTTCTTTTTCTGTGTGACTTACTTCAGTTAGAATCATCATACCTGAATCCACTCATTGTGATGCTAAGGGCCTGATGACATAGATTTCATTGCTGAGTGATATTGCTTTGTAAGTAAATACCACAACTTCTTTATCCATTTTTCACTTTCTGCGATGTTGAACTTGTACTGTAAACGAGGTTCTTGTAAACAGAGGCGTCCCAAACTTTGGGGTGGCTGTGTCTTTTTGATTTTAATTTCCCTAAGCTATAGGACCATAAGTGGCAGTGCCCTAGGCTCTGTTGCTTTGTTTTTTAGATGTTTCAGGAAACACCATACACTTCTCCCGAGTGTCTGTTGGCAATTTACATCCCGCCCATCAGCATAACAAGGCTCCCAGTTCTCCATGGCCTGTCCTGCCTTTCTGGATTTTACACTTTTTTCAGATGGCCCTTTTGACCGGGGGGAAGTGAGACTTCATTGTAGTGCAGATTTCCTTTGCAAGCTTGCTTGGTTGGCCAAAAAGGGCGTATGCGTTTTTTCCTGAATATATTCAGGAAAAAACGCATACGCCCTTTTTGGCCAAGTGCATCATTGTGGACGTTCTGCCTCTTTTCCTATGCTTTCAATGCAATTCCAGTCTACCTCCTGAAATCGGTTTCCTGCAATTCTGCCCCGCTTTCAAGTCCTCTTGGCAGCCTTACTTCAGTCTATTTTTGGACGATAGCTGTCATTTATAACTCTGCAGGTTTGTGAATTACAGTGCCCCTGAGCTCCTTTCTTCAACTCGCTTTCTTGTGACCTGGCCGCAACACCGCAGGATGGCTTCAGGCCCTAATCTGGTTCCGGCCCGGCATGCTGAGCTTTTGGTTAATTCCTCTTCCTGGTGGGAAATGAGAGTTAAATTTGCCCGTCCAGACACCTCCAGCTAGCCTCTCATTGGTTCTCGCTATTCCTGTTCATCTTCCGCAGAAATTGCAAACTGGGCCAAACAGGAGGTTAAAGGCGCTGACTCTCCAAGTGGGGAGAGTGTTAGTAAAGCGTCTGGAATGTTGCACCCGAGTACCAGGGGAGGAAAACTGAGACATATTTGAACACGTCTCCCGTTCACATGGTTGATCATACTTGGGTTCCACATGCATGTTTTAGCTGAAGGAAGAATACCTTAAACCTGGAGAGTTGAGACCCGTGTAATGGGTACCATGCAATATGACTTCAAAGGGTCTTCATTTGCTCACCGAACCTCTCCAATCCTATCACTGCTGCGTTTATGCCCCTGTACACATGCTTGATTCTCTTTCGGAGACATAGCAATCCATAGGTTTTACGATACTTACTAGTCAGGTACATTCTTAGGCGTTTAATATGCGGTGTTGAGTCCATTTCGTTGAGCAAGGAGTAGCTCTTGTCTATTCCATATTTGACTTAAGGAACTTTATCTGTGCTCATTTCAATCTCTGGTTTTATGCAGCACCCCAACTCACCTTTACCCTTAAGCAAGCATAAGTTGGTTTTCTAAATTTGAGACCCTGTTCTGTTCTGTAATTCAGTTCCTGTGTAGCCAAGTTTACATTCCGTGTATTACTGATATCTTATGATGTTTCTTTTTCTGTGTGACTTATTTCAGTTAGAATCATCATACCTGAATCCACTCATTGTGATGCTAAGGGCCTGATGACATAGATTTCATTGCTGAGTGATATTGCTTTGTAAGTAAATACCACAACTTCTTTATCCATTTTTCACTTTCTGCGATGTTGAACTTGTACTGTAAACGAGGTTCTTGTAAACAGAGGCGTCCCAAACTTTGGGGTGGCTGTGTCTTTTTGATTTTAATTTCCCTAAGCTATAGGACCATAAGTGGCAGTGCCCTAGGCTCTGTTGCTTTGTTTTTTAGATGTTTCAGGAAACACCATACACTTCTCCCGAGTGTCTGTTGGCAATTTACATCCCGCCCATCAGCATAACAAGGCTCCCAGTTCTCCATGGCCTGTCCTGCCTTTCTGGATTTTACACTTTTTTCAGATGGCCCTTTTGACCGGGGGGAAGTGAGACTTCATTGTAGTGCAGATTTCCTTTGCAAGCTTGCTTGGTTGGCCAAAAAGGGCGTATGCGTTTTTTCCTGAATATATTCAGGAAAAAACGCATACGCCCTTTTTGGCCAAGTGCATCATTGTGGACGTTCTGCCTCTTTTCCTATGCTTTCAATGCAATTCCAGTCTACCTCCTGAAATCGGTTTCCTGCAATTCTGCCCCGCTTTCAAGTCCTCTTGGCAGCCTTACTTCAGTCTATTTTTGGAAGATAGCTGTCATTTATAACTCTGCAGGTTTGTGAATTACAGTGCCCCTGAGCTCCTTTCTTCAACTCGCTTTCTTGTGACCTGGCCGCAACACCGCCGGATGTCTTCAGGCCCTAATCTGGTTCCGGTACGGCACGCTGAGCCTTTGGTTATTTCCTCTTCCTGGTGGGTAATGAGAGTTAAATTTGCCCGTCCAGACACCTCCAGCTAGCCTCTCATTGGTTCTCGCTATTCCTGTTCATCTTCCGCAGAAATTGCAAACTGGGCCAAACAGGAGGTTAAAGGCGCTGACTCTCCAAGTGGGGAGAGTGTTAGTAAAGCGTCTGGAATGTTGCACCCGAGTACCAGGGGAGGAAAACTGAGACATATTTGAACACGTCTCCCGTTCACATGGTTGATCATACTTGGGTTCCACATGCATGTTTTAGCTGAAGGAAGAATACCTTAAACCTGGAGAGTTGAGACCCGTGTAATGGGTACCATGCAATATGATTTCAAAGGGTCTTCATTTGCTCACCGAACCTCTCCAATCCTATCACTGCTGCGTTTATGCCCCTGTACACACGCTTGATCCTCTTTTGGAGACATAGCAATCCATAGGTTTTAAGATACTTACTAGTCAGGTACATTCTTAGGCGTTTAATATGGGGTGTTGAGTCCATTTCGTTGAGCAAGGAGTAGCTCTTGTCTATTCCATATTTGGCTTAAGGAACTTTATCTGTGCTCATTTCAATCTCTGGTTTTATGCAGCACCCCAACGCACCTTTCCCCTTAAGCAAGCATAAGTTGGTTTTCTAAATTTGAGACACTGTTCTGTTTTGGAATTCAGTTCCTGTGTAGCCAAGTTTACATTCCGTGTATTACTGATATCTTATGATGTTTCTTTTTCTGTGTGACTTATTTCAGTTAGAATCATCGTACCTGAATCCACTCATTGTGCTGCTAAGGGCCTGATGACACAGATTTCATTGCTGAGTGATATTGCTTTGTAAGTAAATACCACAACTTCTTTATCCATTTTTCACTTTCTGCGATGTTGAACTTGTACTGTAAACGAGGTTCTTGTAAACAGAGCCGTTCCAAACTTTGGGGTGGCTGTGTCTTTTTGATTTTAATTTCCCTAAGCTATAGGACCATAAGTGGCAGTGCCCTAGGCTCTGTTGCTTTGTTTTGTAGATGTTTCAGGAAACACCATACACTTCTCCCGAGTGGTTGTTGGCAATTTACATCCCGCCCATCAGCATAACAAGGCTCCCAGTTCTCCATGGCCTGTCCTGCCTTTCTGGATTTTACACTTTTTTCAGATGGCCCTTTTGACCGGGGAGAAGTGAGACTTCATTGTAGTGCAGATTTCCTTTGCAAGCTTGCTTGGTTGGCCAAAAAGGGCGTATGCGTTTTTTCCTGAATATATTCAGGAAAAAACGCATACGCCCTTTTTGGCCAAGTGCATCATTGTGGACGTTCTGCCTCTTTTCCTATGCTTTCAATGCAATTCCAGTCTACCTCCTGAAATCGGTTTCCTGCAATTCTGCCCCGCTTTCAAGTCCTCTTGGCAGCCTTACTTCAGTCTATTTTTGGACGATAGCTGTCATTTATAACTCTGCAGGTTTGTGAATTACAGTGCCCCTGAGCTCCTTTCTTCAACTCGCTTTCTTGTGACCTGGCCGCAACACCGCAGGATGGCTTCAGGCCCTAATCTGGTTCCGGCCCGGCACGCTGAGCCTTTGATTAATTCCTCTTCCTGGTGGGAAATGAGAGTTAAATTTGCCCGTCCAGACACCTCCAGCTAGCCTCTCATTGGTTCTCGCTATTCCTGTTCATCTTCCGCAGAAATTGCAAACTGGGCCAAACAGGAGGTTAAAGGCGCTGACTCTCCAAGTGGGGAGAGTGTTAGTAAAGCGTCTGGAATGTTGCACCCGAGTACCAGGGGAGGAAAACTGAGACATATTTGAACACGTCTCCCGTTCACATGGTTGATCATACTTGGGTTCCACATGCATGTTTTAGCTGAAGGAAGAATACCTTAAACCTGGAGAGTTGAGACCCGTGTAATGGGTACCATGCAATATGACTTCAAAGGGTCTTCATTTGCTCACCGAACCTCTCCAATCCTATCACTGCTGCGTTTATGCCCCTGTACACATGCTTGATTCTCTTTCGGAGACATAGCAATCCATAGGTTTTACGATACTTACTAGTCAGGTACATTCTTAGGCGTTTAATATGCGGTGTTGAGTCCATTTCGTTGAGCAAGCAGTAGCTCTTGTCTATTCCATATTTGGCTTAAGGAACTTTATCTGTGCTCATTTCAATCTCTGGTTTTATGCAGCACCCCAACGCACCTTTCCCCTTAAGCAAGCATAAGTTGGTTTTCTAAATTTGAGACACTGTTCTGTTTTGGAATTCAGTTCCTGTGTAGCCAAGTTTACATTCCGTGTATTACTGATATCTTATGATGTTTCTTTTTCTGTGTGACTTATTTCAGTTAGAATCATCGTACCTGAATCCACTCATTGTGCTGCTAAGGGCCTGATGACACAGATTTCATTGCTGAGTGATATTGCTTTGTAAGTAAATACCACAACTTCTTTATCCATTTTTCACTTTCTGCGATGTTGAACTTGTACTGTAAACGAGGTTCTTGTAAACAGAGCCGTTCCAAACTTTGGGGTGGCTGTGTCTTTTTGATTTTAATTTCCCTAAGCTATAGGACCATAAGTGGAAGTGCCCTAGGTTCTGTTGCTTTGTTTTTTACATGTTTCAGGAAACACCATACACTTCTCCCGAGTGGTTGTTGGCAATTTACATCCCGCCCATCAGCATAACAAGGCTCCCAGTTCTCCATGGCCTGTCCTGCCTTTCTGGATTTTACACTTTTTTCAGATGGCCCTTTTGCCCGGGGGGAAGTGAGACTTCATTGTAGTGCAGATTTCCTTTGCAAGCTTGCTTGGTTGGCCAAAAAGGGCGTATGCGTTTTTTCCTGAATATATTCAGGAAAAAACGCATACGCCCTTTTTGGCCAAGTGCATCATTGTGGACGTTCTGCCTCTTTTCCTATGCTTGCAATGCAATTCCAGTCTACCTCCTGAAATCGGTTTCCTGCAATTCTGCCCCGCTTTCAAGTCCTCTTGGCTGCCTTACTTCAGTCTATTTTTGGACGATAGCTGTCATTTATAACTCTGCAGGTTTGTGAATTACAGTGCCCCTGAGCTCCTTTCTTCAACTCGCTTTCTTGTGACCTGGCCGCAACACCGCAGGATGGCTTCAGGCCCTAATCTGGTTCCGGCACGGCACGCTCAGCCTTTGGTTATTTCCTCTTCCTGGTGGGAAATGAGAGTTAAATTTGCCCGTCCAGACACCTCCAGCTAGCCTCTCATTGGTTCTCGCTATTCCTGTTCATCTTCCGCAGAAATTGCAAACTGGGCCAAACAGGAGGTTAAAGGCGCTGACTCTCCAAGTGGGGAGAGTGTTAGTAAAGCGTCTGGAATGTTGCACCCGAGTACCAGGGGAGGAAAACTGAGACATATTTGAACACGTCTCCCGTTCACATGGTTGATCATACTTGGGTTCCACATGCATGTTTTAGCTGAAGGAAGAATACCTTAAACCTGGAAAGTTGAGACCCGTGTAATGGGTACCATGCAATATGACTTCAAAGGGTCTTCATTTGCTCACCGAACCTCTCCAATCCTATCACTGCTGCGTTTATGCCCCTGTACACATGCTTGATTCTCTTTCGGAGACATAGCAATCCATAGGTTTTACGATACTTACTAGTCAGGTACATTCTTAGGCGTTTAATATGCGGTGTTGAGTCCATTTCGTTGAGCAAGGAGTAGCTCTTGTCTATTCCATATTTGACTTAAGGAACTTTATCTGTGCTCATTTCAATCTCTGGTTTTATGCAGCACCCCAACTCACCTTTACCCTTAAGCAAGCATAAGTTGGTTTTCTAAATTTGAGACCCTGTTCTGTTCTGTAATTCAGTTCCTGTGTAGCCAAGTTTACATTCCGTGTATTACTGATATCTTATGATGTTTCTTTTTCTGTGTGACTTATTTCAGTTAGAATCAACATACCTGAATCCACTCATTGTGATGCTAAGGGCCTGATGACATAGATTTCATTGCTGAGTGATATTGCTTTGTAAGTAAATACCACAACTTCTTTATCCATTTTTCACTTTCTGCGATGTTGAACTTGTACTGTAAACGAGGTTCTTGTAAACAGAGGCGTCCCAAACTTTGGGGTGGCTGTGTCTTTTTGATTTTAATTTCCCTAAGCTATAGGACCATAAGTGGCAGTGCCCTAGGCTCTGTTGCTTTGTTTTTTACATGTTTCAGGAAACACCATACACTTCTCCCGAGTGTCTGTTGGCAATTTACATCCCGCCCATCAGCATAACAAGGCTCCCAGTTCTCCATGGCCTGTCCTGCCTTTCTGGATTTTACACTTTTTTCAGATGGCCCTTTTGCCCGGGGGGAAGTGAGACTTCATTGTAGTGCAGATTTCCTTTGCAAGCTTGCTTGGTTGGCCAAAAAGGGCGTATGCGTTTTTTCCTGAATATATTCAGGAAAAAACGCATACGCCCTTTTTGGCCAAGTGCATCATTGTGGACGTTCTGCCTCTTTTCCTATGCTTTCAATGCAATTCCAGTCTACCTCCTGAAATCGGTTTCCTGCAATTCTGCCCCGCTTTCAAGTCCTCTTGGCAGCCTTACTTCAGTCTATTTTTGGACGATAGCTGTCATTTATAACTCTGCAGGTTTGTGAATTACAGTGCCCCTGAGCTCCTTTCTTCAACTCGCTTTCTTTTGAGCTGGCCGCAACACCGCAGGATGGCTTCAGGCCCTAATCTGGTTCCGGTACGGCACGCTGAGCCTTTGGTTATTTCCTCTTCCTGGTGGGAAATGAGAGTTAAATTTGCCCGTCCAGACACCTCCAGCTAGCCTCTCATTGGTTCTCGCTATTCCTGTTCATCTTCCGCAGAAATTGCAAACTGGGCCAAACAGGAGGTTAAAGGGACTGACTCTCCAAGTGGGGAGAGTGTTAGTAAAGCGTCTGGAATGTTGCACCCGAGTACCAGGGGAGGAAAACTGAGACATATTTGAACACGTCTCCCGATCAAATTGTTGATCATACTCTAGGTTCCATATGCATGTTTTAGCTGAAGGAAGAATACCTTAAACCTGGAGAGTTGAGACCCGTGTAATGGGTACCATGCAATATGACTTCAAAGGGTCTTCATTTGCTCACCGAACCTCTCCAATCCTATCACTGCTGCGTTTGTGCCCCTGTACACATGGTTGATTCTCTTTCGGAGACATAGCAATCCATAGGTTTTAAGATACTTACTAGTCAGGTACATTCTTAGGCGTTTAATATGCGGTGTTGAGTCCATTTCGTTGAGCAAGGAGTAGCTCTTGTCTATTCCATATTTGACTTAAGGAACTTTATCTGTGCTCATTTCAATCTCTGGTTTTATGCAGCACCCCAACTCACCTTTACCCTTAAGCAAGCATAAGTTGGTTTTCTAAATTTGAGACCCTGTTCTGTTCTGTAATTCAGTTCCTGTGTAGCCAAGTTTACATTCCGTGTATTACTGATATCTTATGATGTTTCTTTTTCTGTGTGACTTACTTCAGTTAGAATCATCATACCTGAATCCACTCATTGTGCTGCTAAGGGCCTGATGACACAGATTTCATTGCTGAGTGATATTGCTTTGTAAGTAAATACCACAACTTCTTTATCCATTTTTCACTTTCTGCGATGTTGAACTTGTACTGTAAACGAGGTTCTTGTAAACAGAGCCGTTCCAAACTTTGGTGTGGCTGTGTCTTTTTGATTTTAATTTCCCTAAGCTATAGGACCATAAGTGGCAGTGCCCTAGGCTCTGTTGCTTTGTTTTTTAGATGTTTCAGGAAACACCATACACTTCTCCCGAGTGTCTGTTGGCAATTTACATCCCGCCCATCAGCATAACAAGGCTCCCAGTTCTCCATGGCCTGTCCTGCCTTTCTGGATTTTACACTTTTTTCAGATGGCCCTTTTGACCGGGGGGAAGTGAGACTTCATTGTAGTGCAGATTTCCTTTGCAAGCTTGCTTGGTTGGCCAAAAAGGGCGTATGCGTTTTTTCCTGAATATATTCAGGAAAAAACGCATACACCCTTTTTGGCCAAGTGCATCATTGTGGACGTTCTGCCTCTTTTCCTATGCTTTCAATGCAATTCCAGTCTACCTCCTGAAATCGGTTTCCTGCAATTCTGCCCCGCTTTCAAGTCCTCTTGGCAGCCTTACTTCAGTCTATTTTTGGAAGATAGCTGTCATTTATAACTCTGCAGGTTTGTGAATTACAGTGCCCCTGAGCTCCTTTCTTCAACTCGCTTTCTTGTGACCTGGCCGCAACACCGCAGGATGGCTTCAGGCCCTAATCTGGTTCCGGCCCGGCACGCTGAGCCTTTGGTTAATTCCTCTTCCTGGTGGGAAATGAGAGTTAAATTTGCCCGTCCAGACACCTCCAGCTAGCCTCTCATTGGTTCTCGCTATTCCTGTTCATCTTCCGCAGAAATTGCAAACTGGGCCAAACAGGAGGTTAAAGGCGCTGACTCTCCAAGTGGGGAGAGTGTTAGTAAAGCGTCTGGAATGTTGCACCCGAGTACCAGGGGAGGAAAACTGAGACATATTTGAACACGTCTCCCGTTCACATGGTTGATCATACTTGGGTTCCACATGCATGTTTTAGCTGAAGGAAGAATACCTTAAACCTGGAGAGTTGAGACCCGTGTAATGGGTACCATGCAATATGACTTCAAAGGGTCTTCATTTGCTCACCGAACCTCTCCAATCCTATCACTGCTGCGTTTGTGCCCCTGTACACATGCTTGATTCTCTTTCGGAGACATAGCAATCCATAGGTTTTAAGATACTTACTAGTCAGGTACATTCTTAGGCGTTTAATATGCGGTGTTGAGTCCATTTCGTTGAGCAAGGAGTAGCTCTTGTCTATTCCATATTTGACTTAAGGAACTTTATCTGTGCTCATTTCAATCTCTGGTTTTATGCAGCACCCCAACTCACCTTTACCCTTAAGCAAGCATAAGTTGGTTTTCTAAATTTGAGACCCTGTTCTGTTCTGTAATTCAGTTCCTGTGTAGCCAAGTTTACATTCCGTGTATTACTGATATCTTATGATGTTTCTTTTTCTGTGTGACTTACTTCAGTTAGAATCATCATACCTGAATCCACTCATTGTGCTGCTAAGGGCCTGATGACACAGATTTCATTGCTGAGTGATATTGCTTTGTAAGTAAATACCACAACTTCTTTATCCATTTTTCACTTTCTGCGATGTTGAACTTGTACTGTAAACGAGGTTCTTGTAAACAGAGCCGTTCCAAACTTTGGGGTGGCTGTGTCTTTTTGATTTTAATTTCCCTAAGCTATAGGACCATAAGTGGCAGTGCCCTAGGCTCTGTTGCTTTGTTTTTTAGATGTTTCAGGAAACACCATACACTTCTCCCGAGTGTCTGTTGGCAATTTACATCCCGCCCATCAGCATAACAAGGCTCCCAGTTCTCCATGGCCTGTCCTGCCTTTCTGGATTTTACACTTTTTTCAGATGGCCCTTTTGACCGGGGGGAAGTGAGACTTCATTGTAGTGCAGATTTCCTTTGCAAGCTTGCTTGGTTGGCCAAAAAGGGCGTATGCGTTTTTTCCTGAATATATTCAGGAAAAAACGCATACGCCCTTTTTGGCCAAGTGCATCATTGTGGACGTTCTGCCTCTTTTCCTATGCTTTCAATGCAATTCCAGTCTACCTCCTGAAATCGGTTTCCTGCAATTCTGCCCCGCTTTCAAGTCCTCTTGGCAGCCTTACTTCAGTCTATTTTTGGAAGATAGCTGTCATTTATAACTCTGCAGGTTTGTGAATTACAGTGCCCCTGAGCTCCTTTCTTCAACTCGCTTTCTTGTGACCTGGCCGCAACACCGCAGGATGGCTTCAGGCCCTAATCTGGTTCCGGCCCGGCACGCTGAGCCTTTGGTTAATTCCTCTTCCTGGTGGGAAATGAGAGTTAAATTTGCCCGTCCAGACACCTCCAGCTAGCCTCTCATTGGTTCTCGCTATTCCTGTTCATCTTCCGCAGAAATTGCAAACTGGGCCAAACAGGAGGTTAAAGGCGCTGACTCTCCAAGTGGGGAGAGTGTTAGTAAAGCGTCTGGAATGTTGCACCCGAGTACCAGGGGAGGAAAACTGAGACATATTTGAACACGTCTCCCGTTCACATGGTTGATCATACTTGGGTTCCACATGCATGTTTTAGCTGAAGGAAGAATACCTTAAACCTGGAGAGTTGAGACCCGTGTAATGGGTACCATGCAATATGACTTCAAAGGGTCTTCATTTGCTCACCGAACCTCTCCAATCCTATCACTGCTGCGTTTATGCCCCTGTACACATGCTTGATTCTCTTTCGGAGACATAGCAATCCATAGGTTTTACGATACTTACTAGTCAGGTACATTCTTAGGCGTTTAATATGCGGTGTTGAGTCCATTTCGTTGAGCAAGCAGTAGCTCTTGTCTATTCCATATTTGACTTAAGGAACTTTATCTGTGCTCATTTCAATCTCTGGTTTTATGCAGCACCCCAACTCACCTTTACCCTTAAGCAAGCATAAGTTGGTTTTCTAAATTTGAGACCCTGTTCTGTTCTGTAATTCAGTTCCTGTGTAGCCAAGTTTACATTCCGTGTATTACTGATATCTTATGATGTTTCTTTTTCTGTGTGACTTATTTCAGTTAGAATCATCATACCTGAATCCACTCATTGTGATGCTAAGGGCCTGATGACATAGATTTCATTGCTGAGTGATATTGCTTTGTAAGTAAATACCACAACTTCTTTATCCATTTTTCACTTTCTGCGATGTTGAACTTGTACTGTAAACGAGGTTCTTGTAAACAGAGGCGTCCCAAACTTTGGGGTGGCTGTGTCTTTTTGATTTTAATTTCCCTAACCTATAGGACCATATGTGGCAGTGCCCTAGGCTCTGTTGCTTTGTTTTGTAGATGTTTCAGGAAACACCATACACTTCTCCCGAGTGTCTGTTGGCAATTTACATCCCGCCCATCAGCATAACAAGGCTCCCAGTTCTCCATGGCCTGTCCTGCCTTTCTGGATTTTACACTTTTTTCAGATGGCCCTTTTGACCGGGGGGAATTGAGACTTCATTGTAGTGCAGATTTCCTTTGCAAGCTTGCTTGGTTGGCCAAAAAGGGCGTATGCGTTTTTTCCTGAATATATTCAGGAAAAAACGCATACGCCCTTTTTGGCCAAGTGCATCATTGTGGACGTTCTGCCTCTTTTCCTATGCTTTCAATGCAATTCCAGTCTACCTCCTGAAATCGGTTTCCTGCAATTCTGCCCCGATTTCAAGTCCTCTTGGCAGCCTTACTTCAGTCTATTTTTGGAAGATAGCTGTCATTTATAACTCTGCAGGTTTGTGAATTACAGTGCCCCTGAGCTCCTTTCTTCAACTCGCTTTCTTGTGACCTGGCCGCAACACCGCAGGATGGCTTCAGGCCCTAATCTGGTTCCGGCCCGGCACGCTGAGCCTTTGGTTAATTCCTCTTCCTGGTGGGAAATGAGAGTTAAATTTGCCCGTCCAGACACCTCCAGCTAGCCTCTCATTGGTTCTCGCTATTCCTGTTCATCTTCCGCAGAAATTGCAAACTGGGCCAAACAGGAGGTTAAAGGCGCTGACTCTCCAAGTGGGGAGAGTGTTAGTAAAGCGTCTGGAATGTTGCACCCGAGTACCAGGGGAGGAAAACTGAGACATATTTGAACACGTCTCCCGTTCACATGGTTGATCATACTTGGGTTCCACATGCATGTTTTAGCTGAAGGAAGAATACCTTAAACCTGGAGAGTTGAGACCCGTGTAATGGGTACCATGCAATATGACTTCAAAGGGTCTTCATTTGCTCACCGAACCTCTCCAATCCTATCACTGCTGCGTTTATGCCCCTGTACACATGCTTGATTCTCTTTCGGAGACATAGCAATCCATAGGTTTTACGATACTTACTAGTCAGGTACATTCTTAGGCGTTTAATATGCGGTGTTGAGTCCATTTCGTTGAGCAAGCAGTAGCTCTTGTCTATTCCATATTTGACTTAAGGAACTTTATCTGTGCTCATTTCAATCTCTGGTTTTATGCAGCACCCCAACTCACCTTTACCCTTAAGCAAGCATAAGTTGGTTTTCTAAATTTGAGACCCTGTTCTGTTCTGTAATTCAGTTCCTGTGTAGCCAAGTTTACATTCCGTGTATTACTGATATCTTATGATGTTTCTTTTTCTGTGTGACTTATTTCAGTTAGAATCATCATACCTGAATCCACTCATTGTGATGCTAAGGGCCTGATGACATAGATTTCATTGCTGAGTGATATTGCTTTGTAAGTAAATACCACAACTTCTTTATCCATTTTTCACTTTCTGCGATGTTGAACTTGTACTGTAAACGAGGTTCTTGTAAACAGAGGCGTCCCAAACTTTGGGGTGGCTGTGTCTTTTTGATTTTAATTTCCCTAACCTATAGGACCATATGTGGCAGTGCCCTAGGCTCTGTTGCTTTGTTTTGTAGATGTTTCAGGAAACACCATACACTTCTCCCGAGTGTCTGTTGGCAATTTACATCCCGCCCATCAGCATAACAAGGCTCCCAGTTCTCCATGGCCTGTCCTGCCTTTCTGGATTTTACACTTTTTTCAGATGGCCCTTTTGACCGGGGGGAATTGAGACTTCATTGTAGTGCAGATTTCCTTTGCAAGCTTGCTTGGTTGGCCAAAAAGGGCGTATGCGTTTTTTCCTGAATATATTCAGGAAAAAACGCATACGCCCTTTTTGGCCAAGTGCATCATTGTGGACGTTCTGCCTCTTTTCCTATGCTTTCAATGCAATTCCAGTCTACCTCCTGAAATCGGTTTCCTGCAATTCTGCCCCGATTTCAAGTCCTCTTGGCAGCCTTACTTCAGTCTATTTTTGGAAGATAGCTGTCATTTATAACTCTGCAGGTTTGTGAATTACAGTGCCCCTGAGCTCCTTTCTTCAACTCGCTTTCTTGTGACCTGGCCGCAACACCGCAGGATGGCTTCAGGCCCTAATCTGGTTCCGGCCCGGCACGCTGAGCCTTTGGTTAATTCCTCTTCCTGGTGGGAAATGAGAGTTAAATTTGCCCGTCCAGACACCTCCAGCTAGCCTCTCATTGGTTCTCGCTATTCCTGTTCATCTTCCGCAGAAATTGCAAACTGGGCCAAACAGGAGGTTAAAGGCGCTGACTCTCCAAGTGGGGAGAGTGTTAGTAAAGCGTCTGGAATGTTGCACCCGAGTACCAGGGGAGGAAAACTGAGACATATTTGAACACGTCTCCCGTTCACATGGTTGATCATACTTGGGTTCCACATGCATGTTTTAGCTGAAGGAAGAATACCTTAAACCTGGGTAGTTGAAACCCGTGGAATGGGTACCATGCAATATGACTTCAAAGGGTCTTCATTTGCTCACCAAACCTCTCCAATCCTATCACTGCTGCGTTTATGCCCCTGTACACATGCTTGATTCTCTTTCGGAGACATAGCAATCCATAGGTTTTAAGATACTTACAAGTCAGGTACATTCTTAGGCGTTTAATATGCGGTGTTGAGTCCATTTCGTTGAGCAAGGAGTAGCTCTTGTCTATTCCATATTTGGCTTAAGGAACTTTATCTGTGCTCATTTCAATCTCTGGTTTTATGCAGCACCCCAACTCACCTTTACCCTTAAGCAAGCATAAGTTGTTTCTCTAAATTTGAGACCCTGTTCTGTTCTGTAATTCAGTTCCTGTGTAGCCAAGTTTCCATTCCGTGTATTACTGATATCTTATGATGTTTCTTTTTCTGTGTGACTTATTTCAGTTAGAATCATCATACCTGAATCCACTCATTGTGCTGCTAAGGGCCTGATGACATAGATTTCATTGCTGAGTGATATTGCTTTGTAAGTAAATACCACAACTTCTTTATCCATTTTTAACTTTCTGCGATGTTGAACTTGTACTGTAAACGAGGTTCTTGTAAACAGAGCCGTTCCAAACTTTGGGGTGGCTGTGTCTTTTTGATTTTAATTTCCCTAAGCTATAGGACCATAAGTGGAAGTGCCCTAGGCTCTGTTGCTTTGTTTTTTAGATGTTTCAGGAAACACCATACACTTCTCCCAAGTGTCTGTTGGCAATTTACATCCCGCCCATCAGCATAACAAGGCTCCCAGTTCTCAATGGCCTGTCCTGCCTTTCTGGATTTTACACTTTTTTCAGATGGCCCTTTTGACCGGGGGGAAGTGAGACTTCATTGTAGTGCAGATTTCCTTTGCAAGCTTGCTTGGTTGGCCAAAAAGGGCGTATGCGTTTTTTCCTGAATATATTCAGGAAAAAACGCATACGCCCTTCTTGGCCAAGTGCATCATTGTGGACGTTCTGCCTCTTTTCCTATGCTTTCAATGCAATTCCAGTCTACCTCCTGAAATCGGTTTCCTGCAATTCTGCCCCGCTTTCAAGTCCTCTTGGCAGCCTTACTTCAGTCTATTTTTGGACGATAGCTGTCATTTATAACTCTGCAGGTTTGTGAATTACAGTGCCCCTGAGCTCCTTTCTTCAACTCGCTTTCTTGTGACCTGGCTGCAACACCGCAGGATGGCTTCAGGCCCTAATCTGGTTCCGGCACGGCACGCTGAGCCTTTGGTTATTTCCTCTTCCTGGTGGGAAATGAGAGTTAAATTTGCCCGTCCAGACACCTCCAGCTAGTCTCTCACTGGTTCTCGCTATTCCTGTTCATCTTCCGCAGAAATTGCAAACTGGGCCAAACAGGAGGTTAAAGGCGCTGACTCTCCAAGTGGGGAGAGTGTTAGTAAAGCGTCTGGAATGTTGCACCCGAGTACCAGGGGACGAAAACTGAGACATATTTGAACACGTCTCCCGTTCACATGGTTGATCATACTTGGGTTCCACATGCATGTTTTAGCTGAAGGAAGAATACCTTAAACCTGGAGAGTTAAGACCCGTGTAATGGGTACCATGCAATATGACTTCAAAGGGTCTTCATTTGCTCACCGAACCTCTCCAATCCTATCACTGCTGCGTTTATGCCCCTGTACACACGCTTGATCCTCTTTTGGAGACATAGCAATCCATAGGTTTTAAGATACTTACTAGTCAGGTACATTCTTAGGCGTTTAATATGGGGTGTTGAGTCCATTTCGTTGAGCAAGGAGTAGCTCTTGTCTATTCCATATTTGGCTTAAGGAACTTTATCTGTGCTCATTTCAATCTCTGGTTTTATGCAGCACCCCAACGCACCTTTCCCCTTAAGCAAGCATAAGTTGGTTTTCTAAATTTGAGACACTGTTCTGTTTTGGAATTCAGTTCCTGTGTAGCCAAGTTTACATTCCGTGTATTACTGATATCTTATGATGTTTCTTTTTCTGTGTGACTTATTTCAGTTAGAATCATCGTACCTGAATCCACTCATTGTGCTGCTAAGGGCCTGATGACACAGATTTCATTGCTGAGTGATATTGCTTTGTAAGTAAATACCACAACTTCTTTATCCATTTTTCACTTTCTGCGATGTTGAACTTGTACTGTAAACGAGGTTCTTGTAAACAGAGCCGTTCCAAACTTTGGGGTGGCTGTGTCTTTTTGATTTTAATTTCCCTAAGCTATAGGACCATAAGTGGAAGTGCCCTAGGTTCTGTTGCTTTGTTTTTTACATGTTTCAGGAAACACCATACACTTCTCCCGAGTGGTTGTTGGCAATTTACATCCCGCCCATCAGCATAACAAGGCTCCCAGTTCTCCATGGCCTGTCTTGCCTTTCTGGATTTTACACTTTTTTCAGATGGCCCTTTTGAC
The DNA here is from genome assembly GCF_951394435.1 of Stenella coeruleoalba. NCBI lineage: Eukaryota > Metazoa > Chordata > Mammalia > Artiodactyla > Delphinidae > Stenella > Stenella coeruleoalba. The sequence continues at coordinate 1,134,981 of NW_027645889.1, read as the reverse complement.
CGGGGGGAAGTGAGACTTCATTGTAGTGCAGATTTCCTTTGCAAGCTTGCTTGGTTGGCCAAAAAGGGCGTATGCGTTTTTTCCTGAATATATTCAGGAAAAAAGGCATACGCCCTTCTTGGCCAAGTGCATCATTGTGGACGTTCTGCCTCTTTTCCTATGCTTGCAATGCAATTCCAGTCTACCTCCTGAAATCGGTTTCCTGCAATTCTGCCCCGCTTTCAAGTCCTCTTGGCAGCCTTACTTCAGTCTATTTTTGGACGATAGCTGTCATTTATAACTCTGCAGGTTTGTGAATTACAGTGCCCCTGAGCTCCTTTCTTCAACTCGCTTTCTTGTGACCTGGCCGCAACACCGCAGGATGGCTTCAGGCCCTAATCTGGTTCCGGCCCGGCACGCTGAGCCTTTGGTTAATTCCTCTTCCTGGTGGGAAATGAGAGTTAAATTTGCCCGTCCAGACACCTCCAGCTAGCCTCTCATTGGTTCTCGCTATTCCTGTTCATCTTCCGCAGAAATTGCAAACTGGGCCAAACAGGAGGTTAAAGGCGCTGACTCTCCAAGTGGGGAGAGTGTTAGTAAAGCGTCTGGAATGTTGCACCCGAGTACCAGGGGAGGAAAACTGAGACATATTTGAACACGTCTCCCGTTCACATGGTTGATCATACTTGGGTTCCACATGCATGTTTTAGCTGAAGGAAGAATACCTTAAACCTGGAGAGTTGAGACCCGTGTAATGGGTACCATGCAATATGACTTCAAAGGGTCTTCATTTGCTCACCGAACCTCTCCAATCCTATCACTGCTGCGTTTATGCCCCTGTACACATGCTTGATTCTCTTTCGGAGACATAGCAATCCATAGGTTTTACGATACTTACTAGTCAGGTACATTCTTAGGCGTTTAATATGCGGTGTTGAGTCCATTTCGTTGAGCAAGCAGTAGCTCTTGTCTATTCCATATTTGACTTAAGGAACTTTATCTGTGCTCATTTCAATCTCTGGTTTTATGCAGCACCCCAACTCACCTTTACCCTTAAGCAAGCATAAGTTGGTTTTCTAAATTTGAGACCCTGTTCTGTTCTGTAATTCAGTTCCTGTGTAGCCAAGTTTACATTCCGTGTATTACTGATATCTTATGATGTTTCTTTTTCTGTGTGACTTATTTCAGTTAGAATCATCATACCTGAATCCACTCATTGTGATGCTAAGGGCCTGATGACATAGATTTCATTGCTGAGTGATATTGCTTTGTAAGTAAATACCACAACTTCTTTATCCATTTTTCACTTTCTGCGATGTTGAACTTGTACTGTAAACGAGGTTCTTGTAAACAGAGGCGTCCCAAACTTTGGGGTGGCTGTGTCTTTTTGATTTTAATTTCCCTAACCTATAGGACCATATGTGGCAGTGCCCTAGGCTCTGTTGCTTTGTTTTTTAGATGTTTCAGGAAACACCATACACTTCTCCCGAGTGTCTGTTGGCAATTTACATCCCGCCCATCAGCATAACAAGGCTCCCAGTTCTCCATGGCCTGTCCTGCCTTTCTGGATTTTACACTTTTTTCAGATGGCCCTTTTGACCGGGGGGAAGTGAGACTTCATTGTAGTGCAGATTTCCTTTGCAAGCTTGCTTGGTTGGCCAAAAAGGGCGTATGCGTTTTTTCCTGAATATATTCAGGAAAAAACGCATACGCCCTTTTTGGCCAAGTGCATCATTGTGGACGTTCTGCCTCTTTTCCTATGCTTTCAATGCAATTCCAGTCTACGTCCTGAAATCGGTTTCCTGCAATTCTGCCCCGCTTTCAAGTCCTCTTGGCAGCCTTACTTCAGTCTATTTTTGGACGATAGCTGTCATTTATAACTCTGCAGGTTTGTGAATTACAGTGCCCCTGAGCTCCTTTCTTCAACTCGCTTTCTTGTGACCTGGCCGCAACACCGCAGGATGGTTTCAGGCCCTAATCTGGTTCCGGCACGGCACGCTGAGCCTTTGGTTATTTCCTCTTCCTGGTGGGAAATGAGAGTTAAATTTGCCCGTCTAGACACCTCCAGCTAGTCTCTCATTGGTTCTCGCTATTCCTGTTCATCTTCCGCAGAAATTGCAAACTGGGCCAAACAGGAGGTTAAAGGTGCTGACTCTCCAAGTGGGGAGAGTGTTAGTAAAGCGTCTGGAATGTTGCACCCGAGTACCAGGGGAGGAAAACTGAGACATATTTGAACACGTCTCCCGTTCACATGGTTGATCATACTTGGGTTCCACATGCATGTTTTAGCTGAAGGAAGAATACCTTAAACCTGGAGAGTTGAGACCCGTGTAATGGGTACCATGCAATATGACTTCAAAGGGTCTTCATTTGCTCACCGAACCTCTCCAATCCTATCACTGCTGCGTTTATGCCCCTGTACACATGCTTGATTCTCTTTCGGAGACATAGCAATCCATAGGTTTTACGATACTTACTAGTCAGGTACATTCTTAGGCATTTAATATGCGGTGTTGAGTCCATTTCGTTGAGCAAGGAGTAGCTCTTGTCTATTCCATATTTGACTTAAGGAACTTTATCTGTGCTCATTTCAATCTCTGGTTTTACGCAGCACCCCACCTCACCTTTACCCTTAAGCAAGCATAAGTTGGTTTTCTAAATTTGAGACCCTGTTCTGTTCTGTAATTCAGTTCCTGTGTAGCCAAGTTTACATTCCGTGTATTACTGATATCTTATGATGTTTCTTATTCTGTGTGACTTAGTTCAGTTAGAATCATCATACCTGAATCCACTCATTGTGATGCTAAGGGCCTGATGACATAGATTTCATTGCTGAGTGATATTTCTTTGTAAGTAAATACCACAACTTTATCCATTTTTCACTTTCTGCGATGTTGAACTTGTACTTTAAACGAGGTTCTTGTAAACAGAGGCGTCCCAAACTTTGGGGTGGCTGTGTCTTTTTTATTTTAATTTCCCTAAGCTATAGGACCATAAGTGGCAGTTCCCTAGGCTCTGTTGCTTTGTTTTTTAGATGTTTCAGGAAACACCATACACTTCTCCCCAGTGTCTGTTGGCAATTTACATCCCGCCCATCAGCATAACAAGGCTCCCAGTTGTCCATGGCCTGTCCTCCCTTTCTGGATTTTACACTTTTTTCAGATGGCCCTTTTGACCGGGGGGAAGTGAGACTTCATTGTAGTGCAGATTTCCTTTGCAAGCTTGCTTGGTTGGCCAAAAACGGCGTATGCGTTTTTTCCTGAATATATTCAGGAAAAAACGCATACGCCCTTTTTGGCCAAGTGCATCATTGTGGACGTTCTGCCTCTTTTCCTATGCTTTCAATGCAATTCCAGTCTACCTCCTGAAATCGGTTTCCTGCAATTCTGCCCCGCTTTCAAGTCCTCTTGGCAGCCTTACTTCAGTCTATTTTTGGACGATAGCTGTCATTTATAACTCTGCAGGTTTGTGAATTACAGTGCCCCTGAGCTCCTTTCTTCAACTCGCTTTCTTGTGACCTGGCCGCAACACCGCAGGATGGCTTCAGGCCCTAATCTGGTTCCGGCCCGGCACGCTGAGCCTTTGGTTAATTCCTCTTCCTGGTGGGAAATGAGAGTTAAATTTGCCCGTCCAGACACCTCCAGCTAGCCGCTCATTGGTTCTCGCTATTCTTGTTCATCTTCCGCAGAAATTGCAAACTGGGCCAAACAGGAGGTTAAAGGGACTGACTCTCCAAGTGGGGAGAGTGTTAGTAAAGCATCTGGAATGTTGCACCCGAGTACCAGGGTACGAAAACTGAGACATATTTGAACACGTCTCCCGATCACATGGTTGATCATACTCTAGGTTCCATATGCATATTTTAGCTGAAGGAAGAATACCTTAAACCTGGGTAGTTGAAACCCGTGGAATGGGTACCATGCAATATGACTTCAAAGGGTCTTCATTTGCTCACTGAACCTCTCCAATCCTATCACTGCTGCGTTTATGCAGCAGTGATACATGCTTGATTCTCTTTCGGAGACATAGCAATCCATAGGTTTTAAGATACTTACAAGTCAGGTACATTCTTAGGCGTTTAATATGCGGTGTTGAGTCCATTTCGTTGAGCAAGGAGTAGCTCTTGTCTATTCCATATTTGGTTTAAGGAACTTTATCTGTGCTCATTTCAATCTCTGGTTTTATGCAGCACCCCAACTCACCTTTACCCTTAAGCAAGCATAAGTTGTTTTTCTAAATTTGAGACCCTGTTCTGTTCTGTAATTCAGTTCCTGTGTAGCCAAGTTTCCATTCCGTGTATTACTGATATCTTATGATGTTTCTTTTTCTGTGTGACTTAGTTCAGTTAGAATCATCATACCTGAATCCACTCATTGTGCTGCTAAGGGCCTGATGACATAGATTTCATTGCTGAGTGATATTGCTTTGTAAGTGAATACCACAACTTCTTTATCCATTTTTCACTTTCTGCGATGTTGAACTTGTACTGTAAACGAGGTTCTTGTAAACAGATCCGTTCCAAACTTTGGGGTGGCTGTGTCTTTTTGATTTTAATTTCCCTAAGCTATAGGACCATAAGTGGAAGTGCCCTAGGCTCTGTTGCTTTGTTTTTTAGATGTTTCAGGAAACACCATACACTTCTCCCAAGTGTCTGTTGGCAATTTACATCCCGCCCATCAGCATAACAAGGCTCCCAGTTCTCAATGGCCTGTTGCCTTTCTGGATTTTACACTTTTTTCAGATGGCCCTTTTGCCCGGGGGGAAGTGAGACTTCATTGTAGTGCAGATTTCCTTTGCAAGCTTGCTTGGTTGGCCAAAAAGGGCGTATGCGTTTTTTCCTGAATATATTCAGGAAAAAACGCATACGCCCTTCTTGGCCAAGTGCATCATTGTGGACGTTCTGCCTCTTTTCCTATGCTTTCAATGCAATTCCAGTCTACCTCCTGAAATCGGTTTCCTGCAATTCTGCCCCGCTTTCAAGTCCTCTTGGCAGCCTTACTTCAGTCTATTTTTGGACGATAGCTGTCATTTATAACTCTGCAGGTTTGTGAATTACAGTGCCCCTGAGCTCCTTTCTTCAACTCGCTTTCTTGTGACCTGGCCGCAACACCGCAGGATGGCTTCAGGCCCTAATCTGGTTCTGGCCCGGCACGCTGAGCCTTTGGTTAATTCCTCTTCCTGGTGGGAAATGAGAGTTAAATTTGCCCGTCCAGACACCTCCAGCTAGCCTCTCATTGGTTCTCGCTATTCCTGTTCATCTTCCGCAGAAATTGCAAACTGGGCCAAACAGGAGGTTAAAGGCGCTGACTCTCCAAGTGGGGAGAGTGTTAGTAAAGCGTCTGGAATGTTGCACCCGAGTACCAGGGGAGGAAAACTGAGACATATTTGAACACGTCTCCCGATCACATGGTTGATCATACTCTAGGTTCCACATGCATGTTTTAGCTGAAGGAAGAATACCTTAAACCTGGGTAGTTGAAACCCGTGGAATGGGTACCATGCAATATGACTTCAAAGGGTCTTCATTTGCTCACCGAACCACTCCAATCCTATCTCTGCTGCCTTTATGCCCCTGTACACATGCTTGATTCTCTTTCGGAGACATAGCAATCCATAGGTTTTAAGATACTTACTAGTCAGGTACATTCTTAGGCGTTTAATATGGGGTGTTGAGTCCATTTCGTTGAGCAAGGAGTAGCTCTTGTCTATTCCATATTTGGCTTAAGGAACTTTATCTGTGCTCATGTCAATCTCTGGTTTTATGCAGCACCCCAACTCACCTTTACCCTTAGGAAAGAATAAGTTGGTTTTCTAAATTTGAGACCCTGTTCTGTTCTGTAATTCAGTTCCTGTGTAGCCAAGTTTCCATTCCGTGTATTACAGATATCTTATGATGTTTCTTTTTCTGTGTGACTTATTTCAGTTAGAATCATCATACCTGAATCCACTCATTGTGCTGCTAAGGGCCTGATGACACAGATTTCATTGCTGAGTGATATTGCTTTGTAAGTAAATACCACAACTTCTTTATCCATTTTTCACTTTCTGCGATGTTGAACTTGTACTGTAAACGAGGTTCTTGTAAACAGAGGCGTCCCAAACTTTGGGGTGGCTGTGTCTTTTAGATTTTAATTTCCCTAAGCTATAGGACCATAAGTGGAAGTGCCCTAGGTTCTGTTGCTTTGTTTTTTAGATGTTTCAGGAAACACCATACACTTCTCCCGAGTGGTTGTTGGCAATTTACATCCCGCCCATCAGCATAACAAGGCTCCCAGTTCTCCATGGCCTGTCCTGCCTTTCTGGATTTTACACTTTTTTCAGATGGCCCTTTTGACCGGGGGGAAGTGAGACTTCATTGTAGTGCAGATTTCCTTTGGAAGCTTGCTTGGTTGGCCAAAAAGGGCGTATGCGTTTTTTCCTGAATATATTCAGGAAAAAACGCATACGCCCTTTTTGGCCAAGTGCATCATTGTGGACGTTCTGCCTCTTTTCCTATGCTTTCAATGCAATTCCAGTCTACCTCCTGAAATCGGTTTCCTGCAATTCTGCCCCGCTTTCAAGTCCTCTTGGCAGCCTTACTTCAGTCTATTTTTGGACGATAGCTGTCATTTATAACTCTGCAGGTTTGTGAATTACAGTGCCCCTGAGCTCCTTTCTTCAACTCGCTTTCTTGTGACCTGGCCGCAACACCGCAGGATGGCTTCAGGCCCTAATCTGGTTCCGGCCCGGCACGCTGAGCCTTTGGTTAATTCCTCTTCCTGGTGGGAAATGAGAGTTAAATTTGCCCGTCCAGACACCTCCAGCTAGCCTCTCATTGGTTCTCGCTATTCCTGTTCATCTTCCGCAGAAATTGCAAACTGGGCCAAACAGGAGGTTAAAGGCGCTGACTCTCCAAGTGGGGAGAGTGTTAGTAAAGCGTCTGGAATGTTGCACCCGAGTACCAGGGGAGGAAAACTGAGACATATTTGAACACGTCTCCCGATCACATGGTTGATCATACTCTAGGTTCCACATGCATGTTTTAGCTGAAGGAAGAATACCTTAAACCTGGGTAGTTGAAACCCGTGGAATGGGTACCATGCAATATGACTTCAAAGGGTCTTCATTTGCTCACCGAACCACTCCAATCCTATCACTGCTGCCTTTATGCCCCTGTACACATGCTTGATTCTCTTTCGGAGACATAGCAATCCATAGGTTTTAAGATACTTACTAGTCAGGTACATTCTTAGGCGTTTAATATGGGGTGTTGAGTCCATTTCGTTGAGCAAGGAGTAGCTCTTGTCTATTCCATATTTGGCTTAAGGAACTTTATCTGTGCTCATGTCAATCTCTGGTTTTATGCAGCACCCCAACTCACCTTTACCCTTAGGAAAGAATAAGTTGGTTTTCTAAATTTGAGACCCTGTTCTGTTCTGTAATTCAGTTCCTGTGTAGCCAAGTTTCCATTCCGTGTATTACAGATATCTTATGATGTTTCTTTTTCTGTGTGACTTATTTCAGTTAGAATCATCATACCTGAATCCACTCATTGTGATGCTAAGGGCCTGATGACACAGATTTCATTGCTGAGTGATATTGCTTTGTAAGTAAATACCACAACTTCTTTATCCATTTTTCACTTTCTGCGATGTTGAACTTGTACTGTAAACGAGGTTCTTGTAAACAGAGGCGTCCCAAACTTTGGGGTGGCTGTGTCTTTTAGATTTTAATTTCCCTAAGCTATAGGACCATAAGTGGAAGTGCCCTAGGTTCTGTTGCTTTGTTTTTTAGATGTTTCAGGAAACACCATACACTTCTCCCGAGTGGTTGTTGGCAATTTACATCCTGCCCATCAGCATAACAAGGCTCCCAGTTCTCCATGGCCTGTCCTGCCTTTCTGGATTTTACACTTTTTTCAGATGGCCCTTTTGACCGGGGAGAAGTGAGACTTCATTGTAGTGCAGATTTCCTTTGCAAGCTTGCTTGGTTGGCCAAAAAGGGCGTATGCGTTTTTTTCCTGAATATATTCAGGAAAAAACGCATACGCCCTTTTTGGCCAAGTGCATCATTGTGGACGTTCTGCCTCTTTTCCTATGCTTTCAATGCAATTCCAGTCTACCTCCTGAAATCGGTTTCCTGCAATTCTGCCTTGCTTTCAAGTCCTCTTGGCAGCCTTACTTCAGTCTATTTTTGGACGATAGCTGTCATTTATAACTCTGCAGGTTTGTGAATTACAGTGCCCCTGAGCTCCTTTCTTCAACTCGCTTTCTTGTGACCTGGCCGCAACACCGCAGGATGGCTTCAGGCCCTAATCTGGTTCCGGCCCGGCACGCTGAGCCTTTGGTTAATTCCTCTTCCTGGTGGGAAATGAGAGTTAAATTTGCCCGTCCAGACACCTCCAGCTAGCCTCTCATTGGTTCTCGCTATTCCTGTTCATCTTCCGCAGAAATTGCAAACTGGGCCAAACAGGAGGTTAAAGGCGCTGACTCTCCAAGTGGGGAGAGTGTTAGTAAAGCGTCTGGAATGTTGCACCCGAGTACCAGGGGAGGAAAACTGAGACATATTTGAACACGTCTCCCGATCACATGGTTGATCATACTCTAGGTTCCACATGCATGTTTTAGCTGAAGGAAGAATACCTTAAACCTGGGTAGTTGAAACCCGTGGAATGGGTACCATGCAATATGACTTCAAAGGGTCTTCATTTGCTCACCGAACCACTCCAATCCTATCACTGCTGCCTTTATGCCCCTGTACACATGCTTGATTCTCTTTCGGAGACATAGCAATCCATAGGTTTTAAGATACTTACTAGTCAGGTACATTCTTAGGCGTTTAATATGGGGTGTTCAGTCCATTTCGTTGAGCAAGGAGTAGCTCTTGTCTATTCCATATTTGGCTTAAGGAACTTTATCTGTGCTCATGTCAATCTCTGGTTTTATGCAGCACCCCAACTCACCTTTACCCTTAGGAAAGAATAAGTTGGTTTTCTAAATTTGAGACCCTGTTCTGTTCTGTAATTCAGTTCCTGTGTAGCCAAGTTTCCATTCCGTGTATTACAGATATCTTATGATGTTTCTTTTTCTGTGTGACTTATTTCAGTTAGAATCATCATACCTGAATCCACTCATTGTGCTGCTAAGGGCCTGATGACACAGATTTCATTGCTGAGTGATATTGCTTTGTAAGTAAATACCACAACTTCTTTATCCATTTTTCACTTTCTGCGATGTTGAACTTGTACTGTAAACGAGGTTCTTGTAAACAGAGGCGTCCCAAACTTTGGGGTGGCTGTGTCTTTTAGATTTTAATTTCCCTAAGCTATAGGACCATAAGTGGAAGTGCCCTAGGTTCTGTTGCTTTGTTTTTTAGATGTTTCAGGAAACACCATACACTTCTCCCGAGTGGTTGTTGGCAATTTACATCCCGCCCATCAGCATAACAAGGCTCCCAGTTCTCCATGGCCTGTCCTGCCTTTCTGGATTTTACACTTTTTTCAGATGGCCCTTTTGACCGGGGAGAAGTGAGACTTCATTGTAGTGCAGATTTCCTTTGCAAGCTTGCTTGGTTGGCCAAAAAGGGCGTATGCGTTTTTTCCTGAATATATTCAGGGAAAAACGCATACGCCCTTTTTGGCCAAGTGCATCATTGTGGACGTTCTGCCTCTTTTCCTATGCTTTCAATGCAATTCCAGTCTACCTCCTGAAATCGGTTTCCTGCAATTCTGCCCCGCTTTCAAGTCCTCTTGGCAGCCTTACTTCAGTCTATTTTTGGAAGATAGCTGTCATTTATAACTCTGCAGGTTTGTGAATTACAGTGCCCCTGAGCTCCTTTCTTCAACTCGCTTTCTTGTGACCTGGCCGCAACACCGCAGGATGGCTTCAGGCCCTAATCTGGTTCCGGCCCGGCACGCTGAGCCTTTGGTTAATTCCTCTTCCTGGTGGGAAATGAGAGTTAAATTTGCCCGTCCAGACACCTCCAGCTAGCCTCTCATTGGTTCTCGCTATTCCTGTTCATCTTCCGCAGAAATTGCAAACTGGGCCAAACAGGAGGTTAAAGGCGCTGACTCTCCAAGTGGGGAGAGTGTTAGTAAAGCGTCTGGAATGTTGCACCCGAGTACCAGGGGAGGAAAACTGAGACATATTTGAACACGTCTCCCGTTCACATGGTTGATCATACTTGGGTTCCACATGCATGTTTTAGCTGAAGGAAGAATACCTTAAACCTGGAGAGTTGAGACCCGTGTAATGGGTACCATGCAATATGACTTCAAAGGGTCTTCATTTGCTCACCGAACCTCTCCAATCCTATCACTGCTGCGTTTATGTCCCTGTACACATGCTTGATTCTCTTTCGGAGACATAGCAATCCATAGGTTTTACGATACTTACTAGTCAGGTACATTCTTAGGCGTTTAATATGCGGTGTTGAGTCCATTTCGTTGAGCAAGGAGTAGCTCTTGTCTATTCCATATTTGGCTTAAGGAACTTTATCTGTGCTCATTTCAATCTCTGGTTTTATTCAGCACCCCAACTCACCTTTACCCTTAAGCAAGCATAAGTTGGTTTTCTAAATTTGAGACCCTGTTCTGTTCTGTAATTCAGTTCCTGTGTAGCCAAGTTTACATTCCGTGTATTACTGATATCTTATGATGTTTCTTTTTCTGTGTGACTTATTTCAGTTAGAATCATCATACCTGAATCCACTCATTGTGATGCTAAGGGCCTGATGACATAGATTTCATTGCTGAGTGATATTGCTTTGTAAGTAAATACCACAACTTCTTTATCCATTTTTCACTTTCTGCGATGTTGAACTTGTACTGTAAACGAGGTTCTTGTAAACAGAGGCGTCCCAAACTTTGGGGTGGCTGTGTCTTTTTGATTTTAATTTCCCTAAGCTATAGGACCATAAGTGGCAGTGCCCTAGGCTCTGTTGCTTTGTTTTGTAGATGTTTCAGGAAACACCATACACTTCTCCCGAGTGTCTGTTGGCAATTTACATCCCGCCCATCAGCATAACAAGGCTCCCAGTTCTCCATGGCCTGTCCTGCCTTTCTGGATTTTACACTTTTTTCAGATGGCCCTTTTGACCGGGGGGAAGTGAGACTTCATTGTAGTGCAGATTTCCTTTGCAAGCTTGCTTGGTTGGCCAAAAAGGGCGTATGCGTTTTTTCCTGAATATATTCAGGAAAAAACGCATACGCCCTTTTTGGCCAAGTGCATCATTGTGGACGTTCTGCCTCTTTTCCTATGCTTTCAATGCAATTCCAGTCTACCTCCTGAAATCGGTTTCCTGCAATTCTGCCCCGCTTTCAAGTCCTCTTGGCAGCCTTACTTCAGTCTATTTTTGGACGATAGCTGTCATTTATAACTCTGCAGGTTTGTGAATTACAGTGCCCCTGAGCTCCTTTCTTCAACTCGCTTTCTTGTGACCTGGCCGCAACACCGCAGGATGGCTTCAGGCCCTAATCTGGTTCCGGCCCGGCACGCTGAGCCTTTGGTTAATTCCTCTTCCTGGTGGGAAATGAGAGTTAAATTTGCCCGTCCAGACACCTCCAGCTAGCCTCTCATTGGTTCTCGCTATTCCTGTTCATCTTCCGCAGAAATTGCAAACTGGGCCAAACAGGAGGTTAAAGGCGCTGACTCTCCAAGTGGGGAGAGTGTTAGTAAAGCGTCTGGAATGTTGCACCCGAGTACCAGGGGAGGAAAACTGAGACATATTTGAACACGTCTCCCGTTCACATGGTTGATCATACTTGGGTTCCACATGCATGTTTTAGCTGAAGGAAGAATACCTTAAACCTGGAGAGTTGAGACCCGTGTAATGGGTACCATGCAATATGACTTCAAAGGGTCTTCATTTGCTCACCGAACCTCTCCAATCCTATCACTGCTGCGTTTATGCCCCTGTACACATGCTTGATTCTCTTTCGGAGACATAGCAATCCATAGGTTTTACGATACTTACTAGTCAGGTACATTCTTAGGCGTTTAATATGCGGTGTTGAGTCCATTTCGTTGAGCAAGGAGTAGCTCTTGTCTATTCCATATTTGACTTAAGGAACTTAATCTGTGCTCATTTCAATCTCTGGTTTTATGCAGCACCCCAACTCACCTTTACCCTTAAGCAAGCATATGTTGGTTTTCTAAATTTGAGACCCTGTTCTGTTCTGTAATTCAGTTCCTGTGTAGCCAAGTTTACATTCCGTGTATTACTGATATCTAATGATGTTTCTTTTTCTGTGTGACTTATTTCAGTTAGAATCATCATACCTGAATCCACTCATTGTGATGCTAAGGGCCTGATGACATAGATTTCATTGCTGAGTGATATTGCTTTGTAAGTAAATACCACAACTTCTTTATCCATTTTTCACTTTCTGCGATGTTGAACTTGTACTGTAAACGAGGTTCTTGTAAACAGAGGCGTCCCAAACTTTGGGGTGGCTGTGTCTTTTTTATTTTAATTTCCCTAAGCTATAGGACCATAAGTGGCAGTGCCCTAGGCTCTGTTGCTTTGTTTTGTAGATGTTTCAGGAAACACCATACACTTCTCCCGAGTGTCTGTTGGCAATTTACATCCCGCCCATCAGCATAACAAGGCTCCCAGTTCTCCATGGCCTGTCCTGCCTTTCTGGATTTTACACTTTTTTCAGATGGCCCTTTTGACCGGGGGGAAGTGAGACTTCATTGTAGTGCAGATTTCCTTTGCAAGCTTGCTTGGTTGGCCAAAAAGGGCGTATGCGTTTTTTCCTGAATATATTCAGGAAAAAACGCATACGCCCTTTTTGGCCAAGTGCATCATTGTGGACGTTCTGCCTCTTTTCCTATGCTTTCAATGCAATTCCAGTCTACCTCCTGAAATCGGTTTCCTGCAATTCTGCCCCGCTTTCAAGTCCTCTTGGCAGCCTTACTTCAGTCTATTTTTGGACGATAGCTGTCATTTATAACTCTGCAGGTTTGTGAATTACAGTGCCCCTGAGCTCCTTTCTTCAACTCGCTTTCTTGTGACCTGGCCGCAACACCGCAGGATGGCTTCAGGCCCTAATCTGGTTCCGGCCCGGCACGCTGAGCCTTTGGTTAATTCCTCTTCCTGGTGGGAAATGAGAGTTAAATTTGCCCGTCCAGACACCTCCAGCTAGCCTCTCATTGGTTCTCGCTATTCCTGTTCATCTTCTGCAGAAATTGCAAACTGGGCCAAACAGGAGGTTAAAGGCGCTGACTCTCCAAGTGGGGAGAGTGTTAGTAAAGCATCTGGAATGTTGCACCCGAGTACCAGGGGAGGAAAACTGAGACATATTTGAACACGTCTCCCGTTCACATGGTTGATCATACTTGGGTTCCACATGCATGTTTTAGCTGAAGGAAGAATACCTTAAACCTGGAGAGTTGAGACCCGTGTAATGGGTACCATGCAATATGACTTCAAAGGGTCTTCATTTGCTCACCGAACCTCTCCAATCCTATCACTGCTGCGTTTATGCCCCTGTACACATGCTTGATTCTCTTTCGGAGACATAGCAATCCATAGGTTTTACGATACTTACTAGTCAGGTACATTCTTAGGCGTTTAATATGCGGTGTTGAGTCCATTTCGTTGAGCAAGGAGTAGCTCTTGTCTATTCCATATTTGACTTAAGGAACTTTATCTGTGCTCATTTCAATCTCTGGTTTTATGCAGCACCCCAACTCACCTTTACCCTTAAGCAAGCATAAGTTGTTTCTCTAAATTTGAGACCCTGTTCTGTTCTGTAATTCAGTTCCTGTGTAGCCAAGTTTCCATTCCGTGTATTACTGATATCTTATGATGTTTCTTTTTCTGTGTGACTTATTTCAGTTAGAATCATCATACCTGAATCCACTCATTGTGCTGCTAAGGGCCTGATGACATAGATTTCATTGCTGAGTGATATTGCTTTGTAAGTGAATACCACAACTTCTTTATCCATTTTTCACTTTCTGCGATGTTGAACTTGTACTGTAAACGAGGTTCTTGTAAACAGAGGCGTCCCAAACTTTGGGGTGGCTGTGTCTTTTTGATTTTAATTTCCCTAAGCTATAGGACCATAAGTGGCAGTGCCCTAGGCTCTGTTGCTTTGTTTTTTAGATGTTTCAGGAAACACCATACACTTCTCCCGAGTGTCTGTTGGCAATTTACATCCCGCCCATCAGCATAACAAGGCTCCCAGTTCTCCATGGCCTGTCCTGCCTTTCTGGATTTTACACTTTTTTCAGATGGCCCTTTTGACCGGGGGGAAGTGAGACTTCATTGTAGTGCAGATTTCCTTTGCAAGCTTGCTTGGTTGGCCAAAAAGGGCGTATGCGTTTTTTCCTGAATATATTCAGGAAAAAACGCATACGCCCTTCTTGGCCAAGTGCATCATTGTGGACGTTCTGCCTCTTTTCCTATGCTTTCAATGCAATTCCAGTCTACCTCCTGAAATCGGTTTCCTGCAATTCTGCCCCGCTTTCAAGTCCTCTTGGCAGCCTTACTTCAGTCTATTTTTGGACGATAGCTGTCATTTATAACTCTGCAGGTTTGTGAATTACAGTGCCCCTGAGCTCCTTTCTTCAACTCGCTTTCTTGTGACCTGGCCGCAACACCGCAGGATGGCTTCAGGCCCTAATCTGGTTCCGGCCCGGCACGCTGAGCCTTTGCTTAATTCCTCTTCCTGGTGGGAAATGAGAGTTAAATTTGCCCGTCCAGACACCTCCAGCTAGCCTCTCATTGGTTCTCGCTATTCCTGTTCATCTTCCGCAGAAATTGCAAACTGGGCCAAACAGGAGGTTAAAGGCGTTGACTCTCCAAGTGGGGAGAGTGTTAGTAAAGCGTCTGGAATGTTGCACCCGAGTACCAGGGGAGGAAAACTGAGACATATTTGAACACGTCTCCCGTTCACATGGTTGATCATACTTGGGTTCCACATGCATGTTTTAGCTGAAGGAAGAATACCTTAAACCTGGAGAGTTGAGACCCGTGTAATGGGTACCATGCAATATGACTTCAAAGGGTCTTCATTTGCTCACCGAACCTCTCCAATCCTATCACTGCTGCGTTTATGCCCCTGTACACATGCTTGATTCTCTTTCGGAGACATAGCAATCCATAGGTTTTACGATACTTACTAGTCAGGTACATTCTTAGGCGTTTAATATGCGGTGTTGAGTCCATTTCGTTGAGCAAGGAGTAGCTCTTGTCTATTCCATATTTGACTTAAGGAACTTTATCTGTGCTCATTTCAATCTCTGGTTTTATGCAGCACCCCAACTCACCTTTACCCTTAAGCAAGCATAAGTTGGTTTTCTAAATTTGAGACCCTGTTCTGTTCTGTAATTCAGTTCCTGTGTAGCCAAGTTTACATTCCGTGTATTACTGATATCTTATGATGTTTCTTTTTCTGTGTGACTTATTTCAGTTAGAATCATCATACCTGAATCCACTCATTGTGATGCTAAGGGCCTGATGACATAGATTTCATTGCTGAGTGATATTGCTTTGTAAGTAAATACCACAACTTCTTTATCCATTTTTCACTTTCTGCGATGTTGAACTTGTACTGTAAACGAGGTTCTTGTAAACAGAGGCGTCCCAAACTTTGGGGTGGCTGTGTCTTTTTGATTTTAATTTCCCTAAGCTATAGGACCATAAGTGGCAGTGCCCTAGGCTCTGTTGCTTTGTTTTGTAGATGTTTCAGGAAACACCATACACTTCTCCCGAGTGTCTGTTGGCAATTTACATCCCGCCCATCAGCATAACAAGGCTCCCAGTTCTCCATGGCCTGTCCTGCCTTTCTGGATTTTACACTTTTTTCAGATGGCCCTTTTGACCGGGGGGAAGTGAGACTTCATTGTAGTGCAGATTTCCTTTGCAAGCTTGCTTGGTTGGCCAAAAAGGGCGTATGCGTTTTTTCCTGAATATATTCAGGAAAAAACGCATACGCCCTTTTTGGCCAAGTGCATCATTGTGGACGTTCTGCCTCTTTTCCTATGCTTTCAATGCAATTCCAGTCTACCTCCTGAAATCGGTTTCCTGCAATTCTGCCCCGCTTTCAAGTCCTCTTGGCAGCCTTACTTCAGTCTATTTTTGGACGATAGCTGTCATTTATAACTCTGCAGGTTTGTGAATTACAGTGCCCCTGAGCTCCTTTCTTCAACTCGCTTTCTTGTGACCTGGCCGCAACACCGCAGGATGGCTTCAGGCCCTAATCTGGTTCCGGCCCGGCACGCTGAGCCTTTGGTTAATTCCTCTTCCTGGTGGGAAATGAGAGTTAAATTTGCCCGTCCAGACACCTCCAGCTAGCCTCTCATTGGTTCTCGCTATTCCTGTTCATCTTCCGCAGAAATTGCAAACTGGGCCAAACAGGAGGTTAAAGGCGCTGACTCTCCAAGTGGGGAGAGTGTTAGTAAAGCGTCTGGAATGTTGCACCCGAGTACCAGGGGAGGAAAACTGAGACATATTTGAACACGTCTCCCGTTCACATGGTTGATCATACTTGGGTTCCACATGCATGTTTTAGCTGAAGGAAGAATACCTTAAACCTGGAGAGTTGAGACCCGTGTAATGGGTACCATGCAATATGACTTCAAAGGGTCTTCATTTGCTCACCGAACCTCTCCAATCCTATCACTGCTGCGTTTATGCCCCTGTACACATGCTTGATTCTCTTTCGGAGACATAGCAATCCATAGGTTTTACGATACTTACTAGTCAGGTACATTCTTAGGCGTTTAATATGCGGTGTTGAGTCCATTTCGTTGAGCAAGGAGTAGCTCTTGTCTATTCCATATTTGACTTAAGGAACTTTATCTGTGCTCATTTCAATCTCTGGTTTTATGCAGCACCCCAACTCACCTTTACCCTTAAGCAAGCATAAGTTGGTTTTCTAAATTTGAGACCCTGTTCTGTTCTGTAATTCAGTTCCTGTGTAGCCAAGTTTACATTCTGTGTATTACTGATATCTTATGATGTTTCTTTTTCTGTGTGACTTATTTCAGTTAGAATCATCATACCTGAATCCACTCATTGTGATGCTAAGGGCCTGATGACATAGATTTCATTGCTGAGTGATATTGCTTTGTAAGTAAATACCACAACTTCTTTATCCATTTTTCACTTTCTGCGATGTTGAACTTGTACTGTAAACGAGGTTCTTGTAAACAGAGGCGTCCCAAACTTTGGGGTGGCTGTGTCTTTTTGATTTTAATTTCCCTAAGCTATAGGACCATAAGTGGCTGTGCCCTAGGCTCTGTTGCTTTGTTTTGTAGATGTTTCAGGAAACACCATACACTTCTCCCGAGTGTCTGTTGGCAATTTACATCCTGCCCATCAGCATAACAAGGCTCCCAGTTCTCCATGGCCTGTCCTGCCTTTCTGGATTTTACACTTTTTTCAGATGGCCCTTTTGACCGGGGGGAAGTGAGACTTCATTGTAGTGCAGATTTCCTTTGCAAGCTTGCTTGGTTGGCCAAAAAGGGCGTATGCGTTTTTTCCTGAATATATTCAGGAAAAAACGCATACGCCCTTTTTGGCCAAGTGCATCATTGTGGACGTTCTGCCTCTTTTCCTATGCTTTCAATGCAATTCCAGTCTACCTCCTGAAATCGGTTTCCTGCAATTCTGCCCCGCTTTCAAGTCCTCTTGGCAGCCTTACTTCAGTCTATTTTTGGACGATAGCTGTCATTTATAACTCTGCAGGTTTGTGAATTACAGTGCCCCTGAGCTCCTTTCTTCAACTCGCTTTCTTGTGACGTGGCCGCAACACCGCAGGATGGCTTCAGGCCCTAATCTGGTTCCGGCCCGGCACGCTGAGCCTTTGGTTAATTCCTCTTCCTGGTGGGAAATGAGAGTTAAATTTGCCCGTCCAGACACCTCCAGCTAGCCTCTCATTGGTTCTCGCTATTCCTGTTCATCTTCCGCAGAAATTGCAAACTGGGCCAAACAGGAGGTTAAAGGCGCTGACTCTCCAAGTGGGGAGAGTGTTAGTAAAGCGTCTGGAATGTTGCACCCGAGTACCAGGGGAGGAAAACTGAGACATATTTGAACACGTCTCCCGTTCACATGGTTGATCATACTTGGGTTCCACATGCATGTTTTAGCTGAAGGAAGAATACCATAAACCTGGAGAGTTGAGACCCGTGTAATGGGTACCATGCAATATGACTTCAAAGGGTCTTCATTTGCTCACCGAACCTCTCCAATCCTATCACTGCTGCGTTTATGCCCCTGTACACATGCTTGATTCTCTTTCAGAGACATAGCAATCCATAGGTTTTACGATACTTACTAGTCAGGTACATTCTTAGGCGTTTAATATGCGGTGTTGAGTCCATTTCGTTGAGCAAGGAGTAGCTCTTGTCTATTCCATATTTGACTTAAGGAACTTTATCTGTGCTCATTTCAATCTCTGGTTTTATGCAGCACCCCAACTCACCTTTACCCTTAAGCAAGCATAAGTTGGTTTTCTAAATTTGAGACCCTGTTCTGTTCTGTAATTCAGTTCCTGTGTAGCCAAGTTTACATTCCGTGTATTACTGATATCTTATGATGTTTCTTTTTCTGTGTGACTTATTTCAGTTAGAATCATCATACCTGAATCCACTCATTGTGCTGCTAAGGGCCTGATGACATAGATTTCATTGCTGAGTGATATTGCTTTGTAAGTAAATACCACAACTTCTTTATCCATTTTTCACTTTCTGCGATGTTGAACTTGTACTGTAAACGAGGTTCTTGTAAACAGAGGCGTCCCAAACTTTGGGGTGGCTGTGTCTTTTTGATTTTAATTTCCCTAAGCTATAGGACCATAAGTGGCAGTGCCCTAGGCTCTGTTGCTTTGTTTTTTAGATGTTTCAGGAAACACCATACACTTCTCCCGAGTGTCTGTTGGCAATTTACATCCCGCCCATCAGCATAACAAGGCTCCCAGTTCTCCATGGCCTGTCCTGCCTTTCTGGATTTTACACTTTTTTCAGATGGCCCTTTTGACCGGGGGGAAGTGAGACTTCATTGTAGTGCAGATTTCCTTTGGAAGCTTGCTTGGTTGGCCAAAAAGGGCGTATGCGTTTTTTCCTGAATATATTCAGGAAAAAACGCATACGCCCTTTTTGGCCAAGTGCATCATTGTGGACGTTCTGCCTCTTTTCCTATGCTTTCAATGCAATTCCAGTCTACCTCCTGAAATCGGTTTCCTGCAATTCTGCCCCGCTTTCAAGTCCTCTTGGCAGCCTTACTTCAGTCTATTTTTGGACGATAGCTGTCATTTATAACTCTGCAGGTTTGTGAATTACAGTGCCCCTGAGCTCCTTTCTTCAACTCGCTTTCTTGTGACCTGGCCGCAACACCGCAGGATGGCTTCAGGCCCTAATCTGGTTCCGGCCCGGCACGCTGAGCCTTTGGTTAATTCCTCTTCCTGGTGGGAAATGAGAGTTAAATTTGCCCGTCCAGACACCTCCAGCTAGCCTCTCATTGGTTCTCGCTATTCCTGTTCATCTTCCGCAGAAATTGCAAACTGGGCCAAACAGGAGGTTAAAGGCGCTGACTCTCCAAGTGGGGAGAGTGTTAGTAAAGCGTCTGGAATGTTGCACCCGAGTACCAGGGGAGGAAAACTGAGACATATTTGAACACGTCTCCCGTTCACATGGTTGAGCATACTTGGGTTCCACATGCATGTTTTAGCTGAAGGAAGAATACCTTAAACCTGGAGAGTTGAGACCCGTGTAATGGGTACCATGCAATATGACTTCAAAGGGTCTTCATTTGCTCACCGAACCTCTCCAATCCTATCACTGCTGCGTTTATGCCCCTGTACACATGCTTGATTCTCTTTCGGAGACATAGCAATCCATAGGTTTTAAGATACTTACTAGTCAGGTACATTCTTAGGCGTTTAATATGGGGTGTTGAGTCCATTTCGTTGAGCAAGGAGTAGCTCTTGTCTATTCCATATTTGGCTTAAGGAACTTTATCTGTGCTCATTTCAATCTCTGGTTTTATGCAGCACCCCTACTCACCTTTACCCTTAAGCAAGAATAAGTTGGTTTTCTAAATTTGAGACCCTGTTCTGTTCTGTAATTCAGTTCCTGTGTAGCCAAGTTTACATTCCATGTATTACTGATATCTTATGATGTTTCTTTTTCTGTGTGACTTATTTCAGTTAGAATCATCATACCTGAATCCACTCATTGTGCTGCTAAGGGCCTGATGACACAGATTTCATTGCTGAGTGATATTGCTTTGTAAGTAAATACCACAACTTCTTTATTCATTTTTCACTTTCTGCGATGTTGAACTTGTACTGTAAACGAGGTTCTTGTAAACAGAGGCGTCCCAAACTTTGGGGTGGCTGTGTCTTTTTGATTTTAATTTCCCTAAGCTATAGGACCATAAGTGGAAGTGCCCTAGGCTCTGTTGCTTTGTTTTTTAGATGTTTCAGGAAACACCATACACTTCTCCGGAGTGGTTGTTGGCAATTTACATCCCGCCCATCAGCATAACAAGGCTCCCAGTTCTCCATGGCCTGTCCTGCCTTTCTGGATTTTACACTTTTTTCAGATGGCCCTTTTGACCGGGGGGAAGTGAGACTTCATTGTAGTGCAGATTTCCTTTGCAAGCTTGCTTGGTTGGCCAAAAAGGGCGTATGCGTTTTTTCCTGAATATATTCAGGAAAAAACGCATACGCCCTTTTTGGCCAAGTGCATCATTGTGGACGTTCTGCCTCTTTTCCTATGCTTTCAATGCAATTCCAGTCTACCTCCTGAAATCGGTTTCCTGCAATTCTGCCCCGCTTTCAAGTCCTCTTGGCAGCCTTACTTCAGTCTATTTTTGGACGATAGCTGTCATTTATAACTCTGCAGGTTTGTGAATTACAGTGCCCCTGAGCTCCTTTCTTCAACTCGCTTTCTTGTGACCTGGCCGCAACACCGCAGGATGGCTTCAGGCCCTAATCTGGTTCCGGCCCGGCATGCTGAGCCTTTGGTTAATTCCTCTTCCTGGTGGGAAATGAGAGTTAAATTTGCCCGTCCAGACACCTCCAGCTAGCCTCTCATTGGTTCTCGCTATTCCTGTTCATCTTCCGCAGAAATTGCAAACTGGGCCAAACAGGAGGTTAAAGGGACTGACTCTCCAAGTGGGGAGAGTGTTAGTAAAGCGTCTGGAATGTTGCACCCGAGTACCAGGGGAGGAAAACTGAGACATATTTGAACACGTCGCCCGATCACATGGTTGATCATACTCTAGGTTCCACATGCATGTTTTAGCTGAAGGAAGAATACCTTAAACCTGGGTAGTTGAAACCCGTGGAATGGGTACCATGCAATATGACTTCAAAGGGTCTTCATTTGCTCACCGAACCTCTCCAATCCTATCACTGCTGCGTTTATGCCCCTGTACACATGCTTGATTCTCTTTCGGAGACATAGCAATCCATAGGTTTTAAGATACTTACTAGTCAGGTACATTCTTAGGCGTTTAATATGGGGTGTTGAGTCCATTTCGTTGAGCAAGGAGTAGCTCTTGTCTATTCCATATTTGGCTTAAGGAACTTTATCTGTGCTCATTTCAATCTCTGGTTTTATGCAGCACCCCTACTCACCTTTACCCTTAAGCAAGAATAAGTTGGTTTTCTAAATTTGAGACCCTGTTCTGTTCTGTAATTCAGTTCCTGTGTAGCCAAGTTTACATTCCGTGTATTACTGATATCTTATGATGTTTCTTTTTCTGTGTGACTTATTTCAGTTAGAATCATCATACCTGAATCCACTCATTGTGCTGCTAAGGGCCTGATGACACAGATTTCATTGCTGAGTGATATTGCTTTGTAAGTAAATACCACAACTTCTTTATTCATTTTTCACTTTCTGCGATGTTGAACTTGTACTGTAAATGAGGTTCTTGTAAACAGAGGCGTCCCAAACTTTGGGGTGGCTGTGTCTTTTTGATTTTAATTTCCCTAAGCTATAGGACCATAAGTGGAAGTGCCCTAGGCTCTGTTGCTTTGTTTTTTAGATGTTTCAGGAAACACCATACACTTCTCCGGAGTGGTTGTTGGCAATTTACATCCCGCCCATCAGCATAACAAGGCTCCCAGTTCTCCATGGCCTGTCCTGCCTTTCTGGATTTTACACTTTTTTCAGATGGCCCTTTTGACCGGGGGGAAGTGAGACTTCATTGTAGTGCAGATTTCCTTTGCAAGCTTGCTTGGTTGGCCAAAAAGGGCGTATGCGTTTTTTCCTGAATATATTCAGGAAAAAACGCATACGCCCTTTTTGGCCAAGTGCATCATTGTGGACGTTCTGCCTCTTTTCCTATGCTTTCAATGCAATTCCAGTCTACCTCCTGAAATCGGTTTCCTGCAATTCTGCCCCGCTTTCAAGTCCTCTTGGCAGCCTTACTTCAGTCTATTTTTGGACGATAGCTGTCATTTATAACTCTGCAGGTTTGTGAATTACAGTGCCCCTGAGCTCCTTTCTTCAACTCGCTTTCTTTTGAGCTGGCCGCAACACCGCAGGATGGCTTCAGGCCCTAATCTGGTTCCGGTACGGCACGCTGAGCCTTTGGTTATTTCCTCTTCCTGGTGGGAAATGAGAGTTAAATTTGCCCGTCCAGACACCTCCAGCTAGCCTCTCATTGGTTCTCGCTATTCCTGTTCATCTTCCGCAGAAATTGCAAACTGGGCCAAACAGGAGGTTAAAGGCGCTGACTCTCCAAGTGGGGAGAGTGTTAGTAAAGCGTCTGGAATGTTGCACCCGAGTACCAGGGGAGGAAAACTGAGACATATTTGAACACGTCTCCCGTTCACATGGTTGATCATACTTGGGTTCCACATGCATGTTTTAGCTGAAGGAAGAATACCTTAAACCTGGAGAGTTGAGACCCGTGTAATGGGTACCATGCAATATGACTTCAAAGGGTCTTCATTTGCTCACCGAACATCTCCAATCCTATCACTGCTGCGTTTATGCCCCTGTACACATGCTTGATTCTCTTTTGGAGACATAGCAATCCATAGGTTTTACGATACTTACTAGTCAGGTACATTCTTAGGCGTTTAATATGCGGTGTTGAGTCCATTTCGTTGAGCAAGGAGTAGCTCTTGTCTATTCCATATTTGACTTAAGGAACTTTATCTGTGCTCATTTCAATCTCTGGTTTTATGCAGCACCCCAACTCACCTTTACCCTTAAGCAAGCATAAGTTGGTTTTCTAAATTTTAGACCCTGTTCTGTTCTGTAATTCAGTTCCTGTGTAGCCAAGTTTCCATTCCGTGTATTACTGATATCTTATGATGTTTCTTTTTCTGTGTGACTTATTTCAGTTAGAATCATCATACCTGAATCCACTCATTGTGCTGCTAAGGGCCTGGTGACATAGATTTCATTGCTAAGTGATATTGCTTTGTAAGTAAATACCACAACTTCTTTATCCATTTTTCACTTTCTGCGATGTTGAACTTGTACTGTAAACGAGGTTCTTGTAAACAGAGGCGTCCCAAACTTTGGGGTGGCTGTGTCTTTTTGATTTTAATTTCCCTAAGCTATAGGACCATAAGTGGCAGTGCCCTAGGCTCTGTTGCTTTGTTTTTTAGATGTTTCAGGAAACACCATACACTTCTCCCGAGTGTCTATTGGCAATTTACATGCCGCCCATCAGCATAACAAGGCTCCCAGTTCTCCATGGCCTGTCCTGCCTTTCTGGATTTTACACTTTTTTCAGATGGCCCTTTTGACCGGGGGGAAGTGAGACTTCATTGTAGTGCAGATTTCCTTTGCAAGCTTGCTTGGTTGGCCAAAAAGGGCGTATGCGTTTTTTCCTGAATATATTCAGGAAAAAACGCATACGCCCTTTTTGGCCAAGTGCATCATTGTGGACGTTCTGCCTCTTTTCCTATGCTTTCAATGCAATTCCAGTCTACCTCCTGAAATCGGTTTCCTGCAATTCTGCCCCGCTTTCAAGTCCTCTTGGCAGCCTTACTTCAGTCTATTTTTGGACGATAGCTGTCATTTATAACTCTGCAGGTTTGTGAATTACAGTGCCCCTGAGCTCCTTTCTTCAACTCGCTTTCTTGTGACCTGGCCGCAACACCGCAGGATGGCTTCAGGCCCTAATCTGGTTCCGGCCCGGCACGCTGAGCCTTTGGTTATTTCCTCTTCCTGGTGGGAAATGAGAGTTAAATTTGCCCGTCCAGACACCTCCAGCTAGTCTCTCATTGGTTCTCGCTATTCCTGTTCATCTTCCGCAGAAATTGCAAACTGGGCCAAACAGGAGGTTAAAGGCGCTGACTCTCCAAGTGGGGAGAGTGTTAGTAAAGCGTCTGGAATGTTGCACCCGAGTACCAGGGGAGGAAAACTGAGACATATTTGAACACGTCTCCCGTTCACATGGTTGATCATACTCTGGGTTCCATATGCATGTTTTAGCTGAAGGAAGAATACCTTAAACCTGGAGAGTTAAGACCCGTGTAATGGGTACCATGCAATATGACTTCAAAGGGTCTTCATTTGCTCACCGAACCTCTCCAATCCTATCACTGCTGCGTTTATGCCCCTGTACACATGCTTGATTCTCTTTCGGAGACATAGCAATCCATAGGTTTTAAGATACTTACTAGTCAGGTACATTCTTAGGCGTTTAATATGCGGTGTTGAGTCCATTTCGTTGAGCAAGGAGTAGCTCTTGTCTATTCCATATTTGACTTAAGGAACTTTATCTGTGCTCATTTCAATCTCTGGTTGTATGCAGCACCCCAACTCACCTTTACCCTTAAGCAAGCATAAGTTGGTTTTCTAAATTTGAGACCCTGTTCTGTTCTGTAATTCAGTTCCTGTGTAGCCAAGTTTACATTCCGTGTATTACTGATATCTTATGATGTTTCTTTTTCTGTGTGACTTACTTCAGTTAGAATCATCATACCTGAATCCACTCATTGTGCTGCTAAGGGCCTGATGACACAGATTTCATTGCTGAGTGATATTGCTTTGTAAGTAAATACCACAACTTCTTTATTCATTTTTCACTTTCTGCGATGTTGAACTTGTACTGTAAACGAGGTTCTTGTAAACAGAGGCGTCCCAAACTTTGGGGTGGCTGTGTCTTTTTTATTTTAATTTCCCTAAGCTATAGGACCATAAGTGGCAGTGCCCTAGGCTCTGTTGCTTTGTTTTTTAGATGTTTCAGGAAACACCATACACTTCTCCCGAGTGTCTGTTGGCAATTTACATCCCGCCCATCAGCATAACAAGGCTCCCAGTTCTCCATGGCCTGTCCTGCCTTTCTGGATTTTACACTTTTTTCAGATGGCCCTTTTGACCGGGGGGAAGTGAGACTTCATTGTAGTGCAGATTTCCTTTGCAAGCTTGCTTGGTTGGCCAAAAAGGGCGTATGCGTTTTTTCCTGAATATATTCAGGAAAAAACGCATACGCCCTTTTTGGCCAAGTGCATCATTGTGGACGTTCTGCCTCTTTTCCTATGCTTTCAATGCAATTCCAGTCTACCTCCTGAGATCGGTTTCCTGCAATTCTGCCCCGCTTTCAAGTCCTCTTGGCAGCCTTACTTCAGTCTATTTTTGGACGATAGCTGTCATTTATAACTCTGCAGGTTTGTGAATTACAGTGCCCCTGAGCTCCTTTCTTCAACTCGCTTTCTTTTGAGCTGGCCGCAACACCGCAGGATGGCTTCAGGCCCTAATCTGGTTCCGGCCCGGCACGCTGAGCCTTTGGTTATTTCCTCTTCCTGGTGGGAAATGAGAGTTAAATTTGCCCGTCCAGACACCTCCAGCTAGCCTCTCATTGGTTCTCGCTATTCCTGTTCATCTTCCGCAGAAATTGCAAACTGGGCCAAACAGGAGGTTAAAGGCGCTGACTCTCCAAGTGGGGAGAGTGTTAGTAAAGCGTCTGGAATGTTGCACCCGAGTACCAGGGTACGAAAATTGAGACATATTTGAACACGTCTCCCGTTCACATGGTTGATCATACTTGGGTTCCACATGCATGTTTTAGCTGAAGGAAGAATACCTTAAACCTGGGTAGTTGAAACCCGTGGAATGGGTACCATGCAATATGACTTCAAAGGGTCTTCATTTGCTCACCGAACCTCTCCAATCCTATCACTGCTGCGTTTATGCCCCTGTACACATGCTTGATTCTCTTTCGGAGACATAGCAATCCATAGGTTTTAAGATACTTACTAGTCAGGTACATTCTTAGGCGTTTAATATGGGGTGTTGAGTCCATTTCGTTGAGCAAGGAGTAGCTCTTGTCTATTCCATATTTGGCTTAAGGAACTTTATCTGTGCTCATTTCAATCTCTGGTTTTATGCAGCACCCCTACTCACCTTTACCCTTAAGCAAGAATAAGTTGGTTTTCTAAATTTGAGACCCTGTTCTGTTCTGTAATTCAGTTCCTGTGTAGCCAAGTTTACATTCCGTGTATTACTGATATCTTATGATGTTTCTTTTTCTGTGTGACTTATTTCAGTTAGAATCATCATACCTGAATCCACTCATTGTGCTGCTAAGGGCCTGATGACACAGATTTCATTGCTGAGTGATATTGCTTTGTAAGTAAATACCACAACTTCTTTATTCATTTTTCACTTTCTGCGATGTTGAACTTGTACTGTAAACGAGGTTCTTGTAAACTGAGGCGTCCCAAACTTTGGGGTGGCTGTGTCTTTTTGATTTTAATTTCCCTAAGCTATAGGACCATAAGTGGAAGTGCCCTAGGTTCTGTTGCTTTGTTTTTTAGATGTTTCAGGAAACACCATACACTTCTCCCGAGTGGTTGTTGGCAATTTACATCCCGCCCATCAGCATAACAAGGCTCCCAGTTCTCCATGGCCTGTCCTGCCTTTCTGGATTTTACACTTTTTTCAGATGGCCCTTTTGACCGGGGGGAAGTGAGACTTCATTGTAGTGCAGATTTCCTTTGCAAGCTTGCTTGGTTGGCCAAAAAGGGCGTATGCGTTTTTGCCTGAATATATTCAGGAAAAAACGCATACACCCTTTTTGGCCAAGTGCATCATTGTGGACGTTCTGCCTCTTTTCCTATGCTTTCAATGCAATTCCAGTCTACCTCCTGAAATCGGTTTCCTGCAATTCTGCCCCGCTTTCAAGTCCTCTTGGCAGCCTTACTTCAGTCTATTTTTGGACGATAGCTGTCATTTATAACTCTGCAGGTTTGTGAATTACAGTGCCCCTGAGCTCCTTTCTTCAACTCGCTTTCTTGTGACCTGGCCGCAACACCGCAGGATGGCTTCAGGCCCTAATCTGGTTCCGGCCCGGCACGCTGAGCCTTTGGTTATTTCCTCTTCCTGGTGGGAAATGAGAGTTCAATTTGCCCGTCCAGACACCTCCAGCTAGCCTCTCATTGGTTCTCGCTATTCCTGTTCATCTTCCGCAGAAATTGCAAACTGGGCCAAACAGGAGGTTAAAGGGACTGACTCTCCAAGTGGGGAGAGTGTTAGTAAAGCATCTGGAATGTTGCACCCGAGTACCAGGGGAGGAAAACTGAGACATATTTGAACACGTCTCCCGATCACATTGTTGATCATACTCTAGGTTCCATATGCATGTTTTAGCTGAAGGAAGAATACCTTAAACCTGGGTAGTTGAAACCCGTGGAATGGGTACCATGCAATATGACTTCAAAGGGTCTTCATTTGCTCACCGAACCTCTCCAATCCTATCACTGCTGCGTTTATGCCCCTGTACACATGCTTGATTCTCTTTCGGAGACATAGCAATCCATAGGTTTTAAGATACTTACAAGTCAGGTACATTCTTAGGCGTTTAATATGCGGTGTTGAGTCCATTTCGTTGAGCAAGGAGTAGCTCTTGTCTATTCCATATTTGGCTTAAGGAACTTTATCTGTGCTCATTTCAATCTCTGGTTTTATGCAGCACCCCAACTCACCTTTACCCTTAAGCAAGCATAAGTTGTTTCTCTAAATTTGAGACCCTGTTCTGTTCTGTAATTCAGTTCCTGTGTAGCCAAGTTTCCATTCCGTGTATTACTGATATCTTATGATGTTTCTTTTTCTGTGTGACTTATTTCAGTTAGAATCATCATACCTGAATCCACTCATTGTGCTGCTAAGGGCCTGATGACATAGATTTCATTGCTGAGTGATATTGCTTTGTAAGTGAATACCACAACTTCTTTATCCATTTTTCACTTTCTGTGATGTTGAACTTGTACTGTAAACGAGGTTCTTGTAAACAGAGCCGTTCCAAACTTTGGGGTGGCTGTGTCTTTTGGATTTTAATTTCCCTAAGCTATAGGACCATAAGTGGAAGTGCCCTAGGCTCTGTTGCTTTGTTTTTTAGATGTTTCAGGAAACACCATACACTTCTCCCAAGTGTCTGTTGGCAATTTACATCCCGCCCATCAGCATAACAAGGCTCCCAGTTCTCAATGGCCTGTTGCCTTTCTGGATTTTACACTTTTTTCAGATGGCCCTTTTGACCGGGGGGAAGTGAGACTTCATTGTAGTGCAGATTTCCTTTGCAAGCTTGCTTGGTTGGCCAAAAAGGGCGTATGCGTTTTTTCCTGAATATATTCAGGAAAAAACGCATACGCCCTTCTTGGCCAAGTGCATCATTGTGGACGTTCTGCCTCTTTTCCTATGCTTTCAATGCAATTCCAGTCTACCTCCTGAAATCGGTTTCCTGCAATTCTGCCCCGCTTTCAAGTCCTCTTGGCAGCCTTACTTCAGTCTATTTTTGGACGATAGCTGTCATTTATAACTCTGCAGGTTTGTGAATTACAGTGCCCCTGAGCTCCTTTCTTCAACTCGCTTTCTTGTGACCTGGCCGCAACACCGCAGGATGGCTTCAGGCCCTAATCTGGTTCCGGCACGGCACGCTGAGCCTTTGGTTATTTCCTCTTCCTGGTGGGAAATGAGAGTTAAATTTGCCCGTCCAGACACCTCCAGCTAGTCTCTCACTGGTTCTCGCTATTCCTGTTCATCTTCCGCAGAAATTGCAAACTGGGCCAAACAGGAGGTTAAAGGCGCTGACTCTCCAAGTGGGGAGAGTGTTAGTAAAGCGTCTGGAATTTTGCACCCGAGTACCAGGGGACGAAAACTGAGACATATTTGAACACGTCTCCCGTTCACATGGTTGATCATACTTGGGTTCCACATGCATGTTTTAGCTGAAGGAAGAATACCTTAAACCTGGAGAGTTAAGACCCGTGTAATGGGTACCATGCAATATGACTTCAAAGGGTCTTCATTTGCTCACCGAACCTCTCCAATCCTATCACTGCTGCGTTTATGCCCCTGTACACATGCTTGATTCTCTTTCGGAGACATAGCAATCCATAGGTTTTAAGATACTTACTAGTCAGGTACATTTTTAGGCATTTAATATGCGGTGTTGTGTCCATTTCATTGAGCAAGGAGTAGCTCTTGTCTATTCCATATTTGACTTAAGGAACTTTATCTGTGCTCATTTCAATCTCTGGTTTTATGCAGCACCCCAACTCACCTTTACCCTTAAGCAAGCATAAGTTGGTTTTCTAAATTTGAGACCCTGTTCTGTTCTGTAATTCAGTTCCTGTGTAGCCAAGTTTACATTCCGTGTATTACTGATATCTTATGATGTTTCTTTTTCTGTGTGACTTACTTCAGTTAGAATCATCATACCTGAATCCACTCATTGTGCTGCTAAGGGCCTGATGACACATATTTCATTGCTGAGTGATATTGCTTTGTAAGTAAATACCACAACATCTTTATCCATTTTTCACTTTCTGCGATGTTGAACTTGTACTGTAAACGAGGTTCTTGTAAACAGAGGCGTCCCAAACTTTGGGGTGGCTGTGTCTTTTTGATTTTAATTTCCCTAAGCTATAGGACCGTAAGTGGCAGTGCCCTAGGCTCTGTTGCTTTGTTTTTTAGATGTTTCAGGAAACACCATACACTTCTCCCGAGTGTCTGTTGGCAATTTACATCCCGCCCATCAGCATAACAAGGCTCCCAGTTCTCCATGGCCTGTCCTGCCTTTCTGGATTTTACACTTTTTTCAGATGGCCCTTTTGACTGGGGGGAAGTGAGACTTCATTGTAGTGCAGATTTCCTTTGCAAGCTTGCTTGGTTGGCCAAAAAGGGCGTATGCGTTTTTTCCTGAATATATTCAGGAAAAAACGCATACGCCCTTTTTGGCCAAGTGCATCATTGTGGACGTTCTGCCTCTTTTCCTATGCTTTCAATGCAATTCCAGTCTACCTCCTGAAGTCGGTTTCCTGCAATTCTGCCCCGCTTTCAAGTCCTCTTGGCAGCCTTACTTCAGTCTATTTTTGGACGATAGCTGTCATTTATAACTCTGCAGGTTTGTGAATTACAGTGCCCCTGAGCTCCTTTCTTCAACTCGCTTTCTTGTGACCTGGCCGCAAAACCGCAGGATGGCTTCAGGCCCTAATCTGGTTCCGGCACGGCACGCTGAGCCTTTGGTTATTTCCTCTTCCTGGTGGGAAATGAGAGTTAAATTTGCCCGTCTAGACACCTCCAGCTAGTCTCTCATTGGTTCTCGCTATTCCTGTTCATCTTCCGCAGAAATTGCAAACTGGGCCAAACAGGAGGTTAAAGGTGCTGACTCTCCAAGTGGGGAGAGTGTTAGTAAAGCGTCTGGAATGTTGCACCCGAGTACCAGGGGAGGAAAACTGAGACATATTTGAACACGTCTCCCGTTCACATGGTTGATCATACTTGGGTTCCACATGCATGTTTTAGCTGAAGGAAGAATACCTTAAACCTGGAGAGTTGAGACCCGTGTAATGGGTACCATGCAATATGACTTCAAAGGGTCTTCATTTGCTCACCGAACCTCTCCAATCCTATCACTGCTGCGTTTATGCCCCTGTACACATGCTTGATTCTCTTTCGGAGACATAGCAATCCATAGGTTTAACGATACTTACTAGTCAGGTACATTCTTAGGCATTTAATATGCGGTGTTGAGTCCATTTCGTTGAGCAAGGAGTAGCTCTTGTCTATTCCATATTTGACTTAAGGAACTTTATCTGTGCTCATTTCAATCTCTGGTTTTACGCAGCACCCCAACTCACCTTTACCCTTAAGCAAGCATAAGTTGGTTTTCTAAATTTGAGACCCTGTTCTGTTCTGTAATTCAGTTCCTGTGTAGCCAAGTTTACATTCCGTGTATTACTGATATCTTATGATGTTTCTTTTTCTGTGTGACTTATTTCAGTTAGAATCATCATACCTGAATCCACTCATTGTGATGCTAAGGGCCTGATGACATAGATTTCATTGCTGAGTGATATTTCTTTGTAAGTAAATACCACAACTTTATCCATTTTTCACTTTCTGCGATGTTGAACTTGTACTTTAAATGACGTTCTTGTAAACAGAGGCGTCCCAAACTTTGGGGTGGCTGTGTCTTTTTGATTTTAATTTCCCTAAGCTATAGGACCATAAGTGGCAGTTCCCTAGGCTCTGTTGCTTTGTTTTTTAGATGTTTCAGGAAACACCATACACTTCTCCCCAGTGTCTGTTGGCAATTTACATCCCGCCCATCAGCATAACAAGGCTCCCAGTTGTCCATGGCCTGTCCTCCCTTTCTGGATTTTACACTTTTTTCAGATGGCCCTTTTGACCGGGGGGAAGTGAGACTTCATTGTAGTGCAGATTTCCTTTGCAAGCTTGCTTGGTTGGCCAAAAAGGGCGTATGCGTTTTTTCCTGAATATATTCAGGAAAAAACGCA
The DNA here is from genome assembly GCF_951394435.1 of Stenella coeruleoalba. Taxonomy (NCBI): domain Eukaryota; kingdom Metazoa; phylum Chordata; class Mammalia; order Artiodactyla; family Delphinidae; genus Stenella; species Stenella coeruleoalba. The sequence goes on along the minus strand of NW_027645889.1, from coordinate 1,103,294 downwards.
TACGCCCTTTTTGGCCAAGTGCATCATTGTGGACGTTCTGCCTCTTTTCCTATGCTTTCAATGCAATTCCAGTCTACCTCCTGAAATCGGTTTCCTGCAATTCTGCCCCGCTTTCAAGTCCTCTTGGCAGCCTTACTTCAGTCTATTTTTGGACGATAGCTGTCATTTATAACTCTGCAGGTTTGTGAATTACAGTGCCCCTGAGCTCCTTTCTTCAACTCGCTTTCTTGTGACCTGGCCGCAACACCGCAGGATGGCTTCAGGCCCTAATCTGGTTCCAGCCCGGCACGCTGAGCCTTTGGTTAATTCCTCTTCCTGGTGGGAAATGAGAGTTAAATTTGCCCGTCCAGACACCTCTAGCTAGCCGCTCATTGGTTCTCGCTATTCCTGTTCATCTTCCGCAGAAATTGCAAACTGGGCCAAACAGTAGGTTAAAGGGACTGACTCTCCAAGTGGGGAGAGTGTTAGTAAAGCATCTGGAATGTTGCACCCGAGTACCAGGGGAGGAAAACTGAGACATATTTGAACACGTCTCCCGATCACATGGTTGATCATACTCTAGGTTCCATATGCATATTTTAGCTGAAGGAAGAATACCTTAAACCTGGGTAGTTGAAACCCGTGGAATGGGTACCATGCAATATGACTTCAAAGGGTCTTCATTTGCTCACCGAACCTCTCCAATCCTATCACTGCTGCGTTTATGCAGCAGTGATACATGCTTGATTCTCTTTCGGAGACATAGCAATCCATAGGTTTTAAGATACTTACAATTCAGGTACATTCTTAGGCGTTTAATATGCGGTGTTGAGTCCATTTCGTTGAGCAAGGAGTAGCTCTTGTCTATTCCAGATTTGGTTTAAGGAACTTTATCTGTGCTCATTTCAATCTCTGGTTTTATGCAGCACCCCAACTCACCTTTACCCTTAAGCAAGCATAAGTTGTTTTTCTAAATTTGAGACCCTGTTCTGTTCTGTAATTCAGTTCCTGTGTAGCCAAGTTTCCATTCCGTGTATTACTGATATCTTATGATGTTTCTTTTTCTGTGTGACTTAGTTCAGTTAGAATCATCATACCTGAATCCACTCATTGTGCTGCTAAGGGCCTGATGACATAGATTTCATTGCTGAGTGATATTGCTTTGTAAGTGAATACCACAACTTCTTTATCCATTTTTCACTTTCTGCGATGTTGAACTTGTACTGTAAACGAGGTTCTTGTAAACAGATCCGTTCCAAACTTTGGGGTGGCTGTGTCTTTTTGATTTTAATTTCCCTAAGCTATAGGACCATAAGTGGCAGTGCCCTAGGCTCTGTTGCTTTGTTTTGTAGATGTTTCAGGAAACACCATACACTTCTCCCGAGTGTCTGTTGGCAATTTACATCCCGCCCATCAGCATAACAAGGCTCCCAGTTCTCCATGGCCTGTCCTGCCTTTCTGGATTTTACACTTTTTTCAGATGGCCCTTTTGACCGGGGGGAAGTGAGACTTCATTGTAGTGCAGATTTCCTTTGCAAGCTTGCTTGGTTGGCCAAAAAGGGCGTATGCGTTTTTTCCTGAATATATTCAGGAAAAAACGCATACGCCCTTCTTGGCAAGTGCATCATTGTGGACGTTCTGCCTCTTTTCCTATGCTTTCAATGCAATTCCAGTCTACCTCCTGAAATCGGTTTCCTGCAATTCTGCCCCGCTTTCAAGTCCTCTTGGCAGCCTTACTTCAGTCTATTTTTGGACGATAGCTGTCATTTATAACTCTGCAGGTTTGTGAATTACAGTGCTCCTGAGCTCCTTTCTTCAACTCGCTTTCTTGTGACCTGGCCGCAACACCGCAGGATGGCTTCAGGCCCTAATCTGGTTCCGGCACGGCATGCTGAGCCTTTGGTTAATTCCTCTTCCTGGTGGGAAATGAGAGTTAAATTTGCCCGTCCAGACACCTCCAGCTAGCCTCTCATTGGTTCTCGCTATTCCTGTTCATCTTCCGCAGAAATTGCAAACTGGGCCAAACAGGAGGTTAAAGGCGCTGACTCTCCAAGTGGGGAGAGTGTTAGTAAAGCGTCTGGAATGTTGCACCCGAGTACCAGGGGAGGAAAACTGAGACATATTTGAACACGTCTCCCGATCACATGGTTGATCATACTCTAGGTTCCACATGCATGTTTTAGCTGAAGGAAGAATACCTTAAACCTGGGTAGTTGAAACCCGTGGAATGGGTACCATGCAATATGACTTCAAAGGGTCTTCATTTGCTCACCGAACCACTCCAATCCTATCACTGCTGCATTTATGCCCCTGTACACATGCTTGATTCTCTTTCGGAGACATAGCAATCCATAGGTTTTAAGATACTTACTAGTCAGGTACATTCTTAGGCGTTTAATATGGGGTGTTGAGTCCATTTCGTTGAGCAAGGAGTAGCTCTTGTCTATTCCATATTTGGCTTAAGGAACTTTATCTGTGCTCATGTCAATCTCTGGTTTTATGCAGCACCCCAACTCACCTTTACCCTTAGGAAAGAATAAGTTGGTTTTCTAAATTTGAGACCCTGTTCTGTTCTGTAATTCAGTTCCTGTGTAGCCAAGTTTCCATTCCGTGTATTACAGATATCTTATGATGTTTCTTTTTCTGTGTGACTTATTTCAGTTAGAATCATCATACCTGAATCCACTCATTGTGCTGCTAAGGGCCTGATGACACAGATTTCATTGCTGAGTGATATTGCTTTGTAAGTAAATACCACAACTTCTTTATCCATTTTTCACTTTCTGCGATGTTGAACTTGTACTGTAAACGAGGTTCTTGTAAACAGAGGCGTCCCAAACTTTGGGGTGGCTGTGTCTTTTAGATTTTAATTTCCCTAAGCTATAGGACCATAAGTGGAAGTGCCCTAGGTTCTGTTGCTTTGTTTTTTAGATGTTTCAGGAAACACCATACACTTCTCCCGAGTGGTTGTTGGCAATTTACATCCCGCCCATCAGCATAACAAGGCTCCCAGTTCTCCATGGCCTGTCCTGCCTTTCTGGATTTTACACTTTTTTCAGATGGCCCTTTTGACCGGGGAGAAGTGAGACTTCATTGTAGTGCAGATTTCCTTTGCAAGCTTGCTTGGTTGGCCAAAAAGGGCGTATGCGTTTTTTCCTGAATATATTCAGGAAAAAACGCATACGCCCTTTTTGGCCAAGTGCATCATTGTGGACGTTCTGCCTCTTTTCCTATGCTTTCAATGCAATTCCAGTCTACCTCCTGAAATCGGTTTCCTGCAATTCTGCCCTGCTTTCAAGTCCTCTTGGCAGCCTTACTTCAGTCTATTTTTGGACGATAGCTGTCATTTATAACTCTGCAGGTTTGTGAATTACAGTGCCCCTGAGCTCCTTTCTTCAACTCGCTTTCTTGTGACCTGGCCGCAACACCGCAGGATGGCTTCAGGCCCTAATCTGGTTCCGGCCCGGCACGCTGAGCCTTTGGTTAATTCCTCTTCCTGGTGGGAAATGAGAGTTAAATTTGCCCGTCCAGACACCTCCAGCTAGCCTCTCATTGGTTCTCGCTATTCCTGTTCATCTTCCGCAGAAATTGCAAACTGGGCCAAACAGGAGGTTAAAGGCGCTGACTCTCCAAGTGGGGAGAGTGTTAGTAAAGCGTCTGGAATGTTGCACCCGAGTACCAGGGGAGGAAAACTGAGACATATTTGAACACGTCTCCCGATCACATGGTTGATCATACTCTAGGTTCCACATGCATGTTTTAGCTGAAGGAAGAATACCTTAAACCTGGGTAGTTGAAACCCGTGGAATGGGTACCATGCAATATGACTTCAAAGGGTCTTCATTTGCTCACCGAACCACTCCAATCCTATCACTGCTGCCTTTATGCCCCTGTACACATGCTTGATTCTCTTTCGGAGACATAGCAATCCATAGGTTTTAAGATACTTACTAGTCAGGTACATTCTTAGGCGTTTAATATGGGGTGTTGGGTCCATTTCGTTGAGCAAGGAGTAGCTCTTGTCTATTCCATATTTGGCTTAAGGAACTTTATCTGTGCTCATGTCAATCTCTGGTTTTATGCAGCACCCCAACTCACCTTTACCCTTAGGAAAGAATAAGTTGGTTTTCTAAATTTGAGACCCTGTTCTGTTCTGTAATTCAGTTCCTGTGTAGCCAAGTTTCCATTCCGTGTATTACAGATATCTTATGATGTTTCTTTTTCTGTGTGACTTATTTCAGTTAGAATCATCATACCTGAATCCACTCATTGTGCTGCTAAGGGCCTGATGACACAGATTTCATTGCTGAGTGATATTGCTTTGTAAGTAAATACCACAACTTCTTTATCCATTTTTCACTTTCTGCGATGTTGAACTTGTACTGTAAACGAGGTTCTTGTAAACAGAGGCGTCCCAAACTTTGGGGTGGCTGTGTCTTTTAGATTTTAATTTCCCTAAGCTATAGGACCATAAGTGGAAGTGCCCTAGGTTCTGTTGCTTTGTTTTTTAGATGTTTCAGGAAACACCATACACTTCTCCCGAGTGGTTGTTGGCAATTTACATCCCGCCCATCAGCATAACAAGGCTCCCAGTTCTCCATGGCCTGTCCTGCCTTTCTGGATTTTACACTTTTTTCAGATGGCCCTTTTGACCGGGGAGAAGTGAGACTTCATTGTAGTGCAGATTTCCTTTGCAAGCTTGCTTGGTTGGCCAAAAAGGGCGTATGCGTTTTTTCCTGAATATATTCAGGAAAAAACGCATACGCCCTTTTTGGCCAAGTGCATCATTGTGGACGTTCTGCCTCTTTTCCTATGCTTTCAATGCAATTCCAGTCTACCTCCTGAAATCGGTTTCCTGCAATTCTGCCCCGCTTTCAAGTCCTCTTGGCAGCCTTACTTCAGTCTATTTTTGGACGATAGCTGTCATTTATAACTCTGCAGGTTTGTGAATTACAGTGCCCCTGAGCTCCTTTCTTCAACTCGCTTTCTTGTGACCTGGCCGCAACACCGCAGGATGGCTTCAGGCCCTAATCTGGTTCCGGCCCGGCACGCTGAGCCTTTGGTTAATTCCTCTTCCTGGTGGGAAATGAGAGTTAAATTTGCCCGTCCAGACACCTCCAGCTAGCCTCTCATTGGTTCTCGCTATTCCTGTTCATCTTCCGCAGAAATTGCAAACTGGGCCAAACAGGAGGTTAAAGGCGCTGACTCTCCAAGTGGGGAGAGTGTTAGTAAAGCGTCTGGAATGTTGCACCCGAGTACCAGGGGAGGAAAACTGAGACATATTTGAACACGTCTCCCGTTCACATGGTTGATCATACTTGGGTTCCACATGCATGTTTTAGCTGAAGGAAGAATACCTTAAACCTGGAGAGTTGAGACCCGTGTAATGGGTACCATGCAATATGACTTCAAAGGGTCTTCATTTGCTCACCGAACCTCTCCAATCCTATCACTGCTGCGTTTATGCCCCTGTACACATGCTTGATTCTCTTTCGGAGACATAGCAATCCATAGGTTTTACGATACTTACTAGTCAGGTACATTCTTAGGCGTTTAATATGCGGTGTTGAGTCCATTTCGTTGAGCAAGGAGTAGCTCTTGTTTATTCCATATTTGACTTAAGGAACTTTATCTGTGCTCATTTCAATCTCTGGTTTTATGCAGCACCCCAACTCACCTTTACCCTTAAGCAAGCATAAGTTGGTTTTCTAAATTTGAGACCCTGTTCTGTTCTGTAATTCAGTTCCTGTGTAGCCAAGTTTACATTCCATGTATTACTGATATCTTATGATGTTTCTTTTTCTGTGTGACTTATTTCAGTTAGAATCATCATACCTGAATCCACTCATTGTGATGCTAAGGGCCTGATGACATAGATTTCATTGCTGAGTGATATTGCTTTGTAAGTAAATACCACAACTTCTTTATCCATTTTTCACTTTCTGCGATGTTGAACTTGTACTGTAAACGAGGTTCTTGTAAACAGAGGCGTCCCAAACTTTGGGGTGGCTGTGTCTTTTTGATTTTAATTTCCCTAAGCTATAGGACCATAAGTGGCAGTGCCCTAGGCTCTGTTGCTTTGTTTTTTAGATGTTTGAGGAAACACCATACACTTCTCCCGAGTGTCTGTTGGCAATTTACATCCCGCCCATCAGCATAACAAGGCTCCCAGTTCTCCATGGCCTGTCCTGCCTTTCTGGATTTTACACTTTTTTCAGATGGCCCTTTTGACCGGGGGGAAGTGAGACTTCATTGTAGTGCAGATTTCCTTTGCAAGCTTGCTTGGTTGGCCAAAAAGGGCGTATGCGTTTTTTCCTGAATATATTCAGGAAAAAACGCATACGCCCTTTTTGGCCAAGTGCATCATTGTGGACGTTCTGCCTCTTTTCCTATGCTTTCAATGCAATTCCAGTCTACCTCCTGAAATCGGTTTCCTGCAATTCTGCCCCGCTTTCAAGTCCTCTTGGCAGCCTTACTTCAGTCTATTTTTGGACGATAGCTGTCATTTATAACTCTGCAGGTTTGTGAATTACAGTGCCCCTGAGCTCCTTTCTTCAACTCGCTTTCTTGTGACCTGGCCGCAACACCGCAGGATGGCTTCAGGCCCTAATCTGGTTCCGGCCCGGCACGCTGAGCCTTTGGTTAATTCCTCTTCCTGGTGGGAAATGAGAGTTAAATTTGCCCGTCCAGACACCTCCAGCTAGCCTCTCATTGGTTCTCGCTATTCCTGTTCATCTTCCGCAGAAATTGCAAACTGGGCCAAACAGGAGGTTAAAGGCGCTGACTCTCCAAGTGGGGAGAGTGTTAGTAAAGCGTCTGGAATGTTGCACCCGAGTACCAGGGGAGGAAAACTGAGACATATTTGAACACGTCTCCCGTTCACATGGTTGATCATACTTGGGTTCCACATGCATGTTTTAGCTGAAGGAAGAATACCTTAAACCTGGAGAGTTGAGACCCGTGTAATGGGTACCATGCAATATGACTTCAAAGGGTCTTCATTTGCTCACCGAACCTCTCCAATCCTATCACTGCTGCGTTTATGCCCCTGTACACATGCTTGATTCTCTTTCAGAGACATAGCAATCCATAGGTTTTACGATACTTACTAGTCAGGTACATTCTTAGGCGTTTAATATGGGGTGTTGAGTCCATTTCGTTGAGCAAGGAGTAGCTCTTGTCTATTCCATATTTGACTTAAGGAACTTTATCTGTGCTCATTTCAATCTCTGGTTTTATGCAGCACCCCAACTCACCTTTACCCTTAAGCAAGCATAAGTTGGTTTTCTAAATTTGAGACCCTGTTCTGTTCTGTAATTCAGTTCCTGTGTAGCCAAGTTTACATTCCGTGTATTACTGATATCTTATGATGTTTCTTTTTCTGTGTGACTTATTTCAGTTAGAATCATCATACCTGAATCCACTCATTGTGATGCTAAGGGCCTGATGACATAGATTTCATTGCTGAGTGATATTGCTTTGTAAGTAAATACCACAACTTCTTTATCCATTTTTCACTTTCTGCGATGTTGAACTTGTACTGTAAACGAGGTTCTTGTAAACAGAGCCGTCCCAAACTTTGGGGTGGCTGTGTCTTTTTGATTTTAATTTCCCTAAGCTATAGGACCATAAGTGGCAGTGCCCTAGGCTCTGTTGCTTTGTTTTGTAGATGTTTCAGGAAACACCATACACTTCTCCCGAGTGTCTGTTGGCAATTTACATCCCGCCCATCAGCATAACAAGGCTCCCAGTTCTCCATGGCCTGTCCTGCCTTTCTGGATTTTACACTTTTTTCAGATGGCCCTTTTGACCGGGGGGAAGTGAGACTTCATTGTAGTGCAGATTTCCTTTGCAAGCTTGCTTGGTTGGCCAAAAAGGGCGTATGCGTTTTTTCCTGAATATATTCATGAAAAAACGCATACGCCCTTTTTGGCCAAGTGCATCATTGTGGACGTTCTGCCTCTTTTCCTATGCTTTCAATGCAATTCCAGTCTACCTCCTGAAATCGGTTTCCTGCAATTCTGCCCCGCTTTCAAGTCCTCTTGGCAGCCTTACTTCAGTCTATTTTTGGACGATAGCTGTCATTTATAACTCTGCAGGTTTGTGAATTACAGTGCCCCTGAGCTCCTTTCTTCAACTCGCTTTCTTGTGACCTGGCCGCAACACCGCAGGATGGCTTCAGGCCCTAATCTGGTTCCGGCCCGGCACGCTGAGCCTTTGGTTAATTCCTCTTCCTGGTGGGAAATGAGAGTTAAATTTGCCCGTCCAGACACCTCCAGCTAGCCTCTCATTGGTTCTCGCTATTCCTGTTCACCTTCCGCAGAAATTGCAAACTGGGCCAAACAGGAGGTTAAAGGCGCTGACTCTCCAAGTGGGGAGAGTGTTAGTAAAGCGTCTGGAATGTTGCACCCGAGTACCAGGGGAGGAAAACTGAGACATATTTGAACACGTCTCCCGTTCACATGGTTGATCATACTTGGGTTCCACATGCATGTTTTAGCTGAAGGAAGAATACCTTAAACCTGGAGAGTTGAGACCCGTGTAATGGGTACCATGCAATATGACTTCAAAGGGTCTTCATTTGCTCACCGAACCTCTCCAATCCTATCACTGCTGCGTTTATGCCCCTGTACACATGCTTGATTCTCTTTCGGAGACATAGCAATCCATAGGTTTTAAGATACTTACTAGTCAGGTACATTCTTAGGCGTTTAATATGGGGTGTTGAGTCCATTTCGTTGAGCAAGGAGTAGCTCTTGTCTATTCCATATTTGGCTTAAGGAACTTTATCTGTGCTCATTTCAATCTCTGGTTTTATGCAGCACCCCTACTCACCTTTACCCTTAAGCAAGAATAAGTTGGTTTTCTAAATTTGAGACCCTGTTCTGTTCTGTAATTCAGTTCCTGTGTAGCCAAGTTTACATTCCGTGTATTACTGATATCTTATGATGTTTCTTTTTCTGTGTGACTTATTTCAGTTAGAATCATCATACCTGAATCCACTCATTGTGCTGCTAAGGGCCTGATGACACAGATTTCATTGCTGAGTGATATTGCTTTGTAAGTAAATACCACAACTTCTTTATTCATTTTTCACTTTCTGCGATGTTGAACTTGTACTGTAAACGAGGTTCTTGTAAACAGAGGCGTCCCAAACTTTGGGGTGGCTGTGTCTTTTTGATTTTAATTTCCCTAAGCTATAGGACCATAAGTGGAAGTGCCCTAGGCTCTGTTGCTTTGTTTTTTAGATGTTTCAGGAAACACCATACACTTCTCCGGAGTGGTTGTTGGCAATTTACATCCCGCCCATCAGCATAACAAGGCTCCCAGTTCTCCATGGCCTGTCCTGCCTTTCTGGATTTTACACTTTTTTCAGATGGCCCTTTTGACCGGGGGGAAGTGAGACTTCATTGTAGTGCAGATTTCCTTTGCAAGCTTGCTTGGTTGGCCAAAAAGGGCGTATGCGTTTTTTCCTGAATATATTCAGGAAAAAACGCATACGCCCTTTTTGGCCAAGTGCATCATTGTGGACGTTCTGCCTCTTTTCCTATGCTTTCAATGCAATTCCAGTCTACCTCCTGAAATCGGTTTCCTGCAATTCTGCCCCGCTTTCAAGTCCTCTTGGCAGCCTTACTTCAGTCTATTTTTGGACGATAGCTGTCATTTATAACTCTGCAGGTTTGTGAATTACAGTGCCCCTGAGCTCCTTTCTTCAACTCGCTTTCTTGTGACCTGGCCGCAACACCGCAGGATGGCTTCAGGCCCTAATCTGGTTCCGGCCCGGCATGCTGAGCCTTTGGTTAATTCCTCTTCCTGGTGGGAAATGAGAGTTAAATTTGCCCGTCCAGACACCTCCAGCTAGCCTCTCATTGGTTCTCGCTATTCCTGTTCATCTTCCGCAGAAATTGCAAACTGGGCCAAACAGGAGGTTAAAGGCGCTGACTCTCCAAGTGGGGAGAGTGTTAGTAAAGCGTCTGGAATGTTGCACCCGAGTACCAGGGGAGGAAAACTGAGACATATTTGAACATGTCGCCCGATCACATGGTTGATCATACTCTAGGTTCCACATGCATGTTTTAGCTGAAGGAAGAATACCTTAAACCTGGGTAGTTGAAACCCGTGGAATGGGTACCATGCAATATGACTTCAAAGGGTCTTCATTTGCTCACCGAACCTCTCCAATCCTATCACTGCTGCGTTTATGCCCCTGTACACATGCTTGATTCTCTTTCGGAGACATAGCAATCCATAGGTTTTAAGATACTTACTAGTCAGGTACATTCTTAGGCGTTTAATATGGGGTGTTGAGTCCATTTCGTTGAGCAAGGAGTAGCTCTTGTCTATTCCATATTTGGCTTAAGGAACTTTATCTGTGCTCATTTCAATCTCTGGTTTTATGCAGCACCCCTACTCACCTTTACCCTTAAGCAAGAATAAGTTGGTTTTCTAAATTTGAGACCCTGTTCTGTTCTGTAATTCAGTTCCTGTGTAGCCAAGTTTACATTCCGTGTATTACTGATATCTTATGATGTTTCTTTTTCTGTGTGACTTATTTCAGTTAGAATCATCATACCTGAATCCACTCATTGTGCTGCTAAGGGCCTGATGACACAGATTTCATTGCTGAGTGATATTGCTTTGTAAGTAAATACCACAACTTCTTTATTCATTTTTCACTTTCTGCGATGTTGAACTTGTACTGTAAATGAGGTTCTTGTAAACAGAGGCGTCCCAAACTTTGGGGTGGCTGTGTCTTTTTGATTTTAATTTCCCTAAGCTATAGGACCATAAGTGGAAGTGCCCTAGGCTCTGTTGCTTTGTTTTTTAGATGTTTCAGGAAACACCATACACTTCTCCGGAGTGGTTGTTGGCAATTTACATCCCGCCCATCAGCATAACAAGGCTCCCAGTTCTCCATGGCCTGTCCTGCCTTTCTGGATTTTACACTTTTTTCAGATGGCCCTTTTGACCGGGGGGAAGTGAGACTTCATTGTAGTGCAGATTTCCTTTGCAAGCTTGCTTGGTTGGCCAAAAAGGGCGTATGCGTTTTTTCCTGAATATATTCAGGAAAAAACGCATACGCCCTTTTTGGCCAAGTGCATCATTGTGGACGTTCTGCCTCTTTTCCTATGCTTTCAATGCAATTCCAGTCTACCTCCTGAAATCGGTTTCCTGCAATTCTGCCCCGCTTTCAAGTCCTCTTGGCAGCCTTACTTCAGTCTATTTTTGGACGATAGCTGTCATTTATAACTCTGCAGGTTTGTGAATTACAGTGCCCCTGAGCTCCTTTCTTCAACTCGCTTTCTTTTGAGCTGGCTGCAACACCGCAGGATGGCTTCAGGCCCTAATCTGGTTCCGGTATGGCACGCTGAGCCTTTGGTTATTTCCTCTTCCTGGTGGGAAATGAGAGTTAAATTTGCCCGTCCAGACACCTCCAGCTAGCCTCTCATTGGTTCTCGCTATTCCTGTTCATCTTCCGCAGAAATTGCAAACTGGGCCAAACAGGAGGTTAAAGGCGCTGACTCTCCAAGTGGGGAGAGTGTTAGTAAAGCGTCTGGAATGTTGCACCCGAGTACCAGGGGAGGAAAACTGAGACATATTTGAACACGTCTCCCGTTCACATGGTTGATCATACTTGGGTTCCACATGCATGTTTTAGCTGAAGGAAGAATACCTTAAACCTGGAGAGTTGAGACCCGTGTAATGGGTACCATGCAATATGACTTCAAAGGGTCTTCATTTGCTCACCGAACCTCTCCAATCCTATCACTGCTGCGTTTATGCCCCTGTACACATGCTTGATTCTCTTTTGGAGACATAGCAATCCATAGGTTTTACGATACTTACTAGTCAGGTACATTCTTAGGCGTTTAATATGCGGTGTTGAGTCCATTTCGTTGAGCAAGGAGTAGCTCTTGTCTATTCCATATTTGACTTAAGGAACTTTATCTGTGCTCATTTCAATCTCTGGTTTTATGCAGCACCCCAACTCACCTTTACCCTTAAGCAAGCATAAGTTGGTTTTCTAAATTTTAGACCCTGTTCTGTTCTGTAATTCAGTTCCTGTGTAGCCAAGTTTCCATTCCGTGTATTACTGATATCTTATGATGTTTCTTTTTCTGTGTGACTTATTTCAGTTAGAATCATCATACCTGAATCCACTCATTGTGCTGCTAAGGGCCTGGTGACATAGATTTCATTGCTGAGTGATATTGCTTTGTAAGTAAATACCACAACTTCTTTATCCATTTTTCACTTTCTGCGATGTTGAACTTGTACTGTAAACGAGGTTCTTGTAAACAGAGGCGTCCCAAAGTTTGGGGTGGCTGTGTCTTTTTGATTTTAATTTCCCTAAGCTATAGGACCATAAGTGGCAGTGCCCTAGGCTCTGTTGCTTTGTTTTTTAGATGTTTCAGGAAACACCATACACTTCTCCCGAGTGTCTGTTGGCAATTTACATCCCGCCCATCAGCATAACAAGGCTCCCAGTTCTCCATGGCCTGTCCTGCCTTTCTGGATTTTACACTTTTTTCAGATGGCCCTTTTGACCGGGGGGAAGTGAGACTTCATTGTAGTGCAGATTTCCTTTGCAAGCTTGCTTGGTTGGCCAAAAAGGGCGTATGCGTTTTTTCCTGAATATATTCAGGAAAAAACGCATACGCCCTTTTTGGCCAAGTGCATCATTGTGGACGTTCTGCCTCTTTTCCTATGCTTTCAATGCAATTCCAGTCTACCTCCTGAAATCGGTTTCCTGCAATTCTGCCCCGCTTTCAAGTCCTCTTGGCAGCCTTACTTCAGTCTATTTTTGGACGATAGCTGTCATTTGTAACTCTGCAGGTTTGTGAATTACAGTGCCCCTGAGCTCCTTTCTTCAACTCGCTTTCTTGTGACCTTGCCGCAACACCGCAGGATGGCTTCAGGCCCTAATCTGGTTCCGGCCCGGCACGCTGAGCCTTTGGTTATTTCCTCTTCCTGGTGGGAAATGAGAGTTAAATTTGCCCGTCCAGACACCTCCAGCTAGTCTCTCATTGGTTCTCGCTATTCCTGTTCATCTTCCGCAGAAATTGCAAACTGGGCCAAACAGGAGGTTAAAGGCGCTGACTCTCCAAGTGGGGAGAGTGTTAGTAAAGCGTCTGGAATGTTGCAGCTGAGTACCAGGGGAGGAAAACTGAGACATATTTGAACACGTCTCCCGTTCACATGGTTGATCATACTCTGGGTTCCATATGCATGTTTTAGCTGAAGGAAGAATACTTTAAACCTGGAGAGTTGAGACCCGTGTAATGGGTACCATGCAATATGACTTCAAAGGGTCTTCATTTGCTCACCGAACCTCTCCAATCCTATCACTGCTGCGTTTATGCCCCTGTACACATGCTTGATTCTCTTTCGGAGACATAGCAATCCATAGGTTTTAAGATACTTACTAGTCAGGTACATTCTTAGGCGTTTAATATGCGGTGTTGAGTCCATTTCGTTGAGCAAGGAGTAGCTCTTGTCTATTCCATATTTGACTTAAGGAACTTTATCTGTGCTCATTTCAATCTCTGGTTTTATGCAGCACCCCAACTCACCTTTACCCTTAAGCAAGCATAAGTTGGTTTTCTAAATTTGAGACCCTGTTCTGTTCTGTAATTCAGTTCCTGTGTAGCCAAGTTTACATTCCGTGTATTACTGATATCTTATGATGTTTCTTTTTCTGTGTGACTTACTTCAGTTAGAATCATCATACCTGAATCCACTCATTGTGCTGCTAAGGGCCTGATGACACAGATTTCATTGCTGAGTGATATTGCTTTGTAAGTAAATACCACAACTTCTTTATTCATTTTTCACTTTCTGCGATGTTGAACTTGTACTGTAAACGAGGTTCTTGTAAACAGAGGCGTCCCAAACTTTGGGGTGGCTGTGTCTTTTTGATTTTAATTTCCCTAAGCTATAGGACCATAAGTGGAAGTGCCCTAGGCTCTGTTGCTTTGTTTTTTAGATGTTTCAGGAAACACCATACACTTCTCCGGAGTGGTTGTTGGCAATTTACATCCCGCCCATCAGCATAACAAGGCTCCCAGTTCTCCATGGCCTGTCCTGCCTTTCTGGATTTTACACTTTTTTCAGATGGCCCTTTTGACTGGGGGGAAGTGAGACTTCATTATAGTGCAGATTTCCTTTGCAAGCTTGCTTGGTTGGCCAAAAAGGGCGTATGCGTTTTTTCCTGAATATATTCAGGAAAAAACGCATACGCCCTTTTTGGCCAAGTGCATCATTGTGGACGTTCTGCCTCTTTTCCTATGCTTTCAATGCAATTCCAGTCTACCTCCTGAAATCGGTTTCCTGCAATTCTGCCCCGCTTTCAAGTCCTCTTGGCAGCCTTACTTCAGTCTATTTTTGGACGATAGCTGTCATTTATAACTCTGCAGGTTTGTGAATTACAGTGCCCCTGAGCTCCTTTCTTCAACTCGCTTTCTTTTGAGCTGGCCGCAACACCGCAGGATGGCTTCAGGCCCTAATCTGGTTCCGGTACGGCACGCTGAGCCTTTGGTTATTTCCTCTTCCTGGTGGGAAATGAGAGTTAAATTTGCCCGTCCAGACACCTCCAGCTAGCCTCTCATTGGTTCTCGCTATTCCTGTTCATCTTCCGCAGAAATTGCAAACTGGGCCAAACAGGAGGTTAAAGGCGCTGACTCTCCAAGTGGGGAGAGTGTTAGTAAAGCGTCTGGAATGTTGCACCCGAGTACCAGGGGAGGAAAACTGAGACATATTTGAACACGTCTCCCGTTCACATGGTTGATCATACTTGGGTTCCACATGCATGTTTTAGCTGAAGGAAGAATACCTTAAACCTGGAGAGTTGAGACCCGTGTAATGGGTACCATGCAATATGACTTCAAAGGGTCTTCATTTGCTCACCGAACCTCTCCAATCCTATCACTGCTGCGTTTATGCCCCTGTACACATGCTTGATTCTCTTTTGGAGACATAGCAATCCATAGGTTTTACGATACTTACTAGTCAGGTACATTCTTAGGCGTTTAATATGCGGTGTTGAGTCCATTTCGTTGAGCAAGGAGTAGCTCTTGTCTATTCCATATTTGACTTAAGGAACTTTATCTGTGCTCATTTCAATCTCTGGTTTTATGCAGCACCCCAACTCACCTTTACCCTTAAGCAAGCATAAGTTGGTTTTCTAAATTTTAGACCCTGTTCTGTTCTGTAATTCAGTTCCTGTGTAGCCAAGTTTCCATTCCGTGTATTACTGATATCTTATGATGTTTCTTTTTCTGTGTGACTTATTTCAGTTAGAATCATCATACCTGAATCCACTCATTGTGCTGCTAAGGGCCTGGTGACATAGATTTCATTGCTGAGTGATATTGCTTTGTAAGTAAATACCACAACTTCTTTATCCATTTTTCACTTTCTGCGATGTTGAACTTGTACTGTAAACGAGGTTCTTGTAAACAGAGGCGTCCCAAACTTTGGGGTGGCTGTGTCTTTTTGATTTTAATTTCCCTAAGCTATAGGACCATAAGTGGCAGTGCCCTAGGCTCTGTTGCTTTGTTTTTTAGATGTTTCAGGAAACACCATACACTTCTCCCGAGTGTCTGTTGGCAATTTACATCCCGCCCATCAGCATAACAAGGCTCCCAGTTCTCCATGGCCTGTCCTGCCTTTCTGGATTTTACACTTTTTTCAGATGGCCCTTTTGACCGGGGGGAAGTGAGACTTCATTGTAGTGCAGATTTCCTTTGCAAGCTTGCTTGGTTGGCCAAAAAGGGCGTATGCGTTTTTTCCTGAATATATTCAGGAAAAAACGCATACGCCCTTTTTGGCCAAGTGCATCATTGTGGACGTTCTGCCTTTTTTCCTATGCTTTCAATGCAATTCCAGTCTACCTCCTGAAATCGGTTTCCTGCAATTCTGCCCCGCTTTCAAGTCCTCTTGGCAGCCTTACTTCAGTCTATTTTTGGACGATAGCTGTCATTTATAACTCTGCAGGTTTGTGAATTACAGTGCCCCTGAGCTCCTTTCTTCAACTCGCTTTCTTGTGACCTGGCCGCAACACCGCAGGATGGCTTCAGGCCCTAATCTGGTTCCGGCCCGGCACGCTGAGCCTTTGGTTATTTCCTCTTCCTGGTGGGAAATGAGAGTTAAATTTGCCCGTCCAGACACCTCCAGCTAGTCTCTCATTGGTTCTCGCTATTCCTGTTCATCTTCCGCAGAAATTGCAAACTGGGCCAAACAGGAGGTTAAAGGCGCTGACTCTCCAAGTGGGGAGAGTGTTAGTAAAGCGTCTGGAATGTTGCACCCGAGTACCAGGGGAGGAAAACTGAGACATATTTGAACACGTCTCCCGTTCACATGGTTGATCATACTCTGGGTTCCATATGCATGTTTTAGCTGAAGGAAGAATACCTTAAACCTGGAGAGTTGAGACCCGTGTAATGGGTACCATGCAATATGACTTCATAGGGTCTTCATTTGCTCACCGAACCTCTCCAATCCTATCACTGCTGCGTTTATGCCCCTGTACACATGCTTGATTCTCTTTCGGAGACATAGCAATCCATAGGTTTTAAGATACTTACTAGTCAGGTACATTCTTAGGCGTTTAATATGCGGTGTTGAGTCCATTTCGTTGAGCAAGGAGTAGCTCTTGTCTATTCCATATTTGACTTAAGGAACTTTATCTGTGCTCATTTCAATCTCTGGTTTTATGCAGCACCCCAACTCACCTTTACCCTTAAGCAAGCATAAGTTGGTTTTCTAAATTTGAGACCCTGTTCTGTTCTGTAATTCAGTTCCTGTGTAGCCAAGTTTACATTCCGTGTATTACTGATATCTTATGATGTTTCTTTTTCTGTGTGACTTACTTCAGTTAGAATCATCATACCTGAATCCACTCATTGTGCTGCTAAGGGCCTGATGACACAGATTTCATTGCTGAGTTATATTGCTTTGTAAGTAAATACCACAACTTCTTTATTCATTTTTCACTTTCTGCGATGTTGAACTTGTACTGTAAACGAGGTTCTTGTAAACAGAGGCGTCCCAAACTTTGGGGTGGCTGTGTCTTTTTGATTTTAATTTCCCTAAGCTATAGGACCATAAGTGGAAGTGCCCTAGACTCTGTTGCTTTGTTTTTTAGATGTTTCAGGAAACACCATACACTTCTCCGGAGTGGTTGTTGGCAATTTACATCTCGCCCATCAGCATAACAAGGCTCCCAGTTCTCCATGGCCTGTCCTGCCTTTCTGGATTTTACACTTTTTTCAGATGGCCCTTTTGACTGGGGGGAAGTGAGACTTCATTATAGTGCAGATTTCCTTTGCAAGCTTGCTTGGTTGGCCAAAAAGGGCGTATGCGTTTTTTCCTGAATATATTCAGGAAAAAACGCATACGCCCTTTTTGGCCAAGTGCATCATTGTGGACGTTCTGCCTCTTTTCCTATGCTTTCAATGCAATTCCAGTCTACCTCCTGAAATCGGTTTCCTGCAATTCTGCCCCGCTTTCAAGTCCTCTTGGCAGCCTTACTTCAGTCTATTTTTGGACGATAGCTGTCATTTATAACTCTGCAGGTTTGTGAATTACAGTGCCCCTGAGCTCCTTTCTTCAACTCGCTTTCTTTTGAGCTGGCCGCAACACCGCAGGATGGCTTCAGGCCCTAATCTGGTTCCGGTACGGCACGCTGAGCCTTTGGTTATTTCCTCTTCCTGGTGGGAAATGAGAGTTAAATTTGCCCGTCCAGACACCTCCAGCTAGCCTCTCATTGGTTCTCGCTATTCCTGTTCATCTTCCGCAGAAATTGCAAACTGGGCCAAACAGGAGGTTAAAGGCGCTGACTCTCCAAGTGGGGAGAGTGTTAGTAAAGCGTCTGGAATGTTGCACCCGAGTACCAGGGGAGGAAAACTGAGACATATTTGAACACGTCTCCCGTTCACATGGTTGATCATACTTGGGTTCCACATGCATGTTTTAGCTGAAGGAAGAATACCTTAAACCTGGAGAGTTGAGACCCGTGTAATGGGTACCATGCAATATGACTTCAAAGGGTCTTCATTTGCTCACTGAACCTCTCCAATCCTATCACTGCTGCGTTTATGCCCCTGTACACATGCTTGATTCTCTTTTGGAGACATAGCAATCCATAGGTTTTACGATACTTACTAGTCAGGTACATTCTTAGGCGTTTAATATGCGGTGTTGAGTCCATTTCGTTGAGCAAGGAGTAGCTCTTGTCTATTCCATATTTGACTTAAGGAACTTTATCTGTGCTCATTTCAATCTCTGGTTTTATGCAGCACCCCAACTCACCTTTACCCTTAAGCAAGCATAAGTTGGTTTTCTAAATTTTAGACCCTGTTCTGTTCTGTAATTCAGTTCCTGTGTAGCCAAGTTTCCATTCCGTGTATTACTGATATCTTATGATGTTTCTTTTTCTGTGTGACTTATTTCAGTTAGAATCATCATACCTGAATCCACTCATTGTGCTGCTAAGGGCCTGGTGACATAGATTTCATTGCTGAGTGATATTGCTTTGTAAGTAAATACCACAACTTCTTTATCCATTTTTCACTTTCTGCGATGTTGAACTTGTACTGTAAACGAGGTTCTTGTAAACAGAGGCGTCCCAAACTTTGGGGTGGCTGTGTCTTTTTGATTTTAATTTCCCTAAGCTATAGGACCATAAGTGGCAGTGCCCTAGGCTCTGTTGCTTTGTTTTTTAGATGTTTCAGGAAACACCATACACTTCTCCCGAGTGTCTGTTGGCAATTTACATCCCGCCCATCAGCATAACAAGGCTCCCAGTTCTCCATGGCCTGTCCTGCCTTTCTGGATTTTACACTTTTTTCAGATGGCCCTTTTGACCGGGGGGAAGTGAGACTTCATTGTAGTGCAGATTTCCTTTGCAAGCTTGCTTGGTTGGCCAAAAAGGGCGTATGCGTTTTTTCCTGAATATATTCAGGAAAAAACGCATACGCCCTTTTTGGCCAAGTGCATCATTGTGGACGTTCTGCCTCTTTTCCTATGCTTTCAATGCAATTCCAGTCTACCTCCTGAAATCGGTTTCCTGCAATTCTGCCCCGCTTTCAAGTCCTCTTGGCAGCCTTACTTCAGTCTATTTTTGGACGATAGCTGTCATTTATAACTCTGCAGGTTTGTGAATTACAGTGCCCCTGAGCTCCTTTCTTCAACTCGCTTTCTTGTGAGCTGGCCGCAACACCGCAGGATGGCTTCAGGCCCTAATCTGGTTCCGGCCCGGCACGCTGAGCCTTTGGTTATTTCCTCTTCCTGGTGGGAAATGAGAGTTAAATTTGCCCGTCCAGACACCTCCAGCTAGTCTCTCATTGGTTCTCGCTATTCCTGTTCATCTTCCGCAGAAATTGCAAACTGGGCCAAACAGGAGGTTAAAGGCGCTGACTCTCCAAGTGGGGAGAGTGTTAGTAAAGCGTCTGGAATGTTGCACCCAAGTACCAGGGGAGGAAAACTGAGACATATTTGAACACGTCTCCCGTTCACATGGTTGATCATACTCTGGGTTCCATATGCATGTTTTAGCTGAAGGAAGAATACCTTAAACCTGGAGAGTTGAGACCCGTGTAATGGGTACCATGCAATATGACTTCAAAGGGTCTTCATTTGCTCACCGAACCTCTCCAATCCTATCACTGCTGCGTTTATGCCCCTGTACACATGCTTGATTCTCTTTCGGAGACATAGCAATCCATAGGTTTTAAGATACTTACTAGTCAGGTACATTCTTAGGCGTTTAATATGCGGTGTTGAGTCCATTTCGTTGAGCAAGGAGTAGCTCTTGTCTATTCCATATTTGACTTAAGGAACTTTATCTGTGCTCATTTCAATCTCTGGTTTTATGCAGCACCCCAACTCACCTTTACCCTTAAGCAAGCATAAGTTGGTTTTCTAAATTTGAGACCCTGTTCTGTTCTGTAATTCAGTTCCTGTGTAGCCAAGTTTACATTCCGTGTATTACTGATATCTTATGATGTTTCTTTTTCTGTGTGACTTACTTCAGTTAGAATCATCATACCTGAATCCACTCATTGTGCTGCTAAGGGCCTGATGACACAGATTTCATTGCTGAGTGATATTGCTTTGTAAGTAAATACCACAACTTCTTTATTCATTTTTCACTTTCTGCGATGTTGAACTTGTACTGTAAACGAGGTTCTTGTAAACAGAGGCGTCCCAAAGTTTGGGGTGGCTGTGTCTTTTTGATTTTAATTTCCCTAAGCTATAGGACCATAAGTGGAAGTGCCCTAGGCTCTGTTGCTTTGTTTTTTAGATGTTTCAGGAAACACCATACACTTCTCCGGAGTGGTTGTTGGCAATTTACATCCCGCCCATCAGCATAACAAGGCTCCCAGTTCTCCATGGCCTGTCCTGCCTTTCTGGATTTTACACTTTTTTCAGATGGCCCTTTTGACTGGGGGGAAGTGAGACTTCATTATAGTGCAGATTTCCTTTGCAAGCTTGCTTGGTTGGCCAAAAAGGGCGTATGCGTTTTTTCCTGAATATATTCAGGAAAAAACGCATACGCCCTTTTTGGCCAAGTGCATCATTGTGGACGTTCTGCCTCTTTTCCTATGCTTTCAATGCAATTCCAGTCTACCTCCTGAAATCGGTTTCCTGCAATTCTGCCCCGCTTTCAAGTCCTCTTGGCAGCCTTACTTCAGTCTATTTTTGGACGATAGCTGTCATTTATAACTCTGCAGGTTTGTGAATTACAGTGCCCCTGAGCTCCTTTCTTCAACTCGCTTTCTTTTGAGCTGGCCGCAACACCGCAGGATGGCTTCAGGCCCTAATCTGGTTCCGGTACGGCACGCTGAGCCTTTGGTTATTTCCTCTTCCTGGTGGGAAATGAGAGTTAAATTTGCCCGTCCAGACACCTCCAGCTAGCCTCTCATTGGTTCTCGCTATTCCTGTTCATCTTCCGCAGAAATTGCAAACTGGGCCAAACAGGAGGTTAAAGGCGCTGACTCTCCAAGTGGGGAGAGTGTTAGTAAAGCGTCTGGAATGTTGCACCCGAGTACCAGGGGAGGAAAACTGAGACATATTTGAACACGTCTCCCGTTCACATGGTTGATCATACTTGGGTTCCACATGCATGTTTTAGCTGAAGGAAGAATACCTTAAACCTGGAGAGTTGAGACCCGTGTAATGGGTACCATGCAATATGACTTCAAAGGGTCTTCATTTGCTCACCGAACCTCTCCAATCCTATCACTGCTGCGTTTATGCCCCTGTACACATGCTTGATTCTCTTTCGGAGACATAGCAATCCATAGGTTTTACGATACTTACTAGTCAGGTACATTCTTAGGCGTTTAATATGCGGTGTTGAGTCCATTTCGTTGAGCAAGGAGTAGCTCTTGTCTATTCCATATTTGACTTAAGGAACTTTATCTGTGCTCATTTCAATCTCTGGTTTTATGCAGCACCCCAACTCACCTTTACCCTTAAGCAAGCATAAGTTGGTTTTCTAAATTTTAGACCCTGTTCTGTTCTGTAATTCAGTTCCTGTGTAGCCAAGTTTCCATTCCGTGTATTACTGATATCTTATGATGTTTCTTTTTCTGTGTGACTTATTTCAGTTAGAATCATCATACCTGAATCCACTCATTGTGCTGCTAAGGGCCTGGTGACATAGATTTCATTGCTGAGTGATATTGCTTTGTAAGTAAATACCACAACTTCTTTATCCATTTTTCACTTTCTGCGATGTTGAACTTGTACTGTAAACGAGGTTCTTGTAAACAGAGGCGTCCCAAACTTTGGGGTGGCTGTGTCTTTTTGATTTTAATTTCCCTAAGCTATAGGACCATAAGTGGCAGTGCCCTAGGCTCTGTTGCTTTGTTTTTTAGATGTTTCAGGAAACACCATACACTTCTCCCGAGTGTCTGTTGGCAATTTACATCCCGCCCATCAGCATAACAAGGCTCCCAGTTCTCCATGGCCTGTCCTGCCTTTCTGGATTTTACACTTTTTTCAGATGGCCCTTTTGACCGGGGGGAAGTGAGACTTCATTGTAGTGCAGATTTCCTTTGCAAGCTTGCTTGGTTGGCCAAAAAGGGCGTATGCGTTTTTTCCTGAATATATTCAGGAAAAAACGCATACGCCCTTTTTGGCCAAGTGCATCATTGTGGACGTTCTGCCTCTTTTCCTATGCTTTCAATGCAATTCCAGTCTACCTCCTGAAATCGGTTTCCTGCAATTCTGCCCCGCTTTCAAGTCCTCTTGGCAGCCTTACTTCAGTCTATTTTTGGACGATAGCTGTCATTTATAACTCTGCAGGTTTGTGAATTACAGTGCCCCTGAGCTCCTTTCTTCAACTCGCTTTCTTGTGACCTGGCCGCAACACCGCAGGATGGCTTCAGGCCCTAATCTGGTTCCGGCCCGGCACGCTGAGCCTTTGGTTATTTCCTCTTCCTGGTGGGAAATGAGAGTTAAATTTGCCCGTCCAGACACCTCCAGCTAGTCTCTCATTGGTTCTCGCTATTCCTGTTCATCTTCCGCAGAAATTGCAAACTGGGCCAAACAGGAGGTTAAAGGCGCTGACTCTCCAAGTGGGGAGAGTGTTAGTAAAGCGTCTGGAATGTTGCACCCGAGTACCAGGGGAGGAAAACTGAGACATATTTGAACACGTCTCCCGTTCACATGGTTGATCATACTCTGGGTTCCATATGCATGTTTTAGCTGAAGGAAGAATACCTTAAACCTGGAGAGTTGAGACCCGTGTAATGGGTACCATGCAATATGACTTCAAAGGGTCTTCATTTGCTCACCGAACCTCTCCAATCCTATCACTGCTGCGTTTATGCCCCTGTACACATGCTTGATTCTCTTTCGGAGACATAGCAATCCATAGGTTTTAAGATACTTACTAGTCAGGTACATTCTTAGGCGTTTAATATGCGGTGTTGAGTCCATTTCGTTGAGCAAGGAGTAGCTCTTGTCTATTCCATATTTGACTTAAGGAACTTTATCTGTGCTCATTTCAATCTCTGGTTTTATGCAGCACCCCAACTCACCTTTACCCTTAAGCAAGCATAAGTTGGTTTTCTAAATTTGAGACCCTGTTCTGTTCTGTAATTCAGTTCCTGTGTAGCCAAGTTTACATTCCGTGTATTACTGATATCTTATGATGTTTCTTTTTCTGTGTGACTTACTTCAGTTAGAATCATCATACCTGAATCCACTCATTGTGCTGCTAAGGGCCTGATGACACAGATTTCATTGCTGAGTTATATTGCTTTGTAAGTAAATACCACAACTTCTTTATTCATTTTTCACTTTCTGCGATGTTGAACTTGTACTGTAAACGAGGTTCTTGTAAACAGAGGCGTCCCAAACTTTGGGGTGGCTGTGTCTTTTTGATTTTAATTTCCCTAAGCTATAGGACCATAAGTGGAAGTGCCCTAGACTCTGTTGCTTTGTTTTTTAGATGTTTCAGGAAACACCATACACTTCTCCGGAGTGGTTGTTGGCAATTTACATCCCGCCCATCAGCATAACAAGGCTCCCAGTTCTCCATGGCCTGTCCTGCCTTTCTGGATTTTACACTTTTTTCAGATGGCCCTTTTGACTGGGGGGAAGTGAGACTTCATTATAGTGCAGATTTCCTTTGCAAGCTTGCTTGGTTGGCCAAAAAGGGCGTATGCGTTTTTTCCTGAATATATTCAGGAAAAAACGCATACGCCCTTTTTGGCCAAGTGCATCATTGTGGACGTTCTGCCTCTTTTCCTATGCTTTCAATGCAATTCCAGTCTACCTCCTGAAATCGGTTTCCTGCAATTCTGCCCCGCTTTCAAGTCCTCTTGGCAGCCTTACTTCAGTCTATTTTTGGACGATAGCTGTCATTTATAACTCTGCAGGTTTGTGAATTACAGTGCCCCTGAGCTCCTTTCTTCAACTCGCTTTCTTTTGAGCTGGCCGCAACACCGCAGGATGGCTTCAGGCCCTAATCTGGTTCCGGTACGGCACGCTGAGCCTTTGGTTATTTCCTCTTCCTGGTGGGAAATGAGAGTTAAATTTGCCCGTCCAGACACCTCCAGCTAGCCTCTCATTGGTTCTCGCTATTCCTGTTCATCTTCCGCAGAAATTGCAAACTGGGCCAAACAGGAGGTTAAAGGCGCTGACTCTCCAAGTGGGGAGAGTGTTAGTAAAGCGTCTGGAATGTTGCACCCGAGTACCAGGGGAGGAAAACTGAGACATATTTGAACACGTCTCCCGTTCACATGGTTGATCATACTTGGGTTCCACATGCATGTTTTAGCTGAAGGAAGAATACCTTAAACCTGGAGAGTTGAGACCCGTGTAATGGGTACCATGCAATATGACTTCAAAGGGTCTTCATTTGCTCACCGAACCTCTCCAATCCTATCACTGCTGCGTTTATGCCCCTGTACACATGCTTGATTCTCTTTTGGAGACATAGCAATCCATAGGTTTTACGATACTTACTAGTCAGGTACATTCTTAGGCGTTTAATATGCGGTGTTGAGTCCATTTCGTTGAGCAAGGAGTAGCTCTTGTCTATTCCATATTTGACTTAAGGAACTTTATCTGTGCTCATTTCAATCTCTGGTTTTATGCAGCACCCCAACTCACCTTTACCCTTAAGCAAGCATAAGTTGGTTTTCTAAATTTTAGACCCTGTTCTGTTCTGTAATTCAGTTCCTGTGTAGCCAAGTTTCCATTCCGTGTATTACTGATATCTTATGATGTTTCTTTTTCTGTGTGACTTATTTCAGTTAGAATCATCATACCTGAATCCACTCATTGTGCTGCTAAGGGCCTGGTGACATAGATTTCATTGCTGAGTGATATTGCTTTGTAAGTAAATACCACAACTTCTTTATCCATTTTTCACTTTCTGCGATGTTGAACTTGTACTGTAAACGAGGTT
Organism: Stenella coeruleoalba; assembly: GCF_951394435.1. NCBI lineage: Eukaryota > Metazoa > Chordata > Mammalia > Artiodactyla > Delphinidae > Stenella > Stenella coeruleoalba. Next base: position 1,078,387 of record NW_027645889.1, on the reverse strand, counting down.
CTTGTAAACAGAGGCGTCCCAAACTTTGGGGTGGCTGTGTCTTTTTGATTTTAATTTCCCTAAGCTATAGGACCATAAGTGGCAGTGCCCTAGGCTCTGTTGCTTTGTTTTTTAGATGTTTCAGGAAACACCATACACTTCTCCCGAGTGTCTGTTGGCAATTTACATCCCGCCCATCAGCATAACAAGGCTCCCAGTTCTCCATGGCCTGTCCTGCCTTTCTGGATTTTACACTTTTTTCAGATGGCCCTTTTGACCGGGGGGAAGTGAGACTTCATTGTAGTGCAGATTTCCTTTGCAAGCTTGCTTGGTTGGCCAAAAAGGGCGTATGCGTTTTTTCCTGAATATATTCAGGAAAAAACGCATACGCCCTTTTTGGCCAAGTGCATCATTGTGGACGTTCTGCCTCTTTTCCTATGCTTTCAATGCAATTCCAGTCTACCTCCTGAAATCGGTTTCCTGCAATTCTGCCCCGCTTTCAAGTCCTCTTGGCAGCCTTACTTCAGTCTATTTTTGGACGATAGCTGTCATTTATAACTCTGCAGGTTTGTGAATTACAGTGCCCCTGAGCTCCTTTCTTCAACTCGCTTTCTTGTGAGCTGGCCGCAACACCGCAGGATGGCTTCAGGCCCTAATCTGGTTCCGGCCCGGCACGCTGAGCCTTTGGTTATTTCCTCTTCCTGGTGGGAAATGAGAGTTAAATTTGCCCGTCCAGACACCTCCAGCTAGTCTCTCATTGGTTCTCGCTATTCCTGTTCATCTTCCGCAGAAATTGCAAACTGGGCCAAACAGGAGGTTAAAGGCGCTGACTCTCCAAGTGGGGAGAGTGTTAGTAAAGCGTCTGGAATGTTGCACCCAAGTACCAGGGGAGGAAAACTGAGACATATTTGAACACGTCTCCCGTTCACATGGTTGATCATACTCTGGGTTCCATATGCATGTTTTAGCTGAAGGAAGAATACCTTAAACCTGGAGAGTTGAGACCCGTGTAATGGGTACCATGCAATATGACTTCAAAGGGTCTTCATTTGCTCACCGAACCTCTCCAATCCTATCACTGCTGCGTTTATGCCCCTGTACACATGCTTGATTCTCTTTCGGAGACATAGCAATCCATAGGTTTTAAGATACTTACTAGTCAGGTACATTCTTAGGCGTTTAATATGCGGTGTTGAGTCCATTTCGTTGAGCAAGGAGTAGCTCTTGTCTATTCCATATTTGACTTAAGGAACTTTATCTGTGCTCATTTCAATCTCTGGTTTTATGCAGCACCCCAACTCACCTTTACCCTTAAGCAAGCATAAGTTGGTTTTCTAAATTTGAGACCCTGTTCTGTTCTGTAATTCAGTTCCTGTGTAGCCAAGTTTACATTCCGTGTATTACTGATATCTTATGATGTTTCTTTTTCTGTGTGACTTACTTCAGTTAGAATCATCATACCTGAATCCACTCATTGTGCTGCTAAGGGCCTGATGACACAGATTTCATTGCTGAGTGATATTGCTTTGTAAGTAAATACCACAACTTCTTTATTCATTTTTCACTTTCTGCGATGTTGAACTTGTACTGTAAACGAGGTTCTTGTAAACAGAGGCGTCCCAAAGTTTGGGGTGGCTGTGTCTTTTTGATTTTAATTTCCCTAAGCTATAGGACCATAAGTGGAAGTGCCCTAGGCTCTGTTGCTTTGTTTTTTAGATGTTTCAGGAAACACCATACACTTCTCCGGAGTGGTTGTTGGCAATTTACATCCCGCCCATCAGCATAACAAGGCTCCCAGTTCTCCATGGCCTGTCCTGCCTTTCTGGATTTTACACTTTTTTCAGATGGCCCTTTTGACTGGGGGGAAGTGAGACTTCATTATAGTGCAGATTTCCTTTGCAAGCTTGCTTGGTTGGCCAAAAAGGGCGTATGCGTTTTTTCCTGAATATATTCAGGAAAAAACGCATACGCCCTTTTTGGCCAAGTGCATCATTGTGGACGTTCTGCCTCTTTTCCTATGCTTTCAATGCAATTCCAGTCTACCTCCTGAAATCGGTTTCCTGCAATTCTGCCCCGCTTTCAAGTCCTCTTGGCAGCCTTACTTCAGTCTATTTTTGGACGATAGCTGTCATTTATAACTCTGCAGGTTTGTGAATTACAGTGCCCCTGAGCTCCTTTCTTCAACTCGCTTTCTTTTGAGCTGGCCGCAACACCGCAGGATGGCTTCAGGCCCTAATCTGGTTCCGGTACGGCACGCTGAGCCTTTGGTTATTTCCTCTTCCTGGTGGGAAATGAGAGTTAAATTTGCCCGTCCAGACACCTCCAGCTAGCCTCTCATTGGTTCTCACTATTCCTGTTCATCTTCCGCAGAAATTGCAAACTGGGCCAAACAGGAGGTTAAAGGCGCTGACTCTCCAAGTGGGGAGAGTGTTAGTAAAGCGTCTGGAATGTTGCACCCGAGTACCAGGGGAGGAAAACTGAGACATATTTGAACACGTCTCCCGTTCACATGGTTGATCATACTTGGGTTCCACATGCATGTTTTAGCTGAAGGAAGAATACCTTAAACCTGGAGAGTTGAGACCCGTGTAATGGGTACCATGCAATATGACTTCAAAGGGTCTTCATTTGCTCACCGAACCTCTCCAATCCTATCACTGCTGCGTTTATGCCCCTGTACACATGCTTCATTCTCTTTCGGAGACATAGCAATCCATAGGTTTTAAGATACTTACTAGTCAGGTACATTCTTAGGCGTTTAATATGGGGTGTTGAGTCCATTTCGTTGAGCAAGGAGTAGCTCTTGTCTATTCCATATTTGGCTTAAGGAACTTTATCTGTGCTCATTTCAATCTCTGGTTTTATGCAGCACCCCTACTCACCTTTACCCTTAAGCAAGAATAAGTTGGTTTTCTAAATTTGAGACCCTGTTCTGTTCTGTAATTCAGTTCCTGTGTAGCCAAGTTTACATTCCGTGTATTACTGATATCTTATGATGTTTCTTTTTCTGTGTGACTTACTTCAGTTAGAATCATCATACCTGAATCCACTCATTGTGCTGCTAAGGGCCTGATGACACAGATTTCATTGCTGAGTGATATTGCTTTGTAAGTAAATACCACAACTTCTTTATCCATTTTTCACTTTCTGCGATGTTGAACTTGTACTGTAAACGAGGTTCTTGTAAACAGAGCCGTTCCAAACTTTGGGGTGGCTGTGTCTTTTTGATTTTAATTTCCCTAAGCTATAGGACCATAAGTGGAAGTGCCCTAGGCTCTGTTGCTTTGTTTTTTAGATGTTTCAGGAAACACCATACACTTCTCCCAAGTGTCTGTTGGCAATTTACATCCCGCCCATCAGCATAACAAGGCTCCCAGTTCTCAATGGCCTGTTGCCTTTCTGGATTTTACACTTTTTTCAGATGGCCCTTTTGGCTGGGGGGAAGTGAGACTTCATTGTAGTGCAGATTTCCTTTGCAAGCTTGCTTGGTTGGCCAAAAAGGGCATATGCGTTTTTTCCTGAATATATTCAGGAAAAAACGCATACGCCCTTTTTGGCCAAGTGCATCATTGTGGACGTTCTGCCTCTTTTCCTATGCTTTCAATGCAATTCCAGTCTACCTCCTGAAATCGGTTTCCTGCAATTCTGCCCCGCTTTCAAGTCCTCTTGGCAGCCTTACTTCAGTCTATTTTTGGACGATAGCTGTCATTTATAACTCTGCAGGTTTGTGAATTACAGTGCCCCTGAGCTCCTTTCTTCAACTCACTTTCTTGTGACCTGGCCGCAACACCGCAGGATGGCTTCAGGCCCTAATCTGGTTCCGGTACGGCACGCTGAGCCTTTGGTTATTTCCTCTTCCTGGTGGGAAATGAGAGTTAAATTTGCCCGTCCAGACACCTCCAGCTAGCCTCTCATTGGTTCTCGCTATTCCTGTTCATCTTCCGCAGAAATTGCAAACTGGGCCAAACAGGAGGTTAAAGGCGCTGACTCTCCAAGTGGGGAGAGTGTTAGTAAAGCGTCTGGAATGTTGCACCCGAGTACCAGGGGAGGAAAACTGAGACATATTTGAACACGTCTCCCGTTCACATGGTTGATCATACTTGGGTTCCACATGCATGTTTTAGCTGAAGGAAGAATACCTTAAACCTGGAGAGTTGAGACCCGTGTAATGGGTACCATGCAATATGACTTCAAAGGGTCTTCATTTGCTCACCGAACCTCTCCAATCCTATCACTGCTGCGTTTATGCCCCTGTACACATGCTTGATTCTCTTTCGGAGACATAGCAATCCATAGGTTTTACGATACTTACTAGTCAGGTACATTCTTAGGCGTTTAATATGGGGTGTTGAGTCCATTTCGTTGAGCAAGGAGTAGCTCTTGTCTATTCCATATTTGGCTTAAGGAACTTTATCTGTGCTCATTTCAATCTCTGGTTTTATGCAGCACCCCTACTCACCTTTATCCTTAAGCAAGAATAAGTTGGTTTTCTAAATTTGAGACCCTGTTCTGTTCTGTAATTCAGTTCCTGTGTAGCCAAGTTTACATTCCGTGTATTACTGATATCTTATGATGTTTCTTTTTCTGTGTGACTTATTTCAGTTAGAACCATCGTACCTGAATCCACTCATTGTGCTGCTAAGGGCCTGATGACACAGATTTCATTGCTGAGTGATATTGCTTTGTAAGTAAATACCACAACTTCTTTATCCATTTTTCACTTTCTGCGATGTTGAACTTGTACGGTAAACGAGGTTCTTGTAAACAGAGGCGTCCCAAACTTTGGGGTGGCTGTGTCTTTTTGATTTTAATTTCCCTAAGCTATAGGACCATAAGTGGAAGTGCCCTAGGTTCTGTTGCTTTGTTTTTTAGATGTTTCAGGAAACACCATACACTTCTCCCGAGTGGTTGTTGGCAATTTACATCCCGCCCATCAGCATAACAAGGCTCCCAGTTCTCCATGGCCTGTCCTGCCTTTCTGGATTTTACACTTTTTTCAGATGGCCCTTTTGACCGGGGGGAAGTGAGACTTCATTGTAGTGCAGATTTCCTTTGCAAGCTTGCTTGGTTGGCCAAAAAGGGCGTATGCGTTTTTTCCTGAATATATTCAGGAAAAAACGCATACGCCCTTTTTGGCCAAGTGCATCATTGTGGACGTTCTGCCTCTTTTCCTATGCTTTCAATGCAATTCCAGTCTACCTCCTGAAATCGGTTTCCTGCAATTCTGCCCCGCTTTCAAGTCCTCTTGGCAGCCTTACTTCAGTGTATTTTTGGACGATAGCTGTCATTTATAACTCTGCAGGTTTGTGAATTACAGTGCCCCTGAGCTCCTTTCTTCAACTCGCTTTCTTGTGACCTGGCCGCAACACCGCAGGATGGCTTCAGGCCCTAATCTGGTTCCGGTACGGCACGCTGAGCCTTTGGTTATTTCCTCTTCCTGGTGGGAAATGAGAGTTAAATTTGCCCGTCCAGACACCTCCAGCTAGCCTCTCATTGGTTCTCGCTATTCCTGTTCATCTTCCGCAGAAATTGCAAACTGGGCCAAACAGGAGGTTAAAGGCGCTGACTCTCCAAGTGGGGAGAGTGTTAGTAAAGCGTCTGGAATGTTGCACCCGAGTACCAGGGGAGGAAAACTGAGACATATTTGAACACGTCTCCCGTTCACATGGTTGATCATACTCTAGGTTCCACATGCATGTTTTAGCTGAAGGAAGAATACCTTAAACCTGGAGAGTTGAGACCCGTGTAATGGGTACCATGCAATATGACTTCAAAGGGTCTTCATTTGCTCACCGAACCTCTCCAATCCTATCACTGCTGCGTTTATGCCCCTGTACACATGCTTGATTCTCTTTCGGAGACATAGCAATCCATAGGTTTTACGATACTTACTAGTCAGGTACATTCTTAGGCGTTTAATATGCGGTGTTGAGTCCATTTCGTTGAGCAAGGAGTAGCTCTTGTCTATTCCATATTTGACTTAAGGAACTTTATCTGTGCTCATTTCAATCTCTGGTTTTATGCAGCACCCCAACTCACCTTTACCCTTAAGCAAGCATAAGTTGGTTTTCTAAATTTGAGACCCTGTTCTGTTCTGTAATTCAGTTCCTGTGTAGCCAAGTTTCCATTCCGTGTATTACTGATATCTTATGATGTTTCTTTTTCTGTGTGACTTATTTCAGTTAGAATCATCATACCTGAATCCACTCATTGTGCTGCTAAGGGCCTGATGACATAGATTTCATTGCTGAGTGATATTGCTTTGTAAGTAAATACCACAACTTCTTTATCCATTTTTCACTTTCTGCGATGTTGAACTTGTACTGTAAACGAGGTTCTTGTAAACAGAGGCGTCCCAAACTTTGGGGTGGCTGTGTCTTTTTGATTTTAATTTCCCTAAGCTATAGGACCATAAGTGGCAGTGCCCTAGGCTCTGTTGCTTTGTTTTTTAGATGTTTCAGGAAACACCATACACTTCTCCCGAGTGTCTGTTGGCAATTTACATCCCGCCCATCAGCATAACAAGGCTCCCAGTTCTCCATGGCCTGTCCTGCCTTTCTGGATTTTACACTTTTTTCAGATGGCCCTTTTGACCGGTGGGAAGTGAGACTTCATTGTAGTGCAGATTTCCTTTGCAAGCTTGCTTGGTTGGCCAAAAAGGGCGTATGCGTTTTTTCCTGAATATATTCAGGAAAAAACGCATACGCCCTTTTTGGCCAAGTGCATCATTGTGGACGTTCTGCCTCTTTTCCTATGCTTTCAATGCAATTCCAGTCTACCTCCTGAGATCGGTTTCCTGCAATTCTGCCCCGCTTTCAAGTCCTCTTGGCAGCCTTACTTCAGTCTATTTTTGGACGATAGCTGTCATTTATAACTCTGCAGGTTTGTGAATTACAGTGCCCCTGAGCTCCTTTCTTCAACTCGCTTTCTTTTGAGCTGGCCGCAACACCGCAGGATGGCTTCAGGCCCTAATCTGGTTCCGGCCCGGCACGCTGAGCCTTTGGTTATTTCCTCTTCCTGGTGGGAAATGAGAGTTAAATTTGCCCGTCCAGACACCTCCAGCTAGCCTCTCATTGGTTCTCGCTATTCCTGTTCATCTTCCGCAGAAATTGCAAACTGGGCCAAACAGGAGGTTAAAGGCGCTGACTCTCCAAGTGGGGAGAGTGTTAGTAAAGCGTCTGGAATGTTGCACCCGAGTACCAGGGGAGGAAAACTGAGACATATTTGAACACGTCTCCCGTTCACATGGTTGATCATACTTGGGTTCCACATGCATGTTTTAGCTGAAGGAAGAATACCTTAAACCTGGGTAGTTGAAACCCGTGGAATGGGTACCATGCAATATGACTTCAAAGGGTCTTCATTTGCTCACCGAACCTCTCCAATCCTATCACTGCTGCGTTTATGCCCCTGTACACATGCTTGATTCTCTTTCGGAGACATAGCAATCCATAGGTTTTAAGATACTTACTAGTCAGGTACATTCTTAGGCGTTTAATATGGGGTGTTGAGTCCATTTCGTTGAGCAAGGAGTAGCTCTTGTCTATTCCATATTTGGCTTAAGGAACTTTATCTGTGCTCATTTCAATCTCTGGTTTTATGCAGCACCCCTACTCACCTTTACCCTTAAGCAAGAATAAGTTGGTTTTCTAAATTTGAGACCCTGTTCTGTTCTGTAATTCAGTTCCTGTGTAGCCAAGTTTACATTCCGTGTATTACTGATATCTTATGATGTTTCTTTTTCTGTGTGACTTATTTCAGTTAGAATCATCATACCTGAATCCACTCATTGTGCTGCTAAGGGCCTGATGACACAGATTTCATTGCTGAGTGATATTGCTTTGTAAGTAAATACCACAACTTCTTTATTCATTTTTCACTTTCTGCGATGTTGAACTTGTACTGTAAACGAGGTTCTTGTAAACAGAGGCGTCCCAAACTTTGGGGTGGCTGTGTCTTTTTGATTTTAATTTCCCTAAGCTATAGGACCATAAGTGGAAGTGCCCTAGGTTCTGTTGCTTTGTTTTTTAGATGTTTCAGGAAACACCATACACTTCTCCCGAGTGGTTGTTGGCAATTTACATCCCGCCCATCAGCATAACAAGGCTCCCAGTTCTCCATGGCCTGTCCTGCCTTTCTGGATTTTACACTTTTTTCAGATGGCCCTTTTGACCGGGGGGAAGTGAGACTTCATTGTAGTGCAGATTTCCTTTGCAAGCTTGCTTGGTTGGCCAAAAAGGGCGTATGCGTTTTTTCCTGAATATATTCAGGAAAAAACGCATACGCCCTTTTTGGCCAAGTGCATCATTGTGGACGTTCTGCCTCTTTTCCTATGCTTTCAATGCAATTCCAGTCTACCTCCTGAAATCGGTTTCCTGCAATTCTGCCCCGCTTTCAAGTCCTCTTGGCAGCCTTACTTCAGTCTATTTTTGGACGATAGCTGTCATTTATAACTCTGCAGGTTTGTGAATTACAGTGCCCCTGAGCTCCTTTCTTCAACTCGCTTTCTTGTGACCTGGCCGCAACACCGCAGGATGGCTTCAGGCCCTAATCTGGTTCCGGCCCGGCATGGTGAGCCTTTGGTTAATTCCTCTTCCTGGTGGGAAATGAGAGTTAAATTTGCCCGTCCAGACACCTCCAGCTAGCCTCTCATTGGTTCTCGCTATTCCTGTTCATCTTCCGCAGAAATTGCAAACTGGGCCAAACAGGAGGTTAAAGGGACTGACTCTCCAAGTGGGGAGAGTGTTAGTAAAGCGTCTGGAATGTTGCACCCGAGTACCAGGGGAGGAAAACTGAGACATATTTGAACACGTCTCCCGATCACATGGTTGATCATACTCTAGGTTCCACATGCATGTTTTAGCTGAAGGAAGAATACCTTAAACCTGGGTAGTTGAAACCCGTGGAATGGGTACCATGCAATATGACTTCAAAGGGTCTTCATTTGCTCACCGAACCTCTCCAATCCTATCACTGCTGCGTTTATGCCCCTGTACACATGCTTGATTCTCTTTCGGAGACATAGCAATCCATAGGTTTTAAGATACTTACTAGTCAGGTACATTCTTAGGCGTTTAATATGGGGTGTTGAGTCCATTTCGTTGAGCAAGGAGTAGCTCTTGTCTATTCCATATTTGGCTTAAGGAACTTTATCTGTGCTCATTTCAATCTCTGGTTTTATGCAGCACCCCTACTCACCTTTACCCTTAAGCAAGAATAAGTTGGTTTTCTAAATTTGAGACCCTGTTCTGTTCTGTAATTCAGTTCCTGTGTAGCCAAGTTTACATTCCGTGTATTACTGATATCTTATGATGTTTCTTTTTCTGTGTGACTTACTTCAGTTAGAATCATCATACCTGAATCCACTCATTGTGCTGCTAAGGGCCTGATGACACAGATTTCATTGCTGAGTGATATTGCTTTGTAAGTAAATACCACAACTTCTTTATCCATTTTTCACTTTCTGCGATGTTGAACTTGTACTGTAAACGAGGTTCTTGTAAACAGAGCCGTTCCAAACTTTGGGGTGGCTGTGTCTTTTTGATTTTAATTTCCCTAAGCTATAGGACCATAAGTGGAAGTGCCCTAGGCTCTGTTGCTTTGTTTTTTAGATGTTTCAGGAAACACCATACACTTCTCCCAAGTGTCTGTTGGCAATTTACATCCCGCCCATCAGCATAACAAGGCTCCCAGTTCTCAATGGCCTGTTGCCTTTCTGGATTTTACACTTTTTTCAGATGGCCCTTTTGGCTGGGGGGAAGTGAGACTTCATTGTAGTGCAGATTTCCTTTGCAAGCTTGCTTGGTTGGCCAAAAAGGGCATATGCGTTTTTTCCTGAATATATTCAGGAAAAAACGCATACGCCCTTTTTGGCCAAGTGCATCATTGTGGACGTTCTGCCTCTTTTCCTATGCTTTCAATGCAATTCCAGTCTACCTCCTGAAATCGGTTTCCTGCAATTCTGCCCCGCTTTCAAGTCCTCTTGGCAGCCTTACTTCAGTCTATTTTTGGACGATAGCTGTCATTTATAACTCTGCAGGTTTGTGAATTACAGTGCCCCTGAGCTCCTTTCTTCAACTCGCTTTCTTGTGACCTGGTCGCAACACCGCAGGATGGCTTCAGGCCCTAATCTGGGTCCGGCCCGGCATGCTGAGCCTTTGGTTAATTCCTCTTCCTGGTGGGAAATGAGAGTTAAATTTGCCCGTACAGACACCTCCAGCTAGCCTCTCATTGGTTCTCGCTATTCCTGTTCATCTTCCGCAGAAATTGCAAACTGGGCCAAACAGGAGGTTAAAGGGACTGACTCTCCAAGTGGGGAGAGTGTTAGTAAAGCGTCTGGAATGTTGCACCCGAGTACCAGGGGAGGAAAACTGAGACATATTTGAACACGTCTCCCGATCACATGGTTGATCATACTCTAGGTTCCACATGCATGTTTTAGCTGAAGGAAGAATACCTTAAACCTGGGTAGTTGAAACCCGTGGAATGGGTACCATGCAATATGACTTCAAAGGGTCTTCATTTGCTCACCGAACCTCTCCAATCCTATCACTGCTGCGTTTATGCCCCTGTACACATGCTTGATTCTCTTTCGGAGACATAGCAATCCATAGGTTTTAAGATACTTACTAGTCAGGTACATTCTTAGGCGTTTAATATGGGGTGTTGAGTCCATTTCGTTGAGCAAGGAGTAGCTCTTGTCTATTCCATATTTGGCTTAAGGAACTTTATCTGTGCTCATTTCAATCTCTGGTTTTACGCAGCACCCCTAATCACCTTTACCCTTAAGCAAGAATAAGTTGGTTTTCTAAATTTGAGACCCTGTTCTGTTCTGTAATTCAGTTCCTGTGTAGCCAAGTTTACATTCCGTGTATTACTGATATCTTATGATGTTTCTTTTTCTGTGTGACTTATTTCAGTTAGAACCATCATACCTGAATCCACTCATTGTGCTGCTAAGGGCCTGATGACACAGATTTCATTGCTGAGTGATATTGCTTTGTAAGTAAATACCACAACTTCTTTATTCATTTTTCACTTTCTGCGATGTTGAACTTGTACTGTAAACGAGGTTCTTGTAAACAGAGGCGTCCCAAACTTTGGGGTGGCTGTGTCTTTTTGATTTTAATTTCCCGAAGCTATAGGACCATAAGTGGAAGTGCCCTAGGTTCTGTTGCTTTGTTTTTTAGATGTTTCAGGAAACACCATACACTTCTCCCGAGTGGTTGTTGGCAATTTACATCCCGCCCATCAGCATAACAAGGCTCCCAGTTCTCCATGGCCTGTCCTGCCTTTCTGGATTTTACACTTTTTTCAGATGGCCCTTTTGACCGGGGGGAAGTGAGACTTCATTGTAGTGCAGATTTCCTTTGCAAGCTTGCTTGGTTGGCCAAAAAGGGCGTATGCGTTTTTTCCTGAATATATTCAGGAAAAAACGCATACGCCCTTTTTGGCCAAGTGCATCATTGTGGACGTTCTGCCTCTTTTCCTATGCTTTCAATGCAATTCCAGTCTACCTCCTGAAATCGGTTTCCTGCAATTCTGCCCCGCTTTCAAGTCCTCTTGGCAGCCTTACTTCAGTCTATTTTTGGACGATAGCTGTCATTTATAACTCTGCAGGTTTGTGAATTACAGTGCCCCTGAGCTCCTTTCTTCAACTCGCTTTCTTGTGACCTGGCCGCAACACCGCAGGATGGCTTCAGGCCCTAATCTGGTTCCGGTACGGCACGCTGAGCCTTTGGTTATTTCCTCTTCCTGGTGGGAAATGAGAGTTAAATTTGCCCGTCCAGACACCTCCAGCTAGCCTCTCATTGGTTCTCGCTATTCCTGTTCATCTTCCGCAGAAATTGCAAACTGGGCCAAACAGGAGGTTAAAGGCGCTGACTCTCCAAGTGGGGAGAGTGTTAGTAAAGCGTCTGGAATGTTGCACCCGAGTACCAGGGGAGGAAAACTGAGACATATTTGAACACGTCTCCCGTTCACATGGTTGATCATACTTGGGTTCCACATGCATGTTTTAGCTGAAGGAAGAATACCTTAAACCTGGAGAGTTAAGACCCGTGTAATGGGTACCATGCAATATGACTTCAAAGGGTCTTCATTTGCTCACCGAACCTCTCCAATCCTATCACTGCTGCGTTTATGCCCCTGTACACATGCTTGATTCTCTTTCGGAGACATAGCAATCCATAGGTTTTACGATACTTACTAGTCAGGTACATTCTTAGGCGTTTAATATGCGGTGTTGAGTCCATTTCGTTGAGCAAGGAGTAGCTCTTGTCTATTCCATATTTGACTTAAGGAACTTTATCTGTGCTCATTTCAATCTCTGGTTTTATGCAGCACCCCAACTCACCTTTACCCTTAAGCAAGCATAAGTTGGTTTTCTAAATTTGAGACCCTGTTCTGTTCTGTAATTCAGTTCCTGTGTAGCCAAGTTTACATTCCGTGTATTACTGATATCTTATGATGTTTCTTTTTCTGTGTGACTTATTTCAGTTAGAATCATCATACCTGAATCCACTCATTGTGCTGCTAAGGGCCTGATGACATAGATTTCATTGCTGAGTGATATTGCTTTGTAAGTAAATACCACAACTTCTTTATCCATTTTTCACTTTCTGCGATGTTGAACTTGTACTGTAAACGAGGTTCTTGTAAACAGAGGCGTCCCAAACTTTGGGGTGGCTGTGTCTTTTTGATTTTAATTTCCCTAAGCTATAGGACCATAAGTGGCAGTGCCCTAGGCTCTGTTGCTTTGTTTTTTAGATGTTTCAGGAAACACCATACACTTCTCCCGAGTGTCTGTTGGCAATTTACATCCCGCCCATCAGCATAACAAGGCTCCCAGTTCTCCATGGCCTGTCCTGCCTTTCTGGATTTTACACTTTTTTCAGATGGCCCTTTTGACCGGGGGGAAGTGAGACTTCATTGTAGTGCAGATTTCCTTTGCAAGCTTGCTTGGTTGGCCAAAAAGGGCGTATGCGTTTTTTCCTGAATATATTCAGGAAAAAACGCATACGCCCTTTTTGGCCAAGTGCATCATTGTGGACGTTCTGCCTCTTTTCCTATGCTTTCAATGCAATTCCAGTCTACCTCCTGAGATCGGTTTCTTGCAATTCTGCCCCGCTTTCAAGTCCTCTTGGCAGCCTTACTTCAGTCTATTTTTGGACGATAGCTGTCATTTATAACTCTGCAGGTTTGTGAATTACAGTGCCCCTGAGCTCCTTTCTTCAACTCGCTTTCTTGTGACCTGGCCGCAACACCGCAGGATGGCTTCAGGCCCTAATCTGGTTCCGGCACGGCACGCTGAGCCTTTGGTTATTTCCTCTTCCTGGTGGGAAATGAGAGTTAAATTTGCCCGTCCAGACACCTCCAGCTAGTCTCTCATTGGTTCTCGCTATTCCTGTTCATCTTCCGCAGAAATTGCAAACTGGGCCAAACAGGAGGTTAAAGACGCTGACTCTCCAAGTGGAGAGAGTGTTAGTAAAGCGTCTGGAATGTTGCACCCGAGTACCAGGGGAGGAAAACTGAGACATATTTGAACACGTCTCCCGTTCACATGGTTGATCATACTTGGGTTCCACATGCATGTTTTAGCTGAAGGAAGAATACCTTAAACCTGGAGAGTTAAGACCCGTGTAATGGGTACCATGCAATATGACTTCAAAGGGTCTTCATTTGCTCACCGAACCTCTCCAATCCTATCACTGCTGCGTTTATGCCCCTGTACACATGCTTGATTCTCTTTCGGAGACATAGCAATCCATAGGTTTTAAGATACTTACTAGTCAGGTACATTCTTAGGCGTTTAATATGCGGTGTTGAGTCCATTTCGTTGAGCAAGGAGTAGCTCTTGTCTATTCCATATTTGACTTAAGGAACTTTATCTGTGCTCATTTCAATCTCTGGTTTTATGCAGCAGCCCAACTCACCTTTACCCTTAAGCAAGCATAAGTTGGTTTTCTTAATTTGAGACCCTGTTCTGTTCTGTAATTCAGTTCCTGTGTAGCCAAGTTTACATTCCGTGTATTACTGATATCTTATGATGTTTCTTTTTCTGTGTGACTTACTTCAGTTAGAATCATCATACCTGAATCCACTCATTGTGCTGCTAAGGGCCTGATGACACAGATTTCATTGCTGAGTGATATTGCTTTGTAAGTAAATACCACAACTTCTTTATCCATTTTTCACTTTCTGCGATGTTGAACTTGTACTGTAAACGAGGTTCTTGTAAACAGAGCCGTTCCAAACTTTGGGGTGGCTGTGTCTTTTTGATTTTAATTTCCCTAAGCTATAGGACCATAAGTGGAAGTGCCCTAGGCTCTGTTGCTTTGTTTTTTAGATGTTTCAGGAAACACCATACACTTCTCCTGAGTGGTTGTTGGCAATTTACATCCCGCCCATCAGCATAACAAGGCTCCCAGTTCTCCATGGCCTGTCCTGCCTTTCTGGATTTTACACTTTTTTCAGATGGCCCTTTTGACCGGGGGGAAGTGAGACTTCATTGTAGTGCAGATTTCCTTTGCAACCTTGCTTGGTTGGCCAAAAAGGGCGTATGCGTTTTTTCCTGAATATATTCAGGAAAAAACGCATACGCCCTTTTTGGCCAAGTGCATCATTGTGGACGTTCTGCCTCTTTTCCTATGCTTTCAATGCAATTCCAGTCTACCTCCTGAAATCGGTTTCCTGCAATTCTGCCCCGCTTTCAAGTCCTCTTGGCAGCCTTACTTCAGTCTATTTTTGGACGATAGCTGTCATTTATAACTCTGCATGTTTGTGAATTACAGTGCCCCTGAGCTCCTTTCTTCAACTCGCTTTCTTTTGAGCTGGCCGCAACACCACAGGATGGCTTCAGGCCCTAATCTGGTTCCGGTACGGCACGCTGAGCCTTTGGTTATTTCCTCTTCCTGGTGGGAAATGAGAGTTAAATTTGCCCGTCCAGACACCTCCAGCTAGCCTCTCATTGGTTCTCGCTATTCCTGTTCATCTTCCGCAGAAATTGCAAACTGGGCCAAACAGGAGGTTAAAGGGACTGACTCTCCAAGTGGGGAGAGTGTTAGTAAAGCGTCTGGAATGTTGCACCCGAGTACCAGGGGAGGATAACTGAGACATATTTGAACACGTCTCCCGTTCACATGGTTGATCATACTTGGGTTCCACATGCATGTTTTAGCTGAAGGAAGAATACCTTAAACCTGGAGAGTTGAGACCCGTGTAATGGGTACCATGCAATATGACTTCAAAGGGTCTTCATTTGCTCACCGAACCTCTCCAATCCTATCACTGCTGCGTTTATGCCCCTGTACACATGCTTGATTCTCTTTTGGAGACATAGCAATCCATAGGTTTTAGGATACTTACTAGTCAGGTACATTCTTAGGCGTTTAATATGCGGTGTTGAGTCCATTTCGTTGAGCAAGGAGTAGCTCTTGTCTATTCCATATTTGACTTAAGGAACTTTATCTGTGCTCATTTCAATCTCTGGTTTTATGCAGCACCCCAACTCACCTTTACCCTTAAGCAAGCATAAGTTGGTTTTCTAAATTTGAGACCCTGTTCTGTTCTGTAATTCAGTTCCTGTGTAGCCAAGTTTACATTCCGTGTATTACTGATATCTTATGATGTTTCTTTTTCTGTGTGACTTACTTCAGTTAGAATCATCATACCTGAATCCACTCATTGTGCTGCTAAGGGCCTGATGACACAGATTTCATTGCTGAGTGATATTGCTTTGTAAGTAAATACCACAACTTCTTTATCCATTTTTCACTTTCTGCGATGTTGAACTTGTACTGTAAACGAGGTTCTTGTAAACAGAGGCGTCCCAAAGTTTGGGGTGGCTGTGTCTTTTTGATTTTAATTTCCCTAAGCTATAGGACCATAAGTGGCAGTGCCCTAGGCTCTGTTGCTTTGTTTTTTAGATGTTTCAGGAAACACCATACACTTCTCCCGAGTGTCTGTTGGCAATTTACATCCAGCCCATCAGCATAACAAGGCTCCCAGTTCTCCATGGCCTGTCCTGCCTTTCTGGATTTTACACTTTTTTCAGATGGCCCTTTTGACCGGGGGGAACTGAGACTTCATTGTAGTGCAGATTTCCTTTGCAAGCTTGCTTGGTTGGCCAAAAAGGGCGTATGCGTTTTTCCTGAATATATTCAGGAAAAAACGCATACGCCCTTTTTGGCCAAGTGCATCATTGTGGACGTTCTGCCTCTTTTCCTATGCTTTCAATGCAATTCCAGTCTACCTCCTGAAATCGGTTTCCTGCAATTCTGCCCCGCTTTCAAGTCCTCTTGGCAGCCTTACTTCAGTCTATTTTTGGACGATAGCTGTCATTTATAACTCTGCAGGTTTGTGAATTACAGTGCCCCTGAGCTCCTTTCTTCAACTCGCTTTCTTGTGACCTGGCCGCAACACCGCAGGATGGCTTCAGGCCCTAATCTGGTTCCGGCACGGCACGCTGAGCCTTTGGTTATTTCCTCTTCCTGGTGGGAAATGAGAGTTAAATTTGCCCGTCCAGACACCTCCAGCTAGCCTCTCATTGGTTCTTGCTATTCCTGTTCATCTTCCGCAGAAATTGCAAACTGGGCCAAACAGGAGGTTAAAGGGACTGACTCTCCAAGTGAGGAGAGTGTTAGTAAAGCGTCTGGAATGTTGCACCCGAGTACCAGGGGAGGAAAACTGAGACATATTTGAACACGTCTCCCGTTCACATGGTTGATCATACTTGGGTTCCACATGCATGTTTTAGCTGAAGGAAGAATATCTTAAACCTGGAAAGTTAAGACCCGTGTAATGGGAAACATGCAATATGACTTCAAAGGGTCTTCATTTGCTCACCGAACCTCTCCAATCCTATCACTGCTGCGTTTATGCCCCTGTACACATGCTTGATTCTCTTTCGGAGACATAGCAATCCATAGGTTTTCCGATACTTACTAGTCAGGTACATTCTTAGGCGTTTAATATGCGGTGTTGAGTCCATTTCGTTGAGCAAGGAGTAGCTCTTGTCTATTCCATATTTGACTTAAGGAACTTTATCTGTGCTCATTTCAATCTCTGGTTTTATGCAGCACCCCAACTCACCTTTACCCTTAAGGAAGCATAAGTTGGTTTTCTAAATTTGAGACCCTGTTCTGTTCTGTAATTCAGTTCCTGTGTAGCCAAGTTTACATTCCGTGTATTACTGATATCTTATGATGTTTCTTTTTCTGTGTGACTTATTTCAGTTAGAATCATCATACCTGAATCCACTCATTGTGATGCTAAGGGCCTGATGACATAGATTTCATTGCTGAGTGATATTGCTTTGTAAGTAAATACCACAACTTCTTTATCCATTTTTCACTTTCTGCGATGTTGAACTTGTACTGTAAACGAGGTTCTTGTAAACAGAGGCGTCCCAAACTTTGGGGTGGCTGTGTCTTTTTGATTTTAATTTCCCTAAGCTATAGGACCATAAGTGGAAGTGCCCTAGGCTCTGTTGCTTTGTTTTTTAGATGTTTCAGGAAACACCATACACTTCTCCTGAGTGGTTGTTGGCAATTTACATCCCGCCCATCAGCATAACAAGGCTCCCAGTTCTCCATGGCCTGTCCTGCCTTTCTGGATTTTACACTTTTTTCAGACGGCCCTTTTGACCGGGGGGAAGTGAGACTTCATTGTAGTGCAGATTTCCTTTGCAAGCTTGCTTGGTTGGCCAAAAAGGGCGTATGCGTTTTTTCCTGAATATATTCAGGAAAAAACGCATACGCCCTTTTTGGCCAAGTGCATCATTGTGGACGTTCTGCCTCTTTTCCTATGCTTTCAATGCAATTCCAGTCTACCTCCTGAAATCGGTTTCCTGCAATTCTGCCCCGCTTTCAAGTCCTCTTGGCAGCCTTACTTCAGTCTATTTTTGGACGATAGCTGTCATTTATAACTCTGCAGGTTTGTGAATTACAGTGCCCCTGAGCTCCTTTCTTCAACTCGCTTTCTTTTGAGCTGGCCGCAACACCGCAGGATGGCTTCAGGCCCTAATCTGGTTCCGGCCCGGCACGCTGAGCCTTTGGTTATTTCCTCTTCCTGGTGGGAAATGAGAGTTAAATTTGCCCGTCCAGACACCTCCAGCTAGCCTCTCATTGGTTCTCGCTATTCCTGTTCATCTTCCGCAGAAATTGCAAACTGGGCCAAACAGGAGGTTAAAGGCGCTGACTCTCCAAGTGGGGAGAGTGTTAGTAAAGCGTCTGGAATGTTGCACCCGAGTACCAGGGGAGGAAAACTGAGACATATTTGAACACGTCTCCCGTTCACATGGTTGATCATACTTGGGTTCCACATGCATGTTTTAGCTGAAGGAAGAATACCTTAAACCTGGAGAGTTGAGACCCGTGTAATAGGTACCATGCAATATGACTTCAAAGGGTCTTCATTTGCTCACCGAACCTCTCCAATCCTATCACTGCTGCGTTTATGCCCCTGTACACATGCTTGATTCTCTTTCGGAGCCATAGCAATCCATAGGTTTTACGATACTTACTAGTCAGGTACATTCTTAGGCATTTAATATGCGGTGTTGAGTCCATTTCGTTGAGCAAGGAGTAGCTCTTGTCTATTCCATATTTGACTTAAGGAACTTTATCTGTGCTCATTTCAATCTCTGGTTTTATGCAGCACCCCAACTCACCTTTACCCTTAAGCAAGCATAAGTTGGTTTTCTAAATTTGAGACCCTGTTCTGTTCTGTAATTCAGTTCCTGTGTAGCCAAGTTTACATTCCGTGTATTACTGATATCTTATGATGTTTCTTTTTCTGTGTGACTTACTTCAGTTAGAATCATCATACCTGAATCCACTCATTGTGCTGCTAAGGGCCTGATGACACAGATTTCATTGCTGAGTGATATTGCTTTGTAAGTAAATACCACAACTTCTTTATCCATTTTTCACTTTCTGCGATGTTGAACTTGTACTGTAAACGAGGTTCTTGTAAACAGAGGCGTCCCAAACTTTGGGGTGGCTGTGTCTTTTTTATTTTAATTTCCCTAAGCTATAGGACCATAAGTGGCAGTGCCCTAGGCTCTGTTGCTTTGTTTTTTAGATGTTTCAGGAAACACCATACACTTCTCCCGAGTGTCTGTTGGCAATTTACATCCCGCCCATCAGCATAACAAGGCTCCCAGTTCTCCATGGCCTGTCCTGCCTTTCTGGATTTTACACTTTTTTCAGATGGCCCTTTTGACCGGGGGGAAGTGAGACTTCATTGTAGTGCAGATTTCCTTTGCAAGCTTGCTTGGTTGGCCAAAAAGGGCGTATGCGTTTTTTCCTGAATATATTCAGGAAAAAACGCATACGCCCTTTTTGGCCAAGTGCATCATTGTGGACGTTCTGCCTCTTTTCCTATGCTTTCAATGCAATTCCAGTCTACCTCCTGAAATCGGTTTCCTGCAATTCTGCCCCGCTTTCAAGTCCTCTTGGCAGCCTTACTTCAGTCTATTTTTGGACGATAGCTGTCATTTATACCTCTGCAGGTTTGTGAATTACAGTGCCCCTGAGCTCCTTTCTTCAACTCGCTTTCTTGTGACCTGGCCGCAACACCGCAGGATGGCTTCAGGCCCTAATCTGGTTCCGGCACGGCACGCTGAGCCTTTGGTTATTTCCTCTTCCTGGTGGGAAATGAGAGTTAAATTTGCCCGTCCAGACACCTCCAGCTAGTCTCTCATTGGTTCTCGCTATTCCTGTTCATCTTCCGCAGAAATTGCAAACTGGGCCAAACAGGAGGTTAAAGGGACTGACTCTCCAAGTGAGGAGAGTGTTAGTAAAGCGTCTGGAATGTTGCACCCGAGTACCAGGGGAGGAAAACTGAGACATATTTGAACACGTCTCCCGTTCACATGGTTGATCATACTTGGGTTCCACATGCATGTTTTAGCTGAAGGAAGAATATCTTAAACCTGGAAAGTTAAGACCCGTGTAATGGGAAACATGCAATATGACTTCAAAGGGTCTTCATTTGCTCACCGAACCTCTCCAATCCTATCACTGCTGTGTTTATGTCCCTGTACACATGCTTGATTCTCTTTCGGAGACATAGCAATCCATAGGTTTTAAGATACTTACTAGTCAGGTACATTCTTAGGCGTTTAATATGCGGTGTTGAGTCCATTTCGTTGAGCAAGGAGTAGCTCTTGTCTATTCCATATTTGGCTTAAGGAACTTTATCTGTGCTCATTTCAATCTCTGGTTTTATGCAGCACCCCTACTCACCTTTACCCTTAAGCAAGAATAAGTTGGTTTTCTAAATTTGAGACCCTGTTCTGTTCTGTAATTCAGTTCCTGTGTAGCCAAGTTTACATTCCGTGTATTACTGATATCTTATGATGTTTCTTTTTCTGTGTGACTTACTTCAGTTAGAATCATCATACCTGAATCCACTCATTGTGCTGCTAAGGGCCTGATGACACAGATTTCATTGCTGAGTGATATTGCTTTGTAAGTAAATACCACAACTTCTTTATCCATTTTTCACTTTCTGCGATGTTGAACTTGTACTGTAAACGAGGTTCTTGTAAACAGAGGCGTCCCAAACTTTGGGGTGGCTGTGTCTTTTTGATTTTAATTTCCCTAAGCTATAGGACCATAAGTGGCAGTGCCCTAGGCTCTGTTGCTTTGTTTTTTAGATGTTTCAGGAAACACCATACACTTCTCCCCAGTGTCTGTTGGCAATTTACATCCCACCCATCAGCATAACAAGGCTCCCAGTTCTCCATGGCCTGTCCTGCCTTTCTGGATTTTACACTTTTTTCAGATGGCCCTTTTGACCGGGGGGAACTGAGACTTCATTGTAGTGCAGATTTCCTTTGCAAGCTTGCTTGGTTGGCCAAAAAGGGCGTATGCGTTTTTTCCTGAATATATTCAGGAAAAAACGCATACGCCCTTTTTGGCCAAGTGCATCATTGTGGACGTTCTGCCTCTTTTCCTATGCTTTCAATGCAATTCCAGTCTACCTCCTGAAATCGGTTTCCTGCAATTCTGCCCCGCTTTCAAGTCCTCTTGGCAGCCTTACTTCAGTCTATTTTTGGACGATAGCTGTCATTTATACCTCTGCAGGTTTGTGAATTACAGTGCCCCTGAGCTCCTTTCTTCAACTCGCTTTCTTGTGACCTGGCCGCAACACCGCAGGATGGCTTCAGGCCCTAATCTGGTTCCGGCACGGCACGCTGAGCCTTTGGTTATTTCCTCTTCCTGGTGGGAAATGAGAGTTAAATTTGCCCGTCCAGACACCTCCAGCTAGTCTCTCATTGGTTCTCGCTATTCCTGTTCATCTTCCGCAGAAATTGCAAACTGGGCCAAACAGGAGGTTAAAGGGACTGACTCTCCAAGTGAGGAGAGTGTTAGTAAAGCGTCTGGAATGTTGCACCCGAGTACCAGGGGAGGAAAACTGAGACATATTTGAACACGTCTCCCGTTCACATGGTTGATCATACTTGGGTTCCACATGCATGTTTTAGCTGAAGGAAGAATATCTTAAACCTGGAAAGTTAAGACCCGTGTAATGGGAAACATGCAATATGACTTCAAAGGGTCTTCATTTGCTCACCGAACCTCTCCAATCCTATCACTGCTGCGTTTATGCCCCTGTACACATGCTTGATTCTCTTTCGGAGACATAGCAATCCATAGGTTTTCCGATACTTACTAGTCAGGTACATTCTTAGGCGTTTAATATGCGGTGTTGAGTCCATTTCGTTGAGCAAGGAGTAGCTCTTGTCTATTCCATATTTGACTTAAGGAACTTTATCTGTGCTCATTTCAATCTCTGGTTTTATGCAGCACCCCAACTCACCTTTACCCTTAAGGAAGCATAAGTTGGTTTTCTAAATTTGAGACCCTGTTCTGTTCTGTAATTCAGTTCCTGTGTAGCCAAGTTTACATTCCGTGTATTACTGATATCTTATGATGTTTCTTTTTCTGTGTGACTTATTTCAGTTAGAATCATCATACCTGAATCCACTCATTGTGATGCTAAGGGCCTGATGACATAGATTTCATTGCTGAGTGATATTGCTTTGTAAGTAAATACCACAACTTCTTTATCCATTTTTCACTTTCTGCGATGTTGAACTTGTACTGTAAACGAGGTTCTTGTAAACAGAGGCGTCCCAAACTTTGGGGTGGCTGTGTCTTTTTGATTTTAATTTCCCTAAGCTATAGGACCATAAGTGGAAGTGCCCTAGGCTCTGTTGCTTTGTTTTTTAGATGTTTCAGGAAACACCATACACTTCTCCTGAGTGGTTGTTGGCAATTTACATCCCGCCCATCAGCATAACAAGGCTCCCAGTTCTCCATGGCCTGTCCTGCCTTTCTGGATTTTACACTTTTTTCAGACGGCCCTTTTGACCGGGGGGAAGTGAGACTTCATTGTAGTGCAGATTTCCTTTGCAAGCTTGCTTGGTTGGCCAAAAAGGGCGTATGCGTTTTTTCCTGAATATATTCAGGAAAAAACGCATACGCCCTTTTTGGCCAAGTGCATCATTGTGGACGTTCTGCCTCTTTTCCTATGCTTTCAATGCAATTCCAGTCTACCTCCTGAAATCGGTTTCCTGCAATTCTGCCCCGCTTTCAAGTCCTCTTGGCAGCCTTACTTCAGTCTATTTTTGGACGATAGCTGTCATTTATAACTCTGCAGGTTTGTGAATTACAGTGCCCCTGAGCTCCTTTCTTCAACTCGCTTTCTTTTGAGCTGGCCGCAACACCGCAGGATGGCTTCAGGCCCTAATCTGGTTCCGGCCCGGTACGCTGAGCCTTTGGTTATTTCCTCTTCCTGGTGGGAAATGAGAGTTAAATTTGCCCGTCCAGACACCTCCAGCTAGCCTCTCATTGGTTCTCGCTATTCCTGTTCATCTTCCGCAGAAATTGCAAACTGGGCCAAACAGGAGGTTAAAGGCGCTGACTCTCCAAGTGGGGAGAGTGTTAGTAAAGCGTCTGGAATGTTGCACCCGAGTACCAGGGGAGGAAAACTGAGACATATTTGAACACGTCTCCCGTTCACATGGTTGATCATACTTGGGTTCCACATGCATGTTTTAGCTGAAGGAAGAATACCTTAAACCTGGAGAGTTGAGACCCGTGTAATAGGTACCATGCAATATGACTTCAAAGGGTCTTCATTTGCTCACCGAACCTCTCCAATCCTATCACTGCTGCGTTTATGCCCCTGTACACATGCTTGATTCTCTTTCGGAGCCATAGCAATCCATAGGTTTTACGATACTTACTAGTCAGGTACATTCTTAGGCATTTAATATGCGGTGTTGAGTCCATTTCGTTGAGCAAGGAGTAGCTCTTGTCTATTCCATATTTGACTTAAGGAACTTTATCTGTGCTCATTTCAATCTCTGGTTTTATGCAGCACCCCAACTCACCTTTACCCTTAAGCAAGCATAAGTTGGTTTTCTAAATTTGAGACCCTGTTCTGTTCTGTAATTCAGTTCCTGTGTAGCCAAGTTTACATTCCGTGTATTACTGATATCTTATGATGTTTCTTTTTCTGTGTGACTTACTTCAGTTAGAATCATCATACCTGAATCCACTCATTGTGCTGCTAAGGGCCTGATGACACAGATTTCATTGCTGAGTGATATTGCTTTGTAAGTAAATACCACAACTTCTTTATCCATTTTTCACTTTCTGCGATGTTGAACTTGTACTGTAAACGAGGTTCTTGTAAACAGAGGCGTCCCAAACTTTGGGGTGGCTGTGTCTTTTTTATTTTAATTTCCCTAAGCTATAGGACCATAAGTGGCAGTGCCCTAGGCTCTGTTGCTTTGTTTTTTAGATGTTTCAGGAAACACCATACACTTCTCCCGAGTGTCTGTTGGCAATTTACATCCCGCCCATCAGCATAACAAGGCTCCCAGTTCTCCATGGCCTGTCCTGCCTTTCTGGATTTTACACTTTTTTCAGATGGCCCTTTTGACCGGGGGGAAGTGAGACTTCATTGTAGTGCAGATTTCCTTTGCAAGCTTGCTTGGTTGGCCAAAAAGGGCGTATGCGTTTTTTCCTGAATATATTCAGGAAAAAACGCATACGCCCTTTTTGGCCAAGTGCATCATTGTGGACGTTCTGCCTCTTTTCCTATGCTTTCAATGCAATTCCAGTCTACCTCCTGAAATCGGTTTCCTGCAATTCTGCCCCGCTTTCAAGTCCTCTTGGCAGCCTTACTTCAGTCTATTTTTGGACGATAGCTGTCATTTATACCTCTGCAGGTTTGTGAATTACAGTGCCCCTGAGCTCCTTTCTTCAACTCGCTTTCTTGTGACCTGGCCGCAACACCGCAGGATGGCTTCAGGCCCTAATCTGGTTCCGGCACGGCACGCTGAGCCTTTGGTTATTTCCTCTTCCTGGTGGGAAATGAGAGTTAAATTTGCCCGTCCAGACACCTCCAGCTAGTCTCTCATTGGTTCTCGCTATTCCTGTTCATCTTCCGCAGAAATTGCAAACTGGGCCAAACAGGAGGTTAAAGGGACTGACTCTCCAAGTGAGGAGAGTGTTAGTAAAGCGTCTGGAATGTTGCACCCGAGTACCAGGGGAGGAAAACTGAGACATATTTGAACACGTCTCCCGTTCACATGGTTGATCATACTTGGGTTCCACATGCATGTTTTAGCTGAAGGAAGAATATCTTAAACCTGGAAAGTTAAGACCCGTGTAATGGGAAACATGCAATATGACTTCAAAGGGTCTTCATTTGCTCACCGAACCTCTCCAATCCTATCACTGCTGTGTTTATGCCCCTGTACACATGCTTGATTCTCTTTCGGAGACATAGCAATCCATAGGTTTTAAGATACTTACTAGTCAGGTACATTCTTAGGCGTTTAATATGCGGTGTTGAGTCCATTTCGTTGAGCAAGGAGTAGCTCTTGTCTATTCCATATTTGGCTTAAGGAACTTTATCTGTGCTCATTTCAATCTCTGGTTTTATGCAGCACCCCAACTCACCTTTACCCTTAAGCAAGAATAAGTTGGTTTTCTAAATTTGAGACCCTGTTCTGTTCTGTAATTCAGTTCCTGTGTAGCCAAGTTTACATTCCGTGTATTACTGATATCTTATGATGTTTCTTTTTCTGTGTGACTTACTTCAGTTAGAATCATCATACCTGAATCCACTCATTGTGATGCTAAGGGCCTGATGACACAGATTTCATTGCTGAGTGATATTGCTTTGTAAGTAAATACCACAACTTCTTTATCCATTTTTCACTTTCTGCGATGTTGAACTTGTACTGTAAACGAGGTTCTTGTAAACAGAGGCGTCCCAAACTTTGGGGTGGCTGTGTCTTTTTGATTTTAATTTCCCTAAGCTATAGGACCATAAGTGGCAGTGCCCTAGGCTCTGTTGCTTTGTTTTTTAGATGTTTCAGGAAACACCATACACTTCTCCCCAGTGTCTGTTGGCAATTTACATCCCACCCATCAGCATAACAAGGCTCCCAGTTCTCCATGGCCTGTCCTGCCTTTCTGGATTTTACACTTTTTTCAGATGGCCCTTTTGACCGGGGGGAACTGAGACTTCATTGTAGTGCAGATTTCCTTTGCAAGCTTGCTTGGTTGGCCAAAAAGGGCGTATGCGTTTTTTCCTGAATATATTCAGGAAAAAACGCATACGCCCTTTTTGGCCAAGTGCATCATTGTGGACGTTCTGCCTCTTTTCCTATGCTTTCAATGCAATTCCAGTCTACCTCCTGAAATCGGTTTCCTGCAATTCTGCCCCGCTTTCAAGTCCTCTTGGCAGCCTTACTTCAGTCTATTTTTGGACGATAGCTGTCATTTATACCTCTGCAGGTTTGTGAATTACAGTGCCCCTGAGCTCCTTTCTTCAACTCGCTTTCTTGTGACCTGGCCGCAACACCGCAGGATGGCTTCAGGCCCTAATCTGGTTCCGGCACGGCACGCTGAGCCTTTGGTTATTTCCTCTTCCTGGTGGGAAATGAGAGTTAAATTTGCCCGTCCAGACACCTCCAGCTAGTCTCTCATTGGTTCTCGCTATTCCTGTTCATCTTCCGCAGAAATTGCAAACTGGGCCAAACAGGAGGTTAAAGGGACTGACTCTCCAAGTGAGGAGAGTGTTAGTAAAGCGTCTGGAATGTTGCACCCGAGTACCAGGGGAGGAAAACTGAGACATATTTGAACACGTCTCCCGTTCACATGGTTGATCATACTTGGGTTCCACATGCATGTTTTAGCTGAAGGAAGAATATCTTAAACCTGGAAAGTTAAGACCCGTGTAATGGGAAACATGCAATATGACTTCAAAGGGTCTTCATTTGCTCACCGAACCTCTCCAATCCTATCACTGCTGTGTTTATGCCCCTATACACATGCTTGATTCTCTTTCGGAGACATAGCAATCCATAGGTTTTAAGATACTTACTAGTCAGGTACATTCTTAGGCGTTTAATATGCGGTGTTGAGTCCATTTCGTTGAGCAAGGAGTAGCTCTTGTCTATTCCATATTTGACTTAAGGAACTTTATCTGTGCTCATTTCAATCTCTGGTTTTATGCAGCACCCCAACTCACCTTTACCCTTAAGCAAGCATAAGTTGGTTTTCTAAATTTGAGACCCTGTTCTGTTCTGTAATTCAGTTCCTGTGTAGCCAAGTTTACATTCCGTGTATTACTGATATCTTATGATGTTTCTTTTTCTGTGTGACTTACTTCAGTTAGAATCATCATACCTGAATCCACTCATTGTGCTGCTAAGGGCCTGATGACACAGATTTCATTGCTGAGTGATATTGCTTTGTAAGTAAATACCACAACTTCTTTATCCATTTTTCACTTTCTGCGATGTTGAACTTGTACTGTAAACGAGGTTCTTGTAAACAGAGCCGTTCCAAACTTTGGGGTGGCTGTGTCTTTTTGATTTTAATTTCCCTAAGCTATAGGACCATAAGTGGAAGTGCCCTAGGTTCTGTTGCTTTGTTTTTTAGGTGTTTCAGGAAACACCATACACTTCTCCTGAGTGGTTGTTGGCAATTTACATCCCGCCCATCAGCATAACAAGGCTCCCAGTTCTCCATGGCCTGTCCTGCCTTTCTGGATTTTACACTTTTTTCAGATGGCCCTTTTGACCGGGGGGAAGTGAGACTTCATTGTAGTGCAGATTTCCTTTGCAAGCTTGCTTGGTTGGCCAAAAAGGGCGTATGCGTTTTTTCCTGAATATATTCAGGAAAAAACGCATACGCCCTTTTTGGCCAAGTGCATCATTGTGGACGTTCTGCCTCTTTTCCTATGCTTTCAATGCAATTCCAGTCTACCTCCTGAAATCGGTTTCCTGCAATTCTGCCCCGCTTTCAAGTCCTCTTGGCAGCCTTACTTCAGTCTATTTTTGGACGATAGCTGTCATTTATAACTCTGCAGGTTTGTGAATTACAGTGCCCCTGAGCTCCTTTCTTCAACTCGCTTTCTTGTGACCTGGCCGCAACACCGCAGGATGGCTTCAGGCCCTAATCTGTTTCCGGTACGGCACGCTGAGCCTTTGGTTATTTCCTCTTCCTGGTGGGAAATGAGAGTTAAATTTGCCCGTCCAGACACCTCCAGCTAGCCTCTCATTGGTTCTCGCTATTCCTGTTCATCTTCCGCAGAAATTGCAAACTGGGCCAAACAGGAGGTTAAAGGCGCTGACTCTCCAAGTGGGGAGAGTGTTAGTAAAGCGTCTGGAATGTTGCACCCGAGTACCAGGGGAGGAAAACTGAGACATATTTGAACACGTCTCCCGTTCACATGGTTGATCATACTTGGGTTCCACATGCATGTTTTAGCTGAAGGAAGAATACCTTAAACCTGGGTAGTTGAAACCCGTGGAATGGGTACCATGCAATATGACTTCAAAGGGTCTTCATTTGCTCACCGAACCTCTCCAATCCTATCACTGCTGTGTTTATGCCCCTGTACACATGCTTGATTCTCTTTCGGAGACATAGCAATCCATAGGTTTTAAGATACTTACTAATCAGGTACATTCTTAGGCGTTTAATATGCGGTGTTGAGTCCATTTCGTTGAGCAAGGAGTAGCTCTTGTCTATTCCATATTTGACTTAAGGAACTTTATCTGTGCTCATTTCAATCTCTGGTTTTATGCAGCACCCCAACTCACCTTTACCCTTAAGCAAGCATAAGTTGGTTTTCTAAATTTGAGACCCTGTTCTGTTCTGTAATTCAGTTCCTGT
The DNA here is from genome assembly GCF_951394435.1 of Stenella coeruleoalba. NCBI lineage: Eukaryota > Metazoa > Chordata > Mammalia > Artiodactyla > Delphinidae > Stenella > Stenella coeruleoalba. The sequence continues at coordinate 1,050,191 of NW_027645889.1, read as the reverse complement.
GTAGCCAAGTTTACATTCCGTGTATTACTGATATCTTATGATGTTTCTTTTTCTGTGTGACTTACTTCAGTTAGAATCATCATACCTGAATCCACTCATTGTGATGCTAAGGGCCTGATGACATAGATTTCATTGCTGAGTGATATTGCTTTGTAAGTAAATACCACAACTTCTTTATCCATTTTTCACTTTCTGCGATGTTGAACTTGTACTGTAAACGAGGTTCTTGTAAACAGAGGCGTCCCAAAGTTTGGGGTGGCTGTGTCTTTTTGATTTTAATTTCCCTAAGCTATAGGACCATAAGTGGCAGTGCCCTAGGCTCTGTTGCTTTGTTTTTTAGATGTTTCAGGAAACACCATACACTTCTCCCGAGTGTCTGTTGGCAATTTACATCCCGCCCATCAGCATAACAAGGCTCCCAGTTCTCCATGGCCTGTCCTGCCTTTCTGGATTTTACACTTTTTTCAGATGGCCCTTTTGACCGGGGGGAAGTGAGACTTCATTGTAGTGCAGATTTCCTTTGCAAGCTTGCTTGGTTGGCCAAAAAGGGCGTATGCGTTTTTTCCTGAATATATTCAGGAAAAAACGCATACGCCCTTTTTGGCCAAGTGCATCATTGTGGACGTTCTGCCTCTTTTCCTATGCTTTCAATGCAATTCCAGTCTACCTCCTGAAATCGGTTTCCTGCAATTCTGCCCCGCTTTCAAGTCCTCTTGGCAGCCTTACTTCAGTCTATTTTTGGACGATAGCTGTCATTTATAACTCTGCAGGTTTGTGAATTACAGTGCCCCTGAGCTCCTTTCTTCAACTCGCTTTCTTGTGACCTGGCCGCAACACCGCAGGATGGCTTCAGGCCCTAATCTGGTTCCGGCCCGGCATGCTGAGCCTTTGGTTAATTCCTCTTCCTGGTGGGAAATGAGAGTTAAATTTGCCCGTCCAGACACCTCCAGCTAGCCTCTCATTGGTTCTCGCTATTCCTGTTCATCTTCCGCAGAAATTGCAAACTGGGCCAAACAGGAGGTTAAAGGCGCTGACTCTCCAAGTGGGGAGAGTGTTAGTAAAGCGTCTGGAATGTTGCACCCGAGTACCAGGGGAGGAAAACTGAGACATATTTGAACACGTCTCCTGTTCACATGGTTGATCATACTTGGGTTCCACATGCATGTTTTAGCTGAAGGAAGAATACCTTAAACCTGGAGAGTTGAGACCCGTGTAATGGGTACCATGCAATATGACTTCAAAGGGTCTTCATTTGCTCACCGAACCTCTCCAATCCTATCACTGCTGCGTTTATGCCCCTGTACACATGCTTGATTCTCTTTCGGAGACATAGCAATCCATAGGTTTTACGATACTTACTAGTCAGGTACATTCTTAGGCGTTTAATATGCGGTGTTGAGTCCATTTCGTTGAGCAAGGAGTAGCTCTTGTCTATTCCATATTTGACTTAAGGAACTTTATCTGTGCTCATTTCAATCTCTGGTTTTATGCAGCACCCCAACTCACCTTTACCCTTAAGCAAGCATAAGTTGGTTTTCTAAATTTGAGACCCTGTTCTGTTCTGTAATTCAGTTCCTGTGTAGCCAAGTTTACATTCCGTGTATTACTGATATCTTATGATGTTTCTTTTTCTGTGTGACTTATTTCAGTTAGAATCATCATACCTGAATCCACTCATTGTGATGCTAAGGGCCTGATGACATAGATTTCATTGCTGAGTGATATTGCTTTGTAAGTAAATACCACAACTTCTTTATCCATTTTTCACTTTCTGCGATGTTGAACTTGTACTGTAAACGAGGTTCTTGTAAACAGAGGCGTCCCAAACTTTGGGGTGGCTGTGTCTTTTTGATTTTAATTTCCCTAAGCTATAGGACCATAAGTGGCAGTGCCCTAGGCTCTGTTGCTTTGTTTTTTAGATGTTTCAGGAAACACCATACACTTCTCCCGAGTGTCTGTTGGCAATTTACATCCCGCCCATCAGCATAACAAGGCTCCCAGTTCTCCATGGCCTGTCCTGCCTTTCTGGATTTTACACTTTTTTCAGATGGCCCTTTTGACCGGGGGGAAGTGAGACTTCATTGTAGTGCAGATTTCCTTTGCAAGCTTGCTTGGTTGGCCAAAAAGGGCGTATGCGTTTTTTCCTGAATATATTCAGGAAAAAACGCATACGCCCTTTTTGGCCAAGTGCATCATTGTGGACGTTCTGCCTCTTTTCCTATGCTTTCAATGCAATTCCAGTCTACCTCCTGAAATCGGTTTCCTGCAATTCTGCCCCGCTTTCAAGTCCTCTTGGCAGCCTTACTTCAGTCTATTTTTGGACGATAGCTGTCATTTATAACTCTGCAGGTTTGTGAATTACAGTGCCCCTGAGCTCCTTTCTTCAACTCGCTTTCTTGTGACCTGGCCGCAACACCGCAGGATGGCTTCAGGCCCTAATCTGGTTCCGGCCCGGCACGCTGAGCCTTTGGTTAATTCCTCTTCCTGGTGGGAAATGAGAGTTAAATTTGCCCGTCCAGACACCTCCAGCTAGCCTCTCATTGGTTCTCGCTATTCCTGTTCATCTTCCGCAGAAATTGCAAACTGGGCCAAACAGGAGGTTAAAGGCGCTGACTCTCCAAGTGGGGAGAGTGTTAGTAAAGCGTCTGGAATGTTGCACCCGAGTACCAGGGTAGGAAAACTGAGACATATTTGAACACGTCTCCCGTTCACATGGTTGATCATACTTGGGTTCCACATGCATGTTTTAGCTGAAGGAAGAATACCTTAAACCTGGAGAGTTGAGACCCGTGTAATGGGTACCATGCAATATGACTTCAAAGGGTCTTCATTTGCTCACCGAACCTCTCCAATCCTATCACTGCTGCGTTTATGCCCCTGTACACATGCTTGATTCTCTTTCGGAGACATAGCAATCCATAGGTTTTACGATACTTACTAGTCAGGTACATTCTTAGGCGTTTAATATGCGGTGTTGAGTCCATTTCGTTGAGCAAGGAGTAGCTCTTGTCTATTCCATATTTGACTTAAGGAACTTTATCTGTGCTCATTTCAATCTCTGGTTTTATGCAGCACCCCAACTCACCTTTACCCTTAAGCAAGCATAAGTTGGTTTTCTAAATTTGAGACCCTGTTCTGTTCTGTAATTCAGTTCCTGTGTAGCCAAGTTTACATTCCGTGTATTACTGATATCTTATGATGTTTCTTTTTCTGTGTGACTTATTTCAGTTAGAATCATCATACCTGAATCCACTCATTGTGATGCTAAGGGCCTGATGACATAGATTTCATTGCTGAGTGATATTGCTTTGTAAGTAAATACCACAACTTCTTTATCCATTTTTCACTTTCTGCGATGTTGAACTTGTACTGTAAACGAGGTTCTTGTAAACAGAGGCGTCCCAAACTTTGGGGTGGCTGTGTCTTTTTGATTTTAATTTCCCTAAGCTATAGGACCATAAGTGGCAGTGCCCTAGGCTCTGTTGCTTTGTTTTGTAGATGTTTCAGGAAACACCATACACTTCTCCCGAGTGTCTGTTGGCAATTTACATCCCGCCCATCAGCATAACAAGGCTCCCAGTTCTCCATGGCCTGTCCTGCCTTTCTGGATTTTACACTTTATTCAGATGGCCCTTTTGACCGGGGGGAAGTGAGACTTCATTGTAGTGCAGATTTCCTTTGCAAGCTTGCTTGGTTGGCCAAAAAGGGCGTATGCGTTTTTTCCTGAATATATTCAGGAAAAAACGCATACGCCCTTTTTGGCCAAGTGCATCATTGTGGACGTTCTGCCTCTTTTCCTATGCTTTCAATGCAATTCCAGTCTACCTCCTGAAATCGGTTTCCTGCAATTCTGCCCCGCTTTCAAGTCCTCTTGGCAGCCTTACTTCAGTCTATTTTTGGACGATAGCTGTCATTTATAACTCTGCAGGTTTGTGAATTACAGTGCCCCTGAGCTCCTTTCTTCAACTCGCTTTCTTGTGACCTGGCCGCAACACCGCAGGATGGCTTCAGGCCCTAATCTGGTTCCGGCCCGGCACGCTGAGCCTTTGGTTAATTCCTCTTCCTGGTGGGAAATGAGAGTTAAATTTGCCCGTCCAGACACCTCCAGCTAGCCTCTCATTGGTTCTCGCTATTCCTGTTCATCTTCCGCAGAAATTGCAAACTGGGCCAAACAGGAGGTTAAAGGCGCTGACTCTCCAAGTGGGGAGAGTGTTAGTAAAGCGTCTGGAATGTTGCACCCGAGTACCAGGGGAGGAAAACTGAGACATATTTGAACACGTCTCCCGTTCACATGGTTGATCATACTTGGGTTCCACATGCATGTTTTAGCTGAAGGAAGAATACCTTAAACCTGGAGAGTTGAGACCCGTGTAATGGGTACCATGCAATATGACTTCAAAGGGTCTTCATTTGCTCACCGAACCTCTCCAATCCTATCACTGCTGCGTTTATGCCCCTGTACACATGCTTGATTCTCTTTCGGAGACATAGCAATCCATAGGTTTTACGATACTTACTAGTCAGGTACATTCTTAGGCGTTTAATATGCGGTGTTGAGTCCATTTCGTTGAGCAAGGAGTAGCTCTTGTCTATTCCATATTTGACTTAAGGAACTTTATCTGTGCTCATTTCAATCTCTGGTTTTATGCAGCACCCCAACTCACCTTTACCCTTAAGCAAGCATAAGTTGGTTTTCTAAATTTGAGACCCTGTTCTGTTCTGTAATTCAGTTCCTGTGTAGCCAAGTTTACATTCCGTGTATTACTGATATCTTATGATGTTTCTTTTTCTGTGTGACTTATTTCAGTTAGAATCATCATACCTGAATCCACTCATTGTGATGCTAAGGGCCTGATGACATAGATTTCATTGCTGAGTGATATTGCTTTGTAAGTAAATACCACAACTTCTTTATCCATTTTTCACTTTCTGCGATGTTGAACTTGTACTGTAAACGAGGTTCTTGTAAACAGAGGCGTCCCAAACTTTGGGGTGGCTGTGTCTTTTTGATTTTAATTTCCCTAAGCTATAGGACCATAAGTGGCAGTGCCCTAGGCTCTGTTGCTTTGTTTTGTAGATGTTTCAGGAAACACCATACACTTCTCCCGAGTGTCTGTTGGCAATTTACATCCCGCCCATCAGCATAACAAGGCTCCCAGTTCTCCATGGCCTGTCCTGCCTTTCTGGATTTTACACTTTTTTCAGATGGCCCTTTTGACCGGGGGGAAGTGAGACTTCATTGTAGTGCAGATTTCCTTTGCAAGCTTGCTTGGTTGGCCAAAAAGGGCGTATGCGTTTTTTCCTGAATATATTCAGGAAAAAACGCATACGCCCTTTTTGGCCAAGTGCATCATTGTGGACGTTCTGCCTCTTTTCCTATGCTTTCAATGCAATTCCAGTCTACCTCCTGAAATCGGTTTCCTGCAATTCTGCCCCGCTTTCAAGTCCTCTTGGCAGCCTTACTTCAGTCTATTTTTGGACGATAGCTGTCATTTATAACTCTGCAGGTTTGTGAATTACAGTGCCCCTGAGCTCCTTTCTTCAACTCGCTTTCTTGTGACCTGGCCGCAACACCGCAGGATGGCTTCAGGCCCTAATCTGGTTCCGGCCCGGCACGCTGAGCCTTTGGTTAATTCCTCTTCCTGGTGGGAAATGAGAGTTAAATTTGCCCGTCCAGACACCTCCAGCTAGCCTCTCATTGGTTCTCGCTATTCCTGTTCATCTTCCGCAGAAATTGCAAACTGGGCCAAACAGGAGGTTAAAGGCGCTGACTCTCCAAGTGGGGAGAGTGTTAGTAAAGCGTCTGGAATGTTGCACCCGAGTACCAGGGGAGGAAAACTGAGACATATTTGAACACGTCTCCCGTTCACATGGTTGATCATACTTGGGTTCCACATGCATGTTTTAGCTGAAGGAAGAATACCTTAAACCTGGAGAGTTGAGACCCGTGTAATGGGTACCATGCAATATGACTTCAAAGGGTCTTCATTTGCTCACCGAACCTCTCCAATCCTATCACTGCTGCGTTTATGCCCCTGTACACATGCTTGATTCTCTTTCGGAGACATAGCAATCCATAGGTTTTACGATACTTACTAGTCAGGTACATTCTTAGGCGTTTAATATGCGGTGTTGAGTCCATTTCGTTGAGCAAGGAGTAGCTCTTGTCTATTCCATATTTGACTTAAGGAACTTTATCTGTGCTCATTTCAATCTCTGGTTTTATGCAGCACCCCAACTCACCTTTACCCTTAAGCAAGCATAAGTTGGTTTTCTAAATTTGAGACCCTGTTCTGTTCTGTAATTCAGTTCCTGTGTAGCCAAGTTTACATTCCGTGTATTACTGATATCTTATGATGTTTCTTTTTCTGTGTGACTTATTTCAGTTAGAATCATCATACCTGAATCCACTCATTGTGATGCTAAGGGCCTGATGACATAGATTTCATTGCTGAGTGATATTGCTTTCTAAGTAAATACCACAACTTCTTTATCCATTTTTCACTTTCTGCGATGTTGAACTTGTACTGTAAACGAGGTTCTTGTAAACAGAGGCGTCCCAAACTTTGGGGTGGCTGTGTCTTTTTGATTTTAATTTCCCTAAGCTATAGGACCATAAGTGGCAGTGCCCTAGGCTCTGTTGCTTTGTTTTGTAGATGTTTCAGGAAACACCATACACTTCTCCCGAGTGTCTGTTGGCAATTTACATCCCGCCCATCAGCATAACAAGGCTCCCAGTTCTCCATGGCCTGTCCTGCCTTTCTGGATTTTACACTTTTTTCAGATGGCCCTTTTGACCGGGGGGAAGTGAGACTTCATTGTAGTGCAGATTTCCTTTGCAAGCTTGCTTGGTTGGCCAAAAAGGGCGTATGCGTTTTTTCCTGAATATATTCAGGAAAAAACGCATACGCCCTTTTTGGCCAAGTGCATCATTGTGGACGTTCTGCCTCTTTTCCTATGCTTTCAATGCAATTCCAGTCTACCTCCTGAAATCGGTTTCCTGCAATTCTGCCCCGCTTTCAAGTCCTCTTGGCAGCCTTACTTCAGTCTATTTTTGGACGATAGCTGTCATTTATAACTCTGCAGGTTTGTGAATTACAGTGCCCCTGAGCTCCTTTTTTCAACTCGCTTTCTTGTGACCTGGCCGCAACACCGCAGGATGGCTTCAGGCCCTAATCTGGTTCCGGCCCGGCACGCTGAGCCTTTGGTTAATTCCTCTTCCTGGTGGGAAATGAGAGTTAAATTTGCCCGTCCAGACACCTCCAGCTAGCCTCTCATTGGTTCTCGCTATTCCTGTTCATCTTCCGCAGAAATTGCAAACTGGGCCAAACAGGAGGTTAAAGGCGCTGACTCTCCAAGTGGGGAGAGTGTTAGTAAAGCGTCTGGAATGTTGCACCCGAGTACCAGGGGAGGAAAACTGAGACATATTTGAACACGTCTCCCGTTCACATGGTTGATCATACTTGGGTTCCACATGCATGTTTTAGCTGAAGGAAGAATACCTTAAACCTGGAGAGTTGAGACCCGTGTAATGGGTACCATGCAATATGACTTCAAAGGGTCTTCATTTGCTCACCGAACCTCTCCAATCCTATCACTGCTGCGTTTATGCCCCTGTACACATGCTTGATTCTCTTTCGGAGACATAGCAATCCATAGGTTTTACGATACTTACTAGTCAGGTACATTCTTAGGCGTTTAATATGCGGTGTTGAGTCCATTTCGTTGAGCAAGGAGTAGCTCTTGTCTATTCCATATTTGACTTAAGGAACTTTATCTGTGCTCATTTCAATCTCTGGTTTTATGCAGCACCCCAACTCACCTTTACCCTTAAGCAAGCATAAGTTGGTTTTCTAAATTTGAGACCCTGTTCTGTTCTGTAATTCAGTTCCTGTGTAGCCAAGTTTACATTCCGTGTATTACTGATATCTTATGATGTTTCTTTTTCTGTGTGACTTATTTCAGTTAGAATCATCATACCTGAATCCACTCATTGTGATGCTAAGGGCCTGATGACATAGATTTCATTGCTGAGTGATATTGCTTTCTAAGTAAATACCACAACTTCTTTATCCATTTTTCACTTTCTGCGATGTTGAACTTGTACTGTAAACGAGGTTCTTGTAAACAGAGGCGTCCCAAACTTTGGGGTGGCTGTGTCTTTTTGATTTTAATTTCCCTAAGCTATAGGACCATAAGTGGCAGTGCCCTAGGCTCTGTTGCTTTGTTTTGTAGATGTTTCAGGAAACACCATACACTTCTCCCGAGTGTCTGTTGGCAATTTACATCCCGCCCATCAGCATAACAAGGCTCCCAGTTCTCCATGGCCTGTCCTGCCTTTCTGGATTTTACACTTTTTTCAGATGGCCCTTTTGACCGGGGGGAAGTGAGACTTCATTGTAGTGCAGATTTCCTTTGCAAGCTTGCTTGGTTGGCCAAAAAGGGCGTATGCGTTTTTTCCTGAATATATTCAGGAAAAAACGCATACGCCCTTTTTGGCCAAGTGCATCATTGTGGACGTTCTGCCTCTTTTCCTATGCTTTCAATGCAATTCCAGTCTACTTCCTGAAATCGGTTTCCTGCAATTCTGCCCCGCTTTCAAGTCCTCTTGGCAGCCTTACTTCAGTCTATTTTTGGACGATAGCTGTCATTTATAACTCTGCAGGTTTGTGAATTACAGTGCCCCTGAGCTCCTTTCTTCAACTCGCTTTCTTGTGACCTGGCCGCAACACCGCAGGATGGCTTCAGGCCCTAATCTGGTTCCGGCCCGGCACGCTGAGCCTTTGGTTAATTCCTCTTCCTGGTGGGAAATGAGAGTTAAATTTGCCCGTCCAGACACCTCCAGCTAGCCTCTCATTGGTTCTCGCTATTCCTGTTCATCTTCCGCAGAAATTGCAAACTGGGCCAAACAGGAGGTTAAAGGCGCCGACTCTCCAAGTGGGGAGAGTGTTAGTAAAGCGTCTGGAATGTTGCACCCGAGTACCAGGGGAGGAAAACTGAGACATATTTGAACACGTCTCCCGTTCACATGGTTGATCATACTTGGGTTCCACATGCATGTTTTCGCTGAAGGAAGAATACCTTAAACCTGGAGAGTTGAGACCCGTGTAATGGGTACCATGCAATATGACTTCAAAGGGTCTTCATTTGCTCACCGAACCTCTCCAATCCTATCACTGCTGCGTTTATGCCCCTGTACACATGCTTGATTCTCTTTCGGAGACATAGCAATCCATAGGTTTTACGATACTTACTAGTCAGGTACATTCTTAGGCGTTTAATATGCGGTGTTGAGTCCATTTCGTTGAGCAAGGAGTAGCTCTTGTCTATTCCATATTTGACTTAAGGAACTTTATCTGTGCTCATTTCAATCTCTGGTTTTATGCAGCACCCCAACTCACCTTTACCCTTAAGCAAGCATAAGTTGGTTTTCTAAATTTGAGACCCTGTTCTGTTCTGTAATTCAGTTCCTGTGTAGCCAAGTTTACATTCCGTGTATTACTGATATCTTATGATGTTTCTTTTTCTGTGTGACTTATTTCAGTTAGAATCATCATACCTGAATCCACTCATTGTGATGCTAAGGGCCTGATGACATAGATTTCATTGCTGAGTGATATTGCTTTGTAAGTAAATACCACAACTTCTTTATCCATTTTTCACTTTCTGCGATGTTGAACTTGTACTGTAAACGAGGTTCTTGTAAACAGAGGCGTCCCAAACTTTGGGGTGGCTGTGTCTTTTTGATTTTAATTTCCCTAAGCTATAGGACCATAAGTGGAAGTGCCCTAGGCTCTGTTGCTTTGTTTTTTAGATGTTTCAGGAAACACCATACACTTCTCCGGAGTGGTTGTTGGCAATTTACATCCCGCCCATCAGCATAACAAGGCTCCCAGTTCTCCATGGCCTGTCCTGCCTTTCTGGATTTTACACTTTTTTCAGACGGCCCTTTTGACCGGGGGGAAGTGAGACTTCATTGTAGTGCAGATTTCCTTTGCAAGCTTGCTTGGTTGGCCAAAAAGGGCGTATGCGTTTTTTCCTGAATATATTCAGGAAAAAACGCATACGCCCTTTTTGGCCAAGTGCATCATTGTGGACGTTCTGCCTCTTTTCCTATGCTTTCAATGCAATTCCAGTCTACCTCCTGAAATCGGTTTCCTGCAATTCTGCCCCGCTTTCAAGTCCTCTTGGCAGCCTTACTTCAGTCTATTTTTGAACGATAGTTGTCATTTATAACTCTGCAGGTTTGTGAATTACAGTGCCCCTGAGCTCCTTTCTTCAACTCGCTTTCTTGTGACCTGGCCGCAACACCGCAGGATGGCTTCAGGCCCTAATCTGGTTCCGGTACGGCACGCTGAGCCTTTGGTTATTTCCTCTTCCTGGTGGGAAATGAGAGTTAAATTTGCCCGTCCAGACACCTCCAGCTAGCCTCTCATTGGTTCTCGCTATTCCTGTTCATCTTCCGCAGAAATTGCAAACTGGGCCAAACAGGAGGTTAAAGGCGCTGACTCTCCAAGTGGGGAGAGTGTTAGTAAAGCGTCTGGAATGTTGCACCCGAGTACCAGGGGAGGAAAACTGAGACATATTTGAACACGTCTCCCGATCACATGGTTGATCATACTCTAGGTTCCACATGCATGTTTTAGCTGAAGGAAGAATACCTTAAACCTGGAGAGTTGAGACCCGTGTAATGGGTACCATGCAATATGACTTCAAAGGGTCTTCATTTGCTCACCGAACCTCTCCAATCCTATCACTGCTGCGTTTATGCCCCTGTACACATGCTTGATTCTCTTTCGGAGACATAGCAATCCATAGGTTTTACGATACTTACTAGTCAGGTACATTCTTAGGCGTTTAATATGCGGTGTTGAGTCCATTTCGTTGAGCAAGGAGTAGCTCTTGTCTATTCCATATTTGAGTTAAGGAACTTTATCTGTGCTCATTTCAATCTCTGGTTTTATGCAGCACCCCAACTCACCTTTACCCTTAAGCAAGCATAAGTTGGTTTTCTAAATTTGAGACCCTGTTCTGTTCTGTAATTCAGTTCCTGTGTAGCCAAGTTTACATTCCGTGTATTACTGATATCTTATGATGTTTCTTTTTCTGTGTGACTTATTTCAGTTAGAATCATCATACCTGAATCCACTCATTGTGATGCTAAGGGCCTGATGACATAGATTTCATTGCTGAGTGATATTGCTTTGTAAGTAAATACCACAACTTCTTTATCCATTTTTCACTTTCTGCGATGTTGAACTTGTACTGTAAACAAGGTTCTTGTAAACAGAGGCGTCCCAAACTTTGGGGTGGCTGTGTCTTTTTGATTTTAATTTCCCTAAGCTATAGGACCATAAGTGGCAGTGCCCTAGGCTCTCTTGCTTTGTTTTTTAGATGTTTCAGGAAACACCATACACTTCTCCCGAGTGTCTGTTGGCAATTTACATCCCGCCCATCAGCATAACAAGGCTCCCAGTTCTCCATGGCCTGTCCTGCCTTTCTGGATTTTACACTTTTTTCAGATGGCCCTTTTGACCGGGGGGAAGTGAGACTTCATTGTAGTGCAGATTTCCTTTGCAAGCTTGCTTGGTTGGCCAAAAAGGGCGTATGCGTTTTTTCCTGAATATATTCAGGAAAAAACGCATACGCCCTTTTTGGCCAAGTGCATCATTGTGGACGTTCTGCCTCTTTTCCTATGCTTTCAATGCAATTCCAGTCTACCTCCTGAAATCGGTTTCCTGCAATTCTGCCCCGCTTTCAAGTCCTCTTGGCAGCCTTACTTCAGTCTATTTTTGGACGATAGCTGTCATTTATAACTCTGCAGGTTTGTGAATTACAGTGCCCCTGAGCTCCTTTCTTCAACTCGCTTTCTTGTGACCTGGCCGCAACACCGCAGGATGGCTTCAGGCCCTAATCTGGTTCCGGCCCGGCACGCTGAGCCTTTGGTTAATTCCTCTTCCTGGTGGGAAATGAGAGTTAAATTTGCCCGTCCAGACACCTCCAGCTAGCCTCTCATTGGTTCTCGCTATTCCTGTTCATCTTCCGCAGAAATTGCAAACTGGGCCAAACAGGAGGTTAAAGGCGCTGACTCTCCAAGTGGGGAGAGTGTTAGTAAAGCGTCTGGAATGTTGCACCCGAGTACCAGGGGAGGAAAACTGAGACATATTTGAACACGTCTCCCGTTCACATGGTTGATCATACTTGGGTTCCACATGCATGTTTTCGCTGAAGGAAGAATACCTTAAACCTGGAGAGTTGAGACCCGTGTAATGGGTACCATGCAATATGACTTCAAAGGGTCTTCATTTGCTCACCGAACCTCTCCAATCCTATCACTGCTGCGTTTATGCCCCTGTACACATGCTTGATTCTCTTTCGGAGACATAGCAATCCATAGGTTTTACGATACTTACTAGTCAGGTACATTCTTAGGCGTTTAATATGCGGTGTTGAGTCCATTTCGTTGAGCAAGGAGTAGCTCTTGTCTATTCCATATTTGACTTAAGGAACTTTATCTGTGCTCATTTCAATCTCTGGTTTTATGCAGCACCCCAACTCACCTTTACCCTTAAGCAAGCATAAGTTGGTTTTCTAAATTTGAGACCCTGTTCTGTTCTGTAATTCAGTTCCTGTGTAGCCAAGTTTACATTCCGTGTATTACTGATATCTTATGATGTTTCTTTTTCTGTGTGACTTATTTCAGTTAGAATCATCATACCTGAATCCACTCATTGTGATGCTAAGGGCCTGATGACATAGATTTCATTGCTGAGTGATATTGCTTTGTAAGTAAATACCACAACTTCTTTATCCATTTTTCACTTTCTGCGATGTTGAACTTGTACTGTAAACGAGGTTCTTGTAAACAGAGGCGTCCCAAACTTTGGGGTGGCTGTGTCTTTTTGATTTTAATTTCCCTAAGCTATAGGACCATAAGTGGCAGTGCCCTAGGCTCTGTTGCTTTGTTTTTTAGATGTTTCAGGAAACACCATACACTTCTCCCGAGTGTCTGTTGGCAATTTACATCCCGCCCATCAGCATAACAAGGCTCCCAGTTCTCCATGGCCTGTCCTGCCTTTCTGGATTTTACACTTTTTTCAGATGGCCCTTTTGACCGGGGGGAAGTGAGACTTCATTGTAGTGCAGATTTCCTTTGCAAGCTTGCTTGGTTGGCCAAAAAGGGCGTATGCGTTTTTTCCTGAATATATTCAGGAAAAAACGCATACGCCCTTTTTGGCCAAGTGCATCATTGTGGACGTTCTGCCTCTTTTCCTATGCTTTCAATGCAATTCCAGTCTACCTCCTGAAATCGGTTTCCTGCAATTCTGCCCCGCTTTCAAGTCCTCTTGGCAGCCTTACTTCAGTCTATTTTTGGACGATAGCTGTCATTTATAACTCTGCAGGTTTGTGAATTACAGTGCCCCTGAGCTCCTTTCTTCAACTCGCTTTCTTGTGACCTGGCCGCAACACCGCAGGATGGCTTCAGGCCCTAATCTGGTTCCGGCCCGGCACGCTGAGCCTTTGGTTAATTCCTCTTCCTGGTGGGAAATGAGAGTTAAATTTGCCCGTCCAGACACCTCCAGCTAGCCTCTCATTGGTTCTCGCTATTCCTGTTCATCTTCCGCAGAAATTGCAAACTGGGCCAAACAGGAGGTTAAAGGCGCCGACTCTCCAAGTGGGGAGAGTGTTAGTAAAGCGTCTGGAATGTTGCACCCGAGTACCAGGGGAGGAAAACTGAGACATATTTGAACACGTCTCCCGTTCACATGGTTGATCATACTTGGGTTCCACATGCATGTTTTAGCTGAAGGAAGAATACCTTAAACCTGGAGAGTTGAGACCCGTGTAATGGGTACCATGCAATATGACTTCAAAGGGTCTTCATTTGCTCACCGAACCTCTCCAATCCTATCACTGCTGCGTTTATGCCCCTGTACACATGCTTGATTCTCTTTCGGAGACATAGCAATCCATAGGTTTTACGATACTTACTAGTCAGGTACATTCTTAGGCGTTTAATATGCGGTGTTGAGTCCATTTCGTTGAGCAAGGAGTAGCTCTTGTCTATTCCATATTTGACTTAAGGAACTTTATCTGTGCTCATTTCAATCTCTGGTTTTATGCAGCACCCCAACTCACCTTTACCCTTAAGCAAGCATAAGTTGGTTTTCTAAATTTGAGACCCTGTTCTGTTCTGTAATTCAGTTCCTGTGTAGCCAAGTTTACATTCCGTGTATTACTGATATCTTATGATGTTTCTTTTTCTGTGTGACTTATTTCAGTTAGAATCATCATACCTGAATCCACTCATTGTGATGCTAAGGGCCTGATGACATAGATTTCATTGCTGAGTGATATTGCTTTGTAAGTAAATACCACAACTTCTTTATCCATTTTTCACTTTCTGCGATGTTGAACTTGTACTGTAAACGAGGTTCTTGTAAACAGAGGCGTCCCAAACTTTGGGGTGGCTGTGTCTTTTTGATTTTAATTTCCCTAAGCTATAGGACCATAAGTGGCAGTGCCCTAGGCTCTGTTGCTTTGTTTTGTAGATGTTTCAGGAAACACCATACACTTCTCCCGAGTGTCTGTTGGCAATTTACATCCCGCCCATCAGCATAACAAGGCTCCCAGTTCTCCATGGCCTGTCCTGCCTTTCTGGATTTTACACTTTTTTCAGATGGCCCTTTTGACCGGGGGGAAGTGAGACTTCATTGTAGTGCAGATTTCCTTTGCAAGCTTGCTTGGTTGGCCAAAAAGGGCGTATGCGTTTTTTCCTGAATATATTCAGGAAAAAACGCATACGCCCTTTTTGGCCAAGTGCATCATTGTGGACGTTCTGCCTCTTTTCCTATGCTTTCAATGCAATTCCAGTCTACCTCCTGAAATCGGTTTCCTGCAATTCTGCCCCGCTTTCAAGTCCTCTTGGCAGCCTTACTTCAGTCTATTTTTGGACGATAGCTGTCATTTATAACTCTGCAGGTTTGTGAATTACAGTGCCCCTGAGCTCCTTTCTTCAACTCGCTTTCTTGTGACCTGGCCGCAACACCGCAGGATGGCTTCAGGCCCTAATCTGGTTCCGGCCCGGCACGCTGAGCCTTTGGTTAATTCCTCTTCCTGGTGGGAAATGAGAGTTAAATTTGCCCGTCCAGACACCTCCAGCTAGCCTCTCATTGGTTCTCGCTATTCCTGTTCATCTTCCGCAGAAATTGCAAACTGGGCCAAACAGGAGGTTAAAGGCGCCGACTCTCCAAGTGGGGAGAGTGTTAGTAAAGCGTCTGGAATGTTGCACCCGAGTACCAGGGGAGGAAAACTGAGACATATTTGAACACGTCTCCCGTTCACATGGTTGATCATACTTGGGTTCCACATGCATGTTTAGCTGAAGGAAGAATACCTTAAACCTGGAGAGTTGAGACCCGTGTAATGGGTACCATGCAATATGACTTCAAAGGGTCTTCATTTGCTCACCGAACCTCTCCAATCCTATCACTGCTGCGTTTATGCCCCTGTACACATGCTTGATTCTCTTTCGGAGACATAGCAATCCATAGGTTTTACGATACTTACTAGTCAGGTACATTCTTAGGCGTTTAATATGCGGTGTTGAGTCCATTTCGTTGAGCAAGGAGTAGCTCTTGTCTATTCCATATTTGACTTAAGGAACTTTATCTGTGCTCATTTCAATCTCTGGTTTTATGCAGCACCCCAACTCACCTTTACCCTTAAGCAAGCATAAGTTGGTTTTCTAAATTTGAGACCCTGTTCTGTTCTGTAATTCAGTTCCTGTGTAGCCAAGTTTACATTCCGTGTATTACTGATATCTTATGATGTTTCTTTTTCTGTGTGACTTATTTCAGTTAGAATCATCATACCTGAATCCACTCATTGTGATGCTAAGGGCCTGATGACATAGATTTCATTGCTGAGTGATATTGCTTTGTAAGTAAATACCACAACTTCTTTATCCATTTTTCACTTTCTGCGATGTTGAACTTGTACTGTAAACGAGGTTCTTGTAAACAGAGGCGTCCCAAACTTTGGGGTGGCTGTGTCTTTTTGATTTTAATTTCCCTAAGCTATAGGACCATAAGTGGCAGTGCCCTAGGCTCTGTTGCTTTGTTTTTTAGATGTTTCAGGAAACACCATACACTTCTCCCGAGTGTCTGTTGGCAATTTACATCCCGCCCATCAGCATAACAAGGCTCCCAGTTCTCCATGGCCTGTCCTGCCTTTCTGGATTTTACACTTTTTTCAGATGGCCCTTTTGACCGGGGGGAAGTGAGACTTCATTGTAGTGCAGATTTCCTTTGCAAGCTTGCTTGGTTGGCCAAAAAGGGCGTATGCGTTTTTTCCTGAATATATTCAGGAAAAAACGCATACGCCCTTTTTGGCCAAGTGCATCATTGTGGACGTTCTGCCTCTTTTCCTATGCTTTCAATGCAATTCCAGTCTACCTCCTGAAATCGGTTTCCTGCAATTCTGCCCCGCTTTCAAGTCCTCTTGGCAGCCTTACTTCAGTCTATTTTTGGACGATAGCTGTCATTTATAACTCTGCAGGTTTGTGAATTACAGTGCCCCTGAGCTCCTTTCTTCAACTCGCTTTCTTGTGACCTGGCCGCAACACCGCAGGATGGCTTCAGACCCTAATCTGGTTCCGGCCCGGCACGCTGAGCCTTTGGTTAATTCCTCTTCCTGGTGGGAAATGAGAGTTAAATTTGCCCGTCCAGACACCTCCAGCTAGCCTCTCATTGGTTCTCGCTATTCCTGTTCATCTTCCGCAGAAATTGCAAACTGGGCCAAACAGGAGGTTAAAGGCGCCGACTCTCCAAGTGGGGAGAGTGTTAGTAAAGCGTCTGGAATGTTGCACCCGAGTACCAGGGGAGGAAAACTGAGACATATTTGAACACGTCTCCCGTTCACATGGTTGATCATACTTGGGTTCCACATGCATGTTTTAGCTGAAGGAAGAATACCTTAAACCTGGAGAGTTGAGACCCGTGTAATGGGTACCATGCAATATGACTTCAAAGGGTCTTCATTTGCTCACCGAACCTCTCCAATCCTATCACTGCTGCGTTTATGCCCCTGTACACATGCTTGATTCTCTTTCGGAGACATAGCAATCCATAGGTTTTACGATACTTACTAGTCAGGTACATTCTTAGGCGTTTAATATGCGGTGTTGAGTCCATTTCGTTGAGCAAGGAGTAGCTCTTGTCTATTCCATATTTGACTTAAGGAACTTTATCTGTGCTCATTTCAATCTCTGGTTTTATGCAGCACCCCAACTCACCTTTACCCTTAAGCAAGCATAAGTTGGTTTTCTAAATTTGAGACCCTGTTCTGTTCTGTAATTCAGTTCCTGTGTAGCCAAGTTTACATTCCGTGTATTACTGATATCTTATGATGTTTCTTTTTCTGTGTGACTTATTTCAGTTAGAATCATCATACCTGAATCCACTCATTGTGATGCTAAGGGCCTGATGACATAGATTTCATTGCTGAGTGATATTGCTTTGTAAGTAAATACCACAACTTCTTTATCCATTTTTCACTTTCTGCGATGTTGAACTTGTACTGTAAACGAGGTTCTTGTAAACAGAGGCATCCCAAACTTTGGGGTGGCTGTGTCTTTTTGATTTTAATTTCCCTAAGCTATAGGACCATAAGTGGCAGTGCCCTAGGCTCTGTTGCTTTGTTTTTTAGATGTTTCAGGAAACACCATACACTTCTCCCGAGTGTCTGTTGGCAATTTACATCCCGCCCATCAGCATAACAAGGCTCCCAGTTCTCCATGGCCTGTCCTGCCTTTCTGGATTTTACACTTTTTTCAGATGGCCCTTTTGACCGGGGGGAAGTGAGACTTCATTGTAGTGCAGGTTTCCTTTGCAAGCTTGCTTGGTTGGCCAAAAAGGGCGTATGCGTTTTTTCCTGAATATATTCAGGAAAAAACGCATACGCCCTTTTTGGCCAAGTGCATCATTGTGGACGTTCTGCCTCTTTTCCTATGCTTTCAATGCAATTCCAGTCTACCTCCTGAAATCGGTTTCCTGCAATTCTGCCCCGCTTTCAAGTCCTCTTGGCAGCCTTACTTCAGTCTATTTTTGGACGATAGCTGTCATTTATAACTCTGCAGGTTTGTGAATTACAGTGCCCCTGAGCTCCTTTCTTCAACTCGCTTTCTTTTCAGCTGGCCGCAACACCGCAGGATGGCTTCAGGCCCTAATCTGGTTCCGGCCCGGCACGCTTAGCCTTTGGTTAATTCCTCTTCCTGGTGGGAAATGAGAGTTAAATTTGCCCGTCCAGACACCTCCAGCTAGCCTCTCATTGGTTCTCGCTATTCCTGTTCATCTTCCGCAGAAATTGCAAACTGGGCCAAACAGGAGGTTAAAGGGACTGACTCTCCAAGTGGGGAGAGTGTTAGTAAAGCATCTGGAATGTTGCACCCGAGTACCAGGGGAGGAAAACTGAGACATATTTGAACATGTCTCCCGATCACATGGTTGATCATACTCTAGGTTCCATATGCATATTTTAGCTGAAGGAAGAATACCTTAAACCTGGGTAGTTGAAACCCGTGGAATGGGTACCATGCAATATGACTTCAAAGGGTCTTCATTTGCTCACCGAACCTCTCCAATCCTATCACTGCTGCGTTTATGCCCCTGTACACATGCTTGATTCTCTTTCGGAGACATAGCAATCCATAGGTTTTAAGATACTTACAAGTCAGGTACATTCTTAGGCGTTTAATATGCGGTGTTGAGTCCATTTCGTTGAGCAAGGAGTAGCTCTTGTCTATTCCATATTTGACTTAAGGAACTTTATCTGTGCTCATTTCAATCTCTGGTTTTATGCAGCACCCCAACTCACCTTTACCCTTAAGCAAGCATAAGTTGTTTTTCTAAATTTGAGACCCTGTTCTGTTCTGTAATTCAGTTCCTGTGTAGCCAAGTTTCCATTCCATGTATTACTGATATCTTATGATGTTTCTTTTTCTGTGTGACTTATTTCAGTTAGAATCATCATACCTGAATCCACTCATTGTGCTGCTAAGGGCCTGATGACATAGATTTCATTGCTGAGTGATATTGCTTTGTAAGTGAATACCACAACTTCTTTATCCATTTTTCACTTTCTGCGATGTTGAACTTGTACTGTAAACGAGGTTCTTGTAAACAGAGCCGTTCCAAACTTTGGGGTGGCTGTGTCTTTTTGATTTTAATTTCCCTAAGCTATAGGACCATAAGTGGAAGTGCCCTAGGCTCTGTTGCTTTGTTTTTTAGATGTTTCAGGAAACACCATACACTTCTCCCAAGTGTCTGTTGGCAATTTACATCCCGCCCATCAGCATAACAAGGCTCCCAGTTCTCTATGGCCTGTTGCCTTTCTGGATTTTACACTTTTTTCAAATGGCCCTTTTGACCGGGGGGAAGTGAGACTTCATTGTAGTGCAGATTTCCTTTGCAAGCTTGCTTGGTTGGCCAAAAAGGGCATATGCGTTTTTTCCTGAATATATTCAGGAAAAAACGCATACGCCCTTCTTGGCCAAGTGCATCATTGTGGACGTTCTGCCTCTTTTCCTATGCTTTCAATGCAATTCCAGTCTACCTCCTGAAATCGGTTTCCTGCAATTCTGCCCCGCTTTCAAGTCCTCTTGGCAGCCTTACTTCAGTCTATTTTTGGACGATAGCTGTCATTTATAACTCTGCAGGTTTGTGAATTACAGTGCTCCTGAGCTCCTTTCTTCAACTCGCTTTCTTGTGACCTGGCCGCAACACCGCAGGATGGCTTCAGGCCCTAATCTGGTTCCGGCCCGGCACGCTGAGCCTTTGGTTAATTCCTCTTCCTGGTGGAAAATGAGAGTTAAATTTGCCCGTCCAGACACCTCCAGCTAGTCTCTCATTGGTTCTCGCTATTCCTGTTCATCTTCCGCAGAAATTGCAAACTGGGCCAAACAGGAGGTTAAAGGGACTGACTCTCCAAGTCGGGAGAGTGTTAGTAAAGCGTCTGGAATGTTGCACCCGAGTACCAGGGGAGGAAAACTGAGACATATTTGAACACGTCTCCCGATCACATGGTTGATCATACTCTCGGTTCCACATGCATGTTTTAGCTGAAGGAAGAATACCTTAAACCTGGAGAGTTGAGACCCGTGTAATGGGTACCATGCAATATGACTTCAAAGGGTCTTCATTTGCTCACCGAACCTCTCCAATCCTATCACTGCTGCGTTTATGCCCCTGTACACACGCTTGATTCTCTTTTGGAGACATAGCAATCCATAGGTTTTAAGATACTTACTAGTCAGGTACATTCTTAGGCGTTTAATATGGGGTTTTGAGTCCATTTCGTTGAGCAAGGAGTAGCTCTTGTCTATTCCATATTTGACTTAAGGAACTTTATCTGTGCTCATTTCAATCTCTGGTTTTATGCAGCACCCCAACTCACCTTTCCCCTTAAGCAAGCATAAGTTGGTTTTCTAAATTTGAGACCCTGTTCTGTTTTGGAATGCAGTTCCTGTGTAGCCAAGTTTACATTCCGTGTATTAGTGATATCTTATGATGTTTCTTTTTCTGTGTGACTTATTTCAGTTAGAATCATCGTACCTGAATCCACTCATTATGCTGCTACGGGCCTGATTACATAGATTTCATTGCTGAGTGATACTGCATTGTACGTAAGTACCATAAGTTCTTTATCCATTTTTCACTTTCTGTGATATTGCACTTGTACGGTAAACGAGGTTCGTGTAAACGGAGGCGTCCCAAACTTTGGGGTGGCTGTGTCTTTTTGATTTTAATTTCCCTAAGCTATAGGACCATAAGTGGAAGTGCCCTAGGCTCTGTTGCTTTGTGTTTTAGATGTTTCAGGAAACACCATACACTTCTCCCGAGTGTCTGTTGGCAATTTACATCCCGCCCATCAGCATAACAAGGCTCCCAGTTCTCCATGGCCTGTCCTGCCTTTCTAGATTTTACACTTTTTTCAGATGGCCCTTTTGACCGGGGGGAAGTGAAACTTCATTGTAGTGCAGATTTCCTTTGCAAGCTTGCTTGGTTGGCCAAAAAGGGCGTATGCGTTTTTTCCTGAATATATTCAGGAAAAAACGCATACGCCCTTTTTGGCCAAGTGCATCATTGTGGACGTTCTGCCTCTTTTCCTATGTTTTCAATGCAATTCCAGTCTACCTCCTGAAATCGGTTTCCTGCAATTCTGCCCCGCTTTCAAGTCCTCTTGGCAGCCTTACTTCAGTCTATTTTTGGACGATAGCTGTCATTTATAACTCTGCAGGTTTGTGAATTACAGTGCCCCTGAGCTCCTTTCTTCAACTCGCTTTCTTGTGAGCTGGCCGCAACACCGCAGGATGGCTTCAGGCCCTAATCTCGTTCCGGCACGGCACGCTGAGCCTTTGGTTAATTCCTCTTCCTGGTGGGAAATGAGAGTTAAATTTGCCCGTCCAGAAACCTCCAGCTAGTCTCTCATTGGTTCTCGCTATTTCTGTTCATCTTCCGCAGAAATTGCAAACTGGGCCAAACAGGAGGTTAAAGGTGCTGACTCTCCAAGTGGGGAGAGTGTCAGTAAAGCGTCTGGAATGTTGCACCCGAGTACCAGGGTACGAAAACTGAGACATATTTGAACACGTCTCCCGATCACATGGTTGATCATACTCTGGGTTCCACATGCATGTTTTAGCTGAAGGAAGAATACCTAAAACCTGGGTAGTTGAAACCCGTG
Organism: Stenella coeruleoalba; assembly: GCF_951394435.1. Taxonomy (NCBI): domain Eukaryota; kingdom Metazoa; phylum Chordata; class Mammalia; order Artiodactyla; family Delphinidae; genus Stenella; species Stenella coeruleoalba. Next base: position 1,028,450 of record NW_027645889.1, on the reverse strand, counting down.
GAATGGGTACCATGCAATATGACTTCAAAGGGTCTTCATTTGCTCACCGAACCTCTCCAATCCTATCACTGCTGCGTTTATGCCCCTGTACACATGCTTGATTCTCTTTCAGAGACATAGCAATCCATAGGTTTTAAGATACTTACTAGTCAGGTACATTCTTAGGCGTTTAATATGCGGTGTTGAGTCCATTTCGTTGAGCAAGGAGTAGCTCTTGTCTATTCCATATTTGGCTTAAGGAACTTTATCTGTGCTCATTTCAATCTCTGGTTTTATGCAGCACCCCAACTCACCTTTCCCCTTAAGCAAGCATAAGTTGGTTTTCTAAATTTGAGACCCTGTTCTGTTCTGTAATTCAGTTCCTGTGTAGCCAAGTTTACATTCCGTGTATTACTGATATCTTATGATGTTTCTTTTTCTGTGTGACTTATTTCAGTTAGAATCATCATACCTGAATCCACTCATTGTGCTGCTAAGGGCCTGATGACACAGATTTCATTGCTGAGTGATATTGCTTTGTAAGTAAATACCACAACTTCTTTCTCCATTTTTCACTTTCTGCGATGTTGAACTTGTACCGTAAACGAGGTTCTTGTAAACAGAGCCGTCCCAAACTTTGGGGTGGCTGTGTCTTTTTGATTTTAAATTCCCTAAGCTATAGGACCATAAGTGGAAGTGCCCTAGGCTCTGTTGCTTTGTTTTTTAGATGTTTCAGGAAACACCATACACTTCTCCGGAGTGGTTGTTGGCAATTTACATCCCGCCCATCAGCATAACAAGGCTCCCAGTTCTCCATGGCCTGTCCTGCCTTTCTGGATTTTACACTTTTTTCAGATGCCCCTTTTGACCGGGGGGAAGTGAGACTTCATTGTAGTGTAGATTTCCTTTGCAAGCTTGCTTGGTTGGCCAAAAAGGGCGTATGCGTTCTTTCCTGAATATATTCAGGAATAAACGCATACGCCCTTTTTGGCCAAGTGCATCATTGTCGAGTTTCTGACTCTCTTCATATGCTTTCAATGCAATTCCAGTCTACCTCCTGAAATCGGTTTCCTGCAATTCTGCCTTGCTTTCAATGCCTCTTCATAGCCTTACCTCAATATATTTTTTAAAAATAGTTGGCCTTTATAACTCTGCAGGTTTTTGAATTGCAGTGGCCCTTAGCTCCATTTTTTAGCTCTTATTTTTGTGGTCTTGCCCCGTAACCACAGGATTCCTTGAAGCCCTATTTTTCTTCTGGGGCACCTTGCTGTGCCTTTGGTTAATTCTTCTTACTGATGTGATATTAGAGTGACATGTGCCCATTGAAACCGCTACAGCTAGTTTCTCACTGGTTCCCCCTATTCCCATTCATCCTCTGCACTAACTGCAGACTGTGCGATACCAGAACTTAAAGGTTTTTACAATTTTTTAGGATGGCCCTTTTGACCGGTGGGAAGTGAGACTTTTTTGTTGTGCACATTTGCATTGCTTGCTTGCTTCGTTGCCCATAAAGTGCGTATGCGTTTTTTCCTGGATATAATCAGGAAAAAACGCATACGCCCTTTTGGGCCAACTGCATCATTGTCGAAATTCTGCCGCTTTTCATGTGCGTTAAAGACGAGTCCAATCTATCTCTTGAAATCTGTTTCTTGCAATTCTGTCTTGCATTCAGATCCTCTTCTTTGCCTTACCTCAACATATTTTTGGACGTTAGTTTTCATTTGTAACTCTGCAGGTTTGTGAATTGCAGTGACCCTGAGCTCCATTTTTTAAGTTGCTCTTTTGTGAGCTGGCCTCAAACCCGCAGGATTGCTTCAGGCCCTATTTTGGCTCCGGCGAGGCAGGCTGAGCCTTTCTTTAATTCTTATTCTTAATGGGAAATTAGAGTGATATGTGCCCGTCCACACCCCTACAACTCTTCTCTCATTGGTTCCCCCTCTTCCCGTTCATCCTCCTCACAATTTGCAAAATGTGTGAAACAGAAGTTTAAATGTGCTGATTCTCCAAGTGGGGAGATTCTAAGTAGCGTGGCTGGAATGGTGAACAGGAGCACCAGGAGAGGATAAATGAGGTGCATTTTAGACACATCTCCCGATCACATGGTGTACAGTCCTCTGGGTTTTCCATGCATGTTTTAGCTGTAGGAAGATCCCTTGAACCTGCAGATTTGGGACCCATTGAATGGGTACCAGGTAGTATTACTTTAAAGGGTGTGCATTTCCTCACCCAACCTCACATTTCTCTTAGCGCAAACAGTTTCCAGCCTTATGTCTCATCCTGCTGTGGGTCTAGATGTGTTCAATCCATGTTGCATCACCGTCCCTGAGGAAAAGTTGTAAGAGGTTTTCTCTGTCTCTCTGTCGTTTATTTTTTTCAATTTATTATTATATTGGTTACAGCTGATTTTCAAAGCTCTGTTTCTTGCTGCTGTACATCCACTTGATTCGCGTACAGAGAGACATCAATAAATTCTTTTTCAGATTCTTACCAGTCGTATATATTCTTTTCCGGTGACTTGAGTGTGCTGAGTGCAGTTCTTTTAGCTACCGTGTAGGCCTTGTTGATTATCAGTTTGGTATTTGGAATGGTGTCTTTGCTAATTTCAACCTCCTGGATGATGCCTCACCCCTCCCCACCTTTCCCGTTTAGCAGCCTTATGCGTGTTTTCTACATATTTGACTATGTTTTTGTTTTGTAATTTATTTCATGTGTAGCCATTTTGGATTCCACCTTTAAGTGATATCTTATGATATGTGTCTTTTTCTTTTTGAATTCTGTCACTTAGAATGATCATACGTAACTCCTCCGGGGTTGTTACAACTGGCCATATTTCATTGATTTCCAGGCTGAATAATATTCCACTCTACCTAAGTACCACATCTCTATCCATTTTTTCCCTCCAGAGACATTTAAGTTATATCCTAGTCGAGGATCTTTTAAACAGAGAGGGGGTAAACATTGGGGTGCCTGTGTCCTCTCGATTTTTGTTTTTCCCAAGATATACGCCCATGAGTGCAAGTGCCCTATGCTCTGTAGCTCATTTTTTAGATGCTTTAGTAAACACAATACACTTCTCCAGAATGGCCGTTGGCAATATACATTTCCACTATAAGTCTCACAGGGCTCCCTCTTCTCGTTGCCCTGTCCTGCATTTCTGTTGTTTACGCTTTATGAGGATGGCTCTTCTGACTGACGCGAAGTGATATCTTTTGTAGTATTGACTTCCAGTGCCCACCTGTTTGGTTGGCTAAAAAAGTGTATGCCCTTTTCTTGAATATATACAGAAAAGAACGCATACACCCTTTTTGGCCAACTGCAATGTTGGCAATGTTCAGCTCCTTTTCTTGTGCTTAATGGTGAGTCCTTTCTACCTCCTCAAATCCCTTTCCTGCCATTCTCCCTTGCTTACAAGTCCTTTTCTCTGACTTTCCTCAAGACATTTTTCAGTGATGGATATTTTCAACTCTGCAGTTTTGTGAATTTTACTGCCCCTGAGTTCCATTGTTCAACTCGTGTTTATGGGAACTGGCCACAAAGCAGCGGGATTTCCTCAAGCCCTATACTGTTTCCATGGGCAACCCTAGCCTTTGGTCAATTCGTCTTCCTGATTGGAAATTAGAGTGACATGTGCCTGTCTGAACACCTAGGACTTGTCTCTCATTGTTCCTCATCCTTCCGCTTCATCCTCTGGACAAATTCCAAACTGTACGCAACAGGATGTTGACAGTGCTGACATCTCCAAGTGGGGAGACTGTTAGTAAAGACGCTGGAGGGGTGAACCCGAGCACCAGGAGATGAGGAGATGAGATGCCTTTTCCAAACTCTTCCCGATCAGACGGTATACCATCCTCTGGGTGTGACAGACATGTTTTAGCAGTAGGAAGAGTCCCATTCATGTAAGGAGAACACCAGGGCTTTTTCAAAATCAGTGTCTCCCCGAAACCCAAACTGGGGAAGTTTTTAAGCTACGGCTACACATATGTTCATTAAGGGCCTTGGGAAGTAGGCAGAGTCCAAACTTTAGATGATTGAAGTCTTCAGGGTCAGAAGCACTCACCACCAGCTTCCCTTAGGCTACACTTTAACTGTCATTGATAGATGATGTCAATAAAAATATCTATTCTTTTTCAGATTATTTCCCCTTATAGGTTATTGCAAAATGTTGAGTGTAGTTCCCTGTGCTATACAGTAGTTCCTTGTTGATGATCTATTTTATACATAGCAGTGTGTATGTGTTCATTCCAAACTGTTAATTTATCCCTCCTCCCACCTTTCCCCTTTGGTAATAATAAATTATAAGATTTTATACTTCTCAGAAATGGGGGAGCTGAAAGAGAGGTATCATTTTCAATGGAAAAGCATTTAAAACAAGATTGAAGGTTTAACCAAGATTATTAGCTGTACATCCTTGGAAAGAAATCACTTCGTTTCTCTAATATTGACCTGACAAATAAGACAAACCTTTTCACTGAACTTGCTTATAAAAAGTGATGGAAATATCAAATGGAAGTGTTAAAAAATCTTATTTTACCCGAGCCTTATACACTGTTCTATGTTAACTACAGTTTGGCTCACACATCTGTTCATTGAGGTTACAATAGTCTCAATTTCTGTTACTGATCCTCCAGAGTGGACCCCAACAAGTGTCCCCCTGCCCAGTGTCATTGGGGCCAACAGATCGAGACTGAGTTTGGTTCACAAGCAAAGGAAACTTTATATTTTGATCAGAGAATGGAGAGGTGAGAGCATGCACTACCCCGTGGGCTGTGGGCTGGGCTGCTGTGTAGAGATCCTGTCAGAGTCAGTGGGAGGGAGGGAGGCGGCGGAGCTCTCGAGGGCCGGGTTGGCTGTAGCTCAGGCTCTATATCGTGGAGTCTGCACTGGGCCCCAGGAGCTGAGGTGTCGACCCAGCCATTCTGCACTAGGAAATCTGGTCTGAAGTGCCGGGTGTGGAACCTCTGCATGCGGGACCCTAGGAGCACGTGAAATTAGACAAAGCACAAAGGATAAAAAAGGTTAGACTTGACTTTATTGCCCAGATTCTATTTTTATCTCCCAGGGATTTTTAATGGGCTTTGCTGGGGACAAACCCCTCCTCTGCCTTTTGTCCCGTTCCTCATTCTTGGAGTGCTGAGGGTGCAGACCCTTCTTCTGTAACTGCTGAGTGCTGAGTTGGGAGCCCTCATACCCTGGGGCGAGGGTCAGAGCTTCTCCCCAGCAGCCTCCCGGTGACGTTGATTGTCCCCAGGACCCCTGCCTCCCTGCTCGTCCACCTGAGCACCAGCATTGGAAGTGTTATAGATTCTAATGACCTTTAAGGGTCCAGGAAAGAGATGTGCAGAGACGCTGTGGGGGCCGGTTTCACCCCGCCCCACATTTGTTCGGCCACCTTAGGCTGACCGTCTCTGCCAGCCTAGATGCTCTGACCAGTAGTCTGCGCTTTCTTCAGTTAGGCCCCTGAATTAACGTACAAACAGCACCAGGTGTCAGAGCCCTGCCCGCTCAACTCCCAGACAGTCCAGGGTCAGTGGTGACCAAGGACCATGATGGCTACTGAGTCAACAGCCTTTTGAAGTAAACAGGAGTCCAGCCGGTCTTATTGGCCACCATCATCACGGTGTCTGTAGGCTTTTCTATGGTGACAGTGTGGTATACTGTTCCCCCGCCAAGATTATTAGCTCCCCTCTGGGTGCAGTAAGTCCTGCAAGCAGTAGTCTACTCTTTTGGGACACACTCTTGTTGTTTTATGAGAGAAACTCCAGGTCAAGTGATGTTCACACGAGTCGTCATGGTGCCCTGTTGCCCCCGGTTATCTCTCTGGATGTTGGAGTTGGAGGGCCTCCTCACTCAAGGTCGGTGTGCCCACGGAGCGAACCCTGCAACTTCAGGGCATGGTTGGTGGTTAGGATCACCACGTGGGGTCCTTTTCCCTTAGGAGGGAGGTGGCCTTTTGGGCTGCTGATTTCCAGGTTTTTAGATACCGCCAGTATCTTGGCCAGATGTGGCAGTGGGCCAAGCCCCTTAGTGACCGTAGTTTATCCTACCTGGATGGCATTCTTGCATTGTTCCATTTCAAGTGGTCCCAGTTTTTGCACTAATTCTCCAATGGCGATTCACCTTTCACCGGGAATGTAAAGGTCAAAGGGTTTAGCTAAATTAGGGAGTTCCAGGGCAAGGGTCTGAATTGACTGCTCTTTCCATTCTTGAAAGGCCACTTCTGGATTCTATTCAAAAGGATCATCATCTTTTCCTTTCAGTGTTTCATATAGAGGCCCAGCTAGTAGACTGTAGTTAGGGATCCAGAAGCAGCAAACCCTGGCCTCCCCAGGAACCCCTAAGCTGTCTTCTAGTTTTAGAAAGGGGTAAGGCTGAAAATGGTTTCTTCCCTTTCCTGGGATGGGCTTCTCTGACCTTCTGTGAGAATGAAGCCCAGGCAGGTCACCGCAGTCTGTGATATTTGAGCTTTTTCTTGGACAACTTCTATCCTTTATTGGCTTGGTAGTTCAGAGGCCTCCTTAGTAGGGCTGGTGATCAGAATGTCGTCTGCATATTGAAGGAGGGTTTCCTTTTCCAGAGGTAGAACTTTTAGGTCTTTAGCTAAGCTTTCCCCAAAGATGGTGTGGGAATTTTTGCACCCTTGGGGCCAGACGGCCCGGAAGTATTGTTTTAGTTGTATGTTGAGTCCTGCCACTCACAAGCCAAAATTTCTTGTGACTCTGGGACTAATGGAATACAAAAGAAGGCATCATTGAAGACTAATACAGAATACCATGTCCTGGTGGTTGGTAGAATGACCAGCAGGGTGTAGGAATTAGGAGCAACTGGAGGTATATCCTCGGTGGCTTCACTGACTGTCCTGACATCCTTTACCAGGTCCCCAGCAGCCCATGGGGCTCTCGTGGTCAGACCAATCCCAGAATATGGAGCTCACCTGGGCAGGTACCCCACCCCCACCCCAGCCCACGGGGCTCTCGTGGTCAGGCCCCTCCCAGGATACAGAGCTACCCTTGCAGGTACCATGGCAGGGCTGGGCACACAGGAACCGTGCACATAGCCCTCATTGCAGAGCACCCCCAGCTCACCTGTCGCTCAGAGCTGACACAGAGCACCTCAGAGCAGGACTTGAACTAACAAACAGCAGCTGCGACAGGTCTGTGACCCTGGGCATCACTCCGTGAGGCCTCCCTCCACCTGGTCTTCCAGAGACTTCCACTGCACCCGGGGCACCAGGCCTCTGTCTCCAACCACCACCCACCCCTCCTCTGCCTGACTCCTGGGTTCCTCTCATTAGGAGAGGGTTTTCTTGAAGTTGTCTCCCACTCATGGGCCAGATAAAATGATTAGAAAACAAGCCAAAGCTGCAGCCCCTTGTCTATCCTGACTCTCAGGAGCCCACACCTGTTCCTTGGACCTGGCCGGTTCAGCAAGTTCCATTTTCTGCAACTGTGAGCCCCTGAGGGGTGATGATTGGCTGACCTGGGCAGCCTTACCGTGCCGGCCAGCCCTCCCCAGGTGTGCCTGGGTTGAGATCAATATAAATACCACTCCAGGCAGCAAGAGCCCCTGCAGCCGTGCCTGACGCCATTTTCTCTGCCCTGTCAGCAGTCTCGGGGCTGGGCTGGTGGGAGGGAGTGAGAGGCCACGGCTTTGTGGGTGGCCCAGTGTGAGTGGGGCTCTGCTGGACTTTTTGCAGCAGTTGCCAGGCTGCCACCTGCTAAAGAAGAGGATGTGTCACCCATACCTGCTGCTGGAATTTCTCCCTGGGCAGAGGTGAGGAAGGAAAAAAGCAGTGGGGGCAGGGACAGGACGGGTATCTCAGGCAGGGAAATGGAAATCTTCCAGAAGAGCACCCAGGGCCAGGACCATCCTGGCTGGCCTGCAGGCACCAAGTCGGCCGGCATGCTGTCACTCGTGTGGCTCTATGGCCCTTCCTCTAGGCTTTCAAGTCCTTGTATATATTCAGGTGTTTTACCTGGGACGGGTGGGAATAGTTCAGCAGCAACTGGCCTGGGGCTCAGCTCACGTTTACTCACAGATGCCTCGGCACGGTGCCCCAGCTTTGCAATGAGGACGCTTGTTGCGTGGGGGCTGCTGGCTGAATGGGAGACGATTCCCCACCACTGACCAACTTCAGAATTGTTTACAACTGGAGCAAGTGCCCTGATACGGTTTTCCTCTGTGTAACTGGTGGGTTCTGTGTTTTTTTTCTCTTTTTCGTTTTTGGTTCAAGGTAGATTTTATTCCTCTTTTTTGTATTTACAGATATAAGCATGGAAATAATTTATTCATATAAATACATGTATGTGCAGGGAATAATTGTTTTTTCTGTTTTATTTTTTAAATTTTACTTCTTTTTAATTTTGAATTTTATTTTATATTTTTATACAGCAGGTTCTTATTGGTTATCTATTTTATACATATAAATGTATACATGCCAATCCCAGTCTCTCAACTCCTCCCACCACCACCCCCCCAACAGCTTTCCCCCCTTGTTGTCCATACGTTTGTTGTCTACATCTGTTGCTCTATTTATGCCTTGCAAAATGGTTAATCTGTACAGTTTTTCTAGGTTCCACATATATGCATGAATATACAAGATTTGTTTTTCTCTTTCTGACTTACTTCACTCTGTATGACAGTCTCTAGATCCATCGACGTCTCTACAAATGACCCAATTTCATTCCTTTTCATGGCTTAGTAATATTCCATTTTATATATGTACCACAGCTTTATGCATTCGTCTGTCTGTGGGCATTTAGGTTGCTTCCATTACCTCGATATTGTAAATAGTGATGCAATGAACATTGCGGTGAATGACTCTTTTTGATTTATGGTTTTGTCTGGGTATATGTCCAGTACTGGGATTGCTGTATCATATGGTAATTCTATTGTTAGTTTCTTAAGAAATTCCATATTGTTCTCCATAATGACTGTATCAATTTATATTCCCAACAATAGTGGAAGAGGGTTCCTTTTCTCCACACCCTTTCCAGCATTTTTTGTTTGTAGATTTTCAATGATGCCTATTCTACCAGGTGTGAGGTGATACCTCATTGTTGAATCCATTTCGTTGAGCAAGGGTTAGCTCTTGTCTATTACATATTTGGCTTATGGAACGGTATCTGTGCTAATTTCAAACTCTGCTTTTATGCAGCACCCCAACTCACCTTCCCCCTTAAGCAGGCATAAGTTGGTTTTCTAAACTTGAGACCCTGTTCTGTTTTGTAATTCAGTTCATGTGTAGCCAAGTTCACATTCCGTGTATTAGTGATACCTTATGATGTTTCTTTTTCTGTGTGACTTATTTCACTTAGAATCATCGTGCCTCAATCCACTCATTATGATGGTACGGGCCTGGTGACATAGATTTCATTGCTGAGTGGTATTCTGTTGTACAGAAGTACCGCAACTTCTTTATCCATTATTTGCTCTCTGGGATATTTAACTTGTGCCGTAGAAGAGATTCCTGTAAAAAGAGCCGTCCCAAATTTTGGGGTTGCTGTGTCTTTCTGATATTAATTTCCCTAAGCTATAGGACCATAAGTGGAAGTGCCTTGGCTCTGTTGTTTTGTTTTTTAGATGTTTCAGGAAACACCATACACTTCTCCCGAGTGTCTGTTGGCAATTTACATCCCGCCCATCAGCATAACAAGGCTCCCAGTTCTCCATGGCCTGTCCTGCCTTTCTGGATTTTACACTTTATTCTGATGGCCCTTTTGACCGGGGGGAAGTGAGACTTCATTGTAGTGCAGATTTCCTTTGCAAGCTTGCTTGGTTGGCCAAAAAGTGCGTATGCGTTTTTTCCTGAATATATTCAGGAAAAAACGCATATGCCCTTTTGGCAAAGTGCATCATTGTGGACGTTCTGCCTCTTTTCCTACGCTTTCAATGCAATTCCAGTCTACCTCCTGAAATCGGTATCCTGCAATTCTGCCCCGCTTTCAAGTCCTCTTGGAAGCCTTACTTCAGTCTATTTTTGGACGATAGCTGTCATTTATAACTCTGCAGGTTTGTGAATTACAGAGACCCTGAGCTCCTTTCTTCAACTTGCTTTCTTTTGAGCTGGCCGCAACACCGCAGGATGGCTTCAGGCCCTAATCTGGTTCCGGCACGGCACGCTGAGCCTTTGGTTATTTCCTCTTCCTGGTGGGAAATGAGAGTTAAATTTGCCCGTCCAGACACCTCCAGCTAGCCTCTCATTGGTTCTCGCTATTCCTGTTCATCTTCCGCAGAAATTGCAAACTGGGCCAAACAGGAGGTTAAAGGCGCTGACTCTCCAAGTTGGGAGAGTGTTAGTAAAGGGTCTGGAATGTTGCACCCGAGTACCAGGGGAGGAAAACTGAGACATATTTGAACACGTCTCCCGTTCACACGGTTGATCATACTCTGGGTTCCACATGCATGTTTTAGCTGAAGGAAGAATACCTTAAACCTGGAGAGTTGAGACCCGTGGAATGGGTACCATGCAATATGACTTCAAAGGGTCTTCATTTGCTCACCGAACCTCTCCAATCCTATCACTGCTGCGTTTATGCCCCTGTACACATGCTTGATTCTCTTTCAGAGACATAGCAATCCATAGGTTTTAAGATACTTACTAGTCAGGTACATTCTTAGGCGTTTAATATGCGGTGTTGAGTCCATTTCGTTGAGCAAGGAGTAGCTCTTGTCTATTCCATATTTGGCTTAAGGAACTTTATCTGTGCTCATTTCAATCTCTGGTTTTATGCAGCACCCCAACTCACCTTCCCCCTTAAGCAAGCGTAAGTTGGTTTTCTAAACTTGAGACACTGTTCTGTTTTGTAATTCAGTTCATGTGTAGCCAAGTTCACATTCTGTGTATTAGTGATACCTTATGATGTTTCTTTTCTGTGTGACTTATTTCAGTTCGAATCATCATACCTGAATCCACTCATTATGCTGCTACTGGCCTGATGACATAGATTTCATTGCTGAGTGATATTGCATTGTACGTAAGTACCACAGGTTCTTTATCCATTTTTCACTTTCTGCGATATTGAACTTGTACCATAAACGAGGTTCTTGTAAACAGAGCCGTCCCAAACTTTGGGGTGGCTGTGTCTTTTTGATTTTAATTTCCCTAAGCTATAGGACCATAAGTGGAAGTGCCCTAGGCTCTGTTGCTTTGTTTTTTCGATGTTTCAGGAAACACCATACACTTCTCCAGAGTGGCTGTTGGCAATTTACATCCCGCCCATCAGCATAAGAAGGCTCCCAGTTCTCCATGGCCTGTCGTGCCTTTATGGATTTTACACTTTTTTCAGATGGCCCTTTTGACCGGGTGGAAGTGAGACTTCATTGTAGTGCAGATTTCCTTTGCAAGCTTGCTTGGTTGGCCAAAAAATGTGTATGCGTTTTTTCCTGAATATATTCAGGAAAAAACGCATACGCCCTTTTTGGCCAAGTGCATCATTGTCGAGTTTCTGACTCTCTTCATATGCTTTCAATGCAATTCCAGTCTACCTCCTGAAATCGGTTTCCTGCAATTCTGCCTTGCTTTCAATGCCTCTTCATAGCCTTACCTCAATATATTTTTTAAAAATAGTTGGACTTTATAACTCTGCAGGTTTTTGAATTGCAGTGGCCCTTAGCTCCATTTTTTAGCTCTTATTTTTGTGGTCTTGCCCCATAACCACAGGATTCCTTGAAGCCCTATTTTTCTTCTGGGGCACCTTGCTGTGCCTTTGGTTAATTCTTCTTACTGATGTGATATTAGAGTGACATGTGCCCATTGAAACCGCTACAGCTAGTTTCTCACTGGTTCCTCCTATTCCCATTCTTCCTCTGCACTAACTGCAGACTGTGCGATACCAGAACTTAAAGGCATTGACTCCATGTGGGGATGTTGTTAGTAAAGCGGCTGGAATGTCGATCCGGAGCCCCAGGAGAGGAAAAATGAGGTGCGTTTTAGAAACCTTTCCCGATCATATGGTATACCAGTCGCTGGGTTTCCCAAGCATGGTTTAGCTGTAGGAAGATTCCCTTCAACCTGGAGTGTTGGGACCCTTGGACTGAGTAGCATGAAGTATTGCATTAAACTTTCGGCAGTTGCTCACCAAAGCTCACCAATCCTGTCAGCCCCAAGTGTCCAGCCTTATGTCTTATCCAGCTGTGGGTTTATATGTGGTCAATCCAGGTTGCATCACAGCCCCTGAGCGAATTTTGTAAGAATTTTTCTCTCTTTCATTGTTTCAGCGTTTTGTTTTTAAAATTTATTTCTATAATGGGGTTTAGCTCATTTTCACTGCTGTGTTTGTGCCGCTCTGCACACACTTGATTCCCTTATGGAGATATATCAATACATGGGTTTTAAGATTCTTATTCCTCAGATATATTTCTCTGCGGTGTATAGGGTGTGTTGAGGCCAGTTCATTGAGCAAGGTGTAGATCTTGTCTAATACTTATTTGGTTTATTGAACGGTATCTGTGCTAATTTCAAACTCTGGTTTTATGCATCACCCCACCTCTCCTTTCCCCTTAAGCTGACATAAGTGTGTTTTCTAAATGTGAGACACTGTTCTGTTCTGTAATTCATTTCTTGTGCAGCCATATTTACCCTCCCTCTATAAGTGATATCTTATGATATGTTTCTTTTTCTGTTTGACTTATTTCAAGTAGTATTATCGGACCTAAATCCACTCTTTATCCTTCTACTAGCCTTATTACATTGATTTCATGGTGAAGAGATATTCCATTGTACATAAGTACCACATCTTCTTTATCCATTGTTCTCTTTCCTGGGATATTTAAGGTGTACTGAAGTTGAGGTTCTTGTAAACAGAGTAGCCCTAAACTGTGGTGTGCTTGTGTCTTGTTGATTTTTAGACTTCCCTAGATATACTCCCATGATTGGAAGTGTCCTATGCTCTGTAGCTCCTTTTTTTAGATGATTTAGGAACCACCATACACTTCTCCAGAGTGGCTCTCGGCAGTTCACACACTGCCCATCAGCGTATAAAGGCTCCCTGTTCTCCATGGCCTGTCCTGCATTTCTGGTTTTTACAATTTTTTAGGATGACCCATTTGACCGGTGGGAAGTGAGACTTCTTTGTTGTGCACATTTGCATTGCTTGCTTGCTTCGTTGCCCATAAAGTGCGTATGCGTTTTTTCCTGGATATAATCAGGAAAAAACGCATACGCCCTTTTGGGCCAACTGCATCATTGTCGAAATTCTGCCGCTTTTCATGTGCGTTAAAGACGAGTCCAATCTATCTCTTGAAATCTGTTTCTTGCAATTCTGTCTTGCATTCAGATCCTCTTCTTTGCCTTACCTCAACATATTTTTGGACGTTAGTTTTCATTTATAACTCTGCAGGTTTGTGAATTGCAGTGACCCTGAGCTCCATTTTTTAAGTTGCTCTTTTGTGAGCTGGCCTCAAACCCGCAGGATTGCTTCAGGCCCTATTTTGGCTCCGGCGAGGCAGGCTGAGCCTTTCTTTAATTCTTACTCTTAATGGGAAATTAGAGTGATATGTGCCCGTCCAAACCCCTACAACTCTTCTCTCATTGGTTCCCCCTCTTCCCGTTCATCCTCCTCACAATTTGCAAAATGTGTGAAACAGAAGTTTAAATGTGCTGATTCTCCAAGTGGGGAGATTCTAAGTAGCGTGGCTGGAATGGTGAACAGGAGCACCAGGAGAGGATAAATGAGGTGCATTTTAGACACATCTCCCGATCACATGGTGTACAGTCCTCTGGGTTTTCCATGCATGTTTTAGCTGTAGGAAGATCCCTTGAACCTGCAGATTTGGGACCCATTGAATGGGTACCAGGTAGTATTACTTTAAAGGGTGTGCATTTCCTCACCCAACCTCACATTTCTCTTAGCGCAAACAGTTTCCAGCCTTATGTCTCATCCTGCTGTGGGTCTAGATGTGTTCAATCCATGTTGCATCACCGTCCCTGAGGAAAAGTTGTAAGAGGTTTTCTCTGTCTCTCTGTCGTTTATTTTTTTCAATTTATTACTATATTGGTTACAGCTGATTTTCAAAGCTCTGTTTCTTGCTGCTGTACATCCACTTGATTCGCGTACAGAGAGACATCAATAAATTCTTTTTCAGATTCTTACCAGTCGTATATATTCTTTTCCGGTGACTTGAGTGTGCTGAGTGCAGTTCTTTTAGCTACCGTGTAGGCCTTGTTGATTATCAGTTTGGTATTTGGAATGGTATCTTTGCTAATTTCAACCTCCTGGATGATGCCTCACCCCTCCCCACCTTTCCCGTTTAGCAGCCTTATGCGTGTTTTCTACATATTTGACTATGTTTTTGTTTTGTAATTTATTTCATGTGTAGCCATTTTGGATTCCACCTTTAAGTGATATCTTATGATATGTGTCTTTTTCTTTTTGAATTCTGTCACTTAGAATGATCATACGTAACTCCTCCGGAGTTGTTACAACTGGCCATATTTCATTGATTTCCAGGCTGAATAATATTCCACTCTACCTAAGTACCACATCTCTATCCATTTTTTCCCTCCAGAGACATTTAAGTTATATCCTAGTCGAGGATCTTTTAAACAGAGAGGGGGTAAACATTGGGGTGCCTGTGTCCTCTCGATTTTTGTTTTTCCCAAGATATACGCCCATGAGTGCAAGTGCCCTATGCTCTGTAGCTCATTGTTTAGATGCTTTAGTAAACACAATACACTTCTCCAGAATGGCCGTTGGCAATATACATTTCCACTATAAGTCTCACAGGGCTCCCTCTTCTCGTTGCCCTGTCCTGCATTTCTGTTGTTTACGCTTTATGAGGATGGCTCTTCTGACTGATGCGAAGTGATATCTTTTGTAGTATTGACTTCCAGTGCCCACCTGTTTGGTTGGCTAAAAAAGTGTATGCCCTTTTCTTGAATATATACAGAAAAGAACGCATACACCCTTTTTGGCCAACTGCAATGTTGGCAATGTTCAGCTCCTTTTCTTGTGCTTAATGGCGAGTCCTTTCTACCTCCTCAAATCCCTTTCCTGCCATTCTCCCTTGCTTACAAGTCCTTTTCTCTGACTTTCCTCAAGACATTTTTCAGTGATGGATATTTTCAACTCTGCAGTTTTGTGAATTTTACTGCCCCTGAGTTCCATTGTTCAACTCGTGTTTATGGGAACTGGCCACAAAGCAGCGGGATTTCCTCAAGCCCTATACTGTTTCCATGGGCAACCCTAGCCTTTGGTCAATTCGTCTTCCTGATTGGAAATTAGAGTGACATGTGCCTGTCTGAACACCTAGGACTTGTCTCTCATTGTTCCTCATCCTTCCGCTTCATCCTCTGGACAAATTCCAAACTGTACGCAACAGGATGTTGACAGTGCTGACATCTCCAAGTGGGGAGACTGTTAGTAAAGACGCTGGAGGGGTGAACCCGAGCACCAGGAGATGAGGAGATGAGATGCCTTTTCCAAACTCTTCCCGATCAGATGGTATACCATCCTCTGGGTGTGACAGACATGTTTTAGCAGTAGGAAGAGTCCCATTCATGTAAGGAGAACACCAGGGCTTTTTCAAAATCAGTGTCTCCCCGAAACCCAAACTGGGGAAGTTTTTAAGCTACGGCTACACATATGTTCATTAAGGGCCTTGGGAAGTAGGCAGAGTCCAAACTTTAGATGATTGAAGTCTTCAGGGTCAGAAGCACTCACCACCAGCTTCCCTTAGGCTACACTTTAACTGTCATTGATAGATGATGTCAATAAAAATATCTATTCTTTTTCAGATTATTTCCCCTTATAGGTTATTGCAAAATGTTGAGTGTAGTTCCCTGTGCTATACAGTAGTTCCTTGTTGATGATCTATTTTATACATAGCAGTGTGTATGTGTTCATTCCAAACTGTTAATTTATCCCTCCTCCCACCTTTCCCCTTTGGTAATAATAAATTATAAGATTTTATACTTCTCAGAAATGGGGGAGATGAAAGAGAGGTATCATTTTCAATGGAAAAGCATTTAAAACAAGATTGAAGGTTTAACCAAGATTATTAGCTGTACATCCTTGGAAAGAAATCACTTCGTTTCTCTAATATTGACCTGACAAATAAGACAAACCTTTTCACTGAACTTGCTTATAAAAAGTGATGGAAATATCAAATGGAAGTGTTAAAAAATCTTATTTTACCCGAGCCTTATACACTGTTCTATGTTAACTACAGTTTGGCTCACACATCTGTTCATTGAGGTTACAATAGTCTCAATTTCTGTTACTGATCCTCCAGAGTGGACCCCAACAAGTGTCCCCCTGCCCAGTGTCATTGGGGCCAACAGATCGAGACTGAGTTTGGTTCACAAGCAAAGGAAACTTTATATTTTGATCAGAGAATGGAGAGGTGAGAGCATGCACTACCCCGTGGGCTGTGGGCTGGGCTGCTGTGTAGAGATCCTGTCAGAGTCAGTGGGAGGGAGGGAGGCGGCGGAGCTCTCGAGGGCCGGGTTGGCTGTAGCTCAGGCTCTATATCGTGGAGTCTGCACTGGGCCCCAGGAGCTGAGGTGTCGACCCAGCCATTCTGCACTAGGAAATCTGGTCTGAAGTGCCGGGTGTGGAACCTCTGCATGCGGGACCCTAGGAGCACGTGAAATTAGACAAAGCACAAAGGATAAAAAAGGTTAGACTTGACTTTATTGCCCAGATTCTATTTTTATCTCCCAGGGATTTTTAATGGGCTTTGCTGGGGACAAACCCCTCCTCTGCCTTTTGTCCCGTTCCTCATTCTTGGAGTGCTGAGGGTGCAGACCCTTCTTCTGTAACTGCTGAGTGCTGAGTTGGGAGCCCTCATACCCTGGGGCGAGGGTCAGAACTTCTCCCCAGCAGCCTCCCGGTGACGTTGATTGTCCCCAGGACCCCTGCCTCCCTGCTCGTCCACCTGAGCACCAGCATTGGAAGTGTTATAGATTCTAATGACCTTTAAGGGTCCAGGAAAGAGATGTGCAGAGACGCTGTGGGGGCCGGTTTCACCCCGCCCCACATTTGTTCGGCCACCTTAGGCTGACCGTCTCTGCCAGCCTAGATGCTCTGACCAGTAGTCTGCGCTTTCTTCAGTTAGGCCCCTGAATTAACGTACAAACAGCACCAGGTGTCAGAGCCCTGCCCGCTCAACTCCCAGACAGTCCAGGGTCAGTGGTGACCAAGGACCATGATGGCTACTGAGTCAACAGCCTTTTGAAGTAAACAGGAGTCCAGCCGGTCTTATTGGCCACCATCATCACGGTGTCTGTAGGCTTTTCTATGGTGACAGTGTGGTATACTGTTCCCCCGCCAAGATTATTAGCTCCCCTCTGGGTGCAGTAAGTCCTGCAAGCAGTAGTCTACTCTTTTGGGACACACTCTTGTTGTTTTATGAGAGAAACTCCAGGTCAAGTGATGTTCACATGAGTCGTCATGGTGCCCTGTTGCCCCCGGTTATCTCTCTGGATGTTGGAGTTGGAGGGTCTCCTCACTCGAGGTCGGTGTGCCCACGGAGCGAACCCTGCAACTTCAGGGCATGGTTGGTGGTTAGGATCACCACGTGGGGTCCTTTTCCCTTAGGAGGGAGGTGGCCTTTTGGGCTGCTGATTTCCAGGTTTTTAGATACCGCCAGTATCTTGGCCAGATGTGGCAGTGGGCCAAGCCCCTTAGTGACCGTAGTTTATCCTACCTGGATGGCATTCTTGCATTGTTCCATTTCAAGTGGTCCCAGTTTTTGCACTAATTCTCCAATGGCGATTCACCTTTCACCGGGAATGTAAAGGTCAAAGGGTTTAGCTAAATTAGGGAGTTCCAGGGCAAGGGTCTGAATTGACTGCTCTTTCCATTCTTGAAAGGCCACTTCTGGATTCTATTCAAAAGGATCATCATCTTTTCCTTTCAGTGTTTCATATAGAGGCCCAGCTAGTAGACTGTAGTTAGGGATCCAGAAGCAGCAAACCCTGGCCTCCCCAGGAACCCCTAAGCTGTCTTCTAGTTTTAGAAAGGGGTAAGGCTGAAAATGGTTTCTTCCCTTTCCTGGGATGGGCTTCTCTGACCTTCTGTGAGAATGAAGCCCAGGCAGGTCACCGCAGTCTGTGATATTTGAGCTTTTTCTTGGACAACTTCTATCCTTTATTGGCTTGGTAGTTCAGAGGCCTCCTTAGTAGGGCTGGTGATCAGAATGTCGTCTGCATATTGAAGGAGGGTTTCCTTTTCCAGAGGTAGAACTTTTAGGTCTTTAGCTAAGCTTTCCCCAAAGATGGTGTGGGAATTTTTGCACCCTTGGGGCCAGACGGCCCGGAAGTATTGTTTTAGTTGTATGTGGAGTCCTGCCACTCACAAGCCAAAATTTCTTGTGACTCTGGGTCTAATGGAATACAAAAGAAGGCATCATTGAAGACTAATACAGAATACCATGTACTGGTGGTTGGTAGAATGACCAGCAGGGTGTAGGAATTAGGAGCAACTGGAGGTATACCCTCGGTGGCTTCACTGACCGTCCTGACATCCTTTACCAGGTCCCCAGCAGCCCATGGGGCTCTCGTGGTCAGACCAATCCCAGAATATGGAGCTCACCTGGGCAGGTACCCCACCCCCACCCCAGCCCACGGGGCTCTCGTGGTCAGGCCCCTCCCAGGATACAGAGCTACCCTTGCAGGTACCGTGGCAGGGCTGGGCACACAGGAACCGTGCACATAGCCCTCATTGCAGAGCACCCCCAGCTCACCTGTCGCTCAGAGCTGACACAGAGCACCTCAGAGCAGGACTTGAACTAACAAACAGCAGCTGCGACAGGTCTGTGACCCTGGGCATCACTCCGTGAGGCCTCCCTCCACCTGGTCTTCCAGAGACTTCCACTGCACCCGGGGCACCAGGCCTCTGTCTCCAACCACCACCCACCCCTCCTCTGCCTGACTCCTGGGTTCCTCTCATTAGGAGAGGGTTTTCTTGAAGTTGTCTCCCACTCATGGGCCAGATAAAATGATTAGAAAACAAGCCAAAGCTGCAGCCCCTTGTCTATCCTGACTCTCAGGAGCCCACACCTGTTCCTTGGACCTGGCCGGTTCAGCAAGTTCCATTTTCTGCAACTGTGAGCCCCTGAGGGGTGATGATTGGCTGACCTGGGCAGCCTTACCGTGCCGGCCAGCCCTCCCCAGGTGTGCCTGGGTTGAGATCAATATAAATACCACTCCAGGCAGCAAGAGCCCCTGCAGCCGTGCCTGACGCCATTTTCTCTGCCCTGTCAGCAGTCTCGGGGCTGGGCTGGTGGG
This sequence comes from Stenella coeruleoalba, assembly GCF_951394435.1. Lineage (NCBI taxonomy): Eukaryota > Metazoa > Chordata > Mammalia > Artiodactyla > Delphinidae > Stenella > Stenella coeruleoalba. Next base: position 1,009,243 of record NW_027645889.1, on the reverse strand, counting down.
AGGGAGTGAGAGGCCACGGCTTTGTGGGTGGCCCAGTGTGAGTGGGGCTCTGCTGGACTTTCTGCAGCAGTTGCCAGGCTGCCACCTGCTAAAGAAGAGGATGTGTCACCCATACCTGCTGCTGGAATTTCTCCCTGGGCAGAGGTGAGGAAGGAAAAAAGCAGTGGGGGCAGGGACAGGACGGGTATCTCAGGCAGGGAAATGGAAATCTTCCAGAAGAGCACCCAGGGCCAGGACCATCCTGGCTGGCCTGCAGGCACCAAGTCGGCTGGCATGCTGTCACTCGTGTGGCTCTATGGCCCTTCCTCTAGGCTTTCAAGTCCTTGTATATATTCAGGTGTTTTACCTGGGACGGGTGGGAATAGTTCAGCAGCAACTGGCCTGGGGCTCAGCTCACGTTTACTCACAGATGCCTTGGCACGGTGCCCCAGCTTTGCAATGAGGACGCTTGTTGCGTGGGGGCTGCTGGCTGAATGGGAGACGATTCCCCACCACTGACCAACTTCAGAATTGTTTACAACTGGAGCAAGTGCCCTGATACGGTTTTCCTCTGTGTAACTGGTGGGTTCTGTGTTTTTTTTCTCTTTTTCGTTTTTGGTTCAAGGTAGATTTTATTCCTCTTTTTTGTATTTACAGATATAAGCATGGAAATAATTTATTCATATAAATACATGTATGTGCAGGGAATAATTGTTTTTTCTGTTTTATTTTTTAAATTTTACTTCTTTTTAATTTTGAATTTTATTTTATATTTTTATACAGCAGGTTCTTATTGGTTATCTATTTTATACATATAAATGTATACATGCCAATCCCAGTCTCTCAACTCCTCCCACCACCACCCCCCCAACAGCTTTCCCCCCTTGTTGTCCATACGTTTGTTGTCTACATCTGTTGCTCTGTTTATGCCTTGCAAAATGGTTAATCTGTACAGTTTTTCTAGGTTCCACATATATGCATGAATATACAAGATTTGTTTTTCTCTTTCTGACTTACTTCACTCTGTATGACAGTCTCTAGATCCATCGACGTCTCTACAAATGACCCAATTTCATTCCTTTTCATGGCTTAGTAATATTCCATTTTATATATGTACCACAGCTTTATGCATTCGTCTGTCTGTGGGCATTTAGGTTGCTTCCATTACCTCGATATTGTAAATAGTGATGCAATGAACATTGCGGTGAATGACTCTTTTTGATTTATGGTTTTGTCTGGGTATATGTCCAGTACTGGGATTGCTGTATCATATGGTAATTCTATTGTTAGTTTCTTAAGAAATTCCATATTGTTCTCCATAATGACTGTATCAATTTATATTCCCAACAATAGTGGAAGAGGGTTCCTTTTCTCCACACCCTTTCCAGCATTTTTTGTTTGTAGATTTTCAATGATGCCTATTCTACCAGGTGTGAGGTGATACCTCATTGTTGAATCCATTTCGTTGAGCAAGGGTTAGCTCTTGTCTATTACATATTTGGCTTATGGAACGGTATCTGTGCTAATTTCAAACTCTGCTTTTATGCAGCACCCCAACTCACCTTCCCCCTTAAGCAGGCATAAGTTGGTTTTCTAAACTTGAGACCCTGTTCTGTTTTGTAATTCAGTTCATGTGTAGCCAAGTTCACATTCCGTGTATTAGTGATACCTTATGATGTTTCTTTTTCTGTGTGACTTATTTCACTTAGAATCATCGTGCTTCAATCCACTCATTATGCTGGTACGGGCCTGGTGACATAGATTTCATTGCTGAGTGGTATTCTGTTGTACAGAAGTACCGCAACTTCTTTATCCATTATTTGCTCTCTGTGATATTTAACTTGTGCCGTAGAAGAGATTCCTGTAAAAAGAGCCGTCCCAAATTTTGGGGTTGCTGTGTCTTTTTGATATTAATTTCCGTAAGCTATAGGACCATAAGTGGAAGTGCCCTAGGCTCTGTTGCTTTGTTTTTTAGATGTTTCAGGAAACACCATACACTTCTCCCGAGTGTCTGTTGGCAATTTACATCCCGCCCATCAGCATAACAAGGCTCCCAGTTCTCCATGGCCTGTCCTGCCTTTCTGGATTTTACACTTTATTCTGATGGCCCTTTTGACCAGGGGGAAGTGAGACTTCATTGTAGTGCAGATTTCCTTTGCAAGCTTGCTTGGTTGGCCAAAAAGTGCGTATGCGTTTTTTCCTGAATATATTCAGGAAAAAACGCATATGCCCTTTTGGCAAAGTGCATCATTGTGGACGTTCTGCCTCTTTTCCTATGCTTTCAATGCAATTCCAGTCTACCTCCTGAAATCCGTATCCTGCAATTCTGCCCCACTATCAAGTCCTCTTGGCAGCCTTACTTCAGTATATTTTTGGACGATAGCTGTCATTTATAACTCTGCAGGTTTGTGAATTACAGAGCCCCTGAGCTCCTTTCTTCAACTCACTTTCTTGTGAGCTGGCCGCAACACCGCAGGATGGCTTCAGGCCCTAATCTGGTTCCGCCACGGCACGCTGAGCCTTTGGTTAATTCCTCTTCCTAGTGGGAAATGAGAGTTAAATTTGCCCGTCCAGACACCTCCAGCTAGTCTCTCATTGGTTCTCCCTATTCCTGTTCATCTTCCGCAGAAATTGCAAACTGGGCCAAACAGGAGGTTAAAGGCACTGACTGTCCAAGTCGGGAGAGTGTTAGTAAAGCGTCTGGAATGTTGCACCCGAGTACCAGGGTATGAAAACTGAGACATATTTGAACAGGTCTCCCGATCACACGGTTGATCATACTCTGGGTTCCACATGCATGTTTTAGCTGAAGGAAGAATACCTTAAACCTGGAGAGTTGAGACCCGTGTAATGGGTACCATGCAATATGACTTCAAAGGGTCTTCATTTGCTCACCGAACCTCTCCAATCCTATCACTGCTGCATTTATGCCCCAGTACACACGCTTGATTCTCTTTCGGAGACATAGCAATCCCTAGGTTTTAAGATACTTACTAGTCAGGTACATTCTTAGGCGTTTAATATGGGGTGTTGAGTCCATTTCGTTGAGCAAGGAGTAGCTCTTGTCTATTCCATATTTGGCTTAAGGAACTTTATCTGTGCTCATTTCAATCTCTGGTTTTATGCAGCACCCCAACTCACCTTTCCCCTTAAGCAAGAAGAAGTTGGATTTCTAAATTTCAGACCCTGTTCTGTTTTGGAATTCAGTTCCTGTGTAGCCAAGTTTACATTCCGTGTATTAGTGATATCTTTTGATGTTTCTTTTTCTGTGTGACTTATTTCAGTTAGAATCATCGTACCTGAATCCACTCATTATGCTGCTACGGGCCTGATGACATAGATTTCATTGCTGAGTGATATTGCATTGTACGTAAGTACCACAACTTCTTTATCCATTTTTCACTTTCTGTGATATTGAACTTGTACTGTAAACGAGGTTCTTGTAAACAGAGGCGTCCCAAACTTTGGGGTGGCTGTGTCTTTTTGATTTTAATTTCCCTAAGCTATAGGACCATAAGTGGAAGTGCCCTAGGCTCTGTTGCTTTGTTTTTTAGATGTTTCAGGAAACACCATACACTTCTCCCAAGTGTCTGTTGGCAATTTACATCCCGCCCATCAGCATAACAAGGCTCCCAGTTCTCCATGGCCTGTCCTGCCTTTCTGGATTTTACACTTTTTTCAGATGGCCCTTTTGACCGGGGGGAAGTGAGACTTCATTGTAGTGCAGATTTCCTTTGCAAGCTTGCTTGGTTGGCCAAAAAGGGCGTATGCGCTTTTTCCTGAATATATTCAGGAAAAAACGCATATGCCCTTTTTGGCCAAGTGCATCATTGTGGACGTTCTGCCTCTTTTCCTATGCTTTCAATGCAATTCCAGTCTACCTCCTGAAATCGGTTTCCTGCAATTCTGCCCCGCTTTCAAGTCCTCTTGGCAGCCTTACTTCAGTGTATTTTTGGATGATAGCTGTCATTTATAACTCTGCAGGTTTGTGAATTACAGTGTCCCTGAGCTCCTTTCTTCAACTCGCTTTCTTGTGACCTGGCCGCAACACCGCAGGATGGCTTCAGGCCCTAATCTGGTTCCGGCACGGCACGCTGAGCCTTTGGTTAATTCCTCATCCTGGTGGGAAATTAGAGTTAAATTTGTCAATCCAGACACCTCCCGCTTGTCTCGCATTGGTTCTCCCTATTCCTGTACATCTTCTGCAGAAATTGCAAACTGGGCCAAACAGGAGGTTAAAGGCGCTGACTCTCCAAGTGGGGAGAGTGTTAGTAAAGCGTCTGGAATGTTGCACCGAAGTACCAGGGGACGAAAACTGAGACATATTTGAACACGTCTCCCGATCACACTGTTGATCATACTCTGGGTTCCACATGCATGTTTTAGGTGAAGAAAGAATACCTTAAACCTGGAGAGTTGAGACCCGTGGAATGGGTACCATGCAATATGACTTCAAAGGGTCTTCATTTGCTCACCGAATCTCTCCAATCCTATCACTGCTGCGTTTATGACCCTTGTACCCACGCTTGATTCTCTTTTGGAGACATAGCACTCCATAGGTTTTAAGATACTTACTAGTCTGGTATATTCTTAGGCGTTTAATATGGGGTGTGGAGTCCATTTCGTTGAGCAAGGAGTAGCTCTTGTCTATTCCATATTTGGCTTAAGGAACTTTATCTGTGCTCATTTCAATCTCTGGTTTTATGCAGCACCCCAACTCACCTTTCCCCTTAAGCAAGCATAAGTTGGTTTTCTAAATTTGAGACCCTGTTCTGTTCTGTAATTCAGTTCCTGTGTAGCCAAGTTTCCATTCCGTGTATTACTGATATCTTATGATGTTTCTTTTTCTGTGTGACTTATTTCAGTTAGAATCATCGTACCTGAATCCACTCATTATGCTGCTACGGGCCTGATGACATAGATTTCATTGCTGAGTGATACTGCATTGTACGTAAGTACCACAAGTTCTTTATCCATTTTTCAATTTCTGCGATGTTGAACTTGTACTGTAAACGAGGTTCTTGTAAACAGAGGCGTCCCAAACTTTGGGGTGGCTGTGTCTTTTTGATTTTAATTTCCCTAAGCTATAGAACCATAAGTGGAAGTGCACTAGGTTCTGTTGCTTTGTTTTTTAGATGTTTCAGGAAACACCATACACTTCTCCCGAGTGGTTGTTGGCAATTTACATCCCGCCCATCAGCATAACAAGGCTCCCAGTTCTCCATGGCCTGTCCTGCCTTTCTGGATTTTACACTTTTTTCAGATGGCCCTTTTGACCGGGGGGAAGTGAGACTTCATTGTAGTGCAGATTTCCTTTGCAAGCTTGCTTGGTTGGCCAAAAAGGGCGTATGCGTTTTTTCCTGAATATATTCAGGAAAAAACGCATACGCCCTTTTTGGCCAAGTGCATCATTGTGGACGTTCTGCCTCTTTTCCTATGCTTTCAATGCAATTCCAGTCTACCTCCTGAAATCAGTTTCCTGCAATTCTGCCCCGCTTTCAAGTACTCTTGGCAGCCTTACTTCAGTCTATTTTTGGACGATAGCTGTCATTTATAACTCTGCAGGTTTGTGAATTACAGTGCCCCTGAGCTCCTTTCTTCAACTCGCTTTCTTGTGAGCTGGCCGCAACACCGCAGGATGGCTTCAGGCCCTAATCTGGTTCCGGCACGGCACGCTGAGTCTTTGGTTATTTCCTCTTCCTGGTGGGAAATGAGAGTTAAATTTGCCCGTCCAGACACCTCCAGCTAGTCTCTCATTGGTTCTCGCTATTCCTGTTCATCTTCCGCAGAAATTGCAAACTGGGCCAAACAGGAGGTTAAAGGCGCTGACTCTCCAAGTGGGGAGAGTGTTAGTAAAGCGTCTGGAATGTTGCACCCGAGTACCAGGGGAGGAAAACTGAGACATATTTGAACACGTCTCCCGTTCACATAGTTGATCATACTTGGGTTCCACATGCATCTTTTAGCTGAAGGAAGAATACCTTAAACCTGAGTATTTGAAACCCGTGGAATGGGTACCATGCAATATGACTTCAAAGGGTCTTCATTTGCTCACCGAACCTCTCCAATCCTATCACTGCTGCGTTTATGCCCCTGTACACATTCTTCATTCTCTTTCAGAGACATAGCAGTCCATAGGTTTTAAGATAGTTACTAGTCAGGTACATTCTTAGGCGTTTAATATGCGGTGTTGAGTCCATTTCGTTGAGCAAGGAGTAGCTCTTGTCTATTCCATATTTGGCTTAAGGAACTTTATCTGTGCTCATTTCAATCTCTGGTTTTATGCAGCACCCCAACTCACCTTTCCCCTTAAGCAAGCATAAGTTGGTTTTCTAAATTTGAGACCCTGTTCTGTTCTGTAATTCAGTTCCTGTCTAGCCAAGTTTATATTCCGTGTATTACTGATATCTTATGATGTTTCTTTTTCTGTGTGACTTATTTCAGTTAGAATCATCATACCTGAATCCACTCATTGTGCTGCTAAGGGCCTGATGACACAGATTTCATTGCTGAGTGATATTGCTTTGTAAGTAAATACCACAACTTTTTTATCCATTTTTTACTTTATGCGATGTTGAACTTGTACTGTAAACGAGGTTCTTGTAAACAGAGCCGTTCGAAACTTTGGGGTGGCTGTGTCTTTTTGATTTTAAATTCCCTAAGCTATAGGACCATAAGTGGAAGTGCCCTAGGCTCTGTTGCTTTGTTTTTTAGATGTTTCAGGAAACACCATATACTTGTCCCGAGTGTTTGTTGGCAATTTACATCCCGCCTTTCAGCATAACAAGGCTCCAAGTTCTCCATGGCCTGTCCTGCCTTTCTGGATTTTACACTTTTTTCAGATGGCCCTTTTGACCGGGGGGAAGTGAGACTTCATTTTAGTGCAGATTTCCTTTGCAAGCTTGCTTGGTTGGCCAAAAGGGGCGTATGCGTTTTTTCCTGAATATATTCAGGAAAAAACGCATACGCCCTTTTTGGCCAAGTGCATCATTGTGGACGTTCTGCCTCTTTTCCTATGCTTTCAATGCAATTCCCGTCTACCTCCTGAAATCGGTTTCCTGCAATTCTGCCCCGCTTTCAAGTCCTCTTGGCAGCCTTACTTCAGTCTATTTTTGGACGATAGCTGTCATTTATAACTCTGCAGGTTTGTGAATTACAGTGCCCCTGAGCTCCTTTCTTCAACTCGCTTTCTTTTGAGCTGGCCGCAACACTGCAGGATGGCTTCAGGCCCTAATTTGGTCCGGCACAGCACACTGAGCCTTTGGTTATTTCCTCTTCCTGGTGGGAAATGAGAGTTAAATTTGCCCGTCCAGACACCTCCAGCTAGTCTCTCATTGGTTCTCGCTATTCCTGTTCATCTTCCGCAGAAATTGCAAACTGGGCCAAACAGGAGGTTAAAGGCGCTGACTTTCCAAGTGGGGAGAGTGTTAGTAAAGCGTCTGGAATGTTGCACCCGAGTACCAGGGGAGGAAAACTGAGACATATTTGAACACGTCTCCCATTCACATGGTTGATCATACTTGGGTTCCACATGCATGTTTTAGCTGAGGAAGAATACCTAAAACCTGGGTAGTTTAAACCCGTGGAATGGGTACCATGCAATATGACTTCAAAGGGTCTTCATTTGCTCACCGAACCTCTCCAATCCTATCACTGCTGCGTTTATGCCCCTGTACACATGCTTGATTCTCTTTCGGAGACATAGCAATCCATAGGTTTTAAGATACTTACTAGTCAGGTACATTCTTAGGCGTTTAATATGGGGTGTTGAGTCCATTTCGTTGAGCAAGGAGTAGCTCTTGTCTATTCCATATTTGGCTTAAGGAACTTTATCTGTGCTCATTTCAATCTCTGGTTTTATGCAGCACCCCAACTCACCTTTCCCCTTAAGCAAGCATAAGTTGGTTTTCTAAATTTGAGACCCTGTTCTGTTCTGTAATTCAGTTCCTGTGTAGCCAAGTTTCCATTCCGTGTATTACTGATATCTTATGATGTTTCTTTTTCTGTGTGACTTATTTCAGTTAGAATCATCATACCTGAATCCACTCATTGTGCTGCTAAGGGCCTGATGACACAGATTTCATTGCTGAGTGATATTGCTTTGTAAGTAAATACCACAACTTCTTTATCCATTTTTCAATTTCTGCGATGTTGAACTTGTACTGTAAACGAGGTTCTTGTAAACAGAGGCGTCCCAAACTTTGGGGTGGCTGTGTCTTTTTGATTTTAATTTCCCTAAGCTATAGGACCATAAGTGGCAGTGCCCTAGGCTCTGTTGCTTTTTTTTTTAGATGTTTCAGGAAACACCATACACTTCTCCTGAGTGTCTGTTGGTAATTTACATCCCGCCAATCAGCATAAGAAGGCTCCCAGTTCTCCATGGCCTGTCCTGCCTTTCTGGATTTTACACTTTTTTCAGATGGCCCTTTTGACCGGGGGGAAGTGAGACTTCATTGTAGTGCAGAGTTCCTTTGCAAGCTTGCTTGGTTGGCCAAAAAGGGAGTATGCGTTTTTTCCTGAATATATTCAGGAAAAAACGCATACGCCCTTTTTGGCCAAGTGCATCATTGTGGACGTTCTGCCTCTTTTCCTATGCTTTCAATGCAATTCCAGTCTACCTCCTGAAATCGGTTTCCTGCAATTCTGCCCCGCTTTCAAGTCCTCTTGGCAGCCTTACTTCAGTCTATTTTTGGACGATAGCTGTCATTTATAACTCTGCAGGTTTGTGAATTACTGTGCTCCTGAGCTCCTTTCTTTAACTTGCTTTCTTGTGACCTGGCCGCAACACCGCAGGATGTCTTCAGGCCCTAATCTGGTTCTGGCACGGCACGCTGAGCCTTTGGTTAATTCCTCTTCCTGGTGGGAAATGAGAGTTAAATTTGCCCATCCAGACACCTCCAGCTAGTCTCTCATTGGTTCTCGCTATTCCTGTTCATCTTCCACAGAAATTGCAAACTGGGTCAAAAAGGAGGTTAAAGGGACTGACTCTCCAAGTGGGGAGAGTGTTAGTAAAGTGTCTGGAATGTTGCACCCAAGTACCAGGGTACGAAAACTGAGACATATTTGAACACGTCTCCCGATCACATGGTTGATCATACTCTAGGTTCCACATGCATGTTTTAGCTGAAGGAAGAATACCTTAAACCTGGGTAGTTGAAACCCGTGGAATGGGTACCATGCAATATGACTTCAAAGGGTCTTCATTTGCTCACAGAACCTCTCCAATCCTATCACTGCTGCGTTTATGCCCCTGTACACATGCTTGATTCTCTTTCGGAGACATAGCAATCCATAGGTTTTAAGATACTTACTAGTCAGCTACATTCTTAGGCGTTTAATATGCGGTGTTGAGTCCATTTCGTTGAGCAAGGAGTAGCTCTTGTCTATTCCATATTTGGCTTAAGGAACTTTATCTGTGCTCATTTCAATCTCTGGTTTTATGCAGCACCCCAACTCACCTTTCCCCTTAAGCAAGCATAAGTTGGTTTTCTAAATTTGAGACCCTGTTCTGTTCTGTAATTCAGTTCCTGTGTAGCCAAGTTTCCATTCCGTGTATTACTGATATCTTATGATGTTTCTTTTTCTGTGTGACTTATTTCAGTTAGAATCATCATACCTGAATCCACTCATTGTGCTGCTAAGGGCCTGATGACACAGATTTCATTGCTGAGTGATATTGCTTTGTAAGTAAATACCACAACTTCTTTATCCATTTTTCAATTTCTGCGATGTTGAACTTGTATTGTAAACGAGGTTCTTGTAAACAGAGGCGTCCCAAACTTTGGGGTGGCTGTGTCTTTTTGATTTTAATTTCCCTAAGCTATAGGACCATAAGTGGCAGTGCCCTAGGCTCTGTTGCTTTTTTTTTTAGATGTTTCAGGAAACACCATACACTTCTCCTGAGTGTCTGTTGGTAATTTACATCCCGCCCATCAGCATAACAAGGCTCCCAGTTCTCCATGGCCTGTCCTGCCTTTCTGGATTTTACACTTTTTTCAGATGGCCCTTTTGACCGGGGGGAAGTGAGACTTCATTGTAGTGCAGATTTCCTTTGCAAGCTTGCTTGGTTGGCCAAAAAGGGCGTATGCGTTTTTTCCTGAATATATTCAGGAAAAAACGCATACGCCCTTTTTGGCCAAGTGCATCATTGTGGACGTTCTGCCTCTTTTCCTATGCTTTCAATGCAATTCCAGTCTACCTCCTGAAATCGGTTTCCTGCAATTCTGCCCCGCTTTCAAGTCCTCTTGGCAGCCTTACTTCAGTCTATTTTTGGACGATAGCTGTCATTTATAACTCTGCTGGTTTGTCAATTGCAGTGCCCCTGAGCTCCTTTCTTCAACTCGCTTTCTTTTGACCTGGCCGCAACACCGCAGGATGGCTTCAGGCCCTAATCTGGTTCCGGCCCGGCATGCTGAGCCTTTGTTTAATTCCTCTTCCTGGTGGGAAATGAGAGTTAAATTTGCCCGTCCAGACACCTCCAGCTAGCCTCTCATTGGTTCTCGCTATTCCTGTTCATCTTCCGCAGAAATTGCAAACTGGGCCAAACAGGAGGTTAAAGGGACTGACTTTCCAAGTGGGGAGAGTGTTAGTAAAGGGTCTGGAATGTTGCACCCGAGTACCAGGGTACGAAAACTGAGACATATTTGAACACATCTCCCGTTCACATGGTTGATCATACTCTGGGTTCCACATGCATGTTTTAGCTGAAGGAAGAATACCTTAAACCTGGAGAGTTGAGACCCGTGGAATGGGTACCATGCAATATGACTTCAAAGGGTCTTCATTTGCTCACCGAACCTCTCCAATCCTATCACTGCTGCGTTTATGCCCCTGTACACATGCTTTATTCTCTTTTGGAGGCATAGCAATCCATAGGTTTTAAGATACTTACTAGTCAGGTACATTCTTAGGCATTTAATATGGGGTTTTGAGTCCATTTCGTTGAGCAAGGAGTAGCTCTTGTCTATTCCATATTTGGCTTAAGGAACTTTATCTGTGCTCATTTCAATCTCTGGTTTTATGCAGCACCCCAACTCACCTTTCCCCTTAAGCAAGCATAAGTTGGTTTTCTAAATTTGAGACCCTGTTCTGTTCTGTAATTCAGTTCCTGTGTAGCCAAGTTTACATTCCGTGTATTACTGATATCTTATGATGTTTCTTTTTCTGTGTGACTTATTTCAGTTAGAATCATCGTACCTGAATCCACTCATTATGCTGCTACGGGCCTGATGACATAGATTTCATTGCTGAGTGATACTGCATTGTACGTAAGTACCACAAGTTCTTTATCCATTTTTCAATTTCTGCGATGTTGAACTTGTACTGTAAATGAGGTTCTTGTAAACAGAGGCGTCCCAAACTTTGGGGTGGCTGTGTCTTTTTGATTTTAATTTCCCTAAGCTATAGGACCATAAGTGGAAGTGCACTAGGTTCTGTTGCTTTGTTTTTTAGATGTTTCAGGAAACACCATACACTTCTCCCGAGTGGTTGTTGGCAATTTACATCCCGCCCATCAGCATAACAAGGCTCCCAGTTCTCCATGGCCTGTCCTGCCTTTCTGGATTTTACACTTTTTTCAGATGGCCCTTTTGACCGGGGGGAAGTGAGACTTCATTGTAGTGCAGATTTCCTTTGCAAGCTTGCTTGGTTGGCCAAAAAGGGCGTATGCGTTTTTTCCTGAATATATTCAGGAAAAAACGCATACGCCCTTTTTGGCCAAGTGCATCATTGTGGACGTTCTGCCTCTTTTCCTATGCTTTCAATGCAATTCCAGTCTACCTCCTGAAATCGGTTTCCTGCAATTCTGCCCCGCTTTCAAGTCGTCTTGGCAGCCTTACTTCAGTCTATTTTTGGACGATAGCTGTCATTTATAACTCTGCAGGTTTGTGAATTACAGTGCTCCTGAGCTCCTTTCTTCAACTCGCTTTCTTGTGACCTGGCCGCAACACCGCAGGATGTCTTCAGGCCCTAATCTGGTTCTGGCACGGCACGCTGAGCCTTTGGTTAATTCCTCTTCCTGGTGGGAAATGAGAGTTAAATTTGCCCATCCAGACACCTCCAGCTAGTCTCTCATTGGTTCTCGCTATTCCTGTTCATCTTCCACAGAAATTGCAAACTGGGCCAAACAGGAGGTTAAAGGGACTGACTCTCCAAGTGGGGAGAGTGTTAGTAAAGTGTCTGGAATGTTGCACCCGAGTACCAGGGTACGAAAACTGAGACATATTTGAACACATCTCCCGATCACATGGTTGATCATACTCTAGGTTCCACATGCATGTTTTAGCTGAAGGAAGAATACCTTAAACCTGGGTAGTTGAAACCCGTGGAATGGGTACCATGCAATATGACTTCAAAGGGTCTTCATTTGCTCACAGAACCTCTCCAATCCTATCACTGCTGCGTTTATGCCCCTCTACACATGCTTGATTCTCTTTCGGAGACATAGCAATCCATAGGTTTTAAGATACTTACTAGTCAGCTACATTCTTAGGCGTTTAATATGGGGTGTTGAGTCCATTTCGTTGAGCAAGGAGTAGCTCTTGTCTATTCCATATTTGGCTTAAGGAACTTTATCTGTGCTCATTTCAATCTCTGGTTTTATGCAGCACCCCAACTCACCTTTCCCCTTAAGCAAGCATAAGTTGGTTTTCTAAATTTGAGACCCTGTTCTGTTCTGTAATTCAGTTCCTGTGTAGCCAAGTTTCCATTCCGTGTATTACTGATATCTTATGATGTTTCTTTTTCTGTGTGACTTATTTCAGTTAGAATCATCATACCTGAATCCACTCATTGTGCTGCTAAGGGCCTGATGACACAGATTTCATTGCTGAGTGATATTGCTTTGTAAGTAAATACCACAACTTCTTTATCCATTTTTCAATTTCTGCGATGTTGAACTTGTACTGTAAACGAGGTTCTTGTAAACAGAGGCGTCCCAAACTTTGGGGTGGCTGTGTCTTTTTGATTTTAATTTCCCTAAGCTATAGGACCATAAGTGGCAGTGCCCTAGGCTCTGTTGCTTTTTTTTTAGATGTTTCAGGAAACACCATACACTTCTCCTGAGTGTCTGTTTGTAATTTACATCCCGCCAATCAGCATAAGAAGGCTCCCAGTTCTCCATGGCCTGTCCTGCCTTTCTGGATTTTACACTTTTTTCAGATGGCCCTTTTGACCGGGGGGAAGTGAGACTTCATTGTAGTGCAGATTTCCTTTTCAAGCTTGCTTGGTTGGCCAAAAAGGGCGTATGCGTTTTTTCCTGAATATATTCAGGAAAAAACGCATACGCCCTTTTTGGCCAAGTGCATCATTGTGGACGTTCTGCCTCTTTTCCTATGCTTTCAATGCAATTCCAGTCTACCTCCTGAAATCGGTTTCCTGCAATTCTGCTCCTCTTTCAAGTCCTCTTGGCAGCCTTACTTCAGTATATTTTTGGACGATAGCTGTCATTTACAACTCTGCAGGTTTGTGAATTACAGTGCCCCTGAGCTCCTTTCTTCAACTCGCTTTCTTTTGAGCTGGCCGCAACACCGCAGGATGGCTTCAGGCCCTAATCTGGTTCCGGCACGGCACGCTGAGCCTTTGGTTATTTCCTCTTCCTGGTGGGAAATGAGAGTTAAATTTGCCCGTCCAGACACCTCCAGCTAGCCTCTCATTGGTTCTCGCTATTCCTGTTCATCTTCCGCAGAAATTGCAAACTGGGCCAAACAGGAGGTTAAAGGGACTGACTCTCCAAGTGGGGAGAGTGTTAGTAAAGCGTCTGGAATGTTGCACCCGAGTACCAGGGGAGGAAAACTGAGACATATTTGAACACGTCTCCCGATCACATGGTTGATCATACTCTGGGTTCCACATGCATGTTTTAGCTGAAGGAAGAATACCTAAAACCTGGGTAGTTGAAACCCGTGGAATGGGTACCATGCAATATGACTTCAAAGGGTCTTCATTTGCTCACCGAACTTCTCCAATCCTATCACTGCTGCGTTTATGCCCCTGTACACATGCTTGATTCTCTTTCGGAGACATAGCAATCCATAGGTTTTAAGATACTTACTAGTCAGGTACATTCTTAGGCGTTTAATATGCGGTGTTGAGTCCATTTCATTGAGCAAGGAGTAGCTCTTGTCTATTCCATATTTGGCTTAAGGAACTTTATCTGTGCTCATTTCAATCTCTGGTTTTATGCAGCACCCCAACTCACCTTTCCCCTTAAGCAAGCATAAGTTGGTTTTCTAAATTTGAGACCCTGTTCTGTTCTGTAATTCAGTTCCTGTGTAGCCAAGTTTACATTCCGTGTATTACTGATATCTTATGATGTTTCTTTTTCTGTGTGACTTATTTCAGTTAGAATCATCATACCTGAATCCACTCATTGTGCTGCTAAGGGCCTGATGACACAGATTTCATTGCTGAGTGATATTGCTTTGTAAGTAAATACCACAACTTCTTTATCCATTTTTCACTTTCTGCGATGTTGAACTTGTACTGTAAACGAGGTTCTTGTAAACAGAGCCGTTCGAAACTTTGGGGTGGCTGTGTCTTTTTGATTTTAAATTCCCTAAGCTATAGGACCATAAGTGGAAGTGCCCTAGGCTCTGTTGCTTTGTTTTTTAGATGTTTCAGGAAACACCATACACTTCTCCCGAGTGTTTGTTGGCAATTTACATCCCGCCCTTCAGCATAACAAGGTTCCCAGTTCTCCATGGCCTGTCCTGCCTTTCTGGATTTTACACTTTTTTCAGATGGCCCTTTTGACCGGGGGAAGTGAGACTTCATTGTAGTGCATATTTCCTTTGCAAGCTTGCTTGGTTGGCCAAAAAGTGCGTATGCGTTTTTTCCTGAATATATTCAGGAAAAAACACATACGCCCTTTTTGGCCAAGTGCATCATTGTGGACGTTCTGCCTCTTTTCCTATGCTTTCAATGCAATTCCAGTCTACCTCCTGAAATCGGTTTCCTGCAATTCTGCCCCGCTTTCAAGTCCTCTTGGCAGCCTTACTTCAGTCTATTTTTGGACGATAGCTCTCATTTATAACTCTGCAGGTTTGTGAATTACAGTGCCCCTGAGATCCTTTCTTCAACTTGCTTTCTTTTGAGCTGGCCGCAACACCGCAGGATGGCTTCAGACCCTAATCTGGTTCCGGTACGGCACGCTGAGCATTTGGTTATTTCCTATTCCTGGTGGGAAATGAGAGTTAAATTTGCCCGTCCAGACACCTCCAGCTAGCCTCTCATTGGTTCTCGCTATTCCTGTTCATCTTCCGCAGAAATTGCAAACTGGGCCAAACAGGAGGTTAAAGGCGCTGACTCTCCAAGTGGGGAGAGTGTTAGTAAAGCGCCTGGAATGTTGCACCCGAGTACCAGGGGAGGAAAACTGAGACATATTTGAACACGTCTCCCGTTCACATGGTTGAACATACTCTGGGTTCCACATGCATGTTTTAGCTGAAGGAAGAATACCTTAAACCTGGAGAGTTGAGACCCGTGTAATGGGTACCATGCAATATGACTTCAAAGGGTCTTCATTTGCTCACCGAACCTCTCCAATCCTATCACTGCTGGGTTTATGCCCCTGTACACACGCTTGATTCTCTTTTGGAGACATAGCAATCCATAGGTTTTAAGATACTTACTAGTCAGGTACATTCTTAGGCGTTTAATATGGGGTGTTGAGTCCATTTCGTTGAGCAAGGAGTAGCTTTTGTCTATTCCATATTTGGCTTAAGGAACTTTATCTGTACTCATTTTAATCTCTGGTTTTATGCAGCACCGCAACTCACCTTTCCCCTTAAGCAAGCATGAGTTGGTTTTCTAAATTTGAGACCCTGTTCTGTTTTGGAATGCAGTTCCTGTGTAGCCAAGTTTACATTCCGTGTATTAGTGATATCTTATGATGTTTCTTTTTCTGTGTGACTTATTTCAGTTAGAATCATCGTACCTGAATCCACTCATTATGCTGCTACGGGCCTGATGACATAGATTTCATTGCTGAGTGATACTGCATTGTACGTAAGTACCACAAGTTCTTTATCCATTTTTCACTTTCTGTGATATTGAACTTGTACGGTAAACGAGGTTCTTGTAAACGGAGGCGTCCCAAACTTTGGGGTGGCTGTGTCTTTTTGATTTTAATTTCCCTAAGCTATAGGACCATAAGTGGAAGTGCCCTAGGCTCTGTTGCTTTGTTTTTTCGATGTTTCAGGAAACACCATACACTTCTCCCAAGTGTCTGTTGGCAATTTACATCCCGCCCATCAGCATAACAAGGCTCCCAGTTCTCAATGGCCTGTTGCCTTTCTGGATTTTACACTTTTTTCAGATGGCCCTTTTGACCAGTGGGAAGTGAGACTTCATTGTAGTGCAGATTTCCTTTGCAAGCTTGCTTGCTTGGCCAAAAAGAGCGTATGCGTTTTTTCCTGAATATATTCAGGAAAAAACGCATACGCCCTTTTTGGCCAAGTGCATCATTGTGGACGTTCTGCCTCTTTTCCTATGCTTTCAATGCAATTGCAGTCTACCTCCTGAAATCGGTTTCCTGCAATTCTGCCCCGCTTTCAAGTCCTCTTGGCAGCCTTACTTCAGTCTATTTTTGGACGATAGCTGTCATTTATAACTCTGCAGGTTTGTGAATTACAGTGCCCCTGAGCTCCTTTCTTCAACTCGCTTTCTTGTGACCTGGCCGCAACACCGCAGGATGGCTTCAGGCCCTAATGTGGTTCCGGCCCGGCATGCTGAGCCTTTGGTTAATTCCTCTTCCTGGTGGGAAATGAGAGTTAAATTTGCCCGTCCAGACACCTCCAGCTAGCCTCTCATTGGTTCTCGCTATTCCTGTTCATCTTCCACAGAAATTGCAAACTGGGCCAAACAGGAGGTTAAAGGGACTGACTCTCCAAGTCGGTAGAGTGTTAGTAAAGCGTCTGGAATGTTGCACCCGAGTACCAGGGTACGAAAACTGAGACATATTTGAACACGTCTCCCGATCACATGGTTGATCATACTCTAGGTTCCACATGCATGTTTTAGCTGAAGGAAGAATACCTTAAACCTGGGTAGTTGAAACCCGTGGAATGGGTACCATGCAATATGATTTCAAAGGGTCTTCATTTGCTCACCGAACCTCTCCAATCCTATCACTGCTGCGTTTATGCCCCTGTACACATGCTTGATTCTCTTTCGGAGACATAGCAATCCATAGGTTTTAAGATACTTACTAGTCAGGTACATTCTTAGGCGTTGAATATGCGGTGTTGAGTCCATTTCGTTGAGCAAGGAGTAGCTCTTGTCTATTCCATATTTGGCTTAAGGAACTTTATCTGTGCTCATTTCAATCTCTGGTTTTATGCAGCACCCCAACTCACCTTTACCCTTAAGCAAGCATAAGTTGGTTTTCTAAATTTGAGACCCTGTTCTGTTCTGTAATTCAGTTCCTGTGTAGCCAAGTTTACATTCCGTGTATTACTGATATCTTATGATGTTTCTTTTTCTGTGTGACTTATTTCAGTTAGAATCATCATACCTGAATCCACTCATTGTGATGCTAAGGGCCTGATGACATAGATTTCATTGCTGAGTGATATTGCTTTGTAAGTAAATACCACAACTTCTTTATCCATTTTTCACTTTCTGCGATGTTGAACTTGTACTGTAAACGAGGTTCTTGTAAACAGAGCCGTTCCAAACTTTGGGGTGGCTGTGTCTTTTTGATTTTAATTTCCCTAAGCTATAGGACCATAAGTGGAAGTGCCCTAGGTTCTGTTGCTTTGTTTTTTAGATGTTTCAGGAAACACCATACACTTCTCCCGAGTGTCTGTTGGCAATTTACATCCCGCCCATCAGCATAACAAGGCTCCCAGTTCTCCATGGCCTGTCCTGCCTTTCTGGATTTTACACTTTTTTCAGATGGCCCTTTTGACCGGGGGGAAGTGAGACTTCATTGTAGTGCATATTTCCTTTGCAAGCTTGCTTGGTTGGCCAAAAAGGGCGTATGCGTTTTTTCCTGAATATATTCAGGAAAAAACGCATACGCCCTTTTTGGCCAAGTGCATCATTGTGGACGTTCTGCCTCTTTTCCTATGCTTTCAATGCAATTCCAGTCTACCTCCTGAAATCGGTTTCCTGCAATTCTGCCCCGCTTTCAAGTCCTCTTGGCAGCCTTACTTCAGTCTATTTTTGGACGATAGCTGTCATTTATAACTCTGCAGGTTTGTGAATTACAGTGCCCCTGAGCTCCTTTCTTCAACTTGCTTTCTTGTGACCTAGCAGCAACACCGCAGGATGGCTTCAGGCCCTAATCTGGTTCCGGCACGGCACGCTGAGCCTTTGGTTATTTCCTCTTCCTGGTGGGAAATGAGAGTTAAATTTGCCCGTCCAGACACCTCCAGCTAGTCTCTCATTGGTTCTCGCTATTCCTGTTCATCTTCCGCAGAAATTGCAAACTGGGCCAAACAGGAGGTTAAAGGCGCTGACTCTCCAAGTGGGGAGAGTGTTAGTAAAGCGTCTGGAATGTTGCACCCGAGTACCAGGGGAGGAAAACTGAGACATATTTGAACACATCTCCCGTTCACATGGTTGATCATACTCTGGGTTCCACATGCATGTTTTAGCTGAAGGAAGAATACCTTAAACCTGGAGAGTTAAGACCCGTGTAATGGGTACCATGCAATATGACTTCAAAGGGTCTTCATTTGCTCACCGAACCTCTCCTAACTATCACTGCTGCGTTTATGCCCCTGTACACATGCTTGATTCTCTTTCGGAGACATAGCAATCCATAGGTTTTAAGATACTTACTAGTCAGGTACATTCTTAGGCGTTTAATATGCGGTGTTGAGTCCATTTCGTTGAGCAAGGAGTAGCTCTTGTCTATTCCATATTTGACTTAAGGAACTTTATCTGTGCTCATTTCAATCTCTGGTTTTATGCAGCACCCCAACTCACCTTTCCCCTTAAGCAAGCATAAGTTGGTTTTCTAAATTTGAGACCCTGTTCTGTTCTGTAATTCAGTTCCTGTGTAGCCAAGTTTACATTCCGTGTATTACTGATATCTTATGATGTTTCCTTTTCTGTGTGACTTATTTCAGTTAGAATCATCATACCTGAATCCACTCATTGTGCTGCTAAGGGCCTGATGACACAGATTTCATTGCTGAGTGATATTGCTTTGTAAGTAAATACCACAACTTCTTTATCCATTTTTCACTTTCTGCGATGTTGAACTTGTACTGTAAACGAGGTTCTTGTCAACAGAGGCGTTCCAAACTTTGGGGTGGCTGTGTCTTTTTGATTTTAATTTCCCTAAGCTACAGGACCATAAGTGGAAGTGCCCTAGGTTCTGTTGCTTTGTTTTTTAGATGTTTCAGGAAACACCATACACTTCTCCCGAGTGGTTGTTGACAATTTACATCCCGTCCATCAGCATAACAAGGCTCCCAGTTCTCCATGGCCTGTCGTGCCTTTATGGATTTTACACATTTTTCAGATGGCCCTTATGAACCGGGGGGAAGTGAGACTTCATTGTAGTGCAGATTTCCTTTGCAAGCTTGCTTGGTTGGCCAAAAAGGGCGTATGCATTTTTTCCTGAATATATTCAGGAAAAAACGCATACACCCTTTTTGGCCAAGTGCATCACTGTGGACGTTCTGCCTCTTTTCCTATGCTTTCAATGCAATTCCAGTCTACCTCCTGAAATCGGTTTCCTGCAATTCTGCCCCGCTTTCAAGTCCTCTTGGCAGCCTTACTTCAATCTATTTTTGGACAATAGCTGTCATTTATAACTCTGCAGGTTTGTGAATTACAGTGCCCCTGAGCTCCTTTCTTCAACTTGCTTTCTTGTGACCTGGCCGCAACACCGCAGGATGCCTTCAGGCCCTAATCTGGTTCCGGTACGGCACGCTGAGCCTTTGGTTATTTCCTCTTCCTGGTGGGAAATGAGAGTTAAATTTGCCCGTCCAGACACCTCCAGCTAGTCTCTCATTGGTTCTCGCTATTCCTGTTCATCTTCCGCAGAAATTGCAAACTGGGCCAAACAGGAGGTTAAAGGCGCTGACTCTCCAAGTGGGGAGAGTGTTAGTAAAGCGTCTGGAATGTTGCACCCGAGTACCAGGGTAGGAAAACTGAGACATATTTGAACACGTCTCCCGTTCACATGGTTGATCATACTTGGGTTCCACATGCATGTTTTAGCTGAAGGTAGAATACCTTAAACCTGGAGAGTTAAGACCCGTTTAATGGGTACCATGCAATATGACTTCAAAGGGTCTTCATTTGCTCACCGAACCTCTCCAATCCTATCACTGCTGCGTTTATGCCCCTGTACACATGCTTGATTCTCTTTCGGAGACATAGCAATCCATAGGTTTTAAGATACTTACTAGTCAGGTAAATTCTTAGGCGTTTAATATGCGGTGTTGAGTCCATTTCATTGAGCAAGGAGTAGCTCTTGTCTATTCCATATTTGGCTTAAGGAACTTTATCTGTGCTCATTTCAATCTCTGGTTTTATGCAGCACCCCAACTCACCTTTCCCCTTAAGCAAGCATAAGTTGCTTTTCTAAATTTGAGACCCTGTTCTGTTTTGGAATTCAGTTCCTGTGTAGCCAAGTTTACATTCTGTGTATTAGTGATATCTTATGATGTTTCTTTTTCTGTGTGACCTATTTCAGTTAGAATCATCGTACCTGAATCCACTCATTATGCTGCTACGGGCCTGATGACATAGATTTCATTGCTGAGTGATACTGCATTGTACGTAAGTACCACAAGTTCTTTATCCATTTTTCACTTTCTGTGATATTGAACTTGTACGGTAAACGAGGTTCTTGTAAACAGAGCCGTTCCAAACTTTGGGGTGGCTGTGTCTTTTTGATTTTAATTTCCCTAATCTATAGGACCATAAGTGGAAGTGCCCTAGGTTCTGTTGCTTTGTTTTTTAGATGTTTCAGGAAACACCATACACTTCTCCCGAGTGGTTGTTGGCAATTTACATCCCGCCCATCAGCATAACAAGGCTCCCAGTTCTCCATGGCCTGTCCTGCCTTTCTGGATTTTACACTTTTTTCAGATGGCCCTTTTGACCGGGGGGAAGTGAGACTTCATTGTAGTGCAGATTTCCTTTGCAAGCTTGCTTGGTTGGCCAAAAAGGGCGTATGCGTTTTTTCCTGAATATATTCAGGAAAAAACGCATACGCCCTTTTTGGCCAAGTGCATCATTGTGGACGTTCTGCCTCTTTTCCTATGCTTTCAATGCAATTGCAGTCTACCTCCTGAAATCGGTTTCCTGCAATTCTGCCCCGCTTTCAAGTCCTCTTGGCAGCCTTACTTCAGTCTATTTTTGGACGATAGCTGTCATTTATAACTCTGCAGGTTTGTGAATTACAGTGCCCCTGAGCTCCTTTCTTCAACTCGCTTTCTTGTGACCTGGCCGCAACACCGCAGGATGGCTTCAGGCCCTAATCTGGTTCCGGCACGGCACGCTGAGCCTTTGGTTAATTCCTCTTCCTGGTGGGAAATGAGAGTTAAATTTGCCCGTCCAGACACCTCCAGCTAGTCTCTCATTGGTTCTCACTATTCCTGTTCATCTTGCGCAGAAATTGCAAACTGGGCCAAACAGGAGGTTATAGGCACTGACTCTCCAAGTGGGGAGAGTGTTAGTAAAGCGTCTGGAATGTTGCACCCGAGTACCAGGGTACGAAAACTGAGACATATTTGAACACGTCTCCCGATCACATGGTTGAACATACTCTAGGTTCCACATGCATGTTTTAGCTGAAGGAAGAATACCTTAAATCTGGGTAGTTGAAACCCGTGGAATGGGTACCATGCAATATGATTTCAAAGGGTCTTCATTTGCTCACCGAACCTCTCCAATCCTATCACTGCTGCGTTTATGGCCCTGTACACATGCTTGATTCTCTTTCGGAGACATAGCAATCCATAGGTTTTAAGATACTTACTAGTCAGGTACATTCTTAGGCGTTTAATATGCGGTGTTGAGTCCATTTCGTTGAGCAAGGAGTAGCTCTTGTCTATTCCATATTTGGCTTAAGGAAGTTTATCTGTGCTCATTTCAATCTCTGGTTTTATGCAGCACCCCAACTCACCTTTCCCCTTTAGCAAGCATAAGTTGGTTTTCTAAATTTGAGACCCTGTTCTGTTCTGTAATTCAGTTCCTGTGTAGCCAAGTTTCCATTCCGTGTATTACTGATATCTTATGATGTTTCTTTTTCTGTGTGACTTATTTCAGTTAGAATCGTCATACCTGAATCCACTCATTGTGCTGCTAAGGGCCTGAAGACATAGATTTCATTGCTGAGTGATATTGCTTTGTAAGTAAATACCACAACTTCTTTATCCATTTTTCACTTTCTGCAATGTTGAACTTGTACTGTAAACGAGGTTCTTGTAAACAGAGGCGTACCAAACTTTGGGGTGGCTGTGTCTTTTTGATTTTAATTTCCCTAAGCTATAGGACCATAAGTGGAAGTGGCCTAGGCTCTGTTGCTTTGTTTTTTAGATGTTTCAGGAAACACCATACATTTCTCCCGAGTGTCTGTTGGCAATTTACATCCCGCCCATCAGCATAACAAGGCTCCCAGTTCTCCATGGCCTGTCCTGCCTTTCTGGATTTTACACTTTTTTCAGATGGCCCTTTTGACCGGGGGGAAGTGAGACTTCATTGTAGTGCAGATTTCTTTTGCAAGTTTGCTTGGTTGGCCAAAAAGTGCGTATGCGTTTTTTCCTGAATATATTCAGGAAAAAACGCATACGCCCTTTTTGGCCAAGTGCATCATTGTGGACGTTCTGCCTCTTTTCCTATGCTTTCAATGCAATTCCAGTCTACCTCCTGAAATCGGTTTCCTGCAATTCTGCCCCGCTTTCAAGTCCTCTTGGCAGCCTTACTTCAGTCTATTTTTGGACGATAGCTGTCATTTATAACTCTGCAGGTTTGTGAATTACAGTGCCCCTGTTCTCCTTTCTTCAACTCGCTTTCTTTTGAGCTGGCCGCAACACCGCAGGATGGCTTCAGGCCCTAATCTGGTTCTGGCACGGCACGCTGAGCCTTTTGTTATTTCCTCTTCCTGGTGGAAAATGAGAGTTAAATTTGCCCATCCAGACACCTCCAGCTAGTCTCTCATTGGTTCACGCTATTCCTGTTCATCTTCCCCAGAAATTGCAAACTGGGCCAAACAGGAGGTTAAAGGCGCTGACTCTCCAAGTGGGGAGAGTGTTAGTAAAGCGTCTGGAATGTTGCACCCGAGTACCAGTGTACGAAAACTGAGACATATTTGAACACGTCTCCCGTTCACATGGTTGATCATACTCTGGGTTCCACATGCATGTTTTAGCTGAAGGAAGAATACCTTAAACCTGGGTAGTTGAAACCCGTGGAATGGGAACCATGAAATATGACTTCAAAGGGTCTTCATTTGCTCACCGAACCTCTCCAATCCTATCACTGCTGCGTTTATGCCCCTGTACACATGCTTGATTCTCTTTCGGAGACATAGCAATCCATAGGTTTAAAGATACTTACTAGTCAGGTACATTCATAGGCGTTTATTATGCGGTGTTGAGTCCATTTCGTTGAGCAAGGAGCAGCTCTTGTCTATTCCATATTTGGCTTAAGGAACTTTATCTGTGCTCATTTCAATCTCTGGTATTATGCAGCACCCCAACTCACCTTTACCCTTAAGCAAGCATAAGTTGGTTTTCTCAATTTGAGACCCTGTTCTGTTCTGTAATTCAGTTCCTGTGTAGCCAAGTTTACATTCCGAATATTACTGATATCTTATGATGTTTCTTTTTCTGTGTGACTTATTTCAGTTAGAATCATCATACCTGAATCCACTCATTGTGCTGCTAAGGGCCTGATGACATAGATTTCACTGCTGAGTGATATTGCTTTGTAATTAAATACCACAACTTCTTTATCCATTTTTCACTTTCTGCGATGTTGAACGTGTACTGTAAACGAGTTTCCTGTAAACTGAGCTGTTCCAAACTTTGGGGTGGCTGTGTCTTTTTGATTTTAATTTCCCTAAGCTATAGGACCATAAGTGGAAGTGCCCTAGGCTCTGTTGCTTTGTTTTTTAGATATTTCAGGAAACACCATACACTTCTCCAGAGTGGCTGTTGGCAATTTACATCCCGCCCATCAGCATAGGAAGGCTCCCAGTTCTCCATGGCCTGTCGTGCCTTTATGGATTCTACACTTTTTTCAGATGGCCCTTTTGACCAGGTGGAAGTGAGACTTCATTGTAGTGCAGATTTTATTTGCAAGCTTGCTTGGTTGGCCAAAAAGAGCGTATGCGTTTTTTCCTGAATATATTCAGGAAAAAACGCATACGCTCTTTTTGGCCAAGTGCATCATTGTCGAGGTTCTGACTCTCTTCATATGTTTTCAATGCAATTCCAGTCTACATCCTGAAATCGGTTTCCTGCAATTCTGCCTTGCTTTCAATGCCTCTTCATAGCCTTACCTCAATATATTTTTTGAAAATAGTTGGCCTTTATAACTCTGCAGGTTTTTGAATTGCATTGGCCCTTAGCTCCATTTTTTAGCTCTTATTTTTGTGGTCTTGCCCCGTAACCACAGGATTCCTTGAAGCCCTATTTTTCTTCTGGGGCACCTTGCTGTGCCTTTGGTTAATTCTTCTTACTGATGTGATATTAGAGTGACATGTGCCCATTGAAACCGCTACAGCTAGTTTCTCACTGGTTCCTCCTATTCCCATTCTTCCTCTGCACTAACTGCAGACTGTGCGATACCAGAACTTAAAGGCATTGACTCCATGTGGGGATGTTGTTAGTAAAGCGGCTGGAATGTCGATCCGGAGCCCCAGGAGAGGAAAAATGAGGTGCGTTTTAGAAACCTTTCCCGATCATATGGTATACCAGTCGCTGGGTTTCCCAAGCATGGTTTAGCTGTAGGAAGATTCCCTTCAACCTGGAGTGTTGGGACCCTTGGAATGAGTAGCATGAAGTATTGCATTAAACTTTCGGCAGTTGCTCACCAAAGCTCACCAATCCTGTCAGCCCCAAGTGTCCAGCCTTATGTCTTATCCAGCTGTGGGTTTATATGTGGTCAATCCAGGTTGCATCACAGCCCCTGAGCGAATTTTGTAAGAATTTTTCTCTCTTTCATTGTTTCAGCGTTTTGTTTTTAAAATTTATTTCTATAATGGGGTTTAGCTCCTTTTCACTGCTGTGTTTGTGCCGCTCTGCACACACTTGATTCCCTTATGGAGATATATCAATACATGGGTTTTAAGATTCTTATTCCTCAGATATATTTCTCTGCGGTGTATAGGGTGTGTTGAGGCCAGTTCATTGAGCAAGGTGTAGATCTTGTCTAATACCTATTTGGTTTATTGAATGGTATCTGTGCTAATTTCAAACTCTGGTTTTATGCATCACCCCACCTCTCCTTTCCCCTTAAGCTGACATAAGTGTGTTTTCTAAATGTGAGACACTGTTCTGTTCTGTAATTCATTTCTTGTGCAGCCATATTTACCCTCCCTCTATAAGTGATATCTTATGATATGTTTCTTTTTCTGTTTGACTTATTTCAAGTAGTATTATCGGACCTAAATCCACTCTTTATCCTTCTACTAGCCTTATTACATTGATTTCATGGTGAAGAGATATTCCATTGTACATAAGTACCACATCTTCTTTATCCATTGTTCTCTTTCCTGGGATATTTAAGGTGTACTGAAGTTGAGGTTCTTGTAAACAGAGTAGCCCTAAACTGTGGTGTGCTTGTGTCTTGTTGATTTTTAGACTTCCCTAGATATACTCCCATGATTGGAAGTGTCCTATGCTCTGTAGCTCTGTTTTTTAGATGATTTAGGAACCACCATACACTTCTCCAGAGTGGCTCTCGGCAGTTCACACACTGCCCATCAGCGTATAAAGGCTCCCTGTTCTCCATGGCCTGTCCTGCATTTCTGGTTTTCACAATTTTTTAGGATGGCCCTTTTGACCGGTGGGAAGTGAGACTTCTTTGTTGTGCACATTTGCATTGCTTGCTTGCTTCGTTGCCCATAAAGTGCGTATGCGTTTTTTCCTGGATATAATCAGGAAAAAACGCATACGCCCTTTTGGGCCAACTGCATCATTGTCGAAATTCTGCCGCTTTTCATGTGCGTTAAAGACGAGTCCAATCTATCTCTTGAAATCTGTTTCTTGCAATTCTGTCTTGCATTCAGATCCTCTTCTTTGCCTTACCTCAACATATTTTTGGACGTTAGTTTTCATTTATAACTCTGCAGGTTTGTGAATTGCAGTGACCCTGAGCTCCATTTTTTAAGTTGCTCTTTTGTGAGCTGGCCTCAAACCCGCAGGATTGCTTCAGGCCCTATTTTGGCTCCGGCGAGGCAGGCTGAGCCTTTCTTTAATTCTTATTCTTAATGGGAAATTAGAGTGATATGTGCCCGTCCAAACCCCTACAACTCTTCTCTCATTGGTTCCCCCTCTTCCCGTTCATCCTCCTCACAATTTGCAAAATGTGTGAAACAGAAGTTTAAATGTGCTGATTCTCCAAGTGGGGAGATTCTAAGTAGCGTGGCTGGAATGGTGAACAGGAGCACCAGGAGAGGATAAATGAGGTGCATTTTAGACACATCTCCCGATCACATGGTGTACAGTCCTCTGGGTTTTCCATGCATGTTTTAGCTGTAGGAAGATCCCTTGAACCTGCAGATTTGGGACCCATTGAATGGGTACCAGGTAGTATTACTTTAAAGGGTGTGCATTTCCTCACCCAACCTCACATTTCTCTTAGCGCAAACAGTTTCCAGCCTTATGTCTCATCCTGCTGTGGGTCTAGATGTGTTCAATCCATGTTGCATCACCGTCCCTGAGGAAAAGTTGTAAGAGGTTTTCTCTGTCTCTCTGTCGTTTATTTTTTTCAATTTATTACTATATTGGTTACAGCTGATTTTCAAAGCTCTGTTTCTTGCTGCTGTACATCCACTTGATTCACGTACAGAGAGACATCAATAAATTCTTTTTCAGATTCTTACCAGTCGTATATATTCTTTTCCGGTGACTTGAGTGTGCTGAGTGCAGTTCTTTTAGCTACCGTGTAGGCCTTGTTGATTATCAGTTTGGTATTTGGAATGGTATCTTTGCTAATTTCAACCTCCTGGATGATGCCTCACCCCTCCCCACCTTTCCCGTTTAGCAGCCTTATGCGTGTTTTCTACATATTTGACTATGTTTTTGTTTTGTAATTTATTTCATGTGTAGCCATTTTGGATTCCACCTTTAAGTGATATCTTATGATATGTGTCTTTTTCTTTTTGAATTCTGTCACTTAGAATGATCATACGTAACTCCTCCGGAGTTGTTACAACTGGCCATATTTCATTGATTTCCAGACTGAATAATATTCCACTCTACCTAAGTACCACATCTCTATCCATTTTTTCCCTCCAGAGACATTTAAGTTATATCCTAGTCGAGGATCTTTTAAACAGAGAGGGGGTAAACATTGGGGTGCCTGTGTCCTCTCGATTTTTGTTTTTCCCAAGATATACGCCCATGAGTGCAAGTGCCCTATGCTCTGTAGCTCATTGTTTAGATGCTTTAGTAAACACAATACACTTCTCCAGAATGGCCGTTGGCAATATACATTTCCACTATAAGTCTCACAGGGCTCCCTCTTCTCGTTGCCCTGTCCTGCATTTCTGTTGTTTACGCTTTATGAGGATGGCTCTTCTGACTGATGCGAAGTGATATCTTTTGTAGTATTGACTTCCAGTGCCCACCTGTTTGGTTGGCTAAAAAAGTGTATGCCCTTTTCTTGAATATATACAGAAAAGAACGCATACACCCTTTTTGGCCAACTGCAATGTTGGCAATGTTCAGCTCCTTTTCTTGTGCTTAATGGCGAGTCCTTTCTACCTCCTCAAATCCCTTTCCTGCCATTCTCCCTTGCTTACAAGTCCTTTTCTCTGACTTTCCTCAAGACATTTTTCAGTGATGGATATTTTCAACTCTGCAGTTTTGTGAATTTTACTGCCCCTGAGTTCCATTGTTCAACTCGTGTTTATGGGAACTGGCCACAAAGCAGCGGGATTTCCTCAAGCCCTATACTGTTTCCATGGGCAACCCTAGCCTTTGGTCAATTCGTCTTCCTGATTGGAAATTAGAGTGACATGTGCCTGTCTGAACACCTAGGACTTGTCTCTCATTGTTCCTCATCCTTCCGCTTCATCCTCTGGACAAATTCCAAACTGTACGCAACAGGATGTTGACAGTGCTGACATCTCCAAGTGGGGAGACTGTTAGTAAAGACGCTGGAGGGGTGAACCCGAGCACCAGGAGATGAGGAGATGAGATGCCTTTTCCAAACTCTTCCCGATCAGACGGTATACCATCCTCTGGGTGTGACAGACATGTTTTAGCAGTAGGAAGAGTCCCATTCATGTAAGGAGAACACCAGGGCTTTTTCAAAATCAGTGTCTCCCCGAAACCCAAACTGGGGAAGTTTTTAAGCTACGGCTACACATATGTTCATTAAGGGCCTTGGGAAGTAGGCAGAGTCCAAACTTTAGATGATTGAAGTCTTCAGGGTCAGAAGCACTCACCACCAGCTTCCCTTAGGCTACACTTTAACTGTCATTGATAGATGATGTCAATAAAAATATCTATTCTTTTTCAGATTATTTCCCCTTATAGGTTATTGCAAAATGTTGAGTGTAGTTCCCTGTGCTATACAGTAGTTCCTTGTTGATGATCTATTTTATACATAGCAGTGTGTATGTGTTCATTCCAAACTGTTAATTTATCCCTCCTCCCACCTTTCCCCTTTGGTAATAATAAATTATAAGATTTTATACTTCTCAGAAATGGGGGAGCTGAAAGAGAGGTATCATTTTCAATGGAAAAGCATTTAAAACAAGATTGAAGGTTTAACCAAGATTATTAGATGTACATCCTTGGAAAGAAATCACTTCGTTTCTCTAATATTGACCTGACAAATAAGACAAACCTTTTCACTGAACTTGCTTATAAAAAGTGATGGAAATATCAAATGGAAGTGTTAAAAACATCTTATTTTACCCGAGCCTTATACACTGTTCTATGTTAACTACAGTTTGGCTCACACATCTGTTCATTGAGGTTACAATAGTCTCAATTTCTGTTACTGATCCTCCAGAGTGGACCCCAACAAGTGTCCCCCTGCCCAGTGTCATTGGGGCCAACAGATCGAGACTGAGTTTGGTTCACAAGCAAAGGAAACTTTATATTTTGATCAGAGAATGGAGAGGTGAGAGCATGCACTACCCCGTGGGCTGTGGGCTGGGCTGCTGTGTAGAGATCCTGTCAGAGTCAGTGGGAGGGAGGGAGGCGGCGGAGCTCTCGAGGGCCGGGTTGGCTGTAGCTCAGGCTCTATATCGTGGAGTCTGCACTGGGCCCCAGGAGCTGAGGTGTCGACCCAGCCATTCTGCACTAGGAAATCTGGTCTGAAGTGCCAGGTGTGGAACCTCTGCATGCGGGACCCTAGGAGCACGTGAAATTAGACAAAGCACAAAGGATAAAAAAGGTTAGACTTGACTTTATTGCCCAGATTCTATTTTTATCTCCCAGGGATTTTTAATGGGCTTTGCTGGGGACAAACCCCTCCTCTGCCTTTTGTCCCGTTCCTCATTCTTGGAGTGCTGAGGGTGCAGACCCTTCTTCTGTAACTGCTGAGTGCTGAGTTGGGAGCCCTCATACCCTGGGGCGAGGGTCAGAGCTTCTCCCCAGCAGCCTCCCGGTGACGTTGATTGTCCCCAGGACCCCTGCCTCCCTGCTCGTCCACCTGAGCACCAGCATTGGAAGTGTTATAGATTCTAATGACCTTTAAGGGTCCAGGAAAGAGATGTGCAGAGACGCTGTGGGGGCCGGTTTCACCCCGCCCCACATTTGTTCGGCCACCTTAGGCTGACCGTCTCTGCCAGCCTAGATGCTCTGACCAGTAGTCTGCGCTTTCTTCAGTTAGGCCCCTGAATTAACGTACAAACAGCACCAGGTGTCAGAGCCCTGCCCGCTCAACTCCCAGACAGTCCAGGGTCAGTGGTGACCAAGGACCATGATGGCTACTGAGTCAACAGCCTTTTGAAGTAAACAGGAGTCCAGCCGGTCTTATTGGCCACCATCATCACGGTGTCTGTAGGCTTTTCTATGGTGACAGTGTGGTATACTGTTCCCCCGCCAAGATTATTAGCTCCCCTCTGGGTGCAGTAAGTCCTGCAAGCAGTAGTCTACTCTTTTGGGACACACTCTTGTTGTTTTATGAGAGAAACTCCAGGTCAAGTGATGTTCACACGAGTCGTCATGGTGCCCTGTTGCCCCCGGTTATCTCTCTGGATGTTGGAGTTGGAGGGCCTCCTCACTCGAGGTCGGTGTGCCCACGGAGCGAACCCTGCAACTTCAGGGCATGGTTGGTGGTTAGGATCACCACGTGGGGTCCTTTTCCCTTAGGAGGGAGGTGGCCTTTTGGGCTGCTGATTTCCAGGTTTTTAGATACCGCCAGTATCTTGGCCAGATGTGGCAGTGGGCCAAGCCCCTTAGTGACCGTAGTTTATCCTACCTGGATGGCATTCTTGCATTGTTCCATTTCAAGTGGTCCCAGTTTTTGCACTAATTCTCCAATGGCGATTCACCTTTCACCGGGATTGTAAAGATCAAAGGGTTTAGCTAAATTAGGGAGTTCCAGGGCAAGGGTCTGAATTGACTGCTCTTTCCATTCTTGAAAGGCCACTTCTGGATTCTATTCAAAAGGATCATCATCTTTTCCTTTCAGTGTTTCATATAGAGGCCCAGCTAGTAGACTGTAGTTAGGGATCCAGAAGCAGCAAACCCTGGCCTCCCCAGGAACCCCTAAGCTGTCTTCTAGTTTTAGAAAGGGGTAAGGCTGAAAATGGTTTCTTCCCTTTCCTGGGATGGGCTTCTCTGACCTTCTGTGAGAATGAAGCCCAGGCAGGTCACCGCAGTCTGTGATATTTGAGCTTTTTCTTGGACAACTTCTATCCTTTATTGGCTTGGTAGTTCAGAGGCCTCCTTAGTAGGGCTGGTGATCAGAATGTCGTCTGCATATTGAAGGAGGGTTTCCTTTTCCAGAGGTAGAACTTTTAGGTCTTTAGCTAAGCTTTCCCCAAAGATGGTGTGGGAATTTTTGCACCCTTGGGGCCAGACGGCCCGGAAGTATTGTTTTAGTTGTATGTTGAGTCCTGCCACTCACAAGCCAAAATTTCTTGTGACTCTGGGACTAATGGAATACAAAAGAAGGCATCATTGAAGACTAATACAGAATACCATGTCCTGGTGGTTGGTAGAATGACCAGCAGGGTGTAGGAATTAGGAGCAACTGGAGGTATATCCTCGGTGGCTTCACTGACTGTCCTGACATCCTTTACCAGGTCCCCAGCAGCCCATGGGGCTCTCGTGGTCAGACCAATCCCAGAATATGGAGCTCACCTGGGCAGGTACCCCACCCCCACCCCAGCCCACGGGGCTCTCGTGGTCAGGCCCCTCCCAGGATACAGAGCTACCCTTGCAGGTACCGTGGCAGGGCTGGGCACACAGGAACCATGCACATAGCCCTCATTGCAGAGCACCCCCAGCTCACCTGTCGCTCAGAGCTGACACAGAGCACCTCAGAGCAGGACTTGAACTAACAAACAGCAGCTGCGACAGGTCTGTGACCCTGGGCATCACTCCATGAGGCCTCCCTCCACCTGGTCTTCCAGAGACTTCCACTGCACCCGGGGCACCAGGCCTCTGTCTCCAACCACCACCCACCCCTCCTCTCCCTGACTCCTGGGTTCCTCTCATTAGGAGAGGGTTTTCTTGAAGTTGTCTCCCACTCATGGGCCAGATAAAATGATTAGAAAACAAGCCAAAGCTGCAGCCCCTTGTCTATCCTGACTCTCAGGAGCCCACACCTGTTCCTTGGACCTGGCCGGTTCAGCAAGTTCCATTTTCTGCAACTGTGAGCCCCTGAGGGGTGATGATTGGCTGACCTGGGCAGCCTTACCGTGCCGGCCAGCCCTCCCCAGGTGTGCCTGGGTTGAGATCAATATAAATACCACTCCAGGCAGCAAGAGCCCCTGCAGCCGTGCCTGACGCCATTTTCTCTGCCCTGTCAGCAGTCTCGGGGCTGGGCTGGTGGGAGGGAGTGAGAGGCCACGGCTTTGTGGGTGGCCCAGTGTGAGTGGGGCTCTGCTGGACTTTCTGCAGCAGTTGCCAGGCTGCCACCTGCTAAAGAAGAGGATGTGTCACCCATACCTGCTGCTGGAATTTCTCCCTGGGCAGAGATGAGGAAGGAAAAAAGCAGTGGGGGCAGGGACAGGACGGGTATCTCAGGCAGGGAAATGGAAATCTTCCAGAAGAGCACCCAGGGCCAGGACCATCCTGGCTGGCCTGCAGGCACCAAGTCGGCCGGCATGCTGTCACTCGTGTGGCTCTATGGCCCTTCCTCTAGGCTTTCAAGTCCTTGTATATATTCAGGTGTTTTACCTGGGACGGGTGGGAATAGTTCAGCAGCAACTGGCCTGGGGCTCAGCTCACGTTTACTCACAGATGCCTCGGCACGGTGCCCCAGCTTTGCAATGAGGACGCTTGTTGCGTGGGGGCTGCTGGCTGAATGGGAGATGATTCCCCACCACTGACCAATTTCAGAATTGTTTACAACTGGAGCAAGTGCCCTGATACGGTTTTCCTCTGTGTAACTGGTGGGTTCTGTGTTTTTTTTCTCTTTTTCGTTTTTGGTTCAAGGTAGATTTTATTCCTCTTTTTTGTATTTACAGATATAAGCATGGAAATAATTTATTCATATAAATACATGTATGTGCAGGGAATAATTGTTTTTTCTGTTTTATTTTTTAAATTTTATTTCTTTTTAATTTTGAATTTTATTTTATATTTTTATACAGCAGGTTCTTATTGGTTATCTATTTTATACATATAAATGTATACATGCCAATCCCAGTCTCTCAACTCCTCCCACCACCACCCCCCAACAGCTTTCCCCCCCTTGTTGTCCATACGTTTGTTGTCTACATCTGTTGCTCTATTTATGCCTTGCAAAATGGTTAATCTGTACAGTTTTTCTAGGTTCCACATATATGCATGAATATACAAGATTTGTTTTTCTCTTTCTGACTTACTTCACTCTGTATGACAGTCTCTAGATCCATCGACGTCTCTACAAATGACCCAATTTCATTCCTTTTCATGGCTGAGTAATATTCCATTTTATATATGTACCACAGCTTTATGCATTCGTCTGTCTGTGGGCATTTAGGTTGCTTCCATTACCTCGATATTGTAAATAGTGATGCAATGAACATTGCGGTGAATGACTCTTTTTGATTTATGGTTTTGTCTGGGTATATGTCCAGTACTGGGATTGCTGTATCATATGGTAATTCTATTGTTAGTTTCTTAAGAAATTCCATATTGTTCTCCATAATGACTGTATCAATTTATATTCCCAACAATAGTGGAAGAGGGTTCCTTTTCTCCACACCCTTTCCAGCATTTTTTGTTTGTAGATTTTCAATGATGCCTATTCTACCAGGTGTGAGGTGATACCTCATTGTTGAATCCATTTCGTTGAGCAAGGGGTAGCCCTTGTCTATTACATATTTGGCTTATGGAACGGTATCTGTGCTAATTTCAAACTCTGCTTTTATGCAGCACCCCAACTCACCTTCCCCCTTAAGCAGGCATAAGTTGGTTTTCTAAATTTGAGACCCTGTTCTGTTTTGTAATTCAGTTCATGTGTAGCCAAGTTCACATTCCGTGTATTAGTGATACCTTATGATGTTTCTTTTTCTGTGTGACTTATTTCACTTAGAATCATCGTGCCTCAATCCACTCATTATGCTGGTACGGGCCTGGTGACATAGATTTCATTGCTGAGTGGTATTCTGTTGTACATAAGTACCGCAACTTCTTTATCCATTATTTGCTCTCTGGGATATTTAACTTGTGCCGCAGAAGAGATTCCTGTAAAAAGAGCCGTCCTAAACTTTGGGGCGGCTGTGTCTTTTTGATTTTAATTTCCCTAAGCTATAGGACCATAAGTGGAAGTGCACTAGGCTCTGTTGCTTTGTTTTTTAGATGTTTCAGGAAACACCATACACTTCTCCCTAGTCTCTGTTGGCAATTTACATCCCGCCCATCAGCATAACAAGGCTCCCAGTTCTCCATGGCCTGTCCTGCCTTTCTGGATTTTACACTTTTTTCTGATGGCCCTTTTGACCGGGGGGAAGTGAGACTTCATTGTAGTGCAGATTTCCTTTGCAAGGTGCTTGGTTGGCCAAAAAGGGCGTATGCGTTTTTTCCTGAATATATTCAGGAAAAAACGCATACGCCCTTTTTGGCCAAGTGCATCATTGTCGACGTTCTGCCTGTTTTCCTGTGTTTTAAATGCAATCCAATTCCGATTCCTCCTGAAATCGGTTTCCTGCAATTCTGCCCCGCATTCAAGTCCTCTTGGCAGCCCTACTTCAGTATATATTCGGACTATAGCTGTCTTTTATAAATCTGCAGGTTTGTGAATTACAGTGCCCCTGAGCTCCTTTCTTCAACTCGCTTTCTTGTGAGCTGGCCACACACCGCAGGATTGCTTCAGGCCCTAATCTGGTTCCGGCACGGCATGCTGAGCCTTTGGTTTATTCCTCTTCCCTGTGGGAAATGAGAGTTAAATTTGCCCGTCCAGACACCTCCAGCTAGTCTCTCATTGGTTCTCTCTGTTCCTGTTCATCTTCGGCAGAAATTGCAAACTGGGCCAAACAGGAGGTTAAAGGCACTCACTCTCCAAGTGAGGAGAGTGTTAGTAAAGCGTCTGGAATGTTGCACCCGAGTACCAGGGAACGAAAATTGAGACACATTTGAACACATTTCTCGATCATACGGTGGATCATACTCTGGGTTCCACATCCATGTTTTAGCTGAAGGAAGAATCCCTTAAACCTGGAGAGTTGAGACCCATGGAATGGGTACCATGCAATATGACTTCAAAGGGTCTGCATTTGCTCACCGAACCTCACCAATCTTATGAGCCCCAAGTGTCCAGCCTTATGTGTCACCCAGCTCTGGGTGTAGATATGGTAAATGCAGGTTGCATCAGAAGCCTTGAATGAATTACTTAAGTATTGCTCTCTATATCACTGTCATTGTGTTTTGTTTAAGAAATTTATTTATAATATGGGATTTACCTGATTTTCACTGCTTTAATGCCACTGTACACACTCTTGATTCTCTTACAGAGATATATAAATCCATAGCTTTTATGATTCTTACTAGTCAGGTATATTCCTAGGCGTTGAATATGGGGTGTTGAGTCCATTTCGTTGAGCAAGGAGTAGCTCTTGTCTATTCCATATTTGGCTTATAGAACTTTATCTGTGCTCATTTCAATCTCTGGTTTTATGCAGCACCCCAACTCACCTTTCCCCTTAAGCAAGCATAAGTTGGTTTTCTAAATTTGAGACCCTGTTCTGTTCTGTAACTGAGTTCCTGTGTAGCCAAGTTTACATTCCGTGTATTACTGATATCTTATGATGTTTCTTTCTCTGTGTGACTTATTTCAGTTAGAATCGTCATACCTGAATCCACTCATTGTGCTGCTAAGGGCCTGATGACATAGATTTCATTGCTGAGTGATATTGCTTTGTAAGTAAATACCACAACTTCTTTATCCATTTTTCACTTTCTGCGATGTTGAACTTGTACTGTAAACGAGGTTCTTGTAAACAGAGGCGTCCCAAACTTTGGGGTGGCTGTGTCTTTTTGATTTTCATTTCCCTAAGCTATAGGACCATAAGTGGCAGTGCCCTAGGCTCTGTTGCTTTGTTTTTTAGATGTTTCAGGAAACACCATACACTTCCCCCGAGTGGTTGTTGGCAATTTACATCCCGCCCTTCAGCATAACAAGGCTCCCAGTTCTCCATGGCCTGTCCTGCCTTTCTGGATTTTACACTTTTTTCAGATGGCCCTTTTGACCGGGGGGAAGTGAGACTTCATTGTAGTGCACATTTCCTTTGCAAGCTTGCTTGGTTGGCCAAAAAGGGCGTATGCATTTTTTCCTGAATATATTCAGGAAAAAACGCATACGCCCTTTTTGGCCAAGTGCATCATTGTGGACGTTCTGCCTCTTTTCCTATGCTTTCAATGCAATTCCAGTCTACCTCCTGAAATCGGTTTCCTGCAATTCTGCCCCGCTTTCAAGTCCTCTTGGCAGCCTTACTTCAGTCTATTTTTGGACGATAGCTGTCATTTATAACTCTGCAGGTTTGTGAATTACAGTGCCCCTGAGCTCCTTTCTTCAACTCGCTTTCTTTTGAGCTGGCCGCAACACCGCAGGATGGCTTCAGGCCCTAATCCGGTTCCGGCACGACACACTGAGCCTTTGGTTATTTCCTCTTCCTGGTGGGAAATGAGAGTTAAATTTGCCCGTCCAGACACCTCCAGCTAGCCTCTCATTGGTTCTCGCTATTCCTGTTCATCTTCCGCAGAAATTGCAAACTGGGCCAAACAGGAGGTTAAAGGCGCTGACTCTCCAAGTGGGGAGAGTGTTAATAAAGCGTCTGGAATGTTGCAACCGAGTACCAGGGGAGGAAAACTGAGACATATTTGAACACGTCTCCCGATCACATGGTTGATCATACTCTGGGTTCCACATGCATGTTTTAGCTGAAGGAAGAATACCTAAAACCTGGGTAGTTGAAACCCGTGGAATGGGTACCATGCAATATGAATTCAAAGGGTCTTCATTTGCTCACCGAACCTCTCCAATCCTATCACTGCTGCGTTTATGCCCCTGTACACATGCTTGATTCTCTTTCGGAGACATAGCAATCCATAGGTTTTAAGATACTTACTAGTCAGGTACATTCTTAGGCGTTTAATATGCGGTGTTGAGTCCATTTCGTTGAGCAAGGAGTAGCTCTTGTCTATTCCATATTTGGCTTAAGGAACTTTATCTGTGCTCATTTCAATCTCTGGTTTTATGCAGCAACCCAACTCACCTTTACCCTTAAGCAAGAATAAGTTGGTTTTCTAAATTTGAGACCCTGTTCTGTTCTGTAATTCAGTTCCTGTGTAGCCAAGTTTACATTCCGTGTATTACTGATATCTTATGATGTTTCTTTTTCTGTGTGACTTATTTCAGTTAGAATCATCATACCTGAATCCACTCATTGTGCTGCTAAGGGCCTGATGACACAGATTTCATTGCTGAGTGATATTGCTTTGTAAGTAAATACCACAACTTCTTTATCCATTTTTCACTTTCTGCGATGTTGAACTTGTACTGTAAACGAGGTTCTTGTAAACAGAGCCGTTCCAAACTTTGGGGTGGCTGTGTGTTTTTGATTTTAATTTCCCTAAGCTATAGGACCATAAGTGGAAGTGCCCTAGGTTCTGTTGCTTTGTTTTTTAGATGTTTCAGGAAACACCATACACTTCTCCCGAGTGGTTGTTGGCAATTTACATCCCACCCATCAGCATAACAAGGCTCCCAGTTCTCCATGGCCTGTCCTGCCTTTCTGGATTTTACACTTTTTTCAGATGGCCCTTTTGACCGGGGGGAAGTGAGACTTCATTGTAGTGCAGATTTCCTT
This sequence comes from Stenella coeruleoalba, assembly GCF_951394435.1. NCBI lineage: Eukaryota > Metazoa > Chordata > Mammalia > Artiodactyla > Delphinidae > Stenella > Stenella coeruleoalba. The sequence continues at coordinate 971,646 of NW_027645889.1, read as the reverse complement.
TGCAAGCTTGCTTGGTTGGCCAAAAAGGGCGTATGCGTTTTTTCCTGAATATATTCAGGAAAAAACGCATACGCCCTTTTTGGCCAAGTGCATCATTGTGGACGTTCTGCCTCTTTTCCTATGCTTTCAATGCAATTCCAGTCTACCTCCTGAAATCGGTTTCCTGCAATTCTGCCCCGCTTTCAAGTCCTCTTGGCAGCCTTACTTCAGTCTATTTTTGGACGATAGCTGTCATTTATAACTCTGCAGGTTTGTGAATTACAGTGCCCCTGAGCTCCTTTCTTCAACTCGCTTTCTTGTGACCTGGCCGCAACACCGCAGGATGGCTTCAGGCCCTAATCTGGTTCCGGTACGGCACGCTGAGCCTTTGGTTATTTCCTCTTCCTGGTGGGAAATGAGAGTTAAATTTGCCCGTCCAGACACCTCCAGCTAGTCTCTCATTGGTTCTCGCTATTCCTGTTCATCTTCCGCAGAAATTGAAAACTGGGCCAAACAGGAGGTTAAAGGCGCTGACTCTCCAAGTGGGGAGAGTGTTAGTAAAGCGTCTGGAATGTTGCACCCGAGTACCAGGGGAGGAAAACTGAGACATATTTGAACACGTCTCCCGTTCACATGGTTGATCATACTTGGGTTCCACATGCATGTTTTAGCTGAAGGAAGAATACCTTAAACCTGGAGAGTTGAGACCCGTGTAATGGGTACCATGCAATATGACTTCAAAGGGTCTTCATTTGCTCACCGAACCTCTCCAATCCTATCACTGCTGCGTTTATGCCCCTGTACACATGCTTGATTCTCTTTCGGAGACATAGCAATCCATAGGTTTTACGATACTTACTAGTCAGGTACATTCTTAGGTGTTTAATATGCGGTGTTGAGTCCATTTCGTTGAGCAAGGAGTAGCTCTTGTCTATTCCATATTTGACTTAAGGAACTTTATCTGTGCTCATTTCAATCTCTCGTTTTATGCAGCACCCCAACTCACCTTTACACTTAAGCAAGCATAAGTTGGTTTTCTAAATTTGAGACCCTGTTCTGTTCTGTAATTCAGTTCCTGTGTAGCCAAGTTTCCATTCCGTGTATTACTGATATCTTATGATGTTTCTTTTTCTGTGTGACTTATTTCAGTTAGAATCATCATACTTGAATCCACTCATTGTGCTGCTAAGGGCCTGATGACACAGATTTCATTGCTGAGTGATATTGCTTTGTAAGTAAATACCACAACTTCTTTATCCATTTTTCACTTTCTGCGATGTTGAACTTGTACTGTAAACGAGGTTCTTGTAAACAGAGCCGTTCCAAACTTTGGGGTGGCTGTGTGTTTTTGATTTTAATTTCCCTAAGCTATAGGACCATAAGTGGAAGTGCCCTAGGTTCTGTTGCTTTGTTTTTTAGATGTTTCAGGAAACACCATACACTTCTCCCCAGTGGTTGTTGGCAATTTACATCCTGCCCATCAGCATAACAAGGCTCCCAGTTCTCCATGGCCTGTCCTGCCTTTCTGGATTTTACACTTTTTTCAGATGGCCCTTTTGACCGGGGGGAAGTGAGACTTCATTGTAGTGCAGATTTCCTTTGCAAGCTTGCTTGGTTGGCCAAAAAGTGCGTATGCGTTTTTTCCTGATATATTCAGGAAAAAACGCATACGCCCTTTTTGGCCAAGTGCATCATTGTGGACGTTCTGCCTCTTTTCCTATGCTTTCAATGCAATTCCAGTCTACCTCCTGAAATCGGTTTCCTGCAATTCTGCCCCGCTTTCAAGTCCTCTTGGCATCCTTACTTCAGTATATTTTTGGACGATAGCTGTCATTTATAACTCTGCAGGTTTGTGAATTACAGTGCCCCTGAGCTCCTTTCTTCAACTCGCTTTCTTGTGACCTGGCCACAACACCGCAGGATGGCTTCAGGCCCTAATCTGGTTCCGGCCCGGCATGCTGAGCCTTTGGTTAATTGCTCTTCCTGGTGGGAAATGAGAGTTAAATTTGCCCGTCCAGACACCTCCAGCTAGCCTCTCATTGGTTCTCGCTATTCCTGTTCATCTTCCGCAGAAATTGCAAACTGTGCCAAACAGGAGGTTAAAGGGACTGACGCTCCAAGTGGGGAGAGTGTTACTAAAGCGTCTGGAATGTTGCACCCGAGTACCAGGGGAGGAAAACTGAGACATATTTGAACACGTCTCCTGATCACATGGTTCATCATACTGTAGGTTCCACATGCATGTTTTAGCTGAAAGAAGAATACCTTAAACCTGGGTAGTTGAAACCCGTGGAATGGGTACCATGCAATATGACTTCAAAGGGTCTTCATTTGCTCACCGAACCTCTCCAATCCTATCACTGCTGCGTTTATGCCCCTGTACACATGCTTGATTCTCTTTCGGAGACATAGCAATCCATAGGTTTTAAGATACTTACTAGTCAGGTACATTCTTAGGCGTTTAATATGGGGTGTTGAGTCCATTTCGTTGAGCAAGGAGTAGCTCTTGTCTATTCCATATTTGGCTTAAGGAACTTTATCTGTGCTCATTTCAATCTCTGGTTTTATGCAGCACCCCAACTCACCTTTCCCCTTAAGCAAGAATAAGTTGGTTTTCTAAATTTGAGACCCTGTTCTGTTCTGTAATTCAGTTCCTGTGTAGCCAAGTTTACATTCCGTGTATTACTGATATCTTATGATGTTTCTTTTTCTGTGTGACTTATTTCAGTTAGAATCATCATACCTGAATCCACTCATTGTGCTGCTAAGGGCCTGATGACACAGATTTCATTGCTGAGTGATATTGCTTTGTAAGTAAATACCACAACTTCTTTATCCATTTTTCACTTTCTGCGATGTTGAACTTGTACTGTAAACGAGGTTCTTGTAAACAGAGCCGTTCCAAACTTTGGGGTGACTGTGTCTTTTTGATTTTAATTTCCCTAAGCTATAGGACCATAAGTGGAAGTGCCCTAGGCTCTGTTGCTTTGTTTTTTAGATGTTTCAGGAAACACCATACACTTCTCCCGAGTGGTTGTTGGCAATTTACATCCCGCCCATCAGCATAACAAGGCTCCCAGTTCTCCATGGCCTGTCCTGCCTTTCTGGATTTTACACTTTTTTCAGATGGCCCTTTTGACCGGGGGGAAGTGAGACTTCATTGTAGTGCAGATTTCCTTTGCAAGCTTGCTTGGTTGGCCAAAAAGGGCGTATGCGTTTTTTCCTGAATATATTCAGGAAAAAACGCATACGCCCTTTTTGGCCAAGTGCATCATTGTGGACGTTCTGCCTCTTTTCCTATGCTTTCAATGCAATTCCAGTCTACCTCCTGAAATCGGTTTCCTGCAATTCTGCCCCGCTTTCAAGTCCTCTTGGCAGCCTTACTTCAGTATATTTTTGGACGATAGCTGTCATTTATAACTGCAGGTTTGTGAATTACAGTGCCTCTGAGCTCCTTTCTTCAACTCGGTTTCTTTTGAGCTGGCCGCAATACCGCAGGATGGCTTCAGGCCCTAATCTGGTTCCGGTACGGAACGCTGAGCCTTTGGTTATTTCCTCTTCCTGTTGCGAAATGAGAGTTAAATTTGCCCGTCCAGACACCTCCAGCTAGCCTCTCATTGGTTCTCGCTATTCCTGTTCATCTTCCGCAGAAATTGCAAACTGGGCCAAACAGGAGGTTAAAGGCGCTGACTCTCCAAGTGGGGAGAGTGTTAGTAAAGTGTCTGGAATGTTGCACCCGAGTACCAGGGGAGGAAAACTGAGACATATTTGAACACGTCTGCCGTTCACATGTTTGATCATACTTGGGTTCCACATGCATGTATTAGCTGAAGGAAGAATACCTTAAACCTGGAGAGTTAAGAGCCGTGTAATGGGTACCATGCAATATGACTTCAAAGGGTCTTCATTTGCTCACCGAACCTCTCCAATCCTATCACTGCTGCGTTTATGCCCCTGTACACATGCTTGATTCTCTTTTGGAGACATAGCAATCCATAGGTTTTAAGATACTTACTAGTCAGGTACATTCTTAGGCGTTTAATATGCGGTGTTGAGTCCATTTCGTTGAGCAAGGAGTAGCTCTTGTCTATTCCATATTTGACTTAAGGAACTTTATCTGTGCTCATTTCAATCTCTGGTTTTATGCAGCACCCCAACTCACCTTTCCCCTTAAGCAAGCATAAGTTGGTTTTCTAAATTTGAGACCCTATTCTGTTCTGTAATTCAGTTCTTGTGTAGCCAAGTTTACATTCCGTGTATTACTGATATCTTATGATGTTTCTTTTTCTTGTGACTTACTTCAGTTAGAATCATCATACCTGAATCCACTCATTGTGCTGCTAAGGGCCTGATGATACAGATTTCATTGCTGAGTGATATTGCTTTGTAAGTACATACCACAACTTCTTTATCCATTTTTCACTTTCTGCGATGTTGAACTTGTACTGTAAACGAGGTTCTTGTAAACAGAGCCGTTCCAAACTTTGGGGTGGCTGTGTCTTTTTGATTTTAATTTCCCTAAGCTATAGGACCATAAGTGGAAGTGCCCTAGGTTCTGTTGCTTTGTTTTTTAGATGTTTCAGGAAACACCATACACTTCTCCCGAGTGGTTGTTGGCAATTTACATCCCGCCCATCAGCATAACAAGGCTCCCAGTTCTCCATGGCCTGTCCTGCCTTTCTGGATTTTACACTTTTTTCAGATGGCCCTTTTGACCGGGGGGAAGTGAGACTTCATTGTAGTGCAGATTTCCTTTGCAAGCTTGCTTGGTTGGCCAAAAAGGGCGTATGCGTTTTTTCCTGAATATATTCAGGAAAAAACGCATACGCCCTTTTTGGCCAAGTGCATCATTGTGGACGTTCTGCCTCTTTTCCTATGCTTTCAATGCAATTCCAGTCTACCTCCTGAAATCGGTTTCCTGCAATTCTGCCCCGCTTTCAAGTCCTCTTGGCAGCCTTACTTCAGTCTATTTTTGGACGATAGCTGTCATTTATAATTCTGAAGGTTTGTGAATTACAGTGCCCCTGAGCTCCTTTCTTCAACTCGCTTTCTTGTGAGCTGGCCGCAACACCGCAGGATGGCTTCAGGCCCTAATCTGGTTCCGGTATGGCACGCTGAGCCTTTGGTTATTTCCTCTTCCTGGTGGGAAATGAGAGTTAAATTTGCCCGTCCAGACACCTCCAGCTAGCCTCTCATTGGTTCTCGCTATTCCTGTTCATCTTCTGCAGAAATTGCAAACTGGGCCAAACAGGAGGTTAAAGGCGCTGACTCTCCAAGTGGGGAGAGTGTTAGTAAAGCGTCTGGAATGTTGCACTCGAGTACCAGGGGAGGAAAACTGAGACATATTTGAACACGTCTCCCGTTCACATGGTTGATCATACTTGGGTTCCACATGCATGTTTTAGCTGAAGGAAGAATACCTTAAACCTGGAGAGTTGAGACCCGTGTAATGGGTACCATGCAATATGACTTCAAAGGGTCTTCATTTGCTCACCGAACCTCTCCAATCCTATCACTGCTGCGTTTATGCCCCTGTACACATGCTTCATTCTCTTTTGGAGACATAGCAATCCATAGGTTTTACGATACTTACTAGTCAGGTACATTCTTAGGCGTTTAATATGCGGTGTTGAGTCCATTTCGTTGAGCAAGGAGTAGCTCTTGTCTATTCCATATTTGACTTAAGGAACTATATCTGTGCTCATTTCAATCTCTGTTTTTATGCAGCACCCCAACTCACCTTTCCCCTTAAGCAAGCATAAGTTGGTTTTCTAAATTTGAGACCCTGTTCTGTTCTGTAATTCAGTTCCTGTGTAGCCAAGTTTACATTCCGTGTATTACTGATATCTTATGATGTTTCTTTTTCTGTGTGACTTATTTCAGTTAGAATCATCATACCTGAACCCACTCATTGTGCTGCTAAGGGCCTGATGACATAGATTTCATTGCTGAGTGATATTGCTTTGTAAGTGAATACCACAACTTCTTTATCCATTTTTCACTTTCAGTGATATTGAACTTGTACTGTAAACGAGGTTCTTGTAAACAGAGCCGTTCCAAACTTTGGGGTGGCTGTGTCTTTTTGATTTTAATTTCCCTAAGCTATAGGACCATAAGTGGAAGTGCCCTAGGCTCTGTTGCTTTGTTTTTTAGATGTTTCAGGAAACACCATACACTTCTCCCGAGTGGTTGTTGTCAATTTACATCCCGCCCATCAGCATAACAAGGCTCCCAGTTCTCCATGGCCTGTCCTGCCTTTCTGGATTTTACACTTTTTTCAGATGGCCCTTTTGACCGGGGGGAAGTGAGACTTCATTGTAGTGCAGATTTCCTTTGCAAGCTTGCTTGGTTGGCCAAAAAGGGCGTATGCGTTTTTTCCTGAATATATTCAGGAAAAAACGCATACGCCCTTTTTGGCCAAGTGCATCATTGTGGACGTTCTGCCTCTTTTCCTATGCTTTCAATGCAATTCCAGTCTACCTCCTGAAATCGGTTTCCTGCAATTCTGCCCCGCTTTCAAGTCCTCTTGGCAGCCTTACTTCAGTATATTTTTGGACGATTGCTGTCATTTATAACTCTGCAGGTTTGTGAATTACAGTGCCCCTGAGCTCCTTTCTTCAACTCGCTTTCTTGTGACCTGGCTGCAACACCGCAGGATGGCTTCAGGCCCTAATCTGGTTCCGGCCCGGCACGCTGAGCCTTTGGTTAATTCCTCTTCCTGGTGGGAAATGAGAGTTAAATTTGCCCGTTCAGACACCTCCAGCTCGTCTCTCATTGGTTCTCGCTATTCCTGTTCATCTTCCGCAGAAATTGCAAACTGGGCCAAACAGGAGGTTAAAGGGACTGACTCTCCAAGTCGGGAGAGTGTTAATAAAGCATCTGGAATGCTGCACCCGAGTACCAGGGGAGGAAAACTGAGACATATTTGAACACGTCTACCGTTCACATGGTTGATCATACTCTGGGTTCCACATGCATGTTTTAGCTGAAGGAAGAATACCTTAAACCTGGAGAGTTGAGACCCGTGGAATGGGTACCATGCAATATGACTTCAAAGGGTCTTCATTTGCTCACCGAACCTCTCCAATCCTATCACTGCTGCGTTTATGCCCCTGTACACACGCTTGATTCTCTTTTGGAGACATAGCAATCCATAGGTTTTAAGATACTTACTAGTCAGGTACATTCTTAGGCGTTTAATATGGGGTGTTGAGTCCATTTCGTTGAGCAAGGAGTAGCTCTTGTCTATTCCATATTTGGCTTAAGGAACTTTATCTGTGCTCATTTCAATCTCTGGTTTTATGCAGCACCCCAACTCACCTTTCCCCTTAAGCAAGCATAAGTTGGTTTTCTAAATTTGAGACCCTGTTCTGTTTTGGAATGCAGTTCCTGTGTAACCAAGTTTACATTCCGTGTATTAGTGATATCTTATGATGTTTCTTTTTCTGTGTGACTTATTTCAGTTAGAATCATCGTACCTGAATCCACTCATTATGCTGCTACGGGCCTGATGACATAGATTTCATTGCTGAGTGATACTGCATTGTACGTAAGTACCACAAGTTCTTTATCCATTTTTCACTTTCTGTGATATTGAACTTGTACGGTAAACGAGGTTCTTGTAAACGGAGGCGTCCCAAACTTTGGGGTGGTTGTGTCTTTTTGATTTTAATTTCCCTAAGCTATAGGACCATAAGTGGAAGTGCCCTAGGCTCTGTTGCTTTGTTTTTTAGATGTTTCAGGAAACACCATACACTTCTCCCGAATGGTTGTTAGCAATTTACATCCCGCCCATCAGCATAACAAGGCTCCCAGTTCTCCATGGCCTGTCCTGCCTTTCTGGATTTTACACTTTTTTCAGATGGCCCTTTTGACCGGGGGGAAGTGAGACTTCATTGTAGTGCAGATTTCCTTTGCAAGCTTGCTTGGTTGGCCAAAAAGGGTGTATGCGTTTTTTCCTGAATATATTCAGGAAAAAACGCATACGCCCTTTTTGGCCAAGTGCATCATTGTGGACGTTCTGCCTCTTTTCCTATGCTTTCAATGCAATTCCAGTCTACCTCCTGAAATCGGTTTCCTGCAATTCTGCCCCGCTTTCAAGTCCTCTTGGCAGCCTTACTTCAGTCTATTTTTGGACGATAGCTGTCATTTATAACTCTGCAGGTTTGTGAATTACAGTGCCCCTGAGCTCCTTTCTTCAACTCGCTTTCTTTTGAGCTGGCCGCAACAGCGCAGGATGGCTTCAGGCCCTAATCTGGTTCCGGCACGGCACGCTGAGCCTTTGGTTATTTCCTCTTCCTGGTGGGAAATGAGAGTTAAATTTGCCCGTCCAGACACCTCCAGCTAGTCTCTCATTGGTTCTCGGTATTCCTGTTCATCTTCCGCAGAAATTGCAAACTGGGCCAAACAGGAGGTTAAAGGCGCTGACTCTCCAAGTTGGGAGAGTGTTAGTAAAGCGTCTGGAATGTTGCACCCGAGTACCAGGGGAGGAAAACTGAGACATATTTGAACACGTCTCCCGTTCACATGGTTGATCATACTTGGGTTCCACATGCATGTTTTAGCTGAAGGAAGAATACCTTAAACCTGGAGAGTTAAGACCCGTGTAATGGGTACCATGCAATATGACTTCAAAGGGTCTTCATTTGCTCACCGAACCTCTCCAATCCTATCACTGCTGCGTTTATGCCCCTGTACACATGCTTGATTCTCTTTTGGAGACATAGCAATCCATAGGTTTTAATTACTTACTAGTCAGGTACATTCTTAGGCGTTTAATATGCGGTGTTGAGTCCATTTCGTTGAGCAAGGAGTAGCTCTTGTCTATTCCATATTTGACTTAAGGAACTTTATCTGTGCTCATTTCAATCTCTGGTTTTATGCAGCACCCCAACTCATCTTTCCCCTTAACCAAGCATAAGTTGGTTTTCTAAATTTGAGACCCTGTTCTGTTCTGTAATTCAGTTCCTGTGTAGCCAAGTTTACATTCCGTGTATTACTGATATCTTATGATGTTTCTTTTTCTGTGTGACTTATTTCAGTTAGAATCATCATACCTGAATCCACTCATTGTGCTGCTAAGGGCCTATGACACAGATTTCATTGCTGAGTGATATTTCTTTGTAAGTAAATACCACAACTTCTTTATCCATTTTTCACTTTCTGCGATGTTGAACTTGTACTGTAAACGAGGTTCTTGTAAACAGAGCCGTTCCAAACTTTGGGGTGGCTGTGTCTTTTTGATTTTAATTTCCCTAAGCTATAGGACCATAAGTGGAAGTGCCCTAGGTTCTGTTGCTTTGTTTTTTAGATGTTTCAGGAAACACCATACACTTTTCCCGAGTGGTTGTTGGCAATTTACATCCCGCCCATCAGCAGAACAAGGCTCCCAGTTCTCCATGGCCTGTCCTGCCTTTCTGGATTTTACACTTTTTTCAGATGGCCCTTTTGACCGGGGGGAAGTGAGACTTCATTGTAGTGCAGATTTCCTTTGCAAGCTTGCTTGGTTGGCCAAAAAGGGCGTATGCGTTTTTTCCTGAATATATTCAGGAAAAAACGCATACGCCCTTTTTGGCCAAGTGCATCATTGTGGACGTTCTGCCTCTTTTCCTATGCTTTCAATGCAATTCCAGTCTACCTCCTGAAATCGGTTTCCTGCAATTCTGCCCCGCTTTCAAGTCCTCTTGGCAGCCTTACTTCAGTCTATTTTTGGACGATAGCTGTCATTTATAACTCTGCAGGTTTGTGAATTACAGTGCCCCTGAGCTCCTTTCTTCAACTCGCTTTCTTGTGACCTGGCCGCAACACCGCAGGATGGCTTCAGGCCCTAATCTGGTTCCGGCCCGGCACGCTGAGCCTTTGGTTAATTCCTCTTCCTGGTGGGAAATGAGAGTTAAATTTGCCCGTTCAGACACCTCCAGCTCGTCTCTCATTGGTTCTCGCTATTCCTGTTCATCTTCTGCAGAAATTGCAAACTGGGCCAAACAGGAGGTTAAAGGGACTGACTCTCCAAGTCGGGAGAGTGTTAATAAAGCATCTGGAATGTTGCACCCGAGTACCAGGGGAGGAAAACTGAGACATATTTGAACACGTCTACCGTTCACATGGTTGATCATACTCTGGGTTCCACATGCATGTTTTAGCTGAAGGAAGAATACCTTAAACCTGGAGAGTTGAGACCCGTGGAATGGGTACCATGCAATATGACTTCAAAGGGTCTTCATTTGCTCACCGAACCTCTCCAATCCTATCACTGCTGCGTTTATGCCCCTGTACACACGCTTGATTCTCTTTTGGAGACATAGCAATCCATAGGTTTTAAGATACTTACTAGTCAGGTACATTCTTAGGCGTTTAATATGGGGTGTTGAGTCCATTTCGTTGAGCAAGGAGTAGCTCTTGTCTATTCCATATTTGGCTTAAGGAACTTTATCTGTGCTCATTTCAATCTCTGGTTTTATGCAGCACCCCAACTCACCTTTCCCCTTAAGCAAGCATAAGTTGGTTTTCTAAATTTGAGACCCTGTTCTGTTTTGGAATGCAGTTCCTGTGTAACCAAGTTTACATTCCGTGTATTAGTGATATCTTATGATGTTTCTTTTTCTGTGTGACTTATTTCAGTTAGAATCATCGTACCTGAATCCACTCATTATGCTGCTACGGGCCTGATGACATAGATTTCATTGCTGAGTGATACTGCATTGTACGTAAGTACCACAAGTTCTTTATCCATTTTTCACTTTCTGTGATATTGAACTTGTACGGTAAACGAGGTTCTTGTAAACGGAGGCGTCCCAAACTTTGGGGTGGTTGTGTCTTTTTGATTTTAATTTCCCTAAGCTATAGGACCATAAGTGGAAGTGCCCTAGGCTCTGTTGCTTTGTTTTTTAGATGTTTCAGGAAACACCATACACTTCTCCCGAATGGTTGTTAGCAATTTACATCCCGCCCATCAGCATAACAAGGCTCCCAGTTCTCCATGGCCTGTCCTGCCTTTCTGGATTTTACACTTTTTTCAGATGGCCCTTTTGACCGGGGGGAAGTGAGACTTCATTGTAGTGCAGATTTCCTTTGCAAGCTTGCTTGGTTGGCCAAAAAGGGTGTATGCGTTTTTTCCTGAATATATTCAGGAAAAAACGCATACGCCCTTTTTGGCCAAGTGCATCATTGTGGACGTTCTGCCTCTTTTCCTATGCTTTCAATGCAATTCCAGTCTACCTCCTGAAATCGGTTTCCTGCAATTCTGCCCCGCTTTCAAGTCCTCTTGGCAGCCTTACTTCAGTCTATTTTTGGACGATAGCTGTCATTTATAACCCTGCAGGTTTGTGAATTACAGTGCCCCTGAGCTCCTTTCTTCAACTCGCTTTCTTTTGAGCTGGCCGCAACAGCGCAGGATGGCTTCAGGCCCTAATCTGGTTCCGGCACGGCACGCTGAGCCTTTGGTTATTTCCTCTTCCTGGTGGGAAATGAGAGTTAAATTTGCCCGTCCAGACACCTCCAGCTAGTCTCTCATTGGTTCTCGCTATTCCTGTTCATCTTCCGCAGAAATTGCAAACTGGGCCAAACAGGAGGTTAAAGGCGCTGACTCTCCAAGTGGGGAGAGTGTTAGTAAAGCGTCTGGAATGTTGCACCCGAGTACCAGGGGAGGAAAACTGAGACATATTTGAACACGTCTCCCGATCACATGGTTGATCATACTCTAGGTTCCACATGCATGTTTTAGCTGAAGGAAGAATACCTTAAACCTGGGTAGTTGAAACCCGTGTAATGGGTACCATGCAATATGACTTCAAAGGGTCTTCATTTGCTCACCGAACCCTCCAATCCTATCACTGCTGCGTTTATGCCCCTGTACACATGCTTGATTCTCTTTCGGAGACATAGCAATCCATAGGTTTTAAGATACTTACTAGTCAGGTACATTCTTAGGCGTTTAATATGGGGTGTTGAGTCCATTTCGTTGAGCAAGGAGTAGCTCTTGTCTATTCCATATTTGGCTTAAGGAACTTTATCTGTGCTCATTTCAATCTCTGGTTTTATGCAGCGCCCCAACTCACCTTTACCCTTAAGCAAGAATAAGTTGTTTTTCTAAATTTGTGACCCTGTTCTGTTCTGTAATTCAGTTCCTGTGTAGCCAAGTTTACATTCCGTGTATTACTGATATCTTATGATGTTTCTTTTTCTGTGTGACTTATTTCAGTTAGAATCATCATAACTGAATCCACTCATTGTGCTGCTAAGGGCCTGATGACACAGATTTCATTGCTGAGTGATATTGCTTTGTAAGTAAATACCACAACTTCTTTATCCATTTTTCACTTTCTGCGATGTTGAACTTGTACTGTAAACGAGGTTCTTGTAAACAGAGCCGTTCCAAACTTTGGGTTGGCTGTGTCTTTTTGATTTTAATTTCCCTAAGCTATAGGACCATAAGTGGAAGTGCCCTAGGTTCTGTTGCTTTGTTTTTTAGATGTTTCAGGAAACACCATACACTTCTCCCGAGTGGTTGTTGGCAATTTACATCCCGCCCATCAGCATAACAAGGCTCCCAGTTCTCCATGGCCTGTCCTGCCTTTCTGGATTTTACACTTTTTTCAGATGGCCCTTTTGACCGGGGGGAAGTGAGACTTCATTGTAGTGCAGATTTCCTTTGCAAGCCTGCTTGGTTGGCCAAAAAGTGCGTATGCGTTTTTTCCTGAATATATTCAGGAAAAAACGCATACGCCCTTTTTGGCCAAGTGCATCATTGTGGACGTTCTGCCTCTTTTCCTATGCTTTCAATGCAATTCCAGTCTACCTCCTGAAATCGGTTTCCTGCAATTCTGCCCCGCTTTCAAGTCCTCTTGGCAGCCTTACTTCAGTCTATTTTTGGACGATACCTGTCATTTATAACTCTGCAGGTTTGTGAATTACAGTGCCCCTGAGCTCCTTTCTTCAACTTGCTTTCTTGTGACCTGGCCGCAACACCGCAGGATGGCTTCAGGCCCTACTCTGTTTCTGGCCCGGCACGCTGAGCCTTTGGTTAATTCCTCTTCCTGGTGGGAAATGAGAGTTAAATTTGCCCGTCCAGACACCTGCAGCTAGCCTCTCATTGGTTCTCGCTATTCCTGTTCATCTTCCGCAGAAATTGCAAACTGGGCCAAACAGGAGGTTAAAGGCGCTGACTCTCCAAGTGAGGAGAGTGTTAGTAAAGCGTCTGGAATGTTGCACCCGAGTACCAGGGGAGGAAAACTGAGACATATTTGAACACGTCTCCCGTTCACATGGTTGATCATACTTGGGTTCCACATGCATGTTTTAGCTGAAGGAAGAATACCTTAAACCTGGAGAGTTGAGACCCGTGTAATGGGTACCATGCAATATGACTTCAAAGGGTCTTCATTTGCTCACCGAACCTCTCCAATTCTATCACTGCTGCGTTTATGCCCCTGTACACATGCTTGATTCTCTTTTGGAGACTTAGCAATCCATAGGTTTTATGATACTTACTAGTCAGGTACATTCTTAGGCGTTTAATATGCGGTGTTGAGTCCATTTCGTTGAGCAAGGAGTAGCTCTTGTCTATTCCATATTTGACTTAAGGAACTTTATCTGTGCTCATTTCAATCTCTGTTTTTATGCAGCACCCCAACTCACCTTTACCCTTAAGCAAGCATAAGTTGGTTTTCTAAATTTGAGACCCTGTTCTGTTCTGTAATTCAGTTCCTGTGTAGCCAAGTTTACATTCCGTGTATTACTGATATCTTATGATGTTTCTTTTTCTGTGTGACTTATTTCAGTTAGAATCATCATACCTGAATCCACTCATTGTGATGCTAAGGGCCTGATGACATAGATTTCATTGCTGAGTGATATTGCTTTGTAAGTAAATACCACAACTTCTTTATCCATTTTTCACTTTCTGCGATGTTGAACTTGTACTGTAAACGAGGTTCTTGTAAACAGAGGCGTCCCAAACTTTGGGGTGGCTGTGTCTTTTTGATTTTAATTTCCCTAAGCTATAGGACCATAAGTGGCAGTGCCCTAGGCTCTTTTGCTTTGTTTTTTAGATGTTTCAGGAAACACCATACACTTCTCCCCAGTGGCTGTTGGCAATTTACATCCCACCCATCAGCATAACAAGGCTCCCAGTTCTCCATGGCCTGTCCTGCCTTTCTGGATTTTACACTTTTTTCAGATGGCCCTTTTGACCGGGGGGAAGTGAGACTTCATTGTAGTGCAGATTTCCTTTGCAAGCTTGCTTGGTTGGCCAAAAAGGGCGTATGCGTTTTTTCCTGAATATATTCAGGAAAAAACGCATACGCCCTTTTTGGCCAAGTGCATCATTGTGGACGTTCTGCCTCTTTTCCTATGCTTTCAATGCAATTCCAGTCTACCTCCTGAAATCGGTTTCCTGCAATTCTGCCCCGCTTTCAAGTCCTCTTGGCAGCCTTACTTCAGTCTATTTTTGGACGATAGCTGTCATTTATAACTCTGCAGGTTTGTGAATTACAGTGCCCCTGAGCTCCTTTCTTCAACTTGCTTTCTTGTGACCTGGCCGCAACACCGCAGGATGGCTTCAGGCCCTAATCTGGTTCCGGCCCGGCATGCTGAGCCTTTGGTTAATTCCTCTTCCTGTTGGGAAATGAGAGTTAAATTTGCCCGTCCAGACACCTGCAGCTAGCCTCTCATTGGTTCTCGCTATTCCTGTTCATCTTCCGCAGAAATTGCAAACTGGGCCAAACAGGAGGTTAAAGGCGCTGACTCTCCAAGTGGGGAGAATGTTAGTAAAGCGTCTGGAATGTTGCACCCGAGTACCAGGGGAGGAAAACTGAGACATATTTGAACACGTCTCCCGATCACATGGTTGATCATACTCTAGGTTCCACATGCATGTTTTAGCTGAAGGAAGAATACCTTAAACCTGGGTAGTTGAAACCCGTGGAATGGGTACCATGCAATATGACTTCAAAGGGTCTTCATTTGCTCACCGAACCTCTCCAATCCTATCACTGCTGCATTTATGCCCCTGTACACATGCTTGATTCTCTTTCAGAGACATAGCAATCCATAGGTTTTAAGATACTTACTAGTCAGGTACATTCTTAGGCGTTTAATATGGGGTGTTGAGTCCATTTCGTTGAGCAAGGAGTAGCTCTTGTCTATTCCATATTTGGCTTAAGGAACTTTATCTGTGCTCATTTCAATCTCTGGTTTTATGCAGCACCCCAACTCACCTTTACCCTTAAGCAAGAATAAGTTGGTTTTCTAAATTTGAGACCCTGTTCTGTTCTGTAATTCAGTTCCTGTGTAGCCAAGTTTCCATTCCGTGTATTACTGATATCTTATGATGTTTCTTTTTCTGTGTGACTTATTTCAGTTAGAATCATCATACCTGAATCCACTCATTGTGCTGCTAAGGGCCTGATGACACAGATTTCATTGCTGAGTGATATTGCTTTGTAAGTAAATACCACAACTTCTTTATCCATTTTTCACTTTCTGCGATGTTGAACTTGTACTGTAAACGAGGTTCTTGTAAACAGAGCCGTTCCAAACTTTGGGGTGGCTGTGTCTTTTTGATTTTAATTTCCCTAAGCTATAGGACCATAAGTGGAAGTGCCCTAGGTTCTGTTGCTTTGTTTTTTAGATGTTTCAGGAAACACCATACACTTCTCCCGAGTGGTTGTTGGCAATTTACATCCCGCCGATCAGCATAACAAGGCTCCCAGTTCTCCATGGCCTGTCCTGCCTTTCTGGATTTTACACTTTTTTCAGATGGCCCTTTTGACCGGGGGGAAGTGAGACTTCATTGTAGTGCAGATTTCCTTTGCAAGCTTGCTTGGTTGGCCAAAAAGGGCGTATGCGTTTTTTCCTGAATATATTCAGGAAAAAACGCATACGCCCTTTTTGGCCAAGTGCATCATTGTGGACGTTCTGCCTCTTTTCCTATGCTTTCAATGCAATTCCAGTCTACCTTCTGAAATCGGTTTCTTGCAATTCTGCCCCGCTTTCAAGTCCTCTTGGCAGCCTTACTTCAGTCTATTTTTGGACGATAGCTGTCATTTATAACTCTGCAGGTTTGTGAATTACAGTGCCCCTGAGCTCCTTTCTTCAACATGCTTTCTTGTGACCTGGCCACAACACCGCAGGATGGCTTCAGGCCCTAATCTGGTTCCGGCACGGCGCGCTGAGCCTTTGGTTATTTCCTCTTCCTGGTGGGAAATGAGAGTTAAATTTGCCCGTCCAGACACCTTCAGCTAGCCTCTCATTGGTTCTCGCTATTCCTGTTCATCTTCCGCAGAAATTGCAAACTGGACCAAACAGGAGGTTAAAGGCGCTGACTCTCCAAGTGGGGAGAGTGTTAGTAAAGCGTCTGGAATGTTGCACCCGAGTACCAGGGGAGGAAAACTGAGACATATTTGAACACGTCTTCCGTTCACATGGTTGATCATACTTGGGTTCCACATGCATGTTTTAGCTGAAGGAAGAATACCTTAAACCTGGAGAGTTGAGACCCGTGTAATGGGTACCATGCAATATGACTTCAAAGGGTCTTCATTTGCTCACCAAACCTCTCCAATCCTATCACTGCTGCGTTTATGCCCCTGTACACATGCTTGATTCTCTTTCGGAGACATAGCAATCCATAGGTTTTAAGATACTTACTAGTCAGGTACATTCTTAGGCGTTTAATATGCGGTGTTGAGTCCATTTCGTTGAGCAAGGAGTAGCTCTTGTCTATTCCATATTTGGCTTAAGGAACTTTATCTGTGCTCATTTCAATCTCTGGTTTTATGCAGCACCCCAACTCACCTTTACCCTAAAGCAAGCATAAGTTGGTTTTCTATATTTGAGACCCTGTTCTGTTCTGTAATTCAGTTCCTGTGTAGCCAAGTTTACATTCCGTGTATTACTGATATCTTATGATGTTTCTTTTTCTGTGTGACTTACTTCAGTTAGAATCATCATACCTGAATCCACTCATTGTGCTGCTAAGGGCCTGATGACACAGATTTCATTGCTGAGTGATATTGCTTTGTAAGTAAATACCACAACTTCTTTATCCATTTTTCACTTTCTGCGATGTTGAACTTGTACTGTAAACGAGGTTCTTGTAAACAGAGCCGTTCCAAACTTTGGGGTGGCTGTGTCTTTTTGATTTTAATTTCCCTAAGCTATAGGACCATAAGTGGAAGTGCCCTAGGTTCTGTTGCTTTGTTTTTTAGATGTTTCAGGAAACACCATACACTTCTCCCCAGTGGTTGTTGGCAATTTACATCCCGCCCATCAGCATAACAAGGCTCCCAGTTCTCCATGGCCTGTCCTGCCTTTCTGGATTTTACACTTTTTTCAGATGGCCCTTTTGACCGGGGGGAAGTGAGACTTCATTGTAGTGCAGATTTCCTTTGCAAGCCTGCTTGGTTGGCCAAAAAGGGCGTATGCGTTTTTTCCTGAATATATTCAGGAAAAAACGCATACGCACTTTTTGGCCAAGTGCATCATTGTGGACGTTCTGCCTCTTTTCCTATGCTTTCAATGCAATTCCAGTCTAACTCCTGAAATCGGTTTCCTGCAATTCTGCCCCGCTTTCATGTCCTCTTGGCAGCCTTACTTCAGTATATTTTTGGACGATAGCTGTCATTTATAACTCTGCAGGTTTGTGAATTACAGTGCCCGTGAGCTCCTTTGTTCAACTCGCTTTCTTTTGAGCTGGCCGCAACACCGCAGGATGGCTTCAGGCCCTAATCTGGTTCCGGGACGGCATGCTGAGCCTTTGGTTATTTCCTCTTCCTGGTGGGAAATGAGAGTTAAATTTGCCCGTCCAGACACCTCCAGCTAGCCTCTCATTGGTTCTCGCTATTCCTGTCCATCTTTCGCAGAAATTGCAAACTGGGCCAAACAGGAGGTTAAAGGCGCTGACTCTCCAAGTGGGGAGAGTGTTAGTAAAGCGTCTGGAATGTTGCACCCGAGTACCAGGGGAAGAAAACTGAGACATATTTGAACACGTCTCCCGTTCACATGGTTGATCATACTTGGGTTCCACATGCATGTTTTAGCTGAAGGAAGAATACCTTAAACCTGGGTAGTTGAAACCCGTGGAATGGGTACCATGCAATATGACTTCAAAGGGTCTTCATTTGCTCACCGAACCTCTCCAATCCTATCACTGCTGCGTTTATGCCCCTGTACACATGCTTGATTCTCTTTCGGAGACATAGCAATCCATAGGTTTTAAGATACTTACTAGTCAGGTACATTCTTAGGCGTTTAATATGGGGTGTTGAGTCCATTTCGTTGAGCAAGGAGTAGCTCTTGTCTATTCCATAGTTGACTTAAGGAACTTTATCTGTGCTCATTTCAATCTCTGGTTTTATGCAGCACCCCAACTCACCTTTACCCTTAAGCAAGCATAAGTTGGTTTTCTAAATTTGAGACCCTGTTCTGTTCTGTAATTCAGTTCCTGTGTAGCCAAGTTTCCATTCCGTGTATTACTGATATCTTATGATGTTTCTTTTTCTGTGTGACTTATTTCAGTTAGAATCATCATACCTGAATCCACTCATTGTGCTGCTAAGGGCCTGATGACACAGATTTCATTGCTGAGTGATATTGCTTTGTAAGTAAATACCACAACTTCTTTATCCATTTTTCACTTTCTGTGATGTTGAACTTGTACTGTAAACGAGGTTCTTGTAAACAGAGCCGTTCCAAACTTTGGGGTGGCTGTGTCTTTTTGATTTTAATTTCCCTAAGCTATAAGACCATAAGTGGAAGTGCCCTAGGTTCTGTTGCTTTGTTTTTTAGATGTTTCAGGAAACACCATACACTTCTCCCGAGTGGTTGTTGGCAATTTACATCCCGCCCATCAGCATAACAAGGCTCCCAGTTCTCCATGGCCTGTCCTGCCTTTCTGGATTTTACACTTTTTTCAGATGGCCCTTTTGACCGGGGGGAAGTGAGACTTCATTGTAGTGCAGATTTCCTTTGCAAGCCTGCTTGGTTGGCCAAAAAGGGCGTATGCGTTTTTTCCTGAATATATTTAGGAAAAAACGCATACGCCCTTTTTGGCCAAGTGCATCACTGTGGACGTTCTGCCTCTTTTCCTATGCTTTCAATGCAATTCCAGTCTACCTCCTGAAATCGGTTTCCTGCAGTTCTGCCCCGCTTTCAAGTCCTCTTGGCAGCCTTACTTCAGTCTATTTTTGGACGATAGCTGTCATTTATAACTCTGCAGGTTTGTGAATTACAGTGCCCCTGAGCTCCTTTCTTCAACATGCTTTCTTGTGACCTGGCCGCAACACCGCAGGATGGCTTCAGGCCCTAATCTGGTTCCGGCATGGCACGCTGAGCCTTTGGTTATTTCCTCTTCCTGGTGGGAAATGAGAGTTAAATTTGCCCATCCAGACACCTTCAGCTAGCCTCTCATTGGTTCTCGCTATTCCTGTTCATCTTCCGCAGAAATTGCAAACTGGGCCAAAGAGGAGGTTAAAGACGCTGACTCTCCAAGTGGGGAGAGTGTTAGTAAAGCATCTGGAATGTTGCACCCGAGTACGAGGGGAGGAAAACTGAGACATATTTGAACACATCTCCCATTCACATGGTTGATCATACTTGGGTTCCACATGCATGTTTTAGCTGAAGGAAGAATACCTTAAACCTGGAGAGTTGAGACCCGTGTAATGGGTACAATGCAATATGACTTCAAAGGGTCTTCATTTGCTCACCGAACCTCTCCAATCCTAACACTGCTGCGTTTATGCCCCTGTACACATGCTTGATTCTCTTTCGGAGACATAGCAATCCATAGGTTTTAAGATACTTACTAGTCAGGTACATTCTTAGGCGTTTAATATGCGGTGTTGAGTCCATTTCGTTGAGCAAGGAGTAGCTCTTGTCTATTCCATATTTGGCTTAAGGAACTTTATCTGTGCTCATTTCAATCTCTGGTTTTATGCAGCACCCCAACTCACCTTTACCCTAAAGCAAGCATAAGTTGGTTTTCTAAATTTGAGACCCTGTTCTGTTCTGTAATTCAGTTCCTGTGTAGCCAAGTTTACATTCCGTGTATTACTGATATCTTATGATGTTTCTTTTTCTGTGTGACTTACTTCAGTTAGAATCATCATACCTGAATCCACTCATTGTGCTGCTAAGGGCCTGATGACACAGATTTCATTGCTGAGTGATATTGCTTTGTAAGTAAATACCACAACTTCTTTATCCATTTTTCACTTTCTGTGATGTTGAACTTGTACTGTAAACGAGGTTCTTGTAAACAGAGCCGTTCCAAACTTTGGGGTGGCTGTGTCTTTTTGATTTTAATTTCCCTAAGCTATAGGACCATAAGTGGAAGTGCCCTAGGTTCTGTTGCTTTGTTTTTTAGATGTTTCAGGAAACACCATACACTTCTCCCCAGTGGTTGTTGGCAATTTACATCCCGCCCATCAGCATAACAAGGCTCCCAGTTCTCCATGGCCTGTCCTGCCTTTCTGGATTTTACACTTTTTTCAGATGGCCCTTTTGACCGGGGGGAAGTGAGACTTCATTGTAGTGCAGATTTCCTTTGCAAGCTTGCTTGGTTGGCCAAAAAGGGCGTATGCGTTTTTTCCTGAATATATTCAGGAAAAAACGCATACGCCCTTTTTGGCCAAGTGCATCATTGTGGACGTTCTGCCTCTTTTCCTATGCTTTCAATGCAATTCCAGTCTACCTCCTGAAATCGGTTTCCTGCAATTCTGCCCCGCTTTCATGTCCTCTTGGCAGCCTTACTTCAGTATATTTTTGGACGATAGCTGTCATTTATAACTCTGCAGGTTTGTGAATTACAGTGCCCCTGAGCTCCTTTGTTCAACTCGCTTTCTTTTGAGCTGGCCGCAACACCGCAGGATGGCTTCAGGCCCTAATCTGGTTCCGGGACGGCACGCTGAGCCTTTGGTTATTTCCTCTTCCTGGTGGGAAATGAGAGTTAAATTTGCCCGTCCAGACACCTCCAGCTAGCCTCTCATTGGTTCTCGCTATTCCTGTTCATCTTTCGCAGAAATTGCAAACTGGGCCAAACAGGAGGTTAAAGGCGCTGACTCTCCAAGTGGGGAGAGTGTTAGTAAAGCGTCTGGAATGTTGCACCCGAGTACCAGGGGAAGAAAACTGAGACATATTTGAACACGTCTCCCGTTCACATGGTTGATCATACTTGGGTTCCACATGCATGTTTTAGCTGAAGGAAGAATACCTTAAACCTGGGTAGTTGAAACCCGTGGAATGGGTACCATGCAATATGACTTCAAAGGGTCTTCATTTGCTCACCGAACCTCTCCAATCCTATCACTGCTGCGTTTATGCCCCTGTACACATGTTTGATTCTCTTTCGGAGACATAGCAATCCATAGGTTTTAAGATACTTACAAGTCAGGTACATTCTTAGGCGTTTAATATGCGGTGTTGAGTCCATTTTGTTGAGCAAGGAGTAGCTCTTGTCTATTCAATATTTGGCTTAAGGAACTTTATCTGTGCTCATTTCAATCTCTGGTTTTATGCAGCAACCCAACTCACCTTTCCCCTTAAGCAAGCATAAGTTGGTTTTCTAAATTTGAGACCCTGTTCTGTTTTGGAATTCAGTTACTGTGTAGCCAAGTTTACATTCCGTGTATTAGTGATATCTTATGATGTTTCTTTTTCTGTGTGACTTATTTCAGTTAGAATCATCATACCTGAATCCACTCATTGTGCTGCTAAGGGCCTGATGACATAGATTTCATTGCTGAGTGATATTGCTTTGTAAGTGAATACCACAACTTCTTTATCCATTTTTCACTTTCTGCGATGTTGAACTTCTACTGTAAACGAGGTTCTTGTAAACAGAGCCGTTCCAAACTTTCGGGTGGCTGTGTCTTTTTGATTTTAATTTCCCTAAGCTATAGGACCATAAGTGGAAGTGCCCTAGGCTCTGTTGCTTTGTTTTTTAGATGTTTCAGGAAACACCATACACTTCTCGCGAGTGGTTGTTGGCAATTTACATCCCGCCCATAAGCATAACAAGGCTCCCAGTTCTCAATGGCCTGTTGCCTTTCTGGATTTTACACTTTTTTCAGATGGCCCTTTTGACCGGGGGGAAGTGAGACTTCATTGTAGTGCAGATTTCCTTTGCAAGCTTGCTTGGTTGGCCAAAAAGGGCGTATGCGTTTTTTCCTGAATATATTCAGGAAAAAACGCATACGCCCTTTTTGGCCAAGTGCATCATTGTGGACGTTCTGCCTCTTTTCCTATGCTTTCAATGCAATTCCAGTCTACCTCCTGAAATCGGTTTCCTGCAATTCTGCCCCGCTTTCAAGTCCTCTTGGCAGCCTTACTTCAGTCTATTTTTGGACGATAGCTGTCATTTATAACTCTGCTGGTTTGTCAATTGCAGTGCCCCTGAGCTCCTTTCTTCAACTCGCTTTCTTGTGACCTGGCGGCAACACCGCAGGATGGCTTCAGGCCCTAATCTGGTTCCGGCCCGGCATGCTGAGCCTTTGGTTAATTCCTCTTCCTGGTGGGAAATGAGAGTTAAATTTGCCCGTCCAGACACCTCCAGCTAGCCTCTCATTGGTTCTCGCTGTTCCTGTTCATCTTTCGCAGAAATTGCAAACTGGGCCAAACAGGAGGTTAAAGGGACTGACTCTCCAAGTCGGGAGAGTGTTAGTAAAGCGTCTGGAATGTTGCACCCGAGTACCAGGGGAGGAAAACTGAGACATACTTGAACACGTCTCCCGTTCACATGGTTGATCATACTCTGGGTTCTACATGCATGTTTTAGCTGAAGGAAGAATACCTTAAAGCTGGAGAGTTGAGACCTGTGTAATGGGTACCATGCAATATGACTTCAAAGGGTCTTCATTTGCTCACCGAACCTCTCCAATCCTATCACTGCTGCGTTTATGCCCCTGTACACATGCTTGATTCTCTTTTGGAGGCATAGCAATCCATAGGTTTTAAGATACTTACTAGTCAGGTACATTCTTAGGCATTTAATATGGGGTTTTGAGTCCATTTCGTTGAGCAAGGAGTAGCTCTTGTCTATTCCATATTTGGCTTAAGGAACTTTATCTGTGCTCATTTCAATCTCTGGTTTTATGCAGCACCCCAACTCACCTTTCCCCTTAAGCAAGCATAAGTTGGTTTTCTAAATTTGAGACCCTGTTCTGTTCTGTAATTCAGATCCTGTGTAGCCAAGTTTACATTCCGTGTATTAGTGATATATTATGATGTTTCTTTTTCTGTGTGACTTATTTCAGTTAGAATCATCGTACCTGAATCCACTCATTATGCTGCTATGGGCCTGATGACATAGATTTCATTGCTGAGTGATACTGCATTGTACATAAGTACCACAAGTTCTTTATCCATTTTTCACTTTCTGCGATGTTGAACTTGTACTGTAAACGAGGTTCTTGTAAACAGAGCCGTTCCAAACTTTGGGGTGGCTGTGTCTTTTTGATTTTAATTTCCCTAAGCTATAGGACCATAAGTGGAAGTGCCCTAGGTTTTGTTGCTTTGTTTTTTAGATGTTTCAGGAAACACCATACACTTCTCCCCAGTGGTTGTTGGCAATTTACATCCCGCCCATCAGCATAACAAGGCTCCCAGTTCTCCATGGCCTGTCCTGCCTTTCTGGATTTTACACTTTTTTCAGATGGCCCTTTTGACCGGGGGGAAGTGAGACTTCATTGTAGTGCAGATTTCCTTTGCAAGCTTGCTTGGTTGGCCAAAAAGGGCGTATGCGTTTTTTCCTTAATATATTCAGGAAAAAACGCATACGCCCTTTTTGGCCAAGTGCATCATTGTGGACGTTCTGCCTCTTTTCCTATGCTTTCAATGCAATTCCAGTCTACCTCCTGAAATCGGTTTCCTGCAATTCTGCCCCGCTTTCAAGTCCTCTTGGCAGCCTTACTTCAGTCTATTTTTGGACGATAGCTGTCATTTATAACTCTGCAGGTTTGTGAATTACAGTGCCCCTGAGCTCCTTTCTTCAACTCGCTTTCTTGTGACCTGGCCGCAACACCGCAGGATGGCTTCAGGCCCTAATCTGGTTCCGGCCCGGCACGCTGAGCCTTTGGTTATTTCCTCTTCCTGGTGGGAAATGAGAGTTAAATTTGCCCGTCCAGACACCTCCAGCTAGTCTCTCATTGGTACTCGCTATTCCTGTTCATCTTCCGCAGAAATTGCAAACTGGGCCAAACAGGAGGTTAAAGGCGCTGACTCTCCAAGTGGGGAGAGTGTTAGTAAAGCGTCTGGAATGTTGCACCCGAGTACCAGGGGAGGAAAACTGAGACATATTTGAACATGTCTCCCGTTCACATAGTTGATCATACTTGGGTTCCACATGCATCTTTTAGCTGAAGGAAGAATACCTTAAACCTGTGTATTTGAAACCCGTGGAATGGGTACCATGCAATATGACTTCAAAGGGTCTTCATTTGCTCACCGAACCTCTCCAATCCTAACACTGCTGCGTTTATGCCCCTGTACACATGCTTGATTCTCTTTCGGAGACATAGCAATCCATAGGTTTTAAGATACTTACTAGTCAGGTACATTCTTAGGCGTTTAATATGCGGTGTTGAGTCCATTTCGTTGAGCAAGGAGTAGCTCTTGTCTATTCCATATTTGGCTTAAGGAACTTTATCTGTGCTCATTTCAATCTCTGGTTTTATGCAGCACCCCAACTCACCTTTACCCTAAAGCAAGCATAAGTTGGTTTTCTAAATTTGAGACCCTGTTCTGTTCTGTAATTCAGTTCCTGTGTAGCCAAGTTTACATTCCGTGTATTACTGATATCTTATGATGTTTCTTTTTCTGTGTGACTTACTTCAGTTAGAATCATCATACCTGAATCCACTCATTGTGCTGCTAACGGCCTGATGACACAGATTTCATTGCTGAGTGATATTGCTTTGTAAGTAAATACCACAACTTCTTTATCCATTTTTCACTTTCTGTGATGTTGAACTTGTACTGTAAACGAGGTTCTTGTAAACAGAGCCGTTCCAAACTTTGGGGTGGCTGTGTCTTTTTGATTTTAATTTCCCTAAGCTATAGGACCATAAGTGGAAGTGCCCTAGGTTCTGTTGCTTTGTTTTTTAGATGTTTCAGGAAACACCATACACTTCTCCCCAGTGGTTGTTGGCAATTTACATCCCGCCCATCAGCATAACAAGGCTCCCAGTTCTCCATGGCCTGTCCTGCCTTTCTGGATTTTACACTTTTTTCAGATGGCCCTTTTGACCGGGGGGAAGTGAGACTTCATTGTAGTGCAGATTTCCTTTGCAAGCTTGCTTGGTTGGCCAAAAAGGGCGTATGCGTTTTTTCCTTAATATATTCAGGAAAAAACGCATACGCCCTTTTTGGCCAAGTGCATCATTGTGGACGTTCTGCCTCTTTTCCTATGCTTTCAATGCAATTCCAGTCTACCTCCTGAAATCGGTTTCCTGCAATTCTGCCCCGCTTTCATGTCCTCTTGGCAGCCTTACTTCAGTATATTTTTGGACGATAGCTGTCATTTATAACTCTGCAGGTTTGTGAATTACAGTGCCCCTGAGCTCCTTTGTTCAACTCGCTTTCTTTTGAGCTGGCCGCAACACCGCAGGATGGCTTCAGGCCCTAATCTGGTTCCGGGACGGCACGCTGAGCCTTTGGTTATTTCCTCTTCCTGGTGGGAAATGAGAGTTAAATTTGCCCGTCCAGACACCTCCAGCTAGCCTCTCATTGGTTCTCGCTATTCCTGTTCATCTTTCGCAGAAATTGCAAACCGGGCCAAACAGGAGGTTAAAGGCGCTGACTCTCCAAGTGGGGAGAGTGTTAGTAAAGCGTCTGGAATGTTGCACCCGAGTACCAGGGGAAGAAAACTGAGACATATTTGAACACGTCTCCCGTTCACATGGTTGATCATACTTGGGTTCCACATGCATGTTTTAGCTGAAGGAAGAATACCTTAAACCTGGGTAGTTGAAACCCGTGGAATGGGTACCATGCAATATGACTTCAAAGGGTCTTCATTTGCTCACCGAACCTCTCCAATCCTATCACTGCTGCGTTTATGCCCCTGTACACATGCTTGATTCTCTTTCGGAGACATAGCAATCCATAGGTTTTAAGATACTTACAAGTCAGGTACATTCTTAGGCGTTTAATATGCGGTGTTGAGTCCATTTCGTTGAGCAAGGAGTAGCTCTTGTCTATTCAATATTTGGCTTAAGGAACTTTATCTGTGCTCATTTCAATCTCTGGTTTTATGCAGCAACCCAACTCACCTTTCCCCTTAAGCAAGCATAAGTTGGTTTTCTAAATTTGAGACCCTGTTCTGTTTTGGAATTCAGTTACTGTGTAGCCAAGTTTACATTCCGTGTATTAGTGATATCTTATGATGTTTCTTTTTCTGTGTGACTTATTTCAGTTAGAATCATCATACCTGAATCCACTCATTGTGCTGCTAAGGGCCTGATGACATAGATTTCATTGCTGAGTGATATTGCTTTGTAAGTGAATACCACAACTTCTTTATCCATTTTTCACTTTCTGCGATGTTGAACTTCTACTGTAAACGAGGTTCTTGTAAACAGAGCCGTTCCAAACTTTCGGGTGGCTGTGTCTTTTTGATTTTAATTTCCCTAAGCTATAGGACCATAAGTGGAAGTGCCCTAGGCTCTGTTGCTTTGTTTTTTAGATGTTTCAGGAAACACCATACACTTCTCCCGAGTGGTTGTTGGCAATTTACATCCCGCCCATCAGCATAACAAGGCTCCCAGTTCTCAATGGCCTGTTGCCTTTCTGGATTTTACACTTTTTTCAGATGGCCCTTTTGACCGGGGGGAAGTGAGACTTCATTGTAGTGCAGATTTCCTTTGCAAGCTTGCTTGGTTGGCCAAAAAGGGCGTATGCGTTTTTTCCTGAATATATTCAGGAAAAAACGCATACGCCCTTTTTGGCCAAGTGCATCATTGTGGACGTTCTGCCTCTTTTCCTATGCTTTCAATGCAATTCCAGTCTACCTCCTGAAATGGGTTTCCTGCAATTCTGCCCCGCTTTCAAGTCCTCTTGGCAGCCTTACTTCAGTCTATGTTTGGACGATAGCTGTCATTTATAACTCTGCTGGTTTGTCAATTGCAGTGCCCCTGAGCTCCTTTCTTCAACTCGTTTTCTTGTGACCTGGCGGCAACACCGCAGGATGGCTTCAGGCCCTAATCTGGTTCCGGCCCGGCATGCTGAGCCTTTGGTTAATTCCTCTTCCTGGTGGGAAATGAGAGTTAAATTTGCCCGTCCAGACACCTCCAGCTAGCCTCTCATTGGTTCTCGCTGTTCCTGTTCATCTTTCGCAGAAATTGCAAACTGGGCCAAACAGGAGGTTAAAGGGACTGACTCTCCAAGTCGGGAGAGTGTTAGTAAAGCGTCTGGAATGTTGCACCCGAGTACCAGGGGAGGAAAACTGAGACATACTTGAACACGTCTCCCGTTCACATGGTTGATCATACTCTGGGTTCTACATGCATGTTTTAGCTGAAGGAAGAATACCTTAAAGCTGGAGAGTTGAGACCTGTGTAATGGGTACCATGCAATATGACTTCAAAGGGTCTTCATTTGCTCACCGAACCTCTCCAATCCTATCACTGCTGCGTTTATGCCCCTGTACACATGCTTGATTCTCTTTTGGAGGCATAGCAATCCATAGGTTTTAAGATACTTACTAGTCAGGTACATTCTTAGGCATTTAATATGGGGTTTTGAGTCCATTTCGTTGAGCAAGGAGTAGCTCTTGTCTATTCCATATTTGGCTTAAGGAACTTTATCTGTGCTCATTTCAATCTCTGGTTTTATGCAGCACCCCAACTCACCTTTCCCCTTAAGCAAGCATAAGTTGGTTTTCTAAATTTGAGACCCTGTTCTGTTCTGTAATTCAGATCCTGTGTAGCCAAGTTTACATTCCGTGTATTAGTGATATATTATGATGTTTCTTTTTCTGTGTGACTTATTTCAGTTAGAATCATCGTACCTGAATCCACTCATTATGCTGCTATGGGCCTGATGACATAGATTTCATTGCTGAGTGATACTGCATTGTACATAAGTACCACAAGTTCTTTATCCATTTTTCACTTTCTGCGATGTTGAACTTGTACTGTAAACGAGGTTCTTGTAAACAGAGCCGTTCCAAACTTTGGGGTGGCTGTGTCTTTTTGATTTTAATTTCCCTAAGCTATAGGACCATAAGTGGAAGTGCCCTAGGTTCTGTTGCTTTGTTTTTTAGATGTTTCAGGAAACACCATACACTTCTCCCCAGTGGTTGTTGGCAATTTACATCCCGCCCATCAGCATAACAAGGCTCCCAGTTCTCCATGGCCTGTCCTGCCTTTCTGGATTTTACACTTTTTTCAGATGGCCCTTTTACCGGGGGGAAGTGAGACTTCATTGTAGTGCAGATTTCCTTTGCAAGCTTGCTTGGTTGGCCAAAAAGGGCGTATGCGTTTTTTCCTGAATATATTCAGGAAAAAACGCATACGCCCTTTTTGGCCAAGTACATCATTGTGGACGTTCTGCCTCTTTTCCTATGCTTTCAATGCAATTCCAGTCTACCTCCTGAAATCGGTTTCCTGCAATTCTGCCCCGCTTTCAAGTCCTCTTGGCAGCCTTACTTCAGTCTATTTTTGGACGATAGCTGTCATTTATAACTCTGCAGGTTTGTGAATTACAGTGCCCCTGAGCTCCTTTCTTCAACTCGCTTTCTTGTGACCTGGCCGCAACACCGCAGGATGGCTTCAGGCCCTAATCTGGTTCCGGCACGGCACGCTGAGCCTTTGGTTATTTCCTCTTCCTGGTGGGAAATGAGAGTTAAATTTGCCCGTCCAGACACCTCCAGCTAGTCTCTCATTGGTACTCGCTATTCCTGTTCATCTTCCGCAGAAATTGCAAACTGGGCCAAACAGGAGGTTAAAGGCGCTGACTCTCCAAGTGGGGAGAGTGTTAGTAAAGCGTCTGGAATGTTGCACCCGAGTACCAGGGAGGAAAACTGAGACATATTTGAACATGTCTCCCGTTCACATAGTTGATCATACTTGGGTTCCACATGCATGTTTTAGCTGAAGGAAGAATACCTTAAACCTGTGTATTTGAAACCCGTGGAATGGGTACCATGCAATATGACTTCAAAGGGTCTTCATTTGCTCACCGAACCTCTCCAATCCTATCACTGCTGCGTTTATGCCCCTGTACACATGCTTGATTCTCTTTCGGAGACATAGCAATCCATAGGTTTTAAGATACTTACTAGTCAGGTACGTTCTTAGGCGTTTAATATGCGGTGTTGAGTCCATTTCGTTGAGCAAGGAGTAGCTCTTGTCTATTCCATATTTGGCTTAAGGAACTTTATCTGTGCTCATTTCAATCTCTGGTTTTATGCAGCACCCCAACTCACCTTTCCCCTTAAGCAAGCATAAGTTGGTTTTCTAAATTTGAGACCCTGTTCTGTTCTGTAATTCAGTTCCTGTGTAGCCAAGTTTCCATTCCGTGTATTACTGATATCTTATGATGTTTCTTTTTCTGTGTGACTTATTTCAGTTAGAATCATCATACCTGAATCCACTCATTGTGCTGGTAAGGGCCTGAAGACACAGATTTCATTGCTGAGTGATATTGCTTTGTAAGTAAATACCACAACTTCTTTATCCATTTTTCACTTTCTGTGATGTTGAACTTGTACTGTAAACGAGGTTCTTGTAAACAGAGCCGTTCCAAACTTTGGGGTGGCTGTGTCTTTTTGATTTTAATTTCCCTAAGCTATAAGACCATAAGTGGAAGTGCCCTAGGTTCTGTTGCTTTGTTTTTTAGATGTTTCAGGAAACACCATACACTTCTCCCGAGTGGTTGTTGGCAATTTACATCCCGCCCATCAGCATAACAAGGCTCCCAGTTCTCCATGGCCTGTCCTGCCTTTCTGGATTTTACACTTTTTTCAGATGGCCCTTTTGACCGGGGGGAAGTGAGACTTCATTGTAGTGCAGATTTCCTTTGCAAGCCTGCTTGGTTGGCCAAAAAGGGCGTATGCGTTTTTTCCTGAATATATTTAGGAAAAAAAGCATACGCCCTTTTTGGCCAAGTGCATCACTGTGGACGTTCTGCCTCTTTTCCTATGCTTTCAATGCAATTCCAGTCTACCTCCTGAAATCGGTTTCCTGCAGTTCTGCCCCGCTTTCAAGTCCTCTTGGCAGCCTTACTTCAGTCTATTTTTGGACGATAGCTGTCATTTATAACTCTGCAGGTTTGTGAATTACAGTGCCCCTGAGCTCCTTTCTTCAACATGCTTTCTTGTGACCTGGCCGCAACACCGCAGGATGGCTTCAGGCCCTAATCTGGTTCCGGCACGGCACGCTGAGCCTTTGGTTATTTCCTCTTCCTGGTGGGAAATGAGAGTTAAATTTGCCCATCCAGACACCTTCAGCTAGCCTCTCATTGGTTCTCGCTATTCCTGTTCATCTTCCGCAGAAATTGCAAACTGGGCCAAAGAGGAGGTTAAAGACGCTGACTCTCCAAGTGGGGAGAGTGTTAGTAAAGCATCTGGAATGTTGCACCCGAGTACGAGGGGAGGAAAACTGAGACATATTTGAACACATCTCCCATTCACATGGTTGATCATACTTGGGTTCCACATGCATGTTTTAGCTGAAGGAAGAATACCTTAAACCTGGAGAGTTGAGACCCGTGTAATGGGTACAATGCAATATGACTTCAAAGGGTCTTCATTTGCTCACCGAACCTCTCCAATCCTATCACTGCTGCGTTTATGCCCCTGTACACATGCTTGATTCTCTTTCGGAGACATAGCAATCCATAGGTTTTAAGATACTTACTAGTCAGGTACATTCTTAGGCGTTTAATATGCGGTGTTGAGTCCATTTCGTTGAGCAAGGAGTAGCTCTTGTCTATTCCATATTTGGCTTAAGGAACTTTATCTGTGCTCATTTCAATCTCTGGTTTTATGCAGCACCCCAACTCACCTTTACCCTAAAGCAAGCATAAGTTGGTTTTCTAAATTTGAGACCCTGTTCTGTTCTGTAATTCAGTTCCTGTGTAGCCAAGTTTACATTCCGTGTATTACTGATATCTTATGATGTTTCTTTTTCTGTGTGACTTATTTCAGTTAGAATCATCATACCTGAATCCACTCATTGTGCTGCTAAGGGCCTGATGACATAGATTTCATTGCTGAGTGATATTGCTTTGTAAGTGAATACCACAACTTCTTTATCCATTTTTCACTTTCTGCGATGTTGAACTTCTACTGTAAACGAGGTTCTTATAAACAGAGCCGTTCCAAACTTTCGGGTGGCTGTGTCTTTTTGATTTTAATTTCCCTAAGCTATAGGACCATAAGTGGAAGTGCCCTAGGCTCTGTTGCTTTGTTTTTTAGATGTTTCAGGAAACACCATACACTTCTCCCGAGTGGTTGTTGGCAATTTACATCCCGCCCATCAGCATAACAAGGCTCCCAGTTCTCAATGGCCTGTTGCCTTTCTGGATTTTACACTTTTTTCAGATGGCCCTTTTGACCGGGGGGAAGTGAGACTTCATTGTAGTGCAGATTTCCTTTGCAAGCTTGCTTGGTTGGCCAAAAAGGGCGTATGCGTTTTTTCCTGAATATATTCAGGAAAAAACGCATACGCCCTTTTTGGCCAAGTGCATCATTGTGGACGTTCTGCCTCTTTTCCTATGCTTTCAATGCAATTCCAGTCTACCTCCTGAAATCGGTTTCCTGCAATTCTGCCCCGCTTTCAAGTCCTCTTGGCAGCCTTACTTCAGTCTATTTTTGGACGATAGCTGTCATTTATAACTCTGCTGGTTTGTCAATTGCAGTGCCCCTGAGCTCCTTTCTTCAACTCGCTTTCTTGTGACCTGGCGGCAACACCGCAGGATGGCTTCAGGCCCTAATCTGGTTCCGGCCCGGCATGCTGAGCCTTTGGTTAATTCCTCTTCCTGGTGGGAAATGAGAGTTAAATTTGCCCGTCCAGACACCTCCAGCTAGCCTCTCATTGGTTCTCGCTGTTCCTGTTCATCTTTCGCAGAAATTGCAAACTGGGCCAAACAGGAGGTTAAAGGGACTGACTCTCCAAGTCGGGAGAGTGTTAGTAAAGCGTCTGGAATGTCGCACCCGAGTACCAGGGGAGGAAAACTGAGACATACTTGAACACGTCTCCCGTTCACATGGTTGATCATACTCTGGGTTCTACATGCATGTTTTAGCTGAAGGAAGAATACCTTAAAGCTGGAGAGTTGAGACCCGTGTAATGGGTACCATGCAATATGACTTCAAAGGGTCTTCATTTGCTCACCGAACCTCTCCAATCCTATCACTGCTGCGTTTATGCCCCTGTACACATGCTTTATTCTCTTTTGGAGGCATAGCAATCCATAGGTTTTAAGATACTTACTAGTCAGGTACATTCTTAGGCATTTAATATGGGGTTTTGAGTCCATTTCGTTGAGCAAGGAGTAGCTCTTGTCTATTCCATATTTGGCTTAAGGAACTTTATCTGTGCTCATTTCAATCTCTGGTTTTATGCAGCACCCCAACTCACCTTTACCCTTAAGCAAGCATAAGTTGGTTTTCTAAATTTGAGACCCTGTTCTGTTCTGTAATTCAGATCCTGTGTAGCCAAGTTTACATTCCGTGTATTAGTGATATATTATGATGTTTCTTTTTCTGTGTGACTTATTTCAGTTAGAATCATCGTACCTGAATCCACTCATTATGCTGCTACGGGCCTGATGACATAGATTTCATTGCTGAGTGATACTGCATTGTACATAAGTACCACAAGTTCTTTATCCATTTTTCACTTTCTGCGATGTTGAACTTGTACTGTAAACGAGGTTCTTGTAAACAGAGCCATTCCAAACTTTGGGGTGGCTGTGTCTTTTTGATTTTAATTTCCCTAAGCTATAGGACCATAAGTGGAAGTGCCCTAGGTTCTGTTGCTTTGTTTTTTAGATGTTTCAGGAAACACCATACACTTCTCCCGAGTGGTTGTTGGCAATTTACATCCCGCCCATCAGCATAACAAGGCTCCCAGTTCTCCATGGCCTGTCCTGCCTTTCTGGATTTTACACTTTTTTCAGATGGCCCTTTTGACCGGGGGGAAGTGAGACTTCATTGTAGTGCAGATTTCCTTTGCAAGCTTGCTTGTTTGGCCAAAAAGGGCGTATGCGTTTTTTCCTTAATATATTCAGGAAAAAATGCATACGCCCTTTTTGGCCAAGTGCATCATTGTGGACGTTCTGCCTCTTTTCCTATGCTTTCAATGCAATTCCAGTCTACCTCCTGAAATCGGTTTCCTGCAATTCTGCCCCGCTTTCATGTCCTCTTGGCAGCCTTACTTCAGTCTATTTTTGGACGATAGCTGTCATTTATAACTCTGCAGGTTTGTGAATTACAGTGCCCCTGAGCTCCTTTCTTCAACTCGCTTTCTTGTGACCTGGCCGCAACACCGCAGGATGGCTTCAGGCCCTAATCTGGTTCCGGCACGGCACGCTGAGCCTTTGGTTATTTCCTCTTCCTGGTGGGAAATGAGAGTTAAATTTGCCCGTCCAGACACCTCCAGCTAGTCTCTCATTGGTACTCGCTATTCCTGTTCATCTTCCGCAGAAATTGCAAACTGGGCCAAACAGGAGGTTAAAGGCGCTGACTCTCCAAGTGGGGAGAGTGTTAGTAAAGCGTCTGGAATGTTGCACCCGAGTACCAGGGGAGGAAAACTGAGACATATTTGAACATGTCTCCCGTTCACATAGTTGATCATACTTGGGTTCCACATGCACCTTTTAGCTGAAGGAAGAATACCTTAAACCTGTGTATTTGAAACCCGTGGAATGGGTACCATGCAATATGACTTCAAAGGGTCTTCATTTGCTCACCGAACCTCTCCAATCCTATCACTGCTGCGTTTATGCCCCTGTACACATGCTTGATTCTCTTTCGGAGACATAGCAATCCATAGGTTTTAAGATACTTACTAGTCAGGTACATTCTTAGGCGTTTAATATGCGGTGTTGAGTCCATTTCGTTGAGCAAGGAGTAGCTCTTGTCTATTCCATATTTGGCTTAAGGAACTTTATCTGTGCTCATTTCAATCTCTGGTTTTATGCAGCACCCCAACTCACCTTTCCCCTTAAGCAAGCATAAGTTGGTTTTCTAAATTTGAGACCCTGTTCTGTTCTGTAATTCAGTTCCTGTGTAGCCAAGTTTCCATTCCGTGTATTACTGATATCTTATGATGTTTCTTTTTCTGTGTGACTTATTTCAGTTAGAATCATCATACCTGAATCCACTCATTGTGCTGCTAAGGGCCTGATGACATAGATTTCATTGCTGAGTGATATTGCTTTGTAAGTGAATACCACAACTTCTTTATCCATTTTTCACTTTCTGCGATGTTGAACTTCTACTGTAAACGAGGTTCTTGTAAACAGAGCCGTTCCAAACTTTCGGGTGGCTGTGTCTTTTTGATTTTAATTTCCCTAAGCTATAGGTCCATAAGTGGAAGTGCCCTAGGCTCTGTTGCTTTGTTTTTTAGATGTTTCAGGAAACACCATACACTTCTCCCAGGTGTCTGTTGGTAATTTACATCCCGCCCATCAGCATAACAAGGCTCCCAGTTACAATGGCCTGTTGCCTTTCTGGATTTTACACTTTTTTCAGATGGCCCTTTTGACCGGGGGGAAGTGAGACTTCATTGTAGTGCAGATTTCCTTTGCAAGCTTGCTTGGTTGGCCAAAAAGGGCGTATGCGTTTTTTCCTGAATATATTCAGGAAAAAACGCATACGCCCTTTTTGGCCAAGTGCATCATTGTGGACGTTCTGCCTCTTTTCCTATGCTTTCAATGCAATTCCAGTCTACCTCCTGAAATCGGTTTCCTGCAATTCTGCCCCGCTTTCAAGTCCTCTTGGCAGCCTTACTTCAGTCTATTTTTGGACGATAGCTGTCATTTATAACTCTGCTGGTTTGTCAATTGCAGTGCCCCTGAGCTCCTTTCTTCAACTCGTTTTCTTGTGACCTGGCGGCAACACCGCAGGATGGCTTCAGGCCCTAATCTGGTTCCGGCCCGGCACGCTGAGCCTTTGGTTAATTCCTCTTCCTGGTGGGAAATGAGAGTTAAATTTGCCCGTCCAGACACCTCCAGCTAGCCTCTCATTGGTTCTCGCTATTCCTGTTCATCTTCCGCAGAAATTGCAAACTGGGCCAAACAGGAGGTTAAAGGGACTGACTCTCCAAGTCGGGAGAGTGTTAGTAAAGCGTCTGGAATGTTGCACCCGAGTACCAGGGGAGGAAAACTGAGACATATTTGAACACGTCTCCCGTTCACATGGTTGATCATACTCTGGGTTCCACATGCATGTTTTAGCTGAAGGAAGAATACCTTAAAGCTGGAGAGTTGAGACCCGTGTAATGGGTACCATGCAATATGACTTCAAAGGGTCTTCATTTGCTCACCGAACCTCTCCAATCCTATCACTGCTGCGTTTATGCCCCTGTACACATGCTTTATTCTCTTTTGGAGGCATAGCAATCCATAGGTTTTAAGATACTTACTAGTCAGGTACATTCTTAGGCATTTAATATGGGGTTTTGAGTCTATTTCGTTGAGCAAGGAGTAGCTCTTGTCTATTCCATATTTGGCTTAAGGAACTTTATCTGTGCTCATTTCAATCTCTGGTTTTATGCAGCACCCCAACTCACCTTTACCCTTAAGCAAGCATAAGTTGGTTTTCTAAATTTGAGACCCTGTTCTGTTCTGTAATTCAGATCCTGTGTAGCCAAGTTTACATTCCGTGTATTAGTGATATATTATGATATTTCTTTTTCTGTGTGACTTATTTCAGTTAGAATCATCGTACCTAAATCCACTCATTATGCTGCTACGGGCCTGATGACATAGATTTCATTGCTGAGTGATACTGCATTGTACGTAAGTACCACAAGTTCTTTATCCATTTTTCACTTTCTGCGATGTTGAACTTGTACTGTAAACGAGGTTCTTGTAAACAGAGCCGTTCCAAACTTTGGGGTGGCTGTGTCTTTTTGATTTTAATTTCCCTAAGCTATAGGACCATAAGTGGAAGTGCCCTAGGTTCTGTTGCTTTGTTTTTTAGATGTTTCAGGAAACACCATACACTTCTCCCGAGTGGTTGTTGGCAATTTACATCCCGCCCATCAGCATAACAAGGCTCCCAGTTCTCCATGGCCTGTCCTGCCTTTCTGGATTTTACACTTTTTTCAGATGGCCCTTTTGACTGGGGGGAAGTGAGACTTCATTGTAGTGGAGATTTCCTTTGCAAGCTTGCTTGGTTGGCCAAAAAGGGCGTATGCGTTTTTTCCTTAATATATTCAGGAAAAAATGCATACGCCCTTTTTGGCCAAGTGCATCATTGTGGACGTTCTGCCTCTTTTCCTATGCTTTCAATGCAATTCCAGTCTACCTCCTGAAATCGGTTTCCTGCAATTCTGCCCCGCTTTCAAGTCCTCTTGGCAGCCTTACTTCAGTCTATTTTTGGACGATAGCTGTCATTTATAACTCTGCAGGTTTGTGAATTACAGTGCCCCTGAGCTCCTTTCTTCAACTCGCTTTCTTGTGACCTGGCCGCAACACCGCAGGATGGCTTCAGGCCCTAATCTGGTTCCGGCACGGCACGCTGAGCCTTTGGTTATTTCCTCTTCCTGGTGGGAAATGAGAGTTAAATTTGCCCGTCCAGACACCTCCAGCTAGTCTCTCATTGGTACTCGCTATTCCTGTTCATCTTCCGCAGAAATTGCAAACTGGGCCAAACAGGAGGTTAAAGGCGCTGACTCTCCAAGTGGGGAGAGTGTTAGTAAAGCGTCTGGAATGTTGCACCCGAGTACCAGGGGAGGAAAACTGAGACATATTTGAACACGTCTCCCGTTCACATGGTTGATCATACTTGGATTCCACATGCATCTTTTAGCTGAAGGAAGAATACCTTAAACCTGTGTATTTGAACCCGTGGAATGGGTACCACGCAATATGACTTCAAAGGGTCTTCATTTGCCCACCGAACCTCTCCAATCCTATCACTGCTGCGTTTATGCCCCTGTACACATGCTTGATTCCCTTTCGGAGACATAGCAATCCATAGGTTTTAAGATACTTACTAGTCAGGTACATTCTTAGGCGTTTAATATGCGGTGTTGAGTCCATTTCGTTGAGCAAGGAGTAGCTCTTGTCTATTCCATATTTGGCTTAAGGAACTTTATCTGTGCTCATTTCAATCTCTGGTTTTATGCAGCACCCCAACTCACCTTTCCCCTTAAGCAAGCATAAGTTGGTTTTCTAAATTTGAGACCCTGTTCTGTTCTGTAATTCAGTTCCTGTGTAGCCAAGTTTCCATTCCGTGTATTACTGATATCTTATGATGTTTCTTTTTCTGTGTGACTTATTTCAGTTAGAATCATCATACCTGAATCCACTCATTGTGCTGGTAAGGGCCTGAAGACACAGATTTCATTGCTGAGTGATATTGCTTTGTAAGTAAATACCACAACTTTTTTATCCATTTTTCACTTTCTGCAATGTTGAACTTGTACTGTAAACGAGGTTCTTGTAAACAGAGCCATTCGAAACTTTGGGGTGGCTGTGTCTTTTTGATTTTAAATTCCCTAAGCTATAGGACCATAAGTGGAAGTGACCTAGGCTCTGTTGCTTTGTTTTTTAGATGTTTCAGGAAACACCATACACTTCTCCCGAGTGGTTGTTGGCAATTTACATCCCGCCCTTCAGCATAACAAGGCTCCCAGTTCTCCATGGCCTGTCCTGCCTTTCTGGATTTTACACTTTATTCAGATGGCCCTTTTGACCCGGGGGAAGTGAGACTTCATTGTAGTGCAGATTTCCTTTGCAAGCTTGCTTGGTTGGCCAAAAAGGGCGTATGCGTTTTTTCCTGAATATATTCAGGAAAAAACGCATACGCCCTTTTTGGCCAAGTGCATCATTGTGGACGTTCTGCCTCTTTTCCTATGCTTTCAATGCAATTCCAGTCTACCTCCTGAAATCGGTTTCCTGCAATTCTGCCCCGCTTTCAAGTCCTCTTGGCAGCCTTACTTCAGTATATTTTTGGACGATAGCTGTCATTTATAACTCTGCAGGTTTGTGAATTACAGTGCCCCTGAGCTCCTTTGTTCAACTCGCTTTCTTTTGAGCTGGCCGCAACACTGCAGGATGGCTTCAGGCCCTAATCTGTTTCCGGCACGGCACACTGAGCCTTTGGTTATTTCCTCTTCCTGGTGGGAAATGAGAGTTAAATTTGCCCGTCCAGACACCTCCAGCTAGCCTCTCATTGGTTCTCGCTATTCCTGTTCATCTTCCGCAGAAATTGCAAACTGTGCCAAACAGGAGGTTAAAGGCGCTGACTCTCCAAGTGGGGAGAGTGTTAGTAAAGCGTCTGGAATGTTGCACCCGAGTACCAGGGGAGGAAAACTGAGACATATTTGAACACGTCTCCCATTCACATGGTTGATCATACTTGGGTTCCACATGCATGTTTTAGCTGAAGGAAGAATACCTAAAACCTGGGTAGTTGAAACCCGTGGAATGGGTACCATGCAATATGACTTCAAAGCGTCTTCATTTGCTCACCAAACCTCTCCAATCCTATCACTGCTGCGTTTATGCCCCTGTACACATGCTTGATTCACTTTCGGAGACATAGCAATCCATAGGTTTTAAGATACTTACTAGTGAGGTACATTCTTAGGCGTTTAATATGGGGTGTTGAGTCCATTTCGTTGAGCAAGGAGTAGCTCTTGTCTATTCCATATTTGGCTTAAGGAACTTTATCTGTGCTCATTTCAATCTCTGGTTTTATGCAGCACCCCAACTCACCTTTACCCTTAAGCAAGCATAAGTTGGTTTTCTAAATTTGAGACCCTGTTCTGTTCTGTAATTCAGTTCCTGTGTAGCCAAGTTTACATTCCGTGTATTACTGATATCTTATGATGTTTCTTTTTCTGTGTGACTTATTTCAGTTAGAATCATCATACCTGAATCCACTCATTGTGCTGCTAAGGGCCTGATGACACAGATTTCATTGCTGCGTGATTTTGCTTTGTAAGTAAATACCACAAATTCTTTATCCATTTTTCACTTTCTGCGATGTTGAACTTGTACTGTAAACGAGGTTCTTGTAAACAGAGCCATTCCAAACTTTGGGGTGGCTGTGTCTTTTTGATTTTAATTTCCCTAAGCTATAGTACCATAAGTGGAAGTGCCCTAGGTTCTGTTGCTTTGTTTTTTAGATGTTTCAGGAAACACCATACACTTCTCCCCAGTGGTTGTTGGCAATTTACATCCCGCCCATCAGCATAACAAGGCTCCCAGTTCTCCATGGCCTGTCCTGCCTTTCTGGATTTTACACTTTTTTCAGATGGCCCTTTTGACCGGGGGGAAGTGAGACTTCATTGTAGTGCAGATTTCCTTTGCAAGCTTGCTTGGTTGGCCAAAAAGGGCGTATGCGTTTTTTCCTGAATATATTCAGGAAAAAACGCATACGCCCTTTTTGGCCAAG
Source organism: Stenella coeruleoalba (assembly GCF_951394435.1). Lineage (NCBI taxonomy): Eukaryota > Metazoa > Chordata > Mammalia > Artiodactyla > Delphinidae > Stenella > Stenella coeruleoalba. Next base: position 932,093 of record NW_027645889.1, on the reverse strand, counting down.
TGCATCATTGTGGACGTTCTGCCTCTTTTCCTATGCTTTCAATGCAATTCCAGTCTACCTCCTGAAATCGGTTTCCTACAATTCTGCTCCGCTTTCAAGTCCTCTTGGCAGCCTTACTTCAGTCTATTTTGGGACGATAGCTGTCATTTATAACTCTGCAGTTTTGTGAATTACAGTGCCCCTGAGCTCCTTTCTTCAACTCGCTTTCTTTTGAGCTGGCCGCAACACCGCAGGATGGCTTCAGGCCCTAATCTGGTTCCAGTACGGCACGCTGAGCCTTTGGTTATTTCCTCTTCCTGGTGGGAAATGAGAGTTAAATTTCCCGTCCAGACACCTCCAGCTAGCCTCTCATTGGTTCTCGCTATTCCTGTTCATCTTCCGCAGAAGTTGCAACCTGGGCCAAACAGGAGGTTAAAGGTGCTGACTCTCCAAGTGGGGAGAGTGTTAGTAAAGCGTCTGGAATGTTGCACCCGAGTACCAGGGGAGGAAAACTGAGACATATTTGAACACGTCTCCCGTTCACATGGTTGATCATACTCTGGGTTCCACATGCATGTTTTAGCTGAAGGAAGAATACCTTAAAGCTGGAGAGTTGAGACCCGTGTAATGGGTACCATGCAATATGACTTCAAAGGGTCTTCATTTGCTCACCGAACCTCTCCAATCCTATCACTGCTGCGTTTATGCCCCTGTACACATGCTTTATTCTCTTTTGGAGGCATAGCAATCCATAGGTTTTAAGATACTTACTAGTCAGGTATATTCTTAGGCATTTAATATGGGGTTTTGAGTCCATTACGTTGAGCAAGGAGTAGCTATTGTCTATTCCATATTTGGCTTAAGGAACTTTATCTGTGCTCATTTCAATCTCTGGTTTTATGCAGCACCCCAACTCACCTTTCCCCTTAAGCAAGCATAAGTTGGTTTTCTAAATTTGAGACCCTGTTCTGTTCTGTAATTCAGTTCCTGTGTAGCCAAGTTTCCATTCCGTGTATTACTGATATCTTATGATGTTTCTTTTTCTGTGTGACTTATTTCAGTTAGAATCATCATACCTGAATCCACTCATTGTGCTGCTAAGGGCCTGATGACATAGATTTCATTGCTGAGTGATATTGCTTTGTAAGTGAATACCACAACTTCTTTATCCATTTTTCACTTTCTGCGATGTTGAACTTCTACTGTAAACGAGGTTCTTGTAAACAGAGCCGTTCCAAACTTTCGGGTGGCTGTGTCTTTTTGATTTTAATTTCCCTAAGCTATAGGTCCATAAGTGGAAGTGCCCTAGGCTCTGTTGCTTTGTTTTTTAGATGTTTCAGGAAACACCATACACTTCTCCCAGGTGTCTGTTGGTAATTTACATCCCGCCCATCAGCATAACAAGGCTCCCAGTTACAATGGCCTGTTGCCTTTCTGGATTTTACACTTTTTTCAGATGGCCCTTTTGACCGGGGGGAAGTGAGACTTCATTGTAGTGCAGATTTCCTTTGCAAGCTTGCTTGGTTGGCCAAAAAGGGCGTATGCGTTTTTTCCTGAATATATTCAGGAAAAAACGCATACGCCCTTTTTGGCCAAGTGCATCATTGTGGACGTTCTGCCTCTTTTCCTATGCTTTCAATGCAATTCCAGTCTACCTCCTGAAATCGGTTTCCTGCAATTCTGCCCCGCTTTCAAGTCCTCTTGGCAGCCTTACTTAAGTCTATTTTTGGACGATAGCTGTCATTTATAACTCTGCTGGTTTGTCAATTGCAGTGCCCCTGAGCTCCTTTCTTCAACTCGTTTTCTTGTGACCTGGCGGCAACACCGCAGGATGGCTTCAGGCCCTAATCTGGTTCCGGCCCGGCACGCTGAGCCTTTGGTTAATTCCTCTTCCTGGTGGGAAATGAGAGTTAAATTTGCCCGTCCAGACACCTCCAGCTAGCCTCTCATTGGTTCTCGCTATTCCTGTTCATCTTCCGCAGAAATTGCAAACTGGGCCAAACAGGAGGTTAAAGGGACTGACTCTCCAAGTCGGGAGAGTGTTAGTAAAGCGTCTGGAATGTTGCACCCGAGTACCAGGGGAGGAAAACTGAGACATATTTGAACACGTCTCCCGTTCACATGGTTGATCATACTCTGGGTTCCACATGCATGTTTTAGCTGAAGGAAGAATACCTTAAAGCTGGAGAGTTGAGACCCGTGTAATGGGTACCATGCAATATGACTTCAAAGGGTCTTCATTTGCTCACCGAACCTCTCCAATCCTATCACTGCTGCGTTTATGCCCCTGTACACATGCTTTATTCTCTTTTGGAGGCATAGCAATCCATAGGTTTTAAGATACTTACTAGTCAGGTACATTCTTAGGCATTTAATATGGGGTTTTGAGTCTATTTCGTTGAGCAAGGAGTAGCTCTTGTCTATTCCATATTTGGCTTAAGGAACTTTATCTGTGCTCATTTCAATCTCTGGTTTTATGCAGCACCCCAACTCACCTTTACCCTTAAGCAAGCATAAGTTGGTTTTCTAAATTTGAGACCCTGTTCTGTTCTGTAATTCAGATCCTGTGTAGCCAAGTTTACATTCCGTGTATTAGTGATATATTATGATATTTCTTTTTCTGTGTGACTTATTTCAGTTAGAATCATCGTACCTAAATCCACTCATTATGCTGCTACGGGCCTGATGACATAGATTTCATTGCTGAGTGATACTGCATTGTACGTAAGTACCACAAGTTCTTTATCCATTTTTCACTTTCTGCGATGTTGAACTTGTACTGTAAACGAGGTTCTTGTAAACAGAGCCGTTCCAAACTTTGGGGTGGCTGTGTCTTTTTGATTTTAATTTCCCTAAGCTATAGGACCATAAGTGGAAGTGCCCTAGGTTCTGTTGCTTTGTTTTTTAGATGTTTCAGGAAACACCATACACTTCTCCCGAGTGGTTGTTGGCAATTTACATCCCGCCCATCAGCATAACAAGGCTCCCAGTTCTCCATGGCCTGTCCTGCCTTTCTGGATTTTACACTTTTTTCAGATGGCCCTTTTGACTGGGGGGAAGTGAGACTTCATTGTAGTGGAGATTTCCTTTGCAAGCTTGCTTGGTTGGCCAAAAAGGGCGTATGCGTTTTTTCCTTAATATATTCAGGAAAAAATGCATACGCCCTTTTTGGCCAAGTGCATCATTGTGGACGTTCTGCCTCTTTTCCTATGCTTTCAATGCAATTCCAGTCTACCTCCTGAAATCGGTTTCCTGCAATTCTGCCCCGCTTTCAAGTCCTCTTGGCAGCCTTACTTCAGTCTATTTTTGGACGATAGCTGTCATTTATAACTCTGCAGGTTTGTGAATTACAGTGCCCCTGAGCTCCTTTCTTCAACTCGCTTTCTTGTGACCTGGCCGCAACAGCGCAGGATGGCTTCAGGCCCTAATCTGGTTCCGGCACGGCACGCTGAGCCTTTGGTTATTTCCTCTTCCTGGTGGGAAATGAGAGTTAAATTTGCCCGTCCAGACACCTCCAGCTAGTCTCTCATTGGTACTCGCTATTCCTGTTCATCTTCCGCAGAAATTGCAAACTGGGCCAAACAGGAGGTTAAAGGCGCTGACTCTCCATGTGGGGAGAGTGTTAGTAAAGCGTCTGGAATGTTGCACCCGAGTACCAGGGGAGGAAAACTGAGACATATTTGAACACGTCTCCCGTTCACATGGTTGATCATACTTGGATTCCACATGCATCTTTTAGCTGAAGGAAGAATACCTTAAACCTGGGTATTTGAACCCGTGGAATGGGTACCACGCAATATGACTTCAAAGGGTCTTCATTTGCCCACCGAACCTCTCCAATCCTATCACTGCTGCGTTTATGCCCCTGTACACATGCTTGATTCCCTTTCGGAGACATAGCAATCCATAGGTTTTAAGATACTTACTAGTCAGGTACATTCTTAGGCGTTTAATATGCGGTGTTGAGTCCATTTCGTTGAGCAAGGAGTAGCTCTTGTCTATTCCATATTTGGCTTAAGGAACTTTATCTGTGCTCATTTCAATCTCTGGTTTTATGCAGCACCCCAACTCACCTTTCCCCTTAAGCAAGCATAAGTTGGTTTTCTAAATTTGAGACCCTGTTCTGTTCTGTAATTCAGTTCCTGTGTAGCCAAGTTTCCATTCCGTGTATTACTGATATCTTATGATGTTTCTTTTTCTGTGTGACTTATTTCAGTTAGAATCATCATACCTGAATCCACTCATTGTGCTGGTAAGGGCCTGAAGACACAGATTTCATTGCTGAGTGATATTGCTTTGTAAGTAAATACCACAACTTTTTTATCCATTTTTCACTTTCTGCAATGTTGAACTTGTACTGTAAACGAGGTTCTTGTAAACAGAGCCATTCGAAACTTTGGGGTGGCTGTGTCTTTTTGATTTTAAATTCCCTAAGCTATAGGACCATAAGTGGAAGTGACCTAGGCTCTGTTGCTTTGTTTTTTAGATGTTTCAGGAAACACCATACACTTCTCCCGAGTGGTTGTTGGCAATTTACATCCCGCCCTTCAGCATAACAAGGCTCCCAGTTCTCCATGGCCTGTCCTGCCTTTTTGGATTTTACACTTTATTCAGATGGCCCTTTTGACCCGGGGGAAGTGAGACTTCATTGTAGTGCAGATTTCCTTTGCAAGCTTGCTTGGTTGGCCAAAAAGGGCGTATGCGTTTTTTCCTGAATATATTCAGGAAAAAACGCATACGCCCTTTTTGGCCAAGTGCATCATTGTGGACGTTCTGCCTCTTTTCCTATGCTTTCAATGCAATTCCAGTCTACCTCCTGAAATCGGTTTCCTGCAATTCTGCCCCGCTTTCAAGTCCTCTTGGCAGCCTTACTTCAGTATATTTTTGGACGATAGCTGTCATTTATAACTCTGCAGGTTTGTGAATTACAGTGCCCCTGAGCTCCTTTGTTCAACTCGCTTTCTTTTGAGCTGGCCGCAACACTGCAGGATGGCTTCAGGCCCTAATCTGTTTCCGGCACGGCACACTGAGCCTTTGGTTATTTCCTCTTCCTGGTGGGAAATGAGAGTTAAATTTGCCCGTCCAGACACCTCCAGCTAGCCTCTCATTGGTTCTCGCTATTCCTGTTCATCTTCCGCAGAAATTGCAAACTGTGCCAAACAGGAGGTTAAAGGCGCTGACTCTCCAAGTGGGGAGAGTGTTAGTAAAGCGTCTGGAATGTTGCACCCGAGTACCAGGGGAGGAAAACTGAGACATATTTGAACACGTCTCCCATTCACATGGTTGATCATACTTGGGTTCCACATGCATGTTTTAGCTGAAGGAAGAATACCTAAAACCTGGGTAGTTGAAACCCGTGGAATGGGTACCATGCAATATGACTTCAAAGCGTCTTCATTTGCTCACCAAACCTCTCCAATCCTATCACTGCTGCGTTTATGCCCCTGTACACATGCTTGATTCACTTTCGGAGACATAGCAATCCATAGGTTTTAAGATACTTACTAGTGAGGTACATTCTTAGGCGTTTAATATGGGGTGTTGAGTCCATTTCATTGAGCAAGGAGTAGCTCTTGTCTATTCCATATTTGGCTTAAGGAACTTTATCTGTGCTCATTTCAATCTCTGGTTTTATGCAGCACCCCAACTCACCTTTACCCTTAAGCAAGCATAAGTTGGTTTTCTAAATTTGAGACCCTGTTCTGTTCTGTAATTCAGTTCCTGTGTAGCCAAGTTTCCATTCCGTGTATTACTGATATCTTATGATGTTTCTTTTTCTGTGTGACTTATTTCAGTTAGAATCATCATACCTGAATCCACTCATTGTGCTGCTAAGGGCCTGATGACACAGATTTCATTGCTGCGTGATTTTGCTTTGTAAGTAAATACCACAAATTCTTTATCCATTTTTCACTTTCTGCGATGTTGAACTTGTACTGTAAACGAGGTTCTTGTAAACAGAGCCATTCCAAACTTTGGGGTGGCTGTGTCTTTTTGATTTTAATTTCCCTAAGCTATAGTACCATAAGTGGAAGTGCCCTAGGTTCTGTTGCTTTGTTTTTTAGATGTTTCAGGAAACACCATACACTTCTCCCCAGTGGTTGTTGGCAATTTACATCCCGCCCATCAGCATAACAAGGCTCCCAGTTCTCCATGGCCTGTCCTGCCTTTCTGGATTTTACACTTTTTTCAGATGGCCCTTTTGACCGGGGGGAAGTGAGACTTCATTGTAGTGCAGATTTCCTTTGCAAGCTTGCTTGGTTGGCCAAAAAGGGCGTATGCGTTTTTTCCTGAATATATTCAGGAAAAAACGCATACGCCCTTTTTGGCCAAGTGCATCATTGTGGACGTTCTGCCTCTTTTCCTATGCTTTCAATGCAATTCCAGTCTACCTCCTGAAATCGGTTTCCTACAATTCTGCTCCGCTTTCAAGTCCTCTTGGCAGCCTTACTTCAGTCTATTTTGGGACGATAGCTGTCATTTATAACTCTGCAGTTTTGTGAATTACAGTGCCCCTGAGCTCCTTTCTTCAACTCGCTTTCTTTTGAGCTGGCTGCAACACCGCAGGATGGCTTCAGGCCCTAATCTGGTTCCAGTACGGCACGCTGAGCCTTTGGTTATTTCCTCTTCCTGGTGGGAAATGAGAGTTAAATTTCCCGTCCAGACACCTCCAGCTAGCCTCTCATTGGTTCTCGCTCTTCCTGTTCATCTTCCGCAGAAGTTGCAACCTGGGCCAAACAGGAGGTTAAAGGTGCTGACTCTCCAAGTGGGGAGAGTGTTAGTAAAGCGTCTGGAATGTTGCACCCGAGTACCAGGGGAGGAAAACTGAGACATATTTGAACACGTCTCCCGTTCACATGGTTGATCATACTCTGGGTTCCACATGCATGTTTTAGCTGAAGGAAGAATACCTTAAAGCTGGAGAGTTGAGACCCGTGTAATGGGTACCATGCAATATGACTTCAAAGGGTCTTCATTTGCTCACCGAACCTCTCCAATCCTATCACTGCTGCGTTTATGCCCCTGTACACATGCTTTATTCTCTTTTGGAGGCATAGCAATCCATAGGTTTTAAGATACTTACTAGTCAGGTACATTCTTAGGCATTTAATATGGGGTTTTGAGTCCATTACGTTGAGCAAGGAGTAGCTCTTGTCTATTCCATATTTGGCTTAAGGAACTTTATCTGTGCTCATTTCAATCTCTGGTTTTATGCAGCACCCCAACTCACCTTTCCCCTTAAGCAAGCATAAGTTGGTTTTCTAAATATGAGACCCTGTTCTGTTCTGTAATTCAGTTCCTGTGTAGCCAAGTTTACATTCCGTGTATTAGTGATATCTTATGATGTTTCTTTTTCTGTGTGACTTATTTCAGTTAGAATCATCGTACCTGAATCCACTCATTATGCTGCTACGGGCCTGATGACATAGATTTCATTGCTGAGTGATACTGCATTGTACGTAAGTACCACAAGTTCTTTATCCATTTTTCACTTTCTGCGATGTTGAACTTGTACTGTAAACGAGGTTCTTGTAAACAGAGCCGTTCGAAACTTTGGGGTGGCTGTGTCTTTTTGATTTTAAATTCCCTAAGCTATAGGACCATAAGTGGAAGTGCCCTAGGCTCTGTTGCTTTGTTTTTTAGATGTTTCAGGAAACACCATACACTTCTCCCGAGTGGTTGTTGGCAATTTACATCCCGCCCTTCAGCATAACAAGGCTCCCAGTACTCCATGGCCTGTCCTGCCTTTCTGGATTTTACACTTTTTTCAGATGGCCCTTTTGACCGGGGGGAAGTGAGACTTCATTGTAGTGCAGATTTCCTTTGCAAGCTTGCTTGGTTGGCCAAAAAGGGCGTATGCGTTTTTTCCTGAATATATTCAGGAAAAAACGCATACGCCCTTTTTGGCCAAGTGCATCATTGTGGACGTTCTGCCTCTTTTCCTATGCTTTCAATGCAATTCCAGTCTACCTCCTGAAATCGGTTTCCTGCAATTCTGCCCCGCTTTCAAGTCCTCTTGGCAGCCTTACTTCAGTCTATTTTTGGACGATAGCTGTCATTTATAACTCTGCAGGTTTGTGAATTACAGTGCTCCTGAGCTCCTTTCTTTAACTCGCTTTCTTGTGACCTGGCCGCAACACCGCAGGATGTCTTCAGGCCCTAATCTGGTTCTGGCACGGCACGCTGTGCCTTTGGGTAATTCCTCTTCCTGGTGGGAAATGAGAGTTAAATTTGCCCATCCAGACACCTCCAGCTAGTCTCTCATTGGTTCTCGCTATTCCTGTTCATCTTCCACAGAAATTGCAAACTGGGCCAAACAGGAGGTTAAAGGGACTGACTCTCCAAGTGGGGAGAGTGTTAGTAAAGTGTCTGGAATGTTGCACCCGAGTACCAGGGTACGAAAACTGAGACATATTTGAACACGTCTACCGATCACATGGTTGATCATACTCTAGGTTCCACATGCATGTTTTAGCTGAAGGAAGAATACCTTAAACCTGGGTAGTTGAAACCCGTGGAATGGGTACCATGCAATATGACTTCAAAGGGTCTTCATTTGCTCACCGAACCTCTCCAATCCTATCACTGCTGCGTTTATGCCCCTGTACACATGCTTGATTCTCTTTCGGAGACATAGCAATCCTTAGGTTTTAAGATACTTACTAGTCAGGTACATTCTTAGGCGTTTAATATGCGGTGTTGAGTCCATTTCGTTGAGCAAGGAGTAGCTCCTGTCTATTCCATATTTGGCTTAAGGAACTTTATCTGTGCTCATTTCAATCTCTGGTTTTGTGCAGCACCCCAACTCACCTTTACCCTTAAGCAAGCATAAGTTGGTTTTCTAAATTTGAGACCCTGTTCTGTTCTGTAATTCAGTTCCTGTGTAGCCAAGTTTCCATTCCGTGTATTACTGATATCTTATGATGTTTCTTTTTCTGTGTGACTTATTTCAGTTAGAATCATCATACCTGAATCCACTCATTGTGCTGCTAAGGGCCTGATGACATAGATTTCATTGCTGAGTGATATTGCTTTGTAAGTGAATACCACAATTTCTTTATCCATTTTTCACTTTCTGCGATGTTGAACTTGTACTGTAAACGAGGTTCTTGTAAACAGAGCCGTTCCAAACTTTGGGGTGGCTGTGTCTTTTTGATTTTAATTTCCCTAAGCTATAGGGCCATAAGTGGAAGTGCCCTAGGCTCTGTTGCTTTGTTTTTTAGATGTTTCAGGAAACACCATACACTTCTCCCGAGTGGTTGTTGGCAATTTACATCCATCCATCAGCATAACAAGGCTCCCAGTTCTCCATGGCCTGTCCTGCCTTTCTGGATTTTACACTTTTTTCAGATGGCCCTTTTGACCGGGGGGAAGTGAGACTTCATTGTAGTGCAGATTTCCTTTGCAAGCTTGCTTGGTTGGCCAAAAAGGGCGTATGCGTTTTTTCCTGAATATATTCAGGAAAAAACGCATACGCCCTTTTTGGCCAAGTGCATCATTGTGGACGTTCTGCCTCTTTTCCTATGCTTTCAATGCAATTCCAGTCTACCTCCTGAAATCGGTTTCCTGCAATTCTGCCCCGCTTTCAAGTCCTCTTGGCAGCCTTACTTCAGTCTATTTTTGGACGATAGCTGTCATTTATAACTCTGCAGGTTTGTGAATTACAGTGCCCCTGAGCTCCTTTCTTCAACTCGCTTTCTTGTGACCTGGCCGCAACACCGCAGGATGGCTTCAGGCCCTAATCTGGTTCCGGCCCGGCATGCTGAGCCTTTGGTTAATTCCTCTTCCTGGTGGGAAATGAGAGTTAAATTTGCCCGTCCAGACACCTCCAGCTAGCCTCTCATTGGTTCTCGCTATTCCTGTTCATCTTCCGCAGAAATTGCAAACTGGGCCAAACAGGAGGTTAAAGGGACTGACTCTCCAAGTCGGGAGAGTGTTAGTAAAGCGTCTGGAATGTTGCACCCGAGTACCAGGGTAGGAAAACTGAGACATATTTGAACACGTCTCCCGTTCACATGGTTGATCATACTCTGGGTTCCACATGAATGTTTTAGCTGAAGGAAGAATACCTTAAACCTGCAGAGTTGAGACGCGTGGAATGGGTACCATGCAATATGACTTCAAAGGGTCTTCATTTGCTCACCGAACCTCTCCAATCCTATCACTGCTGCGTTTATGCCCCTGTACACACGCTTGATTCTCTTTTGGAGACATAGCAATCCATAGGTTTTAAGATACTTACTAGTCAGGTACATTCTTAGGCGTTTAATATGCGGTGTTGAGTCCATTTCGTTGAGCAAGGAGTAGCTCTTGTCTATTCCATATTTGGCTTAAGGAACTTTATCTGTGCTCATTTCAATCTCTGGTTTTATGCAGCACCCCAACTCACCTTTCCCCTTAAGCAAGCATAAGTTGGTTTTCTAAATTTGAGACCCTGTTCTGTTCTGTAATTCAGTTCCTGTGTAGCCAAGTTTACATTCCGTGTATTAGTGATATCTTATGATGTTTCTTTTTCTGTGTGACTTATTTCAGTTAGAATCATCGTACCTGAATCCACTCATTATGCTGCCACGGGCCTGATGACATAGATTTCATTGCTGAGTGATACTGCATTGTACGTAAGTACCACAAGTTCTTTATCCATTTTTCACTTTCTGTGATATTGAACTTGTACGGTAAACGAGGTTCTTGTAAACGGAGGCGTCCCAAACTTTGGGGTGGCTGTGTCTTTTTGATTTTAATTTCCCTAAGCTATAGGACCATAAGTGGAAGTGCCCTAGGCTCTGTTGCTTTGTTTTTTAGATGTTTCAGGAAACACCATACACTTCTCCCGAGTGTTTGTTGGCAAATTACATCCCGCCCTTCAGCATAACAAGGCTCCCAGTTCTCCATGGCCTGTCCTGCCTTTCTGGATTTTACACTTTTTTCAGATGGCCCTTTTGACTGGGGGGAAGTGAGACTTCATTGTAGTGCAGATTTCCTTTGCAAGCTTGCTTGGTTGGCCAAAAAGGGCGTATGCGTTTTTTTCCTGAATATATTCAGGAAAAAACGCATACGCCCTTTTTGGCCAAGTGCATCATTGTGGACGTTCTGCCTCTTTTCCTATGCTTTCAATGCAATTCCAGTCTACCTCCTGAAATCGGTTTCCTGCAATTCTGCCCCGCTTTCAAGTCCTCTTGGCAGCCTTACTTCAGTCTATTTTTGGACGATAGCTGTCATTTATAACTCTGCAGGTTTGTGAATTACAGTGCCCCTGAGCTCCTTTCTTCAACTCGCTTTCTTTTGAGCTGGCCGCAACACCGCAGGATGGCTTCAGGCCCTAATCTGGTTCCGGCACGGCACGCTGAGCCTTTGGTTATTTCCTCTTCCTGGTGGGAAATGAGAGTTAAATTTGCCCGTCCAGACACCTCCAGCTAGTCTCTCATTGGTTCTCGCTATTCCTGTTCATCTTCCGCAGAAATTGCAAACTGGGCCAAACAGGAGGTTAAAGGGACTGACTCTCCAAGTCGGGAGAGTGTTAGTAAAGCGTCTGGAATGTTGCACCCGAGTACCAGGTTACGAAAACTGAGACATATTTGAACACGTCTCCCGATCACATGGTTGATCATACTGTAGGTTCCATATGCATGTTTTAGCTGAAGGGAGAATACCTTAAACCTGGGTAGTTGAAACCCGTGGAATGGATACCATGCAATATGACTTCAAAGGGTCTTCATTTGCTCACGAACCTCTCCAATCCTATCACTGCTGCGTTTATGCCCCTGTACACATGCTTGATTCTCTTTCGGAGACATAGCAATCCATAGGTTTTAAGATACTTACTAGTCAGGTACATTCTTAGGCGTTTAATATGCGGTGTTGAGTCCATTTCGTTGAGCAAGGAGTAGCTCTTGTCTATTCCATATTTGGCTTAAGGAACTTTATCTGTGCTCATTTCAATCTCTGGTTTTATGCAGCACCCCAACTCACCTTTCCCCTTAAGCAAGCATAAGTTGGTTTTCTAAATTTGAGACCCTGTTCTGTTCTGTAATTCAGTTCCTGTGTAGCCAAGTTTACATTCCGTGTATTACTGATATCTTATGATGTTTCTTTTTCTGTGTGACTTATTTCAGTTAGAATCATCGTACCTGAATCCACTCATGATGCTGCTACGGGCCTGATGACATAGATTTCATTGCTGAGTGATACTGCATTGTACGTAAGTACCACAAGTTCTTTATCCATTTTTCACTTTCTGTGATATTGAACTTGTACGGTAAACGAGGTTCTTGTAAACAGAGGCGTCCCAAACTTTGGGGTGGCTGTGTCTTTTTGATTTTAATTTCCCTAAGCTATAGGACCATAAGTGGAAGTGCCCTAGGCTCTGTTGCTTTGTTTTTTAGATGTTTCAGGAAACACCATACACTTCTCCCGAGTGTCTGTTGGCAATTTACATCCCGCCCATCAGCATAACAAGGCTCCCAGTTCTCCATGGCCTGTCCTGCCTTTCTGGATTTTACACTTTTTTCAGATGGCCCTTTTGACCGGGGGGAAGTGAGACTTCATTGTAGTGCAGATTTCCTTTGCAAGTTTGCTTGGTTGGCCAAAAAGGGCGTATGCGTTTTTTCCTGAATATATTCAGGAAAAAACGCATACGCCCTTTTTGGCCAAGTGCATCATTGTGGACGTTCTGCCTCTTTTCCTATGCTTTCAATGCAATTCCAGTCTACCTCCTGAAATCGGTTTCCTGCAATTCTGCCCCGCTTTCAAGTCCTCTTGGCAGCCTTACTTCAGTCTATTTTTGGACGATAGCTGTCATTTATAACTCTGCAGGTTTGTGAATTACAGTGCCCCTGAGCTCCTTTCTTCAACTCGCTTTCTTGTGACCTGGCCGCAACACCGCAGGATGGCTTCAGGCCCTAATCTGGTTCCGGCCCGGCATGCTGAGCCTTTGGTTAATTCCTCTTCCTGGTGGGAAATGAGAGTTAAATTTGCCCGTCCAGACACCTGCAGCTAGCCTCTCATTGGTTCTCGCTATTCCTGTTCATCTTCCGCAGAAATTGCAAACTGGGTCAAACAGGAGGTTAAAGGCGCTGACTCTCCAAGTGGGGAGAGTGTTAGTAAAGCGTCTGGAATGTTGCACCCGAGTACCAGGGGAGGAAAACTGAGACATATTTGAACACGTCTCCCGATCACATGGTTGATCATACTCTGGGTTCCACATGCATGTTTTAGCTGAAGGAAGAATACCTAAAACCTGGGTAGTTGAAACCCGTGGAATGGGTACCATGCAATATGACTTCAAAGGTCTTCATTTGCTCACCGAACCTCTCCAATCCTATCACTGCTGCGTTTATGCCCCTGTACACATGCTTGATTCTCTTTCGGAGACATAGCAATCCCTAGGTTTTAAGATACTTACTAGTCTGGTACATTCTTAGGCATTTAATATGCGGTGTTTAGTCCATTTCTTTGAGCAAGGAGTAGCTCTTGTCTATTCCATATTTGGCTTAAGGAACTTTATCTGTGCTCATTTCAATCTCTGGTTTTATGCAGCACCCCAACTCACCTTTCCCCTTAAGCAAGCATAAGTTGGTTTTCTAAATTTGAGACCCTGTTCTGTTCTGTAATTCAGTTCCTGTGTAGCCAAGTTTACATTCCGTGTATTAGTGATATCTTATGATGTTTCTTTTTCTGTGTGACTTATTTCAGTTAGAATCATCGTACCTGAATCCACTCATTATGCTGCCACGGGCCTGATGACATAGATTTCATTGCTGAGTGATACTGCATTGTACGTAAGTACCACAAGTTCTTTATCCATTTTTCACTTTCTGTGATATTGAACTTGTACGGTAAACGAGGTTCTTGTAAACGGAGGCGTCCCAAACTTTGGGGTGGCTGTGTCTTTTTGATTTTAGTTTCCCTAAGCTATAGGACCATAAGTGGAAGTGCCCTAGGCTCTGTTGCTTTGTTTTTTAGATGTTTCAGGAAACACCATACACTTCTCCCGAGTGTCTGTTGGCAATTTACATCCCGCCCATCAGCATAACAAGGCTCCCAGTTCTCCATGGCCTGTCCTGCCTTTCTGGATTTTACACTTTTTTCAGATGGCCCTTTTGACCGGGGGGAAGTGAGACTTCATTGTAGTGCAGATTTCCTTTGCAAGCTTGCTTGGTTGGCCAAAAAGGGCGTATGCGTTTTTTCCTGAATATATTCAGGAAAAAACGCATACGCCCTTTTTGGCCAAGTGCATCATTGTGGACGTTCTGCCTCTTTTCCTATGCTTTCAATGCAATTCCAGTCTACCTCCTGAAATCGGTTTCCTGCAATTCTGCCCCGCTTTCAAGTCCTCTTGGCAGCCTTACTTCAGTCTATTTTTGGACGATAGCTGTCATTTATAACTCTGCAGGTTTGTGAATTACAGTGACCCTGAGCTCCTTTCTTCAACTCGCTTTCTTGTGACCTGGCCACAACACCGCAGGATGGCTTCAGGCCCTAATCTGGTTCCGGCACGACACGCTGAGCCTTTGGTTATTTCCTCTTCCTGGTGGGAAATGAGAGTTAAATTTGCCCGTCCAGACACCTCCAGCTAGTCTCTCATTGGTTCTCGCTATTCCTGTTCATCTTCCGCAGAAATTGCAAACTGGGCCAAACAGGAGGTTAAAGGGACTGACTCTCCAAATCGGGAGAGTGTTAGTAAAGCGTCTGGAATGTTGCACCCGAGTACCAGGGTACGAAAACTGAGACATATTTGAACACGTCTCCCGATCACATGGTTGATCATACTGTAGGTTCCATATGCATGTTTTAGCTGAAGGGAGAATACCTTAAACCTGGGTAGTTGAAACCCGTGGAATGGGTACCATGCAATATGACTTCAAAGGGTCTTCATTTGCTCACGAACCTCTCCAATCCTATCACTGCTGCGTTTATGCCCCTGTACACATGCTTGATTCTCTTTCGGAGACATAGCAATCCATAGGTTTTAAGATACTTACTAGTCAGGTACATTCTTAGGCGTTTAATATGCGGTGTTGAGTCCATTTCGTTGAGCAAGGAGTAGCTCTTGTCTATTCCATATTTGGCTTAAGGAACTTTATCTGTGCTCATTTCAATCTCTGGTTTTATGCAGCACCCCAACTCACCTTTCCCCTTAAGCAAGCATAAGTTGGTTTTCTAAATTTGAGACCCTGTTCTGTTCTGTAATTCAGTTCCTGTGTAGCCAAGTTTACATTCCGTGTATTACTGATATCTTATGATGTTTCTTTTTCTGTGTGACTTATTTCAGTTAGAATCATCATACCTGAATCCACTCATTGTGCTGCTAAGGGCCTGATGACATAGATTTCATTGCTGAGTGATATTGCTTTGTAAGTAAATACCACAACTTCTTTATCCATTTTTCACTTTCTGCGATGTTGAACTTGTACTGTAAATGAGGTTCTTGTAAACAGAGGCGTCCCAAACTTTGGGGTGGCTGTGTCTTTTTTATTTTAATTTCCCTAAGCTATAGGACCATAAGTGGCAGTGCCCTAGGCTCTGTTGCTTTGTTTTTTAGATGTTTCAGGAAACACCATACACTTCTCCTGTGTGTCTGTTGGTAATTTACACCCCCCCCATCAGCATAACAAGGCTCCCAGTTCTCCATGGCCTGTCCTGCCTTTCTGGATTTTACACTTTTTTCAGATGGCCCTTTTGACCGGGGGGAAGTGAGACTTCATTGTAGTGCAGATTTCCTTTGCAAGCTTGCTTGGTTGGCCAAAAAGGGCGTATGCGTTTTTTCCTGAATATATTCAGGAAAAAACGCATACGCCCTTTTTGGCCAAGTGCATCATTGTGGACGTTCTGCCTCTTTTCCTATGCTTTCAATGCAATTCCAGTCTACCTCCTGAAATCGGTTTCCTGCAATTCTGCCCCGCTTTCAAGTCCTCTTGGCAGCCTTACTTCAGTCTATTTTTGGACGATAGCTGTCATTTATAACTCTGCAGGTTTGTGAATTACAGTGCCCCTGACCTCCTTTCTTCAACTCGCTTTCTTGTGACCTGGCCGCAACACCGCAGGATGGCTTCAGGCCCTAATCTGGTTCTGGCACGGCACGTTGAGCCTTTGGTTAATTCCTCTTCCTGGTGGGAAATGAGAGTTAAATTTGCCCATCCAGACACCTCCAGCTAGTCTCTCATTGGTTCTCGCTATTCCTGTTCATCTTCCGCAGAAATTGCAAACTGGGCCAAACAGGAGGTTAAAGGCGCTGACTCTCCAAGTGGGGAGAGTGTTAGTAAAGCGTCTGGAATGTTGCACCCGAGTACCAGGGGAGGAAAACTGAGACATATTTGAACACGTCTCCCGATCACATGGTTGATCATACTCTGGGTTCCACATGCATGTTTTAGCTGAAGGAAGAATACCTAAAACCTGGGTAGTTGAAACCCGTGGAATGGGTACCATGCAATATGACTTCAAAGGTCTTCATTTGCTCACCGAACCTCTCCAATCCTATCACTGCTGCGTTTATGCCCCTGTACACATGCTTGATTCTCTTTCGGAGACATAGCAATCCCTAGGTTTTAAGATACTTACTAGTCTGGTACATTCTTAGGCATTTAATATGCGGTGTTTAGTCCATTTCTTTGAGCAAGGAGTAGCTCTTGTCTATTCCATATTTGGCTTAAGGAACTTTATCTGTGCTCATTTCAATCTCTGGTTTTATGCAGCACCCCAACTCACCTTTACCCTTAAGCAAGCATAAGTTGGTTTTCTAAATTTGAGACCCTGTTCTGTTCTGTAATTCAGTTCCTGTGTAGCCAAGTTTACATTCCGTGTATTACTGATATCTTATGATGTTTCTTTTTCTGTGTGACTTATTTCAGTTAGAATCATCATACCTGAATCCACTCATTGTGCTGCTAAGGGCCTGATGACACAGATTTCATTGCTGAGTGATATTGCTTTGTAAGTAAATACCACAACTTTTTTATCCATTTTTCACTTTCTGCGATGTTGAACTTGTACTGTAAACGAGGTTCTTGTAAACAGAGCCGTTCGAAACTTTGGGGTGGCTGTGTCTTTTTGATTTTAATTTCCCTAAGCTATAGGACCATAAGTGGAAGTGCCCTAGGATCTGTTGCTTTGTTTTTTAGATGTTTCAGGAAATACCATACACTTCTCCCGAGTGTCTGTTGGCAATTTACATCCCGCCCATCAGCATAACAAGGCTCCCAGTTCTCCATGGCCTGTCCTGCCTTTCTGGATTTTACACTTTTTTCAGATGGCCCTTTTGACCGGGGGGAAGTGAGACTTCATTGTAGTGCAGATTTCCTTTGCAAGCTTGCTTGGTTGGCCAAAAAGGGCGTATGCGTTTTTTCCTGAATATATTCAGGAAAAAACGCATACGCCCTTTTTGGCCAAGTGCATCATTGTGGACGTTCTGCCTCTTTTCCTATGCTTTCAAAGCAATTCCAGTTTACCTCCTGAAATGGGTTCCCTGCAATTCTGCCCCGCTTTCATGTCCTCTTGGCAGCCTTACTTCAGTCTATTTTTGGACGATAGCTGTCATTTATAACTCTGCAGGTTTGTGAATTACAGTGCCCCTGAGCTCCTTTCTTCAACTCGCTTTCTTGTGACCTGGCCGCAACACCGCAGGATGGCTTCAGACCCTAATCTGGTTCCGGCCCGGCATGCTGAGCCTTTGGTTAATTCCTCTTCCTGGTGGGAAATGAGAGTTAAATTTGCCCGTCCAGACACCTGCAGGTAGCCTCTCATTGGTTCTCGCTATTCCTGTTCATCTTCCACAGAAATTGCAAACTGGGCCAAAGAGGAGGTTAAAGGGACTGACTCTCCAAGTGGGGAGAGTGTTAGTAAAGCGTCTGGAATGTTGCACCCGAGTACCAGGGTACGAAAACTGAGACATATTTGAACACGTCTCCCGATCACATCGTTGATCATACTCTAGGTTCCACATGCATGTTTTAGCTGAAGGAAGAATACCTTAAACCTGGGTAGTTGAAACCCGTGGAATGGGTACCATGCAATATGACTTCAAAGGGTCTTCATTTGCTCACGAACCTCTCCAATCCTATCACTGCTGCGTTTATGCCCCTGTACACATGCTTGATTCTCTTTCGGAGACATAGCAATCCATAGGTTTTAAGATACTTACTAGTCAGGTACATTCTTAGGCGTTTAATATGCGGTGTTGAGTCCATTTCGTTGAGCAAGGAGTAGCTCTTGTCTATTCCATATTTGGCTTAAGGAACTTTATCTGTGCTCATTTCAATCTCTGGTTTTATGCAGCACCCCAACTCACCTTTACCCTTAAGCAAGCATAAGTTGGTTTTCTAAATTTGAGACCCTGTTCTGTTCTGTAATTCAGTTCCTGTGTAGCCAAGTTTCCATTCCGTGTATTAGTGATATCTTATGATGTTTCTTTTTCTGTGTGACTTATTTCAGTTAGAATCATCATACCTGAATCCACTCATTGTGCTGCTAAGGGCGTGATGACATAGATTTCATTGCTGAGTGTTATTGCTTTGTAAGTAAATACCACAGCTTCTTTATCCATTTTTCATTTTCTGCGATGTTGAACTTGTACTATAAACGAGGTTCTTGTAAACAGAGCCGTCCCAAACATTGGGGTGGCTGTGTCTTTTTGATTTTAATTTCCCTAAGCTATAGGACCATAAGTGGAAGTGCCCTAGGCTCTGTTGCTTTGTTTTTTAGATGTTTCAGGAAACACCATACACTTCTCCCGAGTGTCTGTTGGCAATTTACATCCCGCCCATCAGCATAACAAGGCTCCCAGTTCTCCATGGCCTGTCCTGCCTTTCTGGATTTTACACTTTTTTCAGATGGCCCTTTTGACCGGGGGGAAGTGAGACTTCATTGTAGTGCAGATTTCCTTTGCAAGTTTGCTTGGTTGGCCAAAAAGTGCGTATGCGTTTTTTCCTGAATATATTCAGGAAAAAACGCATACGCCCTTTTTGGCCAAGTGCATCATTGTGGACGTTCTGCCTCTTTTCCTATGCTTTCAATGCAATTCCAGTCTACCTCCTGAAATCGGTTTCCTGCAATTCTGCCCCGCTTTCAAGTCCTCTTGGCAGCCTTACTTCAGTCTATTTTTGGACGATAGCTGTCATTTATAACTCTGCAGGTTTGTGAATTACAGTGACCCTGAGCTCCTTTCTTCAACTCGCTTTCTTGTGACCTGGCCGCAACACCGCAGGATGGCTTCAGGCCCTAATCTGGTTCCGGCCCGGCATGCTGAGCCTTTGGTTAATTCCTCTTCCTGGTGGGAAATGAGAGTTAAATTTGCCCGTCCAGACACCTGCAGCTAGCCTCTCATTGGTTCTCGCTATTCCTGTTCATCTTCCGCAGAAATTGCAAACTGGGCCAAACAGGAGGTTAAAGGCGCTGACTCTCCAAGTGGGGAGAGTGTTAGTAAAGCGTCTGGAATGTTGCACCCGAGTACCAGGGGAGGAAAACTGAGACATATTTGAACACGTCTCCCGATCACATGGTTGATCATACTCTGGGTTCCACATGCATGTTTTAGCTGAAGGAAGAATACCTAAAACCTGGGTAGTTGAAACCCGTGGAATGGGTACCATGCAATATGACTTCAAAGGTCTTCATTTGCTCACCGAACCTCTCCAATCCTATCACTGCTGCGTTTATGCCCCTGTACACATGCTTGATTCTCTTTCGGAGACATAGCAATCCCTAGGTTTTAAGATACTTACTAGTCTGGTACATTCTTAGGCATTTAATATGCGGTGTTTAGTCCATTTCTTTGAGCAAGGAGTAGCTCTTGTCTATTCCATATTTGGCTTAAGGAACTTTATCTGTGCTCATTTCAATCTCTGGTTTTATGCAGCACCCCAACTCACCTTTCCCCTTAAGCAAGCATAAGTTGGTTTTCTAAATTTGAGACCCTGTTCTGTTCTGTAATTCAGTTCCTGTGTAGCCAAGTTTACATTCCGTGTATTAGTGATATCTTATGATGTTTCTTTTTCTGTGTGACTTATTTCAGTTAGAATCATCGTACCTGAATCCACTCATTATGCTGCCACGGGCCTGATGACATAGATTTCATTGCTGAGTGATACTGCATTGTACGTAAGTACCACAAGTTCTTTATCCATTTTTCACTTTCTGTGATATTGAACTTGTACGGTAAATGAGGTTCTTGTAAACGGAGGCGTCCCAAACTTTGGGGTGGCTGTGTCTTTTTGATTTTAATTTCCCTAAGCTATAGGACCATAAGTGGAAGTGCCCTAGGCTCTGTTGCTTTGTTTTTTAGATGTTTCAGGAAACACCATACACTTCTCCCGAGTGTCTGTTGGCAATTTACATCCCGCCCATCAGCATAACAAGGCTCCCAGTTCTCCATGGCCTGTCCTGCCTTTCTGGATTTTACACTTTTTTCAGATGGCCCTTTTGACCGGGGGGAAGTGAGACTTCATTGTAGTGCAGATTTCCTTTGCAAGCTTGCTTGGTTGGCCAAAAAGGGCGTATGCGTTTTTTCCTGAATATATTCAGGAAAAAACGCATACGCCCTTTTTGGCCAAGTGCATCATTGTGGACGTTCTGCCTCTTTTCCTATGCTTTCAATGCAATTCCAGTCTACCTCCTGAAATCGGTTTCCTGCAATTCTGCCCCGCTTTCAAGTCCTCTTGGCAGCCTTACTTCAGTCTATTTTTGGACGATAGCTGTCATTTATAACTCTGCAGGTTTGTGAATTACAGTGACCCTGAGCTCCTTTCTTCAACTCGCTTTCTTGTGACCTGGCCACAACACCGCAGGATGGCTTCAGGCCCTAATCTGGTTCCGGCACGACACGCTGAGCCTTTGGTTATTTCCTCTTCCTGGTGGGAAATGAGAGTTAAATTTGCCCGTCCAGACACCTCCAGCTAGTCTCTCATTGGTTCTCGCTATTCCTGTTCATCTTCCGCAGAAATTGCAAACTGGGCCAAACAGGAGGTTAAAGGGACTGACTCTCCAAATCGGGAGAGTGTTAGTAAAGCGTCTGGAATGTTGCACCCGAGTACCAGGGTACGAAAACTGAGACATATTTGAACACGTCTCCCGATCACATGGTTGATCATACTGTAGGTTCCATATGCATGTTTTAGCTGAAGGGAGAATACCTTAAACCTGGGTAGTTGAAACCCGTGGAATGGGTACCATGCAATATGACTTCAAAGGGTCTTCATTTGCTCACGAACCTCTCCAATCCTATCACTGCTGCATTTATGCCCCTGTACACATGCTTGATTCTCTTTTGGAGACATAGCAATCCATAGGTTTTAAGATACTTACTAGTCAGGTACATTCTTAGGCGTTTAATATGCGGTGTTGAGTCCATTTCGTTGAGCAAGGAGTAGCTCTTGTCTATTCCATATTTGGCTTAAGGAACTTTATCTGTGCTCATTTCAATCTCTGGTTTTATGCAGCACCCCAACTCACCTTTCCCCTTAAGCAAGCATAAGTTGGTTTTCTAAATTTGAGACCCTGTTCTGTTCTGTAATTCAGTTCCTGTGTAGCCAAGTTTACATTCCGTGTATTACTGATATCTTATGATGTTTCTTTTTCTGTGTGACTTATTTCAGTTAGAATCATCATACCTGAATCCACTCATTGTGCTGCTAAGGGCCTGATGACATAGATTTCATTGCTGAGTGATATTGCTTTGTAAGTAAATACCACAACTTCTTTATCCATTTTTCACTTTCTGCGATGTTGAACTTGTACTGTAAATGAGGTTCTTGTAAACAGAGGCGTCCCAAACTTTGGGGTGGCTGTGTCTTTTTTATTTTAATTTCCCTAAGCTATAGGACCATAAGTGGCAGTGCCCTAGGCTCTGTTGCTTTGTTTTTTAGATGTTTCAGGAAACACCATACACTTCTCCTGTGTGTCTGTTGGTAATTTACACCCCCCCCCCATCAGCATAACAAGGCTCCCAGTTCTCCATGGCCTGTCCTGCCTTTCTGGATTTTACACTTTTTTCAGATGGCCCTTTTGACCGGGGGGAAGTGAGACTTCATTGTAGTGCAGATTTCCTTTGCAAGCTTGCTTGGTTGGCCAAAAAGGGCGTATGCGTTTTTTCCTGAATATATTCAGGAAAAAACGCATACGCCCTTTTTGGCCAAGTGCATCATTGTGGACGTTCTGCCTCTTTTCCTATGCTTTCAATGCAATTCCAGTCTACCTCCTGAAATCGGTTTCCTGCAATTCTGCCCCGCTTTCAAGTCCTCTTGGCAGCCTTACTTCAGTCTATTTTTGGACGATAGCTGTCATTTATAACTCTGCAGGTTTGTGAATTACAGTGCCCCTGACCTCCTTTCTTCAACTCGCTTTCTTGTGACCTGGCCGCAACACCGCAGGATGGCTTCAGGCCCTAATCTGGTTCTGGCACGGCACGTTGAGCCTTTGGTTAATTCCTCTTCCTGGTGGGAAATGAGAGTTAAATTTGCCCATCCAGACACCTCCAGCTAGTCTCTCATTGGTTCTCGCTATTCCTGTTCATCTTCCACAGAAATTGCAAACTGGGCCAAACAGGAGGTTAAAGGGAATGACTCTCCAAGTCGGGAGAGTGTTAGTAAAGCGTCTGGAATGTTGCACCCGAGTACCAGGGTACGAAAACTGAGACATATTTGAACACGTCTCCCGATCACATGGTTGATCATACTCTGGGTTCCACATGCATGTTTTAGCTGAAGGAAGAATACCTAAAACCTGGGTAGTTGAAACCCGTGGAATGGGTACCATGCAATATGACTTCAAAGGGTCTTCATTTGCTCTCCGAACATCTCCAATCCTATCACTGCTGCGTTTATGCCCCTGTACACATGCTTGATTCTCTTTTGGAGACATAGCAATCCATAGGTTTTAAGATACTTACTAGTCAGGTACATTCTTAGGCGTTTAATATGCGGTGTTGAGTCCATTTCGTTGAGCAAGGAGTAGCTCTTGTCTATTCCATATTTGGCTTAAGGAACTTTATCTGTGCTCATTTCAATCTCTGGTTTTATGCAGCACCCCAACTCACCTTTCCCCTTAAGCAAGCATAAGTTGGTTTTCTAAATTTGAGAACCTGTTCTGTTCTGTAATTCAGTTCCTGTGTAGCCAAGTTTACATTCCGTGTATTACTGATATCTTATGATGTTTCTTTTTCTGTGTGACTTATTTCAGTTAGAATCATCGTACCTGAATCCACTCATGATGCTGCTACGGGCCTGATGACATAGATTTCATTGCTGAGTGATACTGCATTGTACGTAAGTACCACAAGTTCTTTATCCATTTTTCACTTTCTGTGATATTGAACTTGTACGGTAAACGAGGTTCTTGTAAACAGAGGCGTCCCAAACTTTGGGGTGGCTGTGTCTTTTTGATTTTAATTTCCCTAAGCTATAGGACCATAAGTGGAAGTGCCCTAGGCTCTGTTGTTTTGTTTTTTAGATGTTTCAGGAAACACCATACACTTCTCCCGAGTGTCTGTTGGCAATTTACATCCCGCCCATCAGCATAACAAGGCTCCCAGTTCTCCATGGCCTGTCCTGCCTTTCTGGATTTTACACTTTTTTCAGATGGCCCTTTTGACCGGGGGGAAGTGAGACTTCATTGTAGTGCAGATTTCCTTTGCAAGTTTGCTTGGTTGGCCAAAAAGGGCGTATGCGTTTTTTCCTGAATATATTCAGGAAAAAACGCATACGCCCTTTTTGGCCAAGTGCATCATTGTGGACGTTCTGCCTCTTTTCCTATGCTTTCAATGCAATTCCAGTCTACCTCCTGAAATCGGTTTCCTGCAATTCTGCCCCGCTTTCAAGTCCTCTTGGCAGCCTTACTTCAGTCTATTTTTGGACGATAGCTGTCATTTATAACTCTGCAGGTTTGTGAATTACAGTGACCCTGAGCTCCTTTCTTCAACTCGCTTTCTTGTGACCTGGCCGCAACACCGCAGGATGGCTTCAGGCCCTAATCTGGTTCCGGCCCGGCATGCTGAGCCTTTGGTTAATTCCTCTTCCTGGTGGGAAATGAGAGTTAAATTTGCCCGTCCAGACACCTGCAGCTAGCCTCTCATTGGTTCTCGCTATTCCTGTTCATCTTCCGCAGAAATTGCAAACTGGGCCAAACAGGAGGTTAAAGGCGCTGACTCTCCAAGTGGGGAGAGTGTTAGTAAAGCGTCTGGAATGTTGCACCCGAGTACCAGGGGAGGAAAACTGAGACATATTTGAACACGTCTCCCGATCACATGGTTGATCATACTCTGGGTTCCACATGCATGTTTTAGCTGAAGGAAGAATACCTAAAACCTGGGTAGTTGAAACCCGTGGAATGGGTACCATGCAATATGACTTCAAAGGTCTTCATTTGCTCACCGAACCTCTCCAATCCTATCACTGCTGCGTTTATGCCCCTGTACACATGCTTGATTCTCTTTCGGAGACATAGCAATCCCTAGGTTTTAAGATACTTACTAGTCTGGTACATTCTTAGGCATTTAATATGCGGTGTTTAGTCCATTTCTTTGAGCAAGGAGTAGCTCTTGTCTATTCCATATTTGGCTTAAGGAACTTTATCTGTGCTCATTTCAATCTCTGGTTTTATGCAGCACCCCAACTCACCTTTACCCTTAAGCAAGCATAAGTTGGTTTTCTAAATTTGAGACCCTGTTCTGTTCTGTAATTCAGTTCCTGTGTAGCCAAGTTTACATTCCGTGTATTACTGATATCTTATGATGTTTCTTTTTCTGTGTGACTTATTTCAGTTAGAATCATCATACCTGAATCCACTCATTGTGCTGCTAAGGGCCTGATGACACAGATTTCATTGCTGAGTGATATTGCTTTGTAAGTAAATACCACAACTTTTTTATCCATTTTTCACTTTCTGCGATGTTGAACTTGTACTGTAAACGAGGTTCTTGTAAACAGAGCCGTTCGAAACTTTGGGGTGGCTGTGTCTTTTTGATTTTAATTTCCCTAAGCTATAGGACCATAAGTGGAAGTGCCCTAGGCTCTGTTGCTTTGTTTTTTAGATGTTTCAGGAAATACCATACACTTCTCCCGAGTGTCTGTTGGCAATTTACATCCCGCCCATCAGCATAACAAGGCTCCCAGTTCTCCATGGCCTGTCCTGCCTTTCTGGATTTTACACTTTTTTCAGATGGCCCTTTTGACCGGGGGGAAGTGAGACTTCATTGTAGTGCAGATTTCCTTTGCAAGCTTGCTTGGTTGGCCAAAAAGGGCGTATGCGTTTTTTCCTGAATATATTCAGGAAAAAACGCATACGCCCTTTTTGGCCAAGTGCATCATTGTGGACGTTCTGCCTCTTTTCCTATGCTTTCAAAGCAATTCCAGTTTACCTCCTGAAATGGGTTCCCTGCAATTCTGCCCCGCTTTCATGTCCTCTTGGCAGCCTTACTTCAGTCTATTTTTGGACGATAGCTGTCATTTATAACTCTGCAGGTTTGTGAATTACAGTGCCCCTGAGCTCCTTTCTTCAACTCGCTTTCTTGTGACCTGGCCGCAACACCGCAGGATGGCTTCAGACCCTAATCTGGTTCCGGCCCGGCATGCTGAGCCTTTGGTTAATTCCTCTTCCTGGTGGGAAATGAGAGTTAAATTTGCCCGTCCAGACACCTGCAGCTAGCCTCTCATTGGTTCTCGCTATTCCTGTTCATCTTCCGCAGAAATTGCAAACTGGGCCAAACAGGAGGTTAAAGGCGCTGACTCTCCAAGTGGGGAGAGTGTTAGTAAAGCGTCTGGAATGTTGCACCCGAGTACCAGGGGAGGAAAACTGAGACATATTTGAACACGTCTCCCGATCACATGGTTGATCATACTCTGGGTTCCACATGCATGTTTTAGCTGAAGGAAGAATACCTAAAACCTGGGTAGTTGAAACCCGTGGAATGGGTACCATGCAATATGACTTCAAAGGGTCTTCATTTGCTCACCGAACCTCTCCAATCCTATCACTGCTGCGTTTATGCCCCTGTACACATGCTTGATTCTCTTTCGGAGACATAGCAATCCCTAGGTTTTAAGATACTTACTAGTCAGGTACATTCTTAGGCGTTTAATATGGGGTGTTGAGTCCATTTCTTTGAGCAAGGAGTAGCTCTTGTCTATTCCATATTTTGCTTAAGGAACTTTATCTGTGCTCATTTCAATCTCTGGTTTTATGCAGCACCCCAACTCACCTTTCCCCTTAAGCAAGCATAAGTTGGTTTTCTAAATTTGAGACCCTGTTCTGTTCTGTAATTCAGTTCCTGTGTAGCCAAGTTTACATTCCGTGTATTACTGATATCTTATGATGTTTCTTTTTCTGTGTGACTTATTTCAGTTAGAATCATCGTACCTGAATCCACTCATTATGCTGCTACGGGCCTGATGACATAGATTTCATTGCTGAGTGATACTGCATTGTACGTAAGTACCACAAGTTCTTTATCCATTTTTCACTTTCTGTGATATTGAACTTGTACGGTAAACGAGGTTCTTGTAAACAGAGGCGTCCCAAACTTTGGGGTGGCTGTGTCTTTTTGATTTTAATTTCCCTAAGCTATAGGACCATAAGTGGCAGTGCCCTAGGCTCTGTTGCTTTGTTTTTTAGATGTTTCAGGAAACACCATACACTTCTCCCGAGTGTCTGTTGGCAATTTACATCCCGCCCATCAGCATAACAAGGCTCCCAGTTCTCCATGGCCTGTCCTGCCTTTCTGGATTTTACACTTTTTTCAGATGGCCCTTTTGACCGGGGGGAAGTGAGACTTCATTGTAGTGCAGATTTCCTTTGCAAGCTTGCTTGGTTGGCCAAAAAGGGCGTATGCGTTTTTTCCTGAATATATTCAGGAAAAAACGCATACGCCCTTTTTGGCCAAGTGCATCATTGTGGACGTTCTGCCTCTTTTCCTATGCTTTCAATGCAATTCCAGTCTACCTCATGAAATCGGTTTCCTGCAATTCTGCCCCGCTTTCAAGTCCTCTTGGCAGCCTTACTTCAGTCTATTTTTGGACGATAGCTGTCATTTATAACTCTGCAGGTTTGTGAATTACAGTGCCCCTGAGCTCCTTTCTTCAACTCGCTTTCTTGTGACCTGGCCGCAACACCGCAGGATGTCTTCAGACCCTAATCTGGTTCCGGCACGGCATGCTGAGCCTTTGGTTAATTCCTCTTCCTGGTGGGAAATGAGAGTTAAATTTGCCCGTTCAGACACCTCCAGCTAGTCTCTCATTGGTTCTCGCTATTCCTGTTCATCTTCCGCAGAAATTGCAAACTGGGCCAAACAGGAGGTTAAAGGGACTGGCTCTCCAAGTCGGGAGAGTGTTAGTAAAGCGTCTGGAATGTTGCACCCGAGTAACAGCATACGACAACTGAGACATATTTGAACACGTCTCCCGATCACATGGTTGATCATACTCTAGGTTCCACATGCATGTTTTAGCTGAAGGAAGAATACCTTAAACCTGGGTAGTTGAAACCCGTGGAATGGGTACCATGCAATATGACTTCAAAGGGTCTTCATTTGCTCACCGAACCTCTCCAGTCCTATCACTGCTGCGTTTATGCCCCTGTACACATGCTTGATTCTCTTTCGGAGACATAACAAACCATAGGTTTTAAGATACTTACTAGTCAGGTACATTCTTAGGCGTTTAATATGCGGTGTTGAGTCCATTTCGTTGAGCAAGGAGTAGCTCTTGTCTATCCCATATTTGGCTTAAGGAACTTTATCTGTGCTCATTTCAATCTCTGGTTTTATGCAGCACCCCAACTCACCTTTACCCTTAAGCAAACATAAGTTGGTTTTCTGAATTTGAGACCCTGTTCTGTTCTGTAATTCAGTTCCTGTGTAGCCAAGTTTACATTCCGTGTATTACTGATATCTTATGATGTTTCTTTTTCTGTGTGACTTATTTCAGTTAGAATCATCATACCTGAATCCACTCATTGTGCTGCTAAGGGCCTGATGACATAGATTTCATTGCTGAGTGATATTGCTTTGTAAGTGAATACCACAACTTCTTTATCCATTTTTCACTTTCTGCGATGTTGAACTTGTACTGTAAACGAGGTTCTTGTAAACAGAGCCGTTCCAAACTTTGGGGTGGCTGTGTCTTTTTGATTTTAATTTCCCTAAGCTATAGGACCATAAGTGGAAGTGCCCTAGGTTCTGTTGCTTCGTTTTGTAGATGTTTCAGGAAACACCATACACTTCTCCCGAGTGGTTGTTGGCAATTTACATCCCGCCCATCAGCATAACAAGGCTCCCAGTTCTCCATGGCCTGTCCTGCCTTTCTGGATTTTACACTTTTTTCAGATGGCCCTTTTGACCGGGGGGAAGTGAGACTTCATTGTAGTGCAGATTTCCTTTGCAAGCTTGCTTGGTTGGCCAAAAAGGGCGTATGCGTTTATTCCTGAATATATTCAGGAAAAAACGCATACGCCCTTTTTGGCCAAGTGCATCATTGTGGACGTTCTGCCTCTTTTCCTATGCTTTCAATGCAATTCCAGTCTACCTCCTGAAATGGGTTTCCTGCAATTCTGCCCCGCTTTCAAGTCCTCTTGGCAGCCTTACTTCAGTCTATTTTTGGACGATAGCTGTCATTTATCACTCTGCAGGTTTGTGAATTACAGTGCCCCTGAGCTCCTTTCTTCAACTCGCTTTCTTGTGACCTGGCCGCAACACCGCAGGATGTCTTCAGGCCCTAATCTGGTTCTGGCACGGCACGCTGAGCCTTTGGTTAATTCCTCTTCCTGGTGGGAAATGAGAGTTAAATTTGCCCATCCAGACACCTCCAGCTAGTCTCTCATTGGTTCTCGCTATTCCTGTTCATCTTCCACAGAAATTGCAAACTGGGCCAAAGAGGAGGTTAAAGGGACTGACTCTCCAAGTGGGGAGAGTGTTAGTAAAGCGTCTGGAATGTTGCACCCGAGTACCAGGGTACGAAAACTGAGACATATTTGAACACGTCTCCCGATCACATCGTTGATCATACTCTAGGTTCCACATGCATGTTTTAGCTGAAGGAAGAATACCTTAAACCTGGGTAGTTGAAACCCGTGGAATGGGTACCATGCAATATGACTTCAAAGGGTCTTCATTTGCTCACGAACCTCTCCAATCCTATCACTGCTGCGTTTATGCCCCTGTACACATGCTTGATTCTCTTTCGGAGACATAGCAATCCATAGGTTTTAAGATACTTACTAGTCAGGTACATTCTTAGGCGTTTAATATGCGGTGTTGAGTCCATTTCGTTGAGCAAGGAGTAGCTCTTGTCTATTCCATATTTGGCTTAAGGAACTTTATCTGTGCTCATTTCAATCTCTGGTTTTATGCAGCACCCCAACTCACCTTTACCCTTAAGCAAGCATAAGTTGGTTTTCTAAATTTGAGACCCTGTTCTGTTCTGTAATTCAGTTCCTGTGTAGCCAAGTTTCCATTCCGTGTATTAGTGATATCTTATGATGTTTCTTTTTCTGTGTGACTTATTTCAGTTAGAATCATCATACCTGAATCCACTCATTGTGCTGCTAAGGGCCTGATGACATAGATTTCATTGCTGAGTGTTATTGCTTTGTAAGTAAATACCACAGCTTCTTTATCCATTTTTCATTTTCT
The DNA here is from genome assembly GCF_951394435.1 of Stenella coeruleoalba. Lineage (NCBI taxonomy): Eukaryota > Metazoa > Chordata > Mammalia > Artiodactyla > Delphinidae > Stenella > Stenella coeruleoalba. The sequence goes on along the minus strand of NW_027645889.1, from coordinate 902,503 downwards.
GCGATGTTGAACTTGTACTATAAACGAGGTTCTTGTAAACAGAGCCGTCCCAAACATTGGGGTGGCTGTGTCTTTTTGATTTTAATTTCCCTAAGCTATAGGAGCATAAGTGGAAGTGCCCTAGGCTCTGTTGCTTTGTTTTTTAGATGTTTCAGGAAACACCATACACTTCTCCCAAGTGTCTGTTGGCAATTTACATCCCACCCATCAGCATAACAAGGCTCCCAGTTCTCCATGGCCTGTCCTGCCTTTCTGGATTTTACACTTTTTTCAGATGGCCCTTTTGACCGGGGGGAAGTGAGACTTCATTGTAGTGCAGATTTCCTTTGCAAGCTTGCTTGGTTGGCCAAAAAGGGCGTATGCGTTTTTTCCTGAATATATTCAGGAAAAAACGCATACGCCCTTTTTGGCCAAGTGCATCATTGTGGACGTTCTGCCTCTTTTCCTATGCTTTCAATGCAATTCCAGTCTACCTCCTGAAATCGGTTTCCTGCAATTCTGCCCCGCTTTCAAGTCCTCTTGGCAGCCTTACTTCAGTCTATTTTTGGACGATAGCTGTCATTTATAACTCTGCAGGTTTGTGAATTACAGTGTCCCTGAGCTCCTTTCTTCAACTTGCTTTCTTGTGACCTGGCCGCAACACCGCAGGATGGCTTCAGGCCCTAATCTGGTTCCGGCCCGGCATGCTGAGCCTTTGGTTATTTCCTCTTCCTGGTGGGAAATGAGAGTTAAATTTGCCCGTGCAGACACCTCCAGCTAGTCTCTCATTGGTTCTCGCTATTCCTGTTCATCTTCCGCAGAAATTGCAAACTGGGCCAAACAGGAGGTTAAAGGCGCTGACTCTCCAAGTGGGGAGAGTGTTAGTAAAGCGTCTGGAATGTTGCACCCGAGTACCAGGGGAGGAAAACTGAGACATATTTGAACACGTCTCCCGTTCACATGGTTGATCATACTTGGGTTCCACATGCATGTTTTAGCTGAAGGAAGAATACCTTAAACCTGGAGAGTTGAGACCCGTGTAATGGGTACCATGCAATATGACTTCAAAGGGTCTTCATTTGCTCACCGAACCTCTCCAATCCTATCACTGCTGCGGTTATGCCCCTGTACACATGCTTGATTCTCTTTCGGAGACATAGCAATCCATAGGTTTTAAGATACTTACTAGTCAGGTACATTCTTAGGCGTTTAATATGCGGTGTTGAGTCCATTTCGTTGAGCAAGGAGTAGCTCTTGTCTATTCCATATTTGACTTAAGGAACTTTATCTGTGCTCATTTCAATCTCTGGTTTTATGCAGCACCCCAACTCACCTTTACCCTTAAGCAAGCATTAGTTGGTTTTCTAAATTTGAGACCCTGTTCTGTTCTGTAATTCAGTTCCTGTGTAGCCAAGTTTACATTCCGTGTATTACTGATATCTTATGATGTTTCTTTTTCTGTGTGACTTATTTCAGTTAGAATCATCATACCTGAATCCACTCATTGTGCTGCTAAGGGCCTGATGACATAGATTTCATTGCTGAGTGATATTGCTTTGTAAGTAAATACCACAACTTCTTTATCCATTTTTCACTTTCTGCGATGTTGAACTTGTACTGTAAATGAGGTTCTTGTAAACAGAGGCGTCCCAAACTTTGGAGTGGCTGTGTCTTTCTGATTTTAATTTCCCTAAGCTATAGTGCCATAAGTGGCAGTGCCCTAGGCTCTGTTGCTTTGTTTTTTAGATGTTTCAAGAAACATCATACACTTCTCCTGAGTGGTTGTTGACAATTTACATCCCGCCCATCAGCATAACAAGGCTCCCAGTTCTCCATGGCCTGTCCTGCCTTTCTGGATTTTACACTTTTTTCAGATGGCCCTTTTGACCGGGGGGAACTGAGACTTCATTGTAGTGCAGATTTCCTTTGCAAGCTTGGTTGGTTGGCCAAAAAGTGCGTATGCGTTTTTTCCTGAATATATTCAGGAAAAAACGCATACGCCCTTTTTGGCCAAGTGCATCATTGTGGACGTTCTGCCTCTTTTCCTATGCTTTCAATGCAATTTCAGTCTACCTCCTGAAATCGGTTTCCTGCAATTCTGCCCCGCTTTCAAGTCCTCTTGGCAGCCTTACTTCAGTCTATTTTTGGACGATAGCTGTCATTTATAACTCTGCAGGTTTGTGAATTACAGTGCCCCTGAGCTCCTTTCTTCAACTCGCTTTCTTGTGACCTGGCCGCAACACCGCAGGATGGTTTCAGGCCCTAATCTGGTTCTGGCACGGCACGCTGAGCCTTTGGTTATTTCCTCCTCCTGGTGGGAAATGAGAGTTAAATTAGCCCGTCCAGACACCTCCAGCTAGCCTCTCATTGGTTCTCGCTATTCCTGTTCATCTTCCACAGAAATTGCAAACTGTGCCAAACAGGAGGTTAAAGGCGCTGACTCTCCAAGTGGGGAGAGTGTTAGTAAAGCGTCTGGAATGTTGCACCCGAGTACCAGGGGAGGAAAACTGAGACATATTTGAACACGTCTCCCGATCACATCGTTGATCATACTCTGGGTTCCACATGCATGTTTTAGCTGAAGGAAGAATACCTAAAACCTGGGTAGTTGAAACCCGTGGAATGGGTACCATGCAATATGACTTCAAAGGGTCTTCATTTGCTCACCGAACCTCTCCAATCCTATCACTGCTGCGTTTATGCCCCTGTACACATGCTTGATTCTCTTTCGGAGACATAGCAATCCATAGGTTTTAAGATACTTACTAGTCAGGTACATTCTTAGGCGTTTAATATGCAGTGTTGAGTCCATTTCGTTGAGCAAGGAGTAGCTCTTGTCTATTCCATATTTGGCTTAAGGAACTTTATCTGTGCTCATTTCAATCTCTGGTTTTATGCAGCACCCCAACTCACCTTTACCCTTAAGCAAGCATAAGTTGGTTTTCTAAATTTGAGACCCTGTTCTGTTCTGTAATTCAGTTCCTGTGTAGCCAAGTTTCCATTCCGTGTATTAGTGATATCTTATGATGTTTCTTTTTCTGTGTGACTTATTTCAGTTAGAATCATCATACCTGAATCCACTCATTGTGCTGCTAAGGGCCTGATGACATAGATTTCATTGATGAGTGTTATTGCTTTGTAAGTAAATACCACAGCTTCTTTATCCATTTTTCATTTTCTGCGATGTTGAACTTGTACTGTAAACGAGGTTCTTGTAAACAGAGCCGTCCCAAACATTGGGGTGGCTGTGTCTTTTTGATTTTAATTTCCCTAAGCTATAGGACCATAAGTGGAAGTGCCCTAGGCTCTGTTGCTTTGTTTTTTAGATGTTTCAGGAAACACCATACACTTCTCCCAAGTGTCTGTTGGCAATTTACATCCCACCCATCAGCATAACAAGGCTCCCAGTTCTCCATGGCCTGTCCTGCCTTTCTGGATTTTACACTTTTTTCAGATGGCCCTTTTGACCGGGGGGAAGTGAGACTTCATTGTAGTGCAGATTTCCTTTGCAAGCTTGCTTCGTTGGCCAAAAAGGGCGTATGCGTTTTTTCCTGAATATATTCAGGAAAAAACGCATACGCCCTTTTTGGCCAAGTGCATCATTGTGGACGTTCTGCCTCTTTTCCTATGCTTTCAATGCAATTCCAGTCTACCTCCTGAAATCGGTTTCCTGCAATTCTGCCCCGCTTTCAAGTCCTCTTGGCAGCCTTACTTCAGTCTATTTTTGGACGATAGCTGTCATTTATAACTCTGCAGGTTTGTGAATTACAGTGCCCCTGAGCTCCTTTCTTCAAATCGCTTTCTTTTGAGCTGGCCGCAACACCGCAGGATGGCTTCAGGCCCTAATCTGGTTCTGGCACGGCTGCTGAGCCTTTGGTTAATTCCTCTTCCTGGTGGGAAATGAGAGTTAAATTTGCCCATCCAGACACCTCCAGGTAGTCTCTCATTGATTCTCGCTATTCCTGTTCATCTTCCGCAGAAATTGCAAACTGGGCCAAACAGGAGGTTAAAGGGACTGACTCTCCAAGTGGGGAGAGTGTTAGTAAGCGTCTGGAATGTTGCACCCAGTACCAGGGTACGAAAACTGAGACATATTTGAACACGTCTCCCGATCACATGGTTGATCATACTCTAGGTTCCACATGCATGTTTTAGCTGAAGGAAGAATACCTTAAACCTGGGTAGTTGAAACCCGTGGAATGGGTACCATGCAATATGACTTCAAAGGGTCTTCATTTGCTCACCGAACCTCTCCAATCCTATCACTGCTGCGTTTATGCCCCTGTACACATGCTTGATTCTCTTTTGGAGACATAGCAATCCATAGGTTTTAAGATACTTACTAGTCAGGTACATTCTTAGGCATTTAATATGCGATGTTGAGTGCATTTCGTTGAGCAAGGAGTAGCTCTGGTCTATTCCATATTTGACTTAAGGAACTTTATCTGTGCTCATTTCAATCTCTGGTTTTATGCAGCACCCCAACTCACCTTTACCCTTAAGCAAGCATAAGTTGGTTTTCTAAATTTGAGACCCTGTTCTGTTCTGTAATTCAGTTCCTGTGTAGCCAAGTTTACATTCCGTGTATTACTGATATCTTATGATGTTTCTTTTTCTGTGTGACTTACTTCAGTTAGAATCATCATACCTGAATCCACTCATTGTGCTGCTAAGGGCCTGATGACACAGATTTCATTGCTGAGTGATATTGCTTTGTAAGTAAATACCACAACTTCTTTATCCATTTTTCACTTTCTGCGATGTTGAACTTGTACTGTAAACGAGGTTCTTGTAAACACAGCCGTTCCAAACTTCGGGGTGGCTGTGTCTTTTTGATTTTAATTTCCCTAAGCTATAGGACAATAAGTGGAAGTGCCCTAGGTTCTGTTGCTTTGTTTTTTAGATGTTTCAGGAAACACCATACACTTCTCCCGAGTGGTTGCTGGCAATTTACATCCCGCCCATCAGCATAACAAGGCTCCCAGTTCTCCATGGCCTGTCCTGCCTTTCTGGATTTTACACTTTTTTCAGATGGCCCTTTTGACCGGGGGGAAGTGAGACTTCATTGTAGTGCAGATTTCCTTTGCAAGCTTGCTTGGTTGGCCAAAAAGGGCGTATGCGTTTTTTCCTGAATATATTCAGGAAAAAACGCATACGCCCATTTTGGCCAAGTGCATCATTGTGGACGTTCTGCCTCTTTTCCTATGCTTTCAATGCAATTCCAGTCTACCTCCTGAAATCGGTTTCCTGCAATTCTGCCCCGCTTTCAAGTCCTCTTGGCAGCCTTACTTCAGTCTATTTTTGGACGATAGCTGTCATTTATAACTCTGCAGGTTTGTGAATTACAGTGCCCCTGAGCTCCTTTCTTCAACTCGCTTTCTTTTGAGCTGGCCGCAACACCGCAGGATGGCTTCAGGCCCTAATCTGGTTCCGGTACGGCACGCTGAGCCTTTAGTTATTTCCTCTTCCTGGTGGGAAATGAGAGTTAAATTTGCCCGTCCAGACACCTCCAGCTAGCCTCTCATTGGTTCTCGCTATTCCTGTTCATCTTCCGCAGAAATTGCAAACCGGGCCAAACAGGAGGTTAAAGGGACTGACTCTCCAAGTGAGGAGAGTGTTAGTAAAGCGTCTGGAATGTTGCACCCGAGTACCAGGGGAGGAAAACTGAGACATATTTGAACACGTCTCCCGTTCACATGGTTGATCATACTTGGGTTCCACATGCATGTTTTAGCTGAAGGAAGAATACCTTAAACCTGGAGAGTTGAGACCCGTGTAATGGGTACCATGCAATATGACTTCAAAGGGTCTTCATTTGCTCACCGAACCTCTCCAATCCTATCACTGCTGCGTTTATGCCCCTGTACACATGCTTGATTCTCTTTCGGAGACATAGCAATCTATAGGTTTTACGATACTTACTAGTCAGGTACATTCTTAGGCGTTTAATATGCGGTGTTGAGTCCATTTCGTTGAGCAAGGAGTAGCTCTTGTCTATTCCATATTTGACTTAAGGAACTTTATCTGTGCTCATTTCAATCTCTGGTTTTATGCAGCACCCCAACTCACCTTTACCCTTAAGCAAGCATAAGTTGGTTTTCTAAATTTGAGACCCTGTTCTGTTCTGTAATTCAGTTCCTGTGTAGCCAAGTTTACATTCCGTGTATTACTGATATCTTATGATGTTTCTTTTTCTGTGTGACTTACTTCAGTTAGAATCATCATACCTGAATCCACTCATTGTGCTGCTAAGGGCCTGATGACACAGATTTCATTGCTGAGTGATATTGCTTTGTAAGTAAATACCACAACTTCTTTATCCATTTTTCACTTTCTGCGATGTTGAACTTGTACTGTAAACGAGGTTCTTGTAAACAGAGGCGTCCCAAACTTTGGGGTGGCTGTGTCTTTTTGATTTTAAATTCCCTAAGCTATAGGACCATAAGTGGCAGTGCCCTAGGCTCTGTTGCTTTGTTTTTTAGATGTTTCAGGAAACACCATACACTTCTCCCGAGTGTCTGTTGGCAATTTACATCCCGCCCATCAGCATAACAAGGCTCCCAGTTCTCCATGGCCTGTCCTGCCTTTCTGGATTTTACACTTTTTTCAGATGGCCCTTTTGACCGGGGGGAAGTGAGACTTCATTGCAGTGCAGATTTCCTTTGCAAGCTTGCTTGGTTGGCCAAAAAGGGCGTATGCGTTTTTTCCTGAATATATTCAGGAAAAAACGCATACGCCCTTTTTGGCCAAGTGCATCATTGTGGACGTTCTGCCTCTTTTCCTATGCTTTCAATGCAATTTCAGTCTACCTCCTGAAATCGGTTTCCTGCAATTCTGCCCCGCTTTCAAGTCCTCTTGGCAGCCTTACTTCAGTCTATTTTTGACCGATAGCTGTCATTTATAACTCTGCAGGTTTGTGAATTACAGTGCCCCTGAGCTCCTTTCTTCAACTTGCTTTCTTGTGACCTGGCCGCAACACCGCAGGATGGCTTCAGGCCCTAATCTGGTTCTGGCATGGCACGCTGACCTTTGGTTATTTCCTCCTCCTGGTGGGAAATGAGAGTTAAATTTGCCCGTCCAGACACCTCCAGCTAGCCTCTCATTGGTTCTCGCTATTCCTGTTCATCTTCCGCAGAAATTGCAAACTGGGCCAAACAGGAGGTTAAAGGCGCTGACTCTCCAAGTGGGGAGAGTGTTAGTAAAGCGTCTGGAATGTTGCACCCGAGTACCAGGGGAGGAAAACTGAGACATATTTGAACACGTCTCCCGATCACATGGTTGATCATACTCTGGGTTCCACATGCATGTTTTAGCTGAAGGAAGAATACCTAAAACCTGGGTAGTTGAAACCCCTGGAATGGGTACCATGCAATATGACTTTAAAGGGTCTTCATTTGCTCACCGAACCTCTCCAATCCTATCACTGCTGCGTTTATGCCCCTGTACACATGCTTGATTCTCTTTCGGAGATATAGCAATCTATAGGTTTTAAGATACTTACTAGTCGGGTACATTCTTAGGCGTTTAATATGCGGTGTTGAGTCCATTTCGTTGAGCAAGGAGTAGCTCTTGTCTATTCCATATTTGGCATAAGGAACTTTATCTGTGCTCATTTCAATCTCTGGTTTTATGCAGCACCCCAACTCACCTTTCCCCTTAAGCAAGCATAAGTTGGTTTTCTAAATTTGAGACCCTGTTCTGTTCTGTAATTCAGTTCCTGTGTAGCCAAGTTTACATTCCGTGTATTACTGATATCTTATGATGTTTCTTTTTCTGTGTGACTTATTTCAGTTAGAATCATCATACCTGAATCCACTCATTGTGCTGCTAAGGGCCTGATGACACAGATTTCATTGCTGAGTGATATTGCTTTGTAAGTAAATACCACAACTTCTTTATCCATTTTTCACTTTCTGCGATGTTGAACTTGTACTGCAAACGAGGTTCTTGTAAACAGAGCCGTTCCAAACTTTGGGGTGGCTGTGTCTTTTTGATTTTAATTTCCCTAAGCTATAGGAACATAAGTGGAAGTGCCCTAGGTTCTGTTGCTTTGTTTTTTAGATGTTTCAGGAAACACCATACACTTCTCCGGAGTGGTTGTTGGCAATTTACATCCCGCACATCAGCATAACAAGGCTCCCAGTTCTCCATGGCCTGTCCTGCCTTTCTGGATTTTACACTTTTTTCAGATGGCCCTTTTGACCGGGGGGAAGTGAGACTTCATTGCAGTGCAGATTTCCTTTGCAAGCTTGCTTGGTTGGCCAAAAAGGGCGTATGCGTTTTTTCCTGAATATATTCAGGAAAAAACGCATACGCCCTTTTTGGCCAAGTGCATCATTGTGGACGTTCTGCCTCTTTTGTATGCTTTCAATGCAATTCCAGTCTACATCCTGAAATCGGTTTCCTGCAATTCTGCCCCGCTTTCAAGTCCTCTTGGCAGCCTTACTTCAGTCTATTTTTGGACGATAGCTGTCATTTATAACTCTGCAGGTTTGTGAATTACAGTGCCCCTGAGCTCCTTTCTTCAACTCGCTTTCTTGTGACCTGGCCGCAACACCGCAGGATGGCTTCAGGCCCTAATCTGGTTCTGGCACGGCACGCTGAGCCTTTGGTTATTTCCTCCTCCTGGTGGGAAATGAGAGTTAAATTAGCCCGTCCAGACACCTCCAGCTAGCCTCTCATTGGTTCTCGCTATTCCTGTTCATCTTCCACAGAAATTGCAAACTGTGCCAAACAGGAGGTTAAAGGCGCTGACTCTCCAAGTGGGGAGAGTGTTAGTAAAGCGTCTGGAATGTTGCACCCGAGTACCAGGGTACGAAAACTGAGACATATTTGAACACGTCTCCCGATCACATGGTTGATCATACTTGGGTTCCACATGCATGTTTTAGCTGAAGGAACAATACCTAAAACCTGGGTAGTTGAAACCCGTGGAATGGGTACCATGCAATATGACTTCAAAGGGTCTTCATTTGCTCACCGAACCTCTCCAATCCTATCACTGCTGCGTTTATGCCCCTGTACACATGCTTGATTCTCTTTCGGAGACATAGCAATCCATAGGTTTTTAAGATACTTACTAGTCAGGTACATTCTTAGGCGTTTAATATGCGGTGTTGAGTCCATTTCGTTGAGCAAGGAGTAGCTCTTGTCTATTCCATATTTGACTTAAGGAACTTTATCTGTGCTCATTTCAATCTCTGGTTTTATGCAGCACCCCAACTCACCTTTACCCTTAAGCAAGCATAAGTTGGTTTTCTAAATTTGAGACCCTGTTCTGTTCTGTAATTCAGTTCCTGTGTAGCCAAGTTTACATTCCGTGTATTACTGATATCTTATGATGTTTCTTTTTCTGTGTGACTTACTTCAGTTAGAATCATCATACCTGAATCCACTCATTGTGCTGCTAAGGGCCTGATGACACAGATTTCATTGCTGAGTGATATTGCTTTGTAAGTAAATACCACAACTTCTTTATCCATTTTTCACTTTCTGCGATGTTGAACTTGTACTGTAAACGAGGTTCTTGTAAACAGAGGCGTCCCAAACTTTGGGGTGGCTGTGTCTTTTTGATTTTAAATTCCCTAAGCTATAGGACCATAAGTGGCAGTGCCCTAGGCTCTGTTGCTTTGTTTTTTAGATGTTTCAGGAAACACCATACACTTCTCCCGAGTGTCTGTTGGCAATTTACATCCCGCCCATCAGCATAACAAGGCTCCCAGTTCTCCATGGCCTGTCCTGCCTTTCTGGATTTTACACTTTTTTCAGATGGCCCTTTTGACCGGGGGGAAGTGAGACTTCATTGTAGTGCAGATTTCCTTTGCAAGCTTGCTTGGTTGGCCAAAAAGGGCGTATGCGTTTTTTCCTGAATATATTCAGGAAAAAACGCATACGCCCTTTTTGGCCAAGTGCATCATTGTGGACGTTCTGCCTCTTTTCCTATGCTTTCAATGCAATTCCAGTCTACCTCCTGAAATCGGTTTCCTGCAATTCTGCCCCGCTTTCAAGTCCTCTTGGCAGCCTTACTTCAGTCTCTTTTTGGACGATAACTGTCATTTATAACTCTGCAGGTTTGTGAATTACAGTGCCCCTGAGCTCCTTTCTTCAACTCGCTTTCTTATGACCTGGCCGCAACACCGCAGGATGTCTTCAGGCCCTAATCTGGTTCTGGCACGGCACGCTGAGCCTTTGGTTGATTCGTCTTCCTGGTGGGAAATGAGAGTTAAATTTGCCCATCCAGACACCTCCAGCTAGTCTCTCATTGGTTCTCGCTATTCCTGTTCATCTTCCATAGAAATTGCAAACTGGGCCAAAGAGGAGGTTAAAGGGACTGACTCTCCAAGTGGGGAGAGTGTTAGTAAAGCGTCTGGAATGTTGCACCCGAGTACCAGGGTACGAAAACTGAGACATATTTGAACACGTCTCCCGATCACATGGTTGATCATACTTGGGTTCCACATGCATGTTTTAGCTGAAGGACGAATACCTTAAACCTGGAGAGTTGAGACCCTTGTAATGGGAACCATGCAATATGACTTCAAAGGGTCTTCATTTGCTCACCGAACCTCTCCAATCCTATCACTGCTGCGTTTATGACCCTGTACACATGCTTGATTCTCTTTTGGAGACATAGCAATCCATAGGTTTTACGATACTTACTAGTCAGGTACATTCTTAGGCGTTTAATATGCGGTGTTGAGTCCCTTTCGTTGAGCAAGGAGTAGCTCTTGTCTATTCCATATTTGACTTAAGGAACTTTATCTGTGCTCATTTCAATCTCTGGTTTTATGCAGCACCCCAACTCACCTTTACTCTTAAGCAAGCATAAGTTGGTTTTCTAAATTTGAGACCCTGTTCTGTTCTGTAATTCAGTTCCTGTGTAGCCAAGTTTACATTCCGTGTATTACTGATATCTTATGATGTTTCTTTTTCTGTGTGACTTATTTCAGTTAGAATCATCATACCTGAATCCACTCATTGTGATGCTAAGGGCCTGATGACATAGATTTCATTGCTGAGTGATATTGCTTTGTAAGTAAATACCACAACTTCTTTATCCATTTTTCACTTTCTGCGATGTTGAACTTGTACTGTAAACGAGGTTCTTGTAAACAGAGGCGTCCCAAACTTTGGGGTGGCTGTGTCTTTTTGATTTTAATTTCCCTAAGCTATAGGACCATAAGTGGCAGTGCCCTAGGCTCTGTTGCTTTGTTTTTTAGATGTTTCAGGAAACACCATACACTTCTCCCGAGTGTCTGTTGGCAATTTACATCCCGCCCATCAGCATAACAAGGCTCCCAGTTCTCCATGGCCTGTCCTGCCTTTCTGGATTTTACACTTTTTTCAGATGGCCCTTTTGACCGGGGGGAAGTGAGACTTCATTGCAGTGCAGATTTCCTTTGCAAGCTTGCTTGGTTGGCCAAAAAGGGCGTATGCGTTTTTTCCTGAATATATTCAGGAAAAAACGCATACGCCCTTTTTGGCCAAGTGCATCATTGTGGACGTTCTGCCTCTTTTCCTATGCTTTCAATGCAATTTCAGTCTACCTCCTGAAATCGGTTTCCTGCAATTCTGCCCCGCTTTCAAGTCCTCTTGGCAGCCTTACTTCAGTGTCTTTTTGACCGATAGCTGTCATTTATCACTCTGCAGGTTTGTGAATTACAGTGCCCCTGAGCTCCTTTCTTCAACTCGCTTTCTTTTGAGCTGGCCGCAACACCGCAGGATGGCTTCAGGCCCTAATCTGGTTCCGGTACGGCACGCTGAGCCTTTGGTTATTTCCTCTTCCTGGTGGGAAATGAGAGTTAAATTTGCCCGTCCAGACACCTCCAGCTAGCCTCTCATTGGTTCTCGCTATTCCTGTTCATCTTCCGCAGAAATTGTAAACTGGGCCAAACAGGAGGTTAAAGGCGCTGACTCTCCAAGTGGGGAGAGTGTTAGTAAAGCGTCTGGAATGTTGCACCCGAGTACCAGGGTACGAAAACTGAGACATATTTGAACACGTCTCCCGATCACATGGTTCATCATACTCTGGGTTCCACATGCATGTTTTAGCTGAAAGAAGAATACCTAAAACCTGGGTAGTTGAAACCCGTGGAATGGGTACCATGCAATATGACTTCAAAGGGTCTTCATTTGCTCACCGAACCTCTCCAATCCTATCACTGCTGCGTTTATGCCCCTGTACACATGCTTGATTCTCTTTCGGAGACATAGCAATCCATAGGTTTTAAGATACTTACTAGTCAGGTACATTCTTAGGCGTTTAATATGCGGTGTTGAGTCCATTTCGTTGAGCAAGGAGTAGCTCTTGTCTATTCCATATTTGGCTTAAGGAACTTTATCTGTGCTCATTTCAATCTCTGGTTTTATGCAGCAACCCAACTCACCATTCCCCTTAAGCAAGCATAAGTTGGTTTTCTAAATTGGAGACCCTGTTCTGTTTTGGAATGCAGTTCCTGTGTAGCCAAGTTTACATTCCGTGTATTACTGATATCTTATGATATTTCTTTTTCTGTGTGACTTATTTCAGTTAGAATCATCGTACCTGAATCTACTCATTATGCTGCTACGGGCCTGATGACATAGATTTCATTGCTGCGTGATACTGCATTGTACGTAAGTATCTCAAGTTCTTTATCCATTTTTCACTTTTTGCGATGTTGAACTTGTACTGTAAACGAGGTTTTTGTAAACAGAGCCGTTCCAAACTTTGGGGTGGCTGTGTCTTTTTGATTTTAATTTCCCTAAGCTATAGGACCATAAGTGGAAGTGCCCTAGGTTCTGTTGCTTTGTTTTTTAGATGTTTCAGGAAACACCATACACTTCTCCCGAGTGGTTGTTGGCAATTTACATCCCGCACATCAGCATAACAAGGCTCCCAGTTCTCCATGGCCTGTCCTGCCTTTCTGGATTTTACACTTTTTTCAGATGGCCCTTTTGACCGGGGGGAAGTGAGACTTCATTGCAGTGCAGATTTCCTTTGCAAGCTTGCTTGGTTGGCCAAAAAGGGCGTATGCGTTTTTTCCTGAATATATTCAGGAAAAAACGCATACGCCCTTTTTGGCCAAGTGCATCATTGTGGACGTTCTGCCTCTTTTCCTATGCTTTCAATGCAATTCCAGTCTACATCCTGAAATCGGTTTCCTGCAATTCTGCCCCGCTTTCAAGTCCTCTTGGCAGCCTTACTTCAGTCTATTTTTGAACGATAGCTGTCATTTATAACTCTGCAGGTTTGTGAATTTCAGTGCCCCTGAGCTCCTTTCTTCAACTCGCTTTCTTTTGAGCTGGCCGCAACACCGCAGGATGGCTTCAGGCCCTAATCTGGTTCCGGTACGGCACGCTGAGCCTTTGGTTAATTCCTCTTCCTGGTGGGAAATGAGAGTTAAATTTGCCCGTCCAGACACCTCCAGCTAGTCTCTCATTGGTTCTCGCTATTCCTGTTCATCTTCCGCAGAAATTGCAAACTGGGCCAAACAGGAGGTTAAAGGGACTGACTCTCCAAGTGGCGAGAGTGTTAGTAAAGCGTCTGGAATGTTGCACCCGAGTACCAGGGGAGGAAAACTGAGACATATTTGAACACGTCTCCCGATCACATGGTTGATCATACTCTAGGTTCCACATGCATGTTTTAGCTGAAGGAAGAATACCTTAATCCTGGGTAGTTGAAACCCATGGAATGGGTACCATGCAATATGACTTCAAAGGGTCTTCATTTGCTCACCGAACCTCTCCAATCCTATCACTGCTGCGTTTATGCCCCTGTACACATGCTTCATTCTCTTTTGGAGACATAGCAATCCATAGGTTTTAAGATACTTACTAGTCAGGTACATTCTTAGGCGTTTAATATGGGGTGTTGAGTCCATTTCGTTGAGCAAGGAGTAGCTCTTGTCTATTCCATATTTGGCTTAAGGAACTTTATCTGTGCTCATTTCAATCTCTGGTTTTATGCAGCACCCCAACTCACCTTTACCCTTAAGCAAGCATAAGTTGGTTTTCTAAATTTGAGACCCTGTTCTGTTCTGTAATTCAGTTCCTGTGTAGCCAAGTTTACATTCCGTGTATTACTGATATCTTATGATGTTTCTTTTTCTGTGTGACTGATTTCAGTTAGAATCATCATAACTGAATCCACTCATTGTGCTGCTAAGGGCCTGATGACACAGATTTCATTGCTGAGTGATATTGCTTTGTAAGTAAATACCACAACTTCTTTATCCATTTTTCACTTTCTGCGATGTTGAACTTGTACTGTAAACGAGGTTCTTGTAAACAGAGCCGTTCCAAACTTTGGGGTGGCTGTGTCTTTTTGATTTTAATTTCCCTAAGCTATAGGACCATAAGTGGAAGTGCCCTAGGTTCTGTTGCTTTGTTTTTTAGATGTTTCAGGAAACATCATACACTTCTCCCGAGTGGTTGTTGGCAATTTACATCCCGCCCATCAGCATAACAAGGCTCCCAGATCTCCATGGCCTGTCCTGCCTTTCTGGATTTTACACTTTTTTCAGATGGCCCTTTTGACCGGGGGGAAGTGAGACTTCATTGTAGTGCAGATTTCCTTTGCAAGCTTGCTTGGTTGGCCAAAAAGGGCGTATGCGTTTTTTCCTGAATATATTCAGGAAAAAACGCATACGCCCTTTTTGGCCAAGTGCATCATTGTGGACGTTCTGCCTCTTTTCCTATGCTTTCAATGCAATTCCAGTCTACCTCCTGAAATTGGTTTCCTGCAATTCTGCCCCGCTTTCAAGTCCTCTTGGCAGCCTTACTTCAGTCTATTTTTGGACGATAGCTGTCATTTATAACTCTGCAGGTTTGTGCATTACAGTGCCCCTGAGCTCCTTTCTTCAACTTGCTTTCTTGTGACCTGGCCGCAACACCGCAGGATGGCTTCAGGCCCTAATCTGGTTCCGGCTCAGCACGCTGAGCCTTTGGTTATTTCCTTTTCCTGGTGGGAAATGAGAGTTAAGTTTGCCTGTCCTGACACCTCCAGCTAGTCTCTCATTGGTTCTCGCTATTCCTGTTCATCTTCCGCAGAAATTGCAAACTGGGCCAAACAGGAGGTTAAAGACGCTGACTCTCCAAGTGGGGAGAGTGTTAGTAAAGTGTCTGGAATGTTGCACCCGAGTACCAGGGGAGGAAAACTGAGACATATTTGAACATGTCTCCCGTTCACATGGTTGATCATACTTGGGTTCCACATGCATGTTTTAGCTGAAGGAAGAATACCTTAAACCTGGAGAGTTAAGACCCGTGTAATGGGTACCATGGAATATGACTTCAAAGGGTCTTCATTTGCTCACCGAACCTCTCCAATCCTATCACTGCTGCGTTTATGCCCCTGTACACATGCTTGATTCTCTTTCAGAGACATAGCAATCCATAGGTTTTTAAGATACTTACTAGTCAGGTACATTCTTAGGCGCTTAATATGCGGTGTTGAGTCCATTTCGTTGAGCAAGGAGTAGCTATTGTCTATTCCATATTTGACTTAAGGAACTTTATCTGTGCTCATTTCAATCTCTGGTTTTATGCAGCACCCCAACTCACCTTTACCCTTAAGCAAGCATAAGTTGGTTTTCTAAATTTGAGACCCTGTTCTGTTCTGTAATTCAGTTCCTGTGTAGCCAAGTTTCCATTCCGTGTATTACTGATATCTTATGATGTTTCTTTTTCTGTGTGACTTACTTCAGTTAGAATCATCATACCTGAATCCACTCATTGTGCTTCTAAGGGCCTGATGACACAGATTTCATTGCTGAGTGATATTGCTTTGTAAGTAAATACCACAACTTCTTTATCCATTTTTCACTTTCTGCGATGTTGAACTTGTACTGTAAATGAGGTTCTTGTAAACAGAGCCGTTCCAAACTTTGGCGTAGCTGTGTCTTTTTGATTTTAATTTCCCTAAGCTATAGGACCATAAGTGGAAGTGCCCTAGGTTCTGTTGCTTTGTTTTTTAGATGTTTCAGGAAACACCATACACTTCTCCCGAGTGGTTGTTGGCAATTTACATCCCGCCCATCAGCATAACAAGGCTCCCAGTTCTCCATGGCCTGTCCTGCCTTTCTGGATTTTACACTTTTTTCAGATGGCCCTTTTGACCGGGGGGAAGTGAGACTTCATTGTAGTGCAGATTTCCTTTGCAAGCTTGCTTGGTTGGCCAAAAAGGGCGTATGCATTTTTTCCTGAATATATTCAGGAAAAAACGCATACGCCCTTTTTGGCCAAGTGCATCATTGTGGACGTTCTGCCTCTTTTCCTATGCTTTCAATGCAATTCCAGTCTACCTCCTGAAATCGGTTTCCTGCAATTCTGCCCCGCTTTCAAGTCCTCTTGGCAGCCTTACTTCAGTCTATTTTTGGACGATAGCTGTCATTTATAACTCTGCAGGTTTGTGAACTACACTGCCCCTGAGCTCCTTTCTTCAACTCGCTTTCTTTTGAGCTGGCCGCAACACCGCAGGAGGCCTTCAGGCCCTAATCTGGTTCCGGTACGGCACGCTGAGCCTTTGGTTATTTCCTCTTCCTGGTGGGAAATGAGAGTTAAATTTGCCCGTCCAGACACCTCCAGCTAGCCTCTCATTGGTTCTCGCTATTCCTGTTCATCTTCCGCAGAAATTGCAAACTGGGCCAAACAGGAGGTTAAAGGCGCTGACTCTCCAAGTGGGGAGAGTGTTAGTAAAGCGTCTGGAATGTTGCACCCGAGTACCAGGGGAGGAAAACTGAGACATATTTGAACACGTCTCCCGTTCACATGGTTGATCATACTTGGGTTCCACATGCATGTTTTAGCTGAAGGAAGAATACCTAAAACCTGGGTAGTTGAAACCCGTGGAATGGGTACCATGCAATATGACTTCAAAGGGTCTTTATTTGCTCACCGAACCTCTCCAATCCTATCACTGCTGCGTTTATGCCCCTGTACACATGCTTGATTCTCTTTCGGAGACATAGCAATCCATAGGTTTTAAGATACTTACTAGTCAGGTACATTCTTAGGCGTTTAATATGCGGTGTTGAGTCCATTTCGTTGAGCAAGGAGTAGCTCTTGTCTATTCCATATTTGGCTTAAGGAACTTTATCTGTGCTCATTTCAATCTCTGGTTTTATGCAGCACCCCAACTCACCTTTACCCTTAAGCAAGCATAAGTTGGTTTTCTAAATTTGAGACCCTGTTCTGTTTTGGAATTCAGTTCCTGTGTAGCCAAGTTTACATTCCGTGTATTAGGAATATCTTATGATGTTTCTTTTTCTGTGTGACTTATTTCAGTTAGAATCATCATACCTGAATCTACTCATTATGCTGCTACGGGCCTGATGACATAGATTTCATTGCTGAGTGACACTGCATTGTACGTAAGTACCACAAGTTCTTTATCCATTTTTCACTTTCTGCGATGTTGAAATTGTACTGTAAACGAGGTTCTTGTAAACAGAGCCATTCCAAACTTTGGGGTGGCTGTGTCTTTTTGATTTTAATTTCCCTAAGCTATAGGACCATAAGTGGCAGTGCCCTAGGCTCTGTTGCTTTGTTTTTTAGATGTTTCAGGAAACACCATACACTTCTCCAGAGTGGTTGTTGGCAATTTACATCCCACCCATCAGCATAACAAGGCTCCCAGTTCTCCATGACCTGTCCTGCCTTTCTGGATTTTACACTTTTTTCAGATGGCCCTTTTGACCGGGGGGAAGTGAGACTTCATTGTAGTGCAGATTTCCTTTGCAAGCTTGCTTGGTTGGCCAAAAAGGGCGTATGCGTTTTTTCCTGAATATATTCAGGAAAAAACGCATACGCCCTTTTTGGCCAAGTGCATCACTGTGGACGTTCTGCCTCTTTTCCTATGCTTTCAATGCAATTCCAGTCTACCTCCTGAAATCGGTTTCCTGCAATTCTGCCCCGCTTTCAAGTCCTCTTGGCAGCCTTACTCCAGTGTATTTTTGGACGATAGCTGTCATTTATAACTCTACAGGTTTGTGAATTACAGTGCCCCTGAGCTCCTTTCTTCAATTCGCTTTCTTTTGAGCTGGCCGCAACACCGCAGGATGGCTTCAGGCCCTAATCTGGTTCCGGCACGGCACGCTGAGCCTTTGGTTATTTCCTCTTCCTGGTGGGAAATGAGAGTTAAATTTGCCCGTCCAGAAACCTCCAGCTAGTCTCTCATTGGTTCTCCCTATTCCTGTTCATCTTCCGCAGAAATTGCAAACTGGGCCAAACAGGAGGTTAAAGGCACTTACTCTCCAAGTGGGGAGAGTGTTCGTTAAGCGTCTGGAATGTTGCACCCGAGTACCAGGGGACCAAAAGTGGGACACATTTGAACATGTCTCCCGATCACACAGTTGATCATACTCTGGGTTCCACATGCATGTTTTAGCTGAAGGAAGAATACCTTAAACCTGGAGAGTTGAGACCCGTGTAATGGGTACCATGCAATATGACTTCAAAGGGTCTTCATTTGCTCACCGAACCTCTCCAATCCTATCACTGCTGTGTTTATGCCCCGGTACATACGCTTGATTCTCTTTCGGAGACATAGCAATCCATAGGTTTTAAGATACTTACTAGTCAGGTACATTCTTAGTCGTTTAATATGGGGTGTTGGGTCCATTTCGTTGAGCAAGGAGTAGCTCTTGTCTATTCCATATTTGGCTTAAGGAACGTTATCTGTGCTCATTTGAATCTCTGGTTTTATGCAGCACCGCAACTCACCTTTACCCTTAAGCAAGCATAAGTTGGTTTTCTAAATTTGAGACCCTGTTCTGTTTTGGAATTCAGTTCCTGTGTAGCCAAGTTTACATTCCGTGTATTAGTGATATCTTATGATGTTTCTTTTTCTGTGTGACTTATTTCAGTTAGAATCATCGTACCTGAATCCACTCATTATGCTGCTACGGGCCTGATGACATAGATTTCATTGCTGAGTGATACTGCATTGTAAGTAAGTACCACAAGTTCTTTATCCATTTTTCACTTTCTGTGATATTGAACTTGTACGGTAAACGAGGTTCTTGTAAACAGAGGCGTCCCAAACTTTGGGGTGGCTGTGTCTTTTTGATTTTAATTTCCCTAAACTATAGGACCATAAGTGGCAGTGCCCTAGGCTCTGTTGCTTTGTTTTTTAGATGTTTCAGGAAACACCATACACTTCTCCCGAGTGTCTGTTGGCAATTTACATCCCGCCCATCAGCATAACAAGGCTCCCAGTTCTCCATGGCCTGTCCTGCCTTTCTGGATTTTACACCTTTTTCAGATGGCCCTTTTGACCGGGGGGAAGTGAGACTTCTTTGTAGTGCAGATTTCCTTTGCAAGCTTGCTTGGTTGGCCAAAAAGGGCGTATGCGTTTTTTCCTGAATATATTCAGGAAAAAACGCATACGCCCTTTTTGGCCACGTGCATCATTGTGGACGTTCTGCCTCTTTTCCTATGCTTTCAATGTAATTCCAGTCTACCTCCTGAAATCGGTTTCCTGCAATTCTGCCCTGCTTTCAAGTCCTCTTGGCAGCCTTACTTCAGTCTATTTTTGGACGATAGCTGTCATTTATAACTCTGCAGGTTTGTGAATTACACTGCCCCTGAGCTCCTTTCTTCAACTCGCTTTCTTGTGACCTGGCCGCAACACCGTAGGATGGCTTCAGGCCCTAATCTGGTTCCAGCACAGCACGCTGAGCCTTTGGTTAATTCCTCTTCCTGGTGGGAAATAAGAGTTAAATTTGCCCGTCCAGACACCTCCAGCTAGTCCCTCTTTGGTTCTCCCTATTCCTGTTCAACTTCCGCAGTAATTGCAAACTGGGCCAAACAGGAGGTTAAAGGCACTGACTCTCCAAGTCGGGAGAGCGTTAGTAAAGCGTCTGGAATGTTGCACCCGAGTACCAGGGGACAAAAACTGAGACATATTTGAACACGTCTCCCGATCACACGGTTGATCATGCTCTGGGTTCCACATTCATGTTTTAGCTGAAGGAAGATTACCTTAAACCTGGAGAGCTGAGACCCGTGGAATGGGTACCATGCAATATGACTTCAAAGGGTCTTCATTTGCTCACCGAACCTCTCCAATCCTATCACTGCTGCGTTTATGCCCCTGTACACACGCTTGATTCTCTTTTGGAGACATAGCAATCCATAGGTTTTAAGATACTTACTAGTCAGGTACATTCTTAGGCGTTTAATATGCGGTGTTGAGTCCATTTCGTTGAGCAAGGAGTAGCTCTTGTCTATTCCATATTTGGCTTAAGGAACTTTATCTGTGCTCATTTCAATCTCTGGTTTTATGCAGCACTCCTACTCACCTTTACCCTTAAGCAAGCATAAGTTGGTTTTCTAAATTTGAGTCCCTGTTCTGTTCTGTAATTCAGTTCCTGTGTAGCCAAGTTTACATTCCGTGTATTACTGATCTCTTATGATGTTTCTTTTTCTGTGTGACTTACTTCAGTTAGAATCATCATACCTGAATCCACTCATTGTGCTGCTAAGGGCCTGATGACATAGATTTCATTGCTGAGTGATATTGCTTTGTAAGTAAATACCACATCTTCTTTATCCATTTTTCACTTTCTGAGATGTTGAACTTGTACTGAAAACGAGTTTCTTGTAAACAGAGCCGTTCCAAACTTTGGGGTGGCTGTGTCTTTTTGATTTTAATTTCCCTAAGCTATAGGACCATAAGTGGCAGTGCCCTAGGCTCTGTTGCTTTGTTTTTTAGATGTTTCAGGAAACACCATACAGTTCTCCCTAGTGTCTGTTGGCAATTTACATCCCGCCCATCAGCATAACAAGGCTCCCAGTTCTCCATGGCCTGTCCTGCCTTTCTGGATTTTACACTTTTTTCAGATGGCCCTTTTGACCGGGGGGAAGTGAGACTTCATTGTAGTGCAGATTTCCTTTGCAAGCTTGCTTGGTTGGCCAAAAAGGGCGTATGCGTTTTTTCCTGAATATATTCAGGAAAAAACGCATACGCCCTTTTTGGCCAAGTGCGTCATTGTGGACGTTCTGCCTCTTTTCCTATGCTTTCAATGCAATTCCAGTCTACCTCCTGAAATCGGTTTCCTGCAATTCTGCCCCGCTTTCAATTCCTCTTGGCAGCCTTACTTCAGTCTATTTTTGGACGATAGCTGTCATTTATAACTCTACATGTTTGTGAATTACAGTGCCCCTGAGCTCCTTTCTTCAACTCGCTTTCTTTTGAGCTGGCCGCAACACCACAGGATGGCTTCAGGTCCTAATCTGTTCCGGCACGGCACGCTGAGCCTTTGGTTATTTCCTCTTCCTGGTGGGAAATGAGAGTTAAATTTGCCCGTCCAGAAACCTCCAGCTAGTCTCTCATTGGTTCTCCCTATTCCTGTTCATCTTCCGCAGAAATTGCAAACTGGGCCAAACAGGAGGTTAAAGGCACTGACTCTCCAAGTGGGGAGAGTGTTCGTTAAGCGTCGGGAATGTTGCACCCGAGTACCAGGGGACCAAAAGTGAGACATATTTGAACATGTCTCCCGATCACACAGTTGATCATACTCTGGGTTCCACATGCATGTTTTAGCTGAAGGAAGAATACCTTAAACCTGGAGAGTTGAGACCCGTGGAATGGGTACCATGCAATATGACTTCAAAGGGTCTTCATTTGCTCACCAAACCTCTCCAATCCTATCACTGCTGTGTTTATGCCCCGGTACATACGCTTGATTCTCTTTTGGAGACATAGCAATCCATAGGTTTTAAGATACTTACTAGACAGTTACATTCTTAGGCGTTTAATATGGGGTGTTGGGTCCATTTCGTTGAGCAAGGAGTAGCTCTTGTCTATTCCATATTTGGCTTAAGGAACGTTATCTGTGCTCATTTGAATCTCTGGTTTTATGCAGCACCCCAACTCACTTTTACCCTTAAGCAAGCATAAGTTGGTTTTCTAAATTTGAGACCCTGTTCTGTTCTGTAATTCAGTTCCTGTGTAGCCAAGTTTACATTCCGTGTATTACTGACCTCTTATGATGTTTCTTTTTCTGTGTGACTTACTTCAGTTAGAATCATCATACCTGAATCCACTCATTGTGCTGCTAAGGGCCTGATGACATAGATTTCATTGCTGAGTGATATTGCTTTGTAAGTAAATACCACATCTTCTTTATCCATTTTTCACTTTCTGAGATGTTGAACTTGTACTGAAAACGAGTTTCTTGTAAACAGAGCCGTTCCAAACTTTGGGGTGGCTGTGTCTTTTTGATTTTAATTTCCCTAAGCTATAGGACCATAAGTGGCAGTGCCCTAGGCTCTGTTGCTTTGTTTTTTAGATGTTTCAGGAGACACCATACAGTTCTCCCAGGTGTCTGTTGGCAATTTACATCCCGCCCATCAGCATAACAAGGCTCCCAGTTCTCCATGGCCTGTCCTGCCTTTCTGGATTTTACACCTTTTTCAGATGGCCCTTTTGACCGGGGGGAAGTGAGACTTCATTGTAGTGCAGATTTCCTTTGCAAGCTTGCTTGGTTGGCCAAAAAAGGCGTATGCGTTTTTTCCTGAATATATTCAGGAAAAAACGCATACGCCCTTTTTGGCCAAGTGCATCATTGTGGACGTTCTGCCTGTTTTCCTATGCTTTCAATGCAATTCCAGTCTACCTCCTGAAATCGGTTTCTTGCAATTCTGCCCTGCTTTCAAGTCCTCTTGGCAGCCTTACTTCAGTCTATTTTTGGACGATAGCTGTCATTTATAACTCTGCAGGTTTGTGAATTACAGTGCCGCTGAGCTCCTTTCTTCAACTCGCTTTCTTGTGACCTGCCCGCAACACCGTAGGATGGCTTCAGGCCCTAATCTGGTTCCGGCACGGCACGCTGAGCCTTTGGTTAATTCCTCTTCCTGGTGGGAAATAAGATTTAAATTTGCCTGTCCAGACACCTCCAGCTAGTCTCTCATTGGTTCTCCCTATTCCTGTTCAACTTCCGCAGTAATTGCAAACTGGGCCAAACAGGAGGTTAAAGGCACTGACTCTCCAAGTCGGGAGAGCGTTAGTAAAGCGTCTGGAATGTTGCACCCGAGTACCAGGGGATGAAAACTGAGACATATTTGAACACGTCTCCCGATCACACGGTTGATCATACTCTGGGTTCCACATGCATGTTTTAGCTGAAGGAAGAATACCTTAAACCTGGAGAGCTGAGGCCCGTGTAATGGGTACCATGCAATATGACTTCAAAGGGTCTTCATTTGCTCACCGAACCTCTCCAGTCCTATCACTGCTGCGTTTATGCCCCTGTACACATGCTTGATTCTCTTTCGGAGACATAGCAATCCATAGGTTTTAAGATACTTACTAGTCGAGTACATTCTTAGGCGTTTAATATGTGGTGTTGAGTCCATTTCATTGAGCAAGCAGTAGCTCTTGTCTGTTCCATATTTGGCTTAAGGAACTTTGTGCTCATTTCGATCTCTGGTTTTATGCAGCACCCCAACTCACCTTTCCCCTTAAGCAAGCATAAGTTGGTTTTCTAATTTTGAGTCCCTGTTCTGTTCTGTAATTCAGTTCCTGTGTAGCCAAGTTTACATTCCGTGTATTACTGATATCTTATGATGTTTCTTTTTCTGTGTGACTTATTTCAGTTAGAATCATCGTACCTGAATCCACTCATTATGCTGCTACGGGCCTGATGACATAGATTTCATTGCTGAGAGATACTGCATTGTACGTAAATACCACAAGTTCTTTATCCATTTTTCACTTTCTGTGATATTGAACTTGTACGGTAAACGATGTTCTTGTAAACAGAGGCGTCCCAAACTTTGGGGTGGCTGTGTCTTTTTGATTTTAATTTCCCTAAGCTATAGGACCATAAGTGGAAGTGCCCTAGGCTCCGTTGCTTTGTTTTTAGATGTTTCAGGAAACACCATACACTTCTCGCCAGTGTCTTTTGGCAATTTACATCCCGCCCATCAGCATAACAAGGCTCCCAATTCTCCATGGCCTGTCCTGCCTTTCTGGATTTTACACTTTTTTCAGATGGCCCTTTTGACCGGGGGGAAGTGAGACTTCATTTTAGTGCAGATTTCCTTTGCAAGTTTGCTTGGTTGGCCAAAAAGGTCATATGCGTTTTTTCCTGAATATATTCAGGAAAAAACGCATACGCCCTTTTTGGCCAAGTGCATTATTGTGGACGTTCTGCCTCTTTTCCTATGCTTTCAATGCAATTCCAGTCTACCTCCTGAAATCGGTTTCCTGCAATTCTGCCCCGCTTTCAAGTCCTCTTGGCAGCCTTACTTCAGTCTCTTTTTGGACGATAGCTGTCATTTATAACACTGCAGGTTTGTGAATTACAGTGCCCCTGAGCTCCTTTCTTCAACTCGCTTTCTTGTGACCTGGCCGCAACACCACAGGATGGCTTCAGGCCCTAATCTGGTTCCGGCACGGCACGCTGAGCCTTTGGTTAATTCCTCTTCCTGGTGGGAAATGATAGTTAAATTTGCCCTTCCAGACAACTCCAGCTAGTCTCTCATTGGTTCTCGCTATTCCTGTTCATTTTCCGCAGAAATTGCAAACTGGGCCAAACAGGAGGTTAAAGGGACTGACTCTCCAAGTGGGGAGAGTGTTAGTAAAGCATCTGGAATGTTGCACCCGAGTACCAGGGGAGGAAAACTGAGACATATTTGAACATGTCTCATTCACATGGTTGATCATACTCTGTGTTCCACATGCATGTTTTAGCTGAAGGAAGAATACCTTAAACCTGGAGAGTTGAGACCCGTGTAATGGGTACCATGCAATATGACTTCAAAGGGTCTTCATTTGCTCACCGAACCTCTCCAATCCTATCACTGCTGCGATTATGCCCCTGTAC
This sequence comes from Stenella coeruleoalba, assembly GCF_951394435.1. Lineage (NCBI taxonomy): Eukaryota > Metazoa > Chordata > Mammalia > Artiodactyla > Delphinidae > Stenella > Stenella coeruleoalba. The sequence goes on along the minus strand of NW_027645889.1, from coordinate 877,709 downwards.
ACACGCTTGATTCTCTTTTGGAGACATAGCAATCCATAGGTTTTAAGATACTTACTAGTCAGTTACATTCTTAGGCGTTTAATATGGGGTTTTGAGTCCATTTCGTTGAGCAAGGTGTAGCTCTTGTCCATTCCATATTTGGCTTAAGGAACTTTATCTGTGCTCATTTCAATCTCTGGTTTTATGCAGCACCCCAACTCACCTTTCCCCTTAAGCAAGCATAAGTTGGTTTTCTAAATTTGAGACCCTGTTCTGTTTTGGAATGCAGTTCCTGTGTAGCCAAGTTTACATTCCGTGTATTAGTGATATCTTATGATGTTTCTTTTTCTGTGTGACTTATTTCAGTTAGAATCATCGTACCTGAATCCACTCATTATACTGCTACGGGCCTGATGACATAGATTTCATTGCTGAGTGATACTGCATTGTACGTAAGTACCACAAGTTCTTTATCCATTTTTCACTTTCTGTGATATTGAACTTGTACGGTAAACGAGGTTCTTGTAAACGGAGGCGTCTCAAACTTTGGGGTGGCTGTGTCTTTTTTATTTTAATTTCCCTAAGCTATAGGACCATAAGTGGAAGTGCCCTAGGCTCTGTTGCTTTGTTTTTTAGATGTTTCAGGAAACACCATACACTTCTCCTGAGTGTCTGTTGGCAATTTACATCCCGCCCATCAGCATAACAAGGCTCCCAGTTCTCCATGGCCTGTCCTGCCTTTCTGGATTTTACACTTTCTTCAGATGGCCCTTTTGACCGGGGAGAAGTGAGACTTCATTGTAGTGCAGATTTCCTTTGCAAGCTTGCTGGGTTGGCCAAAAAGGGCGTATGCGTTTTTTCCTGAATATATTCAGGAAAAAACGCATACGCCCTTTTTGGCCAAGTGCATCATTGTGGACGTTCTGCCTCTTTTCCTATGCTTTCAATGCAATTCCAGTCTACCTCCTGAAATCGGTTTCCTGCAATTCTGCCCCGCTTTCAAGTCCTCTTGGCAGCCTTACTTCAGTATATTTTTGGACGATAGCTGTCATTTATAACTCTGCAGGCTTGTGAATTACAGTGTCCCTGAGCTCCTTTCTTCAACTCGCTTTCTTTTCAGCTGGCCGCAACACCGCAGGATGGCTTCACGCCCTAATCTGGTTCTGGCAAGGCACGCTGAGCCTTTGGTTAATTCCTCTTCCAGGTGGAAAATGAGAGTTCAATTTGCCCATCGAGACACCTCCAGCTAGTCTCTCATTGGTTCTCCCTATTCCTGTTCATCTTCCACAGAAATTGCAAACTGGGCCACACAGGAGGTTAAAGGGACTGACTCTCCAAGTGGGGAGAGTGTTAGCAAAGCGTCTGGAATGTTGCACCCGAGTACCAGGGTACGAAAACTGAGACATATTTAAACACGTCTCCCGATCACATGGTTGATCATACTCTGGGTTCCACATGCATGTTTTAGCTGAAGGAAGAATACCTTAAACCTGGGTAGTTGAAACCCGTGGAATGGGTACCATGCAATATGACTTCAAAGGGTCTTCATTTGCTCACGAACCTCTCCAATCCTATCACTGCTGCGTTTATGCCCCTGTACACATGCTTGATTCTCTTTCGGAGACATAGCAATCCATAGGTTTTAAGATACTTACTAGTCAGGTACATTCTTAGGCGTTTAATATGCGGTGTTGAGTCCATTTCGTTGAGCAAGGAGTAGCTCTTGTCTATTCCATATTTGGCTTAAGGAACATTATCTGTGCTCATTTCAATCTCTGGTTTTATGCAGCACCCCAACTCACCTTCCCCCTTAAGCAAGCATAAGTTGGTTTTCTAAATTTGAGACCCTGTTCTGTTCTGTAATTCAGTTCCTGTGTAGCCAAGTTTACATTCCGTGTATTACTGATATCTTATGATGTTTCTTTTTCTGTGTGACTTATTTCAGTTAGAATCATCATACCTGAATCCACTCATTGTGCTGCTAAGGGCCTGATGACACAGATTTCATTGCTGAGTGATATTGCTTTGTAAGTAAATACCACAACTTCTTTATCCATTTTTCACTTTCTGCGATGTTGAACTTGTACTGTAAACGAGGTTCTTGTAGACAGAGACGTTCCAAACTTTGGGGTGGCTGTGTCTTTTTGATTTTAATTTCCCTAAGCTATAGGACCATAAGTGGAAGTGCCCTAGGTTCTGTTGCTTTGTTTTTTAGATGTTTCAGGAAACACCATACACTTCTCCCGAGTGGTTGTTGGCAATTTACATCCCGCCCATCAGCATAACAAGGCTCCCAGTTCTCCATGGCCTGTCCTGCCTTTCTGGATTTTACACTTTTTTCAGATGGCCCTTTTGACCGGGGGGAAGTGAGACTTCATTGTAGTGCAGATTTCCTTTGCAAGCTTGCTTGGTTGGCCAAAAAGGGCGTATGCGTTTTTTCCTGAATATATTCAGGAAAAAACGCATACGCCCTTTTTGGCCAAGTGCATCATTGTGGACGTTCTGCCTCTTTTCCTATGCTTTCAATGCAATTCCAGTCTACCTCCTGAAATCGGTTTCCTGCAATTCTGCCCCGCTTTCAAGTCCTCTTGGCAGCCTTACTTCAGTCTATTTTTGGACGATAGCTGTCATTTATAACTCTGCAGGTTTGTGAATTACAGTGCCCCTGAGCTCCTTTCTTCAACTCGCTTTCTTTTGAGCTGGCCGCAACACCGCAGGATGGCTTCAGGACCTAATCTGGTTCCGGCACGGCACGCTGAGCCTTTGGTTAATTCCTCTTCCTGGTGGGAAATGAGAGTTAAATTTGCCCGTCCAGACACCTCCAGCTAGCCTCTCATTGGTTCTCGCTATTCCTGTTCATCTTCCGCAGAAATTGCAAACTGGGCCAAACAGGAGGTTAAAGGGACTGACTCTCCAAGTCGGGAGAGTGTTAGTAAAGCGTCTGGAATGTTGCACCCGAGTACCAGGGGAGGAAAACTGAGACATATTTGAACACGTCTCCCGATCACATGGTTGATCATACTCTAGGTTCCACATGCATGTTTTAGCTGAAGGAAGAATACCTTAAACCTAGGTAGTTGAAACGCGTGGAATGGGTACCATGCAATATGACTTCAAAGGGTCTTCATTTGCTCACCGAACCTCTCCAATCCTATCACTGCTGCGTTTATGCCCCTGTACACATGCTTGATTCTCTTTCGGAGACATAGCAATCCATAGGTTTTAAGATACTTACTAGTCAGGTACATTCTTAGGCGTTTAATATGGGGTGTTGAGTCCATTTCATTGAGCAAGGAGTAGCTCTTGTCTATTCCATATTTGGCTTAAGGAACTTTATCTGTGCTCATTTCAATCTCTGGTTTTATGCAGCACCCCAACTCACCTTTACCCTTAAGCAAGCATAAGTTGGTTTTCTAAATTTGAGACCCTGTTCTGTTCTGTAATTCAGTTCCTGTGTAGCCAAGTTTACATTCCGTGTATTACTGATATCTTATGATGTTTCTTTTTCTGTGTGACTTATTTCAGTTAGAATCATCATACCTGAATCCACTCATTGTGCTGCTAAGGACCTGATGACACAGATTTCATTGCTGAGTGATATTGCTTTGAAAGTAAATACCACAACTTTTTTATCCATTTTTCACTTTCTGCGATGTTGAACTTGTACTGTAAACGAGGTTCTTGTAAACAGAGCCGTTCGAAACGTTGGGGTGGCTGTGTCTTTTTGATTTTAATTTCCCTAAGCTATAGGACCATAAGTGGAAGTGCCCTAGGCTCTGTTGCTTTGTTTTTTAGATGTTTCAGGAAATACCATACACTTCTCCCGAGTGTCTGTTGGCAATTTACATCCCGCCCATCAGCATAACAAGGCTCCCAGTTCTCCATGGCCTGTCCTGCCTTTCTGGATTTTACACTTTTTTCAGATGGCCCTTTTGACCGGGGGGAAGTGAGACTTCATTGTAGTGCAGATTTCCTTTGCAAGCTTGCTTGGTTGGCCAAAAAGGGCGTATGCGTTTTTTCCTGAATATATTCAGGAAAAAACGCATACGCCCTTTTTGGCCAAGTGCATCATTGTGGACGTTCTGCCTCTTTTCCTATGCTTTCAAAGCAATTCCAGTTTACCTCCTGAAATGGGTTCCCTGCAATTCTGCCCCGCTTTCATGTCCTCTTGGCAGCCTTACTTCAGTCTATTTTTGGACGATAGCTGTCATTTATAACTCTGCAGGTTTGTGAATTACAGTGCCCCTGAGCTCCTTTCTTCAACTCGCTTTCTTGTGACCTGGCCGCAACACCGCAGGATGGCTTCAGACCCTAATCTGGTTCCGGCCCGGCATGCTGAGCCTTTGGTTAATTCCTCTTCCTGGTGGGAAATGAGAGTTAAATTTGCCCGTCCAGACACCTGCAGCTAGCCTCTCATTGGTTCTCGCTATTCCTGTTCATCTTCCGCAGAAATTGCAAACTGGGCCAAACAGGAGGTTAAAGGCGCTGACTCTCCAAGTGGGGAGAGTGTTAGTAAAGCGTCTGGAATGTTGCACCCGAGTACCAGGGGAGGAAAACTGAGACATATTTGAACACGTCTCCCGATCACATGGTTGATCATACTCTGGGTTCCACATGCATGTTTTAGCTGAAGGAAGAATACCTAAAACCTGGGTAGTTGAAACCCGTGGAATGGGTACCATGCAATATGACTTCAAAGGGTCTTCATTTGCTCACCGAACCTCTCCAATCCTATCACTGCTGCGTTTATGCCCCTGTACACATGCTTGATTCTCTTTCGGAGACATAGCAATCCCTAGGTTTTAAGATACTTACTAGTCAGGTACATTCTTAGGCGTTTAATATGGGGTGTTGAGTCCATTTCTTTGAGCAAGGAGTAGCTCTTGTCTATTCCATATTTTGCTTAAGGAACTTTACCTGTGCTCATTTCAATCTCTGGTTTTATGCAGCACCCCAACTCACCTTTCCCCTTAAGCAAGCATAAGTTGGTTTTCTAAATTTGAGACCCTGTTCTGTTCTGTAATTCAGTTCCTGTGTAGCCAAGTTTACATTCCGTGTATTACTGATATCTTATGATGTTTCTTTTTCTGTGTGACTTATTTCAGTTAGAATCATCGTACCTGAATCCACTCATTATGCTGCTACGGGCCTGATGACATAGATTTCATTGCTGAGTGATACTGCATTGTACGTAAGTACCACAAGTTCTTTATCCATTTTTCACTTTCTGTGATATTGAACTTGTACGGTAAACGAGGTTCTTGTAAACAGAGGCGTCCCAAACTTTGGGGTGGCTGTGTCTTTTTGATTTTAATTTCCCTAAGCTATAGGACCATAAGTGGCAGTGCCCTAGGCTCTGTTGCTTTGTTTTTTAGATGTTTCAGGAAACACCATACACTTCTCCCGAGTGTCTGTTGGCAATTTACATCCCGCCCATCAGCATAACAAGGCTCCCAGTTCTCCATGGCCTGTCCTGCCTTTCTGGATTTTACACTTTTTTCAGATGGCCCTTTTGACCGGGGGGAAGTGAGACTTCATTGTAGTGCAGATTTCCTTTGCAAGCTTGCTTGGTTGGCCAAAAAGGGCGTATGCGTTTTTTCCTGAATATATTCAGGAAAAAACGCATACGCCCTTTTTGGCCAAGTGCATCATTGTGGACGTTCTGCCTCTTTTCCTATGCTTTCAATGCAATTCCAGTCTACCTCCTGAAATCGGTTTCCTGCAATTCTGCCCCGCTTTCAAGTCCTCTTGGCAGCCTTACTTCAGTCTATTTTTGGACGATAGCTGTCATTTATAACTCTGCAGGTTTGTGAATTACAGTGCCCCTGAGCTCCTTTCTTCAACTCGCTTTCTTTTGAGCTGGCCGCAACACCGCAGGATGGCTTCAGGCCGTAATCTGGTTCCGGCCCGGCACGCTGAGCCTTTGGTTATTTCCTCTTCCTGGTGGGAAATGAGAGTTAAATTTGCCCGTCCAGACACCTCCAGCTAGTCTGTCATTGGTTCTCGCTATTCCTGTTCATCTTCCGCAGAAATTGCAAACTGTGCCAAACAGGAGGTTAAAGGCGCTGACTCTCCAAGTCGGGAGAGTGTTAGTAAAGCATCTGGAATGTTGCACCCGAGTACCAGGGTACGAAAACTGAGACATATTTGAACACGTCTCCCGATCACATGGTTGATCATACTCTAGGTTCCACATGCATGTTTTAGCTGAAGGAAGAATACTTTAAACCTGGAGAGTTAAGAACCGTGGAATGGGTACCATGCAATATGACTTCAAAGGGTCTTCATTTGCTCACCGAACCTCTCCAATCCTATCACTGCTGCGTTTATGCCCCTGTACACATGCTTGATTCTCTTTCGGAGACATAGCAATCCATAGGTTTTAAGATACTTACTAGTCAGGTACATTCTTAGGCGTTTAATATGCGGTGTTGAGTCCATTTCGTTGAGCAAGGAGTAGCTCTTGTCTATTCCATATTTGACTTAAGGAACTTTATCTGTGCTCATTTCAATCTCTGGTTTTATGCAGCACCACAACTCACCTTTCCCCTTAAGCAAGCATAAGTTGGTTTTCTAAATTTGAGACCCTGTTCTGTTCTGTAATTCAGTTCCTGTGTAGCCAAGTTTACATTCCGTGTATTACTGATATCTTATGATGTTTCTTTTTCTGTGTGACTTATTTCAGTTAGAATCATCATACCTGAATCCACTCATTGTGCTGCTAAGGGCCTGATGACACAGATTTCATTGCTGAGTGATATTGCTTTGTAAGTAAATACCACAACTTCTTTATCCATTTTTCACTTTCTGCGATGTTGAACTTGTACTGTAAACGAGGTTCTTGTAAACAGACCCGTTCCAAACTTTGGGGTGGCTGTGTCTTTTTGATTTTAATTTCCAGAAGCTATAGGACCATAAGTGGAAGTGCCCTAGGTTCTGTTGCTTTGTTTTTTAGATGTTTCAGGAAACACCATACACTTCTCCCGAGTGTCTGTTGGCAATTTACATCCCGCCCATCAGCATAACAAGGCTCCCAGTTCTCCATGGCCTGTCCTGCCTTTCTGGATTTTACACTTTTTTCAGATGGCCCTTTTGACCGGGGGGAAGTGAGACTTCATTGTAGTGCAGATTTCCTTTGCAAGCTTGCTTGGTTGGCCAAAAAGGGCGTATGCGTTTTTTCCTGAATATATTCAGGAAAAAACGCATACGCCCTTTTTGGCCAAGTGCATCATTGTGGACGTTCTGCCTCTTTTCCTATGCTTTCAATGCAATTCCAGTCTACCTCCTGAAATCGGTTTCCTGCAATTCTGCCCCGCTTTCAAGTCCTCTTGGCAGCCTTACTTCAGTATATTTTGGACGATAGCTGTCATTTATAACTCTGCAGGTTTGTGAATTACAGTGCCCCTGAGCTCCTTTCTTCAACTCGCTTTCTTTTGAGCTGGCCGCAACACTGCAGGATGGCTTCAGGCCCTTATCTGTTTCCGGCACGGCACACTGAGCCTTTGGTTATTTCCTCTTCCTGGTGGGAAATGAGAGTTAAATTTGCCCGTCCAGACACCTCCAGCTAGCCTCTCATTGGTTCTCACTATTCCTGTTCATCTTCCGCAGAAATTGCAAACTGTGCGAAACAGGAGGTTAAAGGCGATGACTCTCTAAGTGGGGAGAGTGTTAGTAAAGCGTCTGGAATGTTGCACCCGAGTACCAGGGGAGGAAAACTGAGACATATTTGAACACGTCTCCCATTCACATGGTTGATCATACTTGGGTTCCACATGCATGTTTTAGCTGAAGGAAGAATACCTAAAACCTGGGTAGTTGAAACCCGTGGAATGGGTACCATGCAATATGACTTCAAAGCGTCTTCATTTGCTCACCAAACCTCTCCAATCCTATCACTGCTGCGTTTATGCCCCTGTACACATGCTTGATTCTCTTTCGGAGACATAGCAATCCATAGGTTTTAAGATACTTACTAGTGAGGTACATTCTTAGGCGTTTAATATGGGGTGTTGAGTCCATTTCATTGAGCAAGGAGTAGCTCTTGTCTATTCCATATTTGGCTTAAGGAACTTTATCTGTGCTCATTTCAATCTCTGGTTTTATGCAGCACCCCAACTCACCTTTCCCCTTAAGCAAGCATAAGTTGGTTTTCTAAATTTGAGACCCTGTTCTGTTCTGTAATTCAGTTCCTGTGTAGCCAAGTTTCCATTCCGTGTATTACTGATATCTTATGATGTTTCTTTTTCTGTGTGACTTATTTCAGTTAGAATCATCATACCTGAATCCACTCATTGTGCTGCTAAGGGCCTGATGACACAGATTTCATTGCTGCGTGATTTTGCTTTGTAAGTAAATACCACAAATTCTTTATCCATTTTTCACTTTCTGCGATGTTGAACTTGTACTGTAAACGAGGTTCTTGTAAACAGAGCCATTCCAAACTTTGGGGTGGCTGTGTCTTTTTGATTTTAATTTCCCTAAGCTATAGTACCATAAGTGGAAGTGCCCTAGGTTCTGTTGCTTTGTTTTTTAGATGTTTCAGGAAACACCATACACTTCTCCCGAGTGGTTGTTGGCAATTTACATCCCGCCCATCAGCATAACAAGGCTCCCAGTTCTCCATGGACTGTCCTGCCTTTCTGGATTTTACACTTTTTTCAGATGGCCCTTTTGACCGGGGGGAAGTGAGACTTCATTGTAGTGCAGATTTCCTTTGCAAGCTTGCTTGGTTGGCCAAAAAGGGCGTATGCGTTTCTTACTGAATATATTCAGGAAAAAACGCATACGCCCTTTTTGGCCAAGTGCATCATTGTGGACGTTCTGCCTCTTTTCCTATGCTTTCAATGCAATTCCAGTCTACCTCCTGAAATCGGTTTCCTGCAATTCTGCCCCGCTTTCAAGTCCTCTTGGCAGCCTTACTTCAGTATATTTTGGACGATAGCTGTCATTTATAACTCTGCAGGTTTGTGAATTACAGTGCCCCTGAGCTCCTTTCTTCAACTCGCTTTCTTTTGAGCTGGCCGCAACACTGCAGGATGGCTTCAGGCCCTTATCTGTTTCCGGCACGGCACACTGAGCCTTTGGTTATTTCCTCTTCCTGGTGGGAAATGAGAGTTAAATTTGCCCGTCCAGACACCTCCAGCTAGCCTCTCATTGGTTCTCACTATTCCTGTTCATCTTCCGCAGAAATTGCAAACTGTGCCAAACAGGAGGTTAAAGGCGCTGACTCTCTAAGTGGGGAGAGTGTTAGTAAAGCGTCTGGAATGTTGCACCCGAGTACCAGGGGAGGAAAACTGAGACATATTTGAACACGTCTCCCATTCACATGGTTGATCATACTTGGGTTCCACATGCATGTTTTAGCTGAAGGAAGAATACCTAAAACCTGGGTAGTTGAAACCCGTGGAATGGGTACCATGCAATATGACTTCAAAGCGTCTTCATTTGCTCACCAAACCTCTCCAATCCTATCACTGCTGCGTTTATGCCCCTGTACACATGCTTGATTCTCTTTCGGAGACATAGCAATCCATAGGTTTTAAGATACTTACTAGTGAGGTACATTCTTAGGCGTTTAATATGGGGTGTTGAGTCCATTTCATTGAGCAAGGAGTAGCTCTTGTCTATTCCATATTTGGCTTAAGGAACTTTATCTGTGCTCATTTCAATCTCTGGTTTTATGCAGCACCCCAACTCACCTTTACCCTTAAGCAAGCATAAGTTGGTTTTCTAAATTTGAGACCCTGTTCTGTTCTGTAATTCAGTTCCTGTGTAGCCAAGTTTCCATTCCGTGTATTACTGATATCTTATGATGTTTCTTTTTCTGTGTGACTTATTTCAGTTAGAATCATCATACCTGAATCCACTCATTGTGCTGCTAAGGGCCTGATGACACAGATTTCATTGCTGCGTGATTTTGCTTTGTAAGTAAATACCACAAATTCTTTATCCATTTTTCACTTTCTGCGATGTTGAACTTGTACTGTAAACGAGGTTCTTGTAAACAGAGCCATTCCAAACTTTGGGGTGGCTGTGTCTTTTTGATTTTAATTTCCCTAAGCTATAGTACCATAAGTGGAAGTGCCCTAGGTTCTGTTGCTTTGTTTTTTAGATGTTTCAGGAAACACCATACACTTCTCCCGAGTGGTTGTTGGCAATTTACATCCCGCCCATCAGCATAACAAGGCTCCCAGTTCTCCATGGCCTGTCCTGCCTTTCTGGATTTTACACTTTTTTCAGATGGCCCTTTTGACCGGGGGGAAGTGAGACTTCATTGTAGTGCAGATTTCCTTTGCAAGCTTGCTTGGTTGGCCAAAAAGGGCGTATGCGTTTCTTCCTGAATATATTCAGGAAAAAACGCATACGCCCTTTTTGGCCAAGTGCATCATTGTGGACGTTCTGCCTCTTTTCCTATGCTTTCAATGCAATTCCAGTCTACCTCCTGAAATCGGTTTCCTACAATTCTGCTCCGCTTTCAAGTCCTCTTGGCAGCCTTACTTCAGTCTATTTTGGGACGATAGCTGTCATTTATAACTCTGCAGGTTTGTGAATTACAGTGCCCCTGAGCTCCTTTCTTCAACTCGCTTTCTTTTGAGCTGGCCGCAACACCGCAGGATGGCTTCAGGCCCTAATCTGGTTCCAGTACGGCACGCTGAGCCTTTGGTTATTTCCTCTTCCTGGTGGGAAATGAGAGTTAAATTTGCCCGTCCAGACACCTCCAGCTAGCCTCTCATTGGTTCTCGCTATTCCTGTTCATCTTCCGCAGAAGTTGCAAACTGGGCCAAACAGGAGGTTAAAGGTGCTGACTCTCCAAGTGGGGAGAGTGTTAGTAAAGCGTCTGGAATGTTGCACCCGAGTACCAGGGGAGGAAAACTGAGACATATTTGAACACGTCTCCCGTTCACATGGTTGATCATACTCTGGGTTCCACATGCATGTTTTAGCTGAAGGAAGAATACCTTAAAGCTGGAGAGTTGAGACCCGTGTAATGGGTACCATGCAATATGACTTCAAAGGGTCTTCATTTGCTCACCGAACCTCTCCAATCCTATCACTGCTGCGTTTATGCCCCTGTACACATGCTTTATTCTCTTTTGGAGGCATAGCAATCCATAGGTTTTAAGATACTTACTAGTCAGGTACATTCTTAGGCATTTAATATGGGGTTTTGAGTCCATTACGTTGAGCAAGGAGTAGCTCTTGTCTATTCCATATTTGGCTTAAGGAACTTTATCTGTGCTCATTTCAATCTCTGGTTTTATGCAGCACCCCAACTCACCTTTCCCCTTAAGCAAGCATAAGTTGGTTTTCTAAATATGAGACCCTGTTCTGTTCTGTAATTCAGTTCCTGTGTAGCCAAGTTTACATTCCGTGTATTAGTGATATCTTATGATGTTTCTTTTTCTGTGTGACTTATTTCAGTTAGAATCATCGTACCTGAATCCACTCATTATGCTGCTACGGGCCTGATGACATAGATTTCATTGCTGAGTGATACTGCATTGTACGTAAGTACCACAAGTTCTTTATCCATTTTTCACTTTCTGCAATGTTGAACTTGTACTGTAAACGAGGTTCTTGTAAACAGAGCCGTTCGAAACTTTGGGGTGGCTGTGTCTTTTTGATTTTAAATTCCCTAAGCTATAGGACCATAAGTGGAAGTGCCCTAGGCTCTGTTGCTTTGTTTTTTAGATGTTTCAGGAAACACCATACACTTCTCCCGAGTGGTTGTTGGCAATTTACATCCCGCCCTTCAGCATAACAAGGCTCCCAGTACTCCATGGCCTGTCCTGCCTTTCTGGATTTTACACTTTTTTCAGATGGCCCTTTTGACCGGGGGCAAGTGAGACTTCATTGTAGTGCAGATTTCCTTTGCAAGCTTGCTTGGTTGGCCAAAAAGGGCGTATGCGTTTTTTCCTGAATATATTCAGGAAAAAACGCATACGCCCTTTTTGGCCAAGTGCATCATTGTGGACGTTCTGCCTCTTTTCCTATGCTTTCAATGCAATTCCAGTCTACCTCCTGAAATCGGTTTCCTGCAATTCTGCCCCGCTTTCAAGTCCTCTTGGCAGCCTTACTTCAGTCTATTTTTGGACGATAGCTGTCATTTATAACTCTGCAGGTTTGTGAATTACAGTGCTCCTGAGCTCCTTTCTTTAACTCGCTTTCTTGTGACCTGGCCGCAACACCGCAGGATGTCTTCAGGCCCTAATCTGGTTCTGGCACGGCACGCTGTGCCTTTGGGTAATTCCCCTTCCTGGTGGGAAATGAGAGTTAAATTTGCCCATCCAGACACCTCCAGCTAGTCTCTCATTGGTTCTCGCTATTCCTGTTCATCTTCCACAGAAATTGCAAACTGGGCCAAACAGGAGGTTAAAGGGACTGACTCTCCAAGTGGGGAGAGTGTTAGTAAAGTGTCTGGAATGTTGCACCCGAGTACCAGGGTACGAAAACTGAGACATATTTGAACACGTCTCCCGATCACATGGTTGATCATACTCTAGGTTCCACATGCATGTTTTAGCTGAAGGAAGAATACCTTAAACCTGGGTAGTTGAAACCCGTGGAATGGGTACCATGCAATATGACTTCACAGGGTCTTCATTTGCTCACAGAACCTCTCCAATCCTATCACTGCTGCATTTATGCCCCTGTACACATGCTTGATTCTCTTTCGGAGACATAGCAATCCATAGGTTTTAAGATACTTACTAGTCAGGTACATTCTTAGGCGTTTAATATGCGGTGTTGAGTCCATTTCGTTGAGCAAGGAGTAGCTCTTGTCTATTCCATATTTGGCTTAAGGAACTTTATCTGTGCTCATTTCAATCTCTGGTTTTATGCAGCACCGCAACTCACCTTTCCCCTTAAGCAAGCATAAGTTGGTTTTCTAAATTTGAGACCCTGTTCTGTTCTGTAATTCAGATCCTGTGTAGCCAAGTTTACATTCCGTGTATTACTGATATCTTATGATGTTTCTTTTTCTGTGTGACTTATTTCAGTTAGAATCATCATACCTGAATCCACTCATTGTGCTGCTAAGGGCCTGATGACACAGATTTCATTGCTGAGTGATATTGCTTTGTAAGTAAATAGCACAACTTTTTTATCCATTTTTCACTTTCTGCGATGTTGAACTTTTACTGTAAACGAGGTTCTTGTAAACAGAGGCGTCCCAAACTTTGGGGTGGCTGTGTCTTTTTGATTTTAATTTCCCTAAGCTATAGGACCATAAGTGGCAGTGCCCTAGGCTCTGTTGCTTTGTTTTTTAGATGTTTCAGGAAACAGCATACACTTCTCCTGAGTGTCTGTTGGTAATTTACATCCCGCCCATCAGCATAACAAGGCTCCCAGTTCTCCATGGCCTGTCCTGCCTTTCTGGATTTTACACTTTTTTCAGATGGCCCTTTTGACCGGGGGGAAGTGAGACTTCATTGTAGTGCAGATTTCCTTTGCAAGCTTGCTTGGTTGGCCAAAAAGGGCGTATGCGTTTTTTCCTGAATATATTCAGGAAAAAATGCATACGCCCTTTTTGGCCAAGTGCATCATTGTGGACGTTCTGCCTCTTTTCCTATGCTTTCAATGCAATTCCAGTCTACCTCCTGAAATCGGTTTCCTGCAATTCTGCCCCGCTTTCAAGTCCTCTTGGCAGCCTTACTTCAGTCTATTTTTGGACGATAGCTGTCATTTATAACTCTGCAGGTTTGTGAATTACAGTGCCCCTGAGCTCCTTTCTTCAACTCGCTTTCTTGTGACCTGGCCGCAACACCGCAGGATGGCTTCAGGCCCTAATCTGGTTCCGGCACGGCATGCTGAGCCTTTGGTTATTTCCTCTTCCTGGTGGGAAATGAGAGTTAAATTTGCCCGTCCAGACACCTCCAGCTAGTCTCTCATTGGTTCTCACTATTCCTGTTCATCTTCCAAGAAATTGCAAACTGGGCCAAACAGGAGGTTAAAGGCGCTGACTCTCCAAGTGGGGAGAGTGTTAGTAAAGCGTCTGGAATGTTGCACCCGAGTACCAGGGGAGGAAAACTGAGACATATTTGAACACGTCTCCCGTTCACATGGTTGATCATACTCTGGGTTCCACATGAATGTTTTAGCTGAAGGAAGAATACCTAAAACCTGGGTAGTTGAAACCCGTGGAATGGGTACCATGCAATATGACTTCAAAGGGTCTTCATTTGCTCACCGAACCTCTCCAATCCTATCACTGCGGCGTTTATGCCCCTGTACACATGCTTTATTCTCTTTTGGAGGCATAGCAATCCATAGGTTTTAAGATACTTACTAGTCAGGTACATTCTTAGGCATTTAATATGGGGTTTTGAGTCCATTACGTTGAGCAAGGAGTAGCTCTTGTCTATTCCATATTTGGCTTAAGGAACTTTATCTGTGCTCATTTCAATCTCTGGTTTTATGCAGCACCCCAACTCACCTTTCCCCTTAAGCAAGCATAAGTTGGTTTTCTAAATTTGAGACCCTGTTCTGTTCTGTAATTCAGTTCCTGTGTAGCCAAGTTTACATTCCGTGTATTAGTGATATCTTATGATGTTTCTTTTTCTGTGTGACTTATTTCAGTTAGAATCATCGTACCTGAATCCACTCATTATGCTGCTACGGGCCTGATGACATAGATTTCATTGCTGAGTGATACTGCATTGTACGTAAGTACCACAAGTTCTTTATCCATTTTTCACTTTCTGCGATGTTGAACTTGTACTGTAAACGAGGTTCTTGTAAACAGAGCCGTTCGAAACTTTGGGGTGGCTGTGTCTTTTTGATTTTAAATTCCCTAAGCTATAGGACCATAAGTGGAAGTGCCCTAGGCTCTGTTGCTTTGTTTTTTAGATGTTTCAGGAAACACCATACACTTCTCCCGAGTGGTTGTTGGCAATTTACATCCCGCCCTTCAGCATAACAAGGCTCCCAGTTCTCCATGGCCTGTCCTGCCTTTCTGGATTTTACACTTTTTTCAGATGGCCCTTTTGACCGGGGGGAAGTGAGACTTCATTGTAGTGCAGATTTCCTTTGCAAGCTTGCTTGGTTGGCCAAAAAGGGCGTATGCGTTTTTTCCTGAATATATTCAGGAAAAAACGCATACGCCCTTTTTGGCCAAGTGCATCATTGTGGACGTACTGCCTCTTTTCCTATGCTTTCAATGCAATCCCAGTCTACCTCCTGAAATCGGTTTCCTGCAATTCTGCCCCGCTTTCAAGTCCTCTTGGCAGCCTTACTTCAGTCTATTTTTGGACGATAGCTGTCATTTATAACTCTGCAGGTTTGTGAATTACACTGCCCCTGAGCTCCTTTCTTCAACTCGCTTTCTTTTGAGCTGGCCGCCACACCGCAGGATGGCTTCAGGCCCTAATCTGGTTCCGGCACGGCACGCTGAGCCTTTGGTTATTTCCTCTTCCTGGTGGGAAATGAGAGTTAAATTTGCCCGTCCAGACACCTCCAGCTAGCCTCTCATTGGTTCTCGCTATTCCTGTTTATCTTCCGCAGAAATTGCAAACTGGGCCAAACAGGAGGTTAAAGGCGCTGACTTTCCAAGTGGGGAGAGTGTTAGTAAAGCGTCTGGAATGTTGCACCCTAGTACCAGGGGAGGAAAACTGAGACATATTTGAACACGTCTCCCATTCACATGGTTGATCATACTTGGGTTCCACATGCATGTTTTAGCTGAAGGAAGAATACCTAAAACCTGGGTAGTTGAAACCCGTGGAATGGGTACCATGCAATATGACTTCAAAGGGTCTTCATTTGCTCACCGAACCTCTCCAATCCTATCACTGCTGCGTTTATGCCCCTGTACACATGCTTGATTCTCTTTCGGAGACATAGCAATCCATAGGTTTTAAGATACTTACTAGTTAGGTACATTCTTAGGCGTTTAATATGCGGTGTTGAGTCCATTTCGTTGAGCAAAGAGTAGCTCTTGTCTATTCCATATTTGGCTTAAGGAACTTTATCTGTGCTCATTTCAATCTCTGGTTTTATGCAGCACCCCAACTCACCTTTCCCCTTAAGCAAGCATAAGTTGGTTTTCTAAATTTGAGACTCTGTTCTGTTCTGTAATTTAGTTCCTGTGTAGCCAAGTTTACATTCCGTGTATTACTGATATCTTATGATGTTTCTTTTTCTGTGTGACTTATTTCAGTTAGAATCATCATACCTGAATCCACTCATTGTGCTGCTAAGGGCCTGATGACACAGATTTCATTGCTGAGTGATATTGCTTTGTAAGTAAATACCACAACTTCTTTATCCATTTTTCACTTTCTGCGATGTTGAACTTGTACTGTAAACGAGGTTCTTGTAAACAGAGCCGTTCGAAACTTTGGGGTGGCTGTGTCTTTTTGATTTTAATTTCCCTAAGCTATAGGACCATAAGTGGAAGTGCCCTAGGCTCTGTTGCTTTGTTTTTTAGATGTTTCAGGAGACACCATACAGTTCTCCCAGGTGTCTGTTGGCAATTTACATCCCGCCCATCAGCATAACAAGGCTCCCAGTTCTCCATGGCCTGTCCTGCCTTTCTGGATTTTACACCTTTTTCAGATGGCCCTTTTGACCGGGGGGAAGTGAGACTTCATTGTAGTGCAGATTTCCTTTGCAAGCTTGCTTGGTTGGCCAAAAAGGGCGTATGCGTTTTTTCCTGAATATATTCAGGAAAAAACGCATACGCCCTTTTTGGCCAAGTGCATCATTGTGGACGTTCTGCCTCTTTTCCTATGCTTTCAATGCAATTCCAGTCTACCTCCTGAAATCGGTTTCCTGCAATTCTGCCCCGCTTTCAAGTCCTCTTGGCAGCCTTACTTCAGTCTATTTTTGGACGATAGCTGTCATTTATAACTCTGCAGGTTTGTGAATTACAGTGCCCCTGAGCTCCTTTCTTCAACTCGCTTTCTTGTGACCTGGCCGCAACACCGCAGGATGGCTTCAGGCCCTAATCTGGTTCCGGCACGGCATGCTGAGCCTTTGGTTATTTCCTCTTCCTGGTGGGAAATGAGAGTTAAATTTGCCCGTCCAGACACCTCCAGCTAGTCTCTCATTGGTTCTCACTATTCCTGTTCATCTTCCAAGAAATTGCAAACTGGGCCAAACAGGAGGTTAAAGGCGCTGACTCTCCAAGTGGGGAGAGTGTTAGTAAAGCGTCTGGAATGTTGCACCCGAGTACCAGGGGAGGAAAACTGAGACATATTTGAACACGTCTCCCGTTCACATGGTTGATCATACTTGGGTTCCACATGCATCTTTTAGCTGAAGGAAGAATACCTAAAACCTGGGTAGTTGAAACCCGTGGAATGGGTACCATGCAATATGACTTCAAAGGGTCTTCATTTGCTCACCGAACCTCTCCAATCCTATCACTGCTGCGTTTATGGCCCTGTACACATGCTTGATTCTCTTTCGGAGACATAGCAATCCATAGGTTTTAAGATACTTACTAGTCAGGTACATTCTTAGGCGTTTAATATGCGGTGTTGAGTCCATTTCATTGAGCAAGGAGTAGCTCTTGTCTATTCCATATTTGGCTTAAGGAACTTTATCTGTGCTCATTTCAATCTCTGGTTTTATGCAGCACCCCAACTCACCTTTCCCCTTAAGCAAGCATAAGTTGGTTTTCTAAATTTAAGACCCTGTTCTGTTCTGTAATTCAGTTCCTGTGTAGCCAAGTTTACATTCCGTGTATTACAGATATCTTATGATGTTTCTTTTTCTGTGTGACTTATTTCAGTTAGAATCATCATACCTGAATCCACTCATTGTGCTGCTAAGGGCCTGATGACACAGATTTCATTGCTGAGTGATATTGCTTTGTAAGTAAATACCACAACTTCTTTATCCATTTTTCAATTTCTGCGATGTTGAACTTGTACTGTAAACGAGGTTCTTGTAAACAGAGGCGTCCCAAACTTTGGGGTGGCTGTGTCTTTTTGATTTTAATTTCCCTAAGCTATAGGACCATAAGTGGCAGTGCCCTAGGCTCTGTTGCTTTGTTTTTTAGATGTTTCAGGAAACACCATACACTTCTCCCGAGTGGTTGTTGGCAATTTACATCCCGCCCATCAGCATAACAAGGCTCCCAGTTCTCCATGGCCTGTCCTGCCTTTCTGGATTTTACACTTTTTTCAGATGGCCCTTTTGACCGGGGGGAAGTGAGACTTCATTGTAGTGCAGATTTCCTTTGCAAGCTTGCTTGGTTGGCCAAAAAGGGCGTATGCGTTTCTTACTGAATATATTCAGGAAAAAACGCATACGCCCTTTTTGGCCAAGTGCATCATTGTGGACGTTCTGCCTCTTTTCCTATGCTTTCAATGCAATTCCAGTCTACCTCCTGAAATCGGTTTCCTGCAATTCTGCCCCGCTTTCAAGTCCTCTTGGCAGCCTTACTATTGTATATTTTTGGACGAGAGCTCTCATTTATAACTCTGCAGGTTTCTGAATTACAGTGCGCCTGAGCTCCTTTCTTTAACTCGCTTTCTTGTGACCTGGCCGCAACACCGCAGGATGTCTTCAGGCCCTAATCTAGTTCTGGCATGGCACGCTGAGCCTTTGGTTATTTCCTCTTCCTGGTGGGAAATGAGAGTTAAATTTGCCCATCCAGACACCTCCAGCTAGTCTCTCATTGGTTCTCGCTATTCCTGTTCATCTTCCAAAGAAATTGCAAACTGGGCCAAACAGGAGGTTAAAGGGACTGACTCTCCAAGTGGGGAGAATGTTAGTAAAGCATCTGGAATGTTGCACCCGAGTACCAGGGTACGAAAACTGAGACATATTTGAACACGTCTCCCTATCACATGGTTTATCATACTCTGGGTTCCACATGCATGTTTTAGCTGAAGGTAGAATACCTTAAACCTGGATAGTTGAAACCCGTGGAATGGTTACCATGCAATATGACTTCAAAGGGTCTTCATTTGCTCACCGAACCTCTCCAATCCTATCACTGCTGCGTTTATACCCCTGTACACATGCTAGATTCTCTTTCGGAGACATAGCAATCCATAGGTTTTAATATACTTACTAGTTAGGTACATTCTTAGGCGTTTAATATGCGGTGTTGAGTCCATTTCGTTGAGCAAAGAGTAGCTCTTGTCTATTCCATATTTGGCTTAAGGAACTTTATCTGTGCTCATTTCAATCTCTGGTTTTATGCAGCACCCCAACTCACCTTTCCCCTTAAGCAAGCATAAGTTGGTTTTCTAAATTTGAGACCCTGTTCTGTTCTGTAATTTAGTTCCTGTGTAGCCAAGTTTACATTCCGTGTATTACTGATATCTTATGATGTTTCTTTTTCTGTGTGACTTATTTCAGTTAGAATCATCATACCTGAATCCACTCATTATACTGCTACGGGCCTGATGACATAGATTTCATTGCTGAGTGATACTGCATTGTACGTAAGTACCACAAGTTCTTTATCCATTTTTCACTTTCTGTGATATTGAACTTGTACGGTAAACGAGGTTCTTGTAAACGGAGGCGTCCCAAACTTTGGGGTGGCTGTGTCTTTTTGATTTTAATTTCCCTAAGCTATAGGACCATAAGTGGCAGTGCCCTAGGCTCTGTTGCTTTGTTTTTTAGATGTTTCAGGAAACACCATACACTTCTCCTGAGTGTCTGTTGGCAATTTACATCCCGCCCATCAGCATAACAAGGCTCCCAGTTCTCAATGGCCTGATGCCTTTCTGGATTTTACACTTTTTTCAGATGGCCCTTTTGACCGGGGGGAAGTGAGACTTCATTGTAGTGCAGATTTCCTTTGCAAGCCTGCTTGGTTGGCCAAAAAGGGCGTATGCGTTTTTTCCTGAATATATTCAGGAAAAAACGCATACGCCCTTTTTGGCCAAGTGCATCATTGTGGACGTTCTGCCTCTTTTCCTATGCTTTCAATGCAATTCCAGTCTACCTCCTGAAATCGGTTTCTTGCAATTCTGCCCCGCTTTCAAGTCCTCTTGGCAGCCTTACTTCAGTCTATTTTTGGACGATAGCTCTCATTTATAACTCTGCAGGTTTGTGAATTACAGTGCCCCTGAGCTCCTTTCTTCAACTCGCTTTCTTGTGACCTGGCCGCAACACCGCAGGATGGCTTCAGGCCCTAATCTGGTTCCGGCCCGGCATGCTGAGCCTTTGGTTAATTCCTCTTCCTGGTGGGAAATGAGAGTTAAATTTGCCCGTCCAGACACCTCCAGCTAGCCTCTCATTGGTTCTCGCTATTCCTGTTCATCTTCCACAGAAATTGCAAACTGGGCCAAACAGGAGGTTAAAGGGACTGACTCTCCAAGTCGGGAGAGTGTTAGTAAAGCGTCTGGAATGTTGCACCCGAGTACCAGGGGAGGAAAACTGAGACATATTTGAATACGTCTCCCGTTCACATGGTTGATCATACTCTGGGTTCCACATGCATGTTTTAGCTGAAGGAAGAATACCTTAAACTTGGAGAGTTGAGACCCGTGGAATGGGTACCGTGCAATATGACTTCAAAGGGTCTTCATTTGCTCACCGAACCTCTCCAATCCTATCACTGCTGCATTTATGCCCCTGTACACACGCTTGATTCTCTTTTGGAGACATAGCAATCCATAGGTTTTAAGATACTTACTAGTCAGGTACATTCTTATGCGTTTAATATGGGGTGTTGAGTCCATTTCATTGAGCAAGGAGTAGCTCTTGTCTATTCCATATTTGGCTTAAGGAACTTTATCTGTGCTCATTTCAATCTCTGGTTTTATGCAGCACCCCAACTAACCTTTCCCCTTAAGCAAGCATAAGTTGGTTTTCTAAATTTGAGACCCTGTTCTGTTCTGTAATTCAGTTCCTGTGTAGCCAAGTTTACATTCCGTGTATTAGTGATATCTTATGATGTTTCTTTTTCTGTGTGACTTATTTCAGTTAGAATCATCGTACCTGAATCCACTCATTATGCTGCTACGGGCCTGATGACATAGATTTCATTGCTGAGTGATACTGCATTGTACGTAAGTACCACAAGTTCTTTATCCATTTTTCACTTTCTGCGATGTTGAACTTGTACTGTAAACGAGGTTCTTGTAAACAGAGCCGTTCGAAACTTTGGGGTGGCTGTGTCTTTTTGATTTTAAATTCCCTAAGCTATAGGACCATAAGTGGAAGTGCCCTAGGCTCTGTTGCTTTGTTTTTTAGATGTTTCAGGAAACACCATACACTTCTCCCGAGTGGTTGTTGGCAATTTACATCCCGCCCTTCAGCATAACAAGGCTCCCAGTTCTCCATGGCCTGTCCTGCCTTTCTGGATTTTACACTTTTTTCAGATGGCCCTTTTGACCGGGGGGAAGTGAGACTTCATTGTAGTGCAGATTTCCTTTGCAACTTGCTTGGTTGGCCAAAAAGGGCGTATGCGTTTTTTCCTGAATATATTCAGGAAAAAACGCATACGCCCTTTTTGGCCAAGTGCATCATTGTGGACGTTCTGCCTCTTTTCCTATGCTTTCAATGCAATCCCAGTCTACCTCCTGAAATCGGTTTCCTGCAATTCTGCCCCGCTTTCAAGTCCTCTTGGCAGCCTTACTTCAGTCTATTTTTGGACGATAGCTGTCATTTATAACTCTGCAGGTTTGTGAATTACACTGCCCCTGAGCTCCTTTCTTCAACTCGCTTTCTTTTGAGCTGGCCGCCACACCGCAGGATGGCTTCAGGCCCTAATCTGGTTCCGGCACGGCACGCTGAGCCTTTGGTTATTTCCACTTCCTGGTGGGAAATGAGAGTTAAATTTGCCCGTCCAGACACCTCCAGCTAGCCTCTCATTGGTTCTCGCTATTCCTGTTCATCTTCCGCAGAAATTGCAAACTGGGCCAAACAGGAGGTTAAAGGCGCTGACTTTCCAAGTGGGGAGAGTGTTAGTAAAGCGTCTGGAATGTTGCACCCTAGTACCAGGGGAGGAAAACTGAGACATATTTGAACACGTCTCCCATTCACATGGTTGATCATACTTGGGTTCCACATGCATGTTTTAGCTGAAGGAAGAATACCTAAAACCTGGGTAGTTGAAACCCGTGGAATGGGTACCATGCAATATGACTTCAAAGGGTCTTCATTTGCTCACCGAACCTCTCCAATCCTATCACTGCTGCGTTTATGCCCCTGTACACATGCTTGATTCTCTTTCGGAGACATAGCAATCCATAGGTTTTAAGATACTTACTAGTTAGGTACATTCTTAGGCGTTTAATATGCGGTGTTGAGTCCATTTCGTTGAGCAAAGAGTAGCTCTTGTCTATTCCATATTTGGCTTAAGGAACTTTATCTGTGCTCATTTCAATCTCTGGTTTTATGCAGCACCCCAACTCACCTTTCCCCTTAAGCAAGCATAAGTTGGTTTTCTAAATTTGAGACACTGTTCTGTTCTGTAATTTAGTTCCTGTGTAGCCAAGTTTACATTCCGTGTATTACTGATATCTTATGATGTTTCTTTTTCTGTGTGACTTATTTCAGTTAGAATCATCATACCTGAATCCACTCATTGTGCTGCTAAGGGCCTGATGACACAGATTTCATTGCTGAGTGATATTGCTTTGTAAGTAAATACCACAACTTCTTTATCCATTTTTCACTTTCTGCGATGTTGAACTTGTACTGTAAACGAGGTTCTTGTAAACAGAGCCGTTCCAAACTTTGGGGTGGCTGTGTCTTTTTGATTTTAATTTCCCTAAGCTATAGGACCATAAGTGGAAGTGCCCTAGGTTCTGTTGCTTTGTTTTTTAGATGTTTCAGGAAACACCATACACTTCTCCCGAGTGGTTGTTGGCAATTTACATCCCGCCCATCAGCATAACAAGGCTCCCAGTTCTCCATGGCCTGTCCTGCCTTTCTGGATTTTACCCTTTTTTCAGATGGCCCTTTTGACCGGGGGGAAGTGAGACTTCATTGTAGTGCAGATTTCCTTTGCAAGCTTGCTTGGTTGGCCAAAAAGGGCGTATGCGTTTTTTCCTGAATATATTCAGGAAAAAACGCATACGCCCTTTTTGGCCAAGTGCATCATTGTGGACGTTCTGCCTCTTTTCCTATGCTTTCAATGCAATTCCAGTCTACCTCCTGAAATCGGTTTCCTGCAATTCTGCCCCGCTTTCAAGTCCTCTTGGCAGCCTTACTTCAGTCTATTTTTGGACGATAGCTGTCATTTATAACTCTGCAGGTTTGTGAATTACACTGCCCCTGAGCTCCTTTCTTCAACTCGCTTTCTTGTGACCTGGCCGCAACACCGCAGGATGGCTTCAGGCCCTAATCTGGTTCCGGCACGGCATGCTGAGCCTTTGGTTATTTCCTCTTCCTGGTGGGAAATGAGAGTTAAATTTGCCCGTCCAGACACCTCCAGCTAGTCTCTCATTGGTTCTCACTATTCCTGTTCATCTTCCAAGAAATTGCAAACTGGGCCAAACAGGAGGTTAAAGGCGCTGACTCTCCAAGTGGGGAGAGTGTTAGTAAAGCGTCTGGAATGTTGCACCCGAGTACCAGGGGAGGAAAACTGAGACATATTTGAACACGTCTCCCGTTCACATGGTTGATCATACTTGGGTTCCACATGCATCTTTTAGCTGAAGGAAGAATACCTAAAACCTGGCTAGTTGAAACCCGTGGAATGGGTACCATGCAATATGACTTCAAAGGGTCTTCATTTGCTCACCGAACCTCTCCAATCCTATCACTGCTGCGTTTATGCCCCTGTACACATGCTTGATTCTCTTTCGGAGACATAGCAATCCATAGGTTTTAAGATACTTACTAGTCAGGTACATTCTTAGGCGTTTAATATGCGGTGTTGAGTCCATTTCATTGAGCAAGGAGTAGCTCTTGTCTATTCCATATTTGGCTTAAGGAACTTTATCTGTGCTCATTTCAATCTCTGGTTTTATGCAGCACCCCAACTCACCTTTCCCCTTAAGCAAGCATAAGTTGGTTTTCTAAATTTAAGACCCTGTTCTGTTCTGTAATTCAGTTCCTGTGTAGCCAAGTTTACATTCCGTGTATTACAGATATCTTATGATGTTTCTTTTTCTGTGTGACTTATTTCAGTTAGAATCATCATACCTGAATCCACTCATTGTGCTGCTAAGGGCCTGATGACACAGATTTCATTGCTGAGTGATATTGCTTTGTAAGTAAATACCACAACTTCTTTATCCATTTTTCAATTTCTGCGATGTTGAACTTGTACTGTAAACGAGGTTCTTGTAAACAGAGGCGTCCCAAACTTTGGGGTGGCTGTGTCTTTTTGATTTTAATTTCCCTAAGCTATAGGACCATAAGTGGCAGTGCCCTAGGCTCTGTTGCTTTGTTTTTTAGATGTTTCAGGAAACACCATACACTTCTCCTGAGTGTCTGTTGGCAATTTACATCCCGCCCATCAGCATAACAAGGCTCCCAGTTCTCAATGGCCTGATGCCTTTCTGGATTTTACACTTTTTTCAGATGGCCCTTTTGACCGGGGGGAAGTGAGACTTCATTGTAGTGCAGATTTCCTTTGCAAGCCTGCTTGGTTGGCCAAAAAGGGCGTATGCGTTTTTTCCTGAATATATTCAGGAAAAAACACATACGCCCTTTTTGGCCAAGTGCATCATTGTGGACGTTCTGCCTCTTTTCCTATGCTTTCAATGCAATTCCAGTCTACCTCCTGAAATCGGTTTCTTGCAATTCTGCCCCGCTTTCAAGTCCTCTTGGCAGCCTTACTTCAGTCTATTTTTGGACGATAGCTCTCATTTATAACTCTGCAGGTTTGTGAATTACAGTGCCCCTGAGCTCCTTTCTTCAACTCGCTTTCTTGTGACCTGGCCGCAACACCGCAGGATGGCTTCAGGCCCTAATCTGGTTCCGGCCCGGCATGCAGAGCCTTTGGTTAATTCCTCTTCCTGGTGGGAAATGAGAGTTAAATTTGCCCGTCCAGACACCTCCAGCTAGCCTCTCATTGGTTCTCGCTATTCCTGTTCATCTTCCACAGAAATTGCAAACTGGGCCAAACAGGAGGTTAAAGGGACTGACTCTCCAAGTCGGGAGAGTGTTAGTAAAGCGTCTGGAATGTTGCACCCGAGTACCAGGGGAGGAAAACTGAGACATATTTGAATACGTCTCCCGTTCACATGGTTGATCATACTCTGGGTTCCACATGCATGTTTTAGCTGAAGGAAGAATACCTTAAACCTGGAGAGTTGAGACCCGTGGAATGGGTACCGTGCAATATGACTTCAAAGGGTCTTCATTTGCTCACCGAACCTCTCCAATCCTATCACTGCTGCATTTATGCCCCTGTACACACGCTTGATTCTCTTTTGGAGACATAGCAATCCATAGGTTTTAAGATACTTACTAGTCAGGTACATTCTTAGGCGTTTAATATGGGGTGTTGAGTCCATTTCATTGAGCAAGGAGTAGCTCTTGTCTATTCCATATTTGGCTTAAGGAACTTTATCTGTGCTCATTTCAATCTCTGGTTTTATGCAGCACCCCAACTTACCTTTCCCCTTAAGCAAGCATAAGTTGGTTTTCTAAATTTGAGACCCTGTTCTGTTCTGTAATTCAGTTCCTGTGTAGCCAAGTTTACATTCCGTGTATTACTGATATCTTATGATGTTTCTTTTTCTGTGTGACTTATTTCAGTTAGAATCATCATACCTGAATCCACTCATTGTGCTGCTAAGGGCCTGATGACACAGATTTCATTGCTGAGTGATATTGCTTTGTAAGTAAATACCACAACTTCTTTATCCATTTTTCACGTTCTGCGATGTTGAACTTGTACTGTAAACGAGGTTCTTGTAAACAGAGCCGATCCAAACTTTGGGGTGGCTGTGTCTTTTTGATTTTAATTTCCCTAAGCTATAGGACCATAAGTGGAAGTGCCCTAGGTTCTGTTGCTTTGTTTTTTAGATGTTTCAGGAAACACCATACACTTCTCCCGAGTGGTTGTTGGCAATTTACATCCCGCCCATCAGCATAACAAGGCTCCCAGTTCTCCATGGCCTGTCCTGCCTTTCTGGATTTTACCCTTTTTTAAGATGGCCCTTTTGACCGGGGGGAAGTGAGACTTCATTGTAGTGCAGATTTCCTTTGCAAGCTTGCTTGGTTGGCCAAAAAGGGCGTATGCGTTTTTTCCTGAATATATTCAGGAAAAAACGCATACGCCCTTTTTGGCCAAGTGCATCATTGTGGACGTTCTGCCTCTTTTCCTATGCTTTCAGTGCAATTCCAGTCTACCTCCTGAAATCGGTTTTCTGCAATTCTGCCCCGCTTTCAAGTCCTCTTGGCAGCCTTACTTCAGTCTATTTTTGGACGATAGCTGTCATTTATAACTCTGCAGGTTTGTGAATTACAGTGCCCCTGAGCTCCTTTCTTCAACTCGCTTTCTTTTGAGCTGGCCGCAACACCGCAGGATGGCTTCAGGCCCTAATCTGGTTCCGGTACGGCACGCTGAGCCTTTGGTTATTTCCTCTTCCTGGTGGGAAATGAGAGTTAAATTTGCCCGTCCAGACACCTCCAGCTAGTCTCTCATTGGTTCTCGCTATTCCTGTTCATCTTCCGCAGAAATTGCAAACTGGGCCAAACCGGGGATTAAAGGGACTGACTCTCCAAGTGGGGAGAGTGTTAGTAAAGCGTCTGGAATGTTGCACCCGAGTACCAGGGGAGGAAAACTGAGACATATTTGAACACGTCTCCCGTTCACATGGTTGATCATACTTGGGTTCCACATGCATCTTTTAGCTGAAGGAAGAATACCTAAAACCTGGCTAGTTGAAACCCGTGGAATGGGTACCATGCAATATGACTTCAAAGGGTCTTCATTTGCTCACCGAACCTCTCCAATCCTATCACTGCTGCGTTTATGCCCCTGTACACATGCTTGATTCTCTTTCGGAGACATAGCAATCCATAGGTTTTAAGATACTTACTAGTCAGGTACATTCTTAGGCGTTTAATATGCGGTGTTGAGTCCATTTCATTGAGCAAGGAGTAGCTCTTGTCTATTCCATATTTGGCTTAAGGAACTTTATCTGTGCTCATTTCAATCTCTGGTTTTATGCAGCACCCCAACTCACCTTTCCCCTTAAGCAAGCATAAGTTGGTTTTCTAAATTTAAGACCCTGTTCTGTTCTGTAATTCAGTTCCTGTGTAGCCAAGTTTACATTCCGTGTATTACAGATATCTTATGATGTTTCTTTTTCTGTGTGACTTATTTCAGTTAGAATCATCATACCTGAATCCACTCATTGTGCTGCTAAGGGCCTGATGACACAGATTTCATTGCTGAGTGATATTGCTTTGTAAGTAAATACCACAACTTCTTTATCCATTTTTCAATTTCTGCGATGTTGAACTTGTACTGTAAACGAGGTTCTTGTAAACAGAGGCGTCCCAAACTTTGGGGTGGCTGTGTCTTTTTGATTTTAATTTCCCTAAGCTATAGGACCATAAGTGGCAGTGCCCTAGGCTCTGTTGCTTTGTTTTTTAGATGTTTCAGGAAACACCATACACTTCTCCTGAGTGTCTGTTGGCAATTTACATCCCGCCCATCAGCATAACAAGGCTCCCAGTTCTCAATGGCCTGATGCCTTTCTGGATTTTACACTTTTTTCAGATGGCCCTTTTGACCGGGGGGAAGTGAGACTTCATTGTAGTGCAGATTTCCTTTGCAAGCCTGCTTGGTTGGCCAAAAAGGGCGTATGCGTTTTTTCCTGAATATATTCAGGAAAAAACACATACGCCCTTTTTGGCCAAGTGCATCATTGTGGACGTTCTGCCTCTTTTCCTATGCTTTCAATGCAAATCCAGTCTACCTCCTGAAATCGGTTTCTTGCAATTCTGCCCCGCTTTCAAGTCCTCTTGGCAGCCTTACTTCAGTCTATTTTTGGACGATAGCTCTCATTTATAACTCTGCAGGTTTGTGAATTACAGTGCCCCTGAGCTCCTTTCTTCAACTCGCTTTCTTGTGACCTGGCCGCAACACCGCAGGATGGCTTCAGGCCCTAATCTGGTTCCGGCCCGGCATGCAGAGCCTTTGGTTAATTCCTCTTCCTGGTGGGAAATGAGAGTTAAATTTGCCCGTCCAGACACCTCCAGCTAGCCTCTCATTGGTTCTCGCTATTCCTGTTCATCTTCCACAGAAATTGCAAACTGGGCCAAACAGGAGGTTAAAGGGACTGACTCTCCAAGTCGGGAGAGTGTTAGTAAAGCGTCTGGAATGTTGCACCCGAGTACCAGGGGAGGAAAACTGAGACATATTTGAATACGTCTCCCGTTCACATGGTTGATCATACTCTGGGTTCCACATGCATGTTTTAGCTGAAGGAAGAATACCTTAAACCTGGAGAGTTGAGACCCGTGGAATGGGTACCGTGCAATATGACTTCAAAGGGTCTTCATTTGCTCACCGAACCTCTCCAATCCTATCACTGCTGCATTTATGCCCCTGTACACACGCTTGATTCTCTTTTGGAGACATAGCAATCCATAGGTTTTAAGATACTTACTAGTCAGGTACATTCTTAGGCGTTTAATATGGGGTGTTGAGTCCATTTCATTGAGCAAGGAGTAGCTCTTGTCTATTCCATATTTGGCTTAAGGAACTTTATCTGTGCTCATTTCAATCTCTGGTTTTATGCAGCACCCCAACTTACCTTTCCCCTTAAGCAAGCATAAGTTGGTTTTCTAAATTTGAGACCCTGTTCTGTTCTGTAATTCAGTTCCTGTGTAGCCAAGTTTACATTCCGTGTATTACTGATATCTTATGATGTTTCTTTTTCTGTGTGACTTATTTCAGTTAGAATCATCATACCTGAATCCACTCATTGTGCTGCTAAGGGCCTGATGACACAGATTTCATTGCTGAGTGATATTGCTTTGTAAGTAAATACCACAACTTCTTTATCCATTTTTCACGTTCTGCGATGTTGAACTTGTACTGTAAACGAGGTTCTTGTAAACAGAGCCGATCCAAACTTTGGGGTGGCTGTGTCTTTTTGATTTTAATTTCCCTAAGCTATAGGACCATAAGTGGAAGTGCCCTAGGTTCTGTTGCTTTGTTTTTTAGATGTTTCAGGAAACACCATACACTTCTCCCGAGTGGTTGTTGGCAATTTACATCCCGCCCATCAGCATAACAAGGCTCCCAGTTCTCCATGGCCTGTCCTGCCTTTCTGGATTTTACCCTTTTTTAAGATGGCCCTTTTGACCGGGGGGAAGTGAGACTTCATTGTAGTGCAGATTTCCTTTGCAAGCTTGCTTGGTTGGCCAAAAAGGGCGTATGCGTTTTTTCCTGAATATATTCAGGAAAAAACGCATACGCCCTTTTTGGCCAAGTGCATCATTGTGGACGTTCTGCCTCTTTTCCTATGCTTTCAGTGCAATTCCAGTCTACCTCCTGAAATCGGTTTTCTGCAATTCTGCCCCGCTTTCAAGTCCTCTTGGCAGCCTTACTTCAGTCTATTTTTGGACGATAGCTGTCATTTATAACTCTGCAGGTTTGTGAATTACAGTGCCCCTGAGCTCCTTTCTTCAACTCGCTTTCTTTTGAGCTGGCCGCAACACCGCAGGATGGCTTCAGGCCCTAATCTGGTTCCGGTACGGCACGCTGAGCCTTTGGTTATTTCCTCTTCCTGGTGGGAAATGAGAGTTAAATTTGCCCGTCCAGACACCTCCAGCTAGTCTCTCATTGGTTCTCGCTATTCCTGTTCATCTTCCGCAGAAATTGCAAACTGGGCCAAACCGGGGATTAAAGGGACTGACTCTCCAAGTCGGGAGAGTGTTAGTAAAGCGTCTGGAATGTTGCACCCGAGTACCAGGGTACGAAAACTGAGACATATTTGAACACGTCTCCCAATCACATGGTTGATCATACTCTAGGTTCCACATGCATGTTTTAGCTGAAGGAAGAATACCTTAAACCTGGGTATTTGAAACCCGTGTAATGGGTACCATGCAATATGACTTCAAAGGGTCTTCATTTGCTCACCGAACCTCTCCAATTCTATCACTGCTGCGTTTATGCCCCTGTACACATGCTTGATTCTCTTTCGGAGACATAGCAATCTATAGGTTTTATGATACTTACTAGTCAGGTACATTCTTAGGCGTTTAATATGCGGTGTTGAGTCCATTTCGTTGAGCAAGGAGTAGCTCTTGTCTATTCCATATTTGGCTTAAGGAACTTTATCTGTGCTCATTTCAATCTCTGGTTTTATGCAGCACCCCAACTCACCTTTCCCCTTAAGCAAGCATAAGTTGGTTTTCTAAATTTGAGACCCTGTTCTGTTTTGGAATGCAGTTCCTATGTAGCCAAGTTTACATTCCGTGTATTAGTGATAACTTATGATGTTTCTTTTTCTGTGTGACTTATTTCAGTTAGAATCATCGTACCTGAATCCACTCATTATGCTGCTACGGGCCTGATGACATAGATTTCATTGCTGAGTGATACTGCATTGTACGTAAGTACCACAAGTTCTTTATCCATTTTTCACTTTCTGTGATATTGCACTTGTACTGTAAACGAGGTTCTTGTAAACAGAGGCGTCCCAAACTTTGGGGTGGCTGTGTCTTTTTGATTTTAATTTCCCGAAGCTATAGGACCATAAGTGGAAGTGCCCTAGGCTCTGTTGCTTTGTTTTTTAGATGTTTCAGGAAACACCATACACTTCTCCTGAGTGTCTGTTGGCAATTTACATCCCGCCCATCAGCATAACAAGGCTCCCAGTTCTCAATGCCTGTTGCCTTTCTGGATTTTACACTTTTTTCAGATGGCCCTTTTGACCGGGGGGAAGTGAGACTTCATTGTAGTGCAGATTTCCTTTGCAAGCTTGCTTGGTTGGCCAAAAAGGGCGTATGCGTTTTTTCCTGAATATATTCAGGAAAAAACGCATACGCCCTTTTTGGCCAAGTGCATCATTGTGGACGTTCTGCCTCTTTTCCTATGCTTTCAATGCAATTCCAGTCTACCTCCTGAAATGCGTTTCCTGCAATTCTGCCTCGCTTTCAAGTCCTCTTGGCAGCCTTACTTCAGTCTATTTTTGGACGATAGCTGTCATTTATAACTCTGCAGGTTTGTGAATTCCAGTGCCCCTGAGCTCCTTTCTTCAACTCGCTTTCTTGTGACCTGGCCGCAACACGGCAGGATGTCTTCAGGCCCTAATCTGGTTCTGGCACGGCACGCTGAGCCTTTGGTTAATTCCTCTTCCTGGTGGGAAATGAGAGTTAAATTTGCCCATCCACACACCTCCATCTAGTCTTGCATTGGTTCTCGCTATTCCTGTTCATCTTCCACAGAAATTGCAAACTGGGCCAAACAGGAGGTTAAAGGGACTGACTCTCCAAGTCGGGAGAGTGTTAGTAAAGCGTCTGGAATGTTGCACCCGAGTACCAGGGTACGAAAACTGAGACATATTTGAACACGTCTCCCGTTCACATGTTTCATCATACTTGGGTTCCACATGCATGTTTTAGCTGAAGGAAGAATACCTTAAACCTGGAGAGTTAAGACCCGTGTAATGGGTATCATGCAATATGACTTCAAAGGGTCTTCATTTGCTCACCGAACCTCTCCAATCCTATCACTGCTGCGTTTATGCCCCTGTACACATGCTTGATTCTCTTTCGGAGACATAGCAATCCTTAGGTTTTAAGATACTTACTAGTCAGGTACATTCTTAGGCGTTTAATATGCGGTGTTGAGTCCATTTCGTTGAGCAAGGAGTAGCTCCTGTCTATTCCATATTTGGCTTAAGGAACTTTATCTGTGCTCATTTCAATCTCTGGTTTTGTGCAGCACCCCAACTCACCTTTACCCTTAAGCAAGCATAAGTTGGTTTTCTAAATTTGAGACCCTGTTCTGTTCTGTAATTCAGTTCCTGTGTAGCCAAGTTTACATTCCGTGTATTACTGATATCTTATGATGTTTCTTTTTCTGTGTGACTTATTTCAGTTAGAATCATCATACCTGAATCCACTCATTGTGCTGCTAAGGGCCTGATGACACAGATTTCATTGCTGAGTGATATTGCTTTGTAAGTGAATACCACAATTTCTTTATCCATTTTTCACTTTCTGCGATGTTGAACTTGTACTGTAAACGAGGTTCTTGTAAACAGAGCCGTTCCAAACTTTGGGGTGGCTGTGTCTTTTTGATTTTAATTTCCCTAAGCTATAGGGCCATAAGTGGAAGTGCCCTAGGCTCTGTTGCTTTGTTTTTTAGATGTTTCAGGAAACACCATACACTTCTCCCGAGTGGTTGTTGGCAATTTACATCCCGCCCATCAGCATAACAAGGCTCCCAGTTCTCCATGGCCTGTCCTGCCTTTCTGGATTTTACACTTTTTTCAGATGGCCCTTTTGACCGGGGGGAAGTGAGACTTCATTGTAGTGCAGATTTCCTTTGCAAGCTTGCTTGGTTGGCCAAAAAGGGCGTATGCGTTTTTTCCTGAATATATTCAGGAAAAAACGCATACGCCCTTTTTGGCCAAGTGCATCATTGTGGACGTTCTGCCTCTTTTCCTATGCTTTCAATGCAATTCCAGTCTACCTCCTGAAATCGGTTTCCTGCAATTCTGCCCCGCTTTCAAGTCCTCTTGGCAGCCTTACTTCAGTCTATTTTTGGACGATAGCTGTCATTTATAACTCTGCAGGTTTGTGAATTACAGTGCCCCTGAGCTCCTTTCTTCAACTCGCTTTCTTGTGACCTGGCCGCAACACCGCAGGATGGCTTCAGGCCCTAATCTGGTTCCGGCCTGGCATGCTGAGCCTTTGGTTAATTCCTCTTCCTGGTGGGAAATGAGAGTTAAATTTGCCCGTCCAGACACCTCCAGCTAGCCTCTCATTGGTTCTCGCTATTCCTGTTCATCTTCCGCAGAAATTGCAAACTGGGCCAAACAGGAGGTTAAAGGGACTGACTCTCCAAGTCGGGAGAGTGTTAGTAAAGCGTCTGGAATGTTGCACCCGAGTACCAGGGTAGGAAAACTGAGACATATTTAAACACGTCTCCCGTTCACATGGTTGATCATACTCTGGGTTCCACATGAATGTTTTAGCTGAAGGAAGAATACCTTAAACCTGCAGAGTTGAGACGCGTGGAATGGGTACCATGCAATATGACTTCAAAGGGTCTTCATTTGCTCACCGAACCTCTCCAATCCTATCACTGCTGCGTTTATGCCCCTGTACACACGCTTGATTCTCTTTTGGAGACATAGCAATCCATAGGTTTTAAGATACTTACTAGTCAGGTACATTCTTAGGCGTTTAATATGCGGTGTTGAGTCCATTTCGTTGAGCAAGGAGTAGCTCTTGTCTATTCCATATTTGGCTTAAGGAACTTTATCTGTGCTCATTTCAATCTCTGGTTTTATGCAGCACCCCAACTCACCTTTCCCCTTAAGCAAGCATAAGTTGGTTTTCTAAATTTGAGACCCTGTTCTGTTCTGTAATTCAGTTCCTGTGTAGCCAAGTTTACATTCCGTGTATTAGTGATATCTTATGATGTTTCTTTTTCTGTGTGACTTATTTCAGTTAGAATCATCGTACCTGAATCCACTCATTATGCTGCCACGGGCCTGATGACATAGATTTCATTGCTGAGTGATACTGCATTGTACGTAAGTACCACAAGTTCTTTATCCATTTTTCACTTTCTGTGATATTGAACTTGTACGGTAAACGAGGTTCTTGTAAACGGAGGCGTCCCAAACTTTGGGGTGGCTGTGTCTTTTTGATTTTAATTTCCCTAAGCTATAGGACCATAAGTGGAAGTGCCCTAGGCTCTGTTGCTTTGTTTTTTAGATGTTTCAGGAAACACCATACACTTCTCCCGAGTGTCTGTTGGCAATTTACATCCCGCCCATCAGCATAACAAGGCTCCCAGTTCTCCATGGCCTGTCCTGCCTTTCTGGATTTTACACTTTTTTCAGATGGCCCTTTTGACCGGGGGGAAGTGAGACTTCATTGTAGTGCAGATTTCCTTTGCAAGCTTGCTTGGTTGGCCAAAAAGGGCGTATGCGTTTTTTCCTGAATATATTCAGGAAAAAACGCATACGCCCTTTTTGGCCAAGTGCATCATTGTGGACGTTCTGCCTCTTTTCCTATGCTTTCAATGCAATTCCAGTCTACCTCCTGAAATCGGTTTCCTGCAATTCTGCCCCGCTTTCAAGTCCTCTTGGCAGCCTTACTTCAGTCTATTTTTGGACGATAGCTGTCATTTATAGCTCTGCAGGTTTGTGAATTACAGTGACCCTGAGCTCCTTTCTTCAACTCGCTTTCTTGTGACCTGGCCACAACACCGCAGGATGGCTTCAGGCCCTAATCTGGTTCCGGCACGACACGCTGAGCCTTTGGTTATTTCCTCTTCCTGGTGGGAAATGAGAGTTAAATTTGCCCGTCCAGACACCTCCAGCTAGTCTCTCATTGGTTCTCGCTATTCCTGTTCATCTTCCGCAGAAATTGCAAACTGGGCCAAACAGGAGGTTAAAGGGACTGACTCTCCAAATCGGGAGAGTGTTAGTAAAGCGTCTGGAATGTTGCACCCGAGTACCAGGGTACGAAAACTGAGACATATTTGAACACGTCTCCCGATCACATGGTTGATCATACTGTAGGTTCCATATGCATGTTTTAGCTGAAGGGAGAATACCTTAAACCTGGGTAGTTGAAACCCGTGGAATGGGTACCATGCAATATGACTTCAAAGGGTCTTCATTTGCTCACGAACCTCTCCAATCCTATCACTGCTGCGTTTATGCCCCTGTACACATGCTTGATTCTCTTTCGGAGACATAGCAATCCATAGGTTTTAAGATACTTACTAGTCAGGTACATTCTTAGGCGTTTAATATGCGGTGTTGAGTCCATTTCGTTGAGCAAGGAGTAGCTCTTGTCTATTCCATATTTGGCTTAAGGAACTTTATCTGTGCTCATTTCAATCTCTGGTTTTATGCAGCACCCCAACTCACCTTTACCCTTAAGCAAGCATAAGTTGGTTTTCTAAATTTGAGACCCTGTTCTGTTCTGTAATTCAGTTCCTGTGTAGCCAAGTTTACATTCCGTGTATTACTGATATCTTATGATGTTTCTTTTTCTGTGTGACTTATTTCAGTTAGAATCATCATACCTGAATCCACTCATTGTGCTGCTAAGGGCCTGATGACATAGATTTCATTGCTGAGTGATATTGCTTTGTAAGTAAATACCACAACTTCTTTATCCATTTTTCACTTTCTGCGATGTTGAACTTGTACTGTAAATGAGGTTCTTGTAAACAGAGGCGTCCCAAACTTTGGGGTGGCTGTGTCTTTTTTATTTTAATTTCCCTAAGCTATAGGACCATAAGTGGCAGTGCCCTAGGCTCTGTTGCTTTGTTTTTTAGATGTTTCAGGAAACACCATACACTTCTCCTGTGTGTCTGTTGGTAATTTACACCCCCCCCATCAGCATAACAAGGCTCCCAGTTCTCCATGGCCTGTCCTGCCTTTCTGGATTTTACACTTTTTTCAGATGGCCCTTTTGACCGGGGGGAAGTGAGACTTCATTGTAGTGCAGATTTCCTTTGCAAGCTTGCTTGGTTGGCCAAAAAGGGCGTATGCGTTTTTTCCTGAATATATTCAGGAAAAAACGCATACGCCCTTTTTGGCCAAGTGCATCATTGTGGACGTTCTGCCTCTTTTCCTATGCTTTCAATGCAATTCCAGTCTACCTCCTGAAATCGGTTTCCTGCAATTCTGCCCCGCTTTCAAGTCCTCTTGGCAGCCTTACTTCAGTCTATTTTTGGACGATAGCTGTCATTTATAACTCTGCAGGTTTGTGAATTACAGTGCCCCTGACCTCCTTTCTTCAACTCGCTTTCTTGTGACCTGGCCGCAACACCGCAGGATGGCTTCAGGCCCTAATCTGGTTCTGGCACGGCACGTTGAGCCTTTGGTTAATTCCTCTTCCTGGTGGGAAATGAGAGTTAAATTTGCCCATCCAGACACCTCCAGCTAGTCTCTCATTGGTTCTCGCTATTCCTGTTCATCTTCCACAGAAATTGCAAACTGGGCCAAACAGGAGGTTAAAGGGAATGACTCTCCAAGTCGGGAGAGTGTTAGTAAAGCGTCTGGAATGTTGCACCCGAGTACCAGGGTACGAAAACTGAGACATATTTGAACACGTCTCCCGATCACATGGTTGATCATACTCTGGGTTCCACATGCATGTTTTAGCTGAAGGAAGAATACCTAAAACCTGGGTAGTTGAAACCCGTGGAATGGGTACCATGCAATATGACTTCAAAGGGTCTTCATTTGCTCACCGAACATCTCCAATCCTATCACTGCTGCGTTTATGCCCCTGTACACATGCTTGATTCTCTTTC
Source organism: Stenella coeruleoalba (assembly GCF_951394435.1). Lineage (NCBI taxonomy): Eukaryota > Metazoa > Chordata > Mammalia > Artiodactyla > Delphinidae > Stenella > Stenella coeruleoalba. Next base: position 841,375 of record NW_027645889.1, on the reverse strand, counting down.
GGAGACATAGCAATCCATAGGTTTTAAGATACTTACTAGTCAGGTACATTCTTAGGCGTTTAATATGCGGTGTTGAGTCCATTTCGTTGAGCAAGGAGTAGCTCTTGTCTATTCCATATTTGGCTTAAGGAAATTTATTTGTGCTCATTTCAATCTCTGGTTTTATGCAGCACCCCAACTCACCTTTCCCCTTAAGCAAGCATAAGTTGGTTTTCTAAATTTGAGAACCTGTTCTGTTCTGTAATTCAGTTCCTGTGTAGCCAAGTTTACATTCCGTGTATTACTGATATCTTATGATGTTTCTTTTTCTGTGTGACTTATTTCAGTTAGAATCATCGTACCTGAATCCACTCATGATGCTGCTACGGGCCTGATGACATAGATTTCATTGCTGAGTGATACTGCATTGTACGTAAGTACCACAAGTTCTTTATCCATTTTTCACTTTCTGTGATATTGAACTTGTACGGTAAACGAGGTTCTTGTAAACAGAGGCGTCCCAAACTTTGGGGTGGCTGTGTCTTTTTGATTTTAATTTCCCTAAGCTATAGGACCATAAGTGGAAGTGCCCTAGGCTCTGTTGCTTTGTTTTTTAGATGTTTCAGGAAACACCATACACTTCTCCCGAGTGTCTGTTGGCAATTTACATCCCGCCCATCAGCATAACAAGGCTCCCAGTTCTCCATGGCCTGTCCTGCCTTTCTGGATTTTACACTTTTTTCAGATGGCCCTTTTGACCTTGGGGAAGTGAGACTTCATTGTAGTGCAGATTTCCTTTGCAAGTTTGCTTGGTTGGCCAAAAAGGGCGTATGCGTTTTTTCCTGAATATATTCAGGAAAAAACGCATACGCCCTTTTTGGCCAAGTGCATCATTGTGGACGTTCTGCCTCTTTTCCTATGCTTTCAATGCAATTCCAGTCTACCTCCTGAAATCGGTTTCCTGCAATTCTGCCCCGCTTTCAAGTCCTCTTGGCAGCCTTACTTCAGTCTATTTTTGGACGATAGCTGTCATTTATAACTCTGCAGGTTTGTGAATTACAGTGACCCTGAGCTCCTTTCTTCAACTCGCTTTCTTGTGACCTGGCCGCAACACCGCAGGATGGCTTCAGGCCCTAATCTGGTTCCGGCCCGGCATGCTGAGCCTTTGGTTAATTCCTCTTCCTGGTGGGAAATGAGAGTTAAATTTGCCCGTCCAGACACCTGCAGCTAGCCTCTCATTGGTTCTCGCTATTCCTGTTCATCTTCCGCAGAAATTGCAAACTGGGCCAAACAGGAGGTTAAAGGCGCTGACTCTCCAAGTGGGGAGAGTGTTAGTAAAGCGTCTGGAATGTTGCACCCGAGTACCAGGGGAGGAAAACTGAGACATATTTGAACACGTCTCCCGATCACATGGTTGATCATACTCTGGGTTCCACATGCATGTTTTAGCTGAGGAAGAATACCTAAAACCTGGGTAGTTGAAACCCGTGGAATGGGTACCATGCAATATGACTTCAAAGGTCTTCATTTGCTCACCGAACCTCTCCAATCCTATCACTGCTGCGTTTATGCCCCTGTACACATGCTTGATTCTCTTTCAGAGACATAGCAATCCCTAGGTTTTAAGATACTTACTAGTCTGGTACATTCTTAGGCATTTAATATGCGGTGTTTAGTCCATTTCTTTGAGCAAGGAGTAGCTCTTGTCTATTCCATATTTGGCTTAAGGAACTTTATCTGTGCTCATTTCAATCTCTGGTTTTATGCAGCACCCCAACTCACCTTTCCCCTTAAGCAAGCATAAGTTGGTTTTCTAAATTTGAGACCCTGTTCTGTTCTGTAATTCAGTTCCTGTGTAGCCAAGTTTACATTCCGTGTATTAGTGATATCTTATGATGTTTCTTTTTCTGTGTGACTTATTTCAGTTAGAATCATCGTACCTGAATCCACTCATTATGCTGCCACGGGCCTGATGACATAGATTTCATTGCTGAGTGATACTGCATTGTACGTAAGTACCACAAGTTCTTTATCCATTTTTCACTTTCTGTGATATTGAACTTGTACGGTAAACGAGGTTCTTGTAAACGGAGGCGTCCCAAACTTTGGGGTGGCTGTGTCTTTTTGATTTTAATTTCCCTAAGCTATAGGACCATAAGTGGAAGTGCCCTAGGCTCTGTTGCTTTGTTTTTTAGATGTTTCAGGAAACACCATACACTTCTCCCGAGTGTCTGTTGGCAATTTACATCCCGCCCATCAGCATAACAAGGCTCCCAGTTCTCCATGGCCTGTCCTGCCTTTCTGGATTTTACACTTTTTTCAGATGGCCCTTTTGACCGGGGGGAAGTGAGACTTCATTGTAGTGCAGATTTCCTTTGCAAGCTTGCTTGGTTGGCCAAAAAGGGCGTATGCGTTTTTTCCTGAATATATTCAGGATAAAACGCATACGCCCTTTTTGGCCAAGTGCATCATTGTGGACGTTCTGCCTCTTTTCCTATGCTTTCAATGCAATTCCAGTCTACCTCCTGAAATCGGTTTCCTGCAATTCTGCCCCGCTTTCAAGTCCTCTTGGCAGCCTTACTTCAGTCTATTTTTGGACGATAGCTGTCATTTATAACTCTGCAGGTTTGTGAATTACAGTGACCCTGAGCTCCTTTCTTCAACTCGCTTTCTTGTGACCTGGCCACAACACCGCAGGATGGCTTCAGGCCCTAATCTGGTTCCGGCACGACACGCTGAGCCTTTGGTTATTTCCTCTTCCTGGTGGGAAATGAGAGTTAAATTTGCCCGTCCAGACACCTCCAGCTAGTCTCTCATTGGTTCTCGCTATTCCTGTTCATCTTCCGCAGAAATTGCAAACTGGGCCAAACAGGAGGTTAAAGGGACTGACTCTCCAAATCGGGAGAGTGTTAGTAAAGCGTCTGGAATGTTGCACCCGAGTACCAGGGTACGAAAACTGAGACATATTTGAACACGTCTCCCGATCACATGGTTGATCATACTGTAGGTTCCATATGCATGTTTTAGCTGAAGGGAGAATACCTTAAACCTGGGTAGTTGAAACCCGTGGAATGGGTACCATGCAATATGACTTCAAAGGGTCTTCATTTGCTCACGAACCTCTCCAATCCTATCACTGCTGCGTTTATGCCCCTGTACACATGCTTGATTCTCTTTCGGAGACATAGCAATCCATAGGTTTTAAGATACTTACTAGTCAGGTACATTCTTAGGCGTTTAATATGCGGTGTTGAGTCCATTTCGTTGAGCAAGGAGTAGCTCTTGTCTATTCCATATTTGGCTTAAGGAACTTTATCTGTGCTCATTTCAATCTCTGGTTTTATGCAGCACCCCAACTCACCTTTCCCCTTAAGCAAGCATAAGTTGGTTTTCTAAATTTGAGAACCTGTTCTGTTCTGTAATTCAGTTCCTGTGTAGCCAAGTTTACATTCCGTGTATTACTGATATCTTATGATGTTTCTTTTTCTGTGTGACTTATTTCAGTTAGAATCATCGTACCTGAATCCACTCATGATGCTGCTACGGGCCTGATGACATAGATTTCATTGCTGAGTGATACTGCATTGTACGTAAGTACCACAAGTTCTTTATCCATTTTTCACTTTCTGTGATATTGAACTTGTACGGTAAACGAGGTTCTTGTAAACAGAGGCGTCCCAAACTTTGGGGTGGCTGTGTCTTTTTGATTTTAATTTCCCTAAGCTATAGGACCATAAGTGGAAGTGCCCTAGGCTCTGTTGTTTTGTTTTTTAGATGTTTCAGGAAACACCATACACTTCTCCCGAGTGTCTGTTGGCAATTTACATCCCGCCCATCAGCATAACAAGGCTCCCAGTTCTCCATGGCCTGTCCTGCCTTTCTGGATTTTACACTTTTTTCAGATGGCCCTTTTGACCGGGGGGAAGTGAGACTTCATTGTAGTGCAGATTTCCTTTGCAAGTTTGCTTGGTTGGCCAAAAAGGGCGTATGCGTTTTTTCCTGAATATATTCAGGAAAAAACGCATACGCCCTTTTTGGCCAAGTGCATCATTGTGGACGTTCTGCCTCTTTTCCTATGCTTTCAATGCAATTCCAGTCTACCTCCTGAAATCGGTTTCCTGCAATTCTGCCCCGCTTTCAAGTCCTCTTGGCAGCCTTACTTCAGTCTATTTTTGGACGATAGCTGTCATTTATAACTCTGCAGGTTTGTGAATTACAGTGACCCTGAGCTCCTTTCTTCAACTCGCTTTCTTGTGACCTGGCCGCAACACCGCAGGATGGCTTCAGGCCCTAATCTGGTTCCGGCCCGGCATGCTGAGCCTTTGGTTAATTCCTCTTCCTGGTGGGAAATGAGAGTTAAATTTGCCCGTCCAGACACCTGCAGCTAGCCTCTCATTGGTTCTCGCTATTCCTGTTCATCTTCCGCAGAAATTGCAAACTGGGCCAAACAGGAGGTTAAAGGCGCTGACTCTCCAAGTGGGGAGAGTGTTAGTAAAGCGTCTGGAATGTTGCACCCGAGTACCAGGGGAGGAAAACTGAGACATATTTGAACACGTCTCCCGATCACATGGTTGATCATACTCTGGGTTCCACATGCATGTTTTAGCTGAAGGAAGAATACCTAAAACCTGGGTAGTTGAAACCCGTGGAATGGGTACCATGCAATATGACTTCAAAGGTCTTCATTTGCTCACCGAACCTCTCCAATCCTATCACTGCTGCGTTTATGCCCCTGTACACATGCTTGATTCTCTTTCGGAGACATAGCAATCCCTAGGTTTTAAGATACTTACTAGTCTGGTACATTCTTAGGCATTTAATATGCGGTGTTTAGTCCATTTCTTTGAGCAAGGAGTAGCTCTTGTCTATTCCATATTTGGCTTAAGGAACTTTATCTGTGCTCATTTCAATCTCTGGTTTTATGCAGCACCCCAACTCACCTTTCCCCTTAAGCAAGCATAAGTTGGTTTTCTAAATTTGAGACCCTGTTCTGTTCTGTAATTCAGTTCCTGTGTAGCCAAGTTTACATTCCGTGTATTAGTGATATCTTATGATGTTTCTTTTTCTGTGTGACTTATTTCAGTTAGAATCATCGTACCTGAATCCACTCATTATGCTGCCACGGGCCTGATGACATAGATTTCATTGCTGAGTGATACTGCATTGTACGTAAGTACCACAAGTTCTTTATCCATTTTTCACTTTCTGTGATATTGAACTTGTACGGTAAACGAGGTTCTTGTAAACGGAGGCGTCCCAAACTTTGGGGTGGCTGTGTCTTTTTGATTTTAATTTCCCTAAGCTATAGGACCATAAGTGGAAGTGCCCTAGGCTCTGTTGCTTTGTTTTTTAGATGTTTCAGGAAACACCATACACTTCTCCCGAGTGTCTGTTGGCAATTTACATCCCGCCCATCAGCATAACAAGGCTCCCAGTTCTCCATGGCCTGTCCTGCCTTTCTGGATTTTACACTTTTTTCAGATGGCCCTTTTGACCGGGGGGAAGTGAGACTTCATTGTAGTGCAGATTTCCTTTGCAAGCTTGCTTGGTTGGCCAAAAAGGGCGTATGCGTTTTTTCCTGAATATATTCAGGAAAAAACGCATACGCCCTTTTTGGCCAAGTGCATCATTGTGGACGTTCTGCCTCTTTTCCTATGCTTTCAATGCAATTCCAGTCTACCTCCTGAAATCGGTTTCCTGCAATTCTGCCCCGCTTTCAAGTCCTCTTGGCAGCCTTACTTCAGTCTATTTTTGGACGATAGCTGTCATTTATAACTCTGCAGGTTTGTGAATTACAGTGACCCTGAGCTCCTTTCTTCAACTCGCTTTCTTGTGACCTGGCCACAACACCGCAGGATGGCTTCAGGCCCTAATCTGGTTCCGGCACGACACGCTGAGCCTTTGGTTATTTCCTCTTCCTGGTGGGAAATGAGAGTTAAATTTGCCCGTCCAGACACCTCCAGCTAGTCTCTCATTGGTTCTCGCTATTCCTGTTCATCTTCCGCAGAAATTGCAAACTGGGCCAAACAGGAGGTTAAAGGGACTGACTCTCCAAATCGGGAGAGTGTTAGTAAAGCGTCTGGAATGTTGCACCCGAGTACCAGGGTACGAAAACTGAGACATATTTGAACACGTCTCCCGATCACATGGTTGATCATACTGTAGGTTCCATATGCATGTTTTAGCTGAAGGGAGAATACCTTAAACCTGGGTAGTTGAAACCCGTGGAATGGGTACCATGCAATATGACTTCAAAGGGTCTTCATTTGCTCACGAACCTCTCCAATCCTATCACTGCTGCGTTTATGCCCCTGTACACATGCTTGATTCTCTTTCGGAGACATAGCAATCCATAGGTTTTAAGATACTTACTAGTCAGGTACATTCTTAGGCGTTTAATATGCGGTGTTGAGTCCATTTCGTTGAGCAAGGAGTAGCTCTTGTCTATTCCATATTTGGCTTAAGGAACTTTATCTGTGCTCATTTCAATCTCTGGTTTTATGCAGCACCCCAACTCACCTTTCCCCTTAAGCAAGCATAAGTTGGTTTTCTAAATTTGAGACCCTGTTCTGTTCTGTAATTCAGTTCCTGTGTAGCCAAGTTTACATTCCGTGTATTACTGATATCTTATGATGTTTCTTTTTCTGTGTGACTTATTTCAGTTAGAATCATCATACCTGAATCCACTCATTGTGCTGCTAAGGGCCTGATGACATAGATTTCATTGCTGAGTGATATTGCTTTGTAAGTAAATACCACAACTTCTTTATCCATTTTTCACTTTCTGCGATGTTGAACTTGTACTGTAAATGAGGTTCTTGTAAACAGAGGCGTCCCAAACTTTGGGGTGGCTGTGTCTTTTTTATTTTAATTTCCCTAAGCTATAGGACCATAAGTGGAAGTGCCCTAGGCTCTGTTGCTTTGTTTTTTAGATGTTTCAGGAAACACCATACACTTCTCCTGTGTGTCTGTTGGTAATTTACACCCCCCCCATCAGCATAACAAGGCTCCCAGTTCTCCATGGCCTGTCCTGCCTTTCTGGATTTTACACTTTTTTCAGATGGCCCTTTTGACCGGGGGGAAGTGAGACTTCATTGTAGTGCAGATTTCCTTTGCAAGCTTGCTTGGTTGGCCAAAAAGGGCGTATGCGTTTTTTCCTGAATATATTCAGGAAAAAACGCATACGCCCTTTTTGGCCAAGTGCATCATTGTGGACGTTCTGCCTCTTTTCCTATGCTTTCAATGCAATTCCAGTCTACCTCCTGAAATCGGTTTCCTGCAATTCTGCCCCGCTTTCAAGTCCTCTTGGCAGCCTTACTTCAGTCTATTTTTGGACGATAGCTGTCATTTATAACTCTGCAGGTTTGTGAATTACAGTGCCCCTGAGCTCCTTTCTTCAACTCGCTTTCTTGTGACCTGGCCGCAACACCGCAGGATGGCTTCAGGCCCTAATCTGGTTCTGGCACGGCACGTTGAGCCTTTGGTTAATTCCTCTTCCTGGTGGGAAATGAGAGTTAAATTTGCCCATCCAGACACCTCCAGCTAGTCTCTCATTGGTTCTCGCTATTCCTGTTCATCTTCCACAGAAATTGCAAACTGGGCCAAACAGGAGGTTAAAGGGAATGACTCTCCAAGTCGGGAGAGTGTTAGTAAAGCGTCTGGAATGTTGCACCCGAGTACCAGGGTACGAAAACTGAGACATATTTGAACACGTCTCCCGATCACATGGTTGATCATACTCTGGGTTCCACATGCATGTTTTAGCTGAAGGAAGAATACCTAAAACCTGGGTAGTTGAAACCCGTGGAATGGGTACCATGCAATATGACTTCAAAGGGTCTTCATTTGCTCACCGAACATCTCCAATCCTATCACTGCTGCGTTTATGCCCCTGTACACATGCTTGATTCTCTTTCGGAGACATAGCAATCCATAGGTTTTAAGATACTTACTAGTCAGGTACATTCTTAGGCGTTTAATATGCGGTGTTGAGTCCATTTCGTTGAGCAAGGAGTAGCTCTTGTCTATTCCATATTTGGCTTAAGGAACTTTATCTGTGCTCATTTCAATCTCTGGTTTTATGCAGCACCCCAACTCACCTTTCCCCTTAAGCAAGCATAAGTTGGTTTTCTAAATTTGAGAACCTGTTCTGTTCTGTAATTCAGTTCCTGTGTAGCCAAGTTTACATTCCGTGTATTACTGATATCTTATGATGTTTCTTTTTCTGTGTGACTTATTTCAGTTAGAATCATCGTACCTGAATCCACTCATGATGCTGCTACGGGCCTGATGACATAGATTTCATTGCTGAGTGATACTGCATTGTACGTAAGTACCACAAGTTCTTTATCCATTTTTCACTTTCTGTGATATTGAACTTGTACGGTAAACGAGGTTCTTGTAAACAGAGGCGTCCCAAACTTTGGGGTGGCTGTGTCTTTTTGATTTTAATTTCCCTAAGCTATAGGACCATAAGTGGAAGTGCCCTAGGCTCTGTTGTTTTGTTTTTTAGATGTTTCAGGAAACACCATACACTTCTCCCGAGTGTCTGTTGGCAATTTACATCCCGCCCATCAGCATAACAAGGCTCCCAGTTCTCCATGGCCTGTCCTGCCTTTCTGGATTTTACACTTTTTTCAGATGGCCCTTTTGACCGGGGGGAAGTGAGACTTCATTGTAGTGCAGATTTCCTTTGCAAGTTTGCTTGGTTGGCCAAAAAGGGCGTATGCGTTTTTTCCTGAATATATTCAGGAAAAAATGCATACGCCCTTTTTGGCCAAGTGCATCATTGTGGACGTTCTGCCTCTTTTCCTATGCTTTCAATACAATTCCAGTCTACCTCCTGAAATCGGTTTCCTGCAATTCTGCCCCGCTTTCAAGTCCTCTTGGCAGCCTTACTTCAGTCTATTTTTGGACGATAGCTGTCATTTATAACTCTGCAGGTTTGTGAATTACAGTGACCCTGAGCTCCTTTCTTCAACTCGCTTTCTTGTGACCTGGCCGCAACACCGCAGGATGGCTTCAGGCCCTAATCTGGTTCCGGCCCGGCATGCTGAGCCTTTGGTTAATTCCTCTTCCTGGTGGGAAATGAGAGTTAAATTTGCCCGTCCAGACACCTGCAGCTAGCCTCTCATTGGTTCTCGCTATTCCTGTTCATCTTCTGCAGAAATTGCAAACTGGGTCAAACAGGAGATTAAAGGCGCTGACTCTCCAAGTGGGGAGAGTGTTAGTAAAGCGTCTGGAATGTTGCACCCGAGTACCAGGGGAGGAAAACTGAGACATATTTGAACACGTCTCCCGATCACATGGTTGATCATACTCTGGGTTCCACATGCATGTTTTAGCTGAAGGAAGAATACCTAAAACCTGGGTAGTTGAAACCCGTGGAATGGGTACCATGCAATATGACTTCAAAGGTCTTCATTTGCTCACCGAACCTCTCCAATCCTATCACTGCTGCGTTTATGCCCCTGTACACATGCTTGATTCTCTTTCGGAGACATAGCAATCCCTAGGTTTTAAGATACTTACTAGTCTGGTACATTCTTAGGCATTTAATATGCGGTGTTTAGTCCATTTCTTTGAGCAAGGAGTAGCTCTTGTCTATTCCATATTTGGCTTAAGGAACTTTATCTGTGCTCATTTCAATCTCTGGTTTTATGCAGCACCCCAACTCACCTTTACCCTTAAGCAAGCATAAGTTGGTTTTCTAAATTTGAGACCCTGTTCTGTTCTGTAATTCAGTTCCTGTGTAGCCAAGTTTACATTCCGTGTATTACTGATATCTTATGATGTTTCTTTTTCTGTGTGACTTATTTCAGTTAGAATCATCATACCTGAATCCACTCATTGTGCTGCTAAGGGCCTGATGACACAGATTTCATTGCTGAGTGATATTGCTTTGAAAGTAAATACCACAACTTTTTTATCCATTTTTCACTTTCTGCGATGTTGAACTTGTACTGTAAACGAGGTTCTTGTAAACAGAGCCGTTCGAAACGTTGGGGTGGCTGTGTCTTTTTGATTTTAATTTCCCTAAGCTATAGGACCATAAGTGGAAGTGCCCTAGGCTCTGTTGCTTTGTTTTTTAGATGTTTCAGGAAATACCATACACTTCTCCCGAGTGTCTGTTGGCAATTTACATCCCGCCCATCAGCATAACAAGGCTCCCAGTTCTCCATGGCCTGTCCTGCCTTTCTGGATTTTACACTTTTTTCAGATGGCCCTTTTGACCGGGGGGAAGTGAGACTTCATTGTAGTGCAGATTTCCTTTGCAAGCTTGCTTGGTTGGCCAAAAAGGGCGTATGCGTTTTTTCCTGAATATATTCAGGAAAAAACGCATACGCCCTTTTTGGCCAAGTGCATCATTGTGGACGTTCTGCCTCTTTTCCTATGCTTTCAAAGCAATTCCAGTTTACCTCCTGAAATGGGTTCCCTGCAATTCTGCCCCGCTTTCATGTCCTCTTGGCAGCCTTACTTCAGTCTATTTTTGGACGATAGCTGTCATTTATAACTCTGCAGGTTTGTGAATTAGAGTGCCCCTGAGCTCCTTTCTTCAACTCGCTTTCTTGTGACCTGGCCGCAACACCGCAGGATGGCTTCAGACCCTAATCTGGTTCCGGCCCGGCATGCTGAGCCTTTGGTTAATTCCTCTTCCTGGTGGGAAATGAGAGTTAAATTTGCCCGTCCAGACACCTGCAGCTAGCCTCTCATTGGTTCTCGCTATTCCTGTTCATCTTCCGCAGAAATTGCAAACTGGGCCAAACAGGAGGTTAAAGGCGCTGACTCTCCAAGTGGGGAGAGTGTTAGTAAAGCGTCTGGAATGTTGCACCCGAGTACCAGGGGAGGAAAACTGAGACATATTTGAACACGTCTCCCGATCACATGGTTGATCATACTCTGGGTTCCACATGCATGTTTTAGCTGAAGGAAGAATACCTAAAACCTGGGTAGTTGAAACCCGTGGAATGGGTACCATGCAATATGACTTCAAAGGGTCTTCATTTGCTCACCGAACCTCTCCAATCCTATCACTGCTGCGTTTATGCCCCTGTACACATGCTTGATTCTCTTTCGGAGACATAGCAATCCCTAGGTTTTAAGATACTTACTAGTCAGGTACATTCTTAGGCGTTTAATATGGGGTGTTGAGTCCATTTCTTTGAGCAAGGAGTAGCTCTTGTCTATTCCATATTTTGCTTAAGGAACTTTACCTGTGCTCATTTCAATCTCTGGTTTTATGCAGCACCCCAACTCACCTTTCCCCTTAAGCAAGCATAAGTTGGTTTTCTAAATTTGAGACCCTGTTCTGTTCTGTAATTCAGTTCCTGTGTAGCCAAGTTTACATTCCGTGTATTACTGATATCTTATGATGTTTCTTTTTCTGTGTGACTTATTTCAGTTAGAATCATCGTACCTGAATCCACTCATTATGCTGCTACGGGCCTGATGACATAGATTTCATTGCTGAGTGATACTGCATTGTACGTAAGTACCACAAGTTCTTTATCCATTTTTCACTTTCTGTGATATTGAACTTGTACGGTAAACGAGGTTCTTGTAAACAGAGGCGTCCCAAACTTTGGGGTGGCTGTGTCTTTTTGATTTTAATTTCCCTAAGCTATAGGACCATAAGTGGCAGTGCCCTAGGCTCTGTTGCTTTGTTTTTTAGATGTTTCAGGAAACACCATACACTTCTCCCGAGTGTCTGTTGGCAATTTACATCCCGCCCATCAGCATAACAAGGCTCCCAGTTCTCCATGGCCTGTCCTGCCTTTCTGGATTTTACACTTTTTTCAGATGGCCCTTTTGACCGGGGGGAAGTGAGACTTCATTGTAGTGCAGATTTCCTTTGCAAGCTTGCTTGGTTGGCCAAAAAGGGCGTATGCGTTTTTTCCTGAATATATTCAGGAAAAAACGCATACGCCCTTTTTGGCCAAGTGCATCATTGTGGACGTTCTGCCTCTTTTCCTATGCTTTCAATGCAATTCCAGTCTACCTCCTGAAATCGGTTTCCTGCAATTCTGCCCCGCTTTCAAGTCCTCTTGGCAGCCTTACTTCAGTCTATTTTTGGACGATAGCTGTCATTTATAACTCTGCAGGTTTGTGAATTACAGTGCCCCTGAGCTCCTTTCTTCAACTCGCTTTCTTGTGACCTGGCCGCAACACCGCAGGATGTCTTCAGACCCTAATCTGGTTCCGGCACGGCATGCTGAGCCTTTGGTTAATTCCTCTTCCTGGTGGGAAATGAGAGTTAAATTTGCCCGTTCAGACACCTCCAGCTAGTCTCTCATTGGTTCTCGCTATTCCTGTTCATCTTCCGCAGAAATTGCAAACTGGGCCAAACAGGAGGTTAAAGGGACTGGCTCTCCAAGTCGGGAGAGTGTTAGTAAAGCGTCTGGAATGTTGCACCCGAGTACCAGCATACGACAACTGAGACATATTTGAACACGTCTCCCGATCACATGGTTGATCATACTCTAGGTTCCACATGCATGTTTTAGCTGAAGGAAGAATACCTTAAACCTGGGTAGTTGAAACCCGTGAAATGGGTACCATGCAATATGACTTCAAAGTGTCTTCATTTGCTCACCGAACCTCTCCAGTCCTATCACTGCTGCGTTTATGCCCCTGTACACATGCTTGATTCTCTTTCGGAGACATAACAATCCATAGGTTTTAAGATACTTACTAGTCAGGTACATTCTTAGGCGTTTAATATGCGGTGTTGAGTCCATTTCGTTGAGCAAGGAGTAGCTCTTGTCTATCCCATATTTGGCTTAAGGAACTTTATCTGTGCTCATTTCAATCTCTGGTTTTATGCAGCACCCCAACTCACCTTTACCCTTAAGCAAGCATAAGTTGGTTTTCTGAATTTGAGACCCTGTTCTGTTCTGTAATTCAGTTCCTGTGTAGCCAAGTTTACATTCCGTGTATTACTGATATCTTATGATGTTTCTTTTTCTGTGTGACTTATTTCAGTTAGAATCATCATACCTGAATCCACTCATTGTGCTGCTAAGGGCCTGATGACATAGATTTCATTGCTGAGTGTTATTGCTTTGTAAGTAAATACCACAGCTTCTTTATCCATTTTTCATTTTCTGCGATGTTGAACTTGTACTATAAACGAGGTTCTTGTAAACAGAGCCGTCCCAAACATTGGGGTGGCTGTGTCTTTTTGATTTTAATTTCCCTAAGCTATAGGAGCATAAGTGGAAGTGCCCTAGGCTCTGTTGCTTTGTTTTTTAGATGTTTCAGGAAACACCATACACTTCTCCCAAGTGTCTGTTGGCAATTTACATCCCACCCATCAGCATAACAAGGCTCCCAGTTCTCCATGGCCTGTCCTGCCTTTCTGGATTTTACACTTTTTTCAGATGGCCCTTTTGACCGGGGGGAAGTGAGACTTCATTGTAGTGCAGATTTCCTTTGCAAGCTTGCTTGGTTGGCCAAAAAGGGCGTATGCGTTTTTTCCTGAATATATTCAGGAAAAAACGCATACGCCCTTTTTGGCCAAGTGCATCATTGTGGACGTTCTGCCTCTTTTCCTATGCTTTCAATGCAATTCCAGTCTACCTCCTGAAATCGGTTTCCTGCAATTCTGCCCCGCTTTCAAGTCCTCTTGGCAGCCTTACTTCAGTCTATTTTTGGACGATAGCTGTCATTTATAACTCTGCAGGTTTGTGAATTACAGTGCCCCTGAGCTCCTTTCTTCAACTTGCTTTCTTGTGACCTGGCCGCAACACCGCAGGATGGCTTCAGGCCCTAATCTGGTTCCGGCCCGGCATGCTGAGCCTTTGGTTATTTCCTCTTCCTGGTGGGAAATGAGAGTTAAATTTGCCCGTGCAGACACCTCCAGCTAGTCTCTCATTGGTTCTCGCTATTCCTGTTCATCTTCCGCAGAAATTGCAAACTGGGCCAAACAGGAAGTTAAAGGCGCTGACTCTCCAAGTGGGGAGAGTGTTAGTAAAGCGTCTGGAATGTTGCACCCGAGTACCAGGGGAGGAAAACTGAGACATATTTGAACACGTCTCCCATTCACATGGTTGATCATACTTGGGTTCCACATGCATGTTTTAGCTGAAGGAAGAATACCTTAAACCTGGAGAGTTGAGACCCGTGTAATGGGTACCATGCAATATGACTTCAAAGGGTCTTCATTTGCTCAGCGAACCTCTCCAATCCTATCACTGCTGCGGTTATGCCCCTGTACACATGCTTGATTCTCTTTCGGAGACATAGCAATCCATAGGTTTTAAGATACTTACTAGTCAGGTACATTCTTAGGCGTTTAATATGCGGTGTTGAGTCCATTTCGTTGAGCAAGGAGTAGCTCTTGTCTATTCCATATTTGACTTAAGGAACTTTATCTGTGCTCATTTCAATCTCTGGTTTTATGCAGCACCCCAACTCACCTTTACCCTTAAGCAAGCATTAGTTGGTTTTCTAAATTTGAGACCCTGTTCTGTTCTGTAATTCAGTTCCTGTGTAGCCAAGTTTACATTCCGTGTATTACTGATATCTTATGATGTTTCTTTTTCTGTGTGACTTATTTCAGTTAGAATCATCATACCTGAATCCACTCATTGTGCTGCTAAGGGCCTGATGACATAGATTTCATTGCTGAGTGATATTGCTTTGTAAGTAAATACCACAACTTCTTTATCCATTTTTCACTTTCTGCGATGTTGAACTTGTACTGTAAACGAGGTTCTTGTAAACAGAGGCGTCCCAAACTTTGGGGTGGCTGTGTCTTTCTGATTTTAATTTCCCTAAGCTATAGGGCCATAAGTGGCAGTGCCCTAGGCTCTGTTGCTTTGTTTTTTAGATGTTTCAGGAAACATCATACACTTCTCCTGAGTGGTTGTTGACAATTTACATCCCGCCCATCAGCATAACAAGGCTCCCAGTTCTCCATGGCCTGTCCTGCCTTTCTGGATTTTACACTTTTTTCAGATGGCCCTTTTGACCGGGGGGAAGTGAGACTTCATTGTAGTGCAGATTTCCTTTGCAAGCTTGGTTGGTTGGCCAAAAAGTGCGTATGCGTTTTTTCCTGAATATATTCAGGAAAAAACGCATACGCCCTTTTTGGCCAAGTGCATCATTGTGGACGTTCTGCCTCTTTTCCTATGCTTTCAATGCAATTTCAGTCTACCTCCTGAAATCGGTTTCCTGCAATTCTGCCCCGCTTTCAAGTCCTCTTGGCAGCCTTACTTCAGTCTATTTTTGGACGATAGCTGTCATTTATAACTCTGCAGGTTTGTGAATTACAGTGCCCCTGAGCTCCTTTCTTCAACTCGCTTTCTTGTGACCTGGCCGCAACACCGCAGGATGGTTTCAGGCCCTAATCTGGTTCTGGCACGGCACGCTGAGCCTTTGGTTATTTCCTCCTCCTGGTGGGAAATGAGAGTTAAATTAGCCCGTCCAGACACCTCCAGCTAGCCTCTCATTGGTTCTCGCTATTCCTGTTCATCTTCCACAGAAATTGCAAACTGTGCCAAACAGGAGGTTAAAGGCGCTGACTCTCCAAGTGGGGAGAGTGTTAGTAAAGCGTCTGGAATGTTGCACCCGAGTACCAGGGGAGGAAAACTGAGACATATTTGAAAACGTCTCCCGATCACATCGTTGATCATACTCTGGGTTCCACATGCATGTTTTAGCTGAAGGAAGAATACCTAAAACCTGGGTAGTTGAAACCCGTGGAATGGGTACCATGCAATATGACTTCAAAGGGTCTTCATTTGCTCACCGAACCTCTCCAATCCTATCACTGCTGCGTTTATGCCCCTGTACACATGCTTGATTCTCTTTCGGAGACATAGCAATCCATAGGTTTTAAGATACTTACTAGTCAGGTACATTCTTAGGCGTTTAATATGCGGTGTTGAGTCCATTTCGTTGAGCAAGGAGTAGCTCTTGTCTATTCCATATTTGGCTTAAGGAACTTTATCTGTGCTCATTTCAATCTCTGGTTTTATGCAGCACCCCAACTCACCTTTACCCTTAAGCAAGCATAAGTTGGTTTTCTAAATTTGAGAACCTGTTCTGTTCTGTAATTCAGTTCCTGTGTAGCCAAGTTTACATTCCGTGTATTACTGATATC
Source organism: Stenella coeruleoalba (assembly GCF_951394435.1). Classification (NCBI taxonomy): domain Eukaryota; kingdom Metazoa; phylum Chordata; class Mammalia; order Artiodactyla; family Delphinidae; genus Stenella; species Stenella coeruleoalba. The sequence goes on along the minus strand of NW_027645889.1, from coordinate 825,291 downwards.
TTATGATGTTTCTTTTTCTGTGTGACTTATTTCAGTTAGAATCATCGTACCTGAATCCACTCATGATGCTGCTACGGGCCTGATGACATAGATTTCATTGCTGAGTGATACTGCATTGTACGTAAGTACCACAAGTTCTTTATCCATTTTTCACTTTCTGTGATATTGAACTTGTACGGTAAACGAGGTTCTTGTAAACAGAGGCGTCCCAAACTTTGGGGTGGCTGTGTCTTTTTGATTTTAATTTCCCTAAGCTATAGGACCATAAGTGGAAGTGCCCTAGGCTCTGTTGCTTTGTTTTTTAGATGTTTCAGGAAACACCATACACTTCTCCCGAGTGTCTGTTGGCAATTTACATCCCGCCCATCAGCATAACAAGGCTCCCAGTTCTCCATGGCCTGTCCTGCCTTTCTGGATTTTACACTTTTTTCAGATGGCCCTTTTGACCGGGGGGAAGTGAGACTTCATTGTAGTGCAGATTTCCTTTGCAAGTTTGCTTGGTTGGCCAAAAAGGGCGTATGCGTTTTTTCCTGAATATATTCAGGAAAAAACGCATACGCCCTTTTTGGCCAAGTGCATCATTGTGGACGTTCTGCCTCTTTACCTATGCTTTCAATGCAATTCCAGTCTACCTCCTGAAATCGGTTTCCTGCAATTCTGCCCCGCTTTCAAGTCCTCTTGGCAGCCTTACTTCAGTCTATTTTTGGACGATAGCTGTCATTTATAACTCTGCAGGTTTGTGAATTACAGTGACCCTGAGCTCCTTTCTTCAACTCGCTTTCTTGTGACCTGGCCGCAACACCGCAGGATGGCTTCAGGCCCTAATCTGGTTCCGGCCCGGCATGCTGAGCCTTTGGTTAATTCCTCTTCCTGGTGGGAAATGAGAGTTAAATTTGCCCGTCCAGACACCTGCAGCTAGCCTCTCATTGGTTCTCGCTATTCCTGTTCATCTTCCGCAGAAATTGCAAACTGGGCCAAACAGGAGGTTAAAGGCGCTGACTCTCCAAGTGGGGAGAGTGTTAGTAAAGCGTCTGGAATGTTGCACCCGAGTACCAGGGGAGGAAAACTGAGACATATTTGAACACGTCTCCCGATCACATGGTTGATCATACTCTGGGTTCCACATGCATGTTTTAGCTGAAGGAAGAATACCTAAAACCTGGGTAGTTGAAACCCGTGGAATGGGTACCATGCAATATGACTTCAAAGGTCTTCATTTGCTCACCGAACCTCTCCAATCCTATCACTGCTGCGTTTATGCCCCTGTACACATGCTTGATTCTCTTTCGGAGACATAGCAATCCCTAGGTTTTAAGATACTTACTAGTCTGGTACATTCTTAGGCATTTAATATGCGGTGTTTAGTCCATTTCTTTGAGCAAGGAGTAGCTCTTGTCTATTCCATATTTGGCTTAAGGAACTTTATCTGTGCTCATTTCAATCTCTGGTTTTATGCAGCACCCCAACTCACCTTTCCCCTTAAGCAAGCATAAGTTGGTTTTCTAAATTTGAGACCCTGTTCTGTTCTGTAATTCAGTTCCTGTGTAGCCAAGTTTACATTCCGTGTATTAGTGATATCTTATGATGTTTCTTTTTCTGTGTGACTTATTTCAGTTAGAATCATCGTACCTGAATCCACTCATTATGCTGCCACGGGCCTGATGACATAGATTTCATTGCTGAGTGATACTGCATTGTACGTAAGTACCACAAGTTCTTTATCCATTTTTCACTTTCTGTGATATTGAACTTGTACGGTAAACGAGGTTCTTGTAAACGGAGGCGTCCCAAACTTTGGGGTGGCTGTGTCTTTTTGATTTTAATTTCCCTAAGCTATAGGACCATAAGTGGAAGTGCCCTAGGCTCTGTTGCTTTGTTTTTTAGATGTTTCAGGAAACACCATACACTTCTCCCGAGTGTCTGTTGGCAATTTACATCCCGCCCATCAGCATAACAAGGCTCCCAGTTCTCCATGGCCTGTCCTGCCTTTCTGGATTTTACACTTTTTTCAGATGGCCCTTTTGACCGGGGGGAAGTGAGACTTCATTGTAGTGCAGATTTCCTTTGCAAGCTTGCTTGGTTGGCCAAAAAGGGCGTATGCGTTTTTCCTGAATATATTCAGGAAAAAACGCATACGCCCTTTTTGGCCAAGTGCATCATTGTGGACGTTCTGCCTCTTTTCCTATGCTTTCAATGCAATTCCAGTCTACCTCCTGAAATCGGTTTCCTGCAATTCTGCCCCGCTTTCAAGTCCTCTTGGCAGCCTTACTTCAGTCTATTTTTGGACGATAGCTGTCATTTATAACTCTGCAGGTTTGTGAATTACAGTGACCCTGAGCTCCTTTCTTCAACTCGCTTTCTTGTGACCTGGCCACAACACCGCAGGATGGCTTCAGGCCCTAATCTGGTTCCGGCACGACACGCTGAGCCTTTGGTTATTTCCTCTTCCTGGTGGGAAATGAGAGTTAAATTTGCCCGTCCAGACACCTCCAGCTAGTCTCTCATTGGTTCTCACTATTCCTGTTCATCTTCCGCAGAAATTGCAAACTGGGCCAAACAGGAGGTTAAAGGGACTGACTCTCCAAATCGGGAGAGTGTTAGTAAAGCGTCTGGAATGTTGCACCCGAGTACCAGGGTACGAAAACTGAGACATATTTGAACACGTCTCCCGATCACATGGTTGATCATACTGTAGGTTCCATATGCATGTTTTAGCTGAAGGGAGAATACCTTAAACCTGGGTAGTTGAAACCCGTGGAATGGGTACCATGCAATATGACTTCAAAGGGTCTTCATTTGCTCACGAACCTCTCCAATCCTATCACTGCTGCGTTTATGCCCCTGTACACATGCTTGATTCTCTTTCGGAGACATAGCAATCCATAGGTTTTAAGATACTTACTAGTCAGGTACATTCTTAGGCGTTTAATATGCGGTGTTGAGTCCATATCGTTGAGCAAGGAGTAGCTCTTGTCTATTCCATATTTGGCTTAAGGAACTTTATCTGTGCTCATTTCAATCTCTGGTTTTATGCAGCACCCCAACTCACCTTTCCCCTTAAGCAAGCATAAGTTGGTTTTCTAAATTTGAGACCCTGTTCTGTTCTGTAATTCAGTTCCTGTGTAGCCAAGTTTACATTCCGTGTATTACTGATATCTTATGATGTTTCTTTTTCTGTGTGACTTATTTCAGTTAGAATCATCGTAACTGAATCCACTCATTGTGCTGCTAAGGGCCTGATGACACAGATTTCATTGCTGAGTGATATTGCTTTGTAAGTAAATACCACAACTTTTTTATCCATTTTTCACTTTCTGCGATGTTGAACTTGTACTGTAAACGAGGTTCTTGTAAACAGAGGCTTCCCAAACTTTGGGGTGGCTGTGTCTTTTTGATTTTAATTTCCCTAAGCTATAGGACCATAAGTGGAAGTGCCCTAGGCTCTGTTGCTTTGTTTTTTAGATGTTTCAGGAAATACCATACACTTCTCCCGAGTGTCTGTTGGCAATTTACATCCCGCCCATCAGCATAACAAGGCTCCCAGTTCTCCATGGCCTGTCCTGCCTTTCTGGATTTTACACTTTTTTCAGATGGCCCTTTTGACCGGGGGGAAGTGAGACTTCATTGTAGTGCAGATTTCCTTTGCAAGCTTGCTTGGTTGGCCAAAAAGGGCGTATGCGTTTTTTCCTGAATATATTCAGGAAAAAACGCATACGCCCTTTTTGGCCAAGTGCATCATTGTGGACGTTCTGCCTCTTTTCCTATGCTTTCAAAGCAATTCCAGTTTACCTCCTGAAATGGGTTCCCTGCAATTCTGCCCCGCTTTCATGTCCTCTTGGCAGCCTTACTTCAGTCTATTTTTGGACGATAGCTGTCATTTATAACTCTGCAGGTTTGTGAATTACAGTGCCCCTGAGCTCCTTTCTTCAACTCGCTTTCTTGTGACCTGGCCGCAACACCGCAGGATGGCTTCGGACCCTAATCTGGTTCCGGCCCGGCATGCTGAGCCTTTGGTTAATTCCTCTTCCTGGTGGGAAATGAGAGTTAAATTTGCCCGTCCAGACACCTGCAGCTAGCCTCTCATTGGTTCTCGCTATTCCTGTTCATCTTCCGCAGAAATTGCAAACTGGGCCAAACAGGAGGTTAAAGGCGCTGACTCTCCAAGTGGGGAGAGTGTTAGTAAAGCGTCTGGAATGTTGCACCCGAGTACCAGGGTACGACAACTGAGACATATTTAAACACGTCTCCCGATCACATGGTTGATCATACTCTGGGTTCCACATGCATGTTTTAGCTGAAGGAAGAATACCTTAAACCTAGGTAGTTGAAACCCGTGGAATGGGTACCATGCAATATGACTTCAAAGGGTCTTCATTTGCTCACCGAACCTCTCCAATCCTATCACTGCTGCGTTTATGCCCCTGTACACATGCTTGATTCTCTTTCGGAGACATAGCAATCCCTAGGTTTTAAGATACTTACTAGTCAGGTACATTCTTAGGCGTTTAATATGGGGTGTTGAGTCCATTTCTTTGAGCAAGGAGTAGCTCTTGTCTATTCCATATTTTGCTTAAGGAACTTTATCTGTGCTCATTTCAATCTCTGGTTTTATGCAGCACCCCAACTCACCTTTCCCCTTAAGCAAGCATAAGTTGGTTTTCTAAATTTGAGACCCTGTTCTGTTCTGTCATTCAGTTCCTGTGTAGCCAAGTTTACATTCCGTGTATTACTGATATCTTATGATGTTTCTTTTTCTGTGTGACTTATTTCAGTTAGAATCATCGTACCTGAATCCACTCATTATGCTGCTACGGGCCTGATGACATCGATTTCATTGCTGAGTGATACTGCATTGTACGTAAGTACCACAAGTTCTTTATCCATTTTTCACTTTCTGTGATATTGAACTTGTACGGTAAACGAGGTTCTTGTAAACAGAGGCGTCCCAAACTTTGGGGTGGCTGTGTCTTTTTGATTTTAATTTCCCTAAGCTATAGGACCATAAGTGGCAGTGCCCTAGGCTCTGTTGCTTTGTTTTTTAGATGTTTCAGGAAACACCATACACTTCTCCCGAGTGTCTGTTGACAATTTACATCCCGCCCATCAGCATAACAAGGCTCCCAGTTCTCCATGGCCTGTCCTGCCTTTCTGGATTTTACACTTTTTTCAGATGGCCCTTTTGACCGGGGGGAAGTGAGACTTCATTGTAGTGCAGATTTCCTTTGCAAGCTTGCTTGGTTGGCCAAAAAGGGCGTATGCGTTTTTTCCTGAATATATTCAGGAAAAAACGCATACGCCCTTTTTGGCCAAGTGCATCATTGTGGACGTTCTGCCTCTTTTCCTATGCTTTCAATGCAATTCCAGTCTACCTCCTGAAATCGGTTTCCTGCAATTCTGCCCCGCTTTCAAGTCCTCTTGGCAGCCTTACTTCAGTCTATTTTTGGACGATAGCTGTCATTTATAACTCTGCAGGTTTGTGAATTACAGTGACCCTGAGCTCCTTTCTTCAACTCGCTTTCTTGTGACATGGCCACAACACCGCAGGATGGCTTCAGGCCCTAATCTGGTTCTGGCACGACACGCTGAGCCTTTGGTTATTTCCTCTTCCTGGTGGGAAATGAGAGTTAAATTTGCCCGTCCAGACACCTCCAGCTAGTCTCTCATTGGTTCTCGCTATTCCTGTTCATCTTCCGCAGAAATTGCAAACTGGGCCAAACAGGAGGTTAAAGGGACTGACTCTCCAAATCGGGAGAGTGTTAGTAAAGCGTCTGGAATGTTGCACCCGAGTACCAGGGTACGACAACTGAGACATATTTGAACACGTCTCCCAATCACATGGTTGACATACTCTAGGTTCCACATGCATGTTTTAGCTGAAGGAAGAATACCTTAAACCTGGGTAGTTGAAACCCGTGGAATGGGTACCATGCAATATGACTTCAAAGGGTCTTCATTTGCTCACCGAACCTCTCCAGTCCTATCACTGCTGCGTTTATGCCCCTGTACACATGCTTGATTCTCTTTCGGAGACATAACAATCCATAGGTTTTAAGATACTTACTAGTCAGGTACATTCTTAGGCGTTTAATATGCGGTGTTGAGTCCATTTCGTTGAGCAAGGAGTAGCTCTTGTCTATCCCATATTTGGCTTAAGGAACTTTATCTGTGCTCATTTCAATCTCTGGTTTTATGCAGCACCCCAACTCACCTTTACCCTTAAGCAAGCATAAGTTGGTTTTCTGAATTTGAGACCCTGTTCTGTTCTGTAATTCAGTTCCTGTGTAGCCAAGTTTACATTCCGTGTATTACTGATATCTTATGATGTTTCTTTTTCTGTGTGACTTATTTCAGTTAGAATCATCATACCTGAATCCACTCATTGTGCTGCTAAGGGCCTGATGACATAGATTTCATTGCTGAGTGATATTGCTTTGTAAGTGAATACCACAACTTCTTTATCCATTTTTCACTTTCTGCGATGTTGAACTTGTACTGTAAACGAGGTTCTTGTAAACAGAGCCGTTCCAAACTTTGGGGTGGCTGTGTCTTTTTGATTTTAATTTCCCTAAGCTATAGGACCATAAGTGGAAGTGCCCTAGGTTCTGTTGCTTCGTTTTGTAGATGTTTCAGGAAACACCATACACTTCTCCCGAGTGGTTGTTGGCAATTTACATCCCGCCCATCAGCATAACAAGGCTCCCAGTTCTCCATGGCCTGTCCTGCCTTTCTGGATTTTACACTTTTTTCAGATGGCCCTTTTGACAGGGGGGAAGTGAGACTTCATTGTAGTGCAGATTTCCTTTGCAAGCTTGCTTGGTTGGCCAAAAAGGGCGTATGCGTTTATTCCTGAATATATTCAGGAAAAAACGCATACGCCCTTTTTGGCCAAGTGCATCATTGTGGACGTTCTGCCTCTTTTCCTATGCTTTCAATGCAATTCCAGTCTACCTCCTGAAATGGGTTTCCTGCAATTCTGCCCCGCTTTCAAGTCCTCTTGGCAGCCTTACTTCAGTCTATTTTTGGACGATAGCTGTCATTTATCACTCTGCAGGTTTGTGAATTACAGTGCCCCTGAGCTCCTTTCTTCAACTCGCTTTCTTGTGACCTGGCCGCAACACCGCAGGATGTCTTCAGGCCCTAATCTGGTTCTGGCACGGCACGCTGAGCCTTTGGTTAATTCCTCTTCCTGGTGGGAAATGAGAGTTAAATTTGCCCATCCAGACACCTCCAGCTAGTCTCTCATTGGTTCTCGCTATTCCTGTTCATCTTCCACAGAAATTGCAAACTGGGCCAAAGAGGAGGTTAAAGGGACTGACTCTCCAAGTGGGGAGAGTGTTAGTAAAGCGTCTGGAATGTTGCACCCGAGTACCAGGGTACGAAAACTGAGACATATTTGAACACGTCTCCCGATCACATCGTTGATCATACTCTAGGTTCCACATGCATGTTTTAGCTGAAGGAAGAATACCTTAAACCTGGGTAGTTGAAACCCGTGGAATGGGTACCATGCAATATGACTTCAAAGGGTCTTCATTTGCTCACGAACCTCTCCAATCCTATCACTGCTGCGTTTATGCCCCTGTACACATGCTTGATTCTCTTTCGGAGACATAGCAATCCATAGGTTTTAAGATACTTACTAGTCAGGTACATTCTTAGGCGTTTAATATGCGGTGTTGAGTCCATTTCGTTGAGCAAGGAGTAGCTCTTGTCTATTCCATATTTGGCTTAAGGAACTTTATCTGTGCTCATTTCAATCTCTGGTTTTATGCAGCACCCCAACTCACCTTTACCCTTAAGCAAGCATAAGTTGGTTTTCTAAATTTGAGACCCTGTTCTGTTCTGTAATTCAGTTCCTGTGTAGCCAAGTTTCCATTCCGTGTATTAGTGATATCTTATGATGTTTCTTTTTCTGTGTGACTTATTTCAGTTAGAATCATCATACCTGAATCCACTCATTGTGCTGCTAAGGGCCTGATGACATAGATTTCATTGCTGAGTGTTATTGCTTTGTAAGTAAATACCACAGCTTCTTTATCCATTTTTCATTTTCTGCGATGTTGAACTTGTACTATAAACGAGGTTCTTGTAAACAGAGCCGTCCCAAACATTGGGGTGGCTGTGTCTTTTTGATTTTAATTTCCCTAAGCTATAGGAGCATAAGTGGAAGTGCCCTAGGCTCTGTTGCTTTGTTTTTTAGATGTTTCAGGAAACACCATACACTTCTCCCAAGTGTCTGTTGGCAATTTACATCCCACCCATCAGCATAACAAGGCTCCCAGTTCTCCATGGCCTGTCCTGCCTTTCTGGATTTTACACTTTTTTCAGATGGCCCTTTTGACAGGGGGGAAGTGAGACTTCATTGTAGTGCAGATTTCCTTTGCAAGCTTGCTTGGTTGGCCAAAAAGGGCGTATGCGTTTTTTCCTGAATATATTCAGGAAAAAACGCATACGCCCTTTTTGGCCAAGTGCATCATTGTGGACGTTCTGCCTCTTTTCCTATGCTTTCAATGCAATTCCAGTCTACCTCCTGAAATCGGTTTCCTGCAATTCTGCCCCGCTTTCAAGTCCTCTTGGCAGCCTTACTTCAGTCTATTTTTGGACGATAGCTGTCATTTATAACTCTGCAGGTTTGTGAATTACAGTGCCCCTGACCTCCTTTCTTCAACTTGCTTTCTTGTGACCTGGCCGCAACACCGCAGGATGGCTTCAGGCCCTAATCTGGTTCCGGCCCGGCATGCTGAGCCTTTGGTTATTTCCTCTTCCTGGTGGGAAATGAGAGTTAAATTTGCCCGTGCAGACACCTCCAGCTAGTCTCTCATTGGTTCTCGCTATTCCTGTTCATCTTCCGCAGAAATTGCAAACTGGGCCAAACAGGAGGTTAAAGGCGCTGACTCTCCAAGTGGGGAGAGTGTTAGTAAAGCGTCTGGAATGTTGCACCCGAGTACCAGGGGAGGAAAACTGAGACATATTTGAACACGTCTCCCGATCACATGGTTGATCATACTTGGGTTCCACATGCATGTTTTAGCTGAAGGAATAATACCTTAAACCTGGAGAGTTGAGACCCGTGTAATGGGTACCATGCAATATGACTTCAAAGGGTCTTCATTTGCTCACCGAACCTCTCCAATCCTATCACTGCTGCGTTTATGCCCCTGTACACATGCTTGATTCTCTTTCGGAGACATAGCAATCCATAGGTTTTAAGATACTTACTAGTCAGGTACATTCTTAGGCGTTTAATATGCGGTGTTGAGTCCATTTCGTTGAGCAAGGAGTAGCTCTTGTCTATTCCATATTTGACTTAAGGAACTTTATCTGTGCTCATTTCAATCTCTGGTTTTATGCAGCACCCCAACTCACCTTTACCCTTAAGCAAGCATTAGTTGGTTTTCTAAATTTGAGACCCTGTTCTGTTCTGTAATTCAGTTCCTGTGTAGCCAAGTTTACATTCCGTGTATTACTGATATCTTATGATGTTTCTTTTTCTGTGTGACTTATTTCAGTTAGAATCATCATACCTGAATCCACTCATTGTGCTGCTAAGGGCCTGATGACATAGATTTCATTGCTGAGTGATATTGCTTTGTAAGTAAATACCACAACTTCTTTATCCATTTTTCACTTTCTGCGATGTTGAACTTGTACTGTAAACGAGGTTCTTGTAAACAGAGGCGTCCCAAACTTTGGGGTGGCTGTGTCTTTCTGATTTTAATTTCCCTAAGCTATAGGGCCATAAGTGGCAGTGCCCTAGGCTCTGTTGCTTTGTTTTTTAGATGTTTCAGGAAACATCATACACTTCTCCTGAGTGGTTGTTGACAATTTACATCCCGCCCATCAGCATAACAAGGCTCCCAGTTCTCCATGGCCTGTCCTGCCTTTCTGGATTTTACACTTTTTTCAGATGGCCCTTTTGACCGGGGGGAAGTGAGACTTCATTGTAGTGCAGATTTCCTTTGCAAGCTTGGTTGGTTGGCCAAAAAGTGCGTATGCGTTTTTTCCTGAATATATTCAGGAAAAAACGCATACGCCCTTTTTGGCCAAGTGCATCATTGTGGACGTTCTGCCTCTTTTCCTATGCTTTCAATGCAATTTCAGTCTACCTCCTGAAATCGGTTTCCTGCAATTCTGCCCCGCTTTCAAGTCCTCTTGGCAGCCTTACTTCAGTCTATTTTTGGACGATAGCTGTCATTTATCACTCTGCAGGTTTGTGAATTACAGTGCCCCTGAGCTCCTTTCTTCAACTCGCTTTCTTGTGACCTGGCCGCAACACCGCAGGATGTCTTCAGGCCCTAATCTGGTTCTGGCACGGCACGCTGAGCCTTTGGTTAATTCCTCTTCCTGGTGGGAAATGAGAGTTAAATTTGCCCATCCAGACACCTCCAGCTAGTCTCTCATTGGTTCTCGCTATTCCTGTTCATCTTCCACAGAAATTGCAAACTGGGCCAAAGAGTAGGTTAAAGGCGCTGACTCTCCAAGTGGGGAGAGTGTTAGTAAAGCGTCTGGAATGTTGCACCCGAGTACCAGGGTACGAAAACTGAGACATATTTGAACACGTCTCCCGATCACATCGTTGATCATACTCTAGGTTCCACATGCATGTTTTAGCTGAAGGAAGAATACCTTAAACCTGGGTAGTTGAAACCCGTGGAATGGGTACCATGCAATATGACTTCAAAGGGTCTTCATTTGCTCACGAACCTCTCCAATCCTATCACTGCTGCGTTTATGCCCCTGTACACATGCTTGATTCTCTTTCGGAGACATAGCAATCCATAGGTTTTAAGATACTTACTAGTCAGGTACATTCTTAGGCGTTTAATATGCGGTGTTGAGTCCATTTCGTTGAGCAAGGAGTAGCTCTTGTCTATTCCATATTTGGCTTAAGGAACTTTATCTGTGCTCATTTCAATCTCTGGTTTTATGCAGCACCCCAACTCACCTTTACCCTTAAGCAAGCATAAGTTGGTTTTCTAAATTTGAGACCCTGTTCTGTTCTGTAATTCAGTTCCTGTGTAGCCAAGTTTCCATTCCGTGTATTAGTGATATCTTATGATGTTTCTTTTTCTGTGTGACTTATTTCAGTTAGAATCATCATACCTGAATCCACTCATTGTGCTGCTAAGGGCCTGATGACATAGATTTCATTGCTGAGTGTTATTGCTTTGTAAGTAAATACCACAGCTTCTTTATCCATTTTTCATTTTCTGCGATGTTGAACTTGTACTATAAACGAGGTTCTTGTAAACAGAGCCGTCCCAAACATTGGGGTGGCTGTGTCTTTTTGATTTTAATTTCCCTAAGCTATAGGACCATAAGTGGAAGTGCCCTAGGCTCTGTTGCTTTGTTTTTTAGATGTTTCAGGAAACACCATACACTTCTCCCAAGTGTCTGTTGGCAATTTACATCCCACCCATCAGCATAACAAGGCTCCCAGTTCTCCATGGCCTGTCCTGCCTTTCTGGATTTTACACTTTTTTCAGATGGCCCTTTTGACAGGGGGGAAGTGAGACTTCATTGTAGTGCAGATTTCCTTTGCAAGCTTGCTTGGTTGGCCAAAAAGGGCGTATGCGTTTTTTCCTGAATATATTCAGGAAAAAACGCATACGCCCTTTTTGGCCAAGTGCATCATTGTGGACGTTCTGCCTCTTTTCCTATGCTTTCAATGCAATTCCAGTCTACCTCCTGAAATCGGTTTCCTGCAATTCTGCCCCGCTTTCAAGTCCTCTTGGCAGCCTTACTTCAGTCTATTTTTGGACGATAGCTGTCATTTATAACTCTGCAGGTTTGTGAATTACAGTGCCCCTGAGCTCCTTTCTTCAACTTGCTTTCTTGTGACCTGGCCGCAACACCGCAGGATGGCTTCAGGCCCTAATCTGGTTCCGGCCCGGCATGCTGAGCCTTTGGTTATTTCCTCTTCCTGGTGGGAAATGAGAGTTAAATTTGCCCGTGCAGACACCTCCAGCTAGTCTCTCATTGGTTCTCGCTATTCCTGTTCATCTTCCGCAGAAATTGCAAACTGGGCCAAACAGGAGGTTAAAGGCGCTGACTCTCCAAGTGGGGAGAGTGTTAGTAAAGCGTCTGGAATGTTGCACCCGAGTACCAGGGGAGGAAAACTGAGACATATTTGAACACGTCTCCCGATCACATGGTTGATCATACTTGGGTTCCACATGCATGTTTTAGCTGAAGGAAGAATACCTTAAACCTGGAGAGTTGAGACCCGTGTAATGGGTACCATGCAATATGACTTCAAAGGGTCTTCATTTGCTCACCGAACCTCTCCAATCCTATCACTGCTGCGGTTATGCCCCTGTACACATGCTTGATTCTCTTTCGGAGACATAGCAATCCATAGGTTTTAAGATACTTACTAGTCAGGTACATTCTTAGGCGTTTAATATGCGGTGTTGAGTCCATTTCGTTGAGCAAGGAGTAGCTCTTGTCTATTCCATATTTGACTTAAGGAACTTTATCTGTGCTCATTTCAATCTCTGGTTTTATGCAGCACCCCAACTCACCTTTACCCTTAAGCAAGCATTAGTTGGTTTTCTAAATTTGAGACCCTGTTCTGTTCTGTCATTCAGTTCCTGTGTAGCCAAGTTTACATTCCGTGTATTACTGATATCTTATGATGTTTCTTTTTCTGTGTGACTTATTTCAGTTAGAATCATCGTACCTGAATCCACTCATTATGCTGCTACGGGCCTGATGACATCGATTTCATTGCTGAGTGATACTGCATTGTACGTAAGTACCACAAGTTCTTTATCCATTTTTCACTTTCTGTGATATTGAACTTGTACGGTAAACGAGGTTCTTGTAAACAGAGGCGTCCCAAACTTTGGGGTGGCTGTGTCTTTTTGATTTTAATTTCCCTAAGCTATAGGACCATAAGTGGCAGTGCCCTAGGCTCTGTTGCTTTGTTTTTTAGATGTTTCAGGAAACACCATACACTTCTCCCGAGTGTCTGTTGACAATTTACATCCCGCCCATCAGCATAACAAGGCTCCCAGTTCTCCATGGCCTGTCCTGCCTTTCTGGATTTTACACTTTTTTCAGATGGCCCTTTTGACCGGGGGGAAGTGAGACTTCATTGTAGTGCAGATTTCCTTTGCAAGCTTGCTTGGTTGGCCAAAAAGGGCGTATGCGTTTTTTCCTGAATATATTCAGGAAAAAACGCATACGCCCTTTTTGGCCAAGTGCATCATTGTGGACGTTCTGCCTCTTTTCCTATGCTTTCAATGCAATTCCAGTCTACCTCCTGAAATCGGTTTCCTGCAATTCTGCCCCGCTTTCAAGTCCTCTTGGCAGCCTTACTTCAGTCTATTTTTGGACGATAGCTGTCATTTATAACTCTGCAGGTTTGTGAATTACAGTGACCCTGAGCTCCTTTCTTCAACTCGCTTTCTTGTGACATGGCCACAACACCGCAGGATGGCTTCAGGCCCTAATCTGGTTCCGGCACGACACGCTGAGCCTTTGGTTATTTCCTCTTCCTGGTGGGAAATGAGAGTTAAATTTGCCCGTCCAGACACCTCCAGCTAGTCTCTCATTGGTTCTCGCTATTCCTGTTCATCTTCCGCAGAAATTGCAAACTGGGCCAAACAGGAGGTTAAAGGGACTGACTCTCCAAATCGGGAGAGTGTTAGTAAAGCGTCTGGAATGTTGCACCCGAGTACCAGGGTACGACAACTGAGACATATTTGAACACGTCTCCCAATCACATGGTTGACATACTCTAGGTTCCACATGCATGTTTTAGCTGAAGGAAGAATACCTTAAACCTGGGTAGTTGAAACCCGTGGAATGGGTACCATGCAATATGACTTCAAAGGGTCTTCATTTGCTCACCGAACCTCTCCAGTCCTATCACTGCTGCGTTTATGCCCCTGTACACATGCTTGATTCTCTTTCGGAGACATAACAATCCATAGGTTTTAAGATACTTACTAGTCAGGTACATTCTTAGGCGTTTAATATGCGGTGTTGAGTCCATTTCGTTGAGCAAGGAGTAGCTCTTGTCTATCCCATATTTGGCTTAAGGAACTTTATCTGTGCTCATTTCAATCTCTGGTTTTATGCAGCACCCCAACTCACCTTTACCCTTAAGCAAGCATAAGTTGGTTTTCTGAATTTGAGACCCTGTTCTGTTCTGTAATTCAGTTCCTGTGTAGCCAAGTTTACATTCCGTGTATTACTGATATCTTATGATGTTTCTTTTTCTGTGTGACTTATTTCAGTTAGAATCATCATACCTGAATCCACTCATTGTGCTGCTAAGGGCCTGATGACATAGATTTCATTGCTGAGTGATATTGCTTTGTAAGTGAATACCACAACTTCTTTATCCATTTTTCACTTTCTGCGATGTTGAACTTGTACTGTAAACGAGGTTCTTGTAAACAGAGCCGTTCCAAACTTTGGGGTGGCTGTGTCTTTTTGATTTTAATTTCCCTAAGCTATAGGACCATAAGTGGAAGTGCCCTAGGTTCTGTTGCTTCGTTTTGTAGATGTTTCAGGAAACACCATACACTTCTCCCGAGTGGTTGTTGGCAATTTACATCCCGCCCATCAGCATAACAAGGCTCCCAGTTCTCCATGGCCTGTCCTGCCTTTCTGGATTTTACACTTTTTTCAGATGGCCCTTTTGACAGGGGGGAAGTGAGACTTCATTGTAGTGCAGATTTCCTTTGCAAGCTTGCTTGGTTGGCCAAAAAGGGCGTATGCGTTTATTCCTGAATATATTCAGGAAAAAACGCATACGCCCTTTTTGGCCAAGTGCATCATTGTGGACGTTCTGCCTCTTTTCCTATGCTTTCAATGCAATTCCAGTCTACCTCCTGAAATGGGTTTCCTGCAATTCTGCCCCGCTTTCAAGTCCTCTTGGCAGCCTTACTTCAGTCTATTTTTGGACGATAGCTGTCATTTATCACTCTGCAGGTTTGTGAATTACAGTGCCCCTGAGCTCCTTTCTTCAACTCGCTTTCTTGTGACCTGGCCGCAACACCGCAGGATGTCTTCAGGCCCTAATCTGGTTCTGGCACGGCACGCTGAGCCTTTGGTTAATTCCTCTTCCTGGTGGGAAATGAGAGTTAAATTTGCCCATCCAGACACCTCCAGCTAGTCTCTCATTGGTTCTCGCTATTCCTGTTCATCTTCCACAGAAATTGCAAACTGGGCCAAAGAGGAGGTTAAAGGGACTGACTCTCCAAGTGGGGAGAGTGTTAGTAAAGCGTCTGGAATGTTGCACCCGAGTACCAGGGTACGAAAACTGAGACATATTTGAACACGTCTCCCGATCACATCGTTGATCATACTCTAGGTTCCACATGCATGTTTTAGCTGAAGGAAGAATACCTTAAACCTGGGTAGTTGAAACCCGTGGAATGGGTACCATGCAATATGACTTCAAAGGGTCTTCATTTGCTCACGAACCTCTCCAATCCTATCACTGCTGCGTTTATGCCCCTGTACACATGCTTGATTCTCTTTCGGAGACATAGCAATCCATAGGTTTTAAGATACTTACTAGTCAGGTACATTCTTAGGCGTTTAATATGCGGTGTTGAGTCCATTTCGTTGAGCAAGGAGTAGCTCTTGTCTATTCCATATTTGGCTTAAGGAACTTTATCTGTGCTCATTTCAATCTCTGGTTTTATGCAGCACCCCAACTCACCTTTACCCTTAAGCAAGCATAAGTTGGTTTTCTAAATTTGAGACCCTGTTCTGTTCTGTAATTCAGTTCCTGTG
Source organism: Stenella coeruleoalba (assembly GCF_951394435.1). Taxonomy (NCBI): domain Eukaryota; kingdom Metazoa; phylum Chordata; class Mammalia; order Artiodactyla; family Delphinidae; genus Stenella; species Stenella coeruleoalba. The sequence continues at coordinate 809,535 of NW_027645889.1, read as the reverse complement.
TAGCCAAGTTTCCATTCCGTGTATTAGTGATATCTTATGATGTTTCTTTTTCTGTGTGACTTATTTCAGTTAGAATCATCATACCTGAATCCACTCATTGTGCTGCTAAGGGCCTGATGACATAGATTTCATTGCTGAGTGTTATTGCTTTGTAAGTAAATACCACAGCTTCTTTATCCATTTTTCATTTTCTGCGATGTTGAACTTGTACTATAAACGAGGTTCTTGTAAACAGAGCCGTCCCAAACATTGGGGTGGCTGTGTCTTTTTGATTTTAATTTCCCTAAGCTATAGGAGCATAAGTGGAAGTGCCCTAGGCTCTGTTGCTTTGTTTTTTAGATGTTTCAGGAAACACCATACACTTCTCCCAAGTGTCTGTTGGCAATTTACATCCCACCCATCAGCATAACAAGGCTCCCAGTTCTCCATGGCCTGTCCTGCCTTTCTGGATTTTACACTTTTTTCAGATGGCCCTTTTGACAGGGGGGAAGTGAGACTTCATTGTAGTGCAGATTTCCTTTGCAAGCTTGCTTGGTTGGCCAAAAAGGGCGTATGCGTTTTTTCCTGAATATATTCAGGAAAAAACGCATACGCCCTTTTTGGCCAAGTGCATCATTGTGGACGTTCTGCCTCTTTTCCTATGCTTTCAATGCAATTCCAGTCTACCTCCTGAAATCGGTTTCCTGCAATTCTGCCCCGCTTTCAAGTCCTCTTGGCAGCCTTACTTCAGTCTATTTTTGGACGATAGCTGTCATTTATAACTCTGCAGGTTTGTGAATTACAGTGCCCCTGACCTCCTTTCTTCAACTTGCTTTCTTGTGACCTGGCCGCAACACCGCAGGATGGCTTCAGGCCCTAATCTGGTTCCGGCCCGGCATGCTGAGCCTTTGGTTATTTCCTCTTCCTGGTGGGAAATGAGAGTTAAATTTGCCCGTGCAGACACCTCCAGCTAGTCTCTCATTGGTTCTCGCTATTCCTGTTCATCTTCCGCAGAAATTGCAAACTGGGCCAAACAGGAGGTTAAAGGCGCTGACTCTCCAAGTGGGGAGAGTGTTAGTAAAGCGTCTGGAATGTTGCACCCGAGTACCAGGGGAGGAAAACTGAGACATATTTGAACACGTCTCCCGATCACATGGTTGATCATACTTGGGTTCCACATGCATGTTTTAGCTGAAGGAAGAATACCTTAAACCTGGAGAGTTGAGACCCGTGTAATGGGTACCATGCAATATGACTTCAAAGGGTCTTCATTTGCTCACCGAACCTCTCCAATCCTATCACTGCTGCGTTTATGCCCCTGTACACATGCTTGATTCTCTTTCGGAGACATAGCAATCCATAGGTTTTAAGATACTTACTAGTCAGGTACATTCTTAGGCGTTTAATATGCGGTGTTGAGTCCATTTCGTTGAGCAAGGAGTAGCTCTTGTCTATTCCATATTTGACTTAAGGAACTTTATCTGTGCTCATTTCAATCTCTGGTTTTATGCAGCACCCCAACTCACCTTTACCCTTAAGCAAGCATTAGTTGGTTTTCTAAATTTGAGACCCTGTTCTGTTCTGTAATTCAGTTCCTGTGTAGCCAAGTTTACATTCCGTGTATTACTGATATCTTATGATGTTTCTTTTTCTGTGTGACTTATTTCAGTTAGAATCATCATACCTGAATCCACTCATTGTGCTGCTAAGGGCCTGATGACATAGATTTCATTGCTGAGTGATATTGCTTTGTAAGTAAATACCACAACTTCTTTATCCATTTTTCACTTTCTGCGATGTTGAACTTGTACTGTAAACGAGGTTCTTGTAAACAGAGGCGTCCCAAACTTTGGGGTGGCTGTGTCTTTCTGATTTTAATTTCCCTAAGCTATAGGGCCATAAGTGGCAGTGCCCTAGGCTCTGTTGCTTTGTTTTTTAGATGTTTCAGGAAACATCATACACTTCTCCTGAGTGGTTGTTGACAATTTACATCCCGCCCATCAGCATAACAAGGCTCCCAGTTCTCCATGGCCTGTCCTGCCTTTCTGGATTTTACACTTTTTTCAGATGGCCCTTTTGACCGGGGGGAAGTGAGACTTCATTGTAGTGCAGATTTCCTTTGCAAGCTTGGTTGGTTGGCCAAAAAGTGCGTATGCGTTTTTTCCTGAATATATTCAGGAAAAAACGCATACGCCCTTTTTGGCCAAGTGCATCATTGTGGACGTTCTGCCTCTTTTCCTATGCTTTCAATGCAATTTCAGTCTACCTCCTGAAATCGGTTTCCTGCAATTCTGCCCCGCTTTCAAGTCCTCTTGGCAGCCTTACTTCAGTCTATTTTTGGACGATAGCTGTCATTTATCACTCTGCAGGTTTGTGAATTACAGTGCCCCTGAGCTCCTTTCTTCAACTCGCTTTCTTGTGACCTGGCCGCAACACCGCAGGATGTCTTCAGGCCCTAATCTGGTTCTGGCACGGCACGCTGAGCCTTTGGTTAATTCCTCTTCCTGGTGGGAAATGAGAGTTAAATTTGCCCATCCAGACACCTCCAGCTAGTCTCTCATTGGTTCTCGCTATTCCTGTTCATCTTCCACAGAAATTGCAAACTGGGCCAAAGAGTAGGTTAAAGGCGCTGACTCTCCAAGTGGGGAGAGTGTTAGTAAAGCGTCTGGAATGTTGCACCCGAGTACCAGGGTACGAAAACTGAGACATATTTGAACACGTCTCCCGATCACATCGTTGATCATACTCTAGGTTCCACATGCATGTTTTAGCTGAAGGAAGAATACCTTAAACCTGGGTAGTTGAAACCCGTGGAATGGGTACCATGCAATATGACTTCAAAGGGTCTTCATTTGCTCACGAACCTCTCCAATCCTATCACTGCTGCGTTTATGCCCCTGTACACATGGTTGATTCTCTTTCGGAGACATAGCAATCCATAGGTTTTAAGATACTTACTAGTCAGGTACATTCTTAGGCGTTTAATATGCGGTGTTGAGTCCATTTCGTTGAGCAAGGAGTAGCTCTTGTCTATTCCATATTTGGCTTAAGGAACTTTATCTGTGCTCATTTCAATCTCTGGTTTTATGCAGCACCCCAACTCACCTTTACCCTTAAGCAAGCATAAGTTGGTTTTCTAAATTTGAGACCCTGTTCTGTTCTGTAATTCAGTTCCTGTGTAGCCAAGTTTCCATTCCGTGTATTAGTGATATCTTATGATGTTTGTTTTTCTGTGTGACTTATTTCAGTTAGAATCATCATACCTGAATCCACTCATTGTGCTGCTAAGGGCCTGATGACATAGATTTCATTGCTGAGTGTTATTGCTTTGTAAGTAAATACCACAGCTTCTTTATCCATTTTTCATTTTCTGCGATGTTGAACTTGTACTATAAACGAGGTTCTTGTAAACAGAGCCGTCCCAAACATTGGGGTGGCTGTGTCTTTTTGATTTTAATTTCCCTAAGCTATAGGACCATAAGTGGAAGTGCCCTAGGCTCTGTTGCTTTGTTTTTTAGATGTTTCAGGAAACACCATACACTTCTCCCAAGTGTCTGTTGGCAATTTACATCCCACCCATCAGCATAACAAGGCTCCCAGTTCTCCATGGCCTGTCCTGCCTTTCTGGATTTTACACTTTTTTCAGATGGCCCTTTTGACAGGGGGGAAGTGAGACTTCATTGTAGTGCAGATTTCCTTTGCAAGCTTGCTTGGTTGGCCAAAAAGGGCGTATGCGTTTTTTCCTGAATATATTCAGGAAAAAACGCATACGCCCTTTTTGGCCAAGTGCATCATTGTGGACGTTCTGCCTCTTTTCCTATGCTTTCAATGCAATTCCAGTCTACCTCCTGAAATCGGTTTCCTGCAATTCTGCCCCGCTTTCAAGTCCTCTTGGCAGCCTTACTTCAGTCTATTTTTGGACGATAGCTGTCATTTATAACTCTGCAGGTTTGTGAATTACAGTGCCCCTGAGCTCCTTTCTTCAACTTGCTTTCTTGTGACCTGGCCGCAACACCGCAGGATGGCTTCAGGCCCTAATCTGGTTCCGGCCCGGCATGCTGAGCCTTTGGTTATTTCCTCTTCCTGGTGGGAAATGAGAGTTAAATTTGCCCGTGCAGACACCTCCAGCTAGTCTCTCATTGGTTCTCGCTATTCCTGTTCATCTTCCGCAGAAATTGCAAACTGGGCCAAACAGGAGGTTAAAGGCGCTGACTCTCCAAGTGGGGAGAGTGTTAGTAAAGCGTCTGGAATGTTGCACCCGAGTACCAGGGGAGGAAAACTGAGACATATTTGAACACGTCTCCCGATCACATGGTTGATCATACTTGGGTTCCACATGCATGTTTTAGCTGAAGGAAGAATACCTTAAACCTGGAGAGTTGAGACCCGTGTAATGGGTACCATGCAATATGACTTCAAAGGGTCTTCATTTGCTCACCGAACCTCTCCAATCCTATCACTGCTGCGGTTATGCCCCTGTACACATGCTTGATTCTCTTTCGGAGACATAGCAATCCATAGGTTTTAAGATACTTACTAGTCAGGTACATTCTTAGGCGTTTAATATGCGGTGTTGAGTCCATTTCGTTGAGCAAGGAGTAGCTCTTGTCTATTCCATATTTGACTTAAGGAACTTTATCTGTGCTCATTTCAATCTCTGGTTTTATGCAGCACCCCAACTCACCTTTACCCTTAAGCAAGCATTAGTTGGTTTTCTAAATTTGAGACCCTGTTCTGTTCTGTAATTCAGTTCCTGTGTAGCCAAGTTTACATTCCGTGTATTACTGATATCTTATGATGTTTCTTTTTCTGTGTGACTTATTTCAGTTAGAATCATCATACCTGAATCCACTCATTGTGCTGCTAAGGGCCTGATGACATAGATTTCATTGCTGAGTGATATTGCTTTGTAAGTAAATACCACAACTTCTTTATCCATTTTTCACTTTCTGCGATGTTGAACTTGTACTGTAAACGAGGTTCTTGTAAACAGAGGCGTCCCAAACTTTGGGGTGGCTGTGTCTTTCTGATTTTAATTTCCCTAAGCTATAGGGCCATAAGTGGCAGTGCCCTAGGCTCTGTTGCTTTGTTTTTTAGATGTTTCAGGAAACATCATACACTTCTCCTGAGTGGTTGTTGACAATTTACATCCCGCCCATCAGCATAACAAGGCTCCCAGTTCTCCATGGCCTGTCCTGCCTTTCTGGATTTTACACTTTTTTCAGATGGCCCTTTTGACCGGGGGGAAGTGAGACTTCATTGTAGTGCAGATTTCCTTTGCAAGCTTGGTTGGTTGGCCAAAAAGTGCGTATGCGTTTTTTCCTGAATATATTCAGGAAAAAACGCATACGCCCTTTTTGGCCAAGTGCATCATTGTGGACGTTCTGCCTCTTTTCCTATGCTTTCAATGCAATTTCAGTCTACCTCCTGAAATCGGTTTCCTGCAATTCTGCCCCGCTTTCAAATCCTCTTGGCACCCTTACTTCAGTCTATTTTTGGACGATAGCTGTCATTTATAACTCTGCAGGTTTGTGAATTACAGTGCCCCTGAGCTCCTTTCTTCAACTCGCTTTCTTGTGACCTGGCCGCAACACCGCAGGATGGTTTCAGGCCCTAATCTGGTTCTGGCACGGCACGCTGAGCCTTTGGTTATTTCCTCCTCCTGGTGGGAAATGAGAGTTAAATTAGCCCGTCCAGACACCTCCAGCTAGCCTCTCATTGGTTCTCGCTATTCCTGTTCATCTTCCACAGAAATTGCAAACTGTGCCAAACAGGAGGTTAAAGGCGCTGACTCTCCAAGTGGGGAGAGTGTTAGTAAAGCGTCTGGAATGTTGCACCCGAGTACCAGGGGAGGAAAACTGAGACATATTTGAACACGTCTCCCGATCACATGGTTGATCATACTTGGGTTCCACATGCATGTTTTAGCTGAAGGAAGAATACCTTAAACCTGGAGAGTTGAGACCCGTGTAATGGGTACCATGCAATATGACTTCAAAGGGTCTTCATTTGCTCACCGAACCTCTCCAATCCTATCACTGCTGCGGTTATGCCCCTGTACACATGCTTGATTCTCTTTCGGAGACATAGCAATCCATAGGTTTTAAGATACTTACTAGTCAGGTACATTCTTAGGCGTTTAATATGCGGTGTTGAGTCCATTTCGTTGAGCAAGGAGTAGCTCTTGTCTATTCCATATTTGACTTAAGGAACTTTATCTGTGCTCATTTCAATCTCTGGTTTTATGCAGCACCCCAACTCACCTTTACCCTTAAGCAAGCATTAGTTGGTTTTCTAAATTTGAGACCCTGTTCTGTTCTGTAATTCAGTTCCTGTGTAGCCAAGTTTACATTCCGTGTATTACTGATATCTTATGATGTTTCTTTTTCTGTGTGAATTATTTCAGTTAGAATCATCATACCTGAATCCACTCATTGTGCTGCTAAGGGCCTGATGACATAGATTTCATTGCTGAGTGATATTGCTTTGTAAGTAAATACCACAACTTCTTTATCCATTTTTCACTTTCTGCGATGTTGAACTTGTACTGTAAACGAGGTTCTTGTAAACAGAGGCGTCCCAAACTTTGGGTTGGCTGTGTCTTTCTGATTTTAATTTCCCTAAGCTATAGGGCCATAAGTGGCAGTGCCCTAGGCTCTGTTGCTTTGTTTTTTAGATGTTTCAGGAAACATCATACACTTCTCCTGAGTGGTTGTTGACAATTTACATCCCGCCCATCAGCATAACAAGGCTCCCAGTTCTCCATGGCCTGTCCTGCCTTTCTGGATTTTACACTTTTTTCAGATGGCCCTTTTGACCGGGGGGAAGTGAGACTTCATTGTAGTGCAGATTTCCTTTGCAAGCTTGGTTGGTTGGCCAAAAAGGGCGTATGCGTTTTTTCCTGAATATATTCAGGAAAAAACGCATACGCCCTTTTTGGCCAAGTGCATCCTTGTGGACGTTCTGCCTCTTTTCCTATGCTTTCAATGCAATTTCAGTCTACCTCCTGAAATCGGTTTCCTGCAATTCTGCCCCGCTTTCAAGTCCTCTTGGCAGCCTTACTTCAGTCTATTTTTGGACGATAGCTGTCATTTATAACTCTGCAGGTTTGTGAATTACAGTGCCCCTGAGCTCCTTTCTTCAACTCGCTTTCTTGTGACCTGGCCGCAACACCGCAGGATGGTTTCAGGCCCTAATCTGGTTCTGGCACGGCACGCTGAGCCTTTGGTTATTTCCTCCTCCTGGTGGGAAATGAGAGTTAAATTAGCCCGTCCAGACACCTCCAGCTAGCCTCTCATTGGTTCTCGCTATTCCTGTTCATCTTCCACAGAAATTGCAAACTGTGCCAAACAGGAGGTTAAAGGCGCTGACTCTCCAAGTGGGGAGAGTGTTAGTAAAGCGTCTGGAATGTTGCACCCGAGTACCAGGGGAGGAAAACTGAGACATATTTGAACACGTCTCCCGATCACATCGTTGATCATACTCTGGGTTCCACATGCATGTTTTAGCTGAAGGAAGAATACCTAAAACCTGGGTAGTTGAAACCCGTGGAATGGGTACCATGCAATATGACTTCAAAGGGTCTTCATTTGCTCACGAACCTCTCCAATCCTATCACTGCTGCGTTTATGCCCCTGTACACATGCTTGATTCTCTTTCGGAGACATAGCAATCCATAGGTTTTAAGATACTTACTAGTCAGGTACATTCTTAGGCGTTTAATATGCGGTGTTGAGTCCATTTCGTTGAGCAAGGAGTAGCTCTTGTCTATTCCATATTTGGCTTAAGGAACTTTATCTGTGCTCATTTCAATCTCTGGTTTTATGCAGCACCCCAACTCACCTTTCCCCTTAAGCAAGCATGAGTTGGTTTTCTAAATTTGAGACCCTGTTCTGTTCTGTAATTCAGTTCCTGTGTAGCCAAGTTTCCATTCCGTGTATTAGTGATATCTTATGATGTTTCTTTTTCTGTGTGACTTATTTCAGTTAGAATCATCATACCTGAATCCACTCATTGTGCTGCTAAGGGCCTGATGACATAGATTTCATTGCTGAGTGTTATTGCTTTGTAAGTAAATACCACAGCTTCTTTATCCATTTTTCATTTTCTGCGATGTTGAACTTGTACTGTAAACGAGGTTCTTGTAAACAGAGCCGTCCCAAACATTGGGGTGGCTGTGTCTTTTTGATTTTAATTTCCCTAAGCTATAGGACCATAAGTGGAAGTGCCCTAGGCTCTGTTGCTTTGTTTTTTAGATGTTTCAGGAAACACCATACACTTCTCCCAAGTGTCTGTTGGCAATTTACATCCCACCCATCAGCATAACAAGGCTCCCAGTTCTCCATGGCCTGTCCTGCCTTTCTGGATTTTACACTTTTTTCAGATGGCCCTTTTGACCGGGGGGAAGTGAGACTTCATTGTAGTGCAGATTTCCTTTGCAAGCTTGCTTCGTTGGCCAAAAAGGGCGTATGCGTTTTTTCCTGAGTATATTCAGGAAAAAACGCATACGCCCTTTTTGGCCAAGTGCATCATTGTGGACGTTCTGCCTCTTTTCCTATGCTTTCAATGCAATTCCAGTCTACCTCCTGAAATCGGTTTCCTGCAATTCTGCCCCGCTTTCAAGTCCTCTTGGCAGCCTTACTTCAGTCTATTTTTGGACGATAGCTGTCATTTATAACTCTGCAGGTTTGTGAATTACAGTGCCCCTGAGCTCCTTTCTTCAACTCGCTTTCTTGTGACCTGGCCGCAACACCGCAGGATGGCTTCAGGCCCTAATCTGGTTCTGGCACGGCTGCTGAGCCTTTGGTTAATTCCTCTTCCTGGTGGGAAATGAGAGTTAAATTTGCCCATCCAGACACCTCCAGGTAGTCTCTCATTGATTCTCGCTATTCCTGTTCATCTTCCGCAGAAATTGCAAACTGGGCCAAACAGGAGGTTAAAGGGACTGACTCTCCAAGTGGGGAGAGTGTTAGTAAGCGTCTGGAATGTTGCACCCGAGTACCAGGGTACGAAAACTGAGACATATTTGAACACGTCTCCCGATCACATGGTTGATCATACTCTAGGTTCCACATGCATGTTTTAGCTGAAGGAAGAATACCTTAAACGTGGGTAGTTGAAACCCGTGGAATGGGTACCATGCAATATGACTTCAAAGGGTCTTCATTTGCTCACCGAACCTCTCCAATCCTATCACTGCTGCGTTTATGCCCCTGTACACATGCTTGATTCTCTTTTGGAGACATAGCAATCCATAGGTTTTAAGATACTTACTAGTCAGGTACATTCTTAGGCGTTTAATATGCGATGTTGAGTGCATTTCGTTGAGCAAGGAGTAGCTCTGGTCTATTCCATATTTGACTTAAGGAACTTTATCTGTGCTCATTTCAATCTCTGGTTTTATGCAGCACCCCAACTCACCTTTACCCTTAAGCAAGCATAAGTTGGTTTTCTAAATTTGAGACCCTGTTCTGTTCTGTAATTCAGTTCCTGTGTAGCCAAGTTTACATTCCGTGTATTACTGATATCTTATGATGTTTCTTTTTCTGTGTGACTTACTTCAGTTAGAATCATCATACCTGAATCCACTCATTGTGCTGCTAAGGGCCTGATGACACAGATTTCATTGCTGAGTGATATTGCTTTGTAAGTAAATACCACAACTTCTTTATCCATTTTTCACTTTCTGCGATGTTGAACTTGTACTGTAAACGAGGTTCTTGTAAACACAGCCGTTCCAAACTTCGGGGTGGCTGTGTCTTTTTGATTTTAATTTCCCTAAGCTATAGGACAATAAGTGGAAGTGCCCTAGGTTCTGTTGCTTTGTTTTTTAGATGTTTCAGGAAACACCATACACTTCTCCCGAGTGGTTGTTGGCAATTTACATCCCGCCCATCAGCATAACAAGGCTCCCAGTTCTCCATGGCCTGTCCTGCCTTTCTGGATTTTACACTTTTTTCAGATGGCCCTTTTGACCGGGGGGAAGTGAGACTTCATTGTAGTGCAGATTTCCTTTGCAAGCTTGCTTGGTTGGCCAAAAAGGGCGTATGCGTTTTTTCCTGAATATATTCAGGAAAAAACGCATACGCCCTTTTTGGCCAAGTGCATCATTGTGGACGTTCTGCCTCTTTTCCTATGCTTTCAATGCAATTCCAGTCTACCTCCTGAAATCGGTTTCCTGCAATTCTGCCCCGCTTTCAAGTCCTCTTGGCAGACTTACTTCAGTCTATTTTTGGACGATAGCTGTCATTTATAACTCTGCAGGTTTGTGAATTACAGTGCCCCTGAGCTCCTTTCTTCAACTCGCTTTCCTTTGAGCTGGCCGCAACACCGCAGGATGGCTTCAGGCCCTAATCTGGTTCCGGTACGGCACGCTGAGCCTTTAGTTATTTCCTCTTCCTGGTGGGAAATGAGAGTTAAATTTGCCCGTCCAGACACCTCCAGCTAGCCTCTCATTGGTTCTCGCTATTCCTGTTCATCTTCCGCAGAAATTGCAAACCGGGCCAAACAGGAGGTTAAAGGGACTGACTCTCCAAGTGAGGAGAGTGTTAGTAAAGCGTCTGGAATGTTGCACCCGAGTACCAGGGGAGGAAAACTGAGACATATTTGAACACGTCTCCCGTTCACATGGTTGATCATACTTGGGTTCCACATGCATGTTTTAGATGAAGGAAGAATACCTTAAACCTGGAGAGTTGAGACCCGTGTAATGGGTACCATGCAATATGACTTCAAAGGGTCTTCATTTGCTCACCGAACCTCTCCAATCCTATCACTGCTGCGTTTATGCCCCTGTACACATGCTTGATTCTCTTTCGGAGACATAGCAATCTATAGGTTTTACGATACTTACTAGTCAGGTACATTCTTAGGCGTTTAATATGCGGTGTTGAGTCCATTTCGTTGAGCAAGGAGTAGCTCTTGTCTATTCCATATTTGACTTAAGGAACTTTATCTGTGCTCATTTCAATCTCTGGTTTTATGCAGCACCCCAACTCACCTTTACCCTTAAGCAAGCATAAGTTGGTTTTCTAAATTTGAGACCCTGTTCTGTTCTGTAATTCAGTTCCTGTGTAGCCAAGTTTACATTCCGTGTATTACTGATATCTTATGATGTTTCTTTTTCTGTGTGACTTACTTCAGTTAGAATCATCATACCTGAATCCACTCATTGTGCTGCTAAGGGCCTGATGACACAGATTTCATTGCTGAGTGATATTGCTTTGTAAGTAAATACCACAACTTCTTTATCCATTTTTCACTTTCTGCGATGTTGAACTTGTACTGTAAACGAGGTTCTTGTAAACAGAGGCGTCCCAAACTTTGGGGTGGCTGTGTCTTTTTGATTTTAAATTCCCTAAGCTATAGGACCATAAGTGGCAGTGCCCTAGGCTCTGTTGCTTTGTTTTTTAGATGTTTCAGGAAACACCATACACTTCTCCCGAGTGTCTGTTGGCAATTTACATCCCGCCCATCAGCATAACAAGGCTCCCAGTTCTCCATGGCCTGTCCTGCCTTTCTGGATTTTACACTTTTTTCAGATGGCCCTTTTGACCGGGGGGAAGTGAGACTTCATTGCAGTGCAGATTTCCTTTGCAAGCTTCCTTGGTTGGCCAAAAAGGGCGTATGCGTTTTTTCCTGAATATATTCAGGAAAAAACGCATACGCCCTTTTTGGCCAAGTGCATCATTGTGGACGTTCTGCCTCTTTTCCTATGCTTTCAATGCAATTTCAGTCTACCTCCTGAAATCGGTTTCCTGCAATTCTGCCCCGCTTTCAAGTCCTCTTGGCAGCCTTACTTCAGTCTATTTTTGGACGATAGCTGTCATTTATAACTCTGCAGGTTTGTGAATTACAGTGCCCCTGAGCTCCTTTCTTCAACTTGCTTTCTTGTGACCTGGCCGCAACACCGCAGGATGGCTTCAGGCCCTAATCTGGTTATGGCATGGCACGCTGACCTTTGGTTATTTCCTCCTCCTGGTGGGAAATGAGAGTTAAATTTGCCCGTCCAGACACCTCCAGCTAGCCTCTCATTGGTTCTCGCTATTCCTGTTCATCTTCCGCAGAAATTGCAAACTGGGCCAAACAGGAGGTTAAAGGCGCTGACTCTCCAAGTGGGGAGAGTGTTAGTAAAGCGTCTGGAATGTTGCACCCGAGTACCAGGGGAGGAAAACTGAGACATATTTGAACACGTCTCCCGATCACATGGTTGATCATACTCTGGGTTCCACATGCATGTTTTAGCTGAAGGAAGAATACCTAAAACCTGGGTAGTTGAAACCCCTGGAATGGGTACCATGCAATATGACTTCAAAGGGTCTTCATTTGCTCACCGAACCTCTCCAATCCTATCACTGCTGCGTTTATGCCCCTGTACACATGCTTGATTCTCTTTCGGAGACATAGCAATCTATAGGTTTTAAGATACTTACTAGTCGGGTACATTCTTAGGCGTTTAATATGCGGTGTTGAGTCCATTTCGTTGAGCAAGGAGTAGCTCTTGTCTATTCCATATTTGGCATAAGGAACTTTATCTGTGCTCATTTCAATCTCTGGTTTTATGCAGCACCCCAACTCACCTTTCCCCTTAAGCAAGCATAAGTTGGTTTTCTAAATTTGAGACCCTGTTCTGTTCTGTAATTCAGTTCCTGTGTAGCCAAGTTTACATTCCGTGTATTACTGATATCTTATGATGTTTCATTTTCTGTGTGACTTATTTCAGTTAGAATCATCATACCTGAATCCACTCATTGTGCTGCTAAGGGCCTGATGACACAGATTTCATTGCTGAGTGATATTGCTTTGTAAGTAAATACCACAACTTCTTTATCCATTTTTCACTTTCTGCGATGTTGAACTTGTACTGCAAACGAGGTTCTTGTAAACAGAGCCGTTCCAAACTTTGGGGTGGCTGTGTCTTTTTGATTTTAATTTCCCTAAGCTATAGGGCCATAAGTGGCAGTGCCCTAGGCTCTGTTGCTTTGTTTTTTAGATGTTTCAGGAAACATCATACACTTCTCCTGAGTGGTTGTTGACAATTTACATCCCGCCCATCAGCATAACAAGGCTCCCAGTTCTCCATGGCCTGTCCTGCCTTTCTGGATTTTACACTTTTTTCAGATGGCCCTTTTGACAGGGGGGAAGTGAGACTTCATTGTAGTGCAGATTTCCTTTGCAAGCTTGGTTGGTTGGCCAAAAAGTGCGTATGCGTTTTTTCCTGAATATATTCAGGAAAAAACGCATACACCCTTTTTGGCCAAGTGCATCATTGTGGACGTTCTGCCTCTTTTCCTATGCTTTCAATGCAATTTCAGTCTACCTCCTGAAATCGGTTTCCTGCAATTCTGCCCCGCTTTCAAGTCCTCTTGGCAGCCTTACTTCAGTCTATTTTTGGACGATAGCTGTCATTTATAACTCTGCAGGTTTGTGAATTACAGTGCCCCTGAGCTCCTTTCTTCAACTCGCTTTCTTGTGACCTGGCCGCAACACCGCAGGATGGCTTCAGGCCCTAATCTGGTTCTGGCACGGCACGCTGAGCCTTTGGTTATTTCCTCCTCCTGGTGGGAAATGAGAGTTAAATTAGCCCGTCCAGACACCTCCAGCTAGCCTCTCATTGGTTCTCGCTATTCCTGTTCATCTTCCACAGAAATTGCAAACTGTGCCAAACAGGAGGTTAAAGGCGCTGACTCTCCAAGTGGGGAGAGTGTTAGTAAAGCGTCTGGAATGTTGCACCCGAGTACCAGGGTACGAAAACTGAGACATATTTGAACACGTCTCCCGATCACATGGTTGATCATACTCTGGGTTCCACATGCATGTTTTAGCTGAAGGAAGAATACCTAAAACCTGGGTAGTTGAAACCCGTGGAATGGGTACCATGCAATATGACTTCAAAGGGTCTTCATTTGCTCACCGAACCTCTCCAATCCTATCACTGCTGCGTTTATGCCCCTGTACACATGCTTGATTCTCTTTCGGAGACATAGCAATCCATAGGTTTTAAGATACTTACTAGTCAGGTACATGCTTAGGCGTTTAATATGCGGTGTTGAGTCCATTTCGTTGAGCAAGGAGTAGCTCTTGTCTATTCCATATTTGGCCTAAGGAACTTTATCTGTGCTCATTTCAATCTCTGGTTTTATGCAGCACCCCAACTCACCTTTCCCCTTAAGCAAGCATAAGTTGGTTTTCTAAATTTGAGACCCTGTTCTGTTCTGTAATTCAGTTCCTGTGTAGCCAAGTTTCCATTCCGTGTATTACTGATATCTTATGATGTTTCTTTTTCTGTGTGACTTATTTCAGTTAGAATCATCATACCTGAATCCACTCATTGTGCTGCTACGGGCCTGATGACACAGATTTCATTACCGAGTGATATTGCTTTGTAAGTAAATACCACAACTTCTTTATCCATTTTTCACTTTCTGCGATGTTGAACTTGTACTGTAAATGAGGTTCTTGTAAACAGAGCCGTTCCAAACTTTGGGGTGGCTGTGTCTTTTTGATTTTAATTTCCCTAAGCTATAGGACCATAAGTGGAAGTGCCCTAGGCTCTGTTGCTTTGTTTTTTAGATGTTTCAGGAAACACCATACACTTCTCCCGAGTGGTTGTTGGCAATTTACATCCCGCCCATCAACATAACAAGGCTCCCAGTTCTCCATGGCCTGTCCTGCCTTTCTGGATTTTACACTTTTTTCAGATGGCCCTTTTGCCCGGGGGGAAGTGAGACTTCATTGTAGTGCAGATTTCCTTTGCAAGCTTGCTTGGTTGGCCAAAAAGGGCGTATGCGTTTTTTCCTGAATATATTCAGGAAAAAATGCATACGCCCTTTTTGGCCAAGTGCATCATTGTGGACGTTCTGCCTCTTTTCCTATGCTTTCAATGCAATTCCAGTCTACCTCCTGAAATCGGTTTCCTGCAATTCTGCCCCGCTTTCAAGTCCTCTTGGCAGCCTTACTTCAGTCTCTTTTTGGACGATAGCTGTCATTTATAACTCTGCAGGTTTGTGAATTACAGTGCCCCTGAGCTCCTTTCTTCAACTCGCTTTCTTATGACCTGGCCGCAACACCGCAGGATGTCTTCAGGCCCTAATCTGGTTCTGGCACGGCACGCTGAGCCTTTGGTTGATTCGTCTTCCTGGTGGGAAATGAGAGTTAAATTTGCCCATCCAGACACCTCCAGCTAGTCTCTCATTGGTTCTCGCTATTCCTGTTCATCTTCCACAGAAATTGCAAACTGGGCCAAAGAGGAGGTTAAAGGGACTGACTCTCCAAGTGGTGAGAGTGTTAGTAAAGCGTCTGGAATGTTGCACCCGAGTACCAGGGTACGAAAACTGAGACATATTTGAACACGTCTCCCGATCACATGGTTGATCATACTTGGGTTCCACATGCATGTTTTAGCTGAAGGACGAATACCTTAAACCTGGAGAGTTGAGACCCTTGTAATGGGAACCATGCAATATGACTTCAAAGGGTCTTCATTTGCTCACCGAACCTCTCCAATCCTATCACTGCTGCGTTTATGACCCTGTACACATGCTTGATTCTCTTTTGGAGACATAGCAATCCATAGGTTTTACGATACTTACTAGTCAGGTACATTCTTAGGCGTTTAATATGCGGTGTTGAGTCCCTTTCGTTGAGCAAGGAGTAGCTCTTGTCTATTCCATATTTGACTTAAGGAACTTTATCTGTGCTCATTTCAATCTCTGGTTTTATGCAGCACCCCAACTCACCTTTACTCTTAAGCAAGCATAAGTTGGTTTTCTAAATTTGAGACCCTGTTCTGTTCTGTAATTCAGTTCCTGTGTAGCCAAGTTTACATTCCGTGTATTACTGATATCTTATGATGTTTCTTTTTCTGTGTGACTTATTTCAGTTAGAATCATCATACCTGAATCCACTCATTGTGATGCTAAGGGCCTGATGACATAGATTTCATTGCTGAGTGATATTGCTTTGTAAGTAAATACCACAACTTCTTTATCCATTTTTCACTTTCTGCGATGTTGAACTTGTACTGTAAACGAGGTTCTTGTAAACAGAGGCGTCCCAAACTTTGGGGTGGCTGTGTCTTTTTGATTTTAATTTCCCTAAGCTATAGGACCATAAGTGGCAGTGCCCTAGGCTCTGTTGCTTTGTTTTTTAGATGTTTCAGGAAACACCATACACTTCTCCCGAGTGTCTGTTGGCAATTTACATCCCGCCCATCAGCATAACAAGGCTCCCAGTTCTCCATGGCCTGTCCTGCCTTTCTGGATTTTACACTTTTTTCAGATGGCCCTTTTGACCGGGGGGAAGTGAGACTTCATTGCAGTGCAGATTTCCTTTGCAAGCTTGCTTGGTTGGCCAAAAAGGGCGTATGCGTTTTTTCCTGAATATATTCAGGAAAAAACGCATACGCCCTTTTTGGCCAAGTGCATCATTGTGGACGTTCTGCCTCTTTTCCTATGCTTTCAATGCAATTTCAGTCTACCTCCTGAAATCGGTTTCCTGCAATTCTGCCCCGCTTTCAAGTCCTCTTGGCAGCCTTACTTCAGTCTCTTTTTGACCGATAGCTGTCATTTATCACTCTGCAGGTTTGTGAATTACAGTGCCCCTGAGCTCCTTTCTTCAACTCGCTTTCTTTTGAGCTGGCCGCAACACCGCAGGATGGCTTCAGGCCCTAATCTGGTTCCGGTACGGCACGCTGAGCCTTTGGTTATTTCCTCTTCCTGTTGGGAAATGAGAGTTAAATTTGCCCGTCCAGACACCTCCAGCTAGCCTCTCATTGGTTCTCGCTATTCCTGTTCATCTTCCGCAGAAATTGTAAACTGGGCCAAACAGGAGGTTAAAGGCGCTGACTCTCCAAGTGGGGAGAGTGTTAGTAAAGCGTCTGGAATGTTGCACCCGAGTACCAGGGTACGAAAACTGAGACATATTTGAACATGTCTCCCGATCACATGGTTGATCATACTCTGGGTTCCACATGCATGTTTTAGCTGAAAGAAGAATACCTAAAACCTGGGTAGTTGAAACCCGTGGAATGGGTACCATGCAATATGACTTCAAAGGGTCTTCATTTGCTCACCGAACCTCTCCAATCCTATCACTGCTGCGTTTATGCCCCTGTACACATGCTTGATTCTCTTTCGGAGACATAGCAATCCATAGGTTTTAAGATACTTACTAGTCAGGTACATTCTTAGGCGTTTAATATGCGGTGTTGAGTCCATTTCGTTGAGCAAGGAGTAGCTCTTGTCTATTCCATATTTGGCTTAAGGAACTTTATCTGTGCTCATTTCAATCTCTGGTTTTATGCAGCAACCCAACTCACCATTCCCCTTAAGCAAGCATAAGTTGGTTTTCTAAATTGGAGACCCTGTTCTGTTTTGGAATGCAGTTCCTGTGTAGCCAAGTTTACATTCCGTGTATTACTGATATCTTATGATATTTCTTTTTCTGTGTGACTTATTTCAGTTAGAATCATCGTACCTGAATCTACTCATTATGCTGCTACGGGCCTGATGACATAGATTTCATTGCTGCGTGATACTGCATTGTACGTAAGTATCTCAAGTTCTTTATCCATTTTTCACTTTTTGCGATGTTGAACTTGTACTGTAAACGAGGTTTTTGTAAACAGAGCCGTTCCAAACTTTGTGGTGGCTGTGTCTTTTTGATTTTAATTTCCCTAAGCTATAGGACCATAAGTGGAAGTGCCCTAGGTTCTGTTGCTTTGTTTTTTACATGTTTCAGGAAACACCATACACTTCTCCCGAGTGGTTGTTGGCAATTTACATCCCGCACATCAGCATAACAAGGCTCCCAGTTCTCCATGGCCTGTCCTGCCTTTCTGGATTTTACACTTTTTTCAGATGGCCCTTTTGACCGGGGGGAAGTGAGACTTCATTGCAGTGCAGATTTCCTTTGCAAGCTTGCTTGGTTGGCCAAAAAGGGCGTATGCGTTTTTTCCTGAATATATTCAGGAAAAAACGCATACGCACTTTTTGGCCAAGTGCATCATTGTGGACGTTCTGCCTCTTTTCCTATGCTTTCAATGCAATTCCAGTCTACATCCTGAAATCGGTTTCCTGCAATTCTGCCCCGCTTTCAAGTCCTCTTGGCAGCCTTACTTCCGTCTATTTTTGAACGATAGCTGTCATTTATAACTCTGCAGGTTTGTGAATTTCAGTGCCCCTGAGCTCCTTTCTTCAACTCGCTTTCTTTTGAGCTGGCCGCAACACCGCAGGATGGCTTCAGGCCCTAATCTGGTTCCGGTACGGCACGCTGAGCCTTTGGTTAATTCCTCTTCCTGGTGGGAAATGAGAGTTAAATTTGCCCGTCCAGACACCTCCAGCTAGTCTCTCATTGGTTCTCGCTATTCCTGTTCATCTTCCGCAGAAATTGCAAACTGGGCCAAACAGGAGGTTAAAGGGACTGACTCTCCAAGTGGCGAGAGTGTTAGTAAAGCGTCTGGAATGTTGCACCCGAGTACCAGGGGAGGAAAACTGAGACATATTTGAACACGTCTCCCGATCACATGGTTGATCATACTCTAGGATCCACATGCATGTTTTAGCTGAAGGAAGAATACCTTAAACCTGGGTAGTTGAAACCCATGGAATGGGTACCATGCAATATGACTTCAAAGGGTCTTCATTTGCTCACCGAACCTCTCCAATCCTATCACTGCTGCGTTTATGCCCCTGTACACATGCTTGATTCTCTTTTGGAGACATAGCAATCCATAGGTTTTAAGATACTTACTAGTCAGGTACATTCTTAGGCGTTTAATATGGGGTGTTGAGTCCATTTCGTTGAGCAAGGAGTAGCTCTTGTCTATTCCATATTTGGCTTAAGGAACTTTATCTGTGCTCATTTCAATCTCTGGTTTTATGCAGCACCCCAACTCACCTTTACCCTTAAGCAAGCATAAGTTGGTTTTCTAAATTTGAGACCCTGTTCTGTTCTGTAATTCAGTTCCTGTGTAGCCAAGTTTACATTCCGTGTATTACTGATATCTTATGATGTTTCTTTTTCTGTGTGACTTATTTCAGTTAGAATCATCATACCTGAATCCACTCATTGTGCTGCTAAGGGCCTGATGACACAGATTTCATTGCTGAGTGATATTGCTTTGTAAGTAAATACCACAACTTCTTTATCCATTTTTCACTTTCTGCGATGTTGAACTTGTACTGTAAACGAGGTTCTTGTAAACAGAGCCGTTCCAAACTTTGGGGTGGCTGTGTCTTTTTGATTTTAATTTCCCTAAGCTATAGGACCATAAGTGGAAGTGCCCTAGGTTCTGTTGCTTTGTTTTTTAGATGTTTCAGGAAACATCATACACTTCTCCCGAGTGGTTGTTGGCAATTTACATCCCGCCCATCAGCATAACAAGGCTCCCAGTTCTCCATGGCCTGTCCTGCCTTTCTGGATTTTACACTTTTTTCAGATGGCCCTTTTGACCGGGGGGAAGTTAGACTTCATTGTAGTGCAGATTTCCTTTGCAAGCTTGCTTGGTTGGCCAAAAAGGGCGTACGCGTTTTTTCCTGAATATATTCAGGAAAAAACGCGTACGCCCTTTTTGGCCAAGTGCATCATTGTGGACGTTCTGCCTCTTTTCCTATGCTTTCAATGCAATTCCAGTCTACCTCCTGAAATTGGTTTCCTGCAATTCTACCCCGCTTTCAAGTCCTCTTGGCAGCCTTACTTCAGTCTATTTTTGGACGATAGCTGTCATTTATAACTCTGCAGGTTTGTGCATTACAGTGCCCCTGAGCTCCTTTCTTCAACTTGCTTTCTTGTGACCTGGCCGCAACACCGCAGGATGGCTTCAGGCCCTAATCTGGTTCCGGCACAGCACGCTGAGCCTTTGGTTATTTCCTTTTCCTGGTGGGAAATGAGAGTTAAGTTTGCCTGTCCTGACACCTCCAGCTAGTCTCTCATTGGTTCTCGCTATTCCTGTTCATCTTCCGCAGAAATTGCAAACTTGGCCAAACAGGAGGTTAAAGACGCTGACTCTCCAAGTGGGGAGAGTGTTAGTAAAGTGTCTGGAATGTTGCACCCGAGTACCAGGGGAGGAAAACTGAGACATATTTGAACATGTCTCCCGTTCACATGGTTGATCATACTTGGGTTCCACATGCATGTTTTAGCTGAAGGAAGAATACCTTAAACCTGGAGAGTTAAGACCCGTGTAATGGGTACCATGGAATATGACTTCAAAGGGTCTTCATTTGTTCACCGAACCTCTCCAATCCAATCACTGCTGCGTTTATGCCCCTGTACACATGCTTGATTCTCTTTCAGAGACATAGCAATCCATAGGTTTTTAAGATACTTACTAGTCAGGTACATTCTTAGGCGCTTAATATGCGGTGTTGAGTCCATTTCGTTGAGCAAGGAGTAGCTATTGTCTATTCCATATTTGACTTAAGGAACTTTATCTGTGCTCATTTCAATCTCTGGTTTTATGCAGCACCCCAACTCACCTTTACCCTTAAGCAAGCATAAGTTGGTTTTCTAAATTTGAGACCCTGTTCTGTTCTGTAATTCAGTTCCTGTGTAGCCAAGTTTCCATTCCGTGTATTACTGATATCTTATGATGTTTCTTTTTCTGTGTGACTTACTTCAGTTAGAATCATCATACCTGAATCCACTCATTGTGCTTCTAAGGGCCTGATGACACAGATTTCATTGCTGAGTGATATTGCTTTGTAAGTAAATACCACAACTTCTTTATCCATTTTTCACTTTCTGCGATGTTGAACTTGTACTGTAAATGAGGTTCTTGTAAACAGAGCCATTCCAAACTTTGGCGTAGCTGTGTCTTTTTGATTTTAATTTCCCTAAGCTATAGGACCATAAGTGGAAGTGCCCTAGGTTCTGTTGCTTTGTTTTTTAGATGTTTCAGGAAACACCATACACTTCTCCCGAGTGGTTGTTGGCAATTTACATCCCGCCCATCAGCATAACAAGGCTCCCAGTTCTCCATGGCCTGTCCTGCCTTTCTGGATTTTACACTTTTTTCAGATGGCCCTTTTGACCGGGGGGAAGTGAGACTTCATTGTAGTGCAGATTTCCTTTGCAAGCTTGCTTGGTTGGCCAAAAAGGGCGTATGCGTTTTTTCCTGAATATATTCAGGAAAAAACGCATACGCCCTTTTTGGCCAAGTGCATCATTGTGGACGTTCTGCCTCTTTTCCTATGCTTTCAATGCAATTCCAGTCTACCTCCTGAAATCGGTTTCCTGCAATTCTGCCCCACTTTCAAGTCCTCTTGGCAGCCTTACTTCAGTCTATTTTTGGACGATAGCTGTCATTTATAACTCTGCAGGTTTGTGAATTACACTGCCCCTGAGCTCCTTTCTTCAACTCGCTTTCTTTTGAGCTGGCCGCAACACCGCAGGATGGCTTCAGGCCCTAATCTGGTTCCGGTACGGCACGCTGAGCCTTTGGTTATTTCCTCTTCCTGGTGGGAAATGAGAGTTAAATTTGCCCGTCCAGACACCTCCAGCTAGCCTCTCATTGGTTCTCGCTATTCCTGTTCATCTTCCGCAGAAATTGCAAACTGGGCCAAACAGGAGGTTAAAGGCGCTGACTCTCTAAGTGGGGAGAGTGTTAGTAAAGCGTCTGGAATGTTGCACCCGAGTACCAGGGGAGGAAAACTGAGACATATTTGAACACGTCTCCCGTTCACATGGTTGATCATACTTGGGTTCCACATGCATGTTTTAGCTGAAGGAAGAATACCTAAAACCTGGGTAGTTGAAACCCGTGGAATGGGTACCATGCAATATGACTTCAAAGGGTCTTCATTTGCTCACCGAACCTCTCCAATCCTATCACTGCTGCGTTTATGCCCCTGTACACATGCTTGATTCTCTTTCGGAGACATAGCAATCCATAGGTTTTACGATACTTACTAGTCAGGTACATTCTTAGGCGTTTAATATGCGGTGTTGAGTCCATTTCATTGAGCAAGGAGTAGCTCTTGTCTATTCCATATTTGGCTTAAGGAACTTTATCTGTGCTCATTTCAATCTCTGGTTTTATGCAGCACCCCAACTCACCTTTACCCTTAAGCAAGCATAAGTTGGTTTTCTAAATTTGAGACCCTGTTCTGTTTTGGAATTCAGTTCCTGTGTAGCCAAGTTTACATTCCGTGTATTAGGAATATCTTATGATGTTTCTTTTTCTGTGTGACTTATTTCAGTTAGAATCATCATACCTGAATCTACTCATTATGCTGCTACGGGCCTGATGACATAGATTTCATTGCTGAGTGACACTGCATTGTACGTAAGTACCACAAGTTCTTTATCCATTTTTCACTTTCTGCGATGTTGAACTTGTACTGTAAACCAGGTTCTTGTAAACAGAGCCATTCCAAACTTTGGGGTGGCTGTGTCTTTTTGATTTTAATTTCCCTAAGCTATAGGACCATAAGTGGCAGTGCCCTAGGCTCTGTTGCTTTGTTTTTTAGATGTTTCAGGAAACACCATACACTTCTCCAGAGTGGTTGTTGGCAATTTACATCCCACCCATCAGCATAACAAGGCTCCCAGTTCTCCATGACCTGTCCTGCCTTTCTGGATTTTACACTTTTTTCAGATGGCCCTTTTGACCGGGGGGAAGTGAGACTTCATTGTAGTGCAGATTTCCTTTGCAAGCTTGCTTGGTTGGCCAAAAAGGGCGTATGCGTTTTTTCCTGAATATATTCAGGAAAAAACGCATACGCCCTTTTTGGCCAAGTGCATCACTGTGGACGTTCTGCCTCTTTTCCTATGCTTTCAATGCAATTCCAGTCTACCTCCTGAAATCGGTTTCCTGCAATTCTGCCCCGCTTTCAAGTCCTCTTGGCAGCCTTACTCCAGTGTATTTTTGGACGATAGCTGTCATTTATAACTCTACAGGTTTGTGAATTACAGTGCCCCTGAGCTCCTTTCTTCAACTCGCTTTCTTTTGAGCTGGCCGCAACACCGCAGGATGGCTTCAGGCCCTAATCTGGTTCCGGCACGGCACGCTGAGCCTTTGGTTATTTCCTCTTCCTGGTGGGAAATGAGAGTTAAATTTGCCCGTCCAGAAACCTCCAGCTAGTCTCTCATTGGTTCTCCCTATTCCTGTTCATCTTCCGCAGAAATTGCAAACTGGGCCAAACAGGAGGTTAAAGGCACTTACTCTCCAAGTGGGGAGAGTGTTCGTTAAGCGTCTGGAATGTTGCACCCGAGTACCAGGGGACCAAAAGTGAGACACATTTGAACATGTCTCCCGATCACACAGTTGATCATACTCTGGGTTCCACATGCATGTTTTAGCTGAAGGAAGAATACCTTAAACCTGGAGAGTTGAGACCCGTGTAATGGGTATCATGCAATATGACTTCAAAGGGTCTTCATTTGCTCACCGAACCTCTCCAATCCTATCACTGCTGTGTTTATGCCCCGGTACATACGCTTGATTCTCTTTCGGAGACATAGCAATCCATAGGTTTTAAGATACTTACTAGTCAGGTACATTCTTAGTCGTTTAATATGGGGTGTTGGGTCCATTTCGTTGAGCAAGGAGTAGCTCTTGTCTATTCCATATTTGGCTTAAGGAACGTTATCTGTGCTCATTTGAATCTCTGGTTTTATGCAGCACCCCAACTCACCTTTACCCTTAAGCAAGCATAAGTTGGTTTTCTAAATTTGAGACCCTGTTCTGTTTTGGAATTCAGTTCCTGTGTAGCCAAGTTTACATTCCGTGTATTAGTGATATCTTATGATGTTTCTTTTTCTGTGTGACTTATTTCAGTTAGAATCATCGTACCTGAATCCACTCATTATGCTGCTACGGGCCTGATGACATAGATTTCATTGCTGAGTGATACTGCATTGTAAGTAAGTACCACAAGTTCTTTATCCATTTTTCACTTTCTGTGATATTGAACTTGTACGGTAAACGAGGTTCTTGTAAACAGAGGCGTCCCAAACTTTGGGGTGGCTGTGTCTTTTTGATTTTAATTTCCCTAAGCTATAGGACCATAAGTGGCAGTGCCCTAGGCTCTGTTGCTTTGTTTTTTAGATGTTTCAGGAAACACCATACACTTCTCCCGAGTGTCTGTTGGCAATTTACATCCCGCCCATCAGCATAACAAGGCTCCCAGTTCTCCATGGCCTGTCCTGCCTTTCTGGATTTTACACATTTTTCAGATGGCCCATTTGACCGGGGGGAAGTGAGACTTCTTTGTAGTGCAGATTTCCTTTGCAAGCTTGCTTGGTTGGCCAAAAAGGGCGTATGCGTTTTTTCCTGAATATATTCAGGAAAAAACGCATACGCCCTTTTTGGCCAAGTGCATCATTGTGGACGTTCTGCCTCTTTTCCTATGCTTTCAATGTAATTCCAGTCTACCTCCTGAAATCGGTTTCCTGCAATTCTGCCCTGCTTTCAAGTCCTCTTGGCAGCCTTACTTCAGTCTATTTTTGGACGATAGCTGTCATTTATAACTCTGCAGGTTTGTGAATTACACTGCCCCTGAGCTCCTTTCTTCAACTCGCTTTCTTGTGACCTGGTCGCAACACCGTAGGATGGCTTCAGGCCCTAATCTGGTTCCGGCACAGCACGCTGAGCCTTTGGTTAATTCCTCTTCCTGGTGGGAAATAAGAGTTAAATTTGCCCGTCCAGACACCTCCAGCTAGTCCCTCTTTGGTTCTCCCTAATCCTGTTCAACTTCCGCAGTAATTGCAAACTGGGCCAAACAGGAGGTTAAAGGCACTGACTCTCCAAGTCGGGAGAGCGTTAGTAAAGCGTCTGGAATGTTGCACCCGAGTACCAGGGGACAAAAACTGAGACATATTTGAACACGTCTCCCGATCACACGGTTGATCATGCTCTGGGTTCCACATTCATGTTTTAGCTGAAGGAAGAATACCTTAAACCTGGAGAGCTGAGACCCGTGGAATGGGTACCATGCAATATGACTTCAAAGGGTCTTCATTTGCTCACCGAACCTCTCCAATCCTATCACTGCTGCGTTTATGCCCCTGTACACACGCTTGATTCTCTTTTGGAGACATAGCAATCCATAGGTTTTAAGATACTTACTAGTCAGGTACATTCTTAGGCGTTTAATATGCGGTGTTGAGTCCATTTCGTTGAGCAATGAGTAGCTCTTGTCTATTCCATATTTGGCTTAAGGAACTTTATCTGTGCTCATTTCAATCTCTGGTTTTATGCAGCACTCCTACTCACCTTTACCCTTAAGCAAGCATAAGTTGGTTTTCTAAATTTGAGTCCCTGTTCTGTTCTGTAATTCAGTTCCTGTGTAGCCAAGTTTACATTCCGTGTATTACTGATCTCTTATGATGTTTCTTTTTCAGTGTGACTTACTTCAGTTAGAATCATCATACCTGAATCCACTCATTGTGCTGCTAAGGGCCTGATGACATAGATTTCATTGCTGAGTGATATTGCTTTGTAAGTAAATACCACATCTTCTTTATCCATTTTTCACTTTCTGAGATGTTGAACTTGTACTGTAAACGAGGTTCTTGTAAACAGAGCCGTTCCAAACTTTGGGGTGGCTGTGTCTTTTTGATTTTAATTTCCCTAAGCTATAGGACCATAAGTGGCAGTGCCCTAGGCTCTGTTGCTTTGTTTTTTAGATGTTTCAGGAAACACCATACAGTTCTCCCTAGTGTCTGTTGGCAATTTACATCCCGCCCATCAGCATAACAAGGCTCCCAGTTCTCCATGGCCTGTCCTGCCTTTCTGGATTTTACACTTTTTTCAGATGGCCCTTTTGACCGGGGGGAAGTGAGACTTCATTGTAGTGCAGATTTCCTTTGCAAGCTTGCTTGGTTGGCCAAAAAGGGCGTATGTGTTTTTTCCTGAATATATTCAGGAAAAAACGCATACGCCCTTTTTGGCCAAGTGCATCATTGTGGACGTTCTGCCTGTTTTCCTATGCTTTCAATGCAATTCCAGTCTACCTCCTGAAATCGGTTTCCTGCAATTCTGCCCCGCTTTCAAGTCCTCTTGGCAGCCTTACTTCAGTCTACTTTTGGACGATAGCTGTCATTTATAACTCTACATGTTTGTGAATTACAGTGCCCCTGAGCTCCTTTCTTCAACTCGCTTTCTTTTGAGCTGGCCGCAACACCGCAGGATGGCTTCAGGTCCTAATATGTTCCGGCACAGCACGCTGAGCCTTTGGTTATTTCCTCTTCCTGGTGGGAAATGAGAGTTAAATTTGCCCGTCCAGAAACCTCCAGCTAGTCTCTCATTGGTTCTCCCTATTCCTGTTCATCTTCCGCAGAAATTGCAAACTGGGCCAAACAGGAGGTTAAAGGCACTGACTCTCCAAGTGGGGAGAGTGTTCGTTAAGCGTCTGGAATGTTGCACCCGAGTACCAGGGGACCAAAAGTGAGACATATTTGAACACGTCTCCCGATCACACGGTTGATCATACTCTGGGTTCCACATGCATGTTTTAGCTGAAGGAAGAATACCTTAAACCTGGAGAGCTGAGACCCGTGTAATGGGTACCATGCAATATGACTTCAAAGGGTCTTCATTTGCTCACCGAACCTCTCCAGTCCTATCACTGCTGCGTTTATGCCCCTGTACACATGCTTGATTCTCTTTCGGAGACATAGCAATCCATAGGTTTTAAGATACTTACTAGTCAGGTACATTCTTAGGCGTTTAATATGCGGTGTTGAGTCCATTTCGTTGAGCAAGGAGTAGCTCTTGTCTATTCCATATTTGGCTTAAGGAACTTTATCTGTGCTCATTTCAATCTCTGGTTTTATGCAGCACCCCAACTCACCTTTCCCCTTAAGCAAGCATAAGTTGGTTTTCTAAATTTGAGACCCTGTTCTGTTCTGTAATTCAGTTCCTGTGTAGCCAAGTTTACATTCCGTGTATTACTGATATCTTATGATGTTTCTTTTTCTGTGTGACTTATTTCAGTTAGAATCATCGTACCTGAAACTACTCATTATGCTGCTACGGGCCTGATGACATATATTTCATTGCTGAGTGATACTGCATTGTACGTAAGTACCACAAGTTCTTTATCCATTTTTCACTTTCTGTGATATTGAACTTGTACGGTAAACGAGGTTCTTGTAAACAGAGCCGTTCCAAACTTTGGGGTGGCTGTGTCTTTTTGATTTTAATTTCCCTAAGCTATAGGACCATAAGTGGAAGTGCCCTAGGCTCTGTTGCTTTGTTTTTTAGATGTTTCACGAAACACCATACACTTCTCCCGAGTATCTGTTGGCAATTTACATCCCGCCCATCAGCATAACAAGGCTCCCAGTTCTCCATGGCCTGTCCTGCCTTTCTGGATTTTACACTTTTTTCAGATGGCCCTTTTGACCGGGGGGAAGTGAGACTTCATTGTAGTGCAGATTTCCTTTGCAAGCTTGCTTGGTTGGCCAAAAAGGGCGTATGCGTTTTTTCCTGAATATATTCAGGAAAAAACGCATACGCCCTTTTTGGCCAAGTGCATCATTGTGGACGTTCTGCCTCTTTTCCTATGCTTTCAATGCAATTCCAGTCTACCTCCTGAAATCGGTTTCCTGCAATTCTGCCCCGCTTTCAAGTCCTCTTGGCAGCCTTACTTCAGTCTATTTTTGGACGATAGCTGTCATTTATAACTCTGCAGTTTTGTGAATTACAGTGCCCCTGAGCGCCTTTCTTCAACTCGCTTTCTTGTGACCTGGCCGCAACACCGCAGGATGGCTTCAGGCCCTAATCTGGTTCCGGCCCGGCATGCTGAGCCTTTGGTTAATTCCTCTTCCTGGTGGGAAATGAGAGTTAAATTTGCCCGTCCAGACACCTCCAGCTAGCCTCTCATTGGTTCTCGCTATTCCTGTTCATCTTCCGCAGAAATTGCAAACTGGGCCAAACAGGAGGTTAAAGGGACTGACTCTCCAAGTCGGGAGAGTGTTAGTAAAGCGTCTGGAATGTTGCACCCGAGTACCAGGGGAGGAAAACTGAGACATATTTGAACACGTCTCCCGATCACATGGTTGATCATACTCTAGGTTCCACATGCATGTTTTAGCTGAAGGAAGAATACCTTAAACCTAGGTAGTTGAAACCCGTGGAATGGGTACCATGCAATATGACTTCAAAGGGTCTTCATTTGCTCACCGAACCTCTCCAATCCTATCACTGCTGCGTTTATGCCCCTGTACACATGCTTGATTCTCTTTCGGAGACATAGCAATCCATAGGTTTTAAGATACTTACTAGTCAGGTACATTCTTAGGCGTTTAATATGGGGTGTTGAGTCCATTTCATTGAGCAAGGAGTAGCTCTTGTCTATTCCATATTTGGCTTAAGGAACTTTATCTGTGCTCATTTCAATCTCTGGTTTTATGCAGCACCCCAACTCACTTTTACTCTTAAGCAAGAATAAGTTGGTTTTCTAAATTTGAGACCCTGTTCTGTTCTGTAATTCAGTTCCTGTGTAGCCAAGTTTACATTCCGTGTATTACTGATATCTTATGATGTTTCTTTTTCTGTGTGACTTATTTCAGTTAGAATCATCATACCTGAATCCACTCATTGTGCTGCTAAGGGCCTGATGACACAGATTTCATTGCTGAGTGATATTGCTTTGTAAGTAAATACCACAAGTTCTTTATCCATTTTTCACTTTCTGTGATGTTGAACTTGTACTGTAAACGAGGTTCTTGTAAACAGAGCCGTTCCAAACTTTGGGGTGGCTGTGTCTTTTTGATTTTAATTTCCCTAAGCTATAGGACCATAAGTGGAAGTGCCCTAGGTTCTGTTGCTTTGTTTTTTAGATGTTTCAGGAAACACCATACACTTCTCCCGAGTGGTTGTTGGCAATTTACATCCCGCCCATCAGCATAACAAGGCTCCCAGTTCTCCATGGCCTGTCCTGCCTTTCTGGATTTTACACTTTTTTCAGATGGCCCTTTTGACCGGGGGGAAGTGAGACTTCATTGTAGTGCAGATTTCCTTTGCAAGCTTGCTTGGTTGGCCAAAAAGGGCGTATGCGTTTTTTCCTGAATATATTCAGGAAAAAACGCATACGCCCTTTTTGGCCAAGTGCATCATTGTGGACGTTCTCCCTCTTTTCCTATGCTTTCAATGCAATTCCAGTCTACCTCCTGAAATCGGTTTCCTGCAATTCTGCCCCGCTTTCAAGTCCTCTTGGCAGCCTTACTTCAGTCTATTTTTGGACGATAACTGTCATTTATAACTCTGCAGGTTTGTGAATTACAGTGCCCCTGAGCTCCTTTCTTCAACTCGCTTTCTTTTGAGCTGGCCGCAACACCGCAGGATGGCTTCAGGCCGTAATCTGGTTCCGGCACGGCACGCTGAGCCTTTGGTTATTTCCTCTTCCTGGTGGGAAATGAGAGTTAAATTTGCCCGTCCAGACACCTCCAGCTAGTCTCTCATTGGTTCTCGCTATTCCTGTTCATCTTCCGCAGAAATTGCAAACTGTGCCAAACAGGAGGTTAAAGGCGCTGACTCTCCAAGTCGGGAGAGTGTTAGTAAAGCATCTGGAATGTTGCACCCGAGTACCAGGGTACGAAAACTGAGACATATTTGAACACGTCTCCCGATCACATGGTTGATCATACTCTAGGTTCCACATGCATGTTTTAGCTGAAGGAAGAATACCTTAAACCTGGAGAGTTAAGAACCGTGGAATGGGTACCATGCAATATGACTTCAAAGGGTCTTCATTTGCTCACCGAACCTCTCCAATCCTATCACTGCTGCGTTTATGCCCCTGTACACATGCTTGATTCTCTTTCGGAGACATAGCAATCCATAGGTTTTAAGATACTTACTAGTCAGGTACATTCTTAGGCGTTTAATATGCGGTGTTGAGTCCATTTCGTTGAGCAAGGAGTAGCTCTTGTCTATTCCATATTTGACTTAAGGAACTTTATCTGTGCTCATTTCAATCTCTGGTTTTATGCAGCACCACAACTCACCTTTCCCCTTAAGCAAGCATAAGTTGGTTTTCTAAATTTGAGACCCTGTTCTGTTCTGTAATTCAGTTCCTGTGTAGCCAAGTTTACATTCCGTGTATTACTGATATCTTATGATGTTTCTTTTTCTGTGTGACTTATTTCAGTTAGAATCATCATACCTGAATCCACTCATTGTGCTGCTAAGGGCCTGATGACACAGATTTCATTGCTGAGTGATATTGCTTTGTAAGTAAATACCACAACTTCTTTATCCATTTTTCACTTTCTGCGATGTTGAACTTGTACTGTAAACGAGGTTCTTGTAAACAGAGCCGTTCCAAACTTTGGGGTGGCTGTGTCTTTTTGATTTTAATTTCCCGAAGCTATAGGACCATAAGTGGAAGTGCCCTAGGTTCTGTTGCTTTGTTTTTTAGATGTTTCAGGAAACACCATAAACTTCTCCCGAGTGGTTGTTGGCAATTTACATCCCGCCCATCAGCATAACAAGGCTCCCAGTTCTCAATGGCCTGTTGCCTTTCTGGATTTTACACTTTTTTCAGATGGCCCTTTTGACCGGGGGGAAGTGAGACTTCATTGTAGTGCAGATTTCCTTTGCAAGCTTGCTTGGTTGGCCAAAAAGGGCGTATGCGTTTTTTCCTGAATATATTCAGGAAAAAACGCATACGCCCTTTTTGGCCAAGTGCATCATTGTGGACGTTCTCCCTCTTTTCCTATGCTTTCAATGCAATTCCAGTCTACCTCCTGAAATCGGTTTCCTGCAATTCTGCCCCGCTTTCAAGTCCTCTTGGCAGACTTACTTCAGTCTATTTTTGGACGATAGCTGTCATTTATAACTCTGCAGGTTTGTGAATTACAGTGCCCCTGAGCTCCTTTCTTCAACTCGCTTTCTTTTGAGCTGGACGCAACACCGCAGGATGGCTTCAGGCCCTAATCTGGTTCCGGCACGGCACGCTGAGCCTTTGGTTATTTCCTCTTCCTGGTGGGAAATGAGAGTTAAATTTGCCCGTCCAGACACCTCCAGCTAGTCTCTCATTGGTTCTCGCTATTCCTGTTCATCTTCCGCAGAAATTGCAAACTGGGCCAAACAGGAGGTTAAAGGCGCTGACTCTCCAAGTCGGGAGAGTGTTAGTAAAGCGTCTGGAATGTTGCACCCGAGTACCAGGTACGAAAACTGAGACATATTTGAACACGTCTCCCGATCACATGGTTGATCATACTCTAGGTTCCACATGCATGTTTTAGCTGAAGGAAGAATACCTTAAACCTGGGTAGTTGAAACCTGTGGAATGGGTACCATGCAATATGACTTCAAAGGGTCTTCATTTGCTCACGAACCTCTCCAGTCCTATCACTGCTGCGTTTATGCCCCTGTACACATGCTTGATTCTCTTTCGGAGACATAGCAATCCATAGGTTTTAAGATACTTACTAGTCAGGTACATTCTTAGGCGTTTAATATGGGGTGTTGAGTCCATTTCATTGAGCAAGGAGTAGCTCTTGTCTATTCCATATTTGGCTTAAGGAACTTTATCTGTGCTCATTTCAATCTCTGGTTTTATGCAGCACCCCAACTCACCTTTACCCTTAAGCAGGAATAAGTTGGTTTTCTAAATTTGAGACCCTGTTCTGTTCTGTAATTCAGTTCCTGTGTAGCCAAGTTTACATTCCGTGTATTACTGATATCTTATGATGTTTCTTTTTCTGTGTGACTTATTTCAGTTAGAATCATCATACCTGAATCCACTCATTGTGCTGCTAAGGGCCTGATGACACAGATTTCATTGCTGAGTGATATTGCTTTGTAAGTAAATACCACAAGTTCGTTATCCATTTTTCACTTTCTGCAATGTTGAACTTGTAGTGTAAACGAGGTTCTTGTAAACAGAGCCTTTCCAAACTTTGGGGTGGCTGTGTCTTTTTGATTTAATTTCTCTAAGCTATAGGACCATAAGTGGAAGTGCCCTAGGCTCTGTTGCTTTGTTTTTTAGATGTTTCAGGAAACACCATACACTTCTCCGGAGTGTCTGTTGGCAATTTACATCCCGCCCATCAGCATAACAAGGCTCCCAGTTCTCCATGGCCTGTCCTGTCTTTCTGGATTTTACACTTTTTTCAGATGGCCCTTTTGACCGGGGGGAAGTGAGACTTCATTGTAGTGCAGACTTCCTTTGCAAGCTTGCTTGGTTGGCCAAAAAGGGCGTATGCGTTTTTTCCTGAATATATTCAGGAAAAAACGCATACGCCCTTTTTGGCCAAGTGCATCATTGTGGACGTTCTGCCTCTTTTCCTATGCTTTCAATGCAATTCCTGTCTACCTCCTGAAATCGGTTTCCTGCAATTCTGCCCCGCTTTCAAGTCCTCTTGGCAGCCTTACTTCAGTCTATTTTTGGACGATAGCTGTCATTTATAACTCTGCAGGTTTGTGAATTACAGTGCCCCTGAGCTCCTTTCTTCAACTCGCTTTCTTTTGAGCTGGCCGCAACACCGCAGGATGGCTTCAGGCCCTAATCTGGTTCCGGCACGGCACGCTGAGCCTTTGGTTAATTCCTCTTCCTGGTGGGAAATGAGAGTTAAATTTGCCCGTCCAGACACCTCCAGCTAGCCTCTCATTGGTTCTCGCTATTCCTGTTCATCTTCCGCAGAAATTGCAAACTGGGCCAAACAGGAGGTTAAAGGGACTGACTCTCCAAGTCGGGAGAGTGTTAGTAAAGCGTCTGGAATGTTGCACCCGAGTACCAGGTACGAAAACTGAGACATATTTGAACACGTCTCCCGATCACATTGTTGATCATACTCTAGGTTCCACATGCATGTTTTAGCTGAAGGAAGAATACCTTAAACCTGGGTAGTTGAAACCCGTGGAATGGGTACCATGCAATATGACTTCAAAGGGTCTTCATTTGCTCACGAACCTCTCCAGTCCTATCACTGCTGCGTTTATGCCCCTGTACACACGCTTGATTCTCTTTCGGAGACATAGCAATCCATAGGTTTTAAGATACTTACTAGTCAGGTACATTCTTAGGCGTTTAATATGGGGTGTTGAGTCCATTTCGTTGAGCAAGGAGTAGCTCTTGTCTATTCCATATTTGGCTTAAGGAACTTTATCTGTGCTCATTTCAATCTCTGGTTTTATGCAGCACCCCAACTCACCTTTACCCTTAAGCAGGAATAAGTTGGTTTTCTAAATTTGAGACCCTGTTCTGTTCTGTAATTCAGTTCCTGTGTAGCCAAGTTTACATTCCGTGTATTACTGATATCTTATGATGTTTCTTTTTCTGTGTGACTTATTTCAGTTAGAATCATCATACCTGAATCCACTCATTGTGCTGCTAAGGGCCTGATGACACAGATTTCATTGCTGAGTGATATTGCTTTGTAAGTAAATACCACAAGTTCGTTATCCATTTTTCACTTTCTGCGATGTTGAACTTGTAGTGTAAACGAGGTTCTTGTAAACAGAGCCTTTCCAAACTTTGGGGTGGCTGTGTCTTTTTGATTTAATTTCTCTAAGCTATAGGACCATAAGTGGAAGTGCCCTAGGCTCTGTTGCTTTGTTTTTTAGATGTTTCAGGAAACACCATACACTTCTCCCGAGTGTCTGTTGGCAATTTACATCCCGCCCATCAGCATAACAAGGCTCCCAGTTCTCCATGGCCTGTCCTGTCTTTCTGGATTTTACACTTTTTTCAGATGGCCCTTTTGACCGGGGGGAAGTGAGACTTCATTGTAGTGCAGATTTCCTTTGCAAGCTTGCTTGGTTGGCCAAAAAGGGCGTATGCGTTGTTTCCTGAATATATTCAGGAAAAAAGGCATACGCCCTTTTTGGCCAAGTGCATCATTGTGGACGTTCTGCCTCTTTTCCTATGCTTTCAATGCAATTCCAGTCTACCTCCTGAAATCGGTTTCCTGCAATTCTGCCCCGCTTTCAAGTCCTCTTGGCAGCCTTACTTCAGTCTATTTTTGGACGATAACTGTCATTTATAACTCTGCAGGTTTGTGAATTACAGTGCCCCTGAGCTCCTTTCTTCAACTCGCTTTCTTTTGAGCTGGCCGCAACACCGCAGGATGGCTTCAGGCCCTAATCTGGTTCCGGCATGGCACGCTGAGCCTTTGGTTAATTCCTCTTCCTGGTGGGAAATGAGAGTTAAATTTGCCCGTCCAGACACCTCCAGCTAGCCTCTCATTGGTTCTCGCTATTCCTGTTCATCTTCCGCAGAAATTGCAAACTGGGCCAAACAGGAGGTTAAAGGGACTGACTCTCCAAGTCGGTAGAGTGTTAGTAAAGCGTCTGGAATGTTGCACCCGAATACCAGGGGAGGAAAACTGAGACATATTTGAACACGTCTCCCGATCACATGGTTGATCATACTCTAGGTTCCACATGCATGTTTTAGCTGAAGGAAGAATACCTTAAACCTGGGTAGTTGAAACCCGTGGAATGGGTACCATGCAATATGACTTCAAAGGGTCTTCATTTGCTCACGAAACTCTCCAGTCCTATCACTGCTGCGTTTATGCCCCTGTACACACGCTTGATTCTCTTTCGGAGACATAGCAATCCATAGGTTTTAAGATACTTACTAGTCAGGTACATTCTTAGGCGTTTAATATGGGGTGTTGAGTCCATTTCGTTGAGCAAGGAGTAGCTCTTGTCTATTCCATATTTGGCTTAAGGAACTTTATCTGTGCTCATTTCAATCTCTGGTTTTATGCAGCACCCCAACTCACCTTTACCCTTAAGCAAGAATAAGTTGGTTTTCTAAATTTGAGACCCTGTTCTGTTCTGTAATTCAGTTCCTGTGTAGCCAAGTTTACATTCCGTGTATTACTGATATCTTATGATGTTTCTTTTTCTGTGTGACTTATTTCAGTTAGAATCATCATACCTGAATCCACTCATTGTGCTGCTAAGGGCCTGATGACACAGATTTCATTGCTGAGTGATATTGCTTTGTAAGTAAATACCACAACTTCTTTATCCATTTTTCACTTTCTGCGATGTTGAACTTGTACTGTAAACGAGGTTCTTGTAAAAAGAGCCTTTCCAAACTTTGGGGTGGCTGTGTCTTTTTGATTTTAATTTCCCTAAGCTATAGGACCATAAGTGGAAGTGCCCTAGGCTCTGTTGCTTTGTTTTTTAGATGTTTCAGGAAACACCATACACTTCTCCCGAGTGTCTGTTGGCAATTTACATCCCGCCCATCAGCATAACAAGGCTCCCAGGTCTCCATGGCCTGTCCTGCCTTTCTGGATTTTACACTTTTTTCAGATGGCCCTTTTGACCGGGGGGAAGTGAGACTTCATTGTAGTGCCGATTTCCTTTGCAAGCTTGCTTGGTTGGCCAAAAAGGGCGTATGCGTTTTTTCCTGAATATATTCAGGAAAAAACGCATACGCCCTTTTTGGCCAAGTGCATCATTGTGGACGTTCTGCCTCTTTTCCTATGCTTTCAATGCAATTCCAGTCTAGCTCCTGAAATCGGTTTCCTGCAATTCTGCCCCGCTTTCAAGTCCTCTTGGCAGCCTTACTTCACTCTATTTTTGGACGATAGCTGTCATTTATAACTCTGCAGGTTTGTGAATTACAGTGCCCCTGAACTCCTTTCTTCAACTTGCTTTCTTGTGACCTGGCCGCAACACCACAGGATGGCTTCAGGCCCTAATCTGGTTCTGGCAGGGCACGCTGAGCCTTTGGTTAATTCCTCTTCCTGGTGGAAAATGAGAGTTAAATTTGCCCGTCCAGACACCTCCAGCTAGCCTCTCATTGGTTCTCGTTATTCCTGTTCATCTTCCGCAGAAATTGCAAACTGGGCCAAACAGGAGGTTAAAGGGACTGACTCTCCAAGTCGGGAGAGTGTTAGTAAAGTGTCTGGAATGTTGCACCTGAGTACCAGGGTACGAAAACTGAGACATATTTGAACACGTCTCCCGATCACATGGTTGATCATACTCTAGGTTCCACATGCATGTTTTAGCTGAAGGAAGAATACCTTAAACCTGGGTAGTTGAAACCCGTGGAATGGGTACCATGCAATATGACTTCAAAGGGTCTTCATTTCCTCACCGAACCTCTCCAATCCTATCACTGCTGCGTTTATGCCCCTGTACACATGCTTGATTCTCTTTCGGAGACATAGCAAACCATAGGTTTTAAGATACTTACTAGTCAGGTACATTCTTAGGCGTTTAATATGGGGTGTTGAGTCCATTTCATTGAGCAAGGAGTAGCTCTTGTCTATTCCATATTTGGCTTAAGGAACTTTATCTGTGCTCATTTCAATCTCTGGTTTTATGCAGCACCCCAACTCACCTTTACCCTTAAGCAAGCATAAGTTGGTTTTCTAAATTTGAGACCCTGTTCTGTTCTGTAATTCAGTTCCTGTGTAGCCAAGTTTACATTCCGTGTATTACTGATATCTTATGATGTTTCTTTTTCTGTGTGGCTTATTTCAGTTAGAATCATCATACCTGAATCCACTCATTGTGCTGCTAAGGGCCTGATGACACAGATTTCATTGCTGAGTGATATTTCTTTTTTAGTAAATACCACAAGTTCTTTATCCATTTTTCACTTTCTGCGATGTTGAACTTGTACTGTAAACGAGGTTCTTGTAAACAGAGCCTTTCCAAACTTTGGGGTGGCTGTGTCTTTTTGATTTTAATTTCCCTAAGCTATAGGACCATAAGTGGAAGTGCCCTAGGCTCTGTTGCTTTGTTTTTTAGATGTTTCAGGAAACACCATACACTTCTCCTGAGTGTCTGTTGGCAATTTACATCCCGCCCATCAGCATAACAAGGCTCCCAGTTCTCCATGGCCTGTCCTGTGTTTCTGGATTTTACACTTTTTTCAGATGGCCCTTTTGACCGGGGGGAAGTGAGACTTCATTGTAGTGCAGATTTCCATTGCAAGCTTGCTGGGTTGGCCAAAAAGGGCGTATGCGTTTTTTCCTGAATATATTCAGGAAAAAACGCATACGCCCTTTTTGGCCAAGTGCATCATTGTGGACGTTCTGCCTCTTTTCCTATGCTTTCAATGCAATTCCAGTCTAGCTCCTGAAATCGGTTTCCTGCAATTCTGCCCCGCTTTCAAGTCCTCTTGGCAGCCTTACTTCAGTCTATTTTTGGACGATAGCTGTCATTTATAACTCTGCAGGTTTGTGAATTACAGTGCCCCTGAACTCCTTTCTTCAACTTGCTTTCTTGTGACCTGTCCGCAACACCACAGGATGGCTTCAGGCCCTAATCTGGTTCCGGCACGGCACGCTGAGCCTTTGGTTAATTCCTCTTCATGGTGGAAAATGAGAGTTAAATTTGCCCGTCCAGACACCTCCAGCTAGCCTCTCATTAGTTCTCGTTATTCCTGTTCATCTTCCGCAGAAATTGCAAACTGGGCCAAACAGGAGGTTAAAGGGACTGACTCTCCAAGTCGGGAGAGTGTTAGTAAAGTGTCTGGAATGTTGCACCTGAGTACCAGGGTACGAAAACTGAGACATATTTGAACACGTCTCCCGATCACATGGTTGATCATACGCTAGGTTCCACATGCATGTTTTAGCTGAAGGAAGAATACCTTAAACCTGGGTAGTTGAAACCCGTGGAATGGGTACCATGCAATATGACTTCAAAGGGTCTTCATTTCCTCACCGAACCTCTCCAATCCTATCACTGCTGCGTTTATGCCCCTGTACACATGCTTGATTCTCTTTCGGAGACATAGCAAACCATAGGTTTTAAGATACTTACTAGTCAGGTACATTCTTAGGCGTTTAATATGGGGTGTTGAGTCCATTTCATTGAGCAAGGAGTAGCTCTTGTCTATTCCATATTTGGCTTAAGGAACTTTATCTGTGCTCATTTCAATCTCTGGTTTTATGCAGCACCCCAACTCACCTTTCCCCTTAAGCAAGCATAAGTTGTTTTTCTAAATTTGAGTCCCTGTTCTGTTCTGTAATTCAGTTCCTGTGTAGCCAAGTTTACATTCCGTGTATTACTGATATCTTATGATGTTTCTTTTTCTGTGTGGCTTATTTCAGTTAGAATCATCATACCTGAATCCACTCATTGTGCTGCTAAGGGCCTGATGACACAGATTTCATTGTTGAGTGATATTTCTTTTTTAGTAAATACCACAAGTTCTTTATCCATTTTTCACTTTCTGCGATGTTGAACTTGTACTGTAAACGAGGTTCTTGTAAACAGAGCCTTTCCAAACTTTGGGGTGGCTGTGTCTTTTTGATTTTAATTTCCCTAAGCTATAGGACCATAAGTGGAAGTGCCCTAGGCTCTGTTGCTTTGTTTTTTAGATGTTTCAGGAAACACCATACACTTCTCCTGAGTGTCTGTTGGCAATTTACATCCCGCCCATCAGCATAACAAGGCTCCCAGTTCTCCATGGCCTGTCCTGTGTTTCTGGATTTTACACTTTTTTCAGATGGCCCTTTTGACCGGGGGGAAGTGAGACTTCATTGTAGTGCAGATTTCAATTGCAAGCTTGCTGGGTTGGCCAAAAAGGGCGTATGCGTTTTTTCCTGAATATATTCAGGAAAAAACGCATACGCCCTTTTTGGCCAAGTGCATCATTGTGGACGTTCTGCCTCTTTTCCTATGCTTTCAATGCAATTCCAGTCTACCTCCTGAAATCGGTTTCCTGCAATTCTGCCCCGCTTTCAAGTCCTCTTGGCAGCCTTACTTCAGTCTATTTTTGGACGATAGCTGTCATTTATAACTCTGCAGGTTTGTGAATTACAGTGCCCCTGAGCTCCTTTCTTCAACTCGCTTTCTTTTGAGCTGGCCGCAACACCGCAGGATGGCTTCAGGCCCTAATCTGGTTCCGGCGCGGCACGCTGGGCCTTTGGTTAATTCCTCTTCCTGGTGGGAAATGAGAGTTAAATTTGCCCGTCCAGACACCTCCAGCTAGCCTCTCATTGGTTCTCGCTATTCCTGTTCATCTTCCGCAGAAATTGCAAACTGGGCCAAACAGGAGGTTAAAGGAACTGACTCTCCAAGTCGGGAGAGTGTTAGTAAAGCGTCTGGAATGTTGCACCCGAGTACCAGGGTACGAAAACTGAGACATATTTGAACACGTCTCCCGATCACATGGTTGATCATACTCTACGTTCCACATGCATGTTTTAGCTGAAGGAAGAATACCTAAAACCTGGGTAGTTGAGACCCGTGTAATGGGTACCATGCAATATGACTTCAAAGGGTCTTCATTTGCTCACCGAACCTCTCCAATCCTATCACTGCTGCGTTTATGCCCCTGTACACATGCTTGATTCTCTTTCGGAGACATAGCAATCCATAGGTTTTAAGATACTTACTAGTCAGGTACATTCTTAGGCGTTTAATATGGGGTGTTGAGTCCATTTCATTGAGCAAGGAGTAGCTCTTGTCTATTCCATATTTGGCTTAAGGTACTTTATATGTGCTCATTTCAATCTCTGGTTTTATGCAGCACCCCAACTCACCTTTCCCCTTAAGCAAGCATAAGTTGGTTTTCTAAATTTGAGACCGTGTTCTGTTTTGGAATGCAGTTCCTGTGTAGCCAAGTTTACATTCCGTGTATTAGTGA
Organism: Stenella coeruleoalba; assembly: GCF_951394435.1. Taxonomy (NCBI): domain Eukaryota; kingdom Metazoa; phylum Chordata; class Mammalia; order Artiodactyla; family Delphinidae; genus Stenella; species Stenella coeruleoalba. The sequence continues at coordinate 770,026 of NW_027645889.1, read as the reverse complement.
TATCTTATGATGTTTCTTTTTCTGTGTGACTTATTTCAGTTAGAATCATCGTACCTGAATCCACTCATTATGCTGCTACGGGCCTGATGACATAGATTTCATTGCTGAGTGATACTGCATTGTACGTAAGTACCACAAGTTCTTTATCCATTTTTCACTTTCTATGATATAGAACTTGTACGGTAAATGAGGTTCTTGTAAACGGAGGTGTCTCAAACTTTGGGGTGGATGTGTCTTTTTGATTTTATTTTCCCTAAGCTATAGGACCATAAGTGGAAGTGCCCTAGGCTCTGTTGCTTTGTTTTTTAGATGTTTCAGGAAACACCATACACTTCTCCTGAGTGTCTGTTTGAAATTTACATCCCGCCCATCAGCATAACAAGGCTCCCAGTTCTCCATGGCCTGTCCTGCCTTTCTGGATTTTACACTTATTTCAGATGGCCCTTTTGACCGGGGAGAAGTGAGACTTCATTGTAAAGCAGATTTCCTTTGCAAGTTTGCTTGGTTGGCCAAAAAGGGCGTATGCGTTTTTTCCTGAATATATTCAGGAAAAAACGCATACGCCCTTTTTGGCCAAGTGCATCATTGTGGACGTTCTGCCTCTTTTCCTATGCTTTCAATGCAATTCCAGTCTACCTCCTGAAATCGGTTTCCTGCAATGCTGCCCCGCTTTCAAGTCCTCTTGGCAGCCTTACTTCAGTCTATTTTTGGACGATAGCTGTCATTTATAACTCTGCAGGTTTGTGAATTACAGTGCCCCTGAGCTCCTTTCTTCAACTCGCTTTCTTTTGAGCTGGCCGCAACACCGCAGGATGGCTTCAGGCCCTAATCTTGTTCCGGCACGGCACGCTGAGCCTTTGGTTAATTCCTCTTCCTGGTGGGAAATGAGAGTTAAATTTGCCCGTCCAGACACCTCCAGCTAGCCTCTCATTGGTTCTCGCTATTCCTGTTCATCTTCCGCAGAAATTGCAAACTGGGCCAAACAGGAGGTTAAAGGGACTGACTCTCCAAGTCGGGAGAGTGTTAGTAAAGCGTCTGGAATGTTGCACCCGAGTACCAGGGGAGGAAAACTGAGACATATTTGAACACGTCTCCCGATCACATTGTTGATCATACTCTAGGTTCCACATGCATGTTTTAGCTGAAGGAAGAATACCTAAAACCTGGGTAGTTGAAACCCGTGGAATGGGTACCATGCAATATGACTTCAAAGGGTCTTCATTTCCTCACCGAACCTCTCCAATCCTACCACTGCTGCGTTTATGCCCCTGTACACATGCTTGATTCTCTTTCGGAGACATAGCAATCCATAGGTTTTAAGATACTTACTAGTCAGGTACATTCTTAGGCATTTAATATGGGGTGTTGAGTCCATTTCGTTGAGCAAGGAGTAGCTCTTGTCTATTCCATATTTGGCTTAAGGAACTTTATCTGTGCTCATTTCAATCTCTGGTTTTATGCAGCACCCCAACTCACCTTTACCCTTAAGCAAGAATAAGTTGGTTTTCTAAATTTGAGACCCTGTTCTGTTCTGTAATTCAGTTCCTGTGTAGCCAAGTTTACATTCCGTGTATTAGTGATATCTTATGATGTTTCTTTTTCTGTGTGACTTATTTCAGTTAGAATCATCGTACCTGAATCCACTCATTATGCTGCTACGGGCCTGATGATATAGATTTCATTGCTGAGTGATACTGCATTGTACGTAAGTACCACAAGTTCTTTATCCATTTTTCAATTTCTGTGATATTGAACTTGTACGGTAAACGAGGTTCTTCTAAACAGAGGCTTCCCAAACTTTGGGGTGGCTGTGTCTTTTTGATTTTAATTTCCCTAAGCTATAGGACCATAAGTGGAAGTGCCCTAGGTTCTGTTGCTTTGTTTTTTAGATGTTTCAGGAAACACCATACACTTCTCCCAAGTGTCTGTTGGCAATTTACATCCCGCCCATCAGCATAACAAGGCTCCCAGTTCTCCATGGCCTGTCCTGCCTTTCTGGATTTTACACTTTTTTCAGATGGCCCTTTTCACCGGGGGGAAGTGAGACTTCATTGTAGTGCAGATTTCCTTTGCAAGCTTGCTTGGTTGGCCAAAAAGGGCGTATGCGTTTTTTCCTGAATATATTCAGGAAAAAACGCATATGCCCTTTTTGGCCAAGTGCATCATTGTGGACGTTCTGCCTCTTTTCCTATGCTTTCAATGCAATTCCAGTCTACCTCCTGAAATCAGTTTCCTGCAATGCTGCCCCAATTTCAAGTCCTCTTGGCAGCCTTACTTCAGTCTATTTTTGGACGATAGCTGTCATTTATAACTCTGCAGGTTTGTGAATTACAGTGCCCCTGAGCGCCTTTCTTCAACTCGCTTTCTTTTGAGCTGGCCGCAACACCACAGGATGGCTTCAGGCCCTAATCTGGTTCTGGCACGGCACGCTGAGCCTTTGGTTAATTCCTCTTCCTGGTGGGAAATGAGAGTTAAATTTGCCCGTCCAGACACCTCCAGCTAGTCTCTCATTGGTTCTCGCTATTCCTGTTCATCTTCCGCAGAAATTGCAAACTGGGCCAAACAGGAGGTTAAAGGGACTGACTCTCCAAGTCGGGAGAGTGTTAGTAAAGCGTCTGGAATGTTGCACCCGAGTACCAGGGTACGAAAACTGAGACATATTTGAACACGTCTCCCGATCACATGGTTTATCATACTCTGGGTTCCACATGCATGTTTTAGCTGAAGGAAGAATACCTTAAACCTGGGTAGTTGAAACCCGTGGAATGGGTACCATGCAATATGACTTCAATGGGTCTTCATTTGCTCACCGAACCTCTCCAAACCTATCACTGCTGCGTTTATGCCCCTGTACACATGCTTGATTCTCTTTCGGAGACATAGCAATCCATAGGTTTTAAGATACTTACTAGTCAGGTACATTCTTAGGCGATTAATATGCGGTGTTGAGTCCATTTCGTTGAGCAAGGAGTAGCTCTTGTCTATTCCATATTTGGCTTAAGGAACTTTATCTGTGCTCATTTCAATCTCTGGTTTTATGCAGCACCCCAACTCACCTTTACCCTTAAGCAAGCATAAGTTGGTTTTCTAAATTTGAGACCCTGTTCTGTTCTGTAATTCAGTTCCTGTGTAGCCAAGTTTACATTCCGTGTATTACTGATATCTTATGATGTTTCTTTTTCTGTGTGACTTATTTCAGTTAGAATCATCATACCTGAATCCACTCATTGTGCTGCTAAGGGCCTGATGACATAGATTTCATTGCTGAGTGATATTGCTTTGTAAGTGAATACCACAATTTCTTTATCCATTTTTCACTTTCTGCGATGTTGAACTTGTACTGTAAACGAGGTTCTTGTAAACAGAGGCGTCCCAAACTTTGGGGTGGCTGTGTCTTTTTGATTTTAATCTCCCTAAGCTATAGGACCATAAGTGGAAGTGCCCTAGGTTCTGTTGCTTTGTTTTTTAGATGTTTCAGGAAACACCATACACTTCTTCCAAGTGTCTGTTGGCAATTTACATCCCGCCCATCAGCATAACAAGGCTCCCAGTTCTCAATGGCCTGTCCTGCCTTTCTGGATTTTACCCTTTTTTCAGATGGCCCTTTTGACCGGGGGGAAGTGAGACTTCATTGTAGTGCAGATTTCCTTTGCAAGCTTGCTTGGTTGGCCAAAAAGGGCGTATGCGTTTTTTCCTGAATATATTCAGGAAAAAACGCATACGCCCTTTTTGGCCAAGTGCATCATTGTGGACGTTCTGCCTCTTTTCCTATGCTTTCAATGCAATTCCAGTCTACCTCCTGAAATCGGTTTCCTGCAATTCTGCCCCGCTTTCAAGTCCTCTTGGCAGCCTTACTTCAGTCTATTTTTGAACGATAGCTGTCATTTATAACTCTGCAGGTTTGTGAATTACAGTGCCCCTGATCTCCTGTCTTCAACTCGCTTTCTTGTGACCTGGCCGCAACACCGCAGGATGGCTTCAGGCCCTAATCTGGTTCCGGCCCGGCACGCTGAGCCTTTGGTTAATTCCTCTTCCTGGTGGTAAATGAGAGTTAAATTTGCCCGTTCAGACACCTCCAGCTAGCCTCTCATTGGTTCTCGCTATTCCTGTTCATCTTCCGCAGAAATTGCAAACTGGGCCAAACAGGAGGTTAAAGGGACTGACTCTCCAAGTGGGGAGAGTGTTAGTAAAGCGTCTGGAATGTTGCACCCGAGTACCAGGGGAGGAAAACTGAGACATATTTGAACACGTCTCCCGTTCACATGGTTGATCATACTCTGGGTTCCACATGCATGATTTAGCTGAAGGAAGAATACCTAAAACCTGGAGAGTTGAGACCCGTGTAATGGGTACCATGCAATATGACTTCAAAGGGTCTTCATTTGCTCACCAAACCTCTCCAATCCTATCACTGCTGCGTTTATGCCCCTGTACACACGCTTGATTCTCTTTTGGAGACATAGCAATCCATAGGTTTTAAGATACTTACTAGTCAGGTACATTCTTAGGCGTTTAATATGGGGTGTTGAGTCCATTTCGTTGAGCAAGGAGTAGCTCTTGTCTATTCCATATTTGGCTTAAGGAACTTTATCTGTGCTCATTTCAATCTCTGGTTTTATGCAGCACCCCAACTCATCTTTCCCCTTAAGCAAGCATAAGTTGGTTTTCTAAATTTGAGACCCTATTCTGTTTTGGAATGCAGTTCCTGTGTAGCCAAGTTTACATTCCGTATATTAGTGATATCTTATGATGTTTCTTTTTCTGTGTGACTTATTTCAGTTAGAATCATCGTACCTGAATTCACTCATTATGCTGCTAAGGGCCTGATGACATAGATTTCATTGCTGAGTGATACTGCATTGTACGTAAGTACCTCAAGTTCTTTATCCATTTTTCATTTTCTGTGATATTGAACTTGTACGGTAAACGAGGTTCTTGTAAACGGAGGCGTCCCAAACTTTGGGGTGGCTGTGTCTTTTTGATTTTAATTTCCCTAAGCTATAGGACCATAAGTGGAAGTGCCCTAGGCTCTGTTGCTTTGTTTTTTAGATGTTTCAGGAAACACCATACACTTCTCCAGAGTGGCTGTTGGCAACTTACATCCCGCCCATCAGCATAAGAAGGCTCCCAGTTCTCCATGGCCTGTCGTACCTTTATGGATTTTACACTTTTTTCAGATGGCCCTTTTGACCAGGTGGAAGTGAGACTTCATTGTAGTGCAGGTTTCCTTTGCAAGCTTGCTTGGTTGGCCAAAAAGTGCATATGCGTTTTTTCCTGAATATATTCAGGAAAAAACGCATACGCCCTTTTTGGCCAAGCGCATCATTGTGGACGTTCTGCCTCTTTTCCTATGCTTTCAATGCAATTCCAGTCTACCTCCTGAAATCGGTTTCCTGCAATTCTGCCCCGCTTTCAAGTCCTCTTGGCAGCCTTACTTCAGTCTATTATTGGACGATAGCTGTCATTTATAACTCTGCAGGTTTGTGAATTACAGTGCCCCTGAGGTCCTTTCTTCAACTCGCTTTCTTGTGACCTGGCCGCAACACCGCAGGATGGCTTCAGGCCCTAATCTGGTTCCGGCCCGGCACGCTGAGCCTTTGGTTAATTCCTCTTCCTGGTGGGAAATGAGAGTTAAATTTGCCCCTTCAGACACCTCCAGCTAGCCTCTCATTGGTTCTCGCTATTCCTGTTCATCTTCCGCAGAAATTGCAAACTGGGCCAAACAGGAGGTTAAAGGCACTGACTCTCCAAGTCGGGAGAGTGTTAGTAAAGCGTCTGGAATGTTGCACCCGAGTACCAGGGGAGGAAAACTGAGACATATTTGAACACGTCTCCCGTTCACATGGTTGATCATACTCTGGGTTCCACATGCATGTTTTAGCTGAAGGAAGAATACCTAAAACCTGGAGAGTTGAGACCCGTGGAATGGGTACCATGCAATATGACTTCAAAGGGTCTTCATTTGCTCACCGAACCTCTCCAATCCTATCACTGCTGCGTTTATGCCCCTGTACACACGCTTGATTCTCTTTTGGAGACATAGCAATCCATAGGTTTTAAGATACTTACTAGTCAGGTACATTCTTAGGCGTTTAATATGGGGTGTTGAGTCCATTTCGTTGAGCAAGGAGTAGCTCTAGTCTATTCCATATTTGGCTTAAGGAACTTTATCTGTGCTCATTTCAATCTCTGGTTTTATGCAGCACCCCAACTCACCTTTACCCTTAAGCAAGCATAAGTTGGTTTTCTAAATTTGAGACCCTATTCTGTTTTGGAATGCAGTTCCTGTGTAGCCAAGTTTACATTCCGTGTATTAGTGATATCTTATGATGTTTCTTTTTCTGTGTGACTTATTTCAGTTAGAATCATCATACCTGAATCCACTCATTATGCTGCTAAGGGCCTGATGACATAGATTTCATCGCTGAGTGATACTGCATTGTACCTAAGTACCTCAAGTTCTTTATCCATTTTTCACTTTCTGTGATATTGAACTTGTACGGTAAACGAGGTTCTTGTAAACGGAGGCGTCCCAAACTTTGGGGTGGCTGTGTCTTTTTGATTTTAATTTCCCTAAGCTATAGGACCATAAGTGGAAGTGCCCTAGGCTCTGTTGCTTTGTTTTTTAGATGTTTCAGGAAACACCATACACTTCTCCCCAGTGGTTGTTGGCAATTTACATCCCGCCCATCAGCATAACAAGGCTCCCAGTTCTCCATGGCCTGTCCTGCCTTTCTGGATTTTACACTTTTTTCAGATGGCCCTTTTGACCGGGGGGAAGTGAGACTTCATTGTAGTGCAGATTTCCTTTGCAAGCTTGCTTGGTTGGCCAAAAAGGGCGTATGCGTTTTTTCCTGAATATATTCAGGAAAAAACGCATACGCCCTTTTTGGCCAAGTGCATCATTGTGGACGTTCTGCCTCTTTTCCTATGCTTTCAATGCAATTCCAGTCTACCTCCTGAAATCGGTTTCCTGCAATTCTGCCCCGCTTTCAAGTCCTCTTGGCAGCCTTACTTCAGTCTATTTTTGGACGATAGCTGTCATTTATAACTCTGCAGGTTTGTGAATTACAGTGCCCCTGAGCTCCTTTCTTCAACTCGCTTTCTTGTGAGCTGGCCGCAACACCGCAGGATGGCTTCAGGCCCTAATCTGGTTCCGGCACGGCACGCTGAGCCTTTGGTTAATTCCTCTTCCTGGTGGCAAATGAGAGTTAAATTTGCCCGTCCAGACACCTCCAGCTAGCCTCTCATTGGTTCTCGCTATTCCTGTTCATCTTCCGCAGAAATTGCAAACTGGGCCAAACAGGAGGTTAAAGGGACTGACTCTCCAAGTCGGGAGAGTGTTAGTAAAGCGTCTGGAATGTTGCACCCGAGTACCAGGGTACGAAAACTGAGACATATTTGAACACGTCTCCCATTCACATGGTTGATCATACTTGGGTTCCACATGCATGTTTTAGCTGAGGAAGAATACCTAAAACCTGGGTAGTTGAAACCCGTGGAATGGGTACCATGCAATATGACTTCAAAGGGTCTTCATTTGCTCACCGAACCTCTCCAATCCTATCACTGCTGCGTTTATGCCCCTGTACACATGCTTGATTCTCTTTCGGAGACATAGCAATCCATAGGTTTTAAGATACTTACTAGTCAGGTACATTCTTAGGCGTTTAATATGCGGTGTTGAGTCCATTTCGTTGAGCAAGGAGTAGCTCTTGTCTATTCCATATTTGGCTTAAGGAACATTATCTGTGCTCATTTCAATCTCTGGTTTTATGCAGCACCCCAACTCACCTTCCCCCTTAAGCAAGAATAAGTTGGTTTTCTAAATTTGAGACCCTGTTCTGTTCTGTAATTCAGTTCCTGTGTAGCCAAGTTTACATTCCGTGTATTACTGATATCTTATGATGTTTCTTTTTCTGTGTGACTTATTTCAGTTAGAATCATCATACCTGAATCCACTCATTGTGCTGCTAAGGGCCTGATGACACAGATTTCATTGCTGAGTGATATTGCTTTGTAAGTAAATACCACAACTTCTTTATCCATTTTTCACTTTCTGCGATGTTGAACTTGTACTGTAAACGAGGTTCTTGTAAACAGAGCCGTTCCAAACTTTGGGGTGGCTGTGTCTTTTTGATTTTAAATTCCCTAAGCTATAGGACCATAAGTGGAAGTGCCCTAGGCTCTGTTGCTTTGTTTTTTAGATGTTTCAGGAAACACCATACACTTCTCCCAAGTGGTTGTTGGCAATTTAGATCCCGCCCATCAGCATAACAAGGCTCCCAGTTCTCCATGGCCTGTCCTGCCTTTCTGGATTTTACACTTTTTTCAGATGGCCCTTTTGACCGGGGGGAAGTTAGACTTCATTGTAGTGCAGATTTCCTTTGCAAGCTTGCTTGGTTGGCCAAAAACGGCGTATGCGTTTTTTCCTGAATATATTCAGGAAAAAACGCGTACGCCCTTTTTGGCCAAGTGCATCATTGTGGACGTTCTGCCTCTTTTCCTATGCTTTCAATGCAATTCCAGTCTACCTCCTGAAATCGGTTTCCTGCAATGCTGCCCCGCTTTCAAGTCCTCTTGGCAGCCTTACTTCAGTCTATTTTGGACGATAGCTGTCATTTATAACTCTGCAGGTTTGTGAATTACAGTGCCCCTGAGCTCCTTTATTCAACTCGCTTTCTTGTGACCTGGCCGCAACACCGCAGGATGGCTTCAGGCCCTAATCTGGTTCTGGCACGGCACGCTGAGCCTTTGGTTAATTCCTCTTCCTGGTGAGAAATGAGAGTTAAATTTGCCCGTCCAGACACCTCCAGCTAGTCTCTCATTGGTTCTCGCTATTCCTGTTCATCTTCCGCAGAAATTGCAAACTGGGCCAAACAGGAGGTTAAAGGTTCTGACTCTCCAAGTTGGGAGAGTGTTAGTAAAGGGTCTGGAATGTTGCACCCGAGTACCAGGGGAGGAAAACTGAGACATATTTGAACACGTCTCCCGTTCACACGGTTGATCATACTCTGGGTTCCACATGCATGTTTTAGCTGAAGGAAGAATACTTTAAACCTGGAGAGTTGAGACCCGTGGAATGGGTACCATGCAATATGACTTCTAAGGGTCTTCATTTGCTCACCGAACCTCTCCAATCCTATCACTGCTGCGTTTATGCCCCTGTACACACGCTTGATTCTCTTTCGGAGACATAGCAATCCATAGGTTTTAAGATACTTACTAGTCAGGTACATTCTTAGGCGTTTAATATGGGGTGTTGAGTCCATTTCGTTGAGCAAGGAGTAGCTCTTGTCTATTCCATATTTGGCTTAAGGAACTTTATCTGTGCTCATTTCAATCTCTGGTTTTATGCAGCACCCCAACTCACCTTCCCCCTTAAGCAAGCGTAAGTTGGTTTTCTAAACTTGAGACACTGTTCTGTTTTGTAATTCAGTTCATGTGTAGCCAAGTTCACATTCTGTGTATTAGTGATACTTATGATGTTTCTTTTCTGTGTGACTTATTTCAGTTAGAATCATCATACCTGAATCCACTCATTATGCTGCTACGGGCCTGATGACATAGATTTCATTGCTGAGTGATATTGCATTGTACGTAAGTACCACAAGTTCTTTATCCATTTTTCACTTTCTGTGATATTGAACTTGTACCGTAAACGAGGTTCTTGTAAACAGAGCCGTCCCAAACTTTGGGGTGGCTGTGTCTTTTTTATTTTAATTTCCCTAAGCTATAGGACCATAAGTGGAAGTGCCCTAGGCTCTGTTGCTTTGTTTTTTAGATGTTTCAGGAAACACCATACACTTCTCCAGAGTGGCTGTTGGCCATTTACATCCCGCCCATCAGCATAAGAAGGCTCCCAGTTCTCCATGGCCTGTCGTGCCTTTATGGATTTTACACTTTTTTCAGATGGCCCTTTTGACCGGGTGGAAGTGAGACTTCATTGTAGTGCAGATTTCCTTTGCAAGCTTGCTTGGTTGGCCAAAAAGTGCGTATGCGTTTTTTCCTGAATATATTCAGGAAAAAACGCATACGCCCTTTTTGGCCAAGTGCATCATTGTCGAGTTTCTGACTCTCTTCATATGCTTTCAATGCAATTCCAGTCTACCTCCTGAAATCGGTTTCCTGCAATTCTGCCTTGCTTTCAATGCCTCTTCATAGCCTTACCTCAATATATTTTTTAAAAATAGTTGGCCTTTATAACTCTGCAGGTTTTTGAATTGCAGTGGCCCTTAGCTCCATTTTTTAGCTCTTATTTTTGTGGTCTTGCCCCATAACCACAGGATTCCTTGAAGCCCTATTTTTCTTCTGGGGCACCTTGCTGTGCCTTTGGTTAATTCTTCTTACTGATGTGATATTAGAGTGACATGTGCCCATTGAAACCGCTACAGCTAGTTTCTCACTGGTTCCCCCTATTCCCATTCATCCTCTGCACTAACTGCAGACTGTGCGATACCAGAACTTAAAGGCATTGACTCCATGTGGGGATGTTGTTAGTAAAGCGACTGGAATGTCGATCCGGAGCCCCAGGAGGGGAAAAATGAGGTGCGTTTTAGAAACCTTTCCCGATCATATGGTATACCAGTCGCTGGGTTTCCCAAGCATGGTTTAGCTGTAGGAAGATTCCCTTCAACCTGGAGTGTTGGGACCCTTGGACTGAGTAGCATGAAGTATTGCATTAAACTTTCGGCAGTTGCTCACCAAAGCTCACCAATCCTGTCAGCCCCAAGTGTCCAGCCTTATGTCTTATCCAGCTGTGGGTTTATATGTGGTCAATCCAGGTTGCATCACAGCCCCTGAGCGAATTTTGTAAGAATTTTTCTCTCTTTCATTGTTTCAGCGTTTTGTTTTTAAAATTTATTTCTATAATGGGGTTTAGTTCCTTTTCACTGCTGTGTTTGTGCCGCTCTGCACACACTCGATTCCCTTATGGAGATATATCAATACATGGGTTTTAAGATTCTTATTCCTCAGATATATTTCTCTGCGGTGTATAGGGTGTGTTGAGGCCTGTTCATTGAGCAAGGTGTAGATCTTGTCTAATACCTATTTGGTTTATTGAACGGTATCTGTGCTAATTTCAAACTCTGGTTTTATGCATCACCCCACCTCTCCTTTCCCCTTAAGCTGACATAAGTGTGTTTTCTAAATGTGAGACACTGTTCTGTTCTGTAATTCATTTCTTGTGCAGCCATATTTACCCTCCCTCTATAAGTGATATCTTATGATATGTTTCTTTTTCTGTTTGACTTATTTCAAGTAGTATTATCGGACCTAAATCCACTCTTTATCCTTCTACTAGCCTTATTACATTGATTTCATGGTGAAGAGATATTCCATTGTACATAAGTACCACATCTTCTTTATCCATTGTTCTCTTTCCTGGGATATTTAAGGTGTACTGAAGTTGAGGTTCTTGTAAACAGAGTAGCCCTAAACTGTGGTGTGCTTGTGTCTTGTTGATTTTTAGACTTCCCTAGATATACTCCCATGATTGGAAGTGTCCTATGCTCTGTAGCTCTGTTTTTTAGATGATTTAGGAACCACCATACACTTCTCCAGAGTGGCTCTCGGCAGTTCACACACTGCCCATCAGCGTATAAAGGCTCCCTGTTCTCCATGGCCTGTCCTGCATTTCTGGTTTTTACAATTTTTTAGGATGGCCCTTTTGACCGGTGGGAAGTGAGACTTCTTTGTTGTGCACATTTGCATTGCTTGCTTGCTTCGTTGCCCATAAAGTGCGTATGCGTTTTTTCCTGGATATAATCAGGAAAAAACGCATACGCCCTTTTGGGCCAACTGCATCATTGTCGAAATTCTGCCGCTTTTCATGTGCGTTAAAGACGAGTCCAATCTATCTCTTGAAATCTGTTTCTTGTAATTCTGTCTTGCATTCAGATCCTCTTCTTTGCCTTACCTCAACATATTTTTGGACGTTAGTTTTCATTTGTAACTCTGCAGGTTTGTGAATTGCAGTGACCCTGAGCTCCATTTTTTAAGTTGCTCTTTTGTGAGCTGGCCTCAAACCCGCAGGATTGCTTCAGGCCCTATTTTGGCTCCGGCGAGGCAGGCTGAGCCTTTCTTTAATTCTTATTCTTAATGGGAAATTAGAGTGATATGTGCCCGTCCAAACCCCTACAACTCTTCTCTCATTGGTTCCCCCTCTTCCCGTTCATCCTCCTCACAATTTGCAAAATGTGTGAAACAGAAGTTTAAATGTGCTGATTCTCCAAGTGGGGAGATTCTAAGTAGCGTGGCTGGAATGGTGAACAGGAGCACCAGGAGAGGATAAATGAGGTGCATTTTAGACACATCTCCCGATCACATGGTGTACAGTCCTCTGGGTTTTCCATGCATGTTTTAGCTGTAGGAAGATCCCTTGAACCTGCAGATTTGGGACCCATTGAATGGGTACCAGGTAGTATTACTTTAAAGGGTGTGCATTTCCTCACCCAACCTCACATTTCTCTTAGCGCAAACAGTTTCCAGCCTTATGTCTCATCCTGCTGTGGGTCTAGATGTGTTCAATCCATGTTGCATCACCGTCCCTGAGGAAAAGTTGTAAGAGGTTTTCTCTGTCTCTCTGTCGTTTATTTTTTTCAATTTATTACTATATTGGTTACAGCTGATTTTCAAAGCTCTGTTTCTTGCTGCTGTACATCCACTTGATTCGCGTACAGAGAGACATCAATAAATTCTTTTTCAGATTCTTACCAGTCGTATATATTCTTTTCCGGTGACTTGAGTGTGCTGAGTGCAGTTCTTTTAGCTACCGTGTAGGCCTTGTTGATTATCAGTTTGGTATTTGGAATGGTGTCTTTGCTAATTTCAACCTCCTGGATGATGCCTCACCCCTCCCCACCTTTCCCGTTTAGCAGCCTTATGCGTGTTTTCTACATATTTGACTATGTTTTTGTTTTGTAATTTATTTCATGTGTAGCCATTTTGGATTCCACCTTTAAGTGATATCTTATGATATGTGTCTTTTTCTTTTTGAATTCTGTCACTTAGAATGATCATACGTAACTCCTCCGGGGTTGTTACAACTGGCCATATTTCATTGATTTCCAGGCTGAATAATATTCCACTCTACCTAAGTACCACATCTCTATCCATTTTTTCCCTCCAGAGACATTTAAGTTATATCCTAGTCGAGGATCTTTTAAACAGAGAGGGGGTAAACATTGGGGTGCCTGTGTCCTCTCGATTTTTGTTTTTCCCAAGATATACGCCCATGAGTGCAAGTGCCCTATGCTCTGTAGCTCATTTTTTAGATGCTTTAGTAAACACAATACACTTCTCCAGAATGGCCGTTGGCAATATACATTTCCACTATAAGTCTCACAGGGCTCCCTCTTCTCGTTGCCCTGTCCTGCATTTCTGTTGTTTACGCTTTATGAGGATGGCTCTTCTGACTGACGCGAAGTGATATCTTTTGTAGTATTGACTTCCAGTGCCCACCTGTTTGGTTGGCTAAAAAAGTGTATGCCCTTTTCCTGAATATATACAGAAAAGAACGCATACACCCTTTTTGGCCAACTGCAATGTTGGCAATGTTCAGCTCCTTTTCTTGTGCTTAATGGCGAGTCCTTTCTACCTCCTCAAATCCCTTTCCTGCCATTCTCCCTTGCTTACAAGTCCTTTTCTCTGACTTTCCTCAAGACATTTTTCAGTGATGGATATTTTCAACTCTGCAGTTTTGTGAATTTTACTGCCCCTGAGTTCCATTGTTCAACTCGTGTTTATGGGAACTGGCCACAAAGCAGCGGGATTTCCTCAAGCCCTATACTGTTTCCATGGGCAACCCTAGCCTTTGGTCAATTCGTCTTCCTGATTGGAAATTAGAGTGACATGTGCCTGTCTGAACACCTAGGACTTGTCTCTCATTGTTCCTCATCCTTCCGCTTCATCCTCTGGACAAATTCCAAACTGTACGCAACAGGATGTTGACAGTGCTGACATCTCCAAGTGGGGAGACTGTTAGTAAAGACGCTGGAGGGGTGAACCCGAGCACCAGGAGATGAGGAGATGAGATGCCTTTTCCAAACTCTTCCCGATCAGACGGTATACCATCCTCTGGGTGTGACAGACATGTTTTAGCAGTAGGAAGAGTCCCATTCATGTAAGGAGAACACCAGGGCTTTTTCAAAATCAGTGTCTCCCCGAAACCCAAACTGGGGAATTTTTTAAGCTACGGCTACACATATGTTCATTAAGGGCCTTGGGAAGTAGGCAGAGTCCAAACTTTAGATGATTGAAGTCTTCAGGGTCAGAAGCACTCACCACCAGCTTCCCTTAGGCTACACTTTAACTGTCATTGATAGATGATGTCAATAAAAATATCTATTCTTTTTCAGATTATTTCCCCTTATAGGTTATTGCAAAATGTTGAGTGTAGTTCCCTGTGCTATACAGTAGTTCCTTGTTGATGATCTATTTTATACATAGCAGTGTGTATGTGTTCATTCCAAACTGTTAATTTATCCCTCCTCCCACCTTTCCCCTTTGGTAATAATAAATTATAAGATTTTATACTTCTCAGAAATGGGGGAGCTGAAAGAGAGATATCATTTTCAATGGAAAAGCATTTAAAACAAGATTGAAGGTTTAACCAAGATTATTAGCTGTACATCCTTGGAAAGAAATCACTTCGTTTCTCTAATATTGACCTGACAAATAAGACAAACCTTTTCACTGAACTTGCTTATAAAAAGTGATGGAAATATCAAATGGAAGTGTTAAAAACATCTTATTTTACCCGAGCCTTATACACTGTTCTATGTTAACTACAGTTTGGCTCACACATCTGTTCATTGAGGTTACAATAGTCTCAATTTCTGTTACTGATCCTCCAGAGTGGACCCCAACAAGTGTCCCCCTGCCCAGTGTCATTGGGGCCAACAGATCGAGACTGAGTTTGGTTCACAAGCAAAGGAAACTTTATATTTTGATCAGAGAATGGAGAGGTGAGAGCATGCACTACCCCGTGGGCTGTGGGCTGGGCTGCTGTGTAGAGATCCTGTCAGAGTCAGTGGGAGGGAGGGAGGCGGCGGAGCTCTCGAGGGCCGGGTTGGCTGTAGCTCAGGCTCTATATCGTGGAGTCTGCACTGGGCCCCAGGAGCTGAGGTGTCGACCCAGCCATTCTGCACTAGGAAATCTGGTCTGAAGTGCCGGGTGTGGAACCTCTGCATGCGGGACCCTAGGAGCACGTGAAATTAGACAAAGCACAAAGGATAAAAAAGGTTAGACTTGACTTTATTGCCCAGATTCTATTTTTATCTCCCAGGGATTTTTAATGGGCTTTGCTGGGGACAAACCCCTCCTCTGCCTTTTGTCCCGTTCCTCATTCTTGGAGTGCTGAGGGTGCAGACCCTTCTTCTGTAACTGCTGAGTGCTGAGTTGGGAGCCCTCATACCCTGGGGCGAGGGTCAGAGCTTCTCCCCAGCAGCCTCCCGGTGACGTTGATTGTCCCCAGGACCCCTGCCTCCCTGCTCGTCCACCTGAGCACCAGCATTGGAAGTGTTATAGATTCTAATGACCTTTAAGGGTCCAGGAAAGAGATGTGCAGAGACGCTGTGGGGGCCGGTTTCACCCCGCCCCACATTTGTTCGGCCACCTTAGGCTGACCATCTCTGCCAGCCTAGATGCTCTGACCAGTAGTCTGCGCTTTCTTCAGTTAGGCCCCTGAATTAACGTACAAACAGCACCAGGTGTCAGAGCCCTGCCCGCTCAACTCCCAGACAGTCCAGGGTCAGTGGTGACCAAGGACCATGATGGCTACTGAGTCAACAGCCTTTTGAAGTAAACAGGAGTCCAGCCGGTCTTATTGGCCACCATCATCACGGTGTCTGTCGGCTTTTCTATGGTGACAGTGTGGTATACTGTTCCCCCGCCAGGATTATTAGCTCCCCTCTGGGTGCAGTAAGTCCTGCAAGCAGTAGTCTACTCTTTTGGGACACACTCTTGTTGTTTTATGAGAGAAACTCCAGGTCAAGTGATGTTCACACGAGTCGTCATGGTGCCCTGTTGCCCCCGGTTATCTCTCTGGATGTTGGAGTTGGAGGGCCTCCTCACTCGAGGTCGGTGTGCCCACGGAGCGAACCCTGCAACTTCAGGGCATGGTTGGTGGTTAGGATCACCACGTGGGGTCCTTTTCCCTTAGGAGGGAGGTGGCCTTTTGGGCTGCTGATTTCCAGGTTTTTAGATACCGCCAGTATCTTGGCCAGATGTGGCAGTGGGCCAAGCCCCTTAGTGACCGTAGTTTATCCTACCTGGATGGCATTCTTGCATTGTTCCATTTCAAGTGGTCCCAGTTTTTGCACTAATTCTCCAATGGCGATTCACCTTTCACCGGGAATGTAAAGGTCAAAGGGTTTAGCTAAATTAGGGAGTTCCAGGGCAAGGGTCTGAATTGACTGCTCTTTCCATTCTTGAAAGGCCACTTCTGGATTCTATTCAAAAGGATCATCATCTTTTCCTTTCAGTGTTTCATATAGAGGCCCAGCTAGTAGACTGTAGTTAGGGATCCAGAAGCAGCAAACCCTGGCCTCCCCAGGAACCCCTAAGCTGTCTTCTAGTTTTAGAAAGGGGTAAGGCTGAAAATGGTTTCTTCCCTTTCCTGGGATGGGCTTCTCTGACCTTCTGTGAGAATGAAGCCCAGGCAGGTCACCGCAGTCTGTGATATTTGAGCTTTTTCTTGGACAACTTCTATCCTTTATTGGCTTGGTAGTTCAGAGGCCTCCTTAGTAGGGCTGGTGATCAGAATGTCGTCTGCATATTGAAGGAGGGTTTCCTTTTCCAGAGGTAGAACTTTTAGGTCTTTAGCTAAGCTTTCCCCAAAGATGGTGTGGGAATTTTTGCACCCTTGGGGCCAGACGGCCCGGAAGTATTGTTTTAGTTGTATGTGGAGTCCTGCCACTCACAAGCCAAAATTTCTTGTGACTCTGGGACTAATGGAATACAAAAGAAGGCATCATTGAAGACTAATACAGAATACCATGTCCTGGTGGTTGGTAGAATGACCAGCAGGGTGTAGGAATTAGGAGCAACTGGAGGTATATCCTCGGTGGCTTCACTGACTGTCCTGACATCCTTTACCAGGTCCCCAGCAGCCCATGGGGCTCTCGTGGTCAGACCAATCCCAGAATATGGAGCTCACCTGGGCAGGTACCCCACCCCCACCCCAGCCCACGGGGCTCTCGTGGTCAGGCCCCTCTCAGGATACAGAGCTACCCTTGCAGGTACCGTGGCAGGGCTGGGCACACAGGAACCGTGCACATAGCCCTCATTGCAGAGCACCCCCAGCTCACCTGTCGCTCAGAGCTGACACAGAGCACCTCAGAGCAGGACCTGAACTAACAAACAGCAGCTGCGACAGGTCTGTGACCCTGGGCATCACTCCGTGAGGCCTCCCTCCACCTGGTCTTCCAGAGACTTCCACTGCACCCGGGGCACCAGGCCTCTGTCTCCAACCACCACCCACCCCTCCTCTCCCTGACTCCTGGGTTCCTCTCATTAGGAGAGGGTTTTCTTGAAGTTGTCTCCCACTCATGGGCCAGATAAAATGATTAGAAAACAAGCCAAAGCTGCAGCCCCTTGTCTATCCTGACTCTCAGGAGCCCACACCTGTTCCTTGGACCTGGCCGGTTCAGCAAGTTCCATTTTCTGCAACTGTGAGCCCCTGAGGGGTGATGATTGGCTGACCTGGGCAGCCTTACCGTGCCGGCCAGCCCTCCCCAGGTGTGCCTGGGTTGAGATCAATATAAATACCACTCCAGGCAGCAAGAGCCCCTGCAGCCGTGCCTGACGCCATTTTCTCTGCCCTGTCAGCAGTCTCGGGGCTGGGCTGGTGGGAGGGAGTGAGAGGCCACGGCTTTGTGGGTGGCCCAGTGTGAGTGGGGCTCTGCTGGACTTTCTGCAGCAGTTGCCAGGCTGCCACCTGCTAAAGAAGAGGATGTGTCACCCATACCTGCTGCTGGAATTTCTCCCTGGGCAGAGGTGAGGAAGGAAAAAAGCAGTGGGGGCAGGGACAGGACGGGTATCTCAGGCAGGGAAATGGAAATCTTCCAGAAGAGCACCCAGGGCCAGGACCATCCTGGCTGGCCTGCAGGCACCAAGTCGGCCGGCATGCTGTCACTCGTGTGGCTCTATGGCCCTTCCTCTAGGCTTTCAAGTCCTTGTATATATTCAGGTGTTTTACCTGGGACGGGTGGGAATAGTTCAGCAGCAACTGGCCTGGGGCTCAGCTCACGTTTACTCACAGATGCCTCGGCACGGTGCCCCAGCTTTGCAATGAGGACGCTTGTTGCGTGGGGGCTGCTGGCTGAATGGGAGACGATTCCCCACCACTGACCAACTTCAGAATTGTTTACAACTGGAGCAAGTGCCCTGATACGGTTTTCCTCTGTGTAACTGGTGGGTTCTGTGTTTTTTTTCTCTTTTTCGTTTTTGGTTCAAGGTAGATTTTATTCCTCTTTTTTGTATTTACAGATATAAGCATGGAAATAATTTATTCATATAAATACATGTATGTGCAGGGAATAATTGTTTTTTCTGTTTTATTTTTTAAATTTTACTTCTTTTTAATTTTGAATTTTATTTTATATTTTTATACAGCAGGTTCTTATTGGTTATCTATTTTATACATATAAATGTATACATGCCAATCCCAGTCTCTCAACTCCTCCCACCACCACCCCCCCAACAGCTTTCCCCCCTTGTTGTCCATACGTTTGTTGTCTACATCTGTTGCTCTGTTTATGCCTTGCAAAATGGTTAATCTGTACAGTTTTTCTAGGTTCCACATATATGCATGAATATACAAGATTTGTTTTTCTCTTTCTGACTTACTTCACTCTGTATGACAGTCTCTAGATCCATCGACGTCTCTACAAATGACCCAATTTCATTCCTTTTCATGGCTTAGTAATATTCCATTTTATATATGTACCACAGCTTTATGCATTCGTCTGTCTGTGGGCATTTAGGTTGCTTCCATTACCTCGATATTGTAAATAGTGATGCAATGAACATTGCGGTGAATGACTCTTTTTGATTTATGGTTTTGTCTGGGTATATGTCCAGTACTGGGATTGCTGTATCATATGGTAATTCTATTGTTAGTTTCTTAAGAAATTCCATATTGTTCTCCATAATGACTGTATCAATTTATATTCCCAACAATAGTGGAAGAGGGTTCCTTTTCTCCACACCCTTTCCAGCATTTTTTGTTTGTAGATTTTCAATGATGCCTATTCTACCAGGTGTGAGGTGATACCTCATTGTTGAATCCATTTCGTTGAGCAAGGGGTAGCTCTTGTCTATTACATATTTGGCTTATGGAACGGTATCTGTGCTAATTTCAAACTCTGCTTTTATGCAGCACCCCAACTCACCTTCCCCCTTAAGCAGGCA
Organism: Stenella coeruleoalba; assembly: GCF_951394435.1. Lineage (NCBI taxonomy): Eukaryota > Metazoa > Chordata > Mammalia > Artiodactyla > Delphinidae > Stenella > Stenella coeruleoalba. Next base: position 750,610 of record NW_027645889.1, on the reverse strand, counting down.
TAAGTTGGTTTTCTAAACTTGAGACCCTGTTCTGTTTTGTAATTCAGTTCATGTGTAGCCAAGTTCACATTCCGTGTATTAGTGATACCTTATGATGTTTCTTTTTCTGTGTGACTTATTTCACTTAGAATCATCGTGCCTCAATCCACTCATTATGCTGGTATGGGCCTGGTGACATAGATTTCATTGCTGAGTGGTATTCTGTTGTACAGAAGTACCGCAACTTCTTTATCCATTATTTGCTCTCTGAGATATTTAACTTGTGCCATAGAAGAGATTCCTGTAAAAAGAGCCGTCCCAAATTTTGGGGTTGCTGTGTCTTTTTGATATTAATTTCCCCAAGCTATAGGACCATAAGTGGAAGTGCCCTAGGCTCTGTTGCTTTGTTTTTTAGATGTTTCAGGAAACACCATACACTTCTCCTGAGTGTCTGTTGGCAATTTACATCCGGCCCATCAGCATAACAAGGCTCCCAGTTCTCCATGGCCTGTCCTGCCTTTCTGGATTTTACACTTTATTCTGATGGCCCTTTTGACCGGGGGGAAGTGAGACTTCATTGTAGTGCAGATTTCCTTTGCAAGCTTGCTTGGTTGGCCAAAAAGGGCGTATGCGTTTTTTCCTGAATATATTCAGGAAAAAACGCATATGCCCTTTTGGCAAAGTGCATCATTGTGGACGTTCTGCCTCTTTTCCTACGCTTTCAATGCAATTCCAGTCTACCGCCTGAAATCCGTATCCTGCAATTCTGCCCCGCTATCAAGTCCTCTTGGCAGCCTTACTTCAGTCTATTTTTGGACGATAGCTGTCATTTATAACTCTGCAGGTTTGTGAATTACAGAGCCTCTGAGCTCCTTTCTTCAACTCACTTTCTTGTGAGCTGGCCGCAACACCGCAGGATGGCTTCAGGCCCTAATCTGTTTCCGCCACGGCACGCTGAGCCTGTGGTTAATTCCTCTTCCTGGTGGGAAATGAGAGTTAAATTTGCCCGTCCAGACACCTCCAGCTAGTCTCTCATTGGTTCTCGCTATTCCTGTTCATCTTCCGCAGAAATTGCAAACTGGGCCAAACAGGAGGTTAAAGGCGCTGACTCTCCAAGTGGGGAGAGTGTTAGTAAAGCGTCTGGAATGTTGCACCAAAGTACCAGGGGACGAAAACTGAGACATATTTGAATATGTCTCCCGAACACACGGTTGATCATACTCTGGGTTCCACATGCATGTTTTAGCTGAAGAAAGAATACCTTAAACCTGGAGATTTGAGACCCGTGTAATGGGTACCATGCAATATGACTTCAAAGGGTCTTCATTTGCTCACCGAATCTCTCCAATCCTATCACTGCTGCGTTTATGAAACTTGTACACACGCTTGATTCTCTTTTGGAGACATAGCACTCCATAGGTTTTAAGATACTTACTAGTCTGGTATATTCTTAGGCGTTTTATATGGGGTGTGGAGTCCATTTCGTTGAGCAAGGAGTAGCTCTTGTCTATTCCATATTTGGCTTAAGGAACTTTATCTGTGCTCATTTCAGTCTCTGGTTTTATGCAGCACCCCAACTCACCTTTGCACTTAAGCAAGCATAAGTTGGTTTTCTAAATTTGAGACCCTGTTCTGTTTTGTAATTCAGTTCCTCTGTAGCCAAGTTTAAATTCCATGTATTAGTGATATTTTTTGATGTTTCTTTTTCTGTTAGACTTACTTCAGTTAGAATCACCATACCCGAATCCACTCATTATGCTGCTATGGGCCTGGTGACATAGATTTCATTGCTGAGTGATATTGCTTTGTACATGAGTACCACAACTTCTTTATCCATTTTTCACTTTCTGTGATATTGAACTTGTACGGTAAACGAGGTTCTTGTAAACAGAGGCGTCCCAAACTTTGGGGTGGCTGTGTCTTTTTGATTTTAATTTCCCTAAGCTATAGGACCATAAGTGGAAGTGCACTAGGCTCTGTTGCTTTGTTTTTTAGATGTTTCAGGAAACACCATACACTTCTCCGGAGTGGCTGTTGGCAATTTACATCCCGCCCATCAGCATAACAAGGCTCCCAGTTCTCCATGGCCTGTCCTGCCTTTCTGGATTTTACACTTTTTTCAGATGGCCCTTTTGACTGGGGGGAAGTGAGACTTCATTGTAGTGCAGATTTCCTTTGCAAGCTTGCTTGCTTGGCCAAAAAGGGCGTATGCGTTTTTTCCTGAATATATTCAGGAAAAAACGCATACGCCCTTTTTGACCAAGTGCATCACTGTGGACGTTCTGCCTCTTTTCCTATGCTTGAAATGCAATTCCTGTCTACCTCCTGAAATCGGGTTCCTGCAATTCTGCTCCGCTTTCAAGTCCTCTTGGCACCCTTACTTCAGTATATTTTTGGACGATAGCTGTCATTTATAACTCGGCAGGTTTGTGAATTACAGTGCCCCTGAGCTCCTTTCTTCAACTCGCTTTCTTTTGAGCTGGCTGCAACACCGCAGGATGGCTTCAGGCCCTAATCTGGTTCCGGTACGGCACGCTGAGCCTTTGGTTATTTCCTCTTCCTGGTGGGAAATGAGAGTTAAATTTGCCCGTCCAGACACCTCCAGCTAGCCTCTCATTGGTTCTCGCTATTCCTGTTCATCTTCCGCAGAAATTGCAAACTGTGCCAAACAGGAGGTTAAAGGCGCTGACTCTCCAAGTGGGGAGAGTGTTAGTAAAGCGTCTGGAATGTTGCACCCGAGTACCAGGGGAGGAAAACTGAGACATATTTGAACACGTCTCCCGATCACATGGTTGATCATACTCTAGGTTCCACATGCATGTTTTAGCTGAAGGAAGAATACCTAAAACCTGGGTAGTTGAAACCCGTGGAATGGGTACCATGCAATATGACTTCAAAGGGTCTTCATTTGCTCACCGAACCTCTCCAATCCTATCACTGCTGCGTTTATGCCCCTGTACACATGCTTGATTCTCCTTCGGAGACATAGCAATCCATAGGTTTTAAGATACTTACTAGTCAGGTACATTCTTAGGCGTTTAATATGCGGTGTTGAGTCCATTTCGTTGAGCAAGGAGTAGCTCTTGTCTATTCCATATTTGGCTTAAGGAACTTTATCTGTGCTCATTTCAATCTCTGGTATTATGCAGCACCCCAACTCACATTTACCCTTAAGCAAGCATAAGTTGGTTTTCTAAATTTGAGACCCTGTTCTGTTCTGTAATTCAGTTCCTGTGTAGCCAAGTTTCCATTCCGTGTATTACTGATATCTTATGATGTTTCTTTTTCAGTGTGACTTATTTCAGTTAGAATCATCATACCTGAATCCACTCATCGTGCTGCGAAGGGCCTGATGACATAGATTTCATTGCTGAGTGATATTGCTTTGTAAGTGAATACCACAACTTCTTTATCCATTTTTCACTTTCTGCGATGTTGAACTTGTACTGTAAACGAGGTTCTTGTAAACAGAGGCGTCCCAAACTTTGGGGTGGCTGTGTCTTTTTGATTTTAATTTCCCTAAGCTATAGGTCCATAAGTGGAAGTGCCCTAGGCTCTGTTGCTTTGTTTTTTAGATGTTTCAGGAAACACCATACACTTCTCCCAAGTGTCTGTTGGCAATTTACATCCCGCCCATCAGCATAACAAGGCTCCCAGTTCTCCATGGCCTGTCCTGCCTTTCTGGATTTTACACTTTTTTCAGATGGCCCTTTTGACCGGGGGGAAGTGAGACTTCATTGTAGTGCAGATTTCCTTTGCAAGCTTGCTTGGTTGGCCAAAAAGGGCGTATGTGTTTTTTCCTGAATATATTCAGGAAAAAACGCATACACCCTTTTTGGCCAAGTGCATCATTGTGGACGTTCTGCCTCTTTTCCTATGCTTTCAATGCAATTCCAGTCTACCTCCTGAAATCGGTTTCCTGCAATTCTGCCCCACTTTCAAGTCCTCTTGGCAGCCTTACTTCAGTCTATTTTTGGACGATAGCTGTCATTTATAACTCTGCAGGTTTGTGAATTACTGTGCTCCTGAGCTCCTTTCTTTAACTTGCTTTCTTGTGACCTGGCCGCAACACCGCTGGATGTCTTCAGGCCCTAATCTGGTTCTGGCACGGCACGCTGAGCCTTTGGTTAATTCCTCTTCCTGGTGGGAAATGAGAGTTAAATTTGCCCGTACAGACACCTCCAGCTAGCCTCTCATTGGTTCTCGCTATTCCTGTTCATCTTCCGCAGAAATTGCAAACTGGGCCAAACAGGAGGTTAAAGGCGCTGAATCTCCAAGTGGGGAGAGTGTTAGTAAAGCGTCTGGAATGTTGCACCCGAGTACCAGGGGAGGAAAACTGAGACATATTTGAACACGTCTCCCGATCACATGGTTGATCATACTCTAGGTTCCACATTTATGTTTTAGCTGAAGGAAGAATACCTTAAACCTGTGTATTTTAAACCCGTGGAATGGGTACCATGCAATATGACTTCAAAGGGTCTTCATTTGCTCACCGAACCTCTCCAATCCTATCACTGCTGCGTTTATGCCCCTGTACACATGCTTGATTCTCTTTCGGAGACATAGCAATCCATAGGTTTTAAGATACTTACTAGTCAGGTACATTCTTAGGCGTTTAATACGCGGTGTTGAGTCCATTTCGTTGAGCAAGGAGTAGCTCTTGTCTATTCCATATTTGGCTTAAGGAACTTTATCTGTGCTCATTTTAATCTCTGGTTTTATGCAGCACCCCAACTCACCTTTCCCCTTAAGCAAGCATAAGTTGGTTTTCTAAATTTGAGACCCTGTTCTGTTCTGTAATTCAGTTCCTGTGTAGCCAAGTTTACATTCCGTGTATTACTGATATCTTATGATGTTTCTTTTTCTGTGTGACTTATTTCAGTTAGAATCATCATACCTGAATCCACTCATTGTGCTGCTAAGGGCCTGATGACACAGATTTCATTGCTGAGTGATATTGCTTTGTAAGTAAATACCACAACTTTTTTATCCATTTTTCACTTTCTGCGATGTTGAACTTGTACTGTAAACGAGGTTCTTGTAAACAGAGCCGTTCGAAACTTTGGGGTGGCTGTGTCTTTTTGATTTTAAATTCCCTAAGCTATAGGACCATAAGTGGAAGTGCCCTAGGCTCTGTTGCTTTGTTTTTTAGATGTTTCAGGAAACACCATACACTTCTCCCGAGTGTTTGTTGGCAATTTACATCCCGCCTTTCAGCATAACAAGGTTCCCAGTTCTCCATGGCCTGTCCGCCTTTCTGGATTTTACACTTTTTTCAGATGGCCCTTTTGACCGGGGGAAGTGAGACTTCATTGTAGTGCATATTTCCTTTGCAAGCTTGCTTGGTTGGCCAAAAAGTGCGTATGCGTTTTTTCCTGAATATATTCAGGAAAAAACGCATACGCCCTTTTTGGCCAAGTGCATCATTGTGGACATTCTGCCTCTTTTCCTATGCTTTCAATGCAATTCCAGTCTACCTCCTGAAATCGGTTTCCTGCAATTCTGCCCCGCTTTCAAGTCCTCTTGGCAGCCTTACTTCAGTCTATTTTTGGACGATAGCTCTCATTTATAACTCTGCAGGTTTGTGAATTACAGTGCCCCTGAGCTCCTTTCTTCAACTCGCTTTCTTTTGAGCTGGTCGCAACACCGCAGGATGGCTTCAGACCCTAATCTGGTTCCGGTACGGCACGCTGAGCATTTGGTTATTTCCTCTTCCTGGTGGGAAATGAGAGTTAAATTTGCCCGTCCAGACACCTCCAGCTAGCCTCTCATTGGTTCTCGCTATTCCTGTTCATCTTCCGCAGAAATTGCAAACTGGGCCAAACAGGAGGTTAAAGGCGCTGACTCTCCAAGTGGGGAGAGTGTTAGTAAAGCGTCTGGAATGTTGCACCCGAGTACCAGGGGAGGAAAACTGAGACATATTTGAACACGTCGCCCGTTCACATGGTTGAACATACTCTGGGTTCCACATGCATGTTTTAGCTGAAGGAAGAATACCTTAAACCTGGAGAGTTGAGACCCGTGTAATGGGTACCATGCAATATGACTTCAAAGGGTCTTCATTTGCTCACCGAACCTCTCCAATCCTATCACTGCTGCGTTTATGCCCCTGTACACACGCTTGATTCTCTTTTGGAGACATAGCAATCCATAGGTTTTAAGATACTTACTAGTGAGGTACATTCTTAGGCGTTTAATATGGGGTGTTGAGTCCATTTCGTTGAGCAAGGAGTAGCTTTTGTCTATTCCATATTTGGCTTAAGGAACTTTATCTGTACTCATTTCAATCTCTGGTTTTATGCAGCACCCCAACTCACCTTTCCCCTTAAGCAAGCATGAGTTGGTTTTCTAAATTTGAGACCCTGTTCTGTTTTGGAATGCAGTTCCTGTGTAGCCAAGTTTACATTCCGTGTATTAGTGATATCTTATGATGTTTCTTTTTCTGTGTGACTTATTTCAGTTAGAATCATCGTACCTGAATCCACTCATTATGCTGCTACGGGCCTATTGACATAGATTTCATTGCTGAGTGATACTGCATTGTACGTAAGTACCACAAGTTCTTTATCCATTTTTCACTTTCTGTGATATGGAACTTGTACGGTAAACGAGGTTCTTGTAAACGGAGGCGTCCCAAACTTTGGGGTGGCTGTGTCTTTTTGATTTTAATTTCCCTAAGCTATAGGACCATAAGCGGAAGTGCCCTAGGCTCTGTTGCTTTGTTTTTCGATGTTTCAGGAAACACCATACACTTCTCCTGAGTGTCTGTTGGCAATTTACATCCCGCCCATCAGCATAACAAGGCTCCCAGTTCTCAATGGCCTGTTGCCTTTCTGAATTTTACACTTTTTTCAGATGGCCCTTTTGACCAGGGGGAAGTGAGACTTCAATGTAGTGCAGATTTCCTTTGCAAGCCTGCTTGCTTGGCCAAAAAGGGCGTATGCGTTTTTTCCTGAATATATTCAGGAAAAAACGCATACGCCCTTTTTGGCCAAGTGCATCATTGTGGACGTTCTGCCTCTTTTCCTATGCTTTCAATGCAATTCCAGTCGACCTCCTGAAATCAGTTTCCTGCAATTCTGCCCCGCTTTCAAGTCCTCTTGGCAGCCTTACTTCAGTCTATTTTTGGACGATAGCTGTCATTTATAACTCTGCAGGTTTGTGAATTACAGTGCCCCTGAGGTCCTTTCTTCAACTCGCTTTCTTGTGACCTGGCCGCAACACCGCAGGATGGCTTCAGGCCCTAATGTGGTTCCGGCCCGGCATGCTGAGCCTTTGGTTAATTCCTCTTCCTGGTGGGAAATGAGAGTTAAATTTGCCCATACAGACACCTCCAGCTAGCCTCTCATTGGTTCTCGCTATTCCTGTTCATCTTCCACAGAAATTGCAAACTGGGCCAAACAGGAGGTTAAAGGGACTGACTCTCCAAGTCGGTAGAGTGTTAGTAAAGCGTCTGGAATGTTGCACCCGAGTACCAGGGGACGAAAACTGAGACATATTTGAACACGTCTCCCGATCACATGGTTGATCATACTCTAGGTTCCACATGCATGTTTTAGCTGAAGGAAGAATACCTTAAACCTGGGTAGTTGAAACCCGTGGAATGGGTACCATGCAATATGACTTCAAAGGGTCTTCATTTGCTCACCGAACCTCTCCAATCCTATCACTGCTGCGTTTATGCCCCTGTACACATGCTTGATTCTCTTTCGGAGACATAGCAATCCATAGGTTTTAAGATACTTACTAGTCAGGTACATTCTTAGGCGTTGAATATGCGGTGTTGAGTCCATTTCGTTGAGCAAGGAGTAGCTCTTGTCTATTCCATATTTGGCTTAAGGAACTTTATCTGTGCTCATTTCAATCTCTGGTTTTATGCAGCACCCCAACTCACCTTTACCCTTAAGCAAGCATAAGTTGGTTTTCTAAATTTGAGACCCTGTTCTGTTCTGTAATTCAGTTCCTGTGTAGCCAAGTTTACATTCCGTGTATTACTGATATCTTATGATGTTTCTTTTTCTGTGTGACTTATTTCAGTTAGAATCATCATACCTGAATCCACTCATTGTGATGCTAAGGGCCTGATGACATAGATTTCATTGCTGAGTGATATTGCTTTGTAAGTAAATACCACAACTTCTTTATCCATTTTTCACTTTCTGCGATGTTGAACTTGTACTGTAAACGAGGTTCTTGTAAACAGAGCCGTTCCAAACTTTGGGGTGGCTGTGTCTTTTTGATTTTAATTTCCCTAAGCTATAGGACCATAAGTGGAAGTGCCCTAGGTTCTGTTGCTTTGTTTTTTAGATGTTTCAGGAAACACCATACACTTCTCCCGAGTGTCTGTTGGCAATTTACATCCCGCCCATCAGCATAACAAGGCTCCCAGTTCTCCATGGCCTGTCCTGCCTTTCTGGATTTTACACTTTTTCAGATGGCCCTTTTGACCGGGGGAAGTGAGACTTCATTGTAGTGCAGATTTCCTTTGCAAGCTTGCTTGGTTGGCCAAAAAGGGCGTATGCGTTTTTTCCTGAATATATTCAGGAAAAAACGCATACGCCCTTTTTGGCCAAGTGCATCATTGTGGACGTTCTGCCTCTTTTCCTATGCTTTCAATGCAATTCCAGTCTACCTCCTGAAATCGGTTTCCTGCAATTCTGCCCCGCTTTCAAGTCCTCTTGGCAGCCTTACTTCAGTCTATTTTTGGACAATAGCTGTCATTTATAACTCTGCAGGTTTGTGAATTACAGTGCCCCTGAGCTCCTTTCTTCAACTCGCTTTCTTGTGACCTGGCCGCAAAACCGCAGGATGTCTTCAGGCCCTAATCTGGTTCTGGCACGGCACACTGAGCCTTTGGTTAATTCCTCTTCCTGGTGGGAAATGAGAGTTAAATTTGCCCATCCAGACACCTCCAGCTAGTCTCTCATTGGTTCTCGCTATTCCTGTTCATCTTCCACAGAAATTGCAAACTGGGCCAAACAGGAGGTTAAAGGGACTGACTCTCCAAGTGGGGAGAGTGTTAGTAAAGTGTCTGGAATGTTGCACCCGAGTACCAGGGTACGAAAACTGAGACATATTTGAACACATCTCCCGATCACATGGTTGATCATACTCTAGATCCCACATGCATGTTTTAGCTGAAGGAAGAATACCTTAAACCTGGGTAGTTGAAACCCGTGGAATGGGTACCATGCAATATGACTTCAAAGGGTCTTCATTTGCTCACCGAACCTCTCCAATCCTATCACTGCTGCGTTTATGCCCCTGTACACATGCTTGATTCTCTTTCGGAGACATAGCAATCCATAGGTTTTAAGATACTTACTAGTCAGGTACATTCTTAGGCGTTTAATACGCGGTGTTGAGTCCATTTCGTTGAGCAAGGAGTAGCTCTTGTCTATTCCATATTTGGCTTAAGGAACTTTATCTGTGCTCATTTCAATCTCTGGTTTTATGCAGCACCCCAACTCACCTTTCCCCTTAAGCAAGCATAAGTTGGTTTTCTAAATTTGAGACCCTGTTGTGTTCTGTAATTCAGTTCCTGTGTAGCCAAGTTTACATTCCGTGTATTACTGATATCTTATGATGTTTCTTTTTCTGTGTGACTTATTTCAGTTAGAATCATCATACCTGAATCCACTCATTGTGCTGCTAAGGGCCTGATGACACAGATTTCATTGCTGAGTGATATTGCTTTGTAAGTAAATACCACAACTTTTTTATCCATTTTTCACTTTCTGCGATGTTGAACTTGTACTGTAAACGAGGTTCTTGTAAACAGAGCCGTTCGAAACTTTGGGGTGGCTGTGTCTTTTTTATTTTAAATTCCCTAAGCTATAGGACCATAAGTGGAAGTGCCCTAGGCTCTGTTGCTTTGTTTTTTTGATGTTTCAGGAAACACCATACACTTCTCCCGAGTGTTTGTTGGCAATTTACATCCCGCCCTTCAGCATAACAAGGTTCCCAGTTCTCCATGGCCTGTCCTGCCTTTCTGGATTTTACACTTTTTTCAGATGGCCCTTTTGACCGGGGGAAGTGAGACTTCATTGTAGTGCATATTTCCTTTGCAAGCTTGCTTGGTTGGCCAAAAAGTGCGTATGCGTTTTTTCCTGAATATATTCAGGAAAAAACGCATACGCCCTTTTTGGCCAAGTGCATCATTGTGGACGTTCTGCCTCTTTTCCTATGCTTTCAATGCAATTCCAGTCTACCTCCTGAAATCGGTTTCCTGCAATTCTGCCCCGCTTTCAAGTCCTCTTGGCAGCCTTACTTCAGTCTATTTTTGGACGATAGCTCTCATTTATAACTCTGCAGGTTTGTGAATTACAGTGCCCCTGAGCTCCTTTCTTCAACTTGCTTTCTTTTGAGCTGGCCGCAACACCGCAGGATGGCTTCAGACCCTAATCTGGTTCCGGTACGGCACGCTGAGCATTTGGTTATTTCCTCTTCCTGGTGGGAAATGAGAGTTAAATTTGCCCGTCCAGACACCTCCAGCTAGCCTCTCATTGGTTCTCGCTATTCCTGTTCATCTTCCGCAGAAATTGCAAACTGGGCCAAACAGGAGGTTAAAGGCGCTGACGCTCCAAGTGGGGAGAGTGTTAGTAAAGCGTCTGGAATGTTGCACCCGAGTACCAGGGGAGGAAAACTGAGACATATTTGAACACGTCTCCCGTTCACATGGTTGAACATACTCTGGGTTCCACATGCATGTTTTAGCTGAAGGAAGAATACCTTAAACCTGGAGAGTTGAGACCCGTGTAATGGGTACCATGCAATATGACTTCAAAGGGTCTTCATTTGCTCACCGAACCTCTCCAATCCTATCACTGCTGCGTTTATGCCCCTGTACACACGCTTGATTCTCTTTTGGAGACATAGCAATCCATAGGTTTTAAGATACTTACTAGTCAGGTACATTCTTAGGCGTTTAATATGCGGTGTTGAGTCCATTTCGTTGAGCAAGGAGTAGGTTTTGTCTGTTCCATATTTGGCTTAAGGAACTTTATCTGTACTCATTTCAATCTCTGGTTTTATGCAGCACCCCAACTCACCTTTCCCCTTAAGCAAGCATGAGTTGGTTTTCTAAATTTGAGACCCTGTTCTGTTTTGGAATGCAGTTCCTGTGTAGCCAAGTTTACATTCCGTGTATTAGTGATATCTTATGATGTTTCTTTTTCTGTGTGACTTATTTCAGTTAGAATCATCGTACCTGAATCCACTCATTATGCTGCTACGGGCCTGATGACATAGATTTCATTGCTGAGTGATACTGCATTGTACGTAAGTACCACAAGTTCTTTATCCATTTTTCACTTTCTGTGATATTGAACTTGTACGGTAAATGAGGTTCTTGTAAACGGAGGCGTCCCAAACTTTGGGGTGGCTGTGTCTTTTTGATTTTAATTTCCCTAAGCTATAGGACCATAAGTGGAAGTGCCCTAGGCTCTGTTGCTTTGTTTTTTCGATGTTTCAGGAAACACCATACACTTCTCCTGAGTGTCTGTTGGCAATTTACATCCCGCCCATCAGCATAACAAGGCTCCCAGTTCTCAATGTCCTGTTGCCTTTCTGAATTTTACACTTTTTTCAGATGGCCCTTTTGACCAGGGGGAAGTGAGACTTCATTGTAGTGCAGATTTCCTTTGCAAGCCTGCTTGCTTGGCCAAAAAGGGCGTATGCGTTTTTTCCTGAATATATTCAGGAAAAAACGCATACGCCCTTTTTGGCCAAGTGCATCATTGTGGACGTTCTGCCTCTTTTCCTATGCTTTCAATGCAATTCCAGTCTACCTCCTGAAATCAGTTTCCTGCAATTCTGCCCCGCTTTCAAGTCCTCTTGGCAGCCTTACTTCAGTCTATTTTTGGACGATAGCTGTCATTTATAACTCTGCAGGTTTGTGAATTACAGTGCCCCTGAGCTCCTTTCTTCAACTCGCTTTCTTGTGACCTGGCCGCAACACCGCAGGATGGCTTCAGGCCCTAATGTGGTTCCGGCCCGGCATGCTGAGCCTTTGGTTAATTCCTCTTCCTGGTGGGAAATGAGAGTTAAATTTGCCCGTACAGACACCTCCAGCTAGCCTCTCATTGGTTCTCGCTATTCCTGTTCATCTTCCACAGAAATTGCAAACTGGGCCAAACAGGAGGTTAAAGGGACTGACTCTCCAAGTCGGTAGAGTGTTAGTAAAGCGTCTGGAATGTTGCACCCGAGTACCAGGGGACGAAAACTGAGACATATTTGAACACGTCTCCCGATCACATGGTTGATCATACTCTAGGTTCCACATGCATGTTTTATCTGAAGGAAGAATACCTTAAACATGGGTAGTTGAAACCCGTGGAATGGGTACCATGCAATATGACTTCAAAGGGTCTTCATTTGCTCACCGAACCTCTCCAATCCTATCACTGCTGCGTTTATGCCCCTGTACACATGCTTGATTCTCTTTCGGAGACATAGCAATCCATAGGTTTTAAGATACTTACTAGTCAGGTACATTCTTAGGCGTTGAATATGCGGTGTTGAGTCCATTTCGTTGAGCAAGGAGTAGCTCTTGTCTATTCCATATTTGGCTTAAGGAACTTTATCTGTGCTCATTTCAATCTCTGGTTTTATGCAGCACCCCAACTCACCTTTACCCTTAAGCAAGCATAAGTTGGTTTTCTAAATTTGAGACCCTGTTCTGTTCTGTAATTCAGTTCCTGTGTAGCCAAGTTTACATTCCGTGTATTACTGATATCTTATGATGTTTCTTTTTCTGTGTGACTTATTTCAGTTAGAATCATCATACCTGAATCCACTCATTGTGATGCTAAGCGCCTGATGACATAGATTTCATTGCTGAGTGATATTGCTTTGTAAGTAAATACCACAACTTCTTTATCCATTTTTCACTTTCTGCGATGTTGAACTTGTACTGTAAACGAGGTTCTTGTAAACAGAGCCGTTCCAAACTTTGGGGTGGCTGTGTCTTTTTGATTTTAATTTCCCTAAGCTATAGGACCATAAGTGGAAGTGCCCTAGGTTCTGTTGCTTTGTTTTTTAGATGTTTCAGGAAACACCATACACTTCTCCCGAGTGTCTGTTGGCAATTTACATCCCGCCCATCAGCATAACAAGGCTCCCAGTTCTCCATGGCCTGTCCTGCCTTTCTGGATTTTACACTTTTTTCAGATGGCCCTTTTGACCGGGGGGAAGTGAGACTTCATTGTAGTGCAGATTTCCTTTGCAAGCTTGCTTGGTTGGCCAAAAAGTGCGTATGCGTTTTTTCCTGAATATATTCAGGAAAAAACGCATACGCCCTTTTTGGCCAAGTGCATCATTGTGGACGTTCTGCCTCTTTTCCTATGCTTTCAATGCAATTCCAGTCTACCTCCTGAAATCGGTTTCCTGCAATTCTGCCCCGCTTTCAAGTCCTCTTGGCAGCCTTACTTCAGTCTATTTTTGGACGATAGCTGTCATTTATAACTCTGCAGGTTTGTGAATTACAGTGCCCCTGAGCTCCTTTCTTCAACTTGCTTTCTTGTGACCTGGCAGCAACACCGCAAGATGGCTTCAGGCCCTAATCTGGTTCCGGCACGGCACGCTGAGCCTTTGGTTATTTCCTCTTCCTGGTGGGAAATGAGAGTTAAATTTGCCCGTCCAGACACCTCCAGCTAGTCTCTCATTGGTTCTCGCTATTCCTGTTCATCTTCCGCAGAAATTGCAAACTGGGCCAAACAGGAGGTTAAAGGCGCTGACTCTCCAAGTGGGGAGAGTGTTAGTAAAGCGTCTGGAATGTTGCACCCGAGTACCAGGGGAGGAAAACTGAGACATATTTGAACACATCTCCCGTTCACATGGTTGATCATACTCTGGGTTCCACATGCATGTTTTAGCTGAAGGAAGAATACCTTAAACCTGGAGAGTTAAGACCCGTGTAATGGGTACCATGCAATATGACTTCAAAGGGTCTTCATTTGCTCACCGAACCTCTCCTAACTATCACTGCTGCGTTTATGCCCCTGTACACATGCTTGATTCTCTTTCGGAGACATAGCAATCCATAGGTTTTAAGATACTTACTAGTCAGGTACATTCTTAGGCGTTTAATATGCGGTGTTGAGTCCATTTCGTTGAGCAAGGAGTAGCTCTTGTCTATTCCATATTTGACTTAAGTAACTTTATCTGTGCTCATTTCAATCTCTGGTTTTATGCAGCACCCCAACTCACCTTTCCCCTTAAGCAAGCATAAGTTGGTTTTCCAAATTTGAGACCCTGTTCTGTTCTGTAATTCAGTTCCTGTGTAGCCAAGTTTACATTCCGTGTATTACTGATATCTTATGATGTTTCTTTTTCTGTGTGACTTATTTCAGTTAGAATCATCATACCTGAATCCACTCATTGTGATGCTAAGGGCCTGATGACATAGATTTCATTGCTGAGTGATATTGCTTTGTAAGTGAATACCACAACTTCTTTATCCATTTTTCACTTTCTGCGATGCTGAACTTGTACTGTAAACGAGGTTCTTGTAAACAGAGCCGTTCCAAACTTTGGGGTGGCTGTGTCTTTTTGATTTTAATTTCCCTAAGCTATAGGACCATAAGTGGAAGTGCCCTAGGTTCTGTTGCTTTGTTTTTTAGATGTTTCAGGAAACACCATACACTTCTCCCGAGTGTCTCTTGGCAATTTACATCCCGCCCATCAGCATAACAAGGCTCCCAGTTCTCCATGGCCTGTCCTGCCTTTCTGGATTTTACACTTTTTTCAGATGGCCCTTTTGACCGGGGGGAAGTGAGACTTCATTGTAGTGCAGATTTCCTTTGCAAGCTTGCTTGGTTGGCCAAAAAGGGCGTATGCGTTTTTTCCTGAATATATTCAGGAAAAAACGCATACGCCCTTTTTGGCCAAGTGCATCATTGTGGACGTTCTGCCTCTTTTCCTATGCTTTCAATGCAATTCCAGTCTACCTCCTGAAATCGGTTTCCTGCAATTCTGCCCCGCTTTCAAGTCCTCTTGGCAGCCTTACTTCAGTCTATTTTTGGACGATAGCTGTCATTTATAACTCTGCAGGTTTGTGAATTACAGTGCCCCTGAGCTCCTTTCTTCAACTCGCTTTCTTGTGACCTGGCAGCAACACCGCAGGATGGCTTCAGGCCCTAATCTGGTTCCGGCACGGCACGCTGAGCCTTTGGTTATTTCCTCTTCCTGGTGGGAAATGAGAGTTAAATTTGCCCGTCCAGACACCTCCAGCTAGTCTCTCATTGGTTCTCGCTATTCCTGTTCATCTTCCGCAGAAATTGCAAACTGGGCCAAACAGGAGGTTAAAGGCGCTGACTCTCCAAGTGGGGAGAGTGTTAGTAAAGCGTCTGGAATGTTGCACCCGAGTACCAGGGGAGGAAAACTGAGACATATTTGAACACATCTCCCGTTCACATGGTTGATCATACTCTGGGTTCCACATGCATGTTTTAGCTGAAGGAAGAATACCTTAAACCTGGAGAGTTAAGACCCGTGTAATGGGTACCATGCAATATGACTTCAAAGGGTCTTCATTTGCTCACCGAACCTCTCCTAACTATCACTGCTGCGTTTATGCCCCTGTACACATGCTTGATTCTCTTTCGGAGACATAGCAATCCATAGGTTTTAAGATACTTACTAGTCAGGTACATTCTTAGGCGTTTAATATGCGGTGTTGAGTCCATTTCGTTGAGCAAGGAGTAGCTCTTGTCTATTCCATATTTGACTTAAGTAACTTTATCTGTGCTCATTTCAATCTCTGGTTTTATGCAGCACCCCAACTCACCTTTCCCCTTAAGCAAGCATAAGTTGGTTTTCCAAATTTGAGACCCTGTTCTGTTCTGTAATTCAGTTCCTGTGTAGCCAAGTTTACATTCCGTGTATTACTGATATCTTATGATGTTTCTTTTTCTGTGTGACTTATTTCAGTTAGAATCATCATACCTGAATCCACTCATTGTGCTGCTAATGGCCTGATGACACAGATTTCATTGCTGAGTGATATTGCTTTGTAAGTAAATACCACAACTTCTTTATCCATTTTTCACTTTCTGCGATGTTGAACTTGTACTGTAAACGAGGTTCTTGTCAACAGAGGCGTTCCAAACTTTGGGGTGGCTGTGTCTTTTTGATTTTAATTTCCCTAAGCTACAGGACCATAAGTGGAAGTGCCCTAGGTTCTGTTGCTTTGTTTTTTAGATGTTTCAGGAAACACCATACACTTCTCCCGAGTGGTTGTTGACAATTTACATCCCGCCCATCAGCATAACAAGGCTCCCAGTTCTCCATGGCCTGTCCTGCCTTTCTGGATTTTACACTTTTTTCAGATGGCCCTTTTGACCGGGGGGAAGTGAGACTTCATTGTAGTGCAGATTTCCTTTGCAAGCTTGCTTGGTTGGCCAAAAAGGGCGTATGCGTTTTTTCCTGAATATATTCAGGAAAAAACGCATACGCCCTTTTTGGCCAAGTGCATCATTGTGGACGTTCTGCCTCTTTTCCTATGCTTTCAATGCAATTCCAGTCTACCTCCTGAAATCGGTTTCCTGCAATTCTGCCCCGCTTTCAAGTCCTCTTGGCAGCCTTACTTCAGTCTATTTTTGGACGATAGCTGTCATTTATAACTCTGCAGGTTTGTGAATTACAGTGCCCCTGAGCTCCTTTCTTCAACTTGCTTTCTTGTGACCTGGCAGCAACACCGCAGGATGGCTTCAGGCCCTAATCTGGTTCCGGCACGGCACGCTGAGCCTTTGGTTATTTCCTCTTCCTGGTGGGAAATGAGAGTTAAATTTGCCCGTCCAGACACCTCCAGCTAGTCTCTCATTGGTTCTCGCTATTCCTGTTCATCTTCCGCAGAAATTGCAAACTGGGCCAAACAGGAGGTTAAAGGCGCTGACTCTCCAAGTGGGGAGAGTGTTAGTAAAGCGTCTGGAATGTTGCACCCGAGTACCAGGGGAGGAAAACTGAGACATATTTGAACACATCTCCCGTTCACATGGTTGATCATACTCTGGGTTCCACATGCATGTTTTAGCTGAAGGAAGAATACCTTAAACCTGGAGAGTTAAGACCCGTGTAATGGGTACCATGCAATATGACTTCAAAGGGTCTTCATTTGCTCACCGAACCTCTCCTAACTATCACTGCTGCGTTTATGCCCCTGTACACATGCTTGATTCTCTTTCGGAGACATAGCAATCCATAGGTTTTAAGATACTTACTAGTCAGGTACATTCTTAGGCGTTTAATATGCGGTGTTGAGTCCATTTCGTTGAGCAAGGAGTAGCTCTTGTCTATTCCATATTTGACTTAAGTAACTTTATCTGTGCTCATTTCAATCTCTGGTTTTATGCAGCACCCCAACTCACCTTTCCCCTTAAGCAAGCATAAGTTGGTTTTCCAAATTTGAGACCCTGTTCTGTTCTGTAATTCAGTTCCTGTGTAGCCAAGTTTACATTCCGTGTATTACTGATATCTTATGATGTTTCTTTTTCTGTGTGACTTATTTCAGTTAGAATCATCATACCTGAATCCACTCATTGTGATGCTAAGGGCCTGATGACATAGATTTCATTGCTGAGTGATATTGCTTTGTAAGTGAATACCACAACTTCTTTATCCATTTTTCACTTTCTGCGATGCTGAACTTGTACTGTAAACGAGGTTCTTGTAAACAGAGCCGTTCCAAACTTTGGGGTGGCTGTGTCTTTTTGATTTTAATTTCCCTAAGCTATAGGACCATAAGTGGAAGTGCCCTAGGTTCTGTTGCTTTGTTTTTTAGATGTTTCAGGAAACACCATACACTTCTCCCGAGTGTCTCTTGGCAATTTACATCCCGCCCATCAGCATAACAAGGCTCCCAGTTCTCCATGGCCTGTCCTGCCTTTCTGGATTTTACACTTTTTTCAGATGGCCCTTTTGACCGGGGGGAAGTGAGACTTCATTGTAGTGCAGATTTCCTTTGCAAGCTTGCTTGGTTGGCCAAAAAGGGCGTATGCGTTTTTTCCTGAATATATTCAGGAAAAAACGCATACGCCCTTTTTGGCCAAGTGCATCATTGTGGACGTTCTGCCTCTTTTCCTATGCTTTCAATGCAATTCCAGTCTACCTCCTGAAATCGGTTTCCTGCAATTCTGCCCCGCTTTCAAGTCCTCTTGGCAGCCTTACTTCAGTCTATTTTTGGACGATAGCTGTCATTTATAACTCTGCAGGTTTGTGAATTACAGTGCCCCTGAGCTCCTTTCTTCAACTCGCTTTCTTGTGACCTGGCAGCAACACCGCAGGATGGCTTCAGGCCCTAATCTGGTTCCGGCACGGCACGCTGAGCCTTTGGTTATTTCCTCTTCCTGGTGGGAAATGAGAGTTAAATTTGCCCGTCCAGACACCTCCAGCTAGTCTCTCATTGGTTCTCGCTATTCCTGTTCATCTTCCGCAGAAATTGCAAACTGGGCCAAACAGGAGGTTAAAGGCGCTGACTCTCCAAGTGGGGAGAGTGTTAGTAAAGCGTCTGGAATGTTGCACCCGAGTACCAGGGGAGGAAAACTGAGACATATTTGAACACATCTCCCGTTCACATGGTTGATCATACTCTGGGTTCCACATGCATGTTTTAGCTGAAGGAAGAATACCTTAAACCTGGAGAGTTAAGACCCGTGTAATGGGTACCATGCAATATGACTTCAAAGGGTCTTCATTTGCTCACCGAACCTCTCCTAACTATCACTGCTGCGTTTATGCCCCTGTACACATGCTTGATTCTCTTTCGGAGACATAGCAATCCATAGGTTTTAAGATACTTACTAGTCAGGTACATTCTTAGGCGTTTAATATGCGGTGTTGAGTCCATTTCGTTGAGCAAGGAGTAGCTCTTGTCTATTCCATATTTGACTTAAGTAACTTTATCTGTGCTCATTTCAATCTCTGGTTTTATGCAGCACCCCAACTCACCTTTCCCCTTAAGCAAGCATAAGTTGGTTTTCCAAATTTGAGACCCTGTTCTGTTCTGTAATTCAGTTCCTGTGTAGCCAAGTTTACATTCCGTGTATTACTGATATCTTATGATGTTTCTTTTTCTGTGTGACTTATTTCAGTTAGAATCATCATACCTGAATCCACTCATTGTGCTGCTAATGGCCTGATGACACAGATTTCATTGCTGAGTGATATTGCTTTGTAAGTAAATACCACAACTTCTTTATCCATTTTTCACTTTCTGCGATGTTGAACTTGTACTGTAAACGAGGTTCTTGTCAACAGAGGCGTTCCAAACTTTGGGGTGGCTGTGTCTTTTTGATTTTAATTTCCCTAAGCTACAGGACCATAAGTGGAAGTGCCCTAGGTTCTGTTGCTTTGTTTTTTAGATGTTTCAGGAAACACCATACACTTCTCCCGAGTGGTTGTTGACAATTTACATCCCGCCCATCAGCATAACAAGGCTCCCAGTTCTCCATGGCCTGTCCTGCCTTTCTGGATTTTACACTTTTTTCAGATGGCCCTTTTGACCGGGGGGAAGTGAGACTTCATTGTAGTGCAGATTTCCTTTGCAAGCTTGCTTGGTTGGCCAAAAAGGGCGTATGCGTTTTTTCCTGAATATATTCAGGAAAAAACGCATACGCCCTTTTTGGCCAAGTGCATCATTGTGGACGTTCTGCCTCTTTTCCTATGCTTTCAATGCAATTCCAGTCTACCTCCTGAAATCGGTTTCCTGCAATTCTGCCCCGCTTTCAAGTCCTCTTGGCAGCCTTACTTCAGTCTATTTTTGGACGATAGCTGTCATTTATAACTCTGCAGGTTTGTGAATTACAGTGCCCCTGAGCTCCTTTCTTCAACTTGCTTTCTTGTGACCTGGCAGCAACACCGCAGGATGGCTTCAGGCCCTAATCTGGTTCCGGCACGGCACGCTGAGCCTTTGGTTATTTCCTCTTCCTGGTGGGAAATGAGAGTTAAATTTGCCCGTCCAGACACCTCCAGCTAGTCTCTCATTGGTTCTCGCTATTCCTGTTCATCTTCCGCAGAAATTGCAAACTGGGCCAAACAGGAGGTTAAAGGCGCTGACTCTCCAAGTGGGGAGAGTGTTAGTAAAGCGTCTGGAATGTTGCACCCGAGTACCAGGGGAGGAAAACTGAGACATATTTGAACACATCTCCCGTTCACATGGTTGATCATACTCTGGGTTCCACATGCATGTTTTAGCTGAAGGAAGAATACCTTAAACCTGGAGAGTTAAGACCCGTGTAATGGGTACCATGCAATATGACTTCAAAGGGTCTTCATTTGCTCACCGAACCTCTCCTAACTATCACTGCTGCGTTTATGCCCCTGTACACATGCTTGATTCTCTTTCGGAGACATAGCAATCCATAGGTTTTAAGATACTTACTAGTCAGGTACATTCTTAGGCGTTTAATATGCGGTGTTGAGTCCATTTCGTTGAGCAAGGAGTAGCTCTTGTCTATTCCATATTTGACTTAAGTAACTTTATCTGTGCTCATTTCAATCTCTGGTTTTATGCAGCACCCCAACTCACCTTTCCCCTTAAGCAAGCATAAGTTGGTTTTCCAAATTTGAGACCCTGTTCTGTTCTGTAATTCAGTTCCTGTGTAGCCAAGTTTACATTCCGTGTATTACTGATATCTTATGATGTTTCTTTTTCTGTGTGACTTATTTCAGTTAGAATCATCATACCTGAATCCACTCATTGTGATGCTAAGGGCCTGATGACATAGATTTCATTGCTGAGTGATATTGCTTTGTAAGTGAATACCACAACTTCTTTATCCATTTTTCACTTTCTGCGATGTTGAACTTGTACTGTAAACGAGGTTCTTGTAAACAGAGCCGTTCCAAACTTTGGGGTGGCTGTGTCTTTTTGATTTTAATTTCCCTAAGCTATAGGACCATAAGTGGAAGTGCCCTAGGTTCTGTTGCTTTGTTTTTTAGATGTTTCAGGAAACACCATACACTTCTCCCGAGTGTCTCTTGGCAATTTACATCCCGCCCATCAGCATAACAAGGCTCCCAGTTCTCCATGGCCTGTCCTGCCTTTCTGGATTTTACACTTTTTTCAGATGGCCCTTTTGACCGGGGGGAAGTGAGACTTCATTGTAGTGCAGATTTCCTTTGCAAGCTTGCTTGGTTGGCCAAAAAGGGCGTATGCGTTTTTTCCTGAATATATTCAGGAAAAAACGCATACGCCCTTTTTGGCCAAGTGCATCATTGTGGACGTTCTGCCTCTTTTCCTATGCTTTCAATGCAATTCCAGTCTACCTCCTGAAATCGGTTTCCTGCAATTCTGCCCCGCTTTCAAGTCCTCTTGGCAGCCTTACTTCAGTCTATTTTTGGACGATAGCTGTCATTTATAACTCTGCAGGTTTGTGAATTACAGTGCCCCTGAGCTCCTTTCTTCAACTCGCTTTCTTGTGACCTGGCAGCAACACCGCAGGATGGCTTCAGGCCCTAATCTGGTTCCGGCACGGCACGCTGAGCCTTTGGTTATTTCCTCTTCCTGGTGGGAAATGAGAGTTAAATTTGCCCGTCCAGACACCTCCAGCTAGTCTCTCATTGGTTCTCGCTATTCCTGTTCATCTTCCGCAGAAATTGCAAACTGGGCCAAACAGGAGGTTAAAGGCGCTGACTCTCCAAGTGGGGAGAGTGTTAGTAAAGCGTCTGGAATGTTGCACCCGAGTACCAGGGGAGGAAAACTGAGACATATTTGAACACATCTCCCGTTCACATGGTTGATCATACTCTGGGTTCCACATGCATGTTTTAGCTGAAGGAAGAATACCTTAAACCTGGAGAGTTAAGACCCGTGTAATGGGTACCATGCAATATGACTTCAAAGGGTCTTCATTTGCTCACCGAACCTCTCCTAACTATCACTGCTGCGTTTATGCCCCTGTACACATGCTTGATTCTCTTTCGGAGACATAGCAATCCATAGGTTTTAAGATACTTACTAGTCAGGTACATTCTTAGGCGTTTAATATGCGGTGTTGAGTCCATTTCGTTGAGCAAGGAGTAGCTCTTGTCTATTCCATATTTGACTTAAGTAACTTTATCTGTGCTCATTTCAATCTCTGGTTTTATGCAGCACCCCAACTCACCTTTCCCCTTAAGCAAGCATAAGTTGGTTTTCCAAATTTGAGACCCTGTTCTGTTCTGTAATTCAGTTCCTGTGTAGCCAAGTTTACATTCCGTGTATTACTGATATCTTATGATGTTTCTTTTTCTGTGTGACTTATTTCAGTTAGAATCATCATACCTGAATCCACTCATTGTGCTGCTAATGGCCTGATGACACAGATTTCATTGCTGAGTGATATTGCTTTGTAAGTAAATACCACAACTTCTTTATCCATTTTTCACTTTCTGCGATGTTGAACTTGTACTGTAAACGAGGTTCTTGTCAACAGAGGCGTTCCAAACTTTGGGGTGGCTGTGTCTTTTTGATTTTAATTTCCCTAAGCTACAGGACCATAAGTGGAAGTGCCCTAGGTTCTGTTGCTTTGTTTTTTAGATGTTTCAGGAAACACCATACACTTCTCCCGAGTGGTTGTTGACAATTTACATCCCGCCCATCAGCATAACAAGGCTCCCAGTTCTCCATGGCCTGTCCTGCCTTTCTGGATTTTACACTTTTTTCAGATGGCCCTTTTGACCGGGGGGAAGTGAGACTTCATTGTAGTGCAGATTTCCTTTGCAAGCTTGCTTGGTTGGCCAAAAAGGGCGTATGCGTTTTTTCCTGAATATATTCAGGAAAAAACGCATACGCCCTTTTTGGCCAAGTGCATCATTGTGGACGTTCTGCCTCTTTTCCTATGCTTTCAATGCAATTCCAGTCTACCTCCTGAAATCGGTTTCCTGCAATTCTGCCCCGCTTTCAAGTCCTCTTGGCAGCCTTACTTCAGTCTATTTTTGGACGATAGCTGTCATTTATAACTCTGCAGGTTTGTGAATTACAGTGCCCCTGAGCTCCTTTCTTCAACTTGCTTTCTTGTGACCTGGCAGCAACACCGCAGGATGGCTTCAGGCCCTAATCTGGTTCCGGCACGGCACGCTGAGCCTTTGGTTATTTCCTCTTCCTGGTGGGAAATGAGAGTTAAATTTGCCCGTCCAGACACCTCCAGCTAGTCTCTCATTGGTTCTCGCTATTCCTGTTCATCTTCCGCAGAAATTGCAAACTGGGCCAAACAGGAGGTTAAAGGCGCTGACTCTCCAAGTGGGGAGAGTGTTAGTAAAGCGTCTGGAATGTTGCACCCGAGTACCAGGGGAGGAAAACTGAGACATATTTGAACACATCTCCCGTTCACATGGTTGATCATACTCTGGGTTCCACATGCATGTTTTAGCTGAAGGAAGAATACCTTAAACCTGGAGAGTTAAGACCCGTGTAATGGGTACCATGCAATATGACTTCAAAGGGTCTTCATTTGCTCACCGAACCTCTCCTAACTATCACTGCTGCGTTTATGCCCCTGTACACATGCTTGATTCTCTTTCGGAGACATAGCAATCCATAGGTTTTAAGATACTTACTAGTCAGGTACATTCTTAGGCGTTTAATATGCGGTGTTGAGTCCATTTCGTTGAGCAAGGAGTAGCTCTTGTCTATTCCATATTTGACTTAAGTAACTTTATCTGTGCTCATTTCAATCTCTGGTTTTATGCAGCACCCCAACTCACCTTTCCCCTTAAGCAAGCATAAGTTGGTTTTCCAAATTTGAGACCCTGTTCTGTTCTGTAATTCAGTTCCTGTGTAGCCAAGTTTACATTCCGTGTATTACTGATATCTTATGATGTTTCTTTTTCTGTGTGACTTATTTCAGTTAGAATCATCGTACCTGAATCCACTCATTATGCTGCTACGGGCCTGATGACATAGATTTCATTGCTGAGTGATACTGCATTGTACGTAAGTAACACAAGTTCTTTATCCATTTTTCACTTTCTGTGATATTGAACATGTACGGTAAACGAGGTTCTTGTAAACGGAGGTGTCAAAAACTTTGGGGTGGCTGAGTCTTTTTTATTTTAATTTCCCTAAGCTATAGGACCATAAGTGGAAGTGCCCTAGGCTCTGTTGCTTTGTTTTTTAGATGTTTCAGGAAACACCATACACTTCTCCTGAGTGTCTGTTGGCAATTTACATCCTGCCCATCAGCATAACAAGGCTCCCAGTTCTCCATGGCCTGTCCTGCCTTTCTGGATTTTACACTTTTTTCAGATTGCCCTTTTGACCGGGGGGAAGTGAGACTTCATTGTAGTGCAGATTTCCTTTGCAAGCTTGCTTGGTTGGCCAAAAAGGGCGTATGCGTTTTTTCCTGAATATATTCAGGAAAAAATACATACGCCCTTTTTGGCCAAGTGCATCATTGTGGACGTTCTGCCTCTTTTCCTATGCTTTCAATGCAATTCCAGTCTACCTCCTGAAATCGGTTTCCTGCAATTCTGCCCCGCTTTCAAGTCCTCTTGGCAGCCTTACTTCAGTCTATTTTTGGACGATAGCTGTCATTTATAACTCTGCAGGTTTGTGAATTACAGTGCCCCTGAGCTCCTTTCTTCAACTCGCTTTCTTGTGACCTGGCCGCAACACCGCAGGATGGCTTGAGGCCCTAATCTGGTTCCGGCACGGCACGCTGAGCCTTTGGTTAATTCCTCTTCCTGGTGGGAAATGAGAGTTAAATTTGCCCGTCCAGACACCTCCAGCTAGCCTCTCATTGGTTCTCGCTATTCCTGTTCATCTTCCGCAGAAATTGCAAACTGGGCCAAACAGGAGGTTAAAGGCGCTGACTCTCCAAGTGGGGAGAGTGTTAGTAAAGCGTCTGGAATGTTGCACCCGAGTACCAGGGGAGGAAAACTGAGACATATTTGAACACGTCTCCCGTTCACATGGTTGATCATACTTGGGTTCCACATGCATGTTTTAGCTGAAGGAAGAATACCTTAAACCTGGAGAGTTAAGACGCGTTTAATGGGTACCATGCAATATGACTTCAAAGGGTCTTCATTTGCTCACCGAACCTCTCCAATCCTATCACTGCTGCGTTTATGCCCCTGTACACATGCTTGATTCTCTTTCGGAGACATAGCAATCCATAGGTTTTAAGATACTTACTAGTCAGGTACATTCTTAGGCGTTTAATATGCGGTGTTGAGTCCATTTCATTGAGCAAGGAGTAGCTCTTGTGTATTCCATATTTGGCTTAAGGAACTTTATCTGTGCTCATTTCAATCTCTGGTTTTATGCAGCACCCCAACTCACCTTTCCCCTTAAGCAAGCATAAGTTGCTTTTCTAAATTTGAGACCCTGTTCTGTTTTGGAATTCAGTTCCTGTGTAGCCAAGTTTACATTCTGTGTATTAGTGATATCTTATGATGTTTCTTTTTCTGTGTGACCTATTTCAGTTAGAATCATCGTACCTGAATCCACTCATTATGCTGCTACGGGCCTGATGACATAGATTTCATTGCTGAGTGATACTGCATTGTACGTAAGTACCACAAGTTCTTTATCCATTTTTCACTTTCTGTGATATTGAACTTGTACGGTAAACGAGGTTCTTGTAAACAGAGCCGTTCCAAACTTTGGGGTGGCTGTGTCTTTTTGATTTTAATTTCCCTAAGCTATAGGACCATAAGTGGAAGTGCCCTAGGTTCTGTTGCTTTGTTTTTTAGATGTTTCAGGAAACACCATACACTTCTCCCGAGTGTCTGTTGGCAATTTACATCCCGCCCATCAGCATAACAAGGCTCCCAGTTCTCCATGGCCTGTCCTGCCTTTCTGGATTTTACACTTTTTTCAGATGGCCCTTTTGACAGGGGGGAAGTGAGACTTCATTGTAGTGCAGATTTCCTTTGCAAGCTTGCTTGGTTGGCCAAAAGGGGCGTATGCGTTTTTTCCTGAATATATTCAGGAAAAAACGCATATGCCCTTTTGGCAAAGTGCATCATTGTGGACGTTCTGCCTCTTTTCCTATGCTTTCAATGCAATTCCAGTCTACCTCCTGAAATCGGTTTCCTGCAATTCTGCCCCGCTTTCAAGTCCTCTTGGCAGCCTTACTTCAGTCTATTTTTGGACGATAGCTGTCATTTATAACTCTGCAGGTTTGTGAATTACAGTGCCCCTGAGCTCCTTTCTTCAACTCGCTTTCTTGTGAGCTGGCCGCAACACCGCAGGATGGCTTCAGGCCCTAATCTGGTTCCGGCACGGCACGCTGAGCCTTTGGTTAATTCCTCTTCCTGGTGGAAAATGAGAGTTAAATTTGCCCGTCCAGACAGCTCCAGCTAGTCTCTCATTGGTTCTCACTATTCCTGTTCATCTTCCGCAGAAATTGCAAACTGGGCCAAACAGGAGGTTATAGGCACTGACTCTCCAAGTGGGGAGAGTGTTAGTAAAGCGTCTGGAATGTTGCACCCGAGTACCAGGGTACGAAAACTGAGACATATTTGAACACGTCTCCCGTTCACATGGTTGATCATACTCTGGGTTCCACATGCATGTTTTAGCTGAAGGAAGAATACCTTAAACCTGGGTAGTTGAAACCCGTGGAATGGGTACCATGCAATATGACTTCAAAGGGTCTTCATTTGCTCACCGAACCTCTCCAATCCTATCACTGCTGCGTTTATGCCCCTGTACACATGCTTGATTCTCTTTTGGAGGCATAGCAATCCATAGGTTTAAAGATACTTACTAGTCAGGTACATTCATAGGCGTTTATTATGCGGTGTTGAGTCCATTTCGTTGAGCAAGGAGCAGCTCTTGTCTATTCCATATTTGGCTTAAGGAACTTTATCTGTGCTCATTTCAATCTCTGGTATTATGCAGCACCCCAACTCACCTTTACACTTAAGCAAGCATAAGTTGGTTTTCTAAATTTGAGACCCTGTTCTGTTCTGTAATTCAGTTCCTGTGTAGCCAAGTTTACATTCCGAATATTACTGATATCTTATGATGTTTCTTTTTCTGTGTGACTTATTTCAGTTAGAATCATCATACCTGAATCCACTCATTGTGCTGCTAAGGGCCTGATGACATAGATTTCACTGCTGAGTGATATTGCTTTGTAATTAAACACCACAACTTCTTTATCCATTTTTCACTTTCTGCGATGTTGAACGTGTACTGTAAACGAGTTTCCTGTAAACAGAGCTGTTCCAAACTTTGGGGTGGCCGTGTCTTTTTGATTTTAATTTCCCTAAGCTATAGGACCATAAGTGGAAGTGCCCTAGGCTCTGTTGCTTTGTTTTTTAGATGTTTCAGGAAACACCATACACTTCTCCAGAGTGGCTGTTGGCAATTTACATCCCGCCCATCAGCATAGGAAGGCTCCCAGTTCTCCATGGCCTGTCGTGCCTTTATGGATTCTACACTTTTTTCAGATGGCCCTTTTGACCAGGTGGAAGTGAGACTTCATTGTAGTGCAGATTTTATTTGCAAGCTTGCTTGGTTGGCCAAAAAGTGCGTATGCGTTTTTTCCTGAATATATTCAGGAAAAAACGCATACGCCCTTTTTGGCCAAGTGCATCATTGTCGAGGTTCTGACTCTCTTCATATGTTTTCAATGCAATTCCAGTCTACCTCCTGAAATCGGTTTCCTGCAATTCTGCCTTGCTTTCAATGCCTCTTCATAGCCTTACCTCAATATATTTTTTGAAAATAGTTGGCCTTTATAACTCTGCAGGTTTTTGAATTGCATTGGCCCTTAGCTCCATTTTTTAGCTCTTATTTTTGTGGTCTTGCCCCGTAACCACAGGATTCCTTGAAGCCCTATTTTTCTTCTGGGGCACCTTGCTGTGCCTTTGGTTAATTCTTCTTACTGATGTGATATTAGAGTGACATGTGCCCATTGAAACCGCTACAGCTAGTTTCTCACTGGTTCCTCCTATTCCCATTCTTCCTCTGCACTAACTGCAGACTGTGCGATACCAGAACTTAAAGGCATTGACTCCATGTGGGGATGTTGTTAGTAAAGTGGCTGGAATGTCGATCCGGAGCCCCAGGAGAGGAAAAATGAGGTGCGTTTTAGAAACCTTTCCCGATCATATGGTATACCAGTCGCTGGGTTTCCCAAGCATGGTTTAGCTGTAGGAAGATTCCCTTCAACCTGGAGTGTTGGGACCCTTGGACTGAGTAGCATGAAGTATTGCATTAAACTTTCGGCAGTTGCTCACCAAAGCTCACCAATCCTGTCAGCCCCAAGTGTCCAGCCTTATGTCTTATCCAGCTGTGGGTTTATATGTGGTCAATCCAGGTTGCATCACAGCCCCTGAGCGAATTTTGTAAGAATTTTTCTCTCTTTCATTGTTTCAGCGTTTTGTTTTTAAAATTTATTTCTATAATGGGGTTTAGCTCCTTTTCACTGCTGTGTTTGTGCCGCTCTGCACACACTTGATTCCCTTATGGAGATATATCAATACATGGGTTTTAAGATTCTTATTACTCAGATATATTTCTCTGCGGTGTATAGGGTGTGTTGAGGCCAGTTCATTGAGCAAGGTGTAGATCTTGTCTAATACCTATTTGGTTTATTGAACGGTATCTGTGCTAATTTCAAACTCTGGTTTTATGCATCACCCCACCTCTCCTTTCCCCTTAAGCTGACATAAGTGTGTTTTCTAAATGTGAGACACTGTTCTGTTCTGTAATTCATTTCTTGTGCAGCCATATTTACCCTCCCTCTATAAGTGATATCTTATGATATGTTTCTTTTTCTGTTTGACTTATTTCAAGTAGTATTATCGGACCTAAATCCACTCTTTATCCTTCTACTAGCCTTATTACATTGATTTCATGGTGAAGAGATATTCCATTGTACATAAGTACCACATCTTCTTTATCCATTGTTCTCTTTCCTGGGATATTTAAGGTGTACTGAAGTTGAGGTTCTTGTAAACAGAGTAGCCCTAAACTGTGGTGTGCTTGTGTCTTGTTGATTTTTAGACTTCCCTAGATATACTCCCATGATTGGAAGTGTCCTATGCTCTGTAGCTCTGTTTTTTAGATGATTTAGGAACCACCATACACTTCTCCAGAGTGGCTCTCGGCAGTTCACACACTGCCCATCAGCGTATAAAGGCTCCCTGTTCTCCATGGCCTGTCCTGCATTTCTGGTTTTCACAATTTTTTAGGATGGCCCTTTTGACCGGTGGGAAGTGAGACTTCTTTGTTGTGCACATTTGCATTGCTTGCTTGCTTCGTTGCCCATAAAGTGCGTATGCGTTTTTTCCTGGATATAATCAGGAAAAAACGCATACGCCCTTTTGGGCCAACTGCATCATTGTCGAAATTCTGCCGCTTTTCATGTGCGTTAAAGACGAGTCCAATCTATCTCTTGAAATCTGTTTCTTGCAATTCTGTCTTGCATTCAGATCCTCTTCTTTGCCTTACCTCAACATATTTTTGGACGTTAGTTTTCATTTATAACTCTGCAGGTTTGTGAATTGCAGTGACCCTGAGCTCCATTTTTTAAGTTGCTCTTTTGTGAGCTGGCCTCAAACCCGCAGGATTGCTTCAGGCCCTATTTTGGCTCCGGCGAGGCAGGCTGAGCCTTTCTTTAATTCTTATTCTTAATGGGAAATTAGAGTGATATGTGCCCGTCCAAACCCCTACAACTCTTCTCTCATTGGTTCCCCCTCTTCCCGTTCATCCTCCTCACAATTTGCAAAATGTGTGAAACAGAAGTTTAAATGTGCTGATTCTCCAAGTGGGGAGATTCTAAGTAGCGTGGCTGGAATGGTGAACAGGAGCACCAGGAGAGGATAAATGAGGTGCATTTTAGACACATCTCCCGATCACATGGTGTACAGTCCTCTGGGTTTTCCATGCATGTTTTAGCTGTAGGAAGATCCCTTGAACCTGCAGATTTGGGACCCATTGAATGGGTACCAGGTAGTATTACTTTAAAGGGTGTGCATTTCCTCACCCAACCTCACATTTCTCTTAGCGCAAACAGTTTCCAGCCTTATGTCTCATCCTGCTGTGGGTCTAGATGTGTTCAATCCATGTTGCATCACCGTCCCTGAGGAAAAGTTGTAAGAGGTTTTCTCTGTCTCTCTGTCGTTTATTTTTTTCAATTTATTACTATATTGGTTACAGCTGATTTTCAAAGCTCTGTTTCTTGCTGCTGTACATCCACTTGATTCACGTACAGAGAGACATCAATAAATTCTTTTTCAGATTCTTACCAGTCGTATATATTCTTTTCCGGTGACTTGAGTGTGCTGAGTGCAGTTCTTTTAGCTACCGTGTAGGCCTTGTTGATTATCAGTTTGGTATTTGGAATGGTATCTTTGCTAATTTCAACCTCCTGGATGATGCCTCACCCCTCCCCACCTTTCCCGTTTAGCAGCCTTATGCGTGTTTTCTACATATTTGACTATGTTTTTGTTTTGTAATTTATTTCATGTGTAGCCATTTTGGATTCCACCTTTAAGTGATATCTTATGATATGTGTCTTTTTCTTTTTGAATTCTGTCACTTAGAATGATCATACGTAACTCCTCCGGAGTTGTTACAACTGGCCATATTTCATTGATTTCCAGGCTGAATAATATTCCACTCTACCTAAGTACCACATCTCTATCCATTTTTTCCCTCCAGAGACATTTAAGTTATATCCTAGTCGAGGATCTTTTAAACAGAGAGGGGGTAAACATTGGGGTGCCTGTGTCCTCTCGATTTTTGTTTTTCCCAAGATATACGCCCATGAGTGCAAGTGCCCTATGCTCTGTAGCTCATTGTTTAGATGCTTTAGTAAACACAATACACTTCTCCAGAATGGCCGTTGGCAATATACATTTCCACTATAAGTCTCACAGGGCTCCCTCTTCTCGTTGCCCTGTCCTGCATTTCTGTTGTTTACGCTTTATGAGGATGGCTCTTCTGACTGATGCGAAGTGATATCTTTTGTAGTATTGACTTCCAGTGCCCACCTGTTTGGTTGGCTAAAAAAGTGTATGCCCTTTTCTTGAATATATACAGAAAAGAACGCATACACCCTTTTTGGCCAACTGCAATGTTGGCAATGTTGGCAATGTTCAGCTCCTTTTCTTGTGCTTAATGGCGAGTCCTTTCTACCTCCTCAAATCCCTTTCCTGCCATTCTCCCTTGCTTACAAGTCCTTTTCTCTGACTTTCCTCAAGACATTTTTCAGTGATGGATATTTTCAACTCTGCAGTTTTGTGAATTTTACTGCCCCTGAGTTCCATTGTTCAACTCGTGTTTATGGGAACTGGCCACAAAGCAGCGGGATTTCCTCAAGCCCTATACTGTTTCCATGGGCAACCCTAGCCTTTGGTCAATTCGTCTTCCTGATTGGAAATTAGAGTGACATGTGCCTGTCTGAACACCTAGGACTTGTCTCTCATTGTTCCTCATCCTTCCGCTTCATCCTCTGGACAAATTCCAAACTGTACGCAACAGGATGTTGACAGTGCTGACATCTCCAAGTGGGGAGACTGTTAGTAAAGACGCTGGAGGGGTGAACCCGAGCACCAGGAGATGAGGAGATGAGATGCCTTTTCCAAACTCTTCCCGATCAGACGGTATACCATCCTCTGGGTGTGACAGACATGTTTTAGCAGTAGGAAGAGTCCCATTCATGTAAGGAGAACACCAGGGCTTTTTCAAAATCAGTGTCTCCCCGAAACCCAAACTGGGGAAGTTTTTAAGCTACGGCTACACATATGTTCATTAAGGGCCTTGGGAAGTAGGCAGAGTCCAAACTTTAGATGATTGAAGTCTTCAGGGTCAGAAGCACTCACCACCAGCTTCCCTTAGGCTACACTTTAACTGTCATTGATAGATGATGTCAATAAAAATATCTATTCTTTTTCAGATTATTTCCCCTTATAGGTTATTGCAAAATGTTGAGTGTAGTTCCCTGTGCTATACAGTAGTTCCTTGTTGATGATCTATTTTATACATAGCAGTGTGTATGTGTTCATTCCAAACTGTTAATTTATCCCTCCTCCCACCTTTCCCCTTTGGTAATAATAAATTATAAGATTTTATACTTCTCAGAAATGGGGGAGCTGAAAGAGAGGTATCATTTTCAATGGAAAAGCATTTAAAACAAGATTGAAGGTTTAACCAAGATTATTAGCTGTACATCCTTGGAAAGAAATCACTTCGTTTCTCTAATATTGACCTGACAAATAAGACAAACCTTTTCACTGAACTTGCTTATAAAAAGTGATGGAAATATCAAATGGAAGTGTTAAAAACATCTTATTTTACCCGAGCCTTATACACTGTTCTATGTTAACTACAGTTTGGCTCACACATCTGTTCATTGAGGTTACAATAGTCTCAATTTCTGTTACTGATCCTCCAGAGTGGACCCCAACAAGTGTCCCCCTGCCCAGTGTCATTGGGGCCAACAGATCGAGACTGAGTTTGGTTCACAAGCAAAGGAAACTTTATATTTTGATCAGAGAATGGAGAGGTGAGAGCATGCACTACCCCGTGGGCTGTGGGCTGGGCTGCTGTGTAGAGATCCTGTCAGAGTCAGTGGGAGGGAGGGAGGCGGCGGAGCTCTCGAGGGCCGGGTTGGCTGTAGCTCAGGCTCTATATCGTGGAGTCTGCACTGGGCCCCAGGAGCTGAGGTGTCGACCCAGCCATTCTGCACTAGGAAATCTGGTCTGAAGTGCCGGGTGTGGAACCTCTGCATGCGGGACCCTAGGAGCACGTGAAATTAGACAAAGCACAAAGGATAAAAAAGGTTAGACTTGACTTTATTGCCCAGATTCTATTTTTATCTCCCAGGGATTTTTAATGGGCTTTGCTGGGGACAAACCCCTCCTCTGCCTTTTGTCCCGTTCCTCATTCTTGGAGTGCTGAGGGTGCAGACCCTTCTTCTGTAACTGCTGAGTGCTGAGTTGGGAGCCCTCATACCCTGGGGCGAGGGTCAGAGCTTCTCCCCAGCAGCCTCCCGGTGACGTTGATTGTCCCCAGGACCCCTGCCTCCCTGCTCGTCCACCTGAGCACCAGCATTGGAAGTGTTATAGATTCTAATGACCTTTAAGGGTCCAGGAAAGAGATGTGCAGAGACGCTGTGGGGGCCGGTTTCACCCCGCCCCACATTTGTTCGGCCACCTTAGGCTGACTGTCTCTGCCAGCCTAGATGCTCTGACCAGTAGTCTGCGCTTTCTTCAGTTAGGCCCCTGAATTAACGTACAAACAGCACCAGGTGTCAGAGCCCTGCCCGCTCAACTCCCAGACAGTCCAGGGTCAGTGGTGACCAAGGACCATGATGGCTACTGAGTCAACAGCCTTTTGAAGTAAACAGGAGTCCAGCCGGTCTTATTGGCCACCATCATCACGGTGTCTGTAGGCTTTTCTATGGTGACAGTGTGGTATACTGTTCCCCCGCCAAGATTATTAGCTCCCCTCTGGGTGCAGTAAGTCCTGCAAGCAGTAGTCTACTCTTTTGGGACACACTCTTGTTGTTTTATGAGAGAAACTCCAGGTCAAGTGATGTTCACACGAGTCGTCATGGTGCCCTGTTGCCCCCGGTTATCTCTCTGGATGTTGGAGTTGGAGGGCCTCCTCACTCGAGGTCGGTGTGCCCACGGAGCGAACCCTGCAACTTCAGGGCATGGTTGGTGGTTAGGATCACCACGTGGGGTCCTTTTCCCTTAGGAGGGAGGTGGCCTTTTGGGCTGCTGATTTCCAGGTTTTTAGATACCGCCAGTATCTTGGCCAGATGTGGCAGTGGGCCAAGCCCCTTAGTGACCGTAGTTTATCCTACCTGGATGGCATTCTTGCATTGTTCCATTTCAAGTGGTCCCAGTTTTTGCACTAATTCTCCAATGGCGATTCACCTTTCACCGGGAATGTAAAGGTCAAAGGGTTTAGCTAAATTAGGGAGTTCCAGGGCAAGGGTCTGAATTGACTGCTCTTTCCATTCTTGAAAGGCCACTTCTGGATTCTATTCAAAAGGATCATCATCTTTTCCTTTCAGTGTTTCATATAGAGGCCCAGCTAGTAGACTGTAGTTAGGGATCCAGAAGCAGCAAACCCTGGCCTCCCCAGGAACCCCTAAGCTGTCTTCTAGTTTTAGAAAGGGGTAAGGCTGAAAATGGTTTCTTCCCTTTCCTGGGATGGGCTTCTCTGACCTTCTGTGAGAATGAAGCCCAGGCAGGTCACCGCAGTCTGTGATATTTGAGCTTTTTCTTGGACAACTTCTATCCTTTATTGGCTTGGTAGTTCAGAGGCCTCCTTAGTAGGGCTGGTGATCAGAATGTCGTCTGCATATTGAAGGAGGGTTTCCTTTTCCAGAGGTAGAACTTTTAGGTCTTTAGCTAAGCTTTCCCCAAAGATGGTGTGGGAATTTTTGCACCCTTGGGGCCAGACGGCCCGGAAGTATTGTTTTAGTTGTATGTTGAGTCCTGCCACTCACAAGCCAAAATTTCTTGTGACTCTGGGACTAATGGAATACAAAAGAAGGCATCATTGAAGACTAATACAGAATACCATGTCCTGGTGGTTGGTAGAATGACCAGCAGGGTGTAGGAATTAGGAGCAACTGGAGGTATATCCTCGGTGGCTTCACTGACTGTCCTGACATCCTTTACCAGGTCCCCAGCAGCCCATGGGGCTCTCGTGGTCAGACCAATCCCAGAATATGGAGCTCACCTGGGCAGGTACCCCACCCCCACCCCAGCCCACGGGGCTCTCGTGGTCAGGCCCCTCCCAGGATACAGAGCTACCCTTGCAGGTACCGTGGCAGGGCTGGGCACACAGGAACCGTGCACATAGCCCTCATTGCAGAGCACCCCCAGCTCACCTGTCGCTCAGAGCTGACACAGAGCACCTCAGAGCAGGACTTGAACTAACAAACAGCAGCTGCGACAGGTCTGTGACCCTGGGCATCACTCCGTGAGGCCTCCCTCCACCTGGTCTTCCAGAGACTTCCACTGCACCCGGGGCACCAGGCCTCTGTCTCCAACCACCACCCACCCCTCCTCTCCCTGACTCCTGGGTTCCTCTCATTAGGAGAGGGTTTTCTTGAAGTTGTCTCCCACTCATGGGCCAGATAAAATGATTAGAAAACAAGCCAAAGCTGCAGCCCCTTGTCTATCCTGACTCTCAGGAGCCCACACCTGTTCCTTGGACCTGGCCGGTTCAGCAAGTTCCATTTTCTGCAACTGTGAGCCCCTGAGGGGTGATGATTGGCTGACCTGGGCAGCCTTACCGTGCCGGCCAGCCCTCCCCAGGTGTGCCTGGGTTGAGATCAATATAAATACCACTCCAGGCAGCAAGAGCCCCTGCAGCCGTGCCTGACGCCATTTTCTCTGCCCTGTCAGCAGTCTCGGGGCTGGGCTGGTGGGAGGGAGTGAGAGGCCACGGCTTTGTGGGTGGCCCAGTGTGAGTGGGGCTCTGCTGGACTTTCTGCAGCAGTTGCCAGGCTGCCACCTGCTAAAGAAGAGGATGTGTCACCCATACCTGCTGCTGGAATTTCTCCCTGGGCAGAGGTGAGGAAGGAAAAAAGCAGTGGGGGCAGGGACAGGACGGGTATCTCAGGCAGGGAAATGGAAATCTTCCAGAAGAGCACCCAGGGCCAGGACCATCCTGGCTGGCCTGCAGGCACCAAGTCGGCCGGCATGCTGTCACTCGTGTGGCTCTATGGCCCTTCCTCTAGGCTTTCAAGTCCTTGTATATATTCAGGTGTTTTACCTGGGACGGGTGGGAATAGTTCAGCAGCAACTGGCCTGGGGCTCAGCTCACGTTTACTCACAGATGCCTCGGCACGGTGCCCCAGCTTTGCAATGAGGACGCTTGTTGCGTGGGGGCTGCTGGCTGAATGGGAGACGATTCCCCACCACTGACCAACTTCAGAATTGTTTACAACTGGAGCAAGTGCCCTGATACGGTTTTCCTCTGTGTAACTGGTGGGTTCTGTGTTTTTTTTCTCTTTTTCGTTTTTGGTTCAAGGTAGATTTTATTCCTCTTTTTCGTATTTACAGATATAAGCATGGAAATAATTTATTCATATAAATACATGTATGTGCAGGGAATAATTGTTTTTTCTGTTTTATTTTTTAAATTTTACTTCTTTTTAATTTTGAATTTTATTTTATATTTTTATACAGCAGGTTCTTATTGGTTATCTATTTTATACATATAAATGTATACATGCCAATCCCAGTCTCTCAACTCCTCCCACCACCACCCCCCCAACAGCTTTCCCCCCTTGTTGTCCATACGTTTGTTGTCTACATCTGTTGCTCTATTTATGCCTTGCAAAATGGTTAATCTGTACAGTTTTTCTAGGTTCCACATATATGCATGAATATACAAGATTTGTTTTTCTCTTTCTGACTTACTTCACTCTGTATGACAGTCTCTAGATCCATCGACGTCTCTACAAATGACCCAATTTCATTCCTTTTCATGGCTGAGTAATATTCCATTTTATATATGTACCACAGCTTTATGCATTCGTCTGTCTGTGGGCATTTAGGTTGCTTCCATTACCTCGATATTGTAAATAGTGATGCAATGAACATTGCGGTGAATGACTCTTTTTGATTTATGGTTTTGTCTGGGTATATGTCCAGTACTGGGATTGCTGTATCATATGGTAATTCTATTGTTAGTTTCTTAAGAAATTCCATATTGTTCTCCATAATGACTGTATCAATTTATATTCCCAACAATAGTGGAAGAGGGTTCCTTTTCTCCACACCCTTTCCAGCATTTTTTGTTTGTAGATTTTCAATGATGCCTATTCTACCAGGTGTGAGGTGATACCTCATTGTTGAATCCATTTCGTTGAGCAAGGGGTAGCTCTTGTCTATTACATATTTGGCTTATGGAACGGTATCTGTGCTAATTTCAAACTCTGCTTTTATGCAGCACCCCAACTCACCTTCCCCCTTAAGCAGGCATAAGTTGGTTTTCTAAACTTGAGACCCTGTTCTGTTTTGTAATTCAGTTCATGTGTAGCCAAGTTCACATTCTGTGTATTAGTGATACCTTATGATGTTTCTTTTTCTGTGTGACTTATTTCACTTAGAATCATCGTGCCTCAATCCACTCATTACGCTGGTACGGGCCTGGTGACATAGATTTCATTGCTGAGTGGTATTCTGTTGTACAGAAGTACCGCAACTTCTTTATCCATTATTTGCTCTCTGGGATATTTAACTTGTGCCGTAGAAGAGATTCCTGTAAAAAGAGCCGTCCCAAATTTTGGGGTTGCTGTGTCTTTTTGATATTAATTTCCCTAAGCTATAGGACCATAAGTGGAAGTGCCCTAGGCTCTGTTGCTTTGTTTTTTAGATGTTTCAGGAAACACCATACACTTCTCCTGAGTGGCTGTTGGCAATTTACATCCCGCCCATCAGCATAACAAGGCTCCCAGTTCTCCATGGCCTCTCCTGCCTTTCTGGATTTTACACTTTTTTCAGATGGCCCTTTTGACCGGGGGGAAGTGAGACTTCATTGTAGTGCAGATTTCCTTTGCAAGCTTGCTTGGTTGGCCAAAAAGGGCGTATGCGTTTTTTCCTGAATATATTCAGGAAAAAACGCATACGCCCTTTTTGGCCAAGTGCATCATTGTGGACGTTCTGCCTCTTTTCCTATGCTTTCAATGCAATTCCAGTCTACCTCCTGAAATCGGTTTCCTGCAATTCTGCCCCGCTTTCAAGTCCTCTTGGAAGCCTTACTTCAGTCTATTTTTGGACGATAGCTGTCATTTATACCTCTGCAGGTTTGTGAATTACAGTGCCCCTGAGCTCCTTTCTTCAACTCGCTTTCTTGTGACCTGGCCGCAACACCGCAGGATGGCTTCAGGCCCTAATCTGGTTCCGGCACTGCACGCTGAGCCTTTGGTTAATTCCTCTTCCTGGTGGGAAATGAGAGTTAAATTTGCCCGTCCAGACACCTCCAGCTAGCCTCTCATTGGTTCTCGCTATTCCTGTTCATCTTCCGCAGAAATTGCAAACTGGGCCAAACAGGAGGTTAAAGGCGCTGACTCTCCAAGTGGGGAGAGTGTTAGTAAAGCGTCTGGAATGTTGCACCCGAGTACCAGGGGAGGAAAACTGAGACATATTTGAACACGTCTCCCGTTCACATGGTTGATCATACTTGGGTTCCACATGCATGTTTTAGCTGAAGGAAGAATACCTTAAACCTGGAGAGTTAAGACCCGTGTAAAGGGTACCATGCAATATGACTTCAAAGGGTCTTCATTTGCTCACCGAACATCTCCAATCCTATCACTGCTGCGTTTATGCCCCTGTACACATGCTTGATTCTCTTTCGGAGACATAGCAATCCCTAGGTTTTAAGATACTTACTAGTCAGGTACATTCTCAGGAGTTTAATATGCGGTGTTGAGTCCATTTCGTTGAGCAAGGAGTAGCTCTTGTCTATTCCATATTTGGCTTAAGGAACTTTATCTGTGCTCATTTCAATCTCTGGTTTTATGCAGCACCCCAACTCACCTTTCCCCTTAAGCAAGCATAAGTTGGTTTTCTAAATTTGAGACCCTGTTGTGTTCTGTAATTCAGTTCCTGTGTAGCCAAGTTTACATTCCGTGTATTACTGATATCTTATGATGTTTCTTTTTCTGTGTGACTTATTTCAGTTAGAATCATCATACCTGAATCCACTCATTGTGCTGCTAAGGGCCTGATGACACAGATTTCATTGCTGAGTGATATTGCTTTGTAAGTAAATACCACAACTTCTTTCTCCATTTTTCACTTTCTGCGATGTTGAACTTGTACTGTAAACGAGGTTCTTGTAAACAGAGCCGTTCCAAACTTTGGGGTGGCTGTGTCTTTTTGATTTTAATTTCCCTAAGCTATAGGACCATAAGTGGAAGTGCCCTACGTTCTGTTGCTTTGTTTTTTAGATGTTTCAGTTAACACCATACACTTCTCCTGAGTGGTTGTTGGCAATTTACATCCCGCCCATCAGCATAACAAGGCTCCCAGTTCTCCATGGCCTGTCCTGCCTTTCTGGATTTTACACTTTTTTCAGATGGCCCTTTTGACCAGGGGGAAGTGAGACTTCATTGTAGTGCAGATTTCCTTTGCAAGCTTGCTTGGTTGGCCAAAAAGGGCGTATGCGTTTTTTCCTGAATATATTCAGGAAAAAACGCATACGCCCTTTTTGGCCAAGTGCATCATTGTGGACGTTCTGCCTCTTTTCCTATGCTTTCAATGCAATTCCAGTCTACCTCCTGAAATCGGTTTCCTGCAATTCTGCCCTGCTTTCAAGTCCTCTTGGCAGCCTTACTTCAGTATATTTTTGGACGATAGCTGTCATTTATAACTCTGCAGGTTTGTGAATTACAGTGCCCCTGAGCTCCTTTCTTCAACTCGCTTTCTTGTGAGCTGGCCGAAACACCGCAGGATGGCTTCAGGCCCTAATCTGGTTCCGGCACGGCACGCTGAGCCTTTGGTTAATTCCTCTTCCTGGTGGGAAATGAGAGTTAAATTTGCCCGTCCAGACACCTCCAGCTAGTCTCTCATTGGTTCTCGCTATTCCTGTTCATCTTCCGCAGAAATTGCAAACTGGGACAAACAGGAGGTTAAAGGGACTGACTCTCCAAGTCGGGAGAGTGTTAGTAAAGCGTCTGGAATGTTGCACCCGAGTACCAGGGTACGAAAACTGAGACATATTTGAACACGTCTCCCGATCATATGGTTGATCATACTCTAGGTTCCACATGCATGTTTTAGCTGAAGGAAGAATACCTTAAACCTGGGTAGTTGAAACCCGTGGAATGGGTACCATGCAATATGACTTCAAAGGGTCTTCATTTGCTCACCGAACATCTCCAATCCTATCACTGCTGCGTTTATGCCCCTGTACACATGCTTGATTCTCTTTCGGAGACATAGCAATCCATAGGTTTTAAGATACTTACTAGTCAGGTACATTCTTAGGCGTTTAATATGCGGTGTTGAGTCCATTTCGTTGAGCAAGGAGTAGCTCTTGTCTATTCCATATTTGGCTTAAGGAACTTTATCTGTGCTCATTTCAATCTCTGGTTTTATGCAGCACCCCAACTCACCTTTACCCTTAAGCAAGCATAAGTTGGTTTTCTAAATTTGAGACCCTCTTCTGTTCTGTAATTCAGTTCCTGTGTAGCCAAGTTTACATTCCGTGTATTACTGATATCTTCTGATGTTTCTTTTTCTGTGTAACTTATTTCAGCTAGAATCATCATACCTGAATCCCCTCATTGTGCTGCTAAGGGCCTGATGACACAGATTTCATTGCTGAGTGATATTGCTTTGTAAGTAAATACCACAACTTCTTTCTCCATTTTTCACTTTCTGCGATGTTGAACTTGTACTGTAAACGAGGTTCTTGTAAACAGAGCCGTTCGAAACTTTGGGGTGGCTGTGTCTTTTTGATTTTAATTTCCCTAAGCTATAGGACCATAAGTGGAAGTGCCCTAGGTTCTGTTGCTTTGTTTTTTAGATGTTTCAGGAAACACCATACACTTCTCCCGAGTGGTTGTTGGCAATTTACATCCCACCCATCAGCATAACAAGGCTCCCAGTTCTCCATGGCCTGTCCTGCCTTTCTGGATTTTACACTTTTTTCAGATGGCCCTTTTGACCGGGGGGAAGTGAGACTTCATTGTAGTGCAGATTTCCTTTGCAAGCTTGCTGGGTTGGCCAAAAAGGGCGTATGCGTTTTTTCCTGAATATATTCAGGAAAAAACGCATACGCCCTTTTTGGCCAAGTGCATCATTGTGGACGTTCTGCCTCTTTTCCTATGATTTCAATGCAATTCCAGTCTACCTCCTGAAATCGGTTTCCTGCAATTCTGCCCCGCTTTCAAGTCCTCTTGGCAGCCTTACTTCAGTCTATTTTTGGACGATAGCTGTCATTTATAACTCTGCAGGTTTGTGAATTACAGTGCCCCTGAGCTCCTTTCTTCAACTCGCTTTCTTTTGAGCTGGCCGCAACACCGCAGGATGGCTTCAGGCCCTAATCTGGTTCCGGTATGGCACGCTGAGCCTTTGGTTATTTCCTCTTCCTGTTGGGAAATGAGAGTTAAATTTGCCCGTCCAGACACCTCCAGCTAGCCTCTCATTGGTTCTCGCTATTCTTGTTCATCTTCCGCAGAAATTGCAAACTGTGCCAAACAGGAGGTTAAAGGCGCTGACTCTCCAAGTGGGGAGAGTGTTAGTAAAGCGTCTGGAATGTTGCACCCGAGTACCAGGGGAGGAAAACTGAGACATATTTGAACACGTCTCCCGATCACATGGTTGATCATACTCTGGGTTCCACATGCATGTTTTAGCTGAAGGAAGAATACCTTAAACCTGGGTAGTTGAAACCCGTGGAATGGGTACCATGCAATATGACTTCAAAGGGTCTTCATTTGCTCACCGAACCTCTCCAATCCTTTCACTGCTGCGTTTATGCCCCTGTACACATGCTTGTTTCTCTTTCGGAGACATAGCAATCCATAGGTTTTAAGATACTTACTGGTCAGGTACATTCTTAGGCGTTTAATATGCGGTGTTGAGTCCATTTCGTTGAGCAAGGAGTAGCTCTTGTCTATTCCATATTTGGCTTAAGGAACTTTATCTGTGCTCATTTCAATCTCTGGTTTTATGCAGCAACCCAACTCACCTTTCCCCTTAAGCAAGCATAAGTTGGTTTTCTAAATTTGAGAACCTGTTCTGTTTTGGAATTCAGTTCCTGTGTAGCCAAGTTTACATTCAGTGTATTACTGATATCTTATGATGTTTCTTTTTCTGTGTGACTTATTTCAGTTAGAATCATCATACCTGAATCCACTCATTGTGCTGCTACGGGCCTGATGACATAGATTTCATTGCTGAGTGATATTGCTTTGTAAGTGAATACCACAACTTCTTTATGCATTTTTCACTTTCTGCGATGTTGAACTTGTACTGTAAACGAGGTTCTTGTAAACAGAGCCGTTCCAAACTTTGGGGTGGCTGTGTCTTTTTGATTTTAATTTCCCTAAGCTATAGGACCATAAGTGGAAGTGCCCTAGGCTCTGTTGCTTTGTTTTTTAGATGTTTCAGGAAACACCATACACTTCTCCCGAGTGTCTGTTGGCAATTTACATCCCGCCCATCAGCATAACAAGGCTCCCAGTTCTAAATGGCCTGTTGCCTTTCTGGATTTTACACTTTTTTCAGATGGCCCTTTTGACCGGGGGGAAGTGAGACTTCATTGTAGTGCAGATTTCCTTTGCAAGCTTGCTTGGTTGGCCAAAAAGGGCGTATGCGTTTTTTCCTGAATATATTCAGGAAAAAACGCATACGCCCTTTTTGGCCAAGTGCATCATTGTGGACGTTCTGCCTCTTTTCCTATGCTTTCAATGCAATTCCAGTCTACCTCCTGAAATCGGTTTCCTGTAATTCTGCCCCGCTTTCAAGTCCTCTTGGCAGCCTTACTTCAGTCTATTTTTGGACGATAGCTGTCATTTATAACTCTGCAGGTTTGTGAATTACAGTGCCCCTGAGCTCCTTTCTTCAACTCGCTTTCTTGTGACCTGGCCGCAACACCGCAGGATGGCTTCAGGCCCTAATCTGGTTCCGGCCCGGCATGGTGAGCCTTTGGTTAATTCCTCTTCCTGGTGGGAAATGAGAGTTAAATTTGCCCGTCCAGACACCTCCAGCTAGCCTCTCATTGGTTCTCGCTATTCCTGTTCATCTTCCGCAGAAATTGCAAACTGGGCCAAACAGGAGGTTAAAGGGACTGACTCTCCAAGTCGGGAGAGTGTTAGTAAAGCATCTGGAATGTTGCACCCGAGTACCAGGGGAGGAAAACTGAGACATATTTGAACACGTCTCCCGTTCACATAGTTGATCATACTCTGGGTTCCACATGCATGTTTTAGCTGAAGGAAGAATACCTTAAACCTGGAGAGTTGAGACCCGTGTAATGGGTACCATGCAATATGACTTCAAAGGGTCTTCATTTGCTCACCGAACCTCTCCAATCCTATCACTGCTGCGTTTATGCCCCTGTACACACGCTTGATTCTCTTTCGGAGACATAGCAATCCATAGGTTTTAAGATACTTACTAGTCAGGTACATTCTTAGGCGTTTAATATGGGGTTTTGAGTCCATTTCGTTGAGCAAGGAGTAGCTCTTGTCTATTCCATATTTGGCTTAAGGAACTTTATCTGTGCTCATTTCAATCTCTGGTTTTATGCAGCACCCCAACTCACCTTTCCCCTTAAGCAAGCATAAGTTGGTTTTCTAAATTTGAGACCCTGTTCTGTTTTGGAATGCAGTTCCTGTGTAGCCAAGTTTACATTCAGTGTATTACTGATATCTTATGATGTTTCTTTTTCTGTGTGACTTATTTCAGTTAGAATCATCATACCTGAATCCACTCATTATGCTGCTACGTGCCTGATGACATAGATTTCATTGCTGAGTGATACTGCATTGTACGTAAGTACCACAAGTTCTTTATCCATT
The DNA here is from genome assembly GCF_951394435.1 of Stenella coeruleoalba. NCBI lineage: Eukaryota > Metazoa > Chordata > Mammalia > Artiodactyla > Delphinidae > Stenella > Stenella coeruleoalba. Next base: position 707,180 of record NW_027645889.1, on the reverse strand, counting down.
TTTCACTTTCTGTGATATTGAACTTGTACGGTAAACGGGGTTCGTGTAAACGGAGGCGTCCCAAACTTTGGGGTGGCTGTGTCTTTTTGATTTTAATTTCCCTAAGCTATAGGACCATAAGTGGAAGTGCCCTAGGCTCTGTTGCTTTGTTTTTTAGATGTTTCAGGAAACACCATACACTTCTCCCGAGTGGTTGTTGGCAATTTACATCCCGCCCATCAGCATAACAAGGCTCCCAGTTCTCCATGGCCTGTCCTGCCTTTCTGGATTTTACACTTTTTTCAGATGGCCCTTTTGACCTGGGGGAAGTGAGACTTCATTGTAGTGCAGATTTCCTTTGCAAGCTTGCTTGGTTGGCCAAAAAGGGCGTATGCGTTTTTTCCTGAATATATTCAGGAAAAAACGCATACGCCCTTTTTGGCCAAGTGCATCATTGTGGACGTTCTGCCTCTTTTCCTATGCTTTCAATGCAATTCCAGTCTACCTCCTGAAATCGGTTTCCTGCAATTCTGCCCCGCTTTCAAGTCCTCTTGGCAGCCTTACTTCAGTCTATTTTTGGACGATAGCTGTCATTTATAACTCTGCAGGTTTGTGAATTACAGTGCCCCTGAGCTCCTTTCTTCAACTCGCTTTCTTGTGAGCTGGCCGCAACACCGCAGGATGGCTTCAGGCCCTTATCTGGTTCCGGCACGGCACGCTGAGCCTTTGGTTATTTCCTCTTCCTGGTGGGAAATGAGAGTTAAATTTGCCCGTCCAGACACCTCCAGCTAGCCTCTCATTGGTTCTCGGTATTCCTGTTCATCTTCCGCAGAAATTGCAAACTGGGCCAAACAGGAGGTTAAAGGCGCTGACTCTCCAAGTCGGGAGAGTGTTAGTAAAGCGTCTGGAATGTTGCGCCCGAGTACCAGGGGAGGAAAACTGAGACATATTTGAACACGTCTCCCGTTCACATGGTTGATCATACTTGGGTTCCACATGCATGTTTTAGCTGAAGGAAGAATACCTTAAACCTGGAGAGTTGAGACCCGTGTAATGGGTACCATGCAATATGACTTCAAAGGGTCTTCATTTGCTCACCGAACCTCTCCAATCCTATCACTGCTGCGTTTATGCCCCTGTACACATGCTTGATTCTCTTTTGGAGACATAGCAATCCATAGGTTTTACAATACTTACTAGTCAGGTACATTCTTAGGCATTTAATATGCGGTGTTGAGTCCATTTCGTTGAGCAAGGAGTAGCTCTTGTCTATTCCATATTTGACTTAAGGAACTTTATCTGTGCTCATTTCAATCTCTGGTCTTATGCAGCACCCCAACTCACCTTTACCCTTAAGCAAGCATAAGTTGGTTTTCTAAATTTGAGACCCTGTTCTGTTCTGTAATTCAGTTCCTGTGTAGCCAAGTTTACATTCCGTGTATTACTGATATCTTATGATGTTTCTTTTTCTGTGTGACTTATTTCAGTTAGAATCATCATACCTGAATCCACTCATTGTGATGCTAAGGGCCTGATGACATAGATTTCATTGCTGAGTGATATTGCTTTGTAAGTAAATACCACAACTTCTTTATCCATTTTTCACTTTCTGCGATGTTGAACTTGTACTGTAAACAAGGTTCTCGTAAACAGAGGCGTCCCAAATTTGGGGTGGCTGTGTCTTTTTGATTTTAATTTCCCTAAGATATAGGACCATAAGCGGCAGTGCCCTAGGCTCTGTTGCTTTGTTTTTTAGATGTTTCAGGAAACACCATACACTTCTCCCGAGTGTCTGTTGGCAATTTACATCCCGCCCATCAGCATAACAAGGCTCCCAGTTCTCCATGGCCTGTCCTGCCTTTCCAGATTTTACACTTTTTTCAGATGGCCCTTTTGACCGGGGGGAAGTGAGACTTCATTGTAGTGCAGATTTCCTTTGCAAGCTTGCTTGGTTGGCCAAAAAGGGCGTACGCGTTTTTTCCTGAATATATTCAGGAATAATTTGCCCGTCCAGACACCTCCAGCTAGCCTCTCATTGGTTCTCGCTATTCCTGTTCATCTTCCGCAGAAATTGCAAACTGGGCCAAACAGGAGGTTAAAGGCGCTGACTCTCCAAGTGGGGAGAGTGTTAGTAAAGCGTCTGGAATGTTGCACCCGAGTACCAGGGGAGGAAAACTGAGACATATTTGAACACGTCTCCCGTTCACATGGTTGATCATACTTGGGTTCCACATGCATGTTTTAGCTGAAGGAAGAATACCTTAAACCTGGAGAGTTGAGACCCGTGGAATGGGTACCATGCAATATGACTTCAAAGGGTCTTCATTTGCTCACCGAACCTCTCCAATCCTATCACTGCTGCGTTTATGCCCCTGTACACATGCTTGATTCTCTTTTGGAGACATAGCAATCCATAGGTTTTAAGATACTTACTAGTCAGGTACATTCTTAGGCGTTTAATATGCGGTGTTGAGTCCATTTCGTTGAGCACGGAGTAGCTCTTGTCTATTCCATATTTGGCTTAAGGAACTTTATCTGTGCTCATTTCAATCTCTGGTTTTATGCAGCACCCCAACTCACCTTTACCCTTAAGCAAGAATAAGTTGGTTTTCTAAATTTGAGACCCTGTTCTGTTCTGTAATTCAGTTCCTGTGTAGCCAAGTTTCCATTCCGTGTATTACTGATATCTTATGATGTTTCTTTTTCTGTGTGACTTATTTCAGTTTGAATCTTCATACCTGAATCCACTCATTGTGCTGCTAAGGGCCTGATGACACAGATTTCATTGCTGAGTGATATTGCTTTATAAGTAAATACCACAACTTCTTTATCCATTTTTCACTTTCTGCGATGTTGAACTTGTACTGTAAACGAGGTTCTTGTAAACAGAGCCGTTCCAAACTTTGGGGTGGCTGTGTCTTTTTGATTTTAATTTCCCTAAGCTATAGGACCATAAGTGGAAGTGCCCTAGGTTCTGTTGCTTTGTTTTTTAGATGTTTCAGGAAACACCATACACTTCTCCCGAGTGGTTGTTGGCAATTTACATCCCGCCCATCAGCATAACAAGGCTCCCAGTTCTCCATGGCCTGTCCTGCCTTTCTGGATTTTACACTTTTTTCAGATGGCCCTTTTGACCGGGGGGAAGTGAGACTTCATTGTAGTGCAGATTTCCTTTGCAAGCTTGCTTGGTTGGCCAAAAAGGGCGTATGCGTTTTTTCCTGAATATATTCAGGAAAAAACGCATACGCCCTTTTTGGCCAAGTGCATCATTGTGGACGTTCTGCCTCTTTTCCTATGCTTTCAATGCAATTCCAGTCTACCTCCTGAAATCGGTTTCCTGCAATTCTGCCCCGCTTTCAAGTCCTCTTGGCAGCCTTACTTCAGTCTATTTTTGGACGATAGCTGTCATTTATAACTCTGCAGGTTTGTGAATTACAGTGCCCCTGAGCTCCTTTCTTCAACTCGGTTTCTTTTGAGCTGGCCGCAACACCGCAGGATGGCTGCAGGCCCTAATCTGGCTCTGGTACGGTACGCTGAGCCTTTGGTTAATTCCTCTTCCTGGTAGGAAATGAGAGTTAAATTTGCCCGTCCAGACACCTCCAGCTAGTCTCCATTGGTTCTCGCTATTCCTGTTCATCTTCCGCAGAAATTGCAAACTGGGCCAAACAGGAGGTTAAAGGGACTGACTCTCCAAGTCGGGAGAGTGTTAGTAAAGCGTCTGGAACGTTGCACCCGAGTACCAGGTTACGAAAACTGAGACATATTTGAACACGTCTCCCGATCACATGGTTGATCATACTCTAGGTTCCACATGCATGTTTTAGCTGAAGGAAGAATACCTTAAACCTGGAGAGTTAAGACCCGTGGAATGGGTACCATGAAATATGACTTCAAAGGGTCTTCATTTGCTCACCGAACCTCTCCAATCCTATCACTGCTGCGTTTATGCCCCTGTACACATGCTTGATTCTCTTTTGGAGACATAGCAATCCATAGGTTTTAAGATACTTACAAGTCAGGTACATTCTTAGGCGTTTAATATGCGGTGTTGAGTCCATTTCGTTGAGCAAGGAGTAGCTCTTGTCTATTCCATATTTGGCTTAAGGAACTTTATCTGTGCTCATTTCAATCTCTGGTTTTATGCAGCACCCCAACTCACCTTTACCCTTAAGCAAGCATAAGTTGGTTTTCTAAATTTGAGACCCTGTTCTGTTCTGTAATTCAGTTCCTGTGTAGCCAAGTTTACATTCCGTGTATTACTGATATCTTATGATGTTTCTTTTTCTGTGTGACTTATTTCAGTTAGAATCATCATACCTGAATCCACTCATTGTGATGCTAAGGGCCTGATGACATAGATTTCATTGCTGAGTGATATTGCTTTGTAAGTAAATACCACAACTTCTTTATCCATTTTTCACTTTCTGCGATGTTGAACTTGTACTGTAAACAAGGTTCTTGTAAACAGAGGCGTCCCAAACTTTGGGGTGGCTGTGTCTTTTTGATTTTAATTTCCCTAAGCTATAGGACCATAAGTGGCAGTGCCCTAGGCTCTGTTGCTTTGTTTTTTAGATGTTTCAGGAAACACCATACACTTCTCCCGAGTGTCTTTTGGCAATTTACATCCCGCCCATCAGCATAACAAGGCTCCCAGTTCTCCATGGCCTGTCCTGCCTTTCTGGATTTTACACTTTTTTCAGATGGCCCTTTTGACTGGGGGGAAGTGAGACTTCATTGTAGTGCAGATTTCCTTTGCAAGCTTGCTTGGTTGGCCAAAAAGGGCGTATGCGTTTTTTCCTGAATATATTCAGGAAAAAACGCATACGCCCTTTTTGGCCAAGTGCATCATTGTGGACGTTCTGCCTCTTTTCCTATGCTTTCAATGCAATTCCAGTCTACCTCCTGAAATCGGTTTCCTGCAATTCTGCCCCGCTTTCAAGTCCTCTTGGCAGCCTTACTTCAGTCTATTTTTGGACGATAGCTGTCATTTATAACTCTGCAGGTTTGTGAATTACAGTGCCTCTGAGCTCCTTTCTTCAACTCGCTTTCTTTTGAGCTGGCCGCAACACCGCAGGATGGCTTCAGGCCCTAATCTGATTCTGGCATGGCACGCTGAGCCTTTGGTTAATTCCTCTTCCTGGTAGGAAATGAGAGTTAAATTTGCCCGTCCAGACACCTCCAGCTAGTCTCCATTGGTTCTCGCTATTCCTGTTCATCTTCCGCAGAAATTGCAAACTGGGCCAAACAGGAGGTTAAAGGGACTGACTCTCCAAGTCGGGAGAGTGTTAGTAAAGCGTCTGGAATGTTGCACGTGAGTACCAGGGTACGAAAACTGAGACATATTTGAACACGTCTCCCGATCACAGGGTTGATCATACTCTAGGTTCCACATGCATGTTTTAGCTGAAGGAAGAATACCTTAAACCTGGGTAGTTGAAACCCGTGGAATGGGTACCATGCAATATGACTTCAAAGGGTCTTCATTTGCTCACTGAACCTCTCCAATCCTATCACTGCTGCGTTTATGCCCCTGTACACATGCTTGATTCTCTTTTGGAGACATAGCAATCCATAGGTTTTAAGATACTTTCACGTCAGGTACATTCTTAGGCGTTTAATATGCAGTGTTGAGTCCATTTCGTTGAGCAAGGAGTAGCTCTTGTCTATTCCATATTTGGCTTAAGGAACTTTATCTGTGCTCATTTCAATCTCTGGTTTTATGCAGCACCCCAACTCACCTTTACCCTTAAGCAAGCATAAGTTGTTTTTCTAAATTTGAGTCCCTGTTCTGTTCTGTAATTCAGTTCCTGTGTAGCCAAGTTTACATTCCGTGTATTACTGATATCTTATGATGTTTCTTTTTCTGTGTGACTTACTTCAGTTAGAATCATCATACCTGAATCCACTCATTGTGCTGCTAAGGGCCTGATGACACAGATTTCATTGCTGAGTGATATTGCTTTGTAAGTAAATACCACAACTTCTTTATCCATTTTTCACTTTCTGTGATGTTGAACTTGTACTGTAAACGAGGTTCTTGTAAACAGAGCCGTTCCAAACTTTGGGGTGGCTGTGTCTTTTTGATTTTAATTTTCCTAAGCTATAGGACCATAAGTGGAAGTGCCCTAGGTTCTGTTGCTTTGTTTTTTAGATGTTTCAGGAAACACCATACACTTCTCCCGAGTGTCTGTTGGCAATTTACATCCCGCCCATCAGCATAACAAGGCTCCCAGTTCTCCATGGCCTGTCCTGCCTTTCTGGATTTTACACTTTTTTCAGATGCCCCTTTTGACCGGGGGGAAGTGAGACTTCATTGTAGTGCAGATTTCCTTTGCAAGCTTGCTTGGTTGGCCAAAAAGGGCGTATGCGTTTTTTCCTGAATATATTCAGGAAAAAACGCATACGCACTTTTTGGCCAAGTGCATCATTGTGGACGTTCTGCCTCTTTTCCTATGCTTTCAATGCAATTCCAGTCTACCTCCTGAAATCGGTTTCCTGCAATTCTGCCCCGCTTTCAAGTCCTCTTGGCAGCCTTACTTCAGTCTATTTTTGGACAATAGCTGTCATTTATAACTCTGCAGGTTTGTGAATTACAGTGCCCCTGAGCTCCTTTCTTCAACTCGCTTTCATTTGAGCTGGCCGCAACACCGCAGGATGGCTTCAGGCCCTAATCTGGTTCCGGTATGGCACGCTGAGCCTTTGGTTATTTCCTCTTCCAGGTGGGAAATGAGAGTTAAATTTGCCCTTCCAGACACCTCCAGCTAGCCTCTCATTGGTTCTCGCTATTCCTGTTCATCTTCCGCAGAAATTGCAAACTGGGCCAAACAGGAGGTTAAAGGCGCTGACTCTCCAAGTGGGGAGAGTGTTAGTAAAGCGTCTGGAATGTTGCACCCGAGTACCAGGGGAGGAAAACTGAGACATATTTGAACACGTCTCCCGTTCACATGGTTGATCATACTTGGGTTCCACATGCATGTTTTAGCTGAAGGAAGAATACCTTAAACCTGGAGAGTTGAGACCCGTGGAATGGGTACCATGCAATATGACTTCAAAGGGTCTTCATTTGCTCACCGAACCTCTCCAATCCTATCACTGCTGCGTTTATGCCCCTGTACACATGCTTGATTCTCTTTTGGAGACATAGCAATCCATAGGTTTTAAGATACTTACTAGTCAGGTACATTCTTAGGCGTTTAATATGCGGTGTTGAGTCCATTTCGTTGAGCAAGGAGTAGCTCTTGTCTATTCCATATTTGGCTTAAGGAACTTTATCTGTGCTCATTTCAATCTCTGGTTTTATGCAGCACCCCAACTCACCTTTACCCTTAAGCAAGCATAAGTTGTTTTTCTAAATTTGAGACCCTGTTCTGTTCTGTAATTCAGTTCCTGTGTAGCCAAGTTTCCATTCCGTGTATTACTGATATCTTATGATGTTTCTTTTTCTGTGTGACTTATTTCAGTTTGAATCTTCATACCTGAATCCACTCATTGTGCTGCTAAGGGCCTGATGACACAGATTTCATTGCTGAGTGATATTGCTTTATAAGTAAATACCACAACTTCTTTATCCATTTTTCACTTTCTGCGATGTTGAACTTGTACTGTAAACGAGGTTCTTGTAAACAGAGCCGTTCCAAACTTTGGGGTGGCTGTGTCTTTTTGATTTTAATTTCCCTAAGCTATAGGACCATAAGTGGAAGTGCCCTAGGTTCTGTTGCTTTGTTTTTTAGATGTTTCAGGAAACACCATACACTTCTCCCGAGTGGTTGTTGGCAATTTACATCCCGCCCATCAGCATAACAAGGCTCCCAGTTCTCCATGGCCTGTCCTGCCTTTCTGGATTTTACACTTTTTTCAGATGGCCCTTTTGACCGGGGGGAAGTGAGACTTCATTGTAGTGCAGATTTCCTTTGCAAGCTTGCTTGGTTGGCCAAAAAGGGCGTATGCGTTTTTTCCTGAATATATTCAGGAAAAAACGCATACGCCCTTTTTGGCCAAGTGCATCATTGTGGACGTTCTGCCTCTTTTCCTATGCTTTCAATGCAATTCCAGTCTACCTCCTGAAATCGGTTTCCTGCAATTCTGCCCCGCTTTCAAGTCCTCTTGGCAGCCTTACTTCAGTCTATTTTTGGACGATAGCTGTCATTTATAACTCTGCAGGTTTGTGAATTACAGTGCCCCTGAGCTCCTTTCTTCAACTCGGTTTCTTTTGAGCTGGCCGCAACACCGCAGGATGGCTGCAGGCCCTAATCTGGCTCCGGTACGGTACGCTGAGCCTTTGGTTAATTCCTCTTCCTGGTAGGAAATGAGAGTTAAATTTGCCCGTCCAGACACCTCCAGCTAGTCTCCATTGGTTCTCGCTATTCCTGTTCATCTTCCGCAGAAATTGCAAACTGGGCCAAACAGGAGGTTAAAGGGACTGACTCTCCAAGTCGGGAGAGTGTTAGTAAAGCATCTGGAACGTTGCACCCGAGTACCAGGTTACGAAAACTGAGACATATTTGAACACGTCTCCCGATCACATGGTTGATCATACTCTAGGTTCCACATGCATGTTTTAGCTGAAGGAAGAATACCTTAAACCTGGAGAGTTAAGACCCGTGGAATGGGTACCATGAAATATGACTTCAAAGGGTCTTCATTTGCTCACCGAACCTCTCCAATCCTATCACTGCTGCGTTTATGCCCCTGTACACATGCTTGATTCTCTTTTGGAGACATAGCAATCCATAGGTTTTAAGATACTTACAAGTCAGGTACATTCTTAGGCGTTTAATATGCGGTGTTGAGTCCATTTCGTTGAGCAAGGAGTAGCTCTTGTCTATTCCATATTTGGCTTAAGGAACTTTATCTGTGCTCATTTCAATCTCTGGTTTTATGCAGCACCCCAACTCACCTTTACCCTTAAGCAAGCATAAGTTGGTTTTCTAAATTTGAGACCCTGTTCTGTTCTGTAATTCAGTTCCTGTGTAGCCAAGTTTCCATTCCGTGTATTACTGATATCTTATGATGTTTCTTTTTCTGTGTGACTTATTTCAGTTAGAATCATCATACCTGAATCCACTCATTGTGATGCTAAGGGCCTGATGACATAGATTTCATTGCTGAGTGATATTGCTTTGTAAGTAAATACCACAACTTCTTTATCCATTTTTCACTTTCTGCGATGTTGAACTTGTACTGTAAACGAGGTTCTTGTAAACAGAGGCGTCCCAAACTTTGGGGTGGCTGTGTCTTTTTGATTTTAATTTCCCTAAGCTATAGGACCATAAGTGGCAGTGCCCTAGGCTCTGTTGCTTTGTTTTTTAGATGTTTCAGGAAACACCATACACTTCTCCCGAGTGTCTTTTTGCAATTTACATCCCGCCCATCAGCATAACAAGGCTCCCAGTTCTCCATGGCCTGTCCTGCCTTTCTGGATTTTACACTTTTTTCAGATGGCCCTTTTGACTGGGGGGAAGTGAGACTTCATTGTAGTGTAGATTTCCTTTGCAAGCTTGCTTGGTTGGCCAAAAAGGGCGTATGCGTTTTTTCCTGAATATATTCAGGAAAAAACGCATACGCCCTTTTTGGCCAAGTGCATCATTGTGGACGTTCTGCCTCTTTTCCTATGCTTTCAATGCAATTCCAGTCTACCTCCTGAAATCGGTTTCCTGCAATTCTGCCCCGCTTTCAAGTCCTCTTGGCAGCCTTACTTCAGTCTATTTTTGGACGATAGCTGTCATTTATAACTCTGCAGGTTTGTGAATTACAGTGCCCCTGAGCTCCTTTCTTCAACTCGCTTTCTTTTGAGCTGGCCGCAACACCGCAGGATGGCTTCAGGCCCTAATCTGATTCTGGCATGGCACGCTGAGCCTTTGGTTAATTCCTCTTCCTGGTAGGAAATGAGAGTTAAATTTGCCCGTCCAGACACCTCCAGCTAGTCTCCATTGGTTCTCGCTATTCCTGTTCATCTTCCGCAGAAATTGCAAACTGGGCCAAACAGGAGGTTAAAGGGACTGACTCTCCAAGTCGGGAGAGTGTTAGTAAAGCGTCTGGAATGTTGCACGTGAGTACCAGGGTACGAAAACTGAGACATATTTGAACACGTCTCCCGATCACAGGGTTGATCATACTCTAGGTTCCACATGCATGTTTTAGCTGAAGGAAGAATACCTTAAACCTGGGTAGTTGAAACCCGTGGAATGGGTACCATGCAATATGACTTCAAAGGGTCTTCATTTGCTCACTGAACCTCTCCAATCCTATCACTGCTGCGTTTATGCCCCTGTACACATGCTTGATTCTCTTTTGGAGACATAGCAATCCATAGGTTTTAAGATACTTTCACGTCAGGTACATTCTTAGGCGTTTAATATGCAGTGTTGAGTCCATTTCGTTGAGCAAGGAGTAGCTCTTGTCTATTCCATATTTGGCTTAAGGAACTTTATCTGTGCTCATTTCAATCTCTGGTTTTATGCAGCACCCCAACTCACCTTTACCCTTAAGCAAGCATAAGTTGTTTTTCTAAATTTGAGTCCCTGTTCTGTTCTGTAATTCAGTTCCTGTGTAGCCAAGTTTACATTCCGTGTATTACTGATATCTTATGATGTTTCTTTTTCTGTGTGACTTACTTCAGTTAGAATCATCATACCTGAATCCACTCATTGTGCTGCTAAGGGCCTGATGACACAGATTTCATTGCTGAGTGATATTGCTTTGTAAGTAAATACCACAACTTCTTTATCCATTTTTCACTTTCTGTGATGTTGAACTTGTACTGTAAACGAGGTTCTTGTAAACAGAGCCGTTCCAAACTTTGGGGTGGCTGTGTCTTTTTGATTTTAATTTTCCTAAGCTATAGGACCATAAGTGGAAGTGCCCTAGGTTCTGTTGCTTTGTTTTTTAGATGTTTCAGGAAACACCATACACTTCTCCCGAGTGTCTGTTGGCAATTTACATCCCGCCCATCAGCATAACAAGGCTCCCAGTTCTCCATGGCCTGTCCTGCCTTTCTGGATTTTACACTTTTTTCAGATGCCCCTTTTGACCGGGGGGAAGTGAGACTTCATTGTAGTGCAGATTTCCTTTGCAAGCTTGCTTGGTTGGCCAAAAAGGGCGTATGCGTTTTTTCCTGAATATATTCAGGAAAAAACGCATACGCCCTTTTTGGCCAAGTGCATCATTGTGGACGTTCTGCCTCTTTTCCTATGCTTTCAATGCAATTCCAGTCTACCTCCTGAAATCGGTTTCCTGCAATTCTGCCCCGCTTTCAAGTCCTCTTGGCAGCCTTACTTCAGTCTATTTTTGGACAATAGCTGTCATTTATAACTCTGCAGGTTTGTGAATTACAGTGCCCCTGAGCTCCTTTCTTCAACTCGCTTTCTTTTGAGCTGGCCGCAACACCGCAGGATGGCTTCAGGCCCTAATCTGGTTCCGGTATGGCACGCTGAGCCTTTGGTTATTTCCTCTTCCAGGTGGGAAATGAGAGTTAAATTTGCCCTTCCAGACACCTCCAGCTAGCCTCTCATTGGTTCTCGCTATTCCTGTTCATCTTCCGCAGAAATTGCAAACTGGGCCAAACAGGAGGTTAAAGGCGCTGACTCTCCAAGTGGGGAGAGTGTTAGTAAAGCGTCTGGAATGTTGCACCCGAGTACCAGGGGAGGAAAACTGAGACATATTTGAACACGTCTCCCGTTCACATGGTTGATCATACACTGGGTTCCACATGCATGTTTTAGCTGAAGGAAGAATACCTTAAACCTGGAGAGTTGAGACCCGTGGAATGGGTACCATGCAATATGACTTCAAAGGGTCTTCATTTGCTCACCGAACCTCTCCAATCCTATCACTGCTGCCTTTATGCCCCTGTACACACGCTTGATTCTCTTTTGGAGACATAGCAATCCATAGGTTTTAAGATATTTACTAGTCAGGTACATTCTTAGGCGTTTAATATGGGGTGTTGAGTCCATTTCGTTGAGCAAGGAGTAGCTCTTGTCTATTCCATATTTGGCTTAAGGAACTTTATCTGTGCTCATTTCAATCTCTGGTTTTATGCAGCAACCCAACTCACCTTTCCCCTGAAGCAAGCATAAGTTGGTTTTCTAAATTTGAGACCCTGTTCTGTTTTGGAATGCAGTTCCTGTGTAGCCAAGTTTACATTCCGTGTATTAGTGATATCTTATGATGTTTCTTTTTCTGTGTGACTTATTTCAGTTAGAATCATCGTACCTGAATCCACTCATTATGCTGCTACGGGGCTGATGACATAGATTTCATTGCTGACTGATACTGCATTGTACGTAAGTACCACAAGTTCTTTATCCATTTTTCACTTTCTGTGATATTGAACTTGTACGGTAAACGAGGTTCTTGTAAACGGAGGCGTCCCAAACTTTGGGGTGGCTGTGTCTTTTTTATTTTAATTTCCCTAAGCTATAGGACCATAAGTGGAAGTGTCCTAGGCTCTGTTGCTTTGTTTTTTAGATGTTTCAGGAAACACCATACACTTCTCCCGAGTGGTTGTTGGCAATTTACATCCCGCCCATCAGCATAACAAGGCTCCCAGTTCTCCATGGCCTGTCCTGCCTTTCTGGATTTTACACTTTTTTCAGATGGCCCTTTTGACCGGGGGGAAGTGAGACTTCATTGTAGTGCAGATTTCCTTTGCAAGCTTGCTTGGTTGGCCAAAAAGGGCGTATGCGTTTTTTCCTGAATATATTCAGGAAAAATATATATTCCTGAATATATTCAGGAAAAAACGCATACGCCCTTTTTGGCCAAGTGCATCATTGTGGACGTTCTGCCTCTTTTCCTATGCTTTCAATGCAATTCCAGTCTACCTCCTGAAATCGGTTTCCTGCAATTCTGCCCCGCTTTCAAGTCCTCTTGGCAGCCTTACTTCAGTCTATTTTTGGACGATAGCTGTCATTTATAACTCTGCAGGTTTGTGAATTACAGTGCCCCTGAGCTCCTTTCTTCAACTCGGTTTCTTTTCAGCTGGCCGCAACACCGCAGGATGGCTTCAGGCCCTAATCTGGCTCCGGTACGGTACGCTGAGCCTTTGGTTAATTCCTCTTCCTGGTAGGAAATGAGAGTTAAATTTGCCCGTCCAGACACCTCCAGCTAGTCTCCATTGGTTCTCGCTATTCCTGTTCATCTTCCGCAGAAATTGCAAACTGGGCCAAACAGGAGGTTAAAGGGACTGACTCTCCAAGTCGGGAGAGTGTTAGTAAAGCGTCTGGAATGTTGCACCCGAGTACCAGGGTACGAAAACTGAGACATATTTGAACACGTCTCCCGATCACATGGTTGATCATACTCTAGGTTCCACATGCATGTTTTAGCTGAAGGAAGAATACCTTAAACCTGGGTAGTTGAAACCCGTGGAATGGGTACCATGAAATATGACTTCAAAGGGTCTTCATTTGCTCACCAAACCTCTCCAATCCTATCACTGCTGCGTTTATGCCCCTGTACACATGCTTGATTCTCTTTTGGAGACATAGCAATCCATAGGTTTTAAGATACTTACAAGTCAGGTACATTCTTAGGCGTTTAATATGCGGTGTTGAGTCCATTTCGTTGAGCAAGGAGTAGCTCTTGTCTATTCCATATTTGGCTTAAGGAACTTTATCTGTGCTCATTTCAATCTCTGGTTTTATGCAGCACCCCAACTCACCTTTACCCTTAAGCAAGCATAAGTTGGTTTTCTAAATTTGAGACCCTGTTCTGTTCTGTAATTCAGTTCCTGTGTAGCCAAGTTTACATTCCATGTATTACTGATATCTTATGATGTTTCTTTTTCTGTGTGACTTATTTCAGTTAGAATCATCATACCTGAATCCACTCATTGTGATGCTAAGGGCCTGATGACATAGATTTCATTGCTGAGTGATATTGCTTTGTAAGTAAATACCACAACTTCTTTATCCATTTTTCACTTTCTGCGATGTTGAACTTGTACTGTAAACGAGGTTCTTGTAAACAGAGGCGTCCCAAACTTTGGGGTGGCTGTGTCTTTTTGATTTTAATTTCCCTAAGCTATAGGACCATAAGTGGCAGTGCCCTAGGCTCTGTTGCTTTGTTTTTTAGATGTTTCAGGAAACACCATACACTTCTCCCGAGTGTCTGTTGGCAATTTACATCCCGCCCATCAGCATAACAAGGCTCCCAGTTCTCCATGGCCTGTCCTGCCTTTCTGGATTTTACACTTTTTTCAGATGGCCCTTTTGACCGGGGGGAAGTGAGACTTCATTGTAGTGCAGATTTCATTTGCAAGCTTGCTTGGTTGGCCAAAAAGGGCGTATGCGTTTTTTCCTGAATATATTCAGGAAAAAACGCATACGCCCTTTTTGGCCAAGTGCATCATTGTGGACGTTCTGCCTCTTTTCCTATGCTTTCAATGCAATTCCAGTCTACCTCCTTAAATCGGTTTCCTGCAATTCTGCCCCGCTTTCAAGTCCTCTTGGCAGCCTTACTTCAGTCTATTTTTGGACGATAGCTGTCATTTATAACTCTGCAGGTTTGTGAATTACAGTGCCCCCGAGCTACTTTCTTCAACTCGCTTTCTTTTGAGCTGGCCGCAACACCGCAGGATGGCTTCAGGCCCTAATCTGGTTCCGGCCCGGCATGCTGAGCCTTTGGTTAATTCCTCTTCCTGGTGGGAAATGAGAGTTAAATTTGCCCGTCCAGACACCTCCAGCTAGTCTCTCATTGGTTCTCGCTATTCCTGTTCATCTTCCGCAGAAATTGCAAACTGGGCCAAACAGGAGGTTAAAGGGACTGACTCTCCAAGTCGGGAGAGTGTTAGTAAAGCGTCTGGAATGTTGCACCCGAGTACCAGGGGAGGAAAACTGAGACATATTTGAACACGTCTCCCGTTCACATGGTTGATCATACTCTGGGTTCCACATGCATGTTTTAGCTGAAGGAAGAATACCTTAAACCTGGAGAGTTGAGACACGTGGAATGCGTACCATGCAATATGACTTCAAAGGGTCTTCATTTGCTCACCGAACCTCTCCAATCCTATCACTGCTGCGTTTATGCCCCTGTACACAGGCTTGATTCTCTTTTGGAGACATAGCAATCCATAGGTTTTAAGATACTTACTAGTCAGGTACATTCTTAGGCGTTTAATATGGGGTGTTGAGTCCATTTCGTTGAGCAAGGAGTAGCTCTTGTCTATTCCATATTTGGCTTAAGGAACTTTATCTGTGCTCATTTCAATCTCTGGTTTTATGCAGCAACCCAACTCACCTTTCCCCTGAAGCAAGCATAAGTTGGTTTTCTAAATTTGAGACCCTGTTCTGTTTTGGAATGCAGTTCCTGTGTAGCCAAGTTTACATTCCGTGTATTAGTGATATCTTATGATGTTTCTTTTTCTGTGTGACTTATTTCAGTTAGAATCATCGTACCTGAATCCACTCATTATGCTGCTATGGGCCTGATGACATAGATTTCATTGCTGACTGATACTGCATTGTACGTAAGTACCACAAGTTCTTTATCCATTTTTCACTTTCTGTGATATTGAACTTGTACGGTAAACGAGGTTCTTGTAAACGGAGGCGTCCCAAACTTTGGGGTGGCTGTGTCTTTTTGATTTTAATTTCCCTAAGCTATAGGACCATAAGTGGAAGTGCCCTAGGCTCTGTTGCTTTGTTTTTTAGATGTTTCAGGAAACACCATACACTTCTCCTGAGTGGTTGTTGGCAATTTACATCCCGCCCATCAGCATAACAAGGCTCCCAGTTCTCCATGGCCTGTCCTGCCTTTCTGGATTTTACACTTTTTTCAGATGGCCCTTTTAACCGGGGGGAAGTGAGACTTCATTGTAGTGCAGATTTCCTTTGCAAGCTTGCTTGGTTGGCCAAAAAGGGCGTATGCGTTTTTTCCTGAATATATTCAGGAAAAAACGCATACGCCCTTTTGGCCAAGTGCATCATTGTGGACGTTCTGCCTCTTTTCCTATGCTTTCAATGCAATTCCAGTCTACCTCCTGAAATCGGTTTCCTGCAATTCTGCCCCGCTTTCAAGTCCTCTTGGCAGCCTTACTTCAGTCTATTTTTGGACAATAGCTGTCATTTATAACTCTGCAGGTTTGTGAATTACAGTGCCCCTGAGCTCCTTTCTTCAACTCGCTTTCTTGTGACCTGGCCGCAACACCGCAGGATGGCTTCAGGCCCTAATCTGGTTCCGGTACGGCACGCTGAGCCTTTGGTTATTTCCTCTTCCTGGTGGGAAATGAGAGTTAAATTTGCCCGTCCAGACACCTCCAGCTAGCCTCTCATTGGTTCTCGCTATTCCTGTTCATCTTCCGCAGAAATTGCAAACTGGGCCAAACAGGAGGTTAAAGGCGCTGACTCTCCAAGTGGGGAGAGTGTTAGTAAAGCGTCTGGAATGTTGCACCCGAGTACCAGGGGAGGAAAACTGAGACATATTTGAACACGTCTCCCGTTCACATGGTTGATCATACTTGGGTTCCACATGCATGTTTTAGCTGAAGGAAGAATACCTTAAACCTGGAGAGTTGAGACCCGTGTAATGGGTACCATGCAATATGACTTCAAAGGGTCTTCATTTGCTCACCGAACCTCTCCCATCCTATCACTGCTGCGTTTATGCCCCTGTACACATGCTTGATTCTCTTTCGGAGACATAGCAATCCATAGGTTTTAAGATACTTACTAGTCAGGTACATTCTTAGGCGTTTAATATGCGGTGTTGAGTCCATTTCGTTGAGCAAGGAGTAGCTCTTGTCTATTCCATATTTGGCTTAAGGAACTTTATCTGTGCTCATTTCAATCTCTGGTTTTATGCAGCAACCCAACTCACCTTTCCCCTTAAGCAAGCATAAGTTGGTTTTCTAAATTTGAGACCCTGTTCTGTTTTGGAATGCAGTTCCTGTGTAGCCAAGTTTACATTCCGTGTATTAGTGATATCTTATGATGTTTCTTTTTCTGTGTGACTTATTTCAGTTAGAATCATCGTACCTGAATCCACTCATTATGCTGCTACGGGCCTGATGACATAGATTTCATTGCTGACTGATACTGCATTGTACGTAAGTACCACAAGTTCTTTATCCATTTTTCACTTTCTGTGATATTGAACTTGTACGGTAAACGAGGTTCTTGTAAACGGAGGCGTCCCAAACTTTGGGGTGGCTGTGTCTTTTTGATTTTAATTTCCCTAAGCTATAGGACCATAAGTGGAAGTGCCCTAGGCTCTGTTGCTTTGTTTTTTAGATGTTTCAGGAAACACCATACACTTCTCCTGAGTGGTTGTTGGCAATTTACATCCCGCCCATCAGCATAACAAGGCTCCCAGTTCTCCATGGCCTGTCCTGCCTTTCTGGATTTTACACTTTTTTCAGATGGCCCTTTTAACCGGGGGGAAGTGAGACTTCATTGTAGTGCAGATTTCCTTTGCAAGCTTGCTTGGTTGGCCAAAAAGGGCGTATGCGTTTTTTCCTGAATATATTCAGGAAAAAACGCATACGCCCTTTTTGGCCAAGTGCATCATTGTGGACGTTCTGCCTCTTTTCCTATGCTTTCAATGCAATTCCAGTCTACCTCCTGAAATCGGTTTCCTGCAATTCTGCCCCGCTTTCAAGTCCTCTTGGCAGCCTTACTTCAGTCAATTTTTGGACGATAGCTGTCATTTATAACTCTGCAGGTTTGTGAATTACAGTGCCCCTGAGCTCCTTTCTTCAACTCGCTTTCTTTTGAGCTGGCCGCAACACCGCAGGATGGCTTCAGGCCCTAATCTGGTTCCGGTACGGCACGCTGAGCCTTTGGTTATTTCCTCTTCCTGGTGGGAAATGAGAGTTAAATTTGCCCGTCCAGACACCTCCAGCTAGCCTCTCATTGGTTCTCGCTATTCCTGTTCATCTTCTGCAGAAATTGCAAACTGGGCCAAACAGGAGGTTAAAGGCACTGACTCTCCAAGTGGGGAGAGTGTTAGTAAAGCGTCTGGAATGTTGCACCCGAGTACCAGGGGAGGAAAACTGAGACATATTTGAACACGTCTCCCGTTCACATGGTTGATCATACTTGGGTTCCACATGCATGTTTTAGCTGAAGGAAGAATACCTTAAACCTGGAGAGTTGAGACCCGTGGAATGGGTACCATGCAATATGACTTCAAAGGGTCTTCATTTGCTCACCGAACCTCTCCAATCCTATCACTGCTGCGTTTATGCCCCTGTACACATGCTTGATTCTCTTTCGGAGACATAGCAATCCATAGGTTTTACGATACTTACTAGTCAGGTACATTCTTAGGCGTTTAATATGCGGTGTTGAGTCCATTTCGTTGAGCAAGGAGTAGCTCTTGTCTATTCCATATTTGGCTTAAGGAACTTTATCTGTGCTCATTTCAATCTCTGGTTTTATGCAGCACCCCAACTCACCTTTACCCTTAAGCAAGCATAAGTTGTTTTTCTAAATTTGAGACCCTGTTCTGTTCTGTAATTCAGTTCCTGTGTAGCCAAGTTTCCATTCCGTGTATTACTGATATCTTATGATGTTTCTTTTTCTGTGTGACTTATTTCAGTTTGAATCTTCATACCTGAATCCACTCATTGTGCTGCTAAGGGCCTGATGACACAGATTTCATTGCTGAGTGATATTGCTTTATAAGTAAATACCACAACTTCTTTATCCATTTTTCACTTTCTGCGATGTTGAACTTGTACTGTAAACGAGGTTCTTGTAAACAGAGCCGTTCCAAACTTTGGGGTGGCTGTGTCTTTTTGATTTTAATTTCCCTAAGCTATAGGACCATAAGTGGAAGTGCCCTAGGTTCTGTTGCTTTGTTTTTTAGATGTTTCAGGAAACACCATACACTTCTCCCGAGTGGTTGTTGGCAATTTACATCCCGCCCATCAGCATAACAAGGCTCCCAGTTCTCCATGGCCTGTCCTGCCTTTCTGGATTTTACACTTTTTTCAGATGGCCCTTTTGACCGGGGGGAAGTGAGACTTCATTGTAGTGCAGATTTCCTTTGCAAGCTTGCTTGGTTGGCCAAAAAGGGCGTATGCGTTTTTTCCTGAATATATTCAGGAAAAAACGCATACGCCCTTTTTGGCCAAGTGCATCATTGTGGACGTTCTGCCTCTTTTCCTATGCTTTCAATGCAATTCCAGTCTACCTCCTGAAATCGGTTTCCTGCAATTCTGCCCCGCTTTCAAGTCCTCTTGGCAGCCTTACTTCAGTCTATTTTTGGACGATAGCTGTCATTTATAACTCTGCAGGTTTGTGAATTACAGTGCCCCTGAGCTCCTTTCTTCAACTCGGTTTCTTTTGAGCTGGCCGCAACACCGCAGGATGGCTGCAGGCCCTAATCTGGCTCCGGTACGGTACGCTGAGCCTTTGGTTAATTCCTCTTCCTGGTAGGAAATGAGAGTTAAATTTGCCCGTCCAGACACCTCCAGCTAGTCTCCATTGGTTCTCGCTATTCCTGTTCATCTTCCGCAGAAATTGCAAACTGGGCCAAACAGGAGGTTAAAGGGACTGACTCTCCAAGTCGGGAGAGTGTTAGTAAAGCGTCTGGAACGTTGCACCCGAGTACCAGGTTACGAAAACTGAGACATATTTGAACACGTCTCCCGATCACATGGTTGATCATACTCTAGGTTCCACATGCATGTTTTAGCTGAAGGAAGAATACCTTAAACCTGGAGAGTTAAGACCCGTGGAATGGGTACCATGAAATATGACTTCAAAGGGTCTTCATTTGCTCACCGAACCTCTCCAATCCTATCACTGCTGCGTTTATGCCCCTGTACACATGCTTGATTCTCTTTTGGAGACATAGCAATCCATAGGTTTTAAGATACTTACAAGTCAGGTACATTCTTAGGCGTTTAATATGCGGTGTTGAGTCCATTTCGTTGAGCAAGGAGTAGCTCTTGTCTATTCCATATTTGGCTTAAGGAACTTTATCTGTGCTCATTTCAATCTCTGGTTTTATGCAGCACCCCAACTCACCTTTACCCTTAAGCAAGCATAAGTTGGTTTTCTAAATTTGAGACCCTGTTCTGTTCTGTAATTCAGTTCCTGTGTAGCCAAGTTTCCATTCCGTGTATTACTGATATCTTATGATGTTTCTTTTTCTGTGTGACTTATTTCAGTTAGAATCATCATACCTGAATCCACTCATTGTGATGCTAAGGGCCTGATGACATAGATTTCATTGCTGAGTGATATTGCTTTGTAAGTAAATACCACAACTTCTTTATCCATTTTTCACTTTCTGCGATGTTGAACTTGTACTGTAAACGAGGTTCTTGTAAACAGAGGCGTCCCAAACTTTGGGGTGGCTGTGTCTTTTTGATTTTAATTTCCCTAAGCTATAGGACCATAAGTGGCAGTGCCCTAGGCTCTGTTGCTTTGTTTTTTAGATGTTTCAGGAAACACCATACACTTCTCCCGAGTGTCTTTTTGCAATTTACATCCCGCCCATCAGCATAACAAGGCTCCCAGTTCTCCATGGCCTGTCCTGCCTTTCTGGATTTTACACTTTTTTCAGATGGCCCTTTTGACTGGGGGGAAGTGAGACTTCATTGTAGTGTAGATTTCCTTTGCAAGCTTGCTTGGTTGGCCAAAAAGGGCGTATGCGTTTTTTCCTGAATATATTCAGGAAAAAACGCATACGCCCTTTTTGGCCAAGTGCATCATTGTGGACGTTCTGCCTCTTTTCCTATGCTTTCAATGCAATTCCAGTCTACCTCCTGAAATCGGTTTCCTGCAATTCTGCCCCGCTTTCAAGTCCTCTTGGCAGCCTTACTTCAGTCTATTTTTGGACGATAGCTGTCATTTATAACTCTGCAGGTTTGTGAATTACAGTGCCCCTGAGCTCCTTTCTTCAACTCGCTTTCTTTTGAGCTGGCCGCAACACCGCAGGATGGCTTCAGGCCCTAATCTGATTCTGGCATGGCACGCTGAGCCTTTGGTTAATTCCTCTTCCTGGTAGGAAATGAGAGTTAAATTTGCCCGTCCAGACACCTCCAGCTAGTCTCCATTGGTTCTCGCTATTCCTGTTCATCTTCCGCAGAAATTGCAAACTGGGCCAAACAGGAGGTTAAAGGGACTGACTCTCCAAGTCGGGAGAGTGTTAGTAAAGCGTCTGGAATGTTGCACGTGAGTACCAGGGTACGAAAACTGAGACATATTTGAACACGTCTCCCGATCACAGGGTTGATCATACTCTAGGTTCCACATGCATGTTTTAGCTGAAGGAAGAATACCTTAAACCTGGGTAGTTGAAACCCGTGGAATGGGTACCATGCAATATGACTTCAAAGGGTCTTCATTTGCTCACTGAACCTCTCCAATCCTATCACTGCTGCGTTTATGCCCCTGTACACATGCTTGATTCTCTTTTGGAGACATAGCAATCCATAGGTTTTAAGATACTTTCACGTCAGGTACATTCTTAGGCGTTTAATATGCAGTGTTGAGTCCATTTCGTTGAGCAAGGAGTAGCTCTTGTCTATTCCATATTTGGCTTAAGGAACTTTATCTGTGCTCATTTCAATCTCTGGTTTTATGCAGCACCCCAACTCACCTTTACCCTTAAGCAAGAATAAGTTGTTTTTCTAAATTTGAGTCCCTGTTCTGTTCTGTAATTCAGTTCCTGTGTAGCCAAGTTTACATTCCGTGTATTACTGATATCTTATGATGTTTCTTTTTCTGTGTGACTTACTTCAGTTAGAATCATCATACCTGAATCCACTCATTGTGCTGCTAAGGGCCTGATGACACAGATTTCATTGCTGAGTGATATTGCTTTGTAAGTAAATACCACAACTTCTTTATCCATTTTTCACTTTCTGTGATGTTGAACTTGTACTGTAAACGAGGTTCTTGTAAACAGAGCCGTTCCAAACTTTGGGGTGGCTGTGTCTTTTTGATTTTAATTTTCCTAAGCTATAGGACCATAAGTGGAAGTGCCCTAGGTTCTGTTGCTTTGTTTTTTAGATGTTTCAGGAAACACCATACACTTCTCCCGAGTGTCTGTTGGCAATTTACATCCCGCCCATCAGCATAACAAGGCTCCCAGTTCTCCATGGCCTGTCCTGCCTTTCTGGATTTTACACTTTTTTCAGATGGCCCTTTTGACCGGGGGGAAGTGAGACTTCATTGTAGTGCAGATTTCCTTTGCAAGCTTGCTTGGTTGGCCAAAAAGGGCGTATGCGTTTTTTCCTGAATATATTCAGGAAAAAACGCATACGCCCTTTTTGGCCAAGTGCATCATTGTGGACGTTCTGCCTCTTTTCCTATGCTTTCAATGCAATTCCAGTCTACCTCCTGAAATCGGTTTCCTGCAATTCTGCCCCGCTTTCAAGTCCTCTTGGCAGCCTTACTTCAGTCTATTTTTGGACAATAGCTGTCATTTATAACTCTGCAGGTTTGTGAATTACAGTGCCCCTGAGCTCCTTTCTTCAACTCGCTTTCTTTTGAGCTGGCCGCAACACCGCAGGATGGCTTCAGGCCCTAATCTGGTTCCGGTATGGCACGCTGAGCCTTTGGTTATTTCCTCTTCCAGGTGGGAAATGAGAGTTAAATTTGCCCTTCCAGACACCTCCAGCTAGCCTCTCATTGGTTCTCGCTATTCCTGTTCATCTTCCGCAGAAATTGCAAACTGGGCCAAACAGGAGGTTAAAGGCGCTGACTCTCCAAGTGGGGAGAGTGTTAGTAAAGCGTCTGGAATGTTGCACCCGAGTACCAGGGGAGGAAAACTGAGACATATTTGAACACGTCTCCCGTTCACATGGTTGATCATACACTGGGTTCCACATGCATGTTTTAGCTGAAGGAAGAATACCTTAAACCTGGAGAGTTGAGACCCGTGGAATGGGTACCATGCAATATGACTTCAAAGGGTCTTCATTTGCTCACCGAACCTCTCCAATCCTATCACTGCTGCCTTTATGCCCCTGTACACACGCTTGATTCTCTTTTGGAGACATAGCAATCCATAGGTTTTAAGATATTTACTAGTCAGGTACATTCTTAGGCGTTTAATATGGGGTGTTGAGTCCATTTCGTTGAGCAAGGAGTAGCTCTTGTCTATTCCATATTTGGCTTAAGGAACTTTATCTGTGCTCATTTCAATCTCTGGTTTTATGCAGCAACCCAACTCACCTTTCCCCTGAAGCAAGCATAAGTTGGTTTTCTAAATTTGAGACCCTGTTCTGTTTTGGAATGCAGTTCCTGTGTAGCCAAGTTTACATTCCGTGTATTAGTGATATCTTATGATGTTTCTTTTTCTGTGTGACTTATTTCAGTTAGAATCATCGTACCTGAATCCACTCATTATGCTGCTACGGGGCTGATGACATAGATTTCATTGCTGACTGATACTGCATTGTACGTAAGTACCACAAGTTCTTTATCCATTTTTCACTTTCTGTGATATTGAACTTGTACGGTAAACGAGGTTCTTGTAAACGGAGGCGTCCCAAACTTTGGGGTGGCTGTGTCTTTTTTATTTTAATTTCCCTAAGCTATAGGACCATAAGTGGAAGTGTCCTAGGCTCTGTTGCTTTGTTTTTTAGATGTTTCAGGAAACACCATACACTTCTCCCGAGTGGTTGTTGGCAATTTACATCCCGCCCATCAGCATAACAAGGCTCCCAGTTCTCCATGGCCTGTCCTGCCTTTCTGGATTTTACACTTTTTTCAGATGGCCCTTTTGACCGGGGGGAAGTGAGACTTCATTGTAGTGCAGATTTCCTTTGCAAGCTTGCTTGGTTGGCCAAAAAGGGCGTATGCGTTTTTTCCTGAATATATTCAGGAAAAATATATATTCCTGAATATATTCAGGAAAAAACGCATACGCCCTTTTTGGCCAAGTGCATCATTGTGGACGTTCTGCCTCTTTTCCTATGCTTTCAATGCAATTCCAGTCTACCTCCTGAAATCGGTTTCCTGCAATTCTGCCCCGCTTTCAAGTCCTCTTGGCAGCCTTACTTCAGTCTATTTTTGGACGATAGCTGTCATTTATAACTCTGCAGGTTTGTGAATTACAGTGCCCCTGAGCTCCTTTCTTCAACTCGGTTTCTTTTCAGCTGGCCGCAACACCGCAGGATGGCTTCAGGCCCTAATCTGGCTCCGGTACGGTACGCTGAGCCTTTGGTTAATTCCTCTTCCTGGTAGGAAATGAGAGTTAAATTTGCCCGTCCAGACACCTCCAGCTAGTCTCCATTGGTTCTCGCTATTCCTGTTCATCTTCCGCAGAAATTGCAAACTGGGCCAAACAGGAGGTTAAAGGGACTGACTCTCCAAGTCGGGAGAGTGTTAGTAAAGCGTCTGGAATGTTGCACCCGAGTACCAGGGTACGAAAACTGAGACATATTTGAACACGTCTCCCGATCACATGGTTGATCATACTCTAGGTTCCACATGCATGTTTTAGCTGAAGGAAGAATACCTTAAACCTGGGTAGTTGAAACCCGTGGAATGGGTACCATGAAATATGACTTCAAAGGGTCTTCATTTGCTCACCAAACCTCTCCAATCCTATCACTGCTGCGTTTATGCCCCTGTACACATGCTTGATTCTCTTTTGGAGACATAGCAATCCATAGGTTTTAAGATACTTACAAGTCAGGTACATTCTTAGGCGTTTAATATGCGGTGTTGAGTCCATTTCGTTGAGCAAGGAGTAGCTCTTGTCTATTCCATATTTGGCTTAAGGAACTTTATCTGTGCTCATTTCAATCTCTGGTTTTATGCAGCACCCCAACTCACCTTTACCCTTAAGCAAGCATAAGTTGGTTTTCTAAATTTGAGACCCTGTTCTGTTCTGTAATTCAGTTCCTGTGTAGCCAAGTTTACATTCCATGTATTACTGATATCTTATGATGTTTCTTTTTCTGTGTGACTTATTTCAGTTAGAATCATCATACCTGAATCCACTCATTGTGATGCTAAGGGCCTGATGACATAGATTTCATTGCTGAGTGATATTGCTTTGTAAGTAAATACCACAACTTCTTTATCCATTTTTCACTTTCTGCGATGTTGAACTTGTACTGTAAACGAGGTTCTTGTAAACAGAGGCGTCCCAAACTTTGGGGTGGCTGTGTCTTTTTGATTTTAATTTCCCTAAGCTATAGGACCATAAGTGGCAGTGCCCTAGGCTCTGTTGCTTTGTTTTTTAGATGTTTCAGGAAACACCATACACTTCTCCCGAGTGTCTGTTGGCAATTTACATCCCGCCCATCAGCATAACAAGGCTCCCAGTTCTCCATGGCCTGTCCTGCCTTTCTGGATTTTACACTTTTTTCAGATGGCCCTTTTGACCGGGGGGAAGTGAGACTTCATTGTAGTGCAGATTTCATTTGCAAGCTTGCTTGGTTGGCCAAAAAGGGCGTATGCGTTTTTTCCTGAATATATTCAGGAAAAAACGCATACGCCCTTTTTGGCCAAGTGCATCATTGTGGACGTTCTGCCTCTTTTCCTATGCTTTCAATGCAATTCCAGTCTACCTCCTTAAATCGGTTTCCTGCAATTCTGCCCCGCTTTCAAGTCCTCTTGGCAGCCTTACTTCAGTCTATTTTTGGACGATAGCTGTCATTTATAACTCTGCAGGTTTGTGAATTACAGTGCCCCCGAGCTACTTTCTTCAACTCGCTTTCTTTTGAGCTGGCCGCAACACCGCAGGATGGCTTCAGGCCCTAATCTGGTTCCGGCCCGGCATGCTGAGCCTTTGGTTAATTCCTCTTCCTGGTGGGAAATGAGAGTTAAATTTGCCCGTCCAGACACCTCCAGCTAGTCTCTCATTGGTTCTCGCTATTCCTGTTCATCTTCCGCAGAAATTGCAAACTGGGCCAAACAGGAGGTTAAAGGGACTGACTCTCCAAGTCGGGAGAGTGTTAGTAAAGCGTCTGGAATGTTGCACCCGAGTACCAGGGGAGGAAAACTGAGACATATTTGAACACGTCTCCCGTTCACATGGTTGATCATACTCTGGGTTCCACATGCATGTTTTAGCTGAAGGAAGAATACCTTAAACCTGGAGAGTTGAGACCCGTGGAATGCGTACCATGCAATATGACTTCAAAGGGTCTTCATTTGCTCACCGAACCTCTCCAATCCTATCACTGCTGCGTTTATGCCCCTGTACACAGGCTTGATTCTCTTTTGGAGACATAGCAATCCATAGGTTTTAAGATACTTACTAGTCAGGTACATTCTTAGGCGTTTAATATGGGGTGTTGAGTCCATTTCGTTGAGCAAGGAGTAGCTCTTGTCTATTCCATATTTGGCTTAAGGAACTTTATCTGTGCTCATTTCAATCTCTGGTTTTATGCAGCAACCCAACTCACCTTTCCCCTGAAGCAAGCATAAGTTGGTTTTCTAAATTTGAGACCCTGTTCTGTTTTGGAATGCAGTTCCTGTGTAGCCAAGTTTACATTCCGTGTATTAGTGATATCTTATGATGTTTCTTTTTCTGTGTGACTTATTTCAGTTAGAATCATCGTACCTGAATCCACTCATTATGCTGCTATGGGCCTGATGACATAGATTTCATTGCTGACTGATACTGCATTGTACGTAAGTACCACAAGTTCTTTATCCATTTTTCACTTTCTGTGATATTGAACTTGTACGGTAAACGAGGTTCTTGTAAACGGAGGCGTCCCAAACTTTGGGGTGGCTGTGTCTTTTTGATTTTAATTTCCCTAAGCTATAGGACCATAAGTGGAAGTGCCCTAGGCTCTGTTGCTTTGTTTTTTAGATGTTTCAGGAAACACCATACACTTCTCCTGAGTGGTTGTTGGCAATTTACATCCCGCCCATCAGCATAACAAGGCTCCCAGTTCTCCATGGCCTGTCCTGCCTTTCTGGATTTTACACTTTTTTCAGATGGCCCTTTTAACCGGGGGGAAGTGAGACTTCATTGTAGTGCAGATTTCCTTTGCAAGCTTGCTTGGTTGGCCAAAAAGGGCGTATGCGTTTTTTCCTGAATATATTCAGGAAAAAACGCATACGCCCTTTTGGCCAAGTGCATCATTGTGGACGTTCTGCCTCTTTTCCTATGCTTTCAATGCAATTCCAGTCTACCTCCTGAAATCGGTTTCCTGCAATTCTGCCCCGCTTTCAAGTCCTCTTGGCAGCCTTACTTCAGTCTATTTTTGGACAATAGCTGTCATTTATAACTCTGCAGGTTTGTGAATTACAGTGCCCCTGAGCTCCTTTCTTCAACTCGCTTTCTTGTGACCTGGCCGCAACACCGCAGGATGGCTTCAGGCCCTAATCTGGTTCCGGTACGGCACGCTGAGCCTTTGGTTATTTCCTCTTCCTGGTGGGAAATGAGAGTTAAATTTGCCCGTCCAGACACCTCCAGCTAGCCTCTCATTGGTTCTCGCTATTCCTGTTCATCTTCCGCAGAAATTGCAAACTGGGCCAAACAGGAGGTTAAAGGCGCTGACTCTCCAAGTGGGGAGAGTGTTAGTAAAGCGTCTGGAATGTTGCACCCGAGTACCAGGGGAGGAAAACTGAGACATATTTGAACACGTCTCCCGTTCACATGGTTGATCATACTTGGGTTCCACATGCATGTTTTAGCTGAAGGAAGAATACCTTAAACCTGGAGAGTTGAGACCCGTGTAATGGGTACCATGCAATATGACTTCAAAGGGTCTTCATTTGCTCACCGAACCTCTCCCATCCTATCACTGCTGCGTTTATGCCCCTGTACACATGCTTGATTCTCTTTCGGAGACATAGCAATCCATAGGTTTTAAGATACTTACTAGTCAGGTACATTCTTAGGCGTTTAATATGCGGTGTTGAGTCCATTTCGTTGAGCAAGGAGTAGCTCTTGTCTATTCCATATTTGGCTTAAGGAACTTTATCTGTGCTCATTTCAATCTCTGGTTTTATGCAGCAACCCAACTCACCTTTCCCCTTAAGCAAGCATAAGTTGGTTTTCTAAATTTGAGACCCTGTTCTGTTTTGGAATGCAGTTCCTGTGTAGCCAAGTTTACATTCCGTGTATTAGTGATATCTTATGATGTTTCTTTTTCTGTGTGACTTATTTCAGTTAGAATCATCGTACCTGAATCCACTCATTATGCTGCTACGGGCCTGATGACATAGATTTCATTGCTGACTGATACTGCATTGTACGTAAGTACCACAAGTTCTTTATCCATTTTTCACTTTCTGTGATATTGAACTTGTACGGTAAACGAGGTTCTTGTAAACGGAGGCGTCCCAAACTTTGGGGTGGCTGTGTCTTTTTGATTTTAATTTCCCTAAGCTATAGGACCATAAGTGGAAGTGCCCTAGGCTCTGTTGCTTTGTTTTTTAGATGTTTCAGGAAACACCATACACTTCTCCTGAGTGGTTGTTGGCAATTTACATCCCGCCCATCAGCATAACAAGGCTCCCAGTTCTCCATGGCCTGTCCTGCCTTTCTGGATTTTACACTTTTTTCAGATGGCCCTTTTAACCGGGGGGAAGTGAGACTTCATTGTAGTGCAGATTTCCTTTGCAAGCTTGCTTGGTTGGCCAAAAAGGGCGTATGCGTTTTTTCCTGAATATATTCAGGAAAAAACGCATACGCCCTTTTTGGCCAAGTGCATCATTGTGGACGTTCTGCCTCTTTTCCTATGCTTTCAATGCAATTCCAGTCTACCTCCTGAAATCGGTTTCCTGCAATTCTGCCCCGCTTTCAAGTCCTCTTGGCAGCCTTACTTCAGTCAATTTTTGGACGATAGCTGTCATTTATAACTCTGCAGGTTTGTGAATTACAGTGCCCCTGAGCTCCTTTCTTCAACTCGCTTTCTTTTGAGCTGGCCGCAACACCGCAGGATGGCTTCAGGCCCTAATCTGGTTCCGGTACGGCACGCTGAGCCTTTGGTTATTTCCTCTTCCTGGTGGGAAATGAGAGTTAAATTTGCCCGTCCAGACACCTCCAGCTAGCCTCTCATTGGTTCTCGCTATTCCTGTTCATCTTCTGCAGAAATTGCAAACTGGGCCAAACAGGAGGTTAAAGGCGCTGACTCTCCAAGTGGGGAGAGTGTTAGTAAAGCGTCTGGAATGTTGCACCCGAGTACCAGGGGAGGAAAACTGAGACATATTTGAACACGTCTCCCGTTCACATGGTTGATCATACTTGGGTTCTACATGCATGTTTTAGCTGAAGGAAGAATACCTTAAACCTGGAGAGTTGAGACCCGTGGAATGGGTACCATGCAATATGACTTCAAAGGGTCTTCATTTGCTCACCGAACCTCTCCAATCCTATCACTGCTGCGTTTATGCCCCTGTACACATGCTTGATTCTCTTTCGGAGACATAGCAATCCATAGGTTTTAAGATACTTACTAGTCAGGTACATTCTTAGGCGTTTAATATGCGGTGTTGAGTCCATTTTGTTGAGCAAGGAGTAGCTCTTGTCTATTCCATATTTGACTTAAGGAACTTTATCTGTGCTCATTTCAATCTCTGGTTTTATGCAGCAACCCAACTCACCTTTCCCCTTAAGCAAGCATAAGTTGGTTTTCTAAATTTGAGACCCTGTTCTGTTCTGTAATTCAGTTCCTGTGTAGCCAAGTTTCCATTCCGTGTATTACTGATATCTTATGATGTTTCATTTTCTGTGTGACTTATTTCAGTTAGAATCATCATACCTGAATCCACTCATTGTGATGCTAAGGGCCTGATGACATAGATTTCATTGCTGAGTGATATTGCTTTGTAAGTAAATACCACAACTTCTTTATCCATTTTTCACTTTCTGCGATGTTGAACTTGTACTGTAAACGAGGTTCTTGTAAACAGAGGCGTCCCAAACTTTGGGGTGGCTGTGTCTTTTTCATTTTAATTTCCCTAAGCTACAGGACCATAAGTGGCAGTGCCCTAGGTTTTGTTGCTTTGTTTTTTAGATGTTTCAGGAAACACCATACCCTTTTCCCGAGTGTCTGTTGGCAATTTACATCCCGCCCATCAGCATAACAAGGCTCCCAGTTCTCCATGGCCTGTCCTGCCTTTCTGGATTTTACACTTTTTTCAGATGGCCCTTTTGACTGGGGGAAGTGAGACTTCATTGTAGTGCAGATTTCCTTTGCAAGCTTGCTTGGTTGGCCATAAAGGGCGTATGCATTTTTTCCTGAATATATTCAGGAAAAAACGCATACGCCCTTTTTGGCCAAGTGCATCATTGTGGACGTTCTGCCTCTTTTCCTATGCTTTCAATGCAATTCCAGTTTACCTCCTGAAATCGGTTTCCTGCAATTCTGCCCCGCTTTCAAGTCCTCTTGGCAGCCTTACTTCAGTCTATTTTTGGACGATAGCTGTCATTTATAACTCTGCAGGTTTGTGAATTACAGTGCCCCTGAGCTCCTTTCTTCAACTCGCTCTCTTGTGACCTGGCCGCAACACTGCAGGATGGCTTCAGGCCCTAATCTGATTCTGGCATGGCACGCTGAGCCTTTGGTTAATTCCTCTTCCTGGTAGGAAATGAGAGTTAAATTTGCCCGTCCAGACACCTCCAGCTAGTCTCCATTGGTTCTCGCTATTCCTGTTCATCTTCCGCAGAAATTGCAAACTGGGCCAAACAGGAGGTTAAAGGCGCTGACTCTCCAAGTGGGGAGAGTGTTAGTAAAGCGTCTGGAATGTTGCACCCGAGTACCAGGGTACGAAAACTGAGACATATTTGAACACGTCTCCCGATCACATGGTTGATCATACTGTAGGTTCCACATGCATGTTTTAGATGAAGGAAGAATACCTTAAACCTAGGTAGTTGAAACACGTGGAATGGGTACCATGCAATATGAGTTCAAAGGGTCTTCATTTGCTCACCCAACCTCTCCAATCCTATCACTGCTGCGTTTATGCCCCTGTACACATGCTTGATTCTCTTTCGGAGACATAGCAATCCATAGGTTTTAAGATACTTACTAGTCAGGTACATTCTTAAGCGTTTAATATGTAGTGTTGAGTCCATTTCGTTGAGCAAGGAGTAGCTCTTGTCTATTCCATATTTGACTTAAGGAACTTTATCTGTGCTCATTTCAATCTCTGGTTTTATGCAGCACCCCAACTCACCTTTACCCTTAAGCAAGAATAAGTTGGTTTTCTAAATTTGAGACCCTGTTCTGTTCTGTAATTCAGTTCCTGTGTAGCCAAGTTTACATTCCGTGTATTACTGATATCTTATGATGTTTCTTTTTCTGTGTGACTTACTTCAGTTAGAATCATCATACCTGAATCCACTCATTGTGCTGCTAAGGGCCTGATGACACAGATTTCATTGCTGAGTGATATTGCTTTGTAAGTAAATACCACAACTTCTTTATCCATTTTTCACTTTCTGCGATGTTGAACTTGTACTGTAAACGAGGTTCTTGTAAACAGAGCCGTTCCAAACTTTGGGGTGGCTGTGTGTTTTTGATTTTAATTTCCCTAAGCTATAGGACCATAAGTGGAAGTGCCCTAGGTTCTGTTGCTTTGTTTTTTAGATGTTTCAGGAAACACCATACACTTCTCCCGAGTGGTTGTTGGCAATTTACATCCCGTCCATCAGCATAACAAGGCTCCCAGTTCTCCATGGCCTGTCCTGCCTTTTTGGATTTTACACTTTTTTCAGATGGCCCTTTTGACCGGGGGGAAGTGAGACTTCATTGTAGTGCAGATTTCCTTTGCAAGCTTGCTTGGTTGCCCAAAAAGGGCGTATGCGTTTTTTCCTGAATATATTCAGGAAAAAACGCATACGCCCTTTTTGGCCAAGTGCATCATTGTGGACGTTCTGCCTCTTTTCCTATGCTTGCAATGCAATTCCAGTCTACCTCCTGAAATCGGTTTCCTGCAATTCTGCCCCGCTTTCAAGTCCTCTTGGCAGCCTTACTTCAGTCTATTTATGGACGATAGCTGTCATTTATAACTCTGCAGGTTTGTGAATTACAGTGCCCCTGAGCTCCTTTCTTCAACTCGCTTTCTTTTGAGCTGGCCGCAACACCGCAGGATGGCTTCAGGCCCTAATCTGGTTCCGACATGGCACGCTGAGCCTTTGGTTATTTCCTCTTCCTGGTGGGAAATGAGAGTTAAATTTGCCCGTCCAGACACCTCCAGCTAGCCTCTCATTGGTTCTCGCTATTTCTGTTCATCTTCCGCAGAAATTGCAAACTGGGCCAAACAGGAGGTTAAAGGGACTGACTCTCCAAGTCGGGAGAGTGTTAGTAAAGCATCTGGAATGTTGCACCCGAGTACCAGGGTACGAAAACTGAGACATATTTGAACACGTCTCCCGATCACATGGTTGATCATACTCTAGGTTCCACATGCATGTTTTAGCTGAAGGAAGAATACCTTAAACATGGAGAGTTAAGACCCGTGTAATGGGTACCATGCAATATGACTTCAACGGGTCTTCATTTGCTCACCGAACCTCTCCAATCCTATCACTGCTGCGTTTATGCCCCTGTACACATGCTTGATTCTCTTTCGGAGACATAGCAATCCATAGGTTTTAAGATACTTACTAGTCAGGTACATTCTTAGGCGTTTAATATGCAGTGTTGAGTCCATTTCGTTGAGCAAGGAGTAGCTCTTGTCTATTCCATATTTGACTTAAGGAACTTTATCTGTGCTCATTTCAATCTCTGGTTTTATGCAGCACCCCAACTCACCTTTACCCTTAAGCAAGCATAAGTTGGTTTTCTAAATTTGAGTCCCTGTTCTGTTCTGTAATTCAATTCCTGTGTAGCCAAGTTTACATTCCGTGTATTACTGATATCTTATGATGTTTCTTTTTCTGTGTGACTTACTTCAGTTAGAATCATCATACCTGAATCCACTCATTGTGCTGCTAAGGGCCTGATGACACAGATTTCATTGCTGAGTGATATTGCTTTGTAAGTAAATACCACAACTTCTTTATCCATTTTTCACTTTCTGCGATGTTGAACTTGTACTGTAAACGAGGTTCTTGTAAACAGAGCCGTTCCAAACTTTGGGGTGGCTGTGTCTTTTTGATTTTAATTTCCCTAAGCTATAGGACCATAAGTGGAAGTGCCCTAGTTTCTGTTGCTTTGTTTTTTAGATGTTTCAGGAAACACCATACACTTCTCCCGAGTGGTTGTTGGCAATTTACATCCCGCCCATCAGCATAACAAGGCTCCCAGTTCTCCATGGCCTGTCCTGCCTTTCTGGATTTTACACTTTTTTCAGATGGCCCTTTTGACCGGGGGGAAGTGAGACTTCATTGTAGTGCAGATTTCCTTTGCAAGCTTGCTTGGTTGGCCAAAAAGGGCGTATGCGTTTTTTCCTGAATATATTCAGGAAAAAACGCATACGCCCTTTTTGGCCAAGTGCATCATTGTGGACGTTCTGCCTCTTTTCCTATGCTTTCAATGCAATTCCAGTCTACCTCCTGAAATCGGTTTCCTGCAATTCTGCCCCGCTTTCAAGTCCTCTTGGCAGCCTTACTTCAGTCTATTTTTGGACGATAGCTGTCATTTATAACTCTGCAGGTTTGTGAATTACAGTGCCCCTGAGCTCCTTTCTTCAACTCGCTTTCTTTTGAGCTGGCCGCAACACCGCAGGATGGCTTCAGGCCCTAATCTGGTTCCGGCACGGCACGCTGAGCCTTTGGTTAATTCCTCTTCCTGGTGGGAAATGAGAGTTAAATTTGCCCGTCCAGACACCTCCAGCTAGCCTCTCATTGGTTCTCGCTATTCCTGTTCATCTTCCGCAGAAATTGCAAACTGGGCCAAACAGGAGGTTAAAGGCGCTGACTCTCCAAGTGTGGAGAGTGTTAGTAAAGCGTCTGGAATGTTGCACCCGAGTACCAGGGGAGGAAAACTGAGACATATTTCAACACGTCTCCCGTTCACATGGTTGATCATACTTGGGTTCCACATGCATGTTTTAGCTGAAGGAAGAATACCTTAAACCTGGAGAGTTGAGACCCGTGGAATGGGTACCATGCAATATGACTTCAAAGGGTCTTCATTTGCTCACCGAACCTCTCCAATCCTATCACTGCTGCGTTTATGCCCCTGTACACATGCTTGATTCTCTTTTGGAGACATAGCAATCCATAGGTTTTACGATACTTACTAGTCAGGTACATTCTTAGGCGTTTAATATGCGGTGTTGAGTCCATTTCGTTGAGCAAGGAGTAGCTCTTGTCTATTCCATATTTGACTTAAGGAACTTTATCTGTGCTCATTTCAATCTCTGGTTTTATGCAGCACCCCAACTCACCTTTACCCTTAAGCAAGCATAAGTTGGTTTTCTAAATTTGAGACCCTGTTCTGTTCTGTAATTCAGTTCCTGTGTAGCCAAGTTTCCATTCCGTGTATTACTGATATCTTATGATGTTTCTTTTTCTGTGTGACTTATTTCAGTTAGAATCATCATACCTGAATCCACTCATTGTGATGCTAAGGGCCTGATGACATAGATTTCATTGCTGAGTGATATTGCTTTGTAAGTAAATACCACAACTTCTTTATCCATTTTTCACTTTCTGCGATGTTGAACTTGTACTGTAAACGAGGTTCTTGTAAACAGAGGCGTCCCAAACTTTGGGGTGGCTGTGTCTTTTTGATTTTAATTTCCCTAAGCTATAGGACCATAAGTGGCAGTGCCCTAGGCTCTGTTGCTTTGTTTTTTAGATGTTTCAGGAAACACCATACACTTCTCCCGAGTGTCTGTTGGCAATTTACATCCCGCCCATCAGCATAACAAGGCTCCCAGTTCTCCATGGCCTGTCCTGCCTTTCTGGATTTTACACTTTTTCAGATGGCCCTTTTGACCGGGGGGAAGTGAGACTTCATTGTAGTGCAGATTTCCTTTGCAAGCTTGCTTGGTTGGCCAAAAAGGGCGTATGCGTTTTTTCCTGAATATATTCAGGAAAAAACGCATACGCCCTTTTTGGCCAAGTGCATCATTGTGGACGTTCTGCCTCTTTTCCTATGCTTTCAATGCAATTCCAGTCTACCTCCTGAAATCGGTTTCCTGCAATTCTGCCCCGCTTTCAAGTCCTCTTGGCAGCCTTACTTCAGTCTATTTTTGGACGATAGCTGTCATTTATAACTCTGCAGGTTTGTGAATTACAGTGCCCCTGAGCTCCTTTCTTCAACTCGCTTTCTTGTGACCTGGCCGCAACACCGCAGGATGGCTTCAGGCCCTAATCTGGTTCCGGCATGGCACGCTGAGCCTTTGGTTATTTCCTCTTCCTTGTGGGAAATGAGAGTTAAATTTGCCCGTCCAGACACCTCCAGCTAGTCTCTCATTGGTTCTCGCTATTCCTGTTCATCTTCCGCAGAAATTGCAAACTGGGCCAAACAGGAGGTTAAAGGCGCTGACTCTCCAAGTGGGGAGAGTGTTAGTAAAGCGTCTGGAATGTTGCACCCGAGTACCAGGGGAGGAAAACTGAGACATATTTGAACACGTCTCCCGTTCACATGGTTGATCATACTTGGGTTCCACATGCATGTTTTAGCTGAAGGAAGAATACCTTAAACCTGGAGAGTTAAGACCCGTGTAATGGGTACCATGCAATATGACTTCAACGGGTCTTCATTTGCTCACCGAACCTCTCCAATCCTATCACTGCTGCGTTTATGCCCCTGTACACATGCTTGATTCTCTTTCGGAGACATAGCAATCCATAGGTTTTAAGATACTTACTAGTCAGGTACATTCTTAGGCGTTTAATATGCAGTGTTGAGTCCATTTCGTTGAGCAAGGAGTAGCTCTTGTCTATTCCATATTTGGCTTAAGGAACTTTATCTGTGCTCATTTCAATCTCTGGTTTTATGCAGCACCCCAACTCTCCTTTACCCTTAAGCAAGAATAAGTTGGTTTTCTAAATTTGAGACCCTGTTCTGTTCTGTAATTCAGTTCCTGTGTAGCCAAGTTTACATTCCGTGTATTATTGATATCTTATGATGTTTCTTTTTCTGTGTGACTTATTTCAGTTAGAATCATCATACCTGAATCCACTCATTGTGCTGCTAAGGGCCTGATGACACAGATTTCATTGCTGAGTGATATTGCTTTGTAAGTAAATACCACAACTTCTTTATCCATTTTTCACTTTCTGCGATGTTGAACTTGTACTGTAAACGAGGTTCTTGTAAACAGAGCCGTTCCAAATTTTGGGGTGGCTGTGTCTTTTTGATTTTAATTTCCCTAAGCTATAGGACCATAAGTGGAAGTGCCCTAGGTTCTGTTGCTTTGTTTTTTAGATGTTTCAGGAAACACCATACACTTCTCCCGAGTGTCTGTTGGCAATTTACATCCCGCCCATCAGCATAACAAGGCTCCCAGTTCTCCATGGCCTCTCCTGCCTTTCTGGATTTTACACTTTTTTCAGATGGCCCTTTTGACCAGAGGGAAGTGAGACTTCATTGTAGTGCAGATTTCCTTTCCAAGTTTGCTTGGTTGGCCAAAAAGGGCGTATGCGTTTTTTCCTGAATATATTAGGAAAAAACGCATACGCCCTTTTTGGCCAAGTGCATCATTGTGGACGTTCTGCCTCTTTTCTTATGCTTTCAATGCAATTCCAGTCTACCTCCTGAAATCGGTTTCCTGCAATTCTGCCCCGCTTTCAAGTCCTCTTGGCAGGCTTACTTCAGTATATTTTTGGACGATAGCTGTCATTTATAACTCTGCAGGTTTGTGAATTACAGTGCCCCTGAGCTCCTTTCTTCAACTCGCTTTCTTGTGAGCTGGCCGAAACACCGCAGGATGGCTTCAGGCCCTTATCTGGTTCCGGCACGGCACGCTGAGCCTTTGGTTATTTCCTCTTCCTGGTGGGAAATGAGAGTTAAATTTGCCCGTCCAGACATCTCCAGCTAGTCTCTCATTGTTTCTCGCTATTCCTGTTCATCTTCCGCAGAAATTGCAAACTGGGCCAAACAGGAGGTTAAAGGCGCTGACTCTCCAAGTCGGGAGAGTGTTAGTAAAGCGTCTGGAATGTTGCACCCGAGTACCAGGGTACGAAAACTGAGACATATTTGAACACGTCTCCCGATCACACGGATGATCATACTCTTGGTTCCACATGCATGTTTTAGCTGAAGGAAGAATACCTTAAACCTGGGTAGTTGAAACCCGTGGAATGGGTACCATGCAATATGACTTCAAAGGGTCTTCATTTGCTCACCGAACCTCTCCAATCCTATCACTGCTGCGTTTATGCCCCTGTACACATGCTTGATTCTCTTTCGGAGACATAGCAATCCATAGGTTTTAAGATACTTACTAGTCAGGTACATTCTTAGGTGTTTAATATGCGGTGTTGAGTCCATTTCGTTGAGCAAGGAGTAGCTCTTGTCTCTTCCATATTTGGCTTAAGGAACTTTATCTGTGCTCATTTCAATCACTGGTTTTATGCACCACCCCAACTCACCTTTCCCCTTAAGCAAGCATAAGTTGGTTTTCTAAATTTGAGACCCTGTTCTGTTCTGTAATTCAGTTCCTGTGTAGCCTAGTTTACATTCCGTGTATTACTGATATCTTATGATGTTTCTTTTTCTGTGTGACTTATATCAGTTAGAATCATCATACCTGAATCCACTCATTGTGCTGCTAAGGGCCTGATGACATAGATTTCATTGCTGAGTGATATTGCTTTGTAAGTAAATACCACAATTTCTTTATCCATTTTTCACTTTCTGCGATGTTGAACTTGTACTGTAAACGAGGTTCTTGTAAACAGAGCCGTCCCAAACTTTGGGGTGGCTGTGTCTTTTTGATTTTAATTTCCCTAAGCTATAGGACCATAAGTGGAAGTGCCCTAGGCTCTGTTGCTTTGTTTTTTCGATGTTTCAGGAAACACCATACACTTCTCCCGAGTGTCTGTTGGCAATTTACATCCCGCCCATCAGCATAACAAGGCTCCCAGTTCTCCATGGCCTGTCCTGCCTTTCTGGATTTTACACTTTTTTCAGATGGCCCTTTTGACCGGGGGGAAGTGAGACTTCATTGTAGTGCAGATTTCCTTTGCAAGCTTGCTTGGTTGGCCAAAAAGGGCGTATGCGTTTTTTCCTGAATATATTCAGGAAAAAACGCATACGCCCTTTTTGGCCAAGTGCATCATTGTGGACGTTCTGCCTCTTTTCCTATGCTTTCAATGCAATTCCAGTCTACCTCCTGAAATCGGTTTCCTGCAATTCTGCCCCGCTTTCAAGTCCTCTTGGCAGCCTTACTTCAGTCTATTTTTGGACGATAGCTGTCATTTATAACTCTGCAGGTTTGTGAGTTACAGTGCCCCTGAGCTCCTTTCTTCAACTCGTTTTCTTGTGAGCTGGCTGCAACACCGCTGGATGGCTTCAGGCCCTAATCTGGTTCCGGCACGGCATGCTGAGCCTTTGGTTATTTCCTCTTTCTGGTGGGAAATGAGAGTTAAATTTGCCCGTCCAGACACCTCCAGCTAGTCTCTCATTGGTTCTCCCTATTCCTGTTCATCTTCCGCAGAAATTGCAAACGGGGCCAAACAGGAGGTTAAAGGTGCTGACTCTCCAAGTGGGGAGAGTGTTAGTAAAGCGTCTGGAATGTTGCACCCGAGTACCAGGGGAGGAAAACTGAGACATATTTGAACACGTCTCCCGTTCACACGGTTGATCATACTCTGGGTTCCACATGCATGTTTTAGCTGAAGGAAGAATACCTTAAACCTGGAGAGTTGAGACCCGTGGAATGGGTACCATGCAATATGACTTCAAAGGGTCTTCATTTGCTCACCGAACCTCTCCAATCCTATCACTGCTGCGTTTATGCCCCTGTACACACGCTTGATTCTCTTTTGGAGACATAGCAATCCATAGGTTTTAAGATACTTACTAGTCAGGTACATTCTTAGGCGTTTAATATGGGGTGTTGAGTCCATTTCGTTGAGCAAGGAGTAGCTCTTGTCTATTCCATATTTGGCTTAAGGAACTTTATCTGTGCTCATTTCAATCTCTGGTTTTATGCAGCACCCCAACTCACCTTCCCCCTTAAGTAAGCATAAGTTGGTTTTCTAAACTTGAGACACTGTTCTGTTTTGTAATTCAGTTCATGTGTAGCCAAGTTCACATTCTGTGTATTAGTGATACCTTATGATGTTTCTTTTCTGTGTGACTTATTTCAGTTCGAATCATCATACCTGAATCCACTCATTATGCTGCTACGGGCCTGATGACATAGATTTCATTGCTGAGTGATATTGCATTGTACATAAGTACCACAAGTTCTTTATCCATTTTTCACTTTCTGCGATATTGAACTTGTACTGTAAACGAGGTTCTTGTAAACAGAGCCGTCCCAAACTTTGGGGTGGCTGTGTCTTTTTGATTTTAATTTCCCTAAGCTATAGGACCATAAGTGGAAGTGCCCTAGGCTCTGTTGCTTTGTTTTTTAGATGTTTCAGGAAACACCATACACTTCTCCAGAGTGGGTGTTGGCAATTTACATCCCGCCCATCAGCATAAGAAGGCTCCCAGTTCTCCATGGCCTGTCGTTCCTTTATGGATTTTACACTTTTTTCAGATGGCCCTTTTGACCAGGTGGAAATGAGACTTCATTGTAGTGCAGATTTCCTTTGCAAGCTTGCTTGGTTGGCCAAAAAGTGCGTATGTGTTTTTTCCTGAATATATTCAGGAAAAAACACATACGCCCTTTTTGGCCAAGTGCATCATTGTCGAGTTTCTGACTCTCTTCATATGCTTTCAATGCAATTCCAGTCTACCTCCTGAAATCGGTTTCCTGCAATTCTGCCTTGCTTTCAATGCCTCTTCATAGCCTTACCTCAATATATTTTTTAAAAATAGTTGGCCTTTATAACTCTGCAGGTTTTTGAATTGCAGTGGCCCTTAGCTCCATTTTTTAGCTCTTATTTTTGTGGTATTGCCCCATAACCACAGGATTCCTTGAAGCCCTATTTTTCTTCTGGGGCACCTGCTGTGCCTTTGGTTAATTCTTCTTACTGATGTGATATTAGAGTGACATGTGCCCATTGAAACCGCTACAGCTAGTTACTCACTGGTTCCCCCTATTCCCATTCATCCTCTGCACTAACTGCAGACTGTGCGATACCAGAACTTAAAGGCATTGACTCCATGTGGGGATGTTGTTAGTAAAGCGGCTGGAATGTCGATCCGGAGACCCAGGAGAGGAAAAATGAGGTGCGTTTTAGAAACCTTTCCCGATCATATGGTATACCAGTCGCTGGGTTTCCCAAGCATGGTTTAGCTGTAGGAAGATTCCCTTCAACCTGGAGTGTTGGGACCCTTGGACTGAGTAGCATGAAGTATTGCATTAAACTTTCGGCAGTTGCTCACCAAAGCTCACCAATCCTGTCAGCCCCAAGTGTCCAGCCTTATGTCTTATCCAGCTGTGGGTTTATATGTGGTCAATCCAGGTTGCATCACAGCCCCTGAGCGAATTTTGTAAGAATTTTTCTCTCTTTCATTGTTTCAGCGTTTTGTTTTTAAAATTTATTTCTATAATGGGGTTTAGCTCCTTTTCACTGCTGTGTTTGTGCCGCTCTGCACACACTTGATTCCCTTATGGAGATATATCAATACATGGGTTTTAAGATTCTTATTCCTCAGATATATTTCTCTGCGGTGTATAGGGTGTGTTGAGGCCTGTTCATTGAGCAAGGTGTAGATCTTGTCTAATACCTATTTGGTTTATTGAACGGTATCTGTGCTAATTTCAAACTCTGGTTTTATGCATCACCCCACCTCTCCTTTCCCCTTAAGCTGACATAAGTGTGTTTTCTAAATGTGAGACACTGTTCTGTTCTGTAATTCATTTCTTGTGCAGCCATATTTACCCTCCCTCTATAAGTGATATCTTATGATATGTTTCTTTTTCTGTTTGACTTATTTCAAGTAGTATTATCGGACCTAAATCCACTCTTTATCCTTCTACTAGCCTTATTACATTGATTTCATGGTGAAGAGATATTCCATTGTACATAAGTACCACATCTTCTTTATCCATTGTTCTCTTTCCTGGGATATTTAAGGTGTACTGAAGTTGAGGTTCTTGTAAACAGAGTAGCCCTAAACTGTGGTGTGCTTGTGTCTTGTTGATTTTTAGACTTCCCTAGATATACTCCCATGATTGGAAGTGTCCTATGCTCTGTAGCTCTGTTTTTTAGATGATTTAGGAACCACCATACACTTCTCCAGAGTGGCTCTCGGCAGTTCACACACTGCCCATCAGCGTATAAAGGCTCCCTGTTCTCCATGGCCTGTCCTGCATTTCTGGTTTTTACAATTTTTTAGGATGGCCCTTTTGACCGGTGGGAAGTGAGACTTCTTTGTTGTGCACATTTGCATTGCTTGCTTGCTTCGTTGCCCATAAAGTGCGTATGCGTTTTTTCCTGGATATAATCAGGAAAACGCTTTTCATGTGCGTTAAAGACGAGTCCAATCTATCTCTTGAAATCTGTTTCTTGCAATTCTGTCTTGCATTCAGATCCTCTTCTTTGCCTTACCTCAACATATTTTTGGACGTTAGTTTTCATTTATAACTCTGCAGGTTTGTGAATTGCAGTGACCCTGAGCTCCATTTTTTAAGTTGCTCTTTTGTGAGCTGGCCTCAAACCCGCAGGATTGCTTCAGGCCCTATTTTGGCTCCGGCGAGGCAGGCTGAGCCTTTCTTTAATTCTTATTCTTAATGGGAAATTAGAGTGATATGTGCCCGTCCAAACCCCTACAACTCTTCTCTCATTGGTTCCCCCTCTTCCCGTTCATCCTCCTCACAATTTGCAAAATGTGTGAAACAGAAGTTTAAATGTGCTGATTCTCCAAGTGGGGAGATTCTAAGTAGCGTGGCTGGAATGGTGAACAGGAGCACCAGGAGAGGATAAATGAGGTGCATTTTAGACACATCTCCCGATCACATGGTGTACAGTCCTCTGGGATTTCCATGCATGTTTTAGCTGTAGGAAGATCCCTTGAACCTGCAGATTTGGGACCCATTGAATGGGTACCAGGTAGTATTACTTTAAAGGGTGTGCATTTCCTCACCCAACCTCACATTTCTCTTAGCGCAAACAGTTTCCAGCCTTATGTCTCATCCTGCTGTGGGTCTAGATGTGTTCAATCCATGTTGCATCACCGTCCCTGAGGAAAAGTTGTAAGAGGTTTTCTCTGTCTCTCTGTCGTTTATTTTTTTCAATTTATTACTATATTGGTTACAGCTGATTTTCAAAGCTCTGTTTCTTGCTGCTGTACATCCACTTGATTCACGTACAGAGAGACATCAATAAATTCTTTTTCAGATTCTTACCAGTCGTATATATTCTTTTCCGGTGACTTGAGTGTGCTGAGTGCAGTTCTTTTAGCTACCGTGTAGGCCTTGTTGATTATCAGTTTGGTATTTGGAATGGTATCTTTGCTAATTTCAACCTCCTGGATGATGCCTCACCCCTCCCCACCTTTCCCGTTTAGCAGCCTTATGCGTGTTTTCTACATATTTGACTATGTTTTTGTTTTGTAATTTATTTCATGTGTAGCCATTTTGGATTCCACCTTTAAGTGATATCTTATGATATGTGTCTTTTTCTTTTTGAATTCTGTCACTTAGAATGATCATACGTAACTCCTCCGGAGTTGTTACAACTGGCCATATTTCATTGATTTCCAGGCTGAATAATATTCCACTCTACCTAAGTACCACATCTCTATCCATTTTTTCCCTCCAGAGACATTTAAGTTATATCCTAGTCGAGGATCTTTTAAACAGAGAGGGGGTAAACATTGGGGTGCCTGTGTCCTCTCGATTTTTGTTTTTCCCAAGATATACGCCCATGAGTGCAAGTGCCCTATGCTCTGTAGCTCATTTTTTAGATGCTTTAGTAAACACAATACACTTCTCCAGAATGGCCGTTGGCAATATACATTTCCACTATAAGTCTCACAGGGCTCCCTCTTCTCGTTGCCCTGTCCTGCATTTCTGTTGTTTACGCTTTATGAGGATGGCTCTTCTGACTGATGCGAAGTGATATCTTTTGTAGTATTGACTTCCAGTGCCCACCTGTTTGGTTGGCTAAAAAAGTGTATGCCCTTTTCTTGAATATATACAGAAAAGAACGCATACACCCTTTTTGGCCAACTGCAATGTTGGCAATGTTCAGCTCCTTTTCTTGTGCTTAATGGCGAGTCCTTTCTACCTCCTCAAATCCCTTTCCTGCCATTCTCCCTTGCTTACAAGTCCTTTTCTCTGACTTTCCTCAAGACATTTTTCAGTGATGGATATTTTCAACTCTGCAGTTTTGTGAATTTTACTGCCCCTGAGTTCCATTGTTCAACTCGTGTTTATGGGAACTGGCCACAAAGCAGCGGGATTTCCTCAAGCCCTATACTGTTTCCATGGGCAACCCTAGCCTTTGGTCAATTCGTCTTCCTGATTGGAAATTAGAGTGACATGTGCCTGTCTGAACACCTAGGACTTGTCTCTCATTGTTCCTCATCCTTCCGCTTCATCCTCTGGACAAATTCCAAACTGTACGCAACAGGATGTTGACAGTGCTGACATCTCCAAGTGGGGAGACTGTTAGTAAAGACGCTGGAGGGGTGAACCCGAGCACCAGGAGATGAGGAGATGAGATGCCTTTTCCA
The DNA here is from genome assembly GCF_951394435.1 of Stenella coeruleoalba. Classification (NCBI taxonomy): domain Eukaryota; kingdom Metazoa; phylum Chordata; class Mammalia; order Artiodactyla; family Delphinidae; genus Stenella; species Stenella coeruleoalba. Next base: position 663,616 of record NW_027645889.1, on the reverse strand, counting down.
AACTCTTCCCGATCAGACGGTATACCATCCTCTGGGTGTGACAGACATGTTTTAGCAGTAGGAAGAGTCCCATTCATGTAAGGAGAACACCAGGGCTTTTTCAAAATCAGTGTCTCCCCGAAACCCAAACTGGGGAAGTTTTTAAGCTACGGCTACACATATGTTCATTAAGGGCCTTGGGGAGTAGGCAGAGTCCAAACTTTAGATGATTGAAGTCTTCAGGGTCAGAAGCACTCACCACCAGCTTCCCTTAGGCTACACTTTAACTGTCATTGATAGATGATGTCAATAAAAATATCTATTCTTTTTCAGATTATTTCCCCTTATAGGTTATTGCAAAATGTTGAGTGTAGTTCCCTGTGCTATACAGTAGTTCCTTGTTGATGATCTATTTTATACATAGCAGTGTGTATGTGTTCATTCCAAACTGTTAATTTATCCCTCCTCCCACCTTTCCCCTTTGGTAATAATAAATTATAAGATTTTATACTTCTCAGAAATGGGGGAGCTGAAAGAGAGGTATCATTTTCAATGGAAAAGCATTTAAAACAAGATTGAAGGTTTAACCAAGATTATTAGCTGTACATCCTTGGAAAGAAATCACTTCGTTTCTCTAATATTGACCTGACAAATAAGACAAACCTTTTCACTGAACTTGCTTATAAAAAGTGATGGAAATATCAAATGGAAGTGTTAAAAACATCTTATTTTACCCGAGCCTTATACACTGTTCTATGTTAACTACAGTTTGGCTCACACATCTGTTCATTGAGGTTACAATAGTCTCAATTTCTGTTACTGATCCTCCAGAGTGGACCCCAACAAGTGTCCCCCTGCCCAGTGTCATTGGGGCCAACAGATCGAGACTGAGTTTGGTTCACAAGCAAAGGAAACTTTATATTTTGATCAGAGAATGGAGAGGTGAGAGCATGCACTACCCCGTGGGCTGTGGGCTGGGCTGCTGTGTAGAGATCCTGTCAGAGTCAGTGGGAGGGAGGGAGGCGGCGGAGCTCTCGAGGGCCGGGTTGGCTGTAGCTCAGGCTCTATATCGTGGAGTCTGCACTGGGCCCCAGGAGCTGAGGTGTCGACCCAGCCATTCTGCACTAGGAAATCTGGTCTGAAGTGCCGGGTGTGGAACCTCTGCATGCGGGACCCTAGGAGCACGTGAAATTAGACAAAGCACAAAGGATAAAAAAGGTTAGACTTGACTTTATTGCCCAGATTCTATTTTTATCTCCCAGGGATTTTTAATGGGCTTTGCTGGGGACAAACCCCTCCTCTGCCTTTTGTCCCGTTCCTCATTCTTGGAGTGCTGAGGGTGCAGACCCTTCTTCTGTAACTGCTGAGTGCTGAGTTGGGAGCCCTCATACCCTGGGGCGAGGGTCAGAGCTTCTCCCCAGCAGCCTCCCGGTGACGTTGATTGTCCCCAGGACCCCTGCCTCCCTGCTCGTCCACCTGAGCACCAGCATTGGAAGTGTTATAGATTCTAATGACCTTTAAGGGTCCAGGAAAGAGATGTGCAGAGACGCTGTGGGGGCCGGTTTCACCCCGCCCCACATTTGTTCGGCCACCTTAGGCTGACCGTCTCTGCCAGCCTAGATGCTCTGACCAGTAGTCTGCGCTTTCTTCAGTTAGGCCCCTGAATTAACGTACAAACAGCACCAGGTGTCAGAGCCCTGCCCGCTCAACTCCCAGACAGTCCAGGGTCAGTGGTGATCAAGGACCATGATGGCTACTGAGTCAACAGCCTTTTGAAGTAAACAGGAGTCCAGCCGGTCTTATTGGCCACCATCATCACGGTGTCTGTAGGCTTTTCTATGGTGACAGTGTGGTATACTGTTCCCCCGCCAAGATTATTAGCTCCCCTCTGGGTGCAGTAAGTCCTGCAAGCAGTAGTCTACTCTTTTGGGACACACTCTTGTTGTTTTATGAGAGAAACTCCAGGTCAAGTGATGTTCACACGAGTCGTCATGGTGCCCTGTTGCCCCTGGTTATCTCTCTGGATGTTGGAGTTGGAGGGCCTCCTCACTCGAGGTCGGTGTGCCCACGGAGCGAACCCTGCAACTTCAGGGCATGGTTGGTGGTTAGGATCACCACGTGGGGTCCTTTTCCCTTAGGAGGGAGGTGGCCTTTTGGGCTGCTGATTTCCAGGTTTTTAGATACCGCCAGTATCTTGGCCAGATGTGGCAGTGGGCCAAGCCCCTTAGTGACCGTAGTTTATCCTACCTGGATGGCATTCTTGCATTGTTCCATTTCAAGTGGTCCCAGTTTTTGCACTAATTCTCCAATGGCGATTCACCTTTCACCGGGAATGTAAAGGTCAAAGGGTTTAGCTAAATTAGGGAGTTCCAGGGCAAGGGTCTGAATTGACTGCTCTTTCCATTCTTGAAAGGCCACTTCTGGATTCTATTCAAAAGGATCATCATCTTTTCCTTTCAGTGTTTCATATAGAGGCCCAGCTAGTAGACTGTAGCTAGGGATCCAGAAGCAGCAAACCCTGGCCTCCCCAGGAACCCCTAAGCTGTCTTCTAGTTTTAGAAAGGGGTAAGGCTGAAAATGGTTTCTTCCCTTTCCTGGGATGGGCTTCTCTGACCTTCTGTGAGAATGAAGCCCAGGCAGGTCACCGCAGTCTGTGATATTTGAGCTTTTTCTTGGACAACTTCTATCCTTTATTGGCTTGGTAGTTCAGAGGCCTCCTTAGTAGGGCTGGTGATCAGAATGTCGTCTGCATATTGAAGGAGGGTTTCCTTTTCCAGAGGTAGAACTTTTAGGTCTTTAGCTAAGCTTTCCCCAAAGATGGTGTGGGAATTTTTGCACCCTTGGGGCCAGACGGCCCGGAAGTATTGTTTTAGTTGTATGTTGAGTCCTGCCACTCACAAGCCAAAATTTCTTGTGACTCTGGGACTAATGGAATACAAAAGAAGGCATCATTGAAGACTAATACAGAATACCATGTCCTGGTGGTTGGTAGAATGACCAGCAGGGTGTAGGAATTAGGAGCAACTGGAGGTATATCCTCGGTGGCTTCACTGACTGTCCTGACATCCTTTACCAGGTCCCCAGCAGCCCATGGGGCTCTCGTGGTCAGACCAATCCCAGAATATGGAGCTCACCTGGGCAGGTACCCCACCCCCACCCCAGCCCACGGGGCTCTCGTGGTCAGGCCCCTCCCAGGATACAGAGCTACCCTTGCAGGTACCGTGGCAGGGCTGGGCACACAGGAACCGTGCACATAGCCCTCATTGCAGAGCACCCCCAGCTCACCTGTCGCTCAGAGCTGACACAGAGCACCTCAGAGCAGGACTTGAACTAACAAACAGCAGCTGCGACAGGTCTGTGACCCTGGGCATCACTCCGTGAGGCCTCCCTCCACCTGGTCTTCCAGAGACTTCCACTGCACCCGGGGCACCAGGCCTCTGTCTCCAACCACCACCCACCCCTCCTCTCCCTGACTCCTGGGTTCCTCTCATTAGGAGAGGGTTTTCTTGAAGTTGTCTCCCACTCATGGGCCAGATAAAATGATTAGAAAACAAGCCAAAGCTGCAGCCCCTTGTCTATCCTGACTCTCAGGAGCCCACACCTGTTCCTTGGACCTGGCCGGTTCAGCAAGTTCCATTTTCTGCAACTGTGAGCCCCTGAGGGGTGATGATTGGCTGACCTGGGCAGCCTTACCGTGCCGGCCAGCCCTCCCCAGGTGTGCCTGGGTTGAGATCAATATAAATACCACTCCAGGCAGCAAGAGCCCCTGCAGCCGTGCCTGACGCCATTTTCTCTGCCCTGTCAGCAGTCTCGGGGCTGGGCTGGTGGGAGGGAGTGAGAGGCCACGGCTTTGTGGGTGGCCCAGTGTGAGTGGGGCTCTGCTGGACTTTCTGCAGCAGTTGCCAGGCTGCCACCTGCTAAAGAAGAGGATGTGTCACCCATACCTGCTGCTGGAATTTCTCCCTGGGCAGAGGTGAGGAAGGAAAAAAGCAGTGGGGGCAGGGACAGGACGGGTATCTCAGGCAGGGAAATGGAAATCTTCCAGAAGAGCACCCAGGGCCAGGACCATCCTGGCTGGCCTGCAGGCACCAAGTCGGCCGGCATGCTGTCACTCGTGTGGCTCTATGGCCCTTCCTCTAGGCTTTCAAGTCCTTGTATATATTCAGGTGTTTTACCTGGGATGGGTGGGAATAGTTCAGCAGCAACTGGCCTGGGGCTCAGCTCACGTTTACTCACAGATGCCTCGGCACGGTGCCCCAGCTTTGCAATGAGGACGCTTGTTGCGTGGGGGCTGCTGGCTGAATGGGAGACGATTCCCCACCACTGACCAACTTCAGAATTGTTTACAACTGGAGCAAGTGCCCTGATACGGTTTTCCTCTGTGTAACTGGTGGGTTCTGTGTTTTTTTTCTCTTTTTCGTTTTTGGTTCAAGGTAGATTTTATTCCTCTTTTTTGTATTTACAGATATAAGCATGGAAATAATTTATTCATATAAATACATGTATGTGCAGGGAATAATTGTTTTTTCTGTTTTATTTTTTAAATTTTACTTCTTTTTAATTTTGAATTTTATTTTATATTTTTATACAGCAGGTTCTTATTGGTTATCTATTTTATACATATAAATGTATACATGCCAATCCCAGTCTCTCAACTCCTCCCACCACCACCCCCCCAACAGCTTTCCCCCCTTGTTGTCCATACGTTTGTTGTCTACATCTGTTGCTCAATTTATGCCTTGCAAAATGGTTAATCTGTACAGTTTTTCTAGGTTCCACATATATGCATGAATATACAAGATTTGTTTTTCTCTTTCTGACTTACTTCACTCTGTATGACAGTCTCTAGATCCATCGACGTCTCTACAAATGACCCAATTTCATTCCTTTTCATGGCTTAGTAATATTCCATTTTATATATGTACCACAGCTTTATGCATTCGTCTGTCTGTGGGCATTTAGGTTGCTTCCATTACCTCGATATTGTAAATAGTGATGCAATGAACATTGCGGTGAATGACTCTTTTTGATTTATGGTTTTGTCTGGGTATATGTCCAGTACTGGGATTGCTGTATCATATGGTAATTCTATTGTTAGTTTCTTAAGAAATTCCATATTGTTCTCCATAATGACTGTATCAATTTATATTCCCAACAATAGTGGAAGAGGGTTCCTTTTCTCCACACCCTTTCCAGCATTTTTTGTTTGTAGATTTTCAATGATGCCTATTCTACCAGGTGTGAGGTGATACCTCATTGTTGAATCCATTTCGTTGAGCAAGGGGTAGCTCTTGTCTATTACATATTTGGCTTATGGAACGGTATCTGTGCTAATTTCAAACTCTGCTTTTATGCAGCACCCCAACTCACCTTCCCCCTTAAGCAGGCATAAGTTGGTTTTCTAAACTTGAGACCCTGTTCTGTTTTGTAATTCAGTTCATGTGTAGCGAAGTTCACATTCCGTGTATTAGTGATACCTTATGATGTTTCTTTTTCTGTGTGACTTATTTCACTTAGAATCATCGTGCCTCAATGCACTCATTATGCTGGTACGGGCCTGGTGACATAGATTTCATTGCTGAGTGGTATTCTGTTGTACATATCCATTATTTGCTCTCTGGGATATTTAACTTGTGCCGTAGAAGAGATTTCTGTAAAAAGAGCCATCCCAAATTTTGGGGTTGCTGTGTCTTTTTGATATTAATTTCCCTAAGCTATAGGACCATAAGTGGAAGTGCCCTAGGCCCTGTTGCTTTGTTTTTTAGATGTTTCAGGAAACACCATACACATCTCCCGAGTGTCTGTTGGCAATTTACATCCCGCCCATCAGCATAACAAGGCTCCCAGTTCTCCATGGCCTGTCTTGCCTTTCTGGGTTTTACACTTTTTTCAGATGGCCATTTTGACCGGGGGGAAGTGAGACTTCATTGTAGTGCAGATTTCCTTTGCAAGCTTGCTTGGTTGGCCAAAAAGGGCGTATGCGTTTTTTCCTGAATATATTCAGGAAAAAACGCATACGCCCTTTTGGCAAAGTGCATCATTGTGGACGTTCTGCCTCTTTTCCTATGCTTTCAATGCAATTCCAGTCTACCTCCTGAAATCAGTATCCTGCAATTCTGCCCCGCTTTCAAGTCCTCTTGGCAGCCTTACTTCAGTCTATTTTTGGACGATAGCTGTCATTTATAACTCTGCAGATTTGTGAATTACAGAGACCCTGAGCTCCTTTCTTCAACTCGCTTTCTTTTGAGCTGGCCGCAACACCGCAGGATGGCTTCAGGCCCTAATATGGTTCCGGCACGGCACGCTGAGCCTTTGGTTATTTCCTCTTCCTGGTGGGAAATGAGAGTTAAATTTGCCCGTCCAGACACCTCCAGCTAGTCTCTCATTGGTTCTCCCTATTCCTGTTCATCTTCCGCAGAAATTGCAAACTGGGCCAAACAGGAGGTTAAAGGCGCTGACTCTCCAAGTCGGGAGAGTGTTAGTAAAGGGTCTGGAATGTTGCACCCGAGTACCAGGGGAGGAAACCTGAGACATATTTGAACACGTCTCCCGTTCACACGGTTGATCATACGCGGGGTTACACATGCATGTTTCAGCTGAAGGAAGAATACCTTAAACCTGGAGAGTTGAGACCCGTGTAATGGGTACCATGCAATATGACTTCAAAGGGTCTTCATTTGCTCACCGAACCTCTCCAATCCTATCACTGCTGCGTTCATTTCCCTGTACACATGCTTGATTCTCTTTTGGAGACATAGCAATCCATAGGTTTTAAGATACTTACTAGTCAGGTACATTCTTAGGCGTTTAATATGCGGTGTTGAGTCCATTTCGTTGAGCAAGGAGTAGCTCTTGTCTATTCCATATTTGGCTTAAGGAACTTTATCTGTGCTCATTTCAATCTCTGCTTTTATGCAGCACCCCAACTCACCTTTCCCCTTAAGCAAGCATAAGTTGGTTTTCTAAATTTGAGACCCTGTTCTGTTCTATAATTCAGTTCTTGTGTAGCCAAGTTTACATTCCGTGTATTACTGATATCTTATGATGTTTCTTTTTCTGTGTGACTTATTTCAGTTAGAATCATCATACCTGAATCCACTCATTGTGATGCTAAGGGCCTGATGACACAGATTTCATTGGTGAGTGATATTGCTTTGTAAGTAAATACCACAAATTCTTTATCCATTTTTCACTTTCCGCGATGTTGAACTTGTACTGTAAACGAGGTTCTTGTAAACAGAGGTGTCCCAAACTTTGGGGTGGCTGTGTCTTTTTGATTTTAATTTCCCTAAGCTATAGGACCATAAGTGGCAGTGCCCTAGGCTCTGTTGCTTTGTTTTTTAGATGTTTCAGGAAACACCATACACTTTTCCCGAGTGGTTGTTGGCAATTTACATCCCGCCCATCAGCATAACAAGGCTCCCAGTTCTCCATGGCCTGTCCTGCCTTTCTGGATTTTACACTTTTTTCAGATGGCCCTTTTGACCGGGGGGAAGTGAGACTTCATTGTAGTGCAGATTTCCTTTGCAAGCTTGCTTGGTTGGCCAAAAAGGGCGTATGCGTTTTTTCCTGAATATATTCAGGAAAAAACGCATACGCCCTTTTTGGCCAAGTGCATCATTGTGGACGTCCTGCCTCTTTTCCTATGCTTTCAATGCAATTGCAGTCTACCTCCTGAAATCGGTTTCCTGCAATTCTGCCCCGCTTTCAAGTCCTTTTGGCAGGCTTACTTCAGTATATTTTTGGACGATAGCTGTCATTTATAACTCTGCAGGTTTGTGAATTACAGTGCCCCTGAGCTCCTTTCTTCAACTCGCTTTCTTGTGACCTGGCCGCAACACCGCAGGATGGCTTCAGGCCCTAATCTGGTTCCGGCACGGCACGCTGAGCCTTTGGTTATTTCCTCTTCCTGGTGGGAAATGAGAGTTAAATTTGCCCGTCCAGACACCTCCAGCTAGTCTCTCATTGGTTCTCGCTATTCCTGTTCATCTTCCGCAGAAATTGCAAACTGGGCCAAACAGGAGGTTAAAGGCGCTGACTCTCCAAGTGGGGAGAGTGTTAGTAAAGCGTCTGGAATGTTGCACCCGAGTACCAGGGTACGAAAACTGAGACATATTTGAACACGTCTCCCGATCACATGGTTGATCATACTCTGGGTTCCACATGCATGTTTTAGCTGAAGGAAGAATACTTAAAACCTGGGTAGTTGAAACCCGTGTAATGGGTACCATGCAATATGAGTTCAAAGGGTCTTCATTTGCTCACCGAACCTCTCCAATCCTATCACTGCTGCGTTTATGCCCCTGTACACATGCTTGATTCTCTTTCGGAGACATAGCAATCCATAGGTTTTAAGATACTTACTAGTCAGGTACATTCTTAGGCGTTTAATATGCGGTGTTGAGTCCATTTCGTTGAGCAAGGAGTAGCTCTTGTCTATTCCATATTTGGCTTAAGGAACTTTATCTGTGCTCATTTCAATCTCTGGTTTTATGCAGCACCCGAACTCACCTTTACCCTTAAGCAAGCATAAGTTGGTTTTCTAAATTTGAGACCCTGTTCTGTTCTGTAATTCAGTTCCTGTGTAGCCAAGTTTCCATTCCGTGTATTACTGATATCTTATGATGTTTCTTTTTCTGTGTGACTTATTTCAGTTAGAATCATCATACCTGAATCCACTCATTGTGCTGCTACGGGCCTGATGACATAGATTTCATTGCTGAGTGATATTGCTTTGTAAGTGAATACCACAACTTCTTTATGCATTTTTCACTTTCTGCGATGTTGAACTTGTACTGTAAACGAGGTTCTTGTAAACAGAGCCGTTCCAAACTTTGGGGTGGCTGTGTCTTTTTGATTTTAATTTCCCTAAGCTATAGGACCATAAGTGGAAGTGCCCTAGGCTCTGTTGCTTTGTTTTTTAGATGTTTCAGGAAACACCATACACTTCTCCCGAGTGTCTGTTGGCAATTTACATCCCGCCCATCAGCATAACAAGGCTCCCAGTTCTAAATGGCCTGTTGCCTTTCTGGATTTTACACTTTTTTCAGATGGCCCTTTTGACCGGGGGGAAGTGAGACTTCATTGTAGTGCAGATTTCCTTTGCAAGCTTGCTTGTTTGGCCAAAAAGGGCGTATGCGTTTTTTCCTGAATATATTCAGGAAAAAACGCATACGCCCTTTTTGGCCAAGTGCATCATTGTGGACGTTCTGCCTCTTTTCCTATGCTTTCAATGCAATTCCAGTCTACCTCCTGAAATCGGTTTCCTGTAATTCTGCCCCGCTTTCAAGTCCTCTTGGCAGCCTTACTTCAGTCTATTTTTGGACGATAGCTGTCATTTATAACTCTGCAGGTTTGTGAATTACAGTGCCCCTGAGCTCCTTTCTTCAACTCGCTTTCTTGTGACCTGGCCGCAACACCGCAGGATGGCTTCAGGCCCTAATCTGGTTCCGGCCCGGCATGGTGAGCCTTTGGTTAATTCCTCTTCCTGGTGGGAAATGAGAGTTAAATTTGCCCGTCCAGACACCTCCAGCTAGCCTCTCATTGGTTCTCGCTATTCCTGTTCATCTTCCGCAGAAATTGCAAACTGGGCCAAACAGGAGGTTAAAGGGACTGACTCTCCAAGTCGGGAGAGTGTTAGTAAAGCATCTGGAATGTTGCACCCGAGTACCAGGGGAGGAAAACTGAGACATATTTGAACACGTCTCCCGTTCACATGGTTGATCATACTCTGGGTTCCACATGCATGTTTTAGCTGAAGGAAGAATACCTTAAACCTGGAGAGTTGAGATCCGTGTAATGGGTACCATGCAATATGACTTCAAAGGGTCTTCATTTGCTCACCGAACCTCTCCAATCCTATCACTGCTGCGTTTATGCCCCTGTACACACGCTTGATTCTCTTTCGGAGACATAGCAATCCATAGGTTTTAAGATACTTACTAGTCAGGTACATTCTTAGGCGTTTAATATGGGGTTTTGAGTCCATTTCGTTGAGCAAGGAGTAGCTCTTGTCTATTCCATATTTGGCTTAAGGAACTTTATCTGTGCTCATTTCAATCTCTGGTTTTATGCAGCACCCCAACTCACCTTTCCCCTTAAGCAAGCATAAGTTGGTTTTCTAAATTTGAGACCCTGTTCTGTTTTGGAATGCAGTTCCTGTGTAGCCAAGTTTACATTCAGTGTATTACTGATATCTTATGATGTTTCTTTTTCTGTGTGACTTATTTCAGTTAGAATCATCATACCTGAATCCACTCATTATGCTGCTACGGGCCTGATGACATAGATTTCATTGCTGAGTGATACTGCATTGTACGTAAGTACCACAAGTTCTTTATCCATTTTTCACTTTCTGTGATACTGAACTTGTACGGTAAACGGGGTTCGTGTAAACGGAGGCGTCCCAAACTTTGGGGTGGCTGTGTCTTTTTGATTTTAATTTCCCTAAGCTATAGGACCATAAGTGGAAGTGCCCTAGGCTCTGTTGCTTTGTTTTTTAGATGTTTCAGGAAACACCATACACTTCTCCCGAGTGGTTGTTGGCAATTTACATCCCGCCCATCAGCATAACAAGGCTCCCAGTTCTCCATGGCCTGTCCTGCCTTTCTGGATTTTACACTTTTTTCAGATGGCCCTTTTGACCTGGGGGAAGTGAGACTTCATTGTAGTGCAGATTTCCTTTGCAAGCTTGCTTGGTTGGCCAAAAAGGGCGTATGCGTTTTTTCCTGAATATATTCAGGAAAAAACGCATACGCCCTTTTTGGCCAAGTGCATCATTGTGGACGTTCTGCCTCTTTTCCTATGCTTTCAATGCAATTCCAGTCTACCTCCTGAAATCGGTTTCCTGCAATTCTGCCCCGCTTTCAAGTCCTCTTGGCAGCCTTACTTCAGTCTATTTTTGGACGATAGCTGTCATTTATAACTCTGCAGGTTTGTGAATTACAGTGCCCCTGAGCTCCTTTCTTCAACTCGCTTTCTTGTGACCTGGCCGCAACACCGCAGGATGGCTTCAGGCCCTTATCTGGTTCCGGCACGGCACGCTGAGCCTTTGGTTATTTCCTCTTCCTGGTGGGAAATGAGAGTTAAATTTGCCCGTCCAGACACCTCCAGCTAGCCTCTCATTGGTTCTCGGTATTCCTGTTCATCTTCCGCAGAAATTGCAAACTGGGCCAAACAGGAGGTTAAAGGCGCTGACTCTCCAAGTGGGGAGAGTGTTAGTAAAGCGTCTGGAATGTTGCACCCGAGTACCAGGGGAGGAAAACTGAGACATATTTGAACACGTCTCCCGTTCACATGGTTGATCATACTTGGGTTCCACATGCATGTTTTAGCTGAAGGAAGAATACCTTAAACCTGGAGAGTTGAGACCCGTGTAATGGGTACCATGCAATATGACTTCAAAGGGTCTTCATTTGCTCACCGAACCTCTCCAATCCTATCACTGCTGCGTTTATGCCCCTGTACACATGCTTGATTCTCTTTTGGAGACATAGCAATCCATAGGTTTTACAATACTTACTAGTCAGGTACATTCTTAGGCGTTTAATATGCGGTGTTGAGTCCATTTCGTTGAGCAAGGAGTAGCTCTTGTCTATTCCATATTTGACTTAAGGAACTTTATCTGTGCTCATTTCAATCTCTGGTCTTATGCAGCACCCCAACTCACCTTTACCCTTAAGCAAGCATAAGTTGGTTTTCTAAATTTGAGACCCTGTTCTGTTCTGTAATTCAGTTCCTGTGTAGCCAAGTTTCCATTCCGTGTATTACTGATATCTTATGATGTTTCTTTTTCTGTGTGACTTATTTCAGTTAGAATCATCATACCTGAATCCACTCATTGTGATGCTAAGGGCCTGATGACACAGATTTCATTGCTGAGTGATATTGCTTTGTAAGTAAATACCACAACTTCTTTATCCATTTTTCACTTTCTGCGATGTTGAACTTGTACTGTAAACGAGGTTCTCGTAAACAGAGGCGTCCAAAATTTGGGGTGGCTGTGTCTTTTTGATTTTAATTTCCCTAAGATATAGGACCATAAGCGGCAGTGCCCTAGGCTCTGTTGCTTTGTTTTTTAGATGTTTCAGGAAACACCATACACTTCTCCCGAGTGTCTGTTGGCAATTTACATCCCGCCCATCAGCATAACAAGGCTCCCAGTTCTCCATGGCCTGTCCTGCCTTTCCAGATTTTACACTTTTTTCAGATGGCCCTTTTGACCGGGGGGAAGTAAGACTTCATTGTAGTGCAGATTTCCTTTGCAAGCTTGCTTGGTTGGCCAAAAAGGGCGTATGCGTTTTTTCCTGAATATATTCAGGAATAATTTGCCCGTCCAGACACCTCCAGCTAGCCTCTCATTGGTTCTCGCTATTCCTGTTCATCTTCCGCAGAAATTGCAAACTGGGCCAAACAGGAGGTTAAAGGCGCTGACTCTCCAAGTGGGGAGAGTGTTAGTAAAGCGTCTGGAATGTTGCACCCGAGTACCAGGGGAGGAAAACTTAGACATATTTGAACACGTCTCCCGTTCACATGGTTGATCATACTTGGGTTCCACATGCATGTTTTAGCTGAAGGAAGAATACCTTAAACCTGGAGAGTTGAGACCCGTGGAATGGGTACCATGCAATATGACTTCAAAGGGTCTTCATTTGCTCACCGAACCTCTCCAATCCTATCACTGCTGCGTTTATGCCCCTGTACACATGCTTGATTCTCTTTTGGAGACATAGCAATCCATAGGTTTTAAGATACTTACTAGTCAGGTACATTCTTAGGCGTTTAATATGCGGTGTTGAGTCCATTTCGTTGAGCAAGGAGTAGCTCTTGTCTATTCCATATTTGGCTTAAGGAACTTTATCTGTGCTCATTTCAATCTCTGGTTTTATGCAGCACCCCAACTCACCTTTACCCTTAAGCAAGCATAAGTTGTTTTTCTAAATTTGAGACCCTGTTCTGTTCTGTAATTCAGTTCCTGTGTAGCCAAGTTTCCATTCCGTGTATTACTGATATCTTATGATGTTTCTTTTTCTGTGTGACTTATTTCAGTTTGAATCTTCATACCTGAATCCACTCATTGTGCTGCTAAGGGCCTGATGACACAGATTTCATTGCTGAGTGATATTGCTTTATAAGTAAATACCACAACTTCTTTATCCATTTTTCACTTTCTGCGATGTTGAACTTGTACTGTAAACGAGGTTCTTGTAAACAGAGCCGTTCCAAACTTTGGGGTGGCTGTGTCTTTTTGATTTTAATTTCCCTAAGCTATAGGACCATAAGTGGAAGTGCCCTAGGTTCTGTTGCTTTGTTTTTTAGGTGTTTCAGGAAACACCATACACTTCTCCCGAGTGGTTGTTGGCAATTTACATCCCGCCCATCAGCATAACAAGGCTCCCAGTTCTCCATGACCTGTCCTGCCTTTCTGGATTTTACACTTTTTTCAGATGGCCCTTTTGACCGGGGGGAAGTGAGACTTCATTGTAGTGCAGATTTCCTTTGCAAGCTTGCTTGGTTGGCCAAAAAGCGCGTATGCGTTTTTTCCTGAATATATTCAGGAAAAAACGCATACGCCCTTTTTGGCCAAGTGCATCATTGTGGACGTTCTGCCTCTTTTCCTATGCTTTCAATGCAATTCCAGTCTACCTCCTGAAATCGGTTTCCTGCAATTCTGCCCCGCTTTCAAGTCCTCTTGGCAGCCTTACTTCAGTCTATTTTTGGACGATAGCTGTCATTTATAACTCTGCAGGTTTGTGAATTACAGTGCCCCTGAGCTCCTTTCTTCAACTCGCTTTCTTGTGACCTGGCCGTAACACCGCAGGATGTCTTCAGGCCCTAATCTGGTTCTGCCCCGGCACGCTGAGCCTTTGGTTAATTCCTCTTCCTGGTGGGAAATGAGAGTTAAATTTGCCCGTCCAGACACCTCCAGCTAGCCTCTCATTGCTTCTCGCTATTCCTGTTCATCTTCCGCAGAAATTGCAAACTGGGCCAAACAGGAGGTTAAAGGGACTGACTCTCCAAGTGGGGAGAGTGTTAGTAAAGCGTCTGGAATGTTGCACCCGAGTACCAGGGGAGGAAAACTGAGACATATTTGAACACGTCTCCCGTTCACATGGTTGATCATACTTGGGTTCCACATGCATGTTTTAGCTGAAGGAAGAATACCTTAAACCTGGAGAGTTGAGACCCGTGTAATGGGTACCATGCAATATGACTTCAAAGGGTCTTCATTTGCTCACCGAACCTCGCCAATCCTATCACTGCTGCGTTTATGCCCCTGTACACATGCTTGATTCTCTTTCGGAGACATAGCAATCCATAGGTTTTACGATACTTACTAGTCAGGTACATTCTTAGGCGTTTAATATGCGGTTTTGAGTCCATTTCGTTGAGCAAGGAGTAGCTCTTGTCTATTCCATATTTGACTTAAGGAACTTTATCTGTGCTCATTTCAATCTCTGGTTTTATGCAGCACCCCAACTCACCTTTAACCTTAAGCAAGCATAAGTTGGTTTTCTAAATTTGAGACCCTGTTCTGTTCTGTAATTCAGTTCATGTGTAGCCAAGTTCACATTCTGTGTATTAGTGATACCTTATGATGTTTCTTTTCTGTGTGACTTATTTCAGTTCGAATCATCATACCTGAATCCACTCATTATGCTGCTACGGGCCTGATGACATAGATTTCATTGCTGAGTGATATTGCATTGTACATAAGTACCACAAGTTCTTTATCCATTTTTCACTTTCTGCGATATTGAACTTGTACTGTAAACGAGGTTCTTGTAAACAGAGCCGTCCCAAACTTTGGGGTGGCTGTGTCTTTTTGATTTTAATTTCCCTAAGCTATAGGACCATAAGTGGAAGTGCCCTAGGCTCTGTTGCTTTGTTTTTTAGATGTTTCAGGAAACACCATACACTTCTCCAGAGTGGGTGTTGGCAATTTACATCCCGCCCATCAGCATAAGAAGGCTCCCAGTTCTCCATGGCCTGTCGTTCCTTTATGGATTTTACACTTTTTTCAGATGGCCCTTTTGACCAGGTGGAAATGAGACTTCATTGTAGTGCAGATTTCCTTTGCAAGCTTGCTTGGTTGGCCAAAAAGTGCGTATGTGTTTTTTCCTGAATATATTCAGGAAAAAACACATACGCCCTTTTTGGCCAAGTGCATCATTGTCGAGTTTCTGACTCTCTTCATATGCTTTCAATGCAATTCCAGTCTACCTCCTGAAATCGGTTTCCTGCAATTCTGCCTTGCTTTCAATGCCTCTTCATAGCCTTACCTCAATATATTTTTTAAAAATAGTTGGCCTTTATAACTCTGCAGGTTTTTGAATTGCAGTGGCCCTTAGCTCCATTTTTTAGCTCTTATTTTTGTGGTATTGCCCCATAACCACAGGATTCCTTGAAGCCCTATTTTTCTTCTGGGACACCTGCTGTGCCTTTGGTTAATTCTTCTTACTGATGTGATATTAGAGTGACATGTGCCCATTGAAACCGCTACAGCTAGTTTCTCACTGGTTCCCCCTATTCCCATTCATCCTCTGCACTAACTGCAGACTGTGCGATACCAGAACTTAAAGGCATTGACTCCATGTGGGGATGTTGTTAGTAAAGCGGCTGGAATGTCGATCCGGAGCCCCAGGAGAGGAAAAATGAGGTGCGTTTTAGAAACCTTTCCCGATCATATGGTATACCAGTCGCTGGGTTTCCCAAGCATGGTTTAGCTGTAGGAAGATTCCCTTCAACCTGGAGTGTTGGGACCCTTGGACTGAGTAGCATGAAGTATTGCATTAAACTTTCGGCAGTTGCTCACCAAAGCTCACCAATCCTGTCAGCCCCAAGTGTCCAGCCTTATGTCTTATCCAGCTGTGGGTTTATATGTGGTCAATCCAGGTTGCATCACAGCCCCTGAGCGAATTTTGTAAGAATTTTTCTCTCTTTCATTGTTTCAGCGTTTTGTTTTTAAAATTTATTTCTATAATGGGGTTTAGCTCCTTTTCACTGCTGTGTTTGTGCCGCTCTGCACACACTTGATTCCCTTATGGAGATATATCAATACATGGGTTTTAAGATTCTTATTCCTCAGATATATTTCTCTGCGGTGTATAGGGTGTGTTGAGGCCTGTTCATTGAGCAAGGTGTAGATCTTGTCTAATACCTATTTGGTTTATTGAACGGTATCTGTGCTAATTTCAAACTCTGGTTTTATGCATCACCCCACCTCTCCTTTCCCCTTAAGCTGACATAAGTGTGTTTTCTAAATGTGAGACACTGTTCTGTTCTGTAATTCATTTCTTGTGCAGCCATATTTACCCTCCCTCTATAAGTGATATCTTATGATATGTTTCTTTTTCTGTTTGACTTATTTCAAGTAGTATTATCGGACCTAAATCCACTCTTTATCCTTCTACTAGCCTTATTACATTGATTTCATGGTGAAGAGATATTCCATTGTACATAAGTACCACATCTTCTTTATCCATTGTTCTCTTTCCTGGGATATTTAAGGTGTACTGAAGTTGAGGTTCTTGTAAACAGAGTAGCCCTAAACTGTGGTGTGCTTGTGTCTTGTTGATTTTTAGACTTCCCTAGATATACTCCCATGATTGGAAGTGTCCTATGCTCTGTAGCTCTGTTTTTTAGATGATTTAGGAACCACCATACACTTCTCCAGAGTGGCTCTCGGCAGTTCACACACTGCCCATCAGCGTATAAAGGCTCCCTGTTCTCCATGGCCTGTCCTGCATTTCTGGTTTTTACAATTTTTTAGGATGGCCCTTTTGACCGGTGGGAAGTGAGACTTCTTTGTTGTGCACATTTGCATTGCTTGCTTGCTTCGTTGCCCATAAAGTGCGTATGCGTTTTTTCCTGGATATAATCAGGAAAACGCTTTTCATGTGCGTTAAAGACGAGTCCAATCTATCTCTTGAAATCTGTTTCTTGCAATTCTGTCTTGCATTCAGATCCTCTTCTTTGCCTTACCTCAACATATTTTTGGACGTTAGTTTTCATTTATAACTCTGCAGGTTTGTGAATTGCAGTGACCCTGAGCTCCATTTTTTAAGTTGCTCTTTTGTGAGCTGGCCTCAAACCCGCAGGATTGCTTCAGGCCCTATTTTGGCTCCGGCGAGGCAGGCTGAGCCTTTCTTTAATTCTTATTCTTAATGGGAAATTAGAGTGATATGTGCCCGTCCAAACCCCTACAACTCTTCTCTCATTGGTTCCCCCTCTTCCCGTTCATCCTCCTCACAATTTGCAAAATGTGTGAAACAGAAGTTTAAATGTGCTGATTCTCCAAGTGGGGAGATTCTAAGTAGCGTGGCTGGAATGGTGAACAGGAGCACCAGGAGAGGATAAATGAGGTGCATTTTAGACACATCTCCCGATCACATGGTGTACAGTCCTCTGGGATTTCCATGCATGTTTTAGCTGTAGGAAGATCCCTTGAACCTGCAGATTTGGGACCCATTGAATGGGTACCAGGTAGTATTACTTTAAAGGGTGTGCATTTCCTCACCCAACCTCACATTTCTCTTAGCGCAAACAGTTTCCAGCCTTATGTCTCATCCTGCTGTGGGTCTAGATGTGTTCAATCCATGTTGCATCACCGTCCCTGAGGAAAAGTTGTAAGAGGTTTTCTCTGTCTCTCTGTCGTTTATTTTTTTCAATTTATTACTATATTGGTTACAGCTGATTTTCAAAGCTCTGTTTCTTGCTGCTGTACATCCACTTGATTCACGTACAGAGAGACATCAATAAATTCTTTTTCAGATTCTTACCAGTCGTATATATTCTTTTCCGGTGACTTGAGTGTGCTGAGTGCAGTTCTTTTAGCTACCGTGTAGGCCTTGTTGATTATCAGTTTGGTATTTGGAATGGTATCTTTGCTAATTTCAACCTCCTGGATGATGCCTCACCCCTCCCCACCTTTCCCGTTTAGCAGCCTTATGCGTGTTTTCTACATATTTGACTATGTTTTTGTTTTGTAATTTATTTCATGTGTAGCCATTTTGGATTCCACCTTTAAGTGATATCTTATGATATGTGTCTTTTTCTTTTTGAATTCTGTCACTTAGAATGATCATACGTAACTCCTCCGGAGTCGTTACAACTGGCCATATTTCATTGATTTCCAGGCTGAATAATATTCCACTCTACCTAAGTACCACATCTCTATCCATTTTTTCCCTCCAGAGACATTTAAGTTATATCCTAGTCGAGGATCTTTTAAACAGAGAGGGGGTAAACATTGGGGTGCCTGTGTCCTCTCGATTTTTGTTTTTCCCAAGATATACGCCCATGAGTGCAAGTGCCCTATGCTCTGTAGCTCATTTTTTAGATGCTTTAGTAAACACAATACACTTCTCCAGAATGGCCGTTGGCAATATACATTTCCACTATAAGTCTCACAGGGCTCCCTCTTCTCGTTGCCCTGTCCTGCATTTCTGTTGTTTACGCTTTATGAGGATGGCTCTTCTGACTGACGCGAAGTGATATCTTTTGTAGTATTGACTTCCAGTGCCCACCTGTTTGGTTGGCTAAAAAAGTGTATGCCCTTTTCTTGAATATATACAGAAAAGAACGCATACACCCTTTTTGGCCAACTGCAATGTTGGCAATGTTCAGCTCCTTTTCTTGTGCTTAATGGCGAGTCCTTTCTACCTCCTCAAATCCCTTTCCTGCCATTCTCCCTTGCTTACAAGTCCTTTTCTCTGACTTTCCTCAAGACATTTTTCAGTGATGGATATTTTCAACTCTGCAGTTTTGTGAATTTTACTGCCCCTGAGTTCCATTGTTCAACTCGTGTTTATGGGAACTGGCCACAAAGCAGCGGGATTTCCTCAAGCCCTATACTGTTTCCATGGGCAACCCTAGCCTTTGGTCAATTCGTCTTCCTGATTGGAAATTAGAGTGACATGTGCCTGTCTGAACACCTAGGACTTGTCTCTCATTGTTCCTCATCCTTCCGCTTCATCCTCTGGACAAATTCCAAACTGTACGCAACAGGATGTTGACAGTGCTGACATCTCCAAGTGGGGAGACTGTTAGTAAAGACGCTGGAGGGGTGAACCCGAGCACCAGGAGATGAGGAGATGAGATGCCTTTTCCAAACTCTTCCCGATCAGACGGTATACCATCCTCTGGGTGTGACAGACATGTTTTAGCAGTAGGAAGAGTCCCATTCATGTAAGGAGAACACCAGGGCTTTTTCAAAATCAGTGTCTCCCCGAAACCCAAACTGGGGAAGTTTTTAAGCTACGGCTACACATATGTTCATTAAGGGCCTTGGGGAGTAGGCAGAGTCCAAACTTTAGATGATTGAAGTCTTCAGGGTCAGAAGCACTCACCACCAGCTTCCCTTAGGCTACACTTTAACTGTCATTGATAGATGATGTCAATAAAAATATCTATTCTTTTTCAGATTATTTCCCCTTATAGGTTATTGCAAAATGTTGAGTGTAGTTCCCTGTGCTATACAGTAGTTCCTTGTTGATGATCTATTTTATACATAGCAGTGTGTATGTGTTCATTCCAAACTGTTAATTTATCCCTCCTCCCACCTTTCCCCTTTGGTAATAATAAATTATAAGATTTTATACTTCTCAGAAATGGGGGAGCTGAAAGAGAGGTATCATTTTCAATGGAAAAGCATTTAAAACAAGATTGAAGGTTTAACCAAGATTATTAGCTGTACATCCTTGGAAAGAAATCACTTCGTTTCTCTAATATTGACCTGACAAATAAGACAAACCTTTTCACTGAACTTGCTTATAAAAAGTGATGGAAATATCAAATGGAAGTGTTAAAAACATCTTATTTTACCCGAGCCTTATACACTGTTCTATGTTAACTACAGTTTGGTTCACACATCTGTTCATTGAGGTTACAATAGTCTCAATTTCTGTTACTGATCCTCCAGAGTGGACCCCAACAAGTGTCCCCCTGCCCAGTGTCATTGGGGCCAACAGATCGAGACTGAGTTTGGTTCACAAGCAAAGGAAACTTTATATTTTGATCAGAGAATGGAGAGGTGAGAGCATGCACTACCCCGTGGGCTGTGGGCTGGGCTGCTGTGTAGAGATCCTGTCAGAGTCAGTGGGAGGGAGGGAGGCGGCGGAGCTCTCGAGGGCCGGGTTGGCTGTAGCTCAGGCTCTATATCGTGGAGTCTGCACTGGGCCCCAGGAGCTGAGGTGTCGACCCAGCCATTCTGCACTAGGAAATCTGGTCTGAAGTGCCGGGTGTGGAACCTCTGCATGCGGGACCCTAGGAGCACGTGAAATTAGACAAAGCACAAAGGATAAAAAAGGTTAGACTTGACTTTATTGCCCAGATTCTATTTTTATCTCCCAGGGATTTTTAATGGGCTTTGCTGGGGACAAACCCCTCCTCTGCCTTTTGTCCCGTTCCTCATTCTTGGAGTGCTGAGGGTGCAGACCCTTCTTCTGTAACTGCTGAGTGCTGAGTTGGGAGCCCTCATACCCTGGGGCGAGGGTCAGAGCTTCTCCCCAGCAGCCTCCCGGTGACGTTGATTGTCCCCAGGACCCCTGCCTCCCTGCTCGTCCACCTGAGCACCAGCATTGGAAGTGTTATAGATTCTAATGACCTTTAAGGGTCCAGGAAAGAGATGTGCAGAGACGCTGTGGGGGCCGGTTTCACCCCGCCCCACATTTGTTCGGCCACCTTAGGCTGACCGTCTCTGCCAGCCTAGATGCTCTGACCAGTAGTCTGCGCTTTCTTCAGTTAGGCCCCTGAATTAACGTACAAACAGCACCAGGTGTCAGAGCCCTGCCCGCTCAACTCCCAGACAGTCCAGGGTCAGTGGTGACCAAGGACCATGATGGCTACTGAGTCAACAGCCTTTTGAAGTAAACAGGAGTCCAGCCGGTCTTATTGGCCACCATCATCACGGTGTCTGTAGGCTTTTCTATGGTGACAGTGTGGTATACTGTTCCCCCGCCAAGATTATTAGCTCCCCTCTGGGTGCAGTAAGTCCTGCAAGCAGTAGTCTACTCTTTTGGGACACACTCTTGTTGTTTTATGAGAGAAACTCCAGGTCAAGTGATGTTCACACGAGTCGTCATGGTGCCCTGTTGCCCCTGGTTATCTCTCTGGATGTTGGAGTTGGAGGGCCTCCTCACTCGAGGTCGGTGTGCCCACGGAGCGAACCCTGCAACTTCAGGGCATGGTTGGTGGTTAGGATCACCACGTGGGGTCCTTTTCCCTTAGGAGGGAGGTGGCCTTTTGGGCTGCTGATTTCCAGGTTTTTAGATACCGCCAGTATCTTGGCCAGATGTGGCAGTGGGCCAAGCCCCTTAGTGACCGTAGTTTATCCTACCTGGATGGCATTCTTGCATTGTTCCATTTCAAGTGGTCCCAGTTTTTGCACTAATTCTCCAATGGCGATTCACCTTTCACCGGGAATGTAAAGGTCAAAGGGTTTAGCTAAATTAGGGAGTTCCAGGGCAAGGGTCTGAATTGACTGCTCTTTCCATTCTTGAAAGGCCACTTCTGGATTCTATTCAAAAGGATCATCATCTTTTCCTTTCAGTGTTTCATATAGAGGCCCAGCTAGTAGACTGTAGCTAGGGATCCAGAAGCAGCAAACCCTGGCCTCCCCAGGAACCCCTAAGCTGTCTTCTAGTTTTAGAAAGGGGTAAGGCTGAAAATGGTTTCTTCCCTTTCCTGGGATGGGCTTCTCTGACCTTCTGTGAGAATGAAGCCCAGGCAGGTCACCGCAGTCTGTGATATTTGAGCTTTTTCTTGGACAACTTCTATCCTTTATTGGCTTGGTAGTTCAGAGGCCTCCTTAGTAGGGCTGGTGATCAGAATGTCGTCTGCATATTGAAGGAGGGTTTCCTTTTCCAGAGGTAGAACTTTTAGGTCTTTAGCTAAGCTTTCCCCAAAGATGGTGTGGGAATTTTTGCACCCTTGGGGCCAGACGGCCCGGAAGTATTGTTTTAGTTGTATGTTGAGTCCTGCCACTCACAAGCCAAAATTTCTTGTGACTCTGGGACTAATGGAATACAAAAGAAGGCATCATTGAAGACTAATACAGAATACCATGTCCTGGTGGTTGGTAGAATGACCAGCAGGGTGTAGGAATTAGGAGCAACTGGAGGTATATCCTCGGTGGCTTCACTGACTGTCCTGACATCCTTTACCAGGTCCCCAGCAGCCCATGGGGCTCTCGTGGTCAGACCAATCCCAGAATATGGAGCTCACCTGGGCAGGTACCCCACCCCCACCCCAGCCCACGGGGCTCTCGTGGTCAGGCCCCTCCCAGGATACAGAGCTACCCTTGCAGGTACCGTGGCAGGGCTGGGCACACAGGAACCGTGCACATAGCCCTCATTGCAGAGCACCCCCAGCTCACCTGTCGCTCAGAGCTGACACAGAGCACCTCAGAGCAGGACTTGAACTAACAAACAGCAGCTGCGACAGGTCTGTGACCCTGGGCATCACTCCGTGAGGCCTCCCTCCACCTGGTCTTCCAGAGACTTCCACTGCACCCGGGGCACCAGGCCTCTGTCTCCAACCACCACCCACCCCTCCTCTCCCTGACTCCTGGGTTCCTCTCATTAGGAGAGGGTTTTCTTGAAGTTGTCTCCCACTCATGGGCCAGATAAAATGATTAGAAAACAAGCCAAAGCTGCAGCCCCTTGTCTATCCTGACTCTCAGGAGCCCACACCTGTTCCTTGGACCTGGCCGGTTCAGCAAGTTCCATTTTCTGCAACTGTGAGCCCCTGAGGGGTGATGATTGGCTGACCTGGGCAGCCTTACCGTGCCGGCCAGCCCTCCCCAGGTGTGCCTGGGTTGAGATCAATATAAATACCACTCCAGGCAGCAAGAGCCCCTGCAGCCGTGCCTGACGCCATTTTCTCTGCCCTGTCAGCAGTCTCGGGGCTGGGCTGGTGGGAGGGAGTGAGAGGCCACGGCTTTGTGGGTGGCCCAGTGTGAGTGGGGCTCTGCTGGACTTTCTGCAGCAGTTGCCAGGCTGCCACCTGCTAAAGAAGAGGATGTGTCACCCATACCTGCTGCTGGAATTTCTCCCTGGGCAGAGGTGAGGAAGGAAAAAAGCAGTGGGGGCAGGGACAGGACGGGTATCTCAGGCAGGGAAATGGAAATCTTCCAGAAGAGCACCCAGGGCCAGGACCATCCTGGCTGGCCTGCAGGCACCAAGTCGGCCGGCATGCTGTCACTCGTGTGGCTCTATGGCCCTTCCTCTAGGCTTTCAAGTCCTTGTATATATTCAGGTGTTTTACCTGGGATGGGTGGGAATAGTTCAGCAGCAACTGGCCTGGGGCTCAGCTCACGTTTACTCACAGATGCCTCGGCACGGTGCCCCAGCTTTGCAATGAGGACGCTTGTTGCGTGGGGGCTGCTGGCTGAATGGGAGACGATTCCCCACCACTGACCAACTTCAGAATTGTTTACAACTGGAGCAAGTGCCCTGATACGGTTTTCCTCTGTGTAACTGGTGGGTTCTGTGTTTTTTTTCTCTTTTTCGTTTTTGGTTCAAGGTAGATTTTATTCCTCTTTTTTGTATTTACAGATATAAGCATGGAAATAATTTATTCATATAAATACATGTATGTGCAGGGAATAATTGTTTTTTCTGTTTTATTTTTTAAATTTTACTTCTTTTTAATTTTGAATTTTATTTTATATTTTTATACAGCAGGTTCTTATTGGTTATCTATTTTATACATATAAATGTATACATGCCAATCCCAGTCTCTCAACTCCTCCCACCACCACCCCCCCAACAGCTTTCCCCCCTTGTTGTCCATACGTTTGTTGTCTACATCTGTTGCTCAATTTATGCCTTGCAAAATGGTTAATCTGTACAGTTTTTCTAGGTTCCACATATATGCATGAATATACAAGATTTGTTTTTCTCTTTCTGACTTACTTCACTCTGTATGACAGTCTCTAGATCCATCGACGTCTCTACAAATGACCCAATTTCATTCCTTTTCATGGCTTAGTAATATTCCATTTTATATATGTACCACAGCTTTATGCATTCGTCTGTCTGTGGGCATTTAGGTTGCTTCCATTACCTCGATATTGTAAATAGTGATGCAATGAACATTGCGGTGAATGACTCTTTTTGATTTATGGTTTTGTCTGGGTATATGTCCAGTACTGGGATTGCTGTATCATATGGTAATTCTATTGTTAGTTTCTTAAGAAATTCCATATTGTTCTCCATAATGACTGTATCAATTTATATTCCCAACAATAGTGGAAGAGGGTTCCTTTTCTCCACACCCTTTCCAGCATTTTTTGTTTGTAGATTTTCAATGATGCCTATTCTACCAGGTGTGAGGTGATACCTCATTGTTGAATCCATTTCGTTGAGCAAGGGGTAGCTCTTGTCTATTACATATTTGGCTTATGGAACGGTATCTGTGCTAATTTCAAACTCTGCTTTTATGCAGCACCCCAACTCACCTTCCCCCTTAAGCAGGCATAAGTTGGTTTTCTAAACTTGAGACCCTGTTCTGTTTTGTAATTCAGTTCATGTGTAGCGAAGTTCACATTCCGTGTATTAGTGATACCTTATGATGTTTCTTTTTCTGTGTGACTTATTTCACTTAGAATCATCGTGCCTCAATGCACTCATTATGCTGGTACGGGCCTGGTGACATAGATTTCATTGCTGAGTGGTATTCTGTTGTACATAAGTACCGCAATATCTTTATCCATTATTTGCTCTCTGGGATATTTAACTTGTGCCGTAGAAGAGATTTCTGTAAAAAGAGCCATCCCAAATTTTGGGGTTGCTGTGTCTTTTTGATATTAATTTCCCTAAGCTATAGGACCATAAGTGGAAGTGCCCTAGGCCCTGTTGCTTTGTTTTCTAGATGTTTCAGGAAACACCATACACATCTCCCGAGTGTCTGTTGGCAATTTACATCCCGCCCATCAGCATAACAAGGCTCCCAGTTCTCCATGGCCTGTCTTGCCTTTCTGGGTTTTACACTTTTTTCAGATGGCCATTTTGACCGGGGGGAAGTGAGACTTCATTGTAGTGCAGATTTCCTTTGCAAGCTTGCTTGGTTGGCCAAAAAGGGCGTATGCGTTTTTTCCTGAATATATTCAGGAAAAAACGCATACGCCCTTTTGGCAAAGTGCATCATTGTGGACGTTCTGCCTCTTTTCCTATGCTTTCAATGCAATTCCAGTCTACCTCCTGAAATCAGTATCCTGCAATTCTGCCCCGCTTTCAAGTCCTCTTGGCAGCCTTACTTCAGTCTATTTTTGGACGATAGCTGTCATTTATAACTCTGCAGATTTGTGAATTACAGAGACCCTGAGCTCCTTTCTTCAACTCGCTTTCTTTTGAGCTGGCCGCAACACCGCAGGATGGCTTCAGGCCCTAATATGGTTCCGGCACGGCACGCTGAGCCTTTGGTTATTTCCTCTTCCTGGTGGGAAATGAGAGTTAAATTTGCCCGTCCAGACACCTCCAGCTAGTCTCTCATTGGTTCTCCCTATTCCTGTTCATCTTCCGCAGAAATTGCAAACTGGGCCAAACAGGAGGTTAAAGGCGCTGACTCTCCAAGTCGGGAGAGTGTTAGTAAAGGGTCTGGAATGTTGCACCCGAGTACCAGGGGAGGAAACCTGAGACATATTTGAACACGTCTCCCGTTCACACGGTTGATCATACGCGGGGTTACACATGCATGTTTCAGCTGAAGGAAGAATACCTTAAACCTGGAGAGTTGAGACCCGTGTAATGGGTACCATGCAATATGACTTCAAAGGGTCTTCATTTGCTCACCGAACCTCTCCAATCCTATCACTGCTGCGTTCATTTCCCTGTACACATGCTTGATTCTCTTTCGGAGACATAGCAATCCATAGGTTTTAAGATACTTACTAGTCAGGTACATTCTTAGGCGTTTAATATGCGGTGTTGAGTCCATTTCGTTGAGCAAGGAGTAGCTCTTGTCTATTCCATATTTGGCTTAAGGAACTTTATCTGTGCTCATTTCAATCTCTGCTTTTATGCAGCACCCCAACTCACCTTTCCCCTTAAGCAAGCATAAGTTGGTTTTCTAAATTTGAGACCCTGTTCTGTTCTGTAATTCAGTTCTTGTGTAGCCAAGTTTACATTCCGTGTATTACTGATATCTTATGATGTTTCTTTTTCTGTGTGACTTATTTCAGTTAGAATCATCATACCTGAATCCACTCATTGTGATGCTAAGGGCCTGATGACACAGATTTCATTGGTGAGTGATATTGCTTTGTAAGTAAATACCACAAATTCTTTATCCATTTTTCACTTTCTGCGATGTTGAACTTGTACTGTAAACGAGGTTCTTGTAAACAGAGGTGTCCCAAACTTTGGGGTGGCTGTGTCTTTTTGATTTTAATTTCCCTAAGCTATAGGACCATAAGTGGAAGTGCCCTAGGCTCTGTTGCTTTGTTTTTTAGATGTTTCAGGAAACACCATACACTTCTCCCAAGTGTCTGTTGGCAATTTACATCCCGCCCATCAGCATAACAAGGCTCCCAGTTCTCAATGGCCTGTTGCCTTTCTGTATTTTACACTTTTTTCAGATGGCCCTTTTGACCGGGGGGAAGTGAGACTTCATTGTAGTGCAGATTTCCTTTGCAAGCTTGCTTGGTTGGCCAAAAAGGGCGTATGCGTTTTTTCCTGAATATATTCAGGAAAAAACGCATACGCCCTTTTTGGCCAAGTGCATCATTGTGGACGTTCTGCCTCTTTTCCTATGCTTTCAATGCAATTCCAGTCTACCTCCTGAAATCGGTTTCCTGCAATTCTGCCCCGCATTCAAGTCCTCTTGGCAGCCTTACTTCAGTCTATTTTTGGACGATAGCTGTCATTTATAACTCTGCAGGTTTGTGAATTACAGTGCCCCTGAGCTCCTTTCTTCAACTCGCTTTCTTGTGACCTGGCCGCAACACCGCAGGATGGCTTCAGGCCCTAATCTGGTTCCGGCCCGGCATGCTGAGCCTTTGGTTAATTCCTCTTCCTGGTGGGAAATTAGAGTTAAATTTGCACGTCCAGACACCTCCACCTAGCCTCTCATTGGTTCTCGCTATTCCTGTTCATCTTCCGCAGAAATTGCAAACTGGGCCAAACAGGAGGTTAAAGGGACTGACTCTCCAAGTGGGGAGAGTGTTAGTAAAGCGTCTGGAATGTTGCACCCGAGTACCAGGGGAGGAAAACTGAGACATATTTGAACACGTCTCCCGATCACATGGTTGATCATACTCTAGGTTCCACATGCATGTTTTAGCTGAAGGAAGAATACCTTAAACCTGGGTAGTTGAAACCCGTGGAATGGGTACCATGCAATATGACTTCAAAGGGTCTTCATTTGCTCACCGAACCTCTCCAATCCTATCACTGCTGCGTTTATGCCCCTGTACACATGCTTGATTCTCTTTCGGAGACATAGCAATCCATAGGTTTTACGATACTTACTAGTCAGGTACATTCTTAGGCGTTTAATATGCGGTGTTGAGTCCATTTCGTTGAGCAAGGAGTAGCTCTTGTCTATTCCATATTAGACTTAAGGAACTTTATCTGTGCTCATTTCAATCTCTGGTTTTATGCAGCACCCCAACTCACCTTTACCCTTAAGCAAGCATAAGTTGGTTTTCTAAATTTGAGACCCTGTTCTGTTCTGTAATTCAGTTCCTGTGTAGCCAAGTTTACATTCCGTGTATTACTGATATCTTATGATGTTTCTTTTTCTGTGTGACTTATTTCAGTTAGAATCATCATACCTGAATCCACTCATTGTGATGCTAAGGGCCTGATGACATAGATTTCATTGCTGAGTGATATTGCTTTGTAAGTAAATACCACAACTTCTTTATCCATTTTTCACTTTCTGCGATATTGAACTTGTACTGTAAACGAGGTTCTTGTAAACAGAGGCGTCCCAAACTTTGGGGTGGCTGTGTCTTTTTGATTTTAATTTCCCTAAGCTATAGGACCATAAGTGGCAGTGCCCTAGGCTCTGTTGCTTTGTTTTTTAGATGTTTCAGGAAACACCATACACTTCTCCCGAGTGGTTGTTGGCAATTTACATCCCGCCCATCAGCATAACAAGGCTCCCAGTTCTCCATGGCCTGTCCTGCCTTTCTGGATTTTACACTTTTTTCAGATGGCCCTTTTGACCGGGGGGAAGTGAGACTTCATTGTAGTGCAGATTTCCTTTGCAAGCTTGCTTGGTTGGCCAAAAAGGGCGTATGCGTTTTTTCCTGAATATATTCAGGAAAAAACGCATACGCCCTTTTTGGCCAAGTGCATCATTGTGGACGTTCTGCCTCTTTTCCTATGCTTTCAATGCAATTCCAGTCTACCTCCTGAAATCGGTTTCCTGCAATTCTGCCCCGCTTTCAAGTCCTCTTGGCAGCCTTACTTCAGTCTATTTTTGTACGATAGCTGTCATTTATAACTCTGCAGGTTTGTGAATTACAGTGCCCCTGAGCTCCTTTCTTCAACTCGCTTTCTTTTGAGCTGGCCGCAATACCGCAGGATGGCTTCAGGCCCTAATCTGGTTCCGGTACGGCACGCTGAGCCTTTGGTTATTTCCTCTTCCTGGTGGGAAATGAGAGTTAAATTTGCCCGTCCAGACACCTCCAGCTAGCCTCTCATTGGTTCTCGCTATTCCTGTTCATCTTCCGCAGAAATTGCAAACTGTGCCAAACAGGAGGTTAAAGGCGCTGACTCTCCAAGTGGGGAGAGTGTTAGTAAAGCATCTGGAATGTTGCACCCGAGAACCAGGGGAGGAAAACTGAGACATATTTGAACACGTCTCCCGATCACATTGTTGATCATACTCTGGGTTCCACATGCATGTTTTACCTGAAGGAAGAATACCTAAAACCTGGGTAGTTGAAACCCGTGGAATGGGAACCATGCAATATGACTTCAAAGGGTCTTCATTTGCACACCGAACCTCTCCAATCCTATCACGGCTGCGTTTATGCCCCTGTACACACGCTTGATTCTCTTTTGGAGACATAGCAATCCATAGGTTTTAAGATACTTACTAGTCAGGTACATTCTTAGGGGTTTAATATGGAGTTTTGAGTCCATTTCGTTGAGCAAGGAGTAGCTCTTGTCTATTCCATATTTGGCTTAAAGAACTTTATCTGTGCTCATTTCAATCTCTGGTTTTATACAGCACCCCAACTCACCTTTACCCTTAAGCAAGCATAAGTTGGTTTTCTCAATTTGAGACCCTGTTCTGTTCTGTAATTCAGTTCCTGTGTAGCCAAGTTTACATTCTGTGTATTACTGATATCTTATGATGTTGCTTTTTCTGTGTGACTTATTTCAGTTAGAATCGTCATACCTGAATCCACTCATTGTGCTGCTAAGGGCCTGATGACACAGATTTCATTGCTGAGTGATATTGCTTTGTAAGTAAATACCACAACTTCTTTATCCATTTTTCACTTTCTGCGATGTTGAACTTGTACTGTAAACGAGGTTCTTGTAAACAGAGGCGTCCCAAACTTTGGGGTGGCTGTGTCTTTTTGATTTTAATTTCCCTAAGCTATAGGACCATAAGTGGAAGTGCCCTAGGCTCTGTTGCTTTGTTTTTTAGATGTTTCAGGAAACACCATACACTTCTCCCTAGTGTCTGTTGGCAATTTACATCCCGCCCATCAGCATAACAAGGCTCCCAGTTCTCCATGGCCTATCCTGCCTTTCTGGATTTTACACTTTTTTCAGATGGCCCTTTTGACCGGGGGGAAGTGAGACTTCATTGTAGTGCAGATTTCCTTTGCAAGCTTGCTTGGTTGGCCAAAAAGGGCGTATGCGTTTTTTCCTGAATATATTCAGGAAATATATATATCCTGAATATATTCAGGAAAAAACGCATACGCCCTTTTTGGCCAAGTGCATCATTGTGGACGTTCTGCCTCTTTTCCTATGCTTTCAATGCAATTCCAGTCTACCTCCTGAAATCGGTTTCCTGCAATTCTGCCCCGCTTTCAAGTCCTCTTGGCAGCCTTACTTCAGTATATTTTTGGACGATAGCTGTCATTTATAACTCTGCAGGTTTGTGAATTACAGTGCCCCTGAGCTCCTTTCTTCAACTCGCTTTCTTTTGAGCTGGCCGCAACACCGCAGGATGGCTTCAGGCCCTAATCTAGTTCCGGTACAGCACGCTGAGCCTTTGGTTATTTCCTCTTCCTGGTGGGAAATGAGAGTTAAATTTGCCCGTCCAGACACCTCCAGCTAGCCTCTCATTGGTTCTCGCTATTCCTGTTCATCTTCCGCAGAAATTGCAAACTGGGCCAAACAGGAGGTTAAAGGCGCTGACTCTCCAAGTGGGGAGAATGTTAGTAAAGCGTCTGGAATGTTCCACCCGAGTACCAGGGGAGGAAAACTGAGACATATTTGAACACGTCTCCCGATCACATGGTTGATCATACTCTAGGTTCCACATGCATGTTTTAGCTGAAGGAAGAATACCTTAAACCTGGGTAGTTGAAACCCGTGGAATGGGTACCATGCAATATGACTTCAAAGGGTCTTCATTTGCTCACCGAACCTCTCCAATCCTATCACTGCTGCGTTTATGCCCCTGTACACATGCTTGATTCTCTTTCAGAGACATAGCAATCCATAGGTTTTAAGATACTTACTAGTCAGGTACATTCTTAGGCGTTTAATATGCGGTGTTGAGTCCATTTCGTTGAGCAAGGAGTAGCTCTTGTCTATTCCATATTTGACTTAAGGAACTTTATCTGTGCTCATTTCAATCTCTGGTTTTATGCAGCACCCCAACTCACCTTTACCCTTAAGCAAGCATAAGTTGGTTTTCTAAATTTGAGACCCTGTTCTGTTCTGTAATTCAGTTCCTGTGTAGCCAAGTTTACATTCCGTGTATTACTGATATCTTATGATGTTTCTTTTTCTGTGTGACTTATTTCAGTTAGAATCATCATACCTGAATCCACTCATTGTGCTGCTAAGGGCCTGATGACACAGATTTCATTGCTGAGTGATATTGCTTTGTAAGTAAATACCACAACTTCTTTATCCATTTTTCACTTTCTGCGATGTTGAACTTGTACTGTAAACGAGGTTCTTGTAAACAGAGCCGTTCCAAACTTTGGGGTGGCTGTGTCTTTTTGATTTTAATTTCCCTAAGCTATAAGACCATAAGTGGAAGTGCCCTAGGTTCTGTTGCTTTGTTTTTTAGATGTTTCAGGAAACACCATACACTTCTCCCGAGTGGTTGTTGGCAATTTACATCCCGCCCATCAGCATAACAAGGCTCCCAGTTCTCCATGGCCTGTCCTGCCTTTCTGGATTTTACACTTTTTTCAGATGGCCCTTTTGACCGGGGGGAAGTGAGACTTCATTGTAGTGCAGATTTCCTTTGCAAGCCTGCTTGGTTGGCCAAAAAGGGCGTATGCGTTTTTTCCTGAATATATTCAGGAAAAAACGCATACGCCCTTTTTGGCCAAGTGCATCATTGTGGACGTTCTGCCTCTTTTCCTATGCTTTCAATGCAATTCCAGTCTACCTCCTGAAATCGGTTTCCTGCAGTTCTGCCCTGCTTTCAAGTCCTCTTGGCAGCCTTACTTCAGTCTATTTTTGGACGATAGCTGTCATTTATAACTCTGCAGGTTTGTGAATTACAGTGCCCCTGAGCTCCTTTCTTCAACATGCTTTCTTATGACCTGGCCGCAACACCGCAGGATGGCTTCAGGCCCTAATCTGGTTCCGGCACGGCACGCTGAGCCTTTGGTTATTTCCTCTTCCTGGTGGGAAATGAGAGTTAAATTTGCCCGTCCAGACACCTTCAGCTAGCCTCTCATTGGTTCTCGCTATTCCTGTTCATCTTCCGCAGAAATTGCAAACTGGGCCAAACAGGAGGTTAAAGGCGCTGACTCTCCAAGTGGGGAGAGTGTTAGTAAAGCGTCTGGAATGTTGCACCCGAGTACCAGGGGAGGAAAACTGAGACATATTTGAACACGTCTCCCGTTCACATGGTTGATCATACTTGGGTTCCACATGCATGTTTTAGCTGAAGGAAGAATACCTTAAACCTGGAGAGTTGAGACCCGTGTAATGGGTACCATGCAATATGACTTCAAAGGGTCTTCATTTGCTCACCGAACCTCTCCAATCCTATCACTGCTGCGTTTATGCCCCTGTACACATGCTTGATTCTCTTTTGGAGACATAGCAATCCATAGGTTTTAAGATACTTACTAGTCAGGTACATTCTTAGGCGTTTAATATGCGGTGTTGAGTCCATTTCGTTGAGCAAGGAGTAGCTCTTGTCTATTCCATATTTGGCTTAAGGAACTTTATCTGTGCTCATTTCAATCTCTGGTTTTATGCAGCACCCCAACTCACCTTTACCCTTAAGCAAGCATAAGTTGGTTTTCTAAATTTGAGACCCTGTTCTGTTCTGTAATTCAGTTCCTGTGTAGCCAAGTTTACATTCCGTGTATTACTGATATCTTATGATGTTTCTTTTTCTGTGTGACTTACTTCAGTTAGAATCATCATACCTGAATCCACTCATTGTGCTGCTAAGCGCCTGATGACACAGATTTCATTGCTGAGTGATATGGCTTTGTAAGTAAATACCACAACTTCTTTATCCATTTTTCACTTTCTGCGATGTTGAACTTGTACTGTAAACGAGGTTCTTGTAAACAGTGACGTCCCAAACTTTGGGGTGGCTGTGTCTTTTTGATTTTAATTTCCCTAAGCTATAGGACCATAAGTGGAAGTGCCCTAGGTTCTGTTGCTTTGTTTTTTAGATGTTTCAGGAAACACCATACACTTCTCCCCAGTGGTTGTTGGCAATTTACATCCCGCCCATCAGCATAACAAGGCTCCCAGTTCTCCATGGCCTGTCCTGCCTTTCTGGATTTTACACTTTTTTCAGATGGCCCTTTTGACCGGGGGGAAGTGAGACTTCATTGTAGTGCAGATTTCCTTTGCAAGCTTGCTTGGTTGGCCAAAAAGGGCGTATGCGTTTTTTCCTGAATATATTCAGGAAAAAACGCATACGCCCTTTTTGGCCAAGTGCATCATTGTGGACGTTCTGCCTCTTTTCCTATGCTTTCAATGCAATTCCAGTCTACCTCCTGAAATCGGTTTCCTGCAATTCTGCCCCGCTTTCATGTCCTCTTGGCAGCCTTACTTCAGTCTATTTTTGGACGATAGCTCTCATTTATAACTCTGCAGGTTTGTGAATTACAGTGCCCCTGAGCTCCTTTCTTCAACTCGCTTTCTTGTGACCTGGCCGCAACACCGCAGGATGGCTTCAGGCCCTAATCTGGTTCTGGCACGGCATGCTGAGCCTTTGGTTAATTCCTCTTCCTGGTGGGAAATGAGAGTTAAATTTGCCCGTCCAGACACCTCCAGCTAGCCTCTCATTGGTTCTCGCTATTCCTGTTCATCTTTCGCAGAAATTGCAAACTGGGCCAAACAGGAGGTTAAAGGCGCTGACTCTCCAAGTGGGGAGAGTGTTAGTAAAGCGTCTGGAATGTTGCACCCGAGTACCAGGGGAAGAAAACTGAGACATATTTGAACACGTCTCCCGTTCACATGGTTGATCATACTTGGGTTCCACATGCATGTTTTAGCTGAAGGAAGAATACCTTAAACCTGGGTAGTTGAAACCCGTGGAATGGGTACCATGCAATATGACTTCAAAGGGTCTTCATTTGCTCACCGAACCTCTCCAATCCTATCACTGCTGCGTTTATGCCCCTGTACACATGCTTGATTCTCTTTCGGAGACATAGCAATCCATAGGTTTTAAGATACTTACAAGTCAGGTACATTCTTAGGCGTTTAATATGCGGTGTTGAGTCCATTTCGTTGAGCAAGGAGTAGCTCTTGTCTATTCCATATTTGGCTTAAGGAACTTTATCTGTGCTCATTTCAATCTCTGGTTTTATGCAGCAACCCAACTCACCTTTCCCCTTAAGCAAGCATAAGTTGGTTTTCTAAATTTGAGACCCTGTTCTGTTTTGGAATTCAGTTCCTGTGTAGCCAAGTTTACATTCCGTGTATTAGTGATATCTTATGATGTTTCTTTTTCTGTGTGACTTATTTCAGTTAGAATCATCGTACCTGAATCTACTCATTATGCTGCTACGGGCCTGATGACATAGATTTCATTGCTGAGTGATACTGCATTGTACGTAAGTACCACAAGTTCTTTATCCATTTTTCACTTTCTGCGATGTTGAACTTGTACTGTAAACGAGGTTCTTGTAAACAGAGCCGTTGCAAACTTTGGGGTGGCTGTGTCTTTTTGATTTTAATTTCCCTAAGCTATAGGACCATAAGTGGAAGTGCCCTAGGCTCTGTTGCTTTGTTTTTTAGATGTTTCAGGAAACACCATACACTTCTCCCGAGTGGTTGTTGGCAATTTACATCCCGCCCATCAGCATAACAAGGCTCCCAGTTCTCCATGGCCTGTCCTGCCTTTCTGGATTTTACACTTTTTTCAGATGGCCCTTTTGACCGGGGGGAAGTGAGACTTCATTGTAGTGCAGATTTCCTTTGCAAGCTTGCTTGGTTGGCCAAAAAGGGCGTATGCGTTTTTTCCTGAATATATTCAGGAAAAAACGCATACGCCCTTTTTGGCCAAGTGCATCATTGTGGACGTTCTGCCTCTTTTCCTATGCTTTCAATGCAATTCCAGTCTACCTCCTGAAATCGGTTTCCTGCAATTCTGCCCCGCTTTCAAGTCCTCTTGGCAGCCTTACTTCAGTCTATTTTTGGACGATAGCTGTCATTTATAACTCTGCAGGTTTGTGAATTACAGTGCCCCTGAGCTCCTTTCTTCAACTCACTTTCTTGTGAGCTGGCCGCAACACCGCAGGATGGCTTCAGGCCCTAATCTGCTTCCGGTACGGCACGCTGAGCCTTTGGTTATTTCCTCTTCCTGGTGGGAAATGAGAGTTAAATTTGCCCGTCCAGACACCTCCAGCTAGCCTCTCATTGGTTCTCGCTATTCCTGTTCATCTTCCGCAGAAATTGCAAACTGGGCCAAACAGGAGGTTAAAGGCGCTGACTCTCCAAGTGGGGAGAGTGTTAGTAAAGCGTCTGGAATGTTGCACCCGAGTACCAGGGGAGGAAAACTGAGACATATTTGAACACGTCTCCCATTCACATGGTTGATCATACTTGGGTTCCACATGCATGTTTTAGCTGAAGGAAGAATACCTAAAACCTGGGTAGTTGAAACCCGTAGAATGGGTACCATGCAATATGACTTCAAAGGGTCTTCATTTGCTCACCGAACCTCTCCAATCCTATCACTGCTGCGTTTATGCCCCTGTACACATGCTTGATTCTCTTTCGAAGACATAGCAATCCATAGGTTTTAAGATACTTACTAGTCAGGTACATTCTTAGGCGTTTAATATGCGGTGTTGAGTCCATTTCGTTGAGCAAGGAGTAGCTCTTGTCTATTCCATATTTGGCTTAAGGAACTTTATCTGTGCTCATTTCAATCTCTGGTTTTATGCAGCAACCCAACTCACCTTTACCCTTAAGCAAGCATAAGTTGGTTTTCTAAATTTGAGACCCTGTTCTGTTTTGGAATTCAGTTCCTGTTTAGCCAAGTTTACATTCCGTGTATTAGTGATATCTTATGATGTTTCTTTTTCTGTGTGACTTATTTCAGTTAGAATCATCATAACTGAATCCACTCATTGTGATGCTAAGGGCCTGATGACACAGATTTCATTGCTGAGTGATATTGCTTTGTAAGTGAATACCACAACTTCTTTATCCATTTTTCACTTTCTGCGATGCTGAACTTGTACTGTAAACGAGGTTCTTGTAAACAGAGCCGTTCCAAACTTTGGGGTGGCTGTGTCTTTTTGATTTTAATTTCCCTAAGCTATAGGACCATAAGTGGAAGTGCCCTAGGCTCTGTTGCTTTGTTTTTTAGATGTTTCAGGAAACACCATACACTTCTCCCGAGTGTCTGTTGGCAATTTACATCCCGCCCATCAGCATAACAAGGCTCCCAGTTCTCAATGGCCTGTTGCCTTTCTGGATTTTACACTTTTATCAGATGGCCCTTTTGACCGGGGGGAAGTGAGACTTCATTGTAGTGCAGATTTCCTTTGCAAGCTTGCTTGGTTGGCCAAAAAGGGCGTATGCGTTTTTTCCTGAATATATTCAGGAAAAAACGCATACGCCCTTTTTGGCCAAGTGCATCATTGTGGACGTTCTGCCTCTTTTCCTATGCTTTCAATGCAATTCCAGTCTACCTCCTGAAATCGGTTTCCTGCAATTCTGCCCCGCTTTCAAGTCCTCTTGGCAGCCTTACTTCAGTCTATTTTTGGACGATAGCTGTCATTTATAACTCTGCAGGTTTGTGAATTACAGTGCCCCTGAGCTCCTTTCTTCAACTCGCTTTCTTGTGACCTGGCCGCAACACCGCAGGATGGCTTCAGGCCCTAATCTGGTTCCGGCCCGGCATGCTGAGCCTTTGGTTAATTCCTCTTCCTGGTGGGAAATGAGAGTTAAATTTGCCCGTCCAGACACCTCCAGCTAGCCTCTCATTGTTTCTCGCTATTCCTGTTCATCTTCCGCAGAAATTGCAAACTGGGCCAAACAGGAGGTTAAAGGGACTGACTCTCCAAGTGGGGAGAGTGTTAGTAAAGCGTCTGGAATGTTGCACCCGAGTACCAGGGGAGGAAAACTGAGACATATTTGAACACGTCTCCCGATCACATGGTTGATCATACTCTAGGTTCCACATGCATGTTTTAGCTGAAGGAAGAATACCTTAAACCTGGGTAGTTGAAACCCGTGGAATGGGTACCATGCAATATGACTTCAAAGGGTCTTCATTTGCTCACCGAACCTCTCCAATCCTATCACTGCTGCGTTTATGCCCCTGTACACATGCTTGATTCTCTTTCGGAGACATAGCAATCCATAGGTTTTACGATACTTACTAGTCAGGTACATTCTTAGGCGTTTAATATGCGGTGTTGAGTCCATTTCGTTGAGCAAGGAGTAGCTCTTGTCTATTCCATATTAGACTTAAGGAACTTTATCTGTGCTCATTTCAATCTCTGGTTTTATGCAGCACCCCACCTCACCTTTACCCTTAAGCAAGCATAAGTTGGTTTTCTAAATTTGAGACCCTGTTCTGTTCTGTAATTCAGTTCCTGTGTAGCCAAGTTTTCATTCCGTGTATTACTGATATCTTATGATGTTTCTTTTTCTGTGTGACTTATTTCAGTTAGAATCATCATACCTGAATCCACTCATTGTGATGCTAAGGGCCTGATGACATAGATTTCATTGCTGAGTGATATTGCTTTGTAAGTAAATACCACAACTTCTTTATCCATTTTTCACTTTCTGCGATATTGAACTTGTACTGTAAACGAGGTTCTTGTAAACAGAGGCGTCCCAAACTTTGGGGTGGCTGTGTCTTTTTGATTTTAATTTCCCTAAGCTATAGGACCATAAGTGGCAGTGCCCTAGGCTCTGTTGCTTTGTTTTTTAGATGTTTCAGGAAACACCATACACTTCTCCCGAGTGTCTGTTGGCAATTTACATCCCGCCCATCAGCATAACAAGGCTCCCAGTTCTCCATGGCCTGTCCTGCCTTTCTGGATTTTACACTTTTTTCAGATGGCCCTTTTGACCGGGGGGAAGTGAGACTTCATTGTAGTGCAGATTTCCTTTGCAAGCTTGCTTGGTTGGCCAAAAAGGGCGTATGCGTTTTTTCCTGAATATATTCAGGAAAAAACGCATACGCCCTTTTTGGCCAAGTGCATCATTGTGGACGTTCTGCCTCTTTTCCTATGCTTTCAATGCAATTCCAGTCTACCTCCTGAAATCGGTTTCCTGCAATTCTGCCCCGCTTTCAAGTCCTCTTGGCAGCCTTACTTCAGTATATTTTTGGACGATAGCTGTCATTTATAACTCTGCAGGTTTGTGAATTACAGTGCCCCTGAGCTCCTTTCTTCAACTCGCTTTCTTTTGAGCTGGCCGCAACACCGCAGGATGGCTTCAGGCTCTAATCTAGTTCCGGTACAGCACGCTGAGCCTTTGGTTATTTCCTCTTCCTGGTGGGAAATGAGAGTTAAATTTGCCCGTCCAGACACCTCCAGCTAGCCTCTCATTGGTTCTCGCTATTCCTGTTCATCTTCCGCAGAAATTGCAAACTGGGCCAAACAGGAGGTTAAAGGCGCTGACTCTCCAAGTGGGGAGAGTGTTAGTAAAGCGTCTGGAATGTTGCACCCGAGTATCAGGGGAGGAAAACTGAGACATATTTGAACACGTCTCCCGTTCACATGGTTGATCATACTTGGGTTCCACATGCATGTTTTAGCTGAAGGAAGAATACCTTAAACCTGGGTAGTTGAAACCCGTGGAATGGGTACCATGCAATATGACTTCAAAGGGTCTTCATTTGCTCACCGAACCTCTCCAATCCTATCACTGCTGCGTTTATGCCCCTGTACACATGCTTGATTCTCTTTCGGAGACATAGCAATCCATAGGTTTTAAGATACTTACAAGTCAGGTACATTCTTAGGCGTTTAATATGCGGTGTTGAGTCCATTTCGTTGAGCAAGGAGTAGCTCTTGTCTATTCCATATTTGGCTTAAGGAACTTTATCTGTGCTCATTTCAATCTCTGGTTTTATGCAGCACCCCAACTCACCTTTACCCTTAAGCAAGCATAAGTTGGTTTTCTAAATTTGAGACCCTGTTCTGTTCTGTAATTCAGTTCCTGTGTAGCCAAGTTTACATTCCGTGTATTACTGATATCTTATGATGTTTCTTTTTCTGTGTCACTTATTTCAGTTAGAATCATCATACCTGAATCCACTCATTGTGCTGCTAAGGGCCTGATGACACAGATTTCATTGCTGAGTGATATTGCTTTGTAAGTAAATACCACAACTTTTTTATCCATTTTTCACTTTCTGCGATGTTGAACTTGTACTGTAAACGAGGTTCTTGTAAACAGAGCCGTTCGAAACTTTGGGGTGGCTGTGTCTTTTTGATTTTAATTTCCCTAAGCTATAGGACCATAAGTGGCAGTGCCCTAGGCTCTGTTGCTTTGTTTTTTAGATGTTTCAGGAAACACCATACACTTCTCCCGAGTGTTTGTTGGCAATTTACATCCCGCCCTTCAGCATAACAAGGCTCCCTGTTCTCCATGGCCTGTCCTGCCTTTCTGGATTTTACACTTTTTTCAGATGGCCCTTTTGACCGGGGGGAAGTGAGACTTCATTGTAGTGCAGATTTCCTTTGCAAGCTTGCTTGGTTGGCCAAAAAGGGCGTATGCGTTTTTTCCTGAATATATTCAGGAAAAAACGCATACGCCCTTCTTGGCCAAGTGCATCATTGTGGACGTTCTGCCTCTTTTCCTATGCTTTCAATGCAATTCCAGTCTACCTCCTGAAATGGGTTCCCTGCAATTCTGCCCCGCTTTCAAGTCCTCTTGGCAGCCTTACTTCAGTCTATTTTTGGACGATAGCTGTCATTTATAACTCTGCAGGTTTGTGAATTACAGTGCCCCTGAGCTCCTTTCTTCAACTCGCTTTCTTGTGACCTGGCCGCAACACCGCAGGATGGCTTCAGGCCCTAATCTGGTTCCGGCCCGGCATGCTGAGCCTTTGGTTAATTCCTCTTCCTGGTGGGAAATGAGAGTTAAATTTGCCCGTCCAGACACCTGCAGCTAGCCTCTCATTGGTTCTCGCTATTCCTGTTCATCTTCCGCAGAAATTGCAAACTGGGCCAAACAGGAGGTTAAAGGCGCTGACTCTCCAAGTGGGGAGAGTGTTAGTAAAGCGTCTGGAATGTTGCACCCGAGTACCAGGGGAGGAAAACTGAGACATATTTGAACACGTGTCCCGATCACATGGTTGATCATACTCTTGGTTCCACATGCATGTTTTAGCTGAAGGAAGAATACCTAAAACCTGGGTAGTTGAAACCCGTGGAATGGGTACCATGCAATATGACTTCAAAGGGTCTTCATTTGCTCACCGAACCTCTCCAATCCTATCACTGCTGCGTTTATGCCCCTGTACACATGCTTGATTCTCTTTCGGAGACATAGCAATCCATAGGTTTTAAGATACTTACTAGTCAGGTACATTCTTAGGCGTTTAATATGCGGTGTTGAGTCCATTTCGTTGAGCAAGGAGTAGCTCTTGTCTATTCCATATTTGGCTTAAGGAACTTTATCTGTGCTCATTTCAATCTCTGGTTTTATGCAGCACCCCAACTCACCTTTCCCCTTAAGCAAGCATAAGTTGGTTTTCTAAATTTGAGACCCTGTTCTGTTCTGTAATTCAGTTCCTGTGTAGCCAAGTTTACATTCCGTGTATTACTGATATCTTATGATGTTTCTTTTTCTGTGTGACTTATTTCAGTTAGAATCATCGTACCTGAATCCACTCATTATGCTGCTACGGGCCTGATGACATAGATTTCATTGCTGAGTGATACTGCATTGTACGTAAGTACCACAAGTTCTTTATCCATTTTTCACTTTCTGTGATATTGAACTTGTACGGTAAACGAGGTTCTTGTAAACAGAGGCGTCCCAAACTTTGGGGTGGCTGTGTCTTTTTGATTTTAATTTCCCTAAGCTATAGGACCATAAGTGGCAGTGCCCTAGGCTCTGTTGCTTTGTTTTTTAGATGTTTCAGGAAACACCATACACTTCTCCCGAGTGTCTGTTGGCAATTTACATCCCGCCCATCAGCATAACAAGGCTCCCAGTTCTCCATGGCCTGTCCTGCCTTTCTGGATTTTACACTTTTTTCAGATGTCCATTTTGACCGGGGGGAAGTGAGACTTCTTTGTAGTGCAGATTTCCTTTGCAAGTTTGCTTGGTTGGCCAAAAAGGGCGTATGCGTTTTTTCCTGAATATATTCAGGAAAAAACGCATACGCCCTTTTTGGCCAAGTGCATCATTGTGGACGTTCTGCCTCTTTTCCTATGCTTTCAATGCAATTCCAGTCTACCTCCTGAAATCGGTTTCCTGCAATTCTGCCCCGCTTTCAAGTCCTCTTGGCAGCCTTACTTCAGTCTATTTTTGGACGATAGCTGTCATTTATAACTCTGCAGGTTTGTGAATTACAGTGCCCCTGAGCTCCTTTCTTCAACTCGCTTTCTTTTGAGCTGGCCGCAACACCGCAGGATGGCTTCAGGCCCTAATTTGGTTCTGGCACGGCACGCTGAGCCTTTGGTTATTTCCTCTTCCTGGTGGGAAATGAGAGTTAAATTTGCCCGTTCAGACACCTCCAGCTAGTCTCTCATTGGTTCTCGCTATTCCTGTTCATCTTCCGCAGAAATTGCAAACTGGGCCAAACAGGAGGTTAAAGGGACTGGCTCTCCAAGTCAGGAGAGTGTTAGTAAAGCGTCTGGAATATTGCACCCGAGTACCAGGGTACGAAAACTGAGACATATTTGAACACGTCTCCCGATCACATGGTTGATCATACTCTAGGTTCCACATGCATGTTTTAGCTGAAGGAAGAATACCTTAAACCTGGGTAGGTGAAACCCGTTGAATGGGTACCATGCAATATGACTTCAAAGGGTCTTCATTTGCTCACCGAACCTCTCCAGTCCTATCACTGCTGCGTTTATGCCCCTGTACACATGCTTGATTCTCTTTCGGAGACATAACAATCCATAGGTTTTAAGATACTTACAAGTCAGGTACATTCTTAGGCGTTTAATATGCGGTGTTGAGTCCATTTCGTTGAGCAAGGCGTAGCTGTTGTCTATTCCATATTTGGCTTAAGGAACTTTATCTGTGCTCATTTCAATCTCTGGTTTTATGCAGCACCCCAACTCACCTTTCCCCTTAAGCAAGCATAAGTTGGTTTTCTAAATTTGAGACCCTGTTCTGTTCTGTAATTCAGTTCCTGTGTAGCCAAGTTTACATACCGTGTATTACTGATATCTTATGATGTTTCTTTTTCTGTGTGACTTATTTCAGTTAGAATCATCATACCTGAATCCACTCATTGTGCTGCTAAGGGCCTGATGACATAGCTTTCATTGCTGAGTGATATTGCTTTGTAAGTAAATACCACAACTTCTTTATCCATTTTTCAATTTCTGCGATGTTGAACTTGTACTGTAAACGAGGTTCTTGTAAACAGAGGCGTCCGAAACTTTGGGGTGGCTGTGTCTTTTTGATTTTAATTTCCCTAAGCTATAGGACCATAAGTGGCAGTGCCCTAGGCTCTGTTGCTTTGTTTTTTAGATGTTTCAGGAAACACCATACACTTCTCCTGAGTGTCTGTTGGTAATTTACATCCCCCCCATCAGCATAACAAGGCTCCCAGTTCTCCATGGCCTGTCCTGCCTTTCTGGATTTTACACTTTTTTCAGATGGCCCTTTTGACCGGGGGGAAGTGAGACTTCATTGTAGTGCAGATTTCCTTTGCAAGCTTGCTTGGTCGGCAAAAAAGGGCGTATGCGTTTTTTCCTGAATATATTCAGGAAAAAACGCATACGCCCTTTTTGGCCAAGTGCATCATTGTGGACGTTCTGCCTCTTTTCCTATGCTTTCAATGCAATTCCAGTCTACCTCCTGAAATCGGTTTCCTGCAATTCTGCCCCGCTTTCAAGTCCTCTTGGCAGCCTTACTTCAGTCTATTTTTGGACGATAGCTGTCATTTATAACTCTGCAGGTTTGTGAATTACAGTGCCCCTGAGCTCCTTTCTTCAACTTGCTTTCTTGTGACCTGGCCGCAACACCGCAGGATGGCTTCAGGCCCTAATCTGGTTCCGGCCCGGCATGCTGAGCCTTTGGTTAATTCCTCTTCCTGTTGGGAAATGAGAGTTAAATTTGCCCGTCCAGACACCTCCAGCTAGTCTCTCATTGGTTCTCGCTATTCCTGTTCATCTTCCACAGAAATTGCAAACTGGGCCAAACAGGAGGTTAAAGGCGCTGACTCTCCAAGTGGGGAGAGTGTTAGTAAAGCGTCTGGAATGTTGCACCCGAGTACCAGGGGAGGAAAACTGAGACATATTTGAACACGTCTCCCGATCACATGGTTGATCATACTCTGGGTTCCACATGCATGTTTTAGCTGAAGGAAGAATACCTAAACCCTGGGTAGTTGAAACCCGTGGAATGGGTACCATGCAATATGACTTCAAAGGGTCTTCATTTGCTCACCGAACCTCTCCAATCCTATCACTGCTGCGTTTATGCCCCTGTACACATGCTTGATTCTCTTTCAGAGACATAGCAATCCCTAGGTTTTAAGATACTTACTAGTCAGGTACATTCTTAGGCGTTTAATATGCGGTGTTGAGTCCATTTCTTTGAGCAAGGAGTAGCTCTTGTCTATTCCATATTTGGCTTAAGGAACTTTATCTGTGCTCATTTCAATCTCTGGTTTTATGCAGCACCCCAACTCACCTTTACCCTTAAGCAAGCATAAGTTGGTTTTCTAAATTTGAGACCCTGTTCTGTTCTGTAATTCAGTTCCTGTGTAGCCAAGTTTACATTCCGTGTATTACTGATATCTTATGATGTTTCTTTTTCTGTGTCACTTATTTCAGTTAGAATCATCATACCTGAATCCACTCATTGTGCTGCTAAGGGCCTGATGACACAGATTTCATTGCTGAGTGATATTGCTTTGTAAGTAAATACCACAACTTTTTTATCCATTTTTCACTTTCTGCGATGTTGAACTTGTACTGTAAACGAGGTTCTTGTAAACAGAGCCGTTCGAAACTTTGGGGTGGCTGTGTCTTTTTGATTTTAATTTCCCTAAGCTATAGGACCATAAGTGGAAGTGCCCTAGGCTCTGTTGCTTTGTTTTTTAGATGTTTCAGGAAACACCATACACTTCTCCCGAGTGTTTGTTGGCAATTTACATCCCGCCCTTCAGCATAACAAGGCTCCCTGTTCTCCATGGCCTGTCCTGCCTTTCTGGATTTTACACTTTTTTCAGATGGCCCTTTTGACCGGGGGGAAGTGAGACTTCATTGTAGTGCAGATTTCCTTTGCAAGCTTGCTTGGTTGGCCAAAAAGGGCGTATGCGTTTTTTCCTGAATATATTCAGGAAAAAACGCATACGCCCTTTTTGGCCAAGTGCATCATTGTGGACGTTCTGCCTCTTTTCCTATGCTTTCAATGCAATTCCAGTCTACCTCCTGAAATGGGTTCCCTGCAATTCTGCCCCGCTTTCAAGTCCTCTTGGCAGCCTTACTTCAGTCTATTTTTGGACGATAGCTGTCATTTATAACTCTGCAGGTTTGTGAATTACAGTGCCCCTGAGCTCCTTTCTTCAACTCGCTTTCTTGTGACCTGGCCGCAACACCGCAGGATGGCTTCAGGCCCTAATCTTGTTCCGGCCCGGCATGCTGAGCCTTTGGTTAATTCCTCTTCCTGGTGGGAAATGAGAGTTAAATTTGCCCTTCCAGACACCTGCAGCTAGCC
Organism: Stenella coeruleoalba; assembly: GCF_951394435.1. Taxonomy (NCBI): domain Eukaryota; kingdom Metazoa; phylum Chordata; class Mammalia; order Artiodactyla; family Delphinidae; genus Stenella; species Stenella coeruleoalba. The sequence continues at coordinate 619,169 of NW_027645889.1, read as the reverse complement.
TCTCATTGGTTCTCGCTATTCCTGTTCATCTTCCGCAGAAATTGCAAACTGGGCCAAACAGGAGGTTAAAGGCGCTGACTCTCCAAGTGGGGAGAGTGTTAGTAAAGCGTCTGGAATGTTGCACCCGAGTACCAGGGGAGGAAAACTGAGACATATTTGAACACGTGTCCCGATCACATGGTTGATCATACTCTTGGTTCCACATGCATGTTTTAGCTGAAGGTAGAATACCTAAAACCTGGGTAGTTGAAACCCGTGGAATGGGTACCATGCAATATGACTTCAAAGGGTCTTCATTTGCTCACCGAACCTCTCCAATCCTATCACTGCTGCGTTTATGCCCCTGTACACATGCTTGATTCTCTTTCGGAGACATAGCAATCCATAGGTTTTAAGATACTTACTAGTCAGGTACATTCTTAGGCGTTTAATATGCGGTGTTGAGTCCATTTCGTTGAGCAAGGAGTAGCTCTTGTCTATTCCATATTTGGCTTAAGGAACTTTATCTGTGCTCATTTCAATCTCTGGTTTTATGCAGCACCCCAACTCACCTTTCCCCTTAAGCAAGCATAAGTTGGTTTTCTAAATTTGAGACCCTGTTCTGTTCTGTAATTCAGTTCCTGTGTAGCCAAGTTTACATTCCGTGTATTACTGATATCTTATGATGTTTCTTTTTCTGTGTGACTTATTTCAGTTAGAATCATCGTAGCTGAATCCACTCATTATGCTGCTACGGGCCTGATGACATAGATTTCATTGCTGAGTGATACTGCATTGTACGTAAGTACCACAAGTTCTTTATCCATTTTTCACTTTCTGTGATATTGAACTTGTACGGTAAACGAGGTTCTTGTAAACAGAGGCGTCCCAAACTTTGGGGTGGCTGTGTCTTTTTGATTTTAATTTCCCTAAGCTATAGGACCATAAGTGGCAGTGCCCTAGGCTCTGTTGCTTTGTTTTTTAGATGTTTCAGGAAACACCATACACTTCTCCCGAGTGTCTGTTGGCAATTTACATCCCGCCCATCAGCATAACAAGGCTCCCAGTTCTCCATGGCCTGTCCTGCCTTTCTGGATTTTACACTTTTTTCAGATGTCCCTTTTGACCGGGGGGAAGTGAGACTTCTTTGTAGTGCAGATTTCCTTTGCAAGTTTGCTTGGTTGGCCAAAAAGGGCGTATGCGTTTTTTCCTGAATATATTCAGGAAAAAACGCATACGCCCTTTTTGGCCAAGTGCATCATTGTGGACGTTCTGCCTCTTTTCCTATGCTTTCAATGCAATTCCAGTCTACCTCCTGAAATCGGTTTCCTGCAATTCTGCCCCGCTTTCAAGTCCTCTTGGCAGCCTTACTTCAGTCTATTTTTGGACGATAGCTGTCATTTATAACTCTGCAGGTTTGTGAATTACAGTGCCCCTGAGCTCCTTTCTTCAACTCGCTTTCTTGTGACCTGGCCGCAACACCGCAGGATGGCTTCAGGCCCTAATCTGGTTCCGGTACGGCACGCTGAGCCTTTGGTTATTTCCTCTTCCTGGTGGGAAATGAGAGTTAAATTTGCCCGTCCAGACACCTCCAGCTAGCCTCTCATTGGTTCTCGCTATTCCTGTTCATCTTCCACAGAAATGCAAACTGGGCCAAACAGGAGGTTAAAGGCGCTGACTCTCCAAGTGGGGAGAGTGTTAGTAAAGCGTCTGGAATGTTGCACCCGAGTACCAGGGGAGGAAAACTGAGACATATTTGAACACGTCTCCCGTTCACATGGTTGATCATACTTGGGTTCCATATGCATGTTTTAGCTGAAGGAAGAATACCTTAAACCTGGAGAGTTGAGACCCTTGTAATGGGTACCATGCAATATGACTTCAAAGGGTCTTCATTTGCTCACGAACATCTCCAATCCTATCACTGCTGCGTTTATGCCCCTGTACACATGCTTGATTCTCTTTCGGAGACATAGCAATCCATAGGTTTTAAGATACTTACTAGTCAGGTGCATTCTTAGGCGTTTAATATGGGGTTTTGTGTCCATTTCGTTGAGCACGGAGTAGCGCTTGTCTATTCCATATTTGGCTTAAGGAACTTTATCTGTGCTCATTTCAATCTCTGGTTTTATGCAGCACCCCAACTCACCTTTCCCCTTAAGCAAGCATAAGTTGGTTTTCTAATTTTGAGACCCTGTTCTGTTTTGGAATGCAGTTCCTGTGTAGCCAAGTTTACATTCCGTGTATTAGTGATATCTTATGATGTTTCTTTTTCTGTGTGAGTTATTTCAGTTAGAATCATCGTACCTGAATCCACTCATTATGCTGCTACGGGCCTGATGACATAGATTTCATTGCTGAGTGATACTGCATTGTACGTAAGTACCACAAGTTCTTTATCCATTTTTCACTTTCTGTGATATTGAACTTGTACGGTAAATGAGGTTCTTGTAAACGGAGGCGTCCCAAACTTTGGGGTGGCTGTGTCTTTTTGATTTTAATTTCCCTAAGCTATAGGACCATAAGCGGAAGTGCCCTAGGTTCTGTTGCTTTGTTTTTAGATGTTTCAGGAAACACCATACACTTCTCCCAAGTGGTTGTTGGCAATTTACATCCCGCCCATCAGCATAACAAGGCTCCCAGTTCTCCATGGCCTGTCCTGCCTTTCTGGATTTTACACTTTTTTCAGATGGCCCTTTTGACCGGGGGGAAGTGAGACTTCATTGTAGTGCAGATTTCCTTTGCAAGCTTGCTTGGTTGGCCAAAAAGGGCGTATGCGTTTTTTCCTGAATATATTCAGGAAAAAACGCATACGCCCTTTTTGGCCAAGTGCATCATTGTGGACGTTCTGCCTCTTTTCCTATGCTTTCAATGCAATTCCAGTCTACCTCCTGAAATCGGTTTCCTGCAATTCTGCCCCGCTTTCAAGTCCTCTTGGCAGCCTTACTTCAGTCTATTTTTGGACGATAGCTGTCATTTATAACTCTGCAGGTTTGTGAATTACAGTGCCCCTGAGCTCCTTTCTTCAACTCGCTTTCTTGTGACCTGGACGCAACACCGCAGGATGGCTTAAGGCACTAATCTGGTTCCGGCACGGCACGCTGAGCCTTTGGTTAATTCCTCTTCCTGGTGGGAAATGAGAGTTAAATTTGCCCGTCCAGACACCTCCAGCTAGCCTCTCATTGGTTCTCGCTATTCCTGTTCATCTTCCGCAGAAATTGCAAACTGGGCCAAACAGGAGGTTAAAGGGACTGACTCTCCAAGTGGGGAGAGTGTTAGTAAAGCGTCTGGAATGTTGCACCCGAGTACCAGGGTACGAAAACTGAGACATATTTGAACACGTCTCCCGATCACATGGTTGATCATACTCTAGGTTCCACATGCATGTTTTAGCTGAAGGAACAATACCTTACACCTGGGTAGTTGAAACCCGTGGAATGGGTACCATGCAATATGACTTCAAAGGGTCTTCATTTGCTCACCAAACATCTCCAATCCTATCACTGCTGCGTTTATGCCCGTGTACACATGCTTGATTCTCTTTCGGAGACATAGCAATCCATAGGTTTTAAGATACTTACTAGTCAGGTACATTCTTAGGCGTTTAATATGCGGTGTTGAGTCCATTTCGTTGAGCAAGGAGTAGCTCTTGTCTATTCCATATTTGGCTTAAGGAACTTTATCTGTGCTCATTTCAATCTCTGGTTTTATGCAGCACCCCAACTCACCTTTACCCTTAAGCAAGCATAAGTTGGTTTTCTAAATTTGAGAACCTGTTCTGTTCTGTCATTCAGTTCCTGTGTAGCCAAGTTTACAATCCGTGTATTAGTGATATCTTATGAAGTTTCTTTTTCTGTGTGACTTATTTCAGTTAGAATCATCATACCTGAATCCACTCATTGTGCTGCTAAGGGCCTGATGACACAGATTTCATTGCTGAGTGATATTGCTTTGTAAGTAAATACCACAACTTCTTTATCCATTTTTCACTTTCTGCGATGTTGAACTTGTACTGTAAACGAGGTTCTTGTAAACAGAGCCGTTCCAAACTTTGGGGTGGCTGTGTCTTTTTGATTTTAATTTCCCTAAGCTATAGGACCATAAGTGGCAGTGCCCTAGGCTCTGTTGCTTTGTTTTTTAGATGTTTAAGGAAACACCATACACTTCTCCCGAGTGTCTGTTGGCAATTTACATCCCGCCCATCAGCATAACAAGGCTCCCAGTTCTCCATGGCCTGTCCTGCCTTTCTGGATTTTACACTTTTTTCAGATGGCCCTTTTGACCGGGGGGAAGTGAGACTTCATTGTAGTGCAGATTTCCTTTGCAAGTTTGCTTGGTTGGCCAAAAAGGGCGTATGCGTTTTTTCCTGAATATATTCAGGAAAAAACGCATACGCCCTTTTTGGCCAAGTGCATCATTGTGGACGTTCTGCCACTTTTCCTATGCTTTCAATGCAATTCCAGTCTACCTCCTGAAATCGGTTTCCTGCAATTCTGCCCCGCTTTCAAGTCCTCTTGGCAGCCTTACTTCAGTCTATTTTTGTACGATAGCTGTCATTTATAACTCTGCAGGTTTGTGAATTACAGTGCCCCTGAGCTCCTTTCTTCAACTCGCTTTCTTTTGAGCTGGCCGCAACACCGCAGGATGGCTTCAGGCCCTAATCTGGTTCCGGCACGGCACGCTGAGCCTTTGGTTAATTCCTCTTCCTGGTGGGAAATGAGAGTTAAATTTGCCCGTCCAGACACCTCCAGCTAGTCTCTCATTGGTTCTCGCTATTCCTGTTCATCTTCCACAGAAATTGCAAACTGGGCCAAACAGGAAGTTGAAGGGACTGACTCTCCAAGTGGGGAGAGTGTTAGTAAAGCGTCTGGAATGTTGCACCCGAGTACCAGGGGAGGAAAACTGAGACATATTTGAACACGTCTCCCGTTCACATGGTTGATCATACTTGGGTTCCACATGCATGTTTTAGCTGAAGGAAGAATACCTTAAACCTGTGTATTTGAAACCCGTGGAATGGGTACCATGCAATATGACTTCAAAGGGTCTTCATTTGCTCACCGAACCTCTCCAATCCTATCACTGCTGCGTTTATGCCCCTGTACACATGCTTGATTCTCTTTCAGAGACATAGCAATCCATAGGTTTTAAGATACTTACTAGTCAGGTACATTCTTAGGCGTTTAATATGCGGTGTTGAGTCCATTTCGTTGAGCAAGGAGTAGCTCTTGTCTATTCCATATTTGGCTTAAGGAACTTTATCTGTGCTCATTTCAATCTCTGGTTTCATGCAGCACCCCAACTCACCTTTCCCCTTAAGCAAGCATAAGTTTGTTTTCTAAATTTGAGACCCTGTTCTGTTCTGTAATTCAGTTCCTGTGTAGCCAAGTTTACATTCCGTGTATTACTGATATCTTATGATGTTTCTTTTTCTGTGTGACTTATTTCAGTTAGAATCATCATACCTGAATCCACTCATTGTGCTCCTAAGGGCCTGATGACATAGATTTCATTGCTGAGTGATATTGCTTTGTAAGTAAATACCACAAGTTCTTTATCCATTTTTCACTTTCTGCAATGTTGAACTTGTACTGTAAACGAGGTTCTTGTAAACAGAGTCGTCCCAAACTTTGGGGTGGCTGTGTCTTTTTGATTTTAATTTCCCTAAGCTATAGGACCATAAGTGGCAGTGCCCTAGGCTCTGTTGCTTTGTTTTTTAGATGTTTCAGGAAACACCATACACTTCTCCTGAGTGTCTGTTGGTAATTTACATCCCGCCCATTAGCATAACAAGGCTCCCACTTCTCCATGGCCTGTCCTGCCTTTCTGGATTTTACACTTTTTTCAGATGGCCCTTTTGACCGGGGGGAAGTGAGACTTCATTGTAGTGCAGATTTCCTTTGCAAGCTTGCTTGGTTGGCCAAAAAGGGCGTATGCGTTTTTTCCTGAATATATTCAGGAAAAAACGCATACGCCCTTTTTGGCCAAGTGCATCATTGTGGACGTTCTGCCTCTTTTCCTATGCTTTCAATGCAATTCCAGTCTACCTCCTGAAATCGGTTTCCTGCAATTCTGCCCCGCTTTCAAGTCCTCTTGGCAGCCTTACTTCAGTCTATTTTTGGACGATAGCTGTCATTTGTAACTCTGCAGGTTTGTGAATTATAGTGCCCCTGAGCTCCTTTCTTCAACTCGCTTTCTTTTGAGCTGGCCGCAACACCGCAGGATGGCTTCAGGCCCTAATCTGGTTCCGGCACGGCACGCTGAGCCTTTGGTTAATTCCTCTTCCTGGTGGGAAATGAGAGTTAAATTTGCCCGTTCAGACACCTCCAGGTAGTCTCTCATTGGTTCTCGCTATTCCTGTTCATCTTCCGCAGAAATTGCAAACTGGGCCAAACAGGAGGTTAAAGGGACTGACTCTCCAAGTCGGGAGTGTGTTAGTAAAGTGTCTGGAATGTTGCACACGAGTACCAGGGTACGAAAACTGAGACATATTTGAACACGTCTCCCGATCACATGGTTGATCATACTCTGGGTTCCACATGCATGTTTTGGCTGAAGGAAGAATACCTTAAACCTGGGTAGTTGAAACCCGTGGAATGGGTACCATGCAATATGACTTCAAAGGGTCTTCATTTGCTCACCGAACCTCTCCAATCCTATCACTGCTGCGTTTATGCCCCTGTACACATGCTTGATTCTCTTTCGGAGACATAGCAATCCATAGGTTTTAAGATACTTACTAGTCAGGTACATTCTTAGGCGTTTAATATGCGGTGTTGAGTCCATTTCGTTGAGCAAGGAGTAGCTCTTGTCTATTCCATATTTGACTTAAGGAACTTTATCTGTGCTCATTTCAATCTCTGGTTTTATGCAGCACCCCAACTCACCTTTACCCTTAAGCAAGCATAAGTTGGTTTTCTAAATTTGAGACCCTGTTCTGTTCTGTAATTCAGTTCCTGTGTAGCCAAGATTACATTCCATGTATTACTGATATCTTATGATGTTTCTTTTTCTGTGTGACTTATTTCAGTTAGAATCATCATACCTGAATCCACTCATTGTGCTGCTAAGGGCCTGATGACACAGATTTCATTGCTGAGTGATATTGCTTTTTAAGTAAATACCACAACTTTTTTATCCATTTTTCACTTTCTGCGATGTTGAACTTGTACTGTAAACGAGGTTCTTGTAAACAGAGCCGTTCCAAACTTTGGGGTGGCTGTGTCTTTTTGATTTTAAATTCCCTAAGCTATAGGACCATAAGTGGAAGTGCCCTAGGCTCTGTTGCTTTGTCTTTTAGATGTTTCAGGAAACACCATACACTTCTCCCGAGTGGTTGTTGGCAATTTACATCCCGCCCTTCAGCATAACAAGGCTCCCAGTTCTCCATGGCCTGTCCTGCCTTTCTGGATTTTACACTTTTTTCAGATGGCCCTTTTGCCCGGGGGGAAGTGAGACTTCATTGTAGTGCAGATTTCCTTTGCAAGCTTGCTTGGTTGGCCAAAAAGGGCGTATGCGTTTTTTCCTGAATATATTCAGGAAAAAACGCATACGCCCTTTTTGGCCAAGTGCATCATTGTGGACGTTCTGCCTCTTTTCCTATGCTTTCAATGCAATTCCAGTCTACCTCCTGAAATCGGTTTCCTGCAATTCTGCCCCGCTTTCAAGTCCTCTTGGCAGCCTTACTTCAGTCTATTTTTGGACGATAGCTGTCATTTATAACTCTGCAGGTTTGTGAATTACAGTGCCCCTGAGCTCCTTTCTTCAACTCGCTTTCTTTTGAGCTGGCCGCAACACCGCAGGATGGCTTCAGGCCCTAATCTGGTTCCGGCACGGCACGCTGAGGCTTTGGTTATTTCCTTTTCCTGGTGGGAAATGAGAGTTAAATTTGCCTGTCCAGACACCTCCAGCTAGCCTCTCATTGGTTCTCGCTATTCCTGTTCATCTTCCGCAGAAATTGCAAACTGGGCCAAACAGGAGGTTAAAGGCGCTGACTCTCCAAGTGGGGAGAGTGTTAGTAAAGCATCTGGAATGTTGCACCCGAGTACCAGGGGAGGAAAACTGAGACATATTTGAACACGTCTCTCGTTCACATGGTTGATCATACTCTGGGTTCCACATGCATGTTTTAGCTGAAGGAAGAATACCTTAAACCTGGAGAGTTGAGACCCGTGTAATGGGTACCATGCAATATGACTTCAAAGGGTCTTCATTTGCTCACCGAACCTCTCCAATCCTATCACTGCTGCGTTTATGCCCCTGTACACACGCTTGATTCTCTTTCGGAGACATAGCAATCCATAGGTTTTAAGATACTTACTAGTCAGGTACATTCTTAGGCGTTTAATATGCGGTGTTGAGTCCATTTCGTTGAGCAAGGAGTAGCTCTTGTCTATTCCATATTTGGCTTAAGGAACTTTATCTGTGCTCATTTCAATCTCTGGTTTTATGCAGCACCCCAACTCACCTTTCCCCTTAAGCAAGCATAAGTTGGTTTTCTAAATTTGAGGACCTGTTCTGTTTTGGAATTCAGTTCCTGTGTAGCCAAGTTTACATTCCGTGTATTACTGATATCTTATGATGTTTCTTTTTCTGTGTGACTTATTTCAGTTAGAATCATCATAACTGAATCCACTCATTGTGCTGCTAAGGGCCTGATGACACAGATTTCATTGCTGAGTGATATTGCTTTGTAAGTAAATACCACAACTTCTTTATCCATTTTTCACTTTCTGCGATGTTGAACTTGTACTGTAAACGAGGTTCTTGTAAACAGAGCCGTTCCAAACTTTGGGGTGGCTGTGTCTTTTTGATTTTAATTTCCCTAAGCTATAGGACCATAAGTGGAAGTGCCCTAGGTTCTGTTGCTTTGTTTTTTAGATGTTTCAGGAAACACCATACACTTCTCCCGAGTGGTTGTTGGCAATTTACATCCCGCCCATCAGCATAACAAGGCTCCCAGTTCTCCATGGCCTGTCCTGCCTTTCTGGATTTTACACTTTTTTCAGATGGCCCTTTTGACCGGGGGGAAGTGAGACTTCATTGTAGTGCAGATTTCCTTTGCAAGCTTGCTTGGTTGGCCAAAAAGGGCGTATGCGTTTTTTCCTGAATATATTCAGGAAAAAACGCATACGCCCTTTTTGGCCAAGTGCATCATTGTGGACGTTCTGCCTCTTTGCCTATGCTTTCAATGCAATTCCAGTCTACCTCCTGAAATCGGTTTCCTGCAATTCTGCCCCGCTTTCAAGTCCTCTTGGCAGCCTTACTTCAGTCTATTTTTGGACGATAGCTGTCATTTGTAACTCTGCAGGTTTGTGAATTACAGTGCCCCTGAGCTCCTTTCTTCAACTCGCTTTCTTTTGAGCTGGCCGCAACACCGCAGGATGGCTTCAGGCCCTAATCTGGTTCCGGCACGGCACGCTGAGCCTTTGGTTATTTCCTCTTCCTGGTGGGAAATGAGAGTTAAATTTGCCCGTCCAGACACCTCCAGCTAGCCTCTCATTGGTTCTCGCTATTCCTGTTCATCTTCCGCAGAAATTGCAAACTGGGCCAAACAGGAGGTTAAAGGCGCTGACTCTCCAAGTGGGCAGAGTGTTAGTAAAGCATCTGGAATGTTACACCCGAGTACCAGGGGAGGAAAACTGAGACATATTTGAACACGTCTCTCGTTCACATGGTTGATCATACTTGGGTTCCACATGCATGTTTTAGCTGAAGGAAGAATACCTTAAACCTGGAGAGTTGAGACCCTTGTAATGGGTACCATGCAATATGACTTCAAAGGGTCTTCATTTGCTCACCGAACCTCTCCAATCCTATCACTGCTGCGTTTATGCCCCTGTACACATGCTTGATTCTCTTTCGGAGACATAGCAATCCATAGGTTTTAAGATACTTACTAGTCAGGTGCATTCTTAGGCGTTTAATATGGGGTTTTGTGTCCATTTCGTTGAGCAAGGAGTAGCTCTTGTCTATTCCATATTTGGCTTAAGGAACTTTATCTGTGCTCATTTCAATCTCTGGTTTTATGCAGCACCCCAACTCACCTTTCCCCTTAAGCAAGCATAAGTTGGTTTTCTAATTTTGAGACCCTGTTCTGTTTTGGAATGCAGTTCCTGTGTAGCCAAGTTTACATTCCGTGTATTAGTGATATCTTATGATGTTTCTTTTTCTGTGTGAGTTATTTCAGTTAGAATCATCGTACCTGAATCCACTCATTATGCTGCTACGGGCCTGATGACATAGATTTCATTGCTGAGTGATAGTGCATTGTACGTAAGTACCACAAGTTCTTTATCCATTTTTCACTTTCTGTGATATTGAACTTGTACGGTAAACGAGGTTCTTGTAAACGGAGGCGTCCCAAACTTTCGGGTGGCTGTGTCTTTTTGATTTTAATTTCCCTAAGCTATAGGACCATAAGCGGAAGTGCCCTAGGTTCTGTTGCTTTGTTTTTAGATGTTTCAGGAAACACCATACACTTCTCCCAAGTGGTTGTTGGCAATTTACATCCCGCCCATCAGCATAACAAGGCTCCCAGTTCTCCATGGCCTGTCCTGCCTTTCTGGATTTTACACTTTTTTCAGATGGCCCTTTTGACCGGGGGGAAGTGAGACTTCATTGTAGTGCAGATTTCCTTTGCAAGCTTGCTTGGTTGGCCAAAAAGGGCGTATGCGTTTTTTCCTGAATATATTCAGGAAAAAACGCATACGCCCTTTTTGGCCAAGTGCATCATTGTGGACATTCTGCCTCTTTTCCTATGCTTTCAATGCAATTCCAGTCTACCTCCTGAAATCGGTTTCCTGCAATTCTGCCCCGCTTTCAAGTCCTCTTGGCAGCCTTACTTCAGTCTATTTTTGGACGATAGCTGTCATTTATAACTCTGCAGGTTTGTGAATTACAGTGCCCCTGAGCTCCTTTCTTCAACTCGCTTTCTTGTGACCTGGCCGCAACACCGCAGGATGGCTTCAGGCCCTAATCTGGTTCCGGCACGGCATGCTGAGCCTTTGGTTAATTCCGCTTCCTCGTGGGAAATGAGAGTTAAATTTGCCCGTCCAGACACCTCCAGCTAGCCTCTCATTGGTTCTCGCTATTCCTGTTCATCTTCCGCAGAAATTGCAAACTGGGCCAAACAGGAGGTTAAAGGGACTGACTCTCCAAGTGGGGAGAGTGTTAGTAAAGCGTCTGGAATGTTGCACCCGAGTACCAGGGGAGGAAAACTGAGACATATTTGAACACGTCTCCCAATCACATGGTTGATCATACTTGGGTTCCACATGCATGTTTTAGCTGAAGGAAGAATACCTTAAACCTGGAGAGTTAAGACCCGTGGAATGGGTACCATGCAATATGACTTCAAAGGGTCTTCATTTGCTCACCGAACCTCTCCAATCCTATCACTGCTACGTTTATGCCCCTGTACACATGCTTGATTCTCTTTCGGAGACATAGCAATCCCTAGATTTTAAGATACTTACTAGTCAGGTACATTCTTAGGCGTTTAATATGCGGTGTTGAGTCCATTTCTTTGAGCAAAGAGTAGCTCTTTTCTATTCCATATTTGACTTAAGGAACTTTATCTGTGCTCATTTCAATCTCTGGTTTTATGCAGCACCCCAACTCACCTTTACCCTTAAGCAAGCATAAGTTGGTTTTCTAAATTTGAGACCCTGTTCTGTTCTGTAATTCAGTTCCTGTGTAGCCAAGTTTCCATTCCGTGTATTACTGATATCTTATGATGTTTCTTTTTCTGTGTGACTTATTTCAGTTAGAATCATCATACCTGAATCCACTCATTGTGCTGCTAAGGGCCTGATGACATAGATTTCATTGCTGAGTGATATTGCTTTGTAAGTGAATACCACAACTTCTTTATCCATTTTTCACTTTCTGCGATGTTGAACTTGTACTGTAAACAAGGTTCTTGTAAACAGAGCCGTTCCATAATTTGGGGTGGCTGTGTCTTTTTGATTTTAATTTCCCTAAGCTATAGGACCATAAGTGGAATTGCCCTAGCCTCTGTTGCTTTGTTTTTTACATGTTTCAGGAAACACCATACACTTCTCCCGAGTGGTTGTTGGCAATTTACATCCCGCCCTTCAGCATAACAAGGCTCCCAGTTCTCCATGGCCTGTCCTGCCTTTCTGGATTTTACACTTTTTTCAGATGGCCCTTTTGACAGGGGGGAAGTGAGACTTCATTGTAGTGCAGATTTCCTTTGCAAGCTTGCTTGGTTGGCCAAAAAGGGCGTATGCGTTTTTTCCTGAATATATTCAGGAAAAAACGCATACGCCCTTTTTGGCCAAGTGCATCATTGTGGACGTTCTGCCTCTTTTCCTATGCTTTCAATGCAATTCCAGTCTACCTCCTGAAATCGGTTTCCTGCAATTCTGCCCCGCTTTCAAGTCCTCTTGGCAGCCTTACTTCAGTCTATTTTTGGACGATAGCTGTCATTTATAACTCTGCACGTTTGTGAATTACAGTGCCCCTGAGCTCCTTTCTTCAACTCGCTTTCTTGTGACCTGGCCGCAACACCGCAGGATGGCTTCAGGCCCTAATCTGGTTCCGGCCCGGCATGCTGAGCCTTTGGTTAATTCCTCTTCCTGGTGGGAAATGAGAGTTAAATTTGCCCGTCCAGACACCTGCAGCTAGCCTCTCATTGGTTCTCGCTATTCCTGTTCATCTTCCGCAGAAATTGCAAACTGGGCCAAACAGGAGGTTAAAGGGACTGACTCTCCAAGTCGGGAGAGTGTTAGTAAAGCGTCTGGAGTGTTGCACCCGAGTACCAGGGTAGGAAAACTGAGACATATTTGAACACGACTCCCATTCACATGGTTGATCATACTCTGGGTTCCACATGCATGTTTTAGCTGAAGGAAGAATACCTAAAACCTGGGTAGTTGAAACCCGTGGAATGGGTACCATGCAATATGACTTCAAAGGGTCTTCATTTGCTCACCGAACCTCTCCAATCCTATCACTGCTGCGTTTATGCCCCTGTACACATGCTTGATTCTCTTTCGGAGACATAGCAATCCATAGGTTTTAAGATACTTACTAGTCAGGTACATTCTTAGGCGTTTAATATGGGGTTTTGAGTCCATTTCGTTGAGCAAGGAGTAGCTCTTGTCTATTCCATATTTGGCTTAAGGAACTTTATCTGTGCTCATTTCAATCTCTGGTTTTATGCAGCACCCCAACTCACCTTTCCCCTTAAGCAAGCATAAGTTGGTTTTCTAAATTTGAGACCCTGTTCTGTTTTGGAATGCAGTTCCTGTGTAGCCAAGTTTACATTCCGTGTATTAGTGATATCTTATGATGTTTCTTTTTCTGTGTGACTTATTTCAGTTAGAATCATCGTACCTGAATCCACTCATTATGCCGCTACGGGCCTGATGACATAGATTTCATTGCTGGGTGATACTGCATTGTACGTAAGTACCACAAGTTCTTTATCCATTTTTCACTTTCTGTGATATTGAACTTGTACGGTAAACGAGGTTCTTGTAAACAGAGGCGTCCCAAACTTTGGGGTGGCTGTGTCTTTTTGATTTTAATTTCCCTAAGCTATAGGACCATAAGTGGAAGTGCCCTAGGCTCTGTTGCTTTGTTTTTTAGATGTTTCAGGAAACACCATACACTTCTCCTGAGTGTCTGTTGGCAATTTACATCCCGCCCATCAGCATAACAAGGCTCCCAGTTCTCCATGGCCTGTCCTGCCTTTCTGGATTTTACACTTTTTTCAGATGGCCCTTTTGACCGGGGGGAAGTGAGACTTCATTGTAGTGCACATTTCCTTTGCAAGTTTGCTTGGTTGGCCAAAAAGGGCGTATGCGATTTTTCTTGAATATATTCAGGAAAAAACGCATACGCCCTTTTTGGCCAAGTGCATCATTGTGGACGTTCTGCCTCTTTTCCTATGCTTTCAATGCAATTCCAGTCTACCTCCTGAAATCGGTTTCCTGTAATTCTGCCCCGCTTTCAAGTCCTCTTGGCAGCCTTACTTCAATATATTTTTGGACGATAGCTGTCATTTATAACTCTGCAGGTTTGTGAATTACAGTGCCCCTGAGCTCCTTTCTTCAACTCGCTTTCTTGTGACCTGGCCGCAACACCGCAGGATGTCTTCAGGCCCTAATCTGGTTCTGGCACGGCACGCTGAGCCTTTGGTTAATTCCTCTTCCTGGTGGGAAATGAGAGTTAAATTTGCCCATCCAGACACCTCCAGCTAGTCTCTCATTGGTTCTCGCTAATCCTGTTCATCTTCCACAGAAATTGCAAACAGGGCCAAACAGGAGGTTAAAGGGACTGACTCTCCAAGTCGGGAGAGTGTTAGTAAAGCATCTGTAATGTTGCACCAGAGTACCAGGGTACGAAAACTGAGACATATTTGAACACGTCTCCCGATCACATGGTTGATCATACTTGGGTTCCACATGCATGTTTTAGCTGAAGGTAGAATACCTAAAACCTGGGTAGTTGAAAACCGTGGAATGGGTACCATGCAATATGACTTCAAAGGGTCTTCATTTGCTCACCGAACATCTCCAATCCTATCACTGCTGCGTTTATGCCCCTGTACACATGCTTGATTCTCTTTCGGAGACATAGCAATCCATAGGTTTTAAGATACTTACTAGTCAGGTACATTCTTAGGCGTTTAATATGCGGTGTTGAGTCCATTTCTTTGAGCAAGGAGTAGCTCTTGTCTATTCCATATTTGGCTTAAGGAACTTTATCTGTGCTCATTTCAATCTCTGGTTTTATGCAGCACCCCAACTCACCTTTACCCTTAAGCAAGCATAAGTTGGTTTTCTAAATTTGAGACCCTGTTCTGTTCTGTAATTCAGTTCCTGTGTAGCCAAGTTTCCATTCCGTGTATTACTGATATCTTATGATGTTTCTTTTTCTGTGTGACTTATTTCAGTTAGAATCATCGTACCTGAATCCACTCATTGTGCTGCTAAGGGCCTGATGACACAGATTTCATTGCTGAGTGATATTGCTTTGTAAGTAAATACCACAACTTCTTTATCCATTTTTCACTTTCCGCGATGTTGAACTTGTACTGTAAACGAGGTTCTTGTAAACAGAGCCGTTCCAAACTTTGGGGTGGCTGTGTCTTTTTGATTTTAATTTCCCTAAGCTATAGGACCATAAGTGGAAGTGCCCTAGGTTCTGTTACTTTGTTTTTTAGATGTTTCAGGAAACACCATACACTTCTCCCGAGTGGTTGTTGGCAATTTACATCCCGCCCATCAGCATAACAAGGCTCCCAGTTCTCCATGGCCTGTCCTGCCTTTCTGGATTTTACACTTTCTTCAGATGGCCCTTTTGACCGGGGGGAAGTGAGACTTCATTGTAGTGCAGATTTCGTTTGCAAGCTTGCTTGGTTGGCCAAAAAGGGCGTATGCGTTTTTTCCTGAATATATTCAGGAAAAAACGCATACGCCCTTTTTGGCCAAGTGCATCATTGTGGACGTTCTGCCTCTTTTCCTATGCTTTCAATGCAATTCCAGTCTACCTCCTGAAATTGGTTTCCTGCAATTCTGCCCCGCTTTCAAGTCCTCTTGGCAGCCTTACTTCAGTCTATTTTTGGACGATAGCTGTCATTTATAACTCTGCAGGTTTGTGAATTACAGTGCTCCTGAGCTCCTTTCTTTAACTCGCTTTCTTGTGACCTGGCCGCAACACCGCAGGATGTCTTCAGGCCCTAATCTGGTTCTGGCACGGCACGCTGAGCCTTTGGGTAATTCCTCTTCCTGGTGGGAAATGAGAGTTAAATTTGCCCGTCCAGACACCTCCAGCTAGTCTCTCATTGGTTCTCGCTATTCCTGTTCATCTTCCACAGAAATTGCAAACTGGGCCAAACAGGAGGTTAAAGGGACTGACTCTCCAAGTGGGGAGAGTGTTAGTAATGTGTCTGGAATGTTGCACCCGAGTACCAGGGTATGAAAACTGAGACATATTTGAACACCTCTCCCGATCACATGGTTGATCATACTCTAGGTTCCACATGCATGTTTTAGCTGAAGGAAGAACACATTAAACCTGGGTAGTTGAAACCCGTGGAATGGGTACCATGCAATATGACTTCAAAGGGTCTTCATTTGCTCACAGAACCTCTCCAATCCTATCACTGCTGCGTTTATGCCCCTGTACACATGCTTGATTCTCTTTCGGAGACATAGCAATCCATAGGTTTTAAGATACTTATTAGTCAGGTACATTCTTAGGCGTTTAATATGCGGTGTTGAGTCCATTTCGTTGAGCAAGGAGTAGCTCTTGTCTATTCCATATTTGGCTTAAGGAACTTTATCTGTGCTCATTTCAATCTCTGGTTTTATGCAGCACCCCAACTCACCTTTCCCCTTAAGCAAGCATAAGTTGGTTTTCTAAATTTGAGACCCTGTTCTGTTCTGTAATTCAGTTCCTGTGTAGCCAAGTTTACATTCCGTGTATTACTGATATCTTATGATGTTTCTTTTTCTGTGTGACTTATTTCAGTTAGAATCATCATACCTGAATCCACTCATTGTGCTGCTAAGTGCCTGATGACACAGATTTCATTGCTGAGTGATATTGCTTTGTAAGTAAATACCACAACTTTTTTATCCATTTTTCACTTTCTGCGATGTTGAACTTGTACTGTAAACGAGGTTCTTGTAAACAGAGCCGTTCCAAACTTTGGGGTGGCTGTGTCTTTTTGATTTTAATTTCCCTAAGCTATAGGACCATAAGTGGAAGTGCCCTAGGCTCTGTTGCTTGGTTTTTAGATGTTTCAGGAAACACCATACACTTCTCCCGAGTGGTTGTTGGCAATTTACATCCCGCCCATCAGCATAACAAGGCTCCCAGTTCTCCATGGCCTGTCCTGCCTTTCTGGATTTTACACTTTTTTCAGATGGCCCTTTTGACCGGGGGGAAGTGAGACTTCATTGTAGTGCAGATTTCCTTTGCAAGCTTGCTTGGTTGGCCAAAAAGGGCGTATGCGTTTTTTCCTGAATATATTCAGGAAAAAACGCATACGCCCTTTTTGGCCAAGTGCATCATTGTGGACGTTCTGCCTCTTTTCCTATGCTTTTAATGCAATTCCAGTCTACCTCCTGAAATCGGTTTCCTGCAATTCTGCCCCGCTTTCAAGTCCTCTTGGCAGCCTTACTTCAGTCTATTTTTGGACGATAGCTGTCATTTATAACTCTGCAGGTTTGTGAATTACAGTGCCCCTGAGCTCCTTTCTTCAACTCGCTTTCTTGTGACCTGGCCGCAACACTGCAGGATGGCTTCAGGCCCTAATCTGGTTCCGGCACGGCACGCTGAGCTTTTGGTTATTTCCTCTTCCTGGAGGGAAATGAGAGTTAAATTTGCCCGTCCAGACACCTCCAGCTAGTCTCTCATTGGTTTTCGCTATTCCTGTTCATCTTCCGCAGAAATTGCAAACTGGGCCAAACAGGAGGTTAAAGGCGCTGACTCTCCAAGTGCGGAGAGTGTTAGTAAAGCGTCTGGAATGTTGCACCCGAGTACCAGGGGAGGAAAACTGAGACATATTTGAACACGTCTCCCGTTCACATGGTTGATCATACTTGGGTTCCACATGCATGTTTTAGCTGAAGGAAGAATACCTTAAACCTGGGTATTTGAACCCGTGGAATGGGTACCATGCAATATGACTTCAAAGGGTCTTCATTTGCTCACCGAACCTCTCCAATCCTATCACTGCTGCGTTTATGCCCCTGTACACATGCTTGATTCTCTTTCGGAGACATAGCAATCCATAGGTTTTAAGATACTTACTAGTCAGGTACATTCTTAGGCGTTTAATATGCGGTGTTGAGTCCATTTCGTTGAGCAAGGAGTAGCTCTTGTCTATTCCATATTTGGCTTAAGGAACTTTATCTGTGCTCATTTCAATCTCTGGTTTTATGCAGCACCCCAACTCACCTTAACCGTTAAGCAAGCATAAGTTGGTTTTCTAAATTTGAGACCCTGTTCTGTTCTGTAATTCAGTTCCTGTGTAGCCAAGTTTACATTCCGTGTATTACTGATATCTTATGATGTTTCTTTTTCTGTGTGACTTATTTCAGTTAGAATCATCATACCTGAATCCACTCATTGTGCTTGTAAGGGCCTGAAGACACAGATTTCATTGCTGAGTGATATTGCTTTGTAAGTAAATACCACAACTTTTTTATCCATTTTTCACTTTCTGCAATGTTGAACTTGTACTGTAAACGAGGTTCTTGTAAACAGAGCCATTCGAAACTTTGGGGTGGCTGTGCCTTTTTGATTTTAAATTCCCTAATCTATAGGACCATAAGTGGAAGTGACCTAGGCTCTGTTGCTTTGTTTTTTAGATGTTTCAGGAAACACCATACACTTCTCCCGAGTGGTTGTTGGCAATTTACATCCCGCCCTTCAGCATAACAAGGCTCCCAGTTTTCCATGGCCTGTCCTGCCTTTTTGGATTTTACACTTTTTTCAGATGGCCCTTTTGACCCGGGGGAAGTGAGACTTCATTGTAGTGCAGATTTCCTTTACAAGCTTGCTTGGTTGGCCAAAAAGGGCGTATGCATTTTTTCCTGAATATATTCAGGAAAAAACGCATACGCCCTTTTTGGCCAAGTGCATCATTGTGGACGTTCTGCCTCTTTTCCTATGCTTTCAATGCAATTCCAGTCGACCTCCTGAAATCGGTTTCCTGCAATTCTGCCCCGCTTTCAAGTCCTCTTGGCAGCCTTACTTCAGTATATTTTGGACGATAGCTGTCATTTATAACTCTGCAGGTTTGTGAATTACAGTGACCCTGAGCTCCTTTCTTCAACTCGCTTTCTTTTGAGCTGGCCGCAACACTGCAGGATGGCTTCAGGCCCTAATCTGGTCCGGAACGGCACACTGAGCCTTTGGTTATTTCCTCTTCCTGGTGGGAAATGAGAGTTAAATTTGCCCGTCCAGACACCTCCAGCTAGCCTCTCATTTGTTCTCGCTATTCCTGTTCATCTTCCGCAGAAATTGCAAACTGGGCCAAACAGGAGGTTAAAGGCGCTGACTCTCCAAGTGGGGAGAGTGTTAGTAAAGCGTCTGGAATGTTGCACCCGAGTACCAGGGGAGGAAAACTGAGACATATTTGAACACGTCTCCCATTCACATGGTTGATCATACTTGGGTTCCACATGCATGTTTTAGCTGAAGGAAGAATACCTAAAACCTGGGTAGTTGAAACCCGTGGAATGGGTACCATGCAATATGACTTCAAAGCATCTTCATTTGCTCACCGAACCTCTCCAATCCTATCACTGGTGCGTTTATGCCCCTGTACACATGCTTGATTCTCTTTCGGAGACATAGCAATCCATAGGTTTTAAGATACTTACAAGTCAGGTACATTCTTAGGCGTTTAATATGGGGTGTTGAGTCTATTTCGTTGAGCAAGGAGTAGCTCTTGTCTATTCCATATTTGGCTTAAGGAACTTTATCTGTGCTCATTTCAATCTCTGGTTTTATGCAGCACCCCAACTCACCTTTCCCCTTAAGCAAGCATAAGTTGGTTTTCTAAATTTGAGACCCTGTTCTATTCTGTAATTCAGTTCCTGTGTAGCCAAGTTTCCATTCCGTGTATTACTGATATCTTATGATGTTTCTTTTTCTGTGTGACTTATTTCAGTTAGAATCATCATACCTGAATCCACTCATTGTGCTGCTAAGGGCCTGATGACACAGATTTCATTGCTGAGTGATATTGCTTTGTAAGTAAATACCACAACTTCTTTATCCATTTTTCAATTTCTGCGATGTTGAACTTGTACTGTAAACGAGGTTCTTGTAAACAGAGGCGTCCCAAACTTTGGGGTGGCTGTGTCTTTTTGATTTTAATTTCCCTAAGCTATAGGAGCATAAGTGGCAGTGCCCTAGGCTCTGTTGCTTTGTTTTTTAGATGTTTCAGGAAACACCATACACTTCTCCTGAGTGTCTGTTGGTAATTTACATCCCGCCCATCAGCATAACAAGGCTCCCAGTTCTCCATGGCCTGTCCTGCCTTTCTGGATTTTACACTTTTTTCAGATGGCCCTTTTGACCGGGGGGAAGTGAGACTTCATTGTAGTGCAGATTTCCTTTGCAAGCTTGCTTGGTTGGCCAAAAAGGGCGTATGCGTTTTTTCCTGAATATATTCAGGAAAAAACGCATACGCCCTTTTTGGCCAAGTGCATCATTGTGGACGTTCTGCCTCTTTTCCTATGCTTTCAATGCAATTCCAGTCTACCTCCTGAAATCGGTTTCCTACAATTCTGCTCCGCTTTCAAGTCCTCTTGGCAGCCTTACTTCAGTCTATTTTGGGACGATAGCTGTCATTTATAACTCTGCAGGTTTGTGAATTACAGTGCCCCTGAGCTCCTTTCTTCAACTCGCTTTCTTTTGAGCTGGCCGCAACACCGCAGGATGGCTTCAGGCCCTAATCTGGTTCCGGTACGGCACGCTGAGCCTTTGGTTAATTCCTCTTCCTGGTGGGAAATGAGAGTTAAATTTGCCCGTCCAGACACCTCCAGCTAGCCTCTCATTGGTTCTCGCTATTCCTGTTCATCTTCTGCAGAAATTGCAAACTGTGCCAAACAGGAGGTTAAAGGCGCTGACTCTCCAAGTGGGGAGAGTGTTAGTAAAGCGTCTGGAATGTTGCACCCGAGTACCAGGGGAGGAAAACTGAGACATATTTGAACACGTCTCAAGTTCACATGATTGATCATACTCTGGGTTCCACATGCATGTTTTAGCTGAAGGAAGAATACCTTAAACCTGGAGAGTTGAGACCCGTGTAATGGGTACCATGCAATATGACTTCAAAGGGTCTTCATTTGCTCACCGAACCTCTCCAATCCTATCACTGCTGCGTTTATGCCCCTGTACACATGCTTGATTCTCTTTTGGAGGCATAGCAATCCATAGGTATTAAGATACTTACTAGTCAGGTACATTCTTAGGCATTTAATATGGGGTTTTGAGTCCATTACGTTGAGCAAGGAGTAGCTCTTGTCTATTCCATATTTGGCTTAAGGAACTTTATCTGTGCTCATTTCAGTCTCTGGTTTTATGCAGCACCCCAACTCACCTTTCCCCTTAAGCAAGCATAAGTTGGTTTTCTAAATTTGAGACCCTGTTCTGTTCTGCAATTCAGTTCCTGTGTAGCCAAGTTTACATTCCGTGTATTAGTGATATCTTATGATGTTTCTTTTTCTGTGTGACTTATTTCAGTTAGAATCATCGTACCTGAATCCACTCATTATGCTGCTACGGGCCTGATGACATAGATTTCATTGCTGAGTGATACTGCATTGTACGTAAGTACCACAAGTTCTTTATCCATTTTTCACTTTCTGCGATGTTGAACTTGTACTGTAAACGAGGTTCTTGTAAACAGAGCCTTTCGAAACTTTGGGGTGGCTGTGTCTTTTTGATTTTAAATTCCCTAAGCTATAGGACCATAAGTGGAAGTGCCCTAGGCTCTGTTGCTTTGTTTTTTAGATGTTTCAGGAAACACCATACACTTCTCCCGAGTGTTTGTTGGCAATTTACATCCCGCCCTTCAGCATAACAAGGCTCCCAGTTCTCCATGGCCTGTCCTGCCTTTCTGGATTTTACACTTTTTTCAGATGGCCCTTTTGACCGGGGGGAAGTGCGACTTCATTGTAGTGCAGATTTCCTTTACAAGCTTGCTTGGTTGGCCAAAAAGGGCGTATGCGTTTTTTCCTGAATATATTCAGGAAAAAACGCATACGCCCTTTTTGGCCAAGTGCATCATTGTGGACGTTCTGCCTCTTTTCCTATGCTTTCAATGCAATTCCAGTCTACCTCCTGAAATCGGTTTCCTGCAATTCTGCCCCGCTTTCAAGTCCTCTTGGCAGCCTTACTTCAGTCTATTTTTGGACGATAGCTGTCATTTATAACTCTGCAGGTTTGTGAATTACAGTGCCCCTGAGCTCCTTTCTTCAACTCGCTTTCTTGTGACCTGGCCGCAACACCGCAGGATGGCTTCAGGCCCTAATCTGGTTCCAGTACGGCACGCTGAGCCTTTGGTTATTTCCTCTTCCTGGTGGGTAATGAGAGTTAAATTTGCCGTCCAGACACCTCCAGCTAGCCTCTCATTGGTTCTCGCTATTCCTGTTCATCTTCCGCAGAAATTGCAAACTGTGCCAAACAGGAGGTTAAAGGTGCTGACTCTCCAAGTGGGGAGAGTGTTAGTAAAGCGTCTGGAATGTTGCACCCGAGTACCAGGGGAGGAAAACTGAGACATATTTGAACACGTCTCACGTTCACATGATTGATCATACTCTGGGTTCCACATGCATGTTTTAGCTGAAGGAAGAATACCTTAAACCTGGAGAGTTGAGACCCGTGTAATGGGTACCATGCAATATGACTCCAAAGGGTCTTCATTTGCTCACCGAACCTCTCCAATCCTATCACTGCTGCGTTTATGCCCCTGTACACATGCTTTATTCTCTTTTGGAGGCATAGCAATCCATAGGTTTTAAGATACTTACTAGTAAGGTACATTCTTAGGCATTTAATATGGGGTTTTGAGTCCATTACGTTGAGCAAGGAGTAGCTCTTGTCTATTCCATATTTGGCTTAAGGAACTTTATCTGTGCTCTTTTCAATCTCTGGTTTTATGCAGCACCCCAACTCACCTTTCCCCTTAAGCAAGCATAAGTTGGTTTTCTAAATTTGAGACCCTGTTCTGTTCTGTAATTCAGTTCCTTTGTAGCCAAGTTTACATTCCGTGTATTAGTGATATCTTATGATGTTTCTTTTTCTGTGTGACTTATTTCAGTTAGAATCATCGTACCTGAATCCACTCATTATGCTGCTACGGGCCTGATGACATAGATTTCATTGCTGAGTGATACTGCATTGTACGTAAGTACCACAAGCTCTTTATCCATTTTTCACTTTCTGCGATGTTGAACTTGTACTGTAAACGAGGTTCTTGTAAACAGAGTCGTTCGAAACTTTGGGGTGGCTGTGTCTTTTTGATTTTAAATTCCCTAAGCTATAGGACCATAAGTGGAAGTGCCCTAGGCTCTGTTGCTTTGTTTTTTAGATGTTTCAGGAAACACCATACACTTCTCCCGAGTGGTTGTTGGCAATTTACATCCCACCCTTCAGCATGACAAGGCTCCCAATTCTCCATGGCCTGTCCTGCCTTTCTGGATTTTACACTTTTTTCAGATGGCCCTTTTGACCGGGGGGAAGTGAGACTTCATTGTAGTGCAGATTTCCTTTACAAGCCTGCTTGGTTGGCCAAAAAGGGCGTATGCGTTTTTTCCTGAATATATTCAGGAAAAAACGCATACGCCCTTTTTGGCCAAGTGCATCATTGTGGACGTTCTGCCTCTTTTCCTATGCTTTCAATGCAATTCCAGTCTACCTCCTGAAATCGGTTTCCTGCAATTCTGCCCCGCTTTCAAGTCCTCTTGGCAGCCTTACTTCAGTCTATTTTTGGACGATAGCTGTCATTTATAACTCTGCAGGTTTGTGAATTACAGTGCCCCTGAGCTCCTTTCTTCAACTCGCTTTCTTTTGAGCTGGCCGCAACACCACAGGATGGCTTCAGGCCCTAATCTGGTTCCGGCACGGCACGCTGAGCCTTTGGTTATTTCCTCTTCCTGGTGGGAAATGAGAGTTAAATTTGCCCGTCCAGACACCTCCAGCTAGTCTCTCATTGGTTCTCGCTATTCCTGTTCATCTTCCACAGAAATTGCAAACTGGGCCAAACAGGAGGTTAAAGGCACTGACTCTCCAAGTGGGGAGAGTGTTAGTAAAGCGTCTGGAATGTTGCACCCGAGTACCAGGGGAGGAAAACTGAGAAATATTTGAACACGTCTGCCGTTCACATGGTTGATCATACTTGGTTTCCACATGCATCTTTTAGCTGAAGGAAGAATACCTTAAACCTGGGTATTTGAAACCCGTGGAATGGGTACCATGCAATATGACTTCAAAGGGTCTTCATTTGCTCACCTAACCTCTCCAATCCTATCACTGCTGCGTTTATGCCCCTGTACACATGCTTGATTCTCTTTCGGAGACATAGCAATCCATAGGTTTTAAGATACTTACTAGTCAGGTACATTCTTAGGCGTTTAATATGGGGTGTTGAGTCCATTTCGTTGAGCAAGGAGTAGCTCTTGTCTATTCCATATTTGGCTTAAGGAACTTTATCTGTGCTCATTTCAATCTCTGGTTTTATGCAGCACCCCAACTCACCTTTCCCCTTAAGCAAGCATAAGTTGGTTTTCTAAATTTGAGACCCTGTTCTGTTCTGTAATTCAGTTCCTGTGTAGCCAAGTTTCCATTCCGTGTATTACTGATATCTTATGATGTTTCTTTTTCTGTGTGACTTATTTCAGTTAGAATCATCATACCTGAATCCACTCATTGTGCTGCTAAGGGCCTGATGACACAGATTTCATTGCTGAGTGATATTGCTTTGTAAGTAAATACCACAACTTTTTTATCCATTTTTCACTTTCTGCGATGTTGAACTTGTACTGTAAACGAGGTTCTTGTAAACAGAGCCGTTCGAAACTTTGGGGTGGCTGTGTCTTTTTGATTTTAAATTCCCTATGCTATAGGACCATAAGTGGAAGTGCCCTAGGCTCTGTTGCTTTGTTTTTTAGATGTTTCAGGAAACACCATACACTTCTCCCGAGTGTTTGTTGGCAATTTACATCCCGCCCTTCAGCATAACAAGGCTCCCAGTTCTCAATGGCCTGTCCTGCCTTTCTGGATTTTACACTTTTTTCAGATGGCCCTTTTGACCGGGGGGAAGTGAGACTTCATTGTAGTGCAGATTTCCTTTGCAAGCTTGCTTGGTTGGCCAAAAAGGGCGTATGCGTTTTTTCCTGAATATATTCAGGAAAAAACGTATACGCCCTTTTAGGCCAAGTGCATCATTGTGGACGTTCTGCCTCTTTTCCTATGGTTTCAATGCAATTCCAGTCTACCTCCTGAAATCGGTTTCCTGCAATTCTGCCCCACTTTCAAGTCCTCTTGGCAACCTTACTTCAGTCTATTTTTGGACGATAGCTGTCATTTATAACTCTGCAGGTTTGTGAATTACAGTGCCCCTGAGCTCCTTTCTTCAACTCGCTTTCTTTTGAGCTGGCCGCAACACTGCAGGATGGCTTCAGGCCCTAATCTGGTTCCGGCACGGCACACTGAGCCTTTGGTTATTTCCTCTTCCTGGTGGGAAATGAGAGTTAAATTTGCCCGTCCAGACACCTCCAGCTAGCCTCTCATTGGTTCTCGCTATTCCTGTTCATCTTCCGCAGAAATTGCAAACTGGGCCAAACAGGAGGTTAAAGGCGCTGACTTTCCAAGTGGGGAAAGTGTTAGTAAAGCGTCTGGAATGTTGCACCCGAGTACCAGGGGAGGAAAACTGAGACATATTTGAACACGTCTCCCATTCACATGGTTGATCATACTCTGGGTTGCACATGCATGTTTTAGCTGAAGGAAGAATACCTAAAACCTGGGTAGTTGAAACCCGTGGAATGGGTACCATGCAATATGACTTCAAAGGGTCTTGATTTGCTCACTGAACCTCTCCAATCCTATCACTGCTGCGTTTATGCCCCTGTACACATGCTTGATTGTCTTTCGGAGACATAGCAATCCATAGGTTTTAAGATACTTACTAGTCAGGTACATTCTTAGGCGTTTAATATGGGGTGTTGAGTCCATTTCATTGAGCAAGGAGTAGCTCTTGTCTATTCCATATTTGGCTTAAGGAACTTTATCTGTGCTCATTTCAATCTCTGGTTTTATGCAGCACCCCAACTCATCTTTCCCCTTAAGCAAGCATAAGTTGGTTTTCTAAATTTGAGACCCTGTTCTGTTCTGTAATTCAGTTCCTGTGTAGCCAAGTTTACATTCCGTGTATTACAGATATCTTATGATGTTTCTTTTTCTGTGTGACTTATTTCAGTTAGAATCATCATACCTGAATCCACTCATTGTGCTGCTAAGGGCCTGATGACACAGATTTCATTGCTGAGTGATATTGCTTTGTAAATAAATACCACAACTTCTTTATCCATTTTTCAATTTCTGCGATGTTGAACTTGTACTGTAAACGAGGTTCTTGTAAACAGAGGCGTCCCAAACTTTGGGGTAGCTGTGTCTTTTTGATTTTAATTTCCCTAAGCTATAGGACCATAAGTGGCAGTGCCCTAGGCTCTGTTGCTTTGTTTTTTAGATGTTTCAGGAAACACCATACACTTCTCCTGAGTGTCTGTTGGTAATTTACATCCCGCCCATCAGCATAACAAGGCTCCCAGTTCTCCATGGCCTGTCCTGCCTTTCTGGATTTTACACTTTTTTCAGATGGCCCTTTTGACCGGGGGGAAGTGAGAGTTCATTGTAGTGCAGATTTCCTTTGCAAGCTTGCTTGGTTGGCCAAAAAGGGCGTATGCGTTTTTTCCTGAATATATTCAGGAAAAAACGCATACGCCCTTTTTGGCCAAGTGCATCATTGTGGACGTTCTGCCTCTTTTCCTATGCTTTCAATGCAATTCCAGTCTACCTCCTGAAATCGGTTTCCTGCAATTCTGCCCCGCTTTCAAGTCCTCTTGGCAGCCTTACTTCAGTGTATTTTTGGACGATAGCTGTGATTTATAACTCTGCAGATTTGTGAATTACAGTGCTCCTGAGCTCCTTTCTTTAACTCGCTTTCTTGTGACCTGGCCGCAACACCGCATGATGTCTTCAGGCCCTAATCTGGTTCTGGCACGGCACGCTGAGCCTTTGGTTATTTCCTCTTCCTGGTGGGAAATGAGAGTTAAATTTCCCCATCCAGACACCTCCAGCTAGTCTCTCATTGGTTCTCGCTATTCCTGTTCATCTTCCACAGAAATTGCAAACTGGGCCAATCAGGAGGTTAAAGGGACTGACTCTACAAGTGGGGAGAATGTTAGTAAAGCGTCTGGAATGTTGCACCCGAGTACCAGGGTACGAAAACTGAGACATATTTGAACACGTCTCCCAATCACATGGTTGATCATACTCTATGTTCCACATGCATGTTTTAGCTGAAGGAAGAATACCTTAAACCTGGGTAGTTGAAACCCGTGTAATGGGTACCATGCAATATGACTTCAAAGGGTCTTCATTTGCTCACCGAACCTCTCCAATCCTATCACTGCTGCGTTTATGCCCCTGTACACATGCTTGATTCTCTTTCGGAGACATAGCAATCCATAGGTTTTAAGATACTTACTAGTTAGGTACATTCTTAGGCGTTTAATATGCGGTGTTGTGTCCATTTCGTTGAGCAAGGAGTAGCTCTTGTCTATTCCATATTTGGCTTAAGGAACTTTATCTGTGCTCATTTCAATCTCTGGTTTTATGCAGCACCCCAACTCACCTTTCCCCTTAAGCAAGCATAAGTTGGTTTTCTAAATTTGAGACCCTGTTCTGTTCTGTAATTCAGTTCCTGTGTAGCCAAGTTTACATTCCGTGTATTACTGATATCTTATGATGTTTCTTTTTCTGTATGACTTATTTCAGTTAGAATCATCATACCTGAATCCACTCATTGTGCTGCTAAGGGCCTGATGACACAGATTTCATTGCTGAGTGATATTGCTTTGTAAGTAAATACCACAACTTCTTTATCCATTTTTCACTTTCTGCGATGTTGAACTTGTACTGTAAACGAGGTTCTTGTAAACAGAGCCGTTCCAAACTTTGGGGTGGCTGTGTCTTTTTGATTTTAATTTCCCTAAGCTATAGGACCATAAGTGGAAGTGCCCTAGGTTCTGTTGCTTTGTTTTTTAGATGTTTCAGGAAACACCATACACTTCTCCCGAGTGGTTGTTGGCAATTTACATCCCGCCCATCAGCATAACAAGGCTCCCAGTT
This sequence comes from Stenella coeruleoalba, assembly GCF_951394435.1. Lineage (NCBI taxonomy): Eukaryota > Metazoa > Chordata > Mammalia > Artiodactyla > Delphinidae > Stenella > Stenella coeruleoalba. The sequence goes on along the minus strand of NW_027645889.1, from coordinate 591,278 downwards.
CTCCATGGCCTGTCCTGCCTTTCTGGATTTTACACTTTTTTCAGATGGCCCTTTTGACCGGGGGGAATGAAACTTCATTGTAGTGCAGATTTCCTTTGCAAGCTTGCTTGGTTGGCCAAAAAGGGCGTATGCGTTTTTTCCTGAATATATTCAGGAAAAAACGCATACGCCCTTTTTGGCCAAGTGCATCATTGTGGACGTTCTGCCTCTTTTCCTATGCTTTCAATGCAATTCCAGTCTACCTCCTGAAATCGGTTTCCTGCAATTCTGCCCCGCTTTCAAGTCCTCTTGGCAGCCTTACTTCAGTCTATTTTTGGACGATAGCTGTCATTTATAACTCTGCAGGTTTGTGAATTACAGTGCCCCTGAGCTCCTTTCTTCAACTCGCTTTCTTGTGAGCTGGCCGCAACACCGCAGTATGTCTTCAGGCCCTAATCTTGTTCTGGCACGGCACGCTGAGCCTTTGGTTAATTCCTCTTCCTGGTGGGAAATGAGAGTTAAATTTGCCCATCCAGACACCTCCAGCTAGTCTCTCATTGGTTCTCGCTATTCCTGTTCATCTTCCGCAGAAATTGCAAACTGGGCCAAACAGGAGTTTAAAGGGACTGACTCTCCAAGTGGGGAGAGTGTTACTAAAGCGTCTGGAATGTTGCACCCGAGTACCAGGGGAGGAAAACTGATACATATTTGAACACGTCTCCCGTTCACATGGTTGATCATACTCTAGGTTCCACATGCATGTTTTAGCTGAAGGAAGAATACCTTAAACCTGGGTAGTTGAAACCCGTGGAATGGGTACCATGCAATATGACTTCAAAGGGTCTTCATTTGCTCACCGAACCTCTCCAATCCTATCACTGCTGCGTTTATGCCCCTGTACACACGCTTGATTCTCTTTTGGAGACATAGCAATCCATAGGTTTTAAGATACTTACTAGTCAGGTACATTCTTAGGCGTTTAATATGCGGTGTTGAGTCCATTTTGTTGAGCAAGGAGTAGCTCTTGTCTATTCCATATTTGGCTTAAGGAACTTTATCTGTGCTCATTTCAATCTCTGGTTTTATGCAGCACCCCAACTCACCTTTCCCCTTAAGCAAGCATAAGTTGGTTTTCTAAATTTGAGACCCTGTTCTGTTTTGGAATGCAGTTCCTGTGTAGCCAAGTTTACAATCCATGTATTAGTGATATCTTATGATGTTTCTTTTTCTGTGTGACTTATTTCAGTTAGAATCATCGTACCTGAATCCACTCATTATGCTGCTACGGGCCTGATGACATAGATTTCATTGCTGAGTGATACTGCATTGTACGTAAGTACCACAAGTTCTTTATCCATTTTTCACTTTCTGTGATATTGAACTTGTACGGTAAACGAGGTTCTTGTAAACGGAGCCGATCCAAACTTTGGGGTGGCTGTGTCTTTTTGATTTTAAATTCCCTAAGCTATAGGACCATAAGTGGAAGTGCCCTAGGTTCTGTTGCTTTGTTTTTTAGATGTTTCAGGAAACACCATACACTTCTCCTGAGTGTCTGTTGGCAATTTACATCCCGCCCATCAGCATAACAAGGCTCCCAGTTCTCAATGGCCTGTTGCCTTTCTGGATTTTACACTTTTTTCAGATGGCCCTTTTGACCGGGGGGAAGTGAGACTTCATTGTAGTGCAGATTTCCTTTGCAAGCTTGCTTGGTTGGCCAAAAAGGGCGTATGCGTTTTTTCCTGAATATATTCAGGAAAAAACGCATACGCCCTTTTTGGCCAAGTGCATCATTGTGGACGTTCTGCCTCTTTTCCTATGCTTTCAAATGCAATTCCAGTCTACCTCCTGAAATCGGTTTCCTGCAATTCTGCCCCGCTTTCAAGTCCTCTTGGCAGCCTTACTTCAGTCTATTTTTGGACGATAGCTGTCATTTATAACTCTGCAGGTTTGTGAATTGCAGTGCCCCTGAGCTCCTTTCTTCAACTCGCTTTCTTGTGACCTGGCCGCAACACCGCAGGATGGCTTCAGGCCCTAATCTGGTTCCGGCCCGGCATGCTGAGCCTTTGGTTAATTCCTCTTCCTGGTGGGAAATGAGAGTTAAATTTGCCCGTCCAGACACCTCCAGCTAGCCTCTCATTGGTTCTCGCTATTCCTGTTCATCTTCCGCAGAAATTGCAAACTGGGCCAAACAGGAGGTTAAAGGGACTGACTCTTCAAGTCGGGAGAGTGTTAGTAAAGCGTCTGGAATGTTGCACCCGAGTACCAGGGGAGGAAAACTGAGACATATTTGAATACGTCTCCCGTTCACATGGTTGATCATACTCTGGGTTCCACATGCATGTTTTAGCTGAAGGAAGAATACCTCAAAGCTGGAGAGTTGAGACCCGTGTAATGGGTACCATGCAATATGACTTCAAAGGGTCTTCATATGCTCACCGAACCTCTCCAATCCTATCACTGCTGCGTTTATGCCCCTGTACACATGCTTGATTCTCTTTCGGAGACATAGCAATCCATAGGTTTTAAGATACTTACTAGTCAGGTACATTCTTAGGCGTTTAATATGCGGTGTTGTGTCCATTTCGTTGAGAAAGGAGTAGCTCTTGTCTATTCCATATTTGGCTTAAGGAACTTTATCTGTGCTCATTTCAATCTCTGGTTTTATGCAGCACCCCAACTCACCTTTCCCCTTAAGCAAGCATAAGTTGGTTTTCTAAATTTGAGACCCTGTTCTGTTCTGTAATTCAGTTCCTGTGTAGCCAAGTTTACATTCCGTGTATTACTGATATCTTATGATGTTTCTTTTTCTGTGTGACTTATTTCAGTTAGAATCATCATACCTGAATCCACTCATTGTGCTGCTAAGGGCCTGATGACACAGATTTCATTGCTGAGTGATATGGCTTTGTAAGTAAATACCACAACTTCTTTATCCATTTTTCACTTTCTGCGATGTTGAACTTGTACTGTAAACGAGGTTCTTGTAAACAGAGCCGATCCAAACTCTGGGGTGGCTGTGTCTTTTTGATTTTAATTTCCCTAAGCTATAGGACCATAAGTGGAAGTGCCCTAGGTTCTGTTGCTTTGTTTTTTAGATGTTTCAGGAAACACCATACACTTCTCCCGAGTGGTTGTTGGCAATTTACATCCCACCCATCAGCATAACAAGGCTCCCAGTTCTCCATGGCCTGTCCTGCCTTTCTGGATTTTACCCTTTTTTCAGATGGCCCTTTTGACCGGGGGGAAGTGAGACTTCATTGTAGTGCAGATTTCCTTTGCAAGCTTGCTTGGTTGGCCAAAAAGGGCGTATGCGTTTTTTCCTGAATATATTCAGGAAAAAACGCATACGCTCTTTTTGGCCAAGTGCATCATTGTGGACGTTCTGCCTCTTTTCCTATGCTTTCAATGCAATTCCAGTCTACCTCCTGAAATCGGTTTCCTGCAATTCTGCCCCGCTTTCAAGTCCTCTTGGCAGCCTTACTTCAGTCTATTTTTGGACGATAGCTGTCATTTATAACTCTGCAGGTTTGTGAATTACAGTGCCCCTGAGCTCCTTTCTTCAACTCGCTTTCTTGTGAGCTGGCCGCAACACCGCAGGATGGCTTCAGGCCGTAATCTGGTTCCGGCACGGCATGCTGAGCCTTTGGTTATTTCCTCTTCCTGGTGGGAAATGAGAGTTAAATTTGCCCGTCCAGACACCTCCAGCTAGTCTCTCATTGGTTGTCGCTATTCCTGTTCATCTTCCACAGAAATTGCAAACTGGGCCAAACAGGAGGTTAAAGGGACTGACTCTCCAAGTGGGGAGAGTGTTAGTAAAGCGTCTGGAATGTTGCACCCGAGTACCAGGGGAGGAAAACTGAGACATATTTGAACACGTCTCCCGTTCACATGGTTGATCATACTCTAGGTTCCACATGCATGTTTTAGCTGAAGGAAGAATACCTTAAACCTGGGTAGTTGAAACCCGTGGAATGGGTACCATGCAATATGACTTCAAAGGGTCTTCATTTGCTCACCGAACCTCTCCAATCCTATCACTGCTGTGTTTATGCCCCTGTACACACGCTTGATTCTCTTTTGGAGACATAGCAATCCATAGGTTTTAAGATACTTACTAGTCAGGTACATTCTTAGGCGTTTAATATGCGGTGTTGAGTCCATTTTGTTGAGCAAGGAGTAGCTCTTGTCTATTCCATATTTGGCTTAAGGAACTTTATCTGTGCTCATTTCAATCTCTGGTTTTATGCAGCACCCCAACTCACCTTTCCCCTTAAGCAAGCATAAGTTGGTTTTCTAAATTTGAGACCCTGTTCTGTTTTGGAATGCAGTTCCTGTGTAGCCAAGTTTACATTCCATGTATTAGTGATATCTTATGATGTTTCTTTTTCTGTGTGACTTATTTCAGTTAGAATCATCGTACCTGAATCCACTCATTATGCTGCTACGGGCCTGATGACATAGATTTCATTGCTGAGTGATACTGCATTGTACGTAAGTACCACAAGTTCTTTATCCATTTTTCACTTTCTGTGATATTGAACTTGTACGGTAAACGAGGTTCTTGTAAACGGAGGCGTCCCAAACTTTGGGGTGGCTGTGTCTTTTTGATTTTAAATTCCCTAAGCTATAGGACCATAAGTGGAAGTGCCCTAGGTTCTGTTGCTTTGTTTTTTAGATGTTTCAGGAAACACCATACACTTCTCCTGAGTGTCTGTTGGCAATTTACATCCCGCCCATCAGCATAACAAGGCTCCCAGTTCTCAATGGCCTGTTGCCTTTCTGGATTTTACACTTTTTTCAGATGGCCCTTTTGACCGGGGGGAAGTGAGACTTCATTGTAGTGCAGATTTCCTTTGCAAGCTTGCTTGGTTGGCCAAAAAGGGCGTATGCGTTTTTTCCTGAATATATTCAGGAAAAAACGCATACGCCCTTTTTGGCCAAGTGCATCATTGTGGACGTTCTGCCTCTTTTCCTATGCTTTCAATGCAATTCCAGTCTACCTCCTGAAATCGGTTTCCTGCAATTCTGCCCCGCTTTCAAGTCCTCTTGGCAGCCTTACTTCAGTCTATTTTTGGACGATAGCTGTCATTTATAACTCTGCAGGTTTGTGAATTGCAGTGCCCCTGAGCTCCTTTCTTCAACTCGCTTTCTTTTGAGCTGGCCACAACACCGCAGGATGGCTTCAGGCCCTAATCTGGTTCCGGCCCGGCATGCTGAGCCTTTGGTTAATTCCTCTTCCTGGTGGGAAATGAGAGTTAAATTTGCCCGTCCAGACACCTCCAGCTAGCCTCTCATTGGTTCTCGCTATTCCTGTTCATCTTCCGCAGAAATTGCAAACTGGGCCAAACAGGAGGTTAAAGGGACTGACTCTTCAAGTCGGGAGAGTGTTAGTAAAGCGTCTGGAATGTTGCACCCGAGTACCAGGGGAGGAAAACTGAGACATATTTGAATACGTCTCCCGTTCACATGGTTGATCATACTCTGGGTTCCACATGCATGGTTTAGCTGAAGGAAGAATACCTTAAAGCTGGAGATTTGAGACCCGTGTAATGGGTACCATGCAATATGACTTCAAAGGGTCTTCATATGCTCACCGAACCTCTCCAATCCTATCACTGCTGCGTTTATGCCCCTGTACACATGCTTGATTCTCTTTCGGAGACATAGCAATCCATAGGTTTTAAGATACTTACTAGTCAGGTACATTCTTAGGCGTTTAATATGCGGTGTTGAGTCCATTTCGTTGAGCAAGGAGTAGCTCTTGTCTATTCCATATTTGGCTTAAGGAACTTTATCTGTGCTCATTTCAATCTCTGGTTTTATGCAGCACCCCAACTCACCTTTCCCCTTAAGCAAGCATAAGTTGGTTTTCTAAATTTGAGACCCTGTTCTGTTCTGTAATTCAGTTCCTGTGTAGCCAAGTTTACATTCCGTGTATTACTGATATCTTATGATGTTTCTTTTTCTGTGTGACTTATTTCAGTTAGAATCATCATACCTGAATCCACTCATTGTGCTGCTAAGGGCCTGATGACACAGATTTCATTGCTGAGTGATATGGCTTTGTAAGTAAATACCACAACTTCTTTATCCATTTTTCACTTTCTGCGATGTTGAACTTGTACTGTAAACGAGGTTCTTGTAAACAGAGCCGATCCAAACTCTGGGGTGGCTGTGTCTTTTTGATTTTAATTTCCCTAAGCTATAGGACCATAAGTGGAAGTGCCCTAGGTTCTGTTGCTTTGTTTTTTAGATGTTTCAGGAAACACCATACACTTCTCCCGAGTGGTTGTTGGCAATTTACATCCCACCCATCAGCATAACAAGGCTCCCAGTTCTCCATGGCCTGTCCTGCCTTTCTGGATTTTACCCTTTTTTCAGATGGCCCTTTTGACCGGGGGGAAGTGAGACTTCATTGTAGTGCAGATTTCCTTTGCAAGCTTGCTTGGTTGGCCAAAAAGGGCGTATGCGTTTTTTCCTGAATATATTCAGGAAAAAACGCATACGCTCTTTTTGGCCAAGTGCATCATTGTGGACGTTCTGCCTCTTTTCCTATGCTTTCAATGCAATTCCAGTCTACCTCCTGAAATCGGTTTCCTGCAATTCTGCCCCGCTTTCAAGTCCTCTTGGCAGCCTTACTTCAGTATATTTTTGGACGATAGCTGTCATTTATAACTCTGCAGGTTTGTGAATTACAGTGCCCCTGAGCTCCTTTCTTCAACTCGCTTTCTTTTGAGCTGGCCGCAACACCGCATGATGGCTTCAGGCCCTAATCTGGTTCCGGTACGGCACGCTGAGCCTTTGGTTATTTCCTCTTCCTGGTGGGAAATGAGAGTTAAATTTGCCCGTCCAGACACCTCCAGCTAGCCTCTCATTGGTTCTCTCTATTCCTGTTCATCTTTCGCAGAAATTGCAAACTGGGCCAAACAGGAGGTTAAAGGCGCTGACTCTCCAAGTGGGGAGAGTGTTAGTAAAGCGTCTGGAATGTTGCACCCGAGTACCAGGGGAGGAAAACTGAGACATATTTGAACACGTCTCCCGTTCACATGGTTGATCATACTCTGGGTTCCACATGCATGTTTTAGCTGAAGGAAGAATACCTTAAACCTGGGTATTTGAAACCCGTGTAATGGGTACCATGCAATATGACTTCAAAGGATCTTCATTTGCTCACCGAACCTCTCCAATCCTATCACTGCTGCGTTTATACCCCTGTACACACGCTTGATTCTCTTTTGGAGACATAGCAATCCATAGGTTTTAAGATACTTACTAGTCAGGTACATTCTTAGGCGTTTAATATGGGGTGTTGAGTCCATTTCGTTGAGCAAGGAGTAGCTCTTGTCTATTCCATATTTGGCATAAGGAACTTTATCTGTACTCATTTCAATCTCTGGTTTTATGCAGCACCCCAACTCACCTTTCCCCTTAAGCAAGCATAAGTTGGTTTTCTAAATTTGAGACCCTGTTCTGTTTTGGAATGCAGTTCCTGTGTAGCCAAGTTTACATTCCGTGTATTAGTGATATCTTATGATGTTTCTTTTTCTGTGTGACTTATTTCAGTTAGAATCATCGTACCTGAATCCACTCATTATGCTGCTACGGGCCTGATGACATAGATTTCATTGCTGAGTGATACTGCATTGTACGTAAGTACCACAAGTTCTTTATCCATTTTTCACTTTCTGTGATATTGAACTTGTACGGTAAACGAGGTTCTTGTAAACGGAGGCGTCCCAAATTTTGGGGTGGCTGTGTCTTTTTGATTTTAATTTCCCTAAGCTATAGGACCATAAGTGGAAGTGCCCTAGGCTCTGTTGCTTTGTTTTTTAGATGTTTCAGGAAACACCATACACTTCTCCTGAGTGTCTGTTGGCAATTTACATCCCGCCCATCAGCATAACAAGGCTCCCAGTTCTCAATGGCCTGTTGCCTTTCTGGATTTTACACTTCTTTCAGATGGCCCTTTACCGGGGGGAACTGAGACTTCATTGTAGTGCAGATTTCCTTTGCAAGCCTGCTTGGTTGGCCAAAAAGGGCGTATGCGTTTTTTCCTGAATATATTCAGGAAAAAACGCATACGCCCTTTTTGGCCAAGTGCATCATTGTGGACGTTCTGCCTCTTTTCCTATGCTTTCAATGCAATTCCTGTCTACCTCCTGAAATCGGTTTCCTGCAATTCTGCCCCGCTTTCAAGTCCTCTTGGCAGCCTTACTTCAGTCTATTTTTGGACGATAGCTCTCATTTATAACTCTGCAGGTTTGTGAATTACAGTGCCCCTGAGCTCCTTTCTTCAACTCGCTTTCTTGTGACCTGGCCGCAACACCGCAGGATGGCTTCAGGCCCTAATCTGGTTCCGGCCCGGCATGCTGAGCCTTTGGTTAATTCCTCTTCCTGGTGGGAAATGAGAGTTAAATTTGCCCGTCCAGACACCTCCAGCTAGCCTCTCATTGGTTCTCGCTATTCCTGTTCATCTTCCACAGAAATTGCAAACTGGGCCAAACAGGAGGTTAAAGGGACTGACTCTTCAAGTCGGGAGAGTGTTAGTAAAGCGTCTGGAATGTTGCACCCGACTACCAGGGGAGGAAAACTGAGACATATTTGAATACGTCTCCCGTTCACATGGTTGATCATACTCTGGGTTCCACATGCATGTTTTAGCTGAAGGAAGAATACCTTAAAGCTGGAGAGTTGAGACCCGTGTAATGGGTACCATGCAATATGACTTCAAAGGGTCTTCATATGCTCACCGAACCTCTCCAATCCTATCACTGCTGCGTTTATGCCCCTGTACACATGCTTGATTCTCTTTCGGAGACATAGCAATCCATAGGTTTTAAGATACTTACTAGTCAGGTACATTCTTAGGCGTTTAATATGGGGTGTTGAGTCCATTTCATTGAGCAAGGAGTAGCTCTTGTCTATTCCATATTTGGCTTAAGGAACTTTATCTGTGCTCATTTCAATCTCTGGTTTTATGCAGCACCCCAACTCACCTTTCCCCTTAAGCAAGCATAAGTTGGTTTTCTAAATTTGAGACCCTGTTCTGTTCTGTAATTCAGTTCCTGTGTAGCCAAGTTTCCATTCCGTGTATTACTGATATCTTATGATGTTTCTTTTTCTGTGTGACTTATTTCAGTTAGAATCATCATACCTGAATCCACTCATTGTGCTGCTAAGGGCCTGATGACACAGATTTCATTGCTGAGTGATATTGCTTTGTAAGTAAATACCACAACTTCTTTATCCATTTTTCACTTTCTGTGATGTTGAACTTGTACTGTAAACGAGGTTCTTGTAAACAGAGCCGATCCAAACTCTGGGGTGGCTGTGTCTTTTTGATTTTAATTTCCCTAAGCTATAGGACCATAAGTGGAAGTGCCCTAGGTTCTGTTGCTTTGTTTTTTAGATGTTTCAGGAAACCCCATACACTTCTCCCGAGTGGTTGTTGGCAATTTACATCCCACCCATCAGCATAACAAGGCTCCCAGTTCTCCATGGCCTGTCCTGCCTTTCTGGATTTTACCCTTTTTTCAGATGGCCCTTTTGACCGGGGGGAAGTGAGACTTCATTGTAGTGCAGATTTCCTTTGCAAGCTTGCTTGGTTGGCCAAAAAGGGCGTATGCGTTTTTTCCTGAATATATTCAGGAAAAAACGCATACGCCCTTTTTGGCCAAGTGCATCATTGTGGACGTTCTGCCTCTTTTCCTATGCTTTCAATGCAATTCCAGTCTACCTCCTGAAATCGGTTTCCTGCAATTCTGCCCCGCTTTCAAGTCCTCTTGGCAGCCTTACTTCAGTCTATTTTTGGACGATAGCTGTCATTTATAACTCTGCAGGTTTGTGAATTACAGTGCTCCTGAGCTCCTTTCTTCAACTCGCTTCCTTGTGAGCTGGCCGCAACACCGCAGGATGGCTTCAGGCCCTAATCTGGTTCCGGCACGGCATGCTGAGCCTTTGGTTATTTCCTCTTCCTGGTGGGAAATGAGAGTTAAATTTGCCCGTCCAGACACCTCCAGCTAGTCTCTCATTGGTTGTCGCTATTCCTGTTCATCTTCCACAGAAATTGCAAACTGGGCCAAACAGGAGGTTAAAGGGACTGACTCTCCAAGTCGGGAGAGTTGAGTAAAGCGTCTGGAATGTTGCACCTGAGTACCAGGGGAGGAAAACTGAGACATATTTGAACACGTCTCCCGTTCACATGGTTGATCATACTTGGGTTCCACATGCATGTTTTAGCTGAAGGAAGAATACCTTAAACCTGTGTATTTGAAACCCGTGGAATGGGTACCATGCAATATGACTTCAAAGGGTCTTCATTTGCTCACCGAACCTCTCCAATCCTATCACTGCTGCGTTTATGCCCCTGTACACATGCTTGATTCTCTTTCGGAGACATAGCAATCCATAGGTTTTAAGATACTTACTAGTCAGGTACATTCTTAGGCATTTAATATGCGGTGTTGAGTCCATTTCGTTGAGCAAGGAGTAGCTCTTGTCTATTCCATATTTGGCTTAAGGAACTTTATCTGTGCTCATTTCAATCTCTGGTTTTATGCAGCACCCGAACTCACCTTTCCCCTTAAGCAAGCATAAGTTGGTTTTCTAAATTTGAGACCCTGTTCTGTTCTGTAATTCAGTTCCTGTGTAGACAAGTTTTCATTCCGTGTATTACTGATATCTTATGATGTTTCTTTTTCTGTGTGACTTATTTCAGTTAGAATCATCATACCTGAATCCACTCATTGTGCTGCTAAAGGCCTGATGACACAGATTTCATTGCTGAGTGATATTGCTTTGTAAGTAAATACCACAACTTCTTTATCCATTTTTCACTTTCTGCGATGTTGAACTTGTACTGTAAACGAGGTTCTTGTAAACAGAGCCAATCCAAACTCTGGGGTGGCTGTGTCTTTTTGATTTTAAATTCCCTAAGCTATAGGACCATAAGTGGAAGTGCCCTACGTTCTGTTGCTTTGTTTTTTAGATGTTTCAGGAAACACCATACACTTCTCCCGAGTGGTTGTTGGCAATTTACATCCCGCCCATCAGCATAACAAGGCTCCCAGTTCTCCATGGCCTGTCCTGCCTTTCTGGATTTTACCCTTTTTTCAGATGGCCCTTTTGACCGGGGGGAATGAAACTTCATTGTAGTGCAGATTTCCTTTGCAAGCTTGCTTGGTTGGCCAAAAAGGGCGTATGCGTTTTTTCCTGAATATATTCAGGAAAAAACGCATACGCCCTTTTTGGCCAAGTGCATCATTGTGGACGTTCTGCCTCTTTTCCTATGCTTTCAATGCAATTCCAGTCTACCTCCTGAAATCGGTTTCCTGCAATTCTGCCCCGCTTTCAAGTCCTCTTGGCAGCCTTACTTCAGTCTATTTTTGGACGATAGCTGTCATTTATAACTCTGCAGGTTTGTGAATTACAGTGCCCCTGAGCTCCTTTCTTCAACTCGCTTTCTTGTGAGCTGGCCGCAACACCGCAGGATGGCTTCAGGCCCTAATCTGGTTCCGGCACGGCATGCTGAGCCTTTGGTTATTTCCTCTTCCTGGTGGGAAATGAGAGTTAAATTTGCCCGTCCAGACACCTCCAGCTAGTCTCTCATTGGTTGTCGCTATTCCTGTTCATCTTCCACAGAAATTGCAAACTGGGCCAAACAGGAGGTTAAAGGGACTGACTCTCCAAGTCGGGAGAGTTGAGTAAAGCGTCTGGAATGTTGCACCTGAGTACCAGGGGAGGAAAACTGAGACATATTTGAACACGTCTCCCGTTCACATGGTTGATCATACTCTGGGTTCCACATGCATGTTTTAGCTGAAGGAAGAATACCTTAAACCTGGAGAGTTGAGACCCGTGGAATGGGTACCATGCAATATGACTTCAAAGGGTCTTCATTTGCTCACCGAACCTCTCCAATCCTATCACTGCTGCGTTTATGCCCCTGTACACACACTTGATTGTCTTTTGAAGACATAGCAATCCATAGGTTTTAAGATACTTACTAGTCAGGTACATTCTTAGGCGTTTTAATATGCGGTGTTGAGTCCATTTCGTTGAGCAAGGAGTAGCTCTTGTCTATTCCATATTTGGCTTAAGGAACTTTATCTGTGCTCATTTCAATCTCTGGTTTTATGCAGCACCCCAACTCACCTTTCCCCTTAAGCAAGCATAAGTTGGTTTTCTAAATTTGAGACCCTGTTCTGTTTTGGAATGCAGTTCCTGTGTAGCCAAGTTTACATTCCGTGTATTAGTAATATCTTATGATGTTTCTTTTTCTGTGTGACTTATTTCAGTTAGAATCATCGTACCTTAATCCACTCATTATGCTGCTACGGGCCTGATGACATAGATTTCATTGCTGAGTGATACTGCATTGTACGTAAGTACCACAAGTTCTTTATCCATTTTTCACTTTCTGCGATATTGAACTTGTACTGTAAACGAGGTTCTTGTAAACGGAGGCGTCCCAAACTTTGGGGTGGCTGTGTCTTTTTTATTTTAATTTCCCTAAGCTATAGGCCCATAAGTGGAAGTGCCCTAGGCTCTGTTGCTTTGTTTTTTAGATGTTTCAGGAAACACCATACACTTCTCCCGAGTGGTTGTTGGCAATTTACATCCCGCCCATCAGCATAACAAGGCTCCCAGTTCTCCATGGCCTGTCCTGCCTTTCTGGATTTTACACTTTATTCTGATGGCCCTTTTGACCGGGGGGAATTGAGACTTCATTGTAGTGCAGATTTCCTTTGCAAGCTTGCTTGGTTGGCCAAAAAGGGCGTATGTGTTTTTTCCTGAATATATTCAGGAAAAAACGCATACGCCCTTTTTGGCCAAGTGCATCATTGTGGACGTTCTGCCTCTTTTCCTATGCTTTCAATGCAATTCCAGTCTACCTCCTGAAATGGGTTTCCTGCAATTCTGCCCCGCTTTCAAGTCCTCTTGGCAGCCTTACTTCAGTCTATTTTTGGACGATAGCTGTCATTTATAACTCTGCAGGTTTGTGAATTACAGTGCCCCTGAGCTCGTTTCTTCAACTCGCTTTCTTGTGACCTGGCCGCAACACCGCAGGATGGCTTCAGGCCCTAATCAGGTTCCGGCACGGCACGCTGAGCCTTTGGTTATTTCCTCTTCCTGGTGGGAAATGAGAGTTAAATTTGCCCGTCCAGACACCTCCAGCTAGCCTCTCATTGGTTCTCGCTATTCCTGTTCATCTTCCTCAGAAATTGCAAACTGTGCCAAACAGGAGGTTAAAAGGACTGACTCTCCAAGTCGGGAGAGTGTTAGTAAAGCGTCTGGAATGTGGCCCCCGAGTACCAGGGGAGGAAAACTGAGACATATTTGAACACGTCTCCCGTTCACATGGTTGATCATACTCTAGGTTCCACATGCATGTTTTAGCTGAAGGAAGAATACCTAAAACCTGGGTAGTTGAAACCCGTGTAATGGGTACCATGCAATATGATTTCAAAGGGTCTTCATTTGCTCACTGAACCTCTCCAATCCTATCACTGCTGCGTTTATGCACCTGTACACATGCTTGATTCTCTTTCGGAGACATAGCAATCCATAGGTTTTAAGATACTTACTAGTCAGGTACATTCTTAGGCATTTAATATGCGGTGTTGAGTCCATTTCGTTGAGCAAGGAGTAGCTCTTCTCTATTCCATATTTGGCTTAAGGAACTTTATCTGTGCTCATTTCAATCTCTGGTTTTATGCAGCACCCCAACTCACCTTTACCCTTAAGCAAGCATAAGTTGGTTTTCTAAATTTGAGACCCTGTTCTGTTCTGTAATTCAGTTCCTGTGTAGCCAAGTTTCCATTCCGTGTATTACTGATATCTTATGATGTTTCTTTTTCTGTGTGACTTATTTCAGTTGGAATCATCATACCTGAATCCACTCATTGTGCTGCTAAGGGCCTGATGACATAGATTTCACTGCTGAGTGATATTGCTTTGTAAGTGAATACCACAACTTCTTTATCCATTTTTCACTTTCTGCGATGTTGAACTTGTACTGTAAACGAGGTTCTTGTAAACAGAGCCGTTCCAAACATTGGGGTGGCTGTGTCTTTTTGATTTTAATTTCCCTAAGCTATAGGACCATAAGTGGAAGTGCCCTAGGCTCTGTTGCTTTGTTTTTTAGATGTTTCAGGAAACACCATACACTTCTCCCAAGTGTCTGTTGGCAATTTACATCCCGCCCATCAGCATAACAAGGCTCCCAGTTCTCAAAGGCATGTTGCCTCTCTGGATTTTACACTTTTTTCAGATGGCCCTTTTGACCGGGGGGAAGTGAGACTTCATTGTAGTGCAGATTTCCTTTGCAAGCTTGCTCGGTTGGCCAAAAAGGGCGTATGCGTTTTTTCCTGAATATATTCAGGAAAAAACGCATACGTCCTTTTTGGCCAAGTGCATCATTGTGGACGTTCTGCCTCTTTTCCTATGCTTTCAATGCAATTCCAGTCTACCTCCTGAAATCGGTTTCCTGCAATTCTGCCCCGCTTTCAAGTCCTCTTGGCAGCCTTACTTCAGTCTATTTTTGGACGATAGCTGTCATTTATAACTCTGCAGGTTTGTGAATTGCAGTGCCCCTGAGCTCCTTTCTTCAACTCGCTTTCTTGTGACCTGGCCACAACACCGCAGGATGGCTTCAGGCCCTAATCTGGTTCCGGCCTGGCATGCTGAGCCTTTGGTTAATTCCTCTTCCTGGTGGGAAATGAGAGTTAAATTTGCCCGTCCAGACACCTCCAGCTAGCCTCTCATTGGTTCTCGCTATTCCTGTTCATCTTCCGCAGAAATTGCAAACTGGGCCAAACAGGAGGTTAAAGGGACTGACTCTCCAAGTCGGGAGAGTGTTAGTAAAGCGTCTGGAATGTTGCACCCGAGTACCAGGGTACAAAAACTGAGACATATTTGAACACGTCTCCCGATCACATGGTTGATCAAACTCTAGGTTCCACATGCATGTTTTAGCTGAAGGAAGAATACCTTAAACCTGGGTAGTTGAAACCCGTGGAATGGGTACCATGCAATATGACTTCAAAGGGTCTTCATTTGCTCACCGAACCTCTCCAATCCTATCACTGCTGCGTTTACGCCCCTGTACAAACGCTTGCTTCTCTTTTGGAGACATAGCAATCCATAGTGTTAAGATACTTACTAGTCAGGTACATTCTTAGGCATTTAATATGGGGTTTTGAGTCCATTTCGTTGAGCAAGGAGTAGCTCTTGTCTATTCCATATTTGGCTTAAGGAACTTTATCTGTGCTCATTTCAATCTCTGGTTTTATGCAGCACGCCAACTCACCTTTCCCCTTAAGCAAGCATAAGTTGGTTTTCTAAATTTGAGACCCTGTTCTGTTTTGGAATGCAGTTCCTGTGTAGCCAAGTTTACATTCCGTGTATTAGTGATATCTTATGATGTTTCTTTTTCTGTGTGACTTATTTCAGTTAGAATCATCGTACCTTAATCCACTCATTATGCTGCTACGGGCCTGATGACATAGATTTCATTGCTGAGTGATACTGCATTGTATGTAAGTACCAAAAGTTCTTTATCCATTTTTCACTTTCTGCGATGTTGAACTTGTACTGTAAACGGGGTTCTTGTAAACAGAGCCGTTCCAAACTTTGGGGTGGCTGTGTCTTTTTGATTTTAATTTCCCTAAGCTATAGGGCCATAAGTGGAAGTGCCCTAGGTTCTGTTGCTTTGTTTTTTAGATGTTTCAGGAAACACCATACACTTCTCCCGAGTGGTTGTTGGCAATTTACATCCCGCCCATCAGCATAACAAGGCTCCCAGTTCTCCATGGCCTGTCCTGCCTTTCTGGATTTTACACTTTTTTCAGATGGCCCTTTTGACCGGGGGGAAGTGAGACTTCATTGTAGTGCAGATTTCCTTTGCAAGCTTGCTTGGTTGGCCAAAAAGGGCGTATGCGTTTTTTCCTGAATATATTCTGGAAAAAACGCATACGCCCTTTTTGGCCAAGTGCATCATTGTGGACGTTCTGCCTCTTTTCCTATGCTTTCAATGCAATTCCAGTCTACCTCCTGAAATCGGTTTCCTGCAATTCTGCCCCGCTTTCAAGTCCTCTTGGCAGCCTTACTTCAGTCTATTTTTGGACGATAGCTGTCATTTATAACTCTGCAGGTTTGTGAATTACAGTGCCCCTGAGCTCGTTTCTTCAACTCGCTTTCTTGTGACCTGGCCGCAACACCGCAGGATGGCTTCAGGCCCTAATCTGGTTCCGGCACGGCATGCTTAGCCTTTGGTTATTTCCTCTTCCTGGTGTGAAATGAGAGTTAAATTTGCCCGTCCAGACACCTCCAGCTAGTCTCTCATTGGTTTTCGCTATTCCTGTTCATCTTCCACAGAAATTGCAAACTGGGCCAAACAGGAGGTTAAAGGCGCTGACTCTCCAAGTGCGGAGAGTGTTAGTAAAGCGCCTGGAATGTTGCACCCGAGTACCAGGGGAGGAAAACTGAGACATATTTGAACACGTCTCCCGTTCACATGGTTGATCATACTTGGGTTCCACATGCATGTTTTAGCTGAAGGAAGAATACCTAAAATCTGGGTAGTTGAAACCCGTGGAATGGGTACCATGCAATATGACTTAAAAGGGTCTTCATTTGCTCACCGAACCTCTCCAATCCTATCACTGCTGCGTTTATGCCCCTGTACACATGCTTGATTCTCTTTTGGAGACATAGCAATCCATAGGTTTTAAGATACTTACTAGTCAGGTACATTCTTAGGCGTTTAATATGCGGTGTTGAGTCCATTTCGTTGAGCAAGGAGTAGCTCTTGTCTATTCCATATTTGGCTTAAGGAACTTTATCTGTGCTCATTTCAATCTCTGGTTTTATGCAGCACCCCAACTCACCTTTACCCTTAAGCAAGCATAAGTTGGTTTTCTAAATTTGAGACCCTGTTCTGTTCTGTAATTCAGTTCCTGTGTAGCCAAGTTTACATTCCGTGTATTACTGATATCTTATGATGTTTCTTTTTCTGTGTGACTTACTTCAGTTAGAATCATCATACCTGAATCCACTCATTGTGCTGCTAAGGGCCTGATGACACAGATTTCATTGCTGAGTGATATGGCTTTGTAAGTAAATACCACAACTTCTTTATCCATTTTTCACTTTCTGCGATGTTGAACTTGTACTGTAAACGAGGTTCTTGTAAACAGTGGCGTCCCAAACTTTGGGGTGGCTGTGTCTTTTTGATTTTAATTTCCCTAAGCTATAGGACCATAAGTGGAAGTGCCCTAGGTTCTGTTGCTTTGTTTTTTAGATGTTTCAGGAAACACCATACACTTCTCCCCAGTGGTTGTTGGCAATTTACATCCCGCCCATCAGCATAACAAGGCTCCCAGTTCTCCATGGCCTGTCCTGCCTTTCTGGATTTTACACTTTTTTCAGATGGCCCTTTTGACCGGGGGGAAGTGAGACTTCATTGTAGTGCAGATTTCCTTTGCAAGCTTGCTTGGTTGGCCAAAAAGGGCGTATGCGTTTTTTCCTGAATATATTCAGGAAAAAACGCATACGCCCTTTTTGGCCAAGTGCATCATTGTGGACGTTCTGCCTCTTTTCCTATGCTTTCAATGCAATTCCAGTCTACCTCCTGAAATCGGTTTCCTGCAATTCTGCCCCGCTTTCAAGTCCTCTTGGCAGCCTTACTTCAGTCTATTTTTGGAAGATAGCTGTCATTTATAACTCTGCAGGTTTGTGAATTACAGTGCCCCTGAGCTCCTTTCTTCAACTCGCTTTCTTTTGAGCTGGCCGCAACACCGCAGGATGGCTTCAGGCCCTAATCTGGTTCCGGGACGGCACGCTGAGCCTTTGGTTATTTCCTCTTCCTGCTGGGAAATGAGAGTTAAATTTGCCCGTCCAGACACCTCCAGCTAGCCTCTCATTGGTTCTCGCTATTCCTGTTCATCTTCCGCAGAAATTGCAAACTGGGCCAAACAGGAGGTTAAAGGCGCTGACTCTCCAAGTGGGGAGAGTGTTAGTAAAGCGTCTGGAATGTTGCACCCGAGTACCAGGGGAGGAAAACTGAGACATATTTGAACATGTCTCCCGATCACATGGTTGATCATACTTGGGTTCCACATGCATGTTTTAGCTGAAGGAAGAATACCTAAAACCTGGGTAGTTGAAACCCGTGGAATGGGTACCATGCAATATGACTTCAAAGGGTCTTCATTTGCTCACCGAACCTCTCCAATCCTATCACTGCTGCGTTTATGCCCCTGTACACATGCTTGATTCTCTTTCAGAGACCTAGCAATCTATAGGTTTTAAGATACTTACTAGTCAGGTACATTCTTAGGCGTTTAATATGCGGTGTTGAGTCCATTTCGTTGAGCAAGGAGTAGCTCTTGTCTATTCCATATTTGGCTTAAGGAACTTTATCTGTGCTCATTTCAATCTCTGGTTTTATGCAGCACCCCAACTCACCTTTCCCCTTAAGCAAGCATAAGTTGGTTTTCTAAATTTGAGACCCTGTTCTGTTCTGTAATTCAGTTCCTGTGTAGCCAAGTTTCCATTCCGTGTATTACTGATATCTTATGATGTTTCTTTTTCTGTGTGACTTATTTCAGTTAGAATCATCATACCTGAATCCACTCATTGTGCTGCTAAGGGCCTGATGACACAGATTTCATTGTTGAGTGATATTGCTTTGTAAGTAAATACCACAACTTCTTTATCCATTTTTCACTTTCTGCGATGTTGAACTTGTACTGTAAACGAGGTTCTTGTAAACAGAGCCGTTCCAAACTTTGGGGTGGCTGTGTCTTTTTGATTTTAATTTCCCTAAGCTATAGGACTAT
The DNA here is from genome assembly GCF_951394435.1 of Stenella coeruleoalba. Classification (NCBI taxonomy): domain Eukaryota; kingdom Metazoa; phylum Chordata; class Mammalia; order Artiodactyla; family Delphinidae; genus Stenella; species Stenella coeruleoalba. The sequence goes on along the minus strand of NW_027645889.1, from coordinate 572,457 downwards.
AAGTGGCAGTGCCCTAGGCTCTGTTGCTTTGTTTTTTAGATGTTTCAGGAAACACCATACACTTCTCCCGAGTGTCTGTTGGCAATTTACATCCCGCCCATCAGCATAACAAGGCTCCCAGTTCTCCATGGCCTGTCCTGCCTTTCTGGATTTTACACTTTTTTCAGATGGCCCTTTTGACCGGGGGGAAGTGAGACTTCATTGTAGTGCAGATTTCCTTTGCAAGCTTGCTTGGTTGGCCAAAAAGGGCGTATGCGTTTTTTCCTGAATATATTCAGGAAAAAACGCATACGCCCTTTTTGGCCAAGTGCATCATTGTGGACGTTCTGCCTCTTTTCCTATGCTTTCAATGCAATTCCAGTCTACCTCCTGAAATCGGTTTCCTGCAATTCTGCCGCGCTTTCAAGTCCTCTTGGCAGCCTTACTTCAGTCTATTTTTGGACGATAGCTGTCATTTATAACTCTGCAGGTTTGTGAATTACAGTGCCCCTGAGCTCCTTTCTTCAACTCGCTTTCTTTTGAGCTGGCCGCAAAACCGCAGGATGGCTTCAGGCCCTAATCTGGTTCCAGTACGGCACGCTGAGCTTTTGGTTAATTCCTCTTCCTGGTGGGAAATGAGAGTTAAATTTGCCCGTCCAGACACCTCCAGCTAGTCTCTCATTGGTTCTCGCTATTCCTGTTCATCTTCCACAGAAATTGCAAACTGGGCCAAACAGGAAGTTGAAGGGACTGACTCTCCAAGTGGGGAGAGTGTTAGTAAAGCGTCTGGAATGTTGCACCCGAGTACCAGGGGAGGAAAACTGAGACATATTTGAACACGTCTCCCGTTCACATGGTTGATCATACTTGGGTTCCACATGCATGTTTTAGCTGAAGGAAGAATACCTTAAACCTGTGTATTTGAAACCCGTGGAATGGGTACCATGCAATATGACTTCAAAGGGTCTTCATTTGCTCACCGAACCTCTCCAATCCTATCACTGCTGCGTTTATGCCCCTGTACACATGCTTGATTCTCTTTCAGAGACATAGCAATCCATAGGTTTTAAGATACTTACTAGTCAGGTACATTCTTAGGCGTTTAATATGCGGTGTTGAGTCCATTTCGTTGAGCAAGGAGTAGCTCTTGTCTATTCCATATTTGGCTTAAGGAAATTTATCTGTGCTCATTTCAATCTCTGGTTTCATGCAGCACCCCAACTCACCTTTCCCCTTAAGCAAGCATAAGTTTGTTTTCTAAATTTGAGACCCTGTTCTGTTCTGTAATTCAGTTCCTGTGTAGCCAAGTTTCCATTCCGTGTATTACTGATATCTTATGATGTTTCATTTTCTGTGTGACTTATTTCAGTTAGAATCATCATACCTGAATCCACTCATTGTGCTCCTAAGGGCCTGATGACATAGATTTCATTGCTGAGTGATATTGCTTTGTAAGTAAATACCACAAGTTCTTTATCCATTTTTCACTTTCTGCAATGTTGAACTTGTACTGTAAACGAGGTTCTTGTAAACAGAGGCGTCCCAAACTTTGGGGTGGCTGTGTCTTTTTGATATTAATTTCCCTAAGCTATAGGACCATAAGTGGCAGTGCCCTAGGCTCTGTTGCTTTGTTTTTTAGATGTTTAAGGAAACACCATACACTTCTCCCGAGTGTCTGTTGGCAATTTACATCCCGCCCATCAGCATAACAAGGCTCCCAGTTCTCCATGGCCTGTCCTGCCTTTCTGGATTTTACACTTTTTTCAGATGGCCCTTTTGACCGGGGGGAAGTGAGACTTCATTGTAGTGCAGATTTCCTTTGCAAGCTTGCTTGGTTGGCCAAAAAGGGCGTATGCGTTTTTTCCTGAATATATTCAGGAAAAAACGCATACGCCCTTTTTGGCCAAGTGCATCATTGTGGACGTTCTGCCTCTTTTCCTATGCTTTCAATGCAATTCCAGTCTACCTCCTGAAATCGGTTTCCTGCAATTCTGCCCCGCTTTCAAGTCCTCTTGGCAGCCTTACTTCAGTCTATTTTTGGAAGATAGCTGTCATTTATAACTCTGCAGGTTTGTGAATTACAGTGCCCCTGAGCTCCTTTCTTCAACTCGCTTTCTTTTGAGCTGGCCGCAACACCGCAGGATGGCTTCAGGCCCTAATCTGGTTCCGGGACGGCACGCTGAGCCTTTGGTTATTTCCTCTTCCTGCTGGGAAATGAGAGTTAAATTTGCCCGTCCAGACACCTCCAGCTAGCCTCTCATTGGTTCTCGCTATTCCTGTTCATCTTCCGCAGAAATTGCAAACTGGGCCAAACAGGAGGTTAAAGGCGCTGACTCTCCAAGTGGGGAGAGTGTTAGTAAAGCGTCTGGAATGTTGCACCCGAGTACCAGGGGAGGAAAACTGAGACATATTTGAACATGTCTCCCGATCACATGGTTGATCATACTTGGGTTCCACATGCATGTTTTAGCTGAAGGAAGAATACCTAAAACCTGGGTAGTTGAAACCCGTGGAATGGGTACCATGCAATATGACTTCAAAGGGTCTTCATTTGCTCACCGAACCTCTCCAATCCTATCACTGCTGCGTTTATGCCCCTGTACACATGCTTGATTCTCTTTCAGAGACCTAGCAATCTATAGGTTTTAAGATACTTACTAGTCAGGTACATTCTTAGGCGTTTAATATGCGGTGTTGAGTCCATTTCGTTGAGCAAGGAGTAGCTCTTGTCTATTCCATATTTGGCTTAAGGAACTTTATCTGTGCTCATTTCAATCTCTGGTTTTATGCAGCACCCCAACTCACCTTTCCCCTTAAGCAAGCATAAGTTGGTTTTCTAAATTTGAGACCCTGTTCTGTTCTGTAATTCAGTTCCTGTGTAGCCAAGTTTCCATTCCGTGTATTACTGATATCTTATGATGTTTCTTTTTCTGTGTGACTTATTTCAGTTAGAATCATCATACCTGAATCCACTCATTGTGCTGCTAAGGGCCTGATGACACAGATTTCATTGTTGAGTGATATTGCTTTGTAAGTAAATACCACAACTTCTTTATCCATTTTTCACTTTCTGCGATGTTGAACTTGTACTGTAAACGAGGTTCTTGTAAACAGAGCCGTTCCAAACTTTGGGGTGGCTGTGTCTTTTTGATTTTAATTTCCCTAAGCTATAGGACTATAAGTGGCAGTGCCCTAGGCTCTGTTGCTTTGTTTTTTAGATGTTTCAGGAAACACCATACACTTCTCCCGAGTGTCTGTTGGCAATTTACATCCCGCCCATCAGCATAACAAGGCTCCCAGTTCTCCATGGCCTGTCCTGCCTTTCTGGATTTTACACTTTTTTCAGATGGCCCTTTTGACCGGGGGGAAGTGAGACTTCATTGTAGTGCAGATTTCCTTTGCAAGCTTGCTTGGTTGGCCAAAAAGGGCGTATGCGTTTTTTCCTGAATATATTCAGGAAAAAACGCATACGCCCTTTTTGGCCAAGTGCATCATTGTGGACGTTCTGCCTCTTTTCCTATGCTTTCAATGCAATTCCAGTCTACCTCCTGAAATCGGTTTCCTGCAATTCTGCCGCGCTTTCATGTCCTCTTGGCAGCCTTACTTCAGTCTATTTTTGGACGATAGCTGTCATTTATAACTCTGCAGGTTTGTGAATTACAGTGCCCCTGAGCTCCTTTCTTCAACTCGCTTTCTTTTGAGCTGGCCGCAACACCGCAGGATGGCTTCAGGCCCTAATCTGGTTCCGGCACGGCACGCTGAGCCTTTGGTTAATTCCTCTTCCTGGTGGGAAATGAGAGTTAAATTTGCCCGTCCAGACACCTCCAGCTAGCCTCTCATTGGTTCTCGCTATTCCTGTTCATCTTCCGCAGAAATTGCAAACTGGGCCAAACAGGAGGTTAAAGGGACTGACTCTCCAAGTCGGGAGAGTGTTAGTAAAGCGTCTGGAATGTTGCACCCGAGTACCAGGGTACGAAAACTGGGACATATTTGAACACGTCTCCCGATCACATGGTTGATCATACTCTAGGTTCCACATGCATGTTTTAGCTGAAGGAAGAATACCTTAAACCTGGGTAGTTGAAACCCGTGGAATGGGTACCATGCAATATGACTTCAAAGGGTCTTCATTTGCTCACCGAACCTCTCCAATCCTATCACTGCTGCGTTTATGCCCCTGTACACATGCTTGATTCTCTTTCGGAGACATAGCAATCCATAGGTTTTAAGATACTTACTAGTCAGGTACATTCTTAGGCGTTTAATATGGGGTATCGAGTCCATTTCGTTGAGCAAGGAGTAGCTCTTGTCTATTCCATATTTGGCTTAAGGAACTTTATCTGTGCTCATTTCAATCTCTGGTTTTATGCAGCACCCCAACTCACCTTTACCCTTAAGCAAGCATAAGTTGGTTTTCTAAATTTGAGACCCTGTTCTGTTCTGTAATTCAGTTCCTGTGTAGCCAACTTTACATTCCGTGTATTACTGATATCTTATGATGTTTCTTTTTCTGTGTGACTTATTTCAGTTAGAATCATCATACCTGAATCCACTCATTGTGCTGCTAAGGGCCTGATGACACAGATTTCATTGCTGAGTGATATTGCTTTGTAAGTAAATACCACAAGTTCTTTATCCATTTTTCACTTTTTGCGATGTTGAACTTGTACTGGAAACGAGGTTCTTGTAAACAGAGCCGATGCAAACTTTGGGGTGGCTGTGTCTTTTTGATTTTAATTTCCCTAAGCTATAGGACCATAAGTGGAAGTGCCCTAGGTTCTGTTGCTTTGTTTTTTAGATGTTTCAGGAAACACCATACACTTCTCCCGAGTGGTTGTTGGCAATTTACATCCCGCCCATCAGCATAACAAGGCTCCCAGTTCTCCATGGCCAGTCCTGCCTTTCTGGATTTTACACTTTTTTCAGATGGCCCTTTTGACCGGGGGGAAGTGAGACTTCATTGTAGTGCAGATTTCCTTTGCAAGCTTCCTTGGTTGGCCAAAAACGGCGTATGCGTTTTTTCCTGAATATATTCAGGAAAAAACGCATACGCCCTTTTTGGCCAAGTGCATCATTGTGGACGTTCTGCCTCTTTTCCTATGCTTTCAATGCAATTCCAGTCTACCTCCTGAAATCGGTTTCCTGCAATTCTGCCCTGCTTTCAAGTCCTCTTGGCAGCCTTACTTCAGTCTATTTTTGGACGATAGCTGTCATTTATAACTCTGCAGGTTTGTGAATTACAGTGCCCCTGAGCTCCTTTGTTCAACTCGCTTTCTTTTGAGCTGGCCGCAACACCGCAGGATGGCTTCAGGCCCTAATCTGATTCTGGTACGGCACGCTGAGCCTTTGGTTATTTCCTCTTCCTGGTGGGAAATGAGAGTTAAATTTGCCCGTCCAGACACCTCCAGCTAGTCTCTCATTGGTTCTCGCTATTCCTGTTCATCTTCCACAGAAATTGCAAACTGGGCCAAACAGGAGGTTAAAGGGACTGACTCTCCAAGTCGGGAGAGTGTTAGTAAAGCGTCTGGAATGTTGCACCCAAGTACCAGGGTACGAAAACTGAGACATATTTGAACACGTCTCCCGATCACATGGTTGATCATACTCTAGGTTCCACATGCATGTTTTACCTGCAGGAAGAATACCTTAAACCTGGGTATTTGAAACCCGTGGAATGGGTACCATGCAATATGACTTCAAAGGGTCTTCATTTGCTCACCGAACCTCTCCAATCCTATCACTGCTGCGTTTATGCCCCTGTACACATGCTTGATTCTCTTTTGGAGACATAGCAATCCATAGGTTTTAAGATACTTACTAGTCAGGTACATTCTTAGGCGTTTAATATGCGGTGTTGAGTCCATTTCGTTGAGCAAGGAGTAGCTCTTGTCTATTCCATATTTGGCTTAAGGAACTTTATCTGTGCTCATTTCAATCTCTGGTTTTATGCAGCACCCCAACTCACCTTTACCCTTAAGCAAGCATAAGTTGGTTTTCTAAATTTGAGACCCTGTTCTGTTTTGGAATTCAGTTCCTGTGTAGCCAAGTTTACATTCCGTGTATTAGTGATATCTTATGATGTTTCTTTTTCTGTGTGACTTATTTCAGTTAGAATCATCGTACCTGAATCCACTCATGATGCTGCTACGGGCCTGATGACATAGATTTCATTGCTGAGTGATACTGCATTGTACGTAAGTACCACAAGTTCTTTATCCATTTTTCACTTTCTGTGATATTGAACTTGTACGGTAAACGAGGTTCTTGTAAACAGAGGCGTCCCAAACTTTGGGGTGGCTGTGTCTTTTTGATTTTAATTTCCCTAAGCTATAGGACCATAAGTGGAAGTGCCCTAGGCTCTGTTGCTTTGTTTTTTAGATGTTTCAGGAAACACCATACACTTCTCCCGAGTGTCTGTTGGCAATTTACATCCCGCCCATCAGCATAACAAGGCTCCCAGTTCTCCATGGCCTGTCCTGCCTTTCTGGATTTTACACTTTTTTCAGATGGCCCTTTTGACCGGGGGGAAGTGAGACTTCATTGTAGTGCAGATTTCCTTTGCAAGCTTGCTTGGTTGGCCAAAAAGGGCGTATGCGTTTTTTCCTGAATATATTCAGGAAAAAACGCATACGCCCTATTTGGCCAAGTGCATCATTGTGGACGTTCTGCCTCTTTTCCTATGCTTTCAATGCAATTCCAGTCTACCTCCTGAAATCGGTTTCCTGCAATTCTGCCCCGCTTTCAAGTCCTCTTGGCAGCCTTACTTCAGTCTATTTTTGGACGATAGCTGTCATTTATAACCCTGCAGGTTTGTGAATTACAGTGCCCCTGAGCTCCTTTCTTCAACTCACTTTCTTGTGACCTGGCAGCAACACCGCAGGATGGCTTCAGGCCCTAATCTGGTTCCGGCACGGCACGCTGAGCCTTTGGTTAATTCCTCTTCCTGGTGGGAAATGAGAGTTAAATTTGCCCGTTCAGACACCTCCAGGTAGTCTCTCATTGGTTCTCGCTATTCCTGTTCATCTTCCGCAGAAATTGCAAACTGCGCCAAACAGGAGGTTAAAGGGACTGACTCTCCAAGTCGGGAGTGTGTTAGTAAAGTGTCTGGAATGTTGCACCCGAGTACCAGGGTACGAAAACTGAGACATATTTGAACACGTCTCCCGATCACATGGTTGATCATACTCTGGGTTCCACATGCATGTTTTAGCTGAAGGAAGAATACCTTAAACCTGGGTAGTTGAAACCCGTGGAATGGGTACCATGCAATATGACTTCAAAGGGTCTTCATTTGCTCACCGAACCTCTCCAATCCTATCACTGCTGCGTTTATGCCCCTGTACACATGCTTGATTCTCTTTCGGAGACATAGCAATCCATAGGTTTTAAGATACTTACTAGTCAGGTACATTCTTAGGCGTTTAATATGCGGTGTTGAGTCCATTTCGTTGAGCAAGGAGTAGCTCTTGTCTATTCCATATTTGACTTAAGGAACTTTATCTGTGCTCATTTCAATCTCTGGTTTTATGCAGCACCCCAACTCACCTTTACCCTTAAGCAAGCATAAGTTGGTTTTCTAAATTTGAGACCCTGTTCTGTTCTGTAATTCAGTTCCTGTGTAGCCAAGATTACATTCCATGTATTACTGATATCTTATGATGTTTCTTTTTCTGTGTGACTTATTTCAGTTAGAATCATCATACCTGAATCCACTCATTGTGCTGCTAAGGGCCTGATGACACAGATTTCATTGCTGAGTGATATTGCTTTTTAAGTAAATACCACAACTTTTTTATCCATTTTTCACTTTCTGCGATGTTGAACTTGTACTGTAAACGAGGTTCTTGTAAACAGAGCCGTTCCAAACTTTGGGGTGGCTGTGTCTTTTTGATTTTAAATTCCCTAAGCTATAGGACCATAAGTGGAAGTGCCCTAGGCTCTGTTGCTTTGTTTTTTAGATGTTTCAGGAAACACCATACACTTCTCCCGAGTGGTTGTTGGCAATTTACATCCCGCCCTTCAGCATAACAAGGCTCCCAGTTCTCCATGGCCTGTCCTGCCTTTCTGGATTTTACACTTTTTTCAGATGGCCCTTTTGCCCGGGGGGAAGTGAGACTTCATTGTAGTGCAGATTTCCTTTGCAAGCTTGCTTGGTTGGCCAAAAAGGGCGTATGCGTTTTTTCCTGAATATATTCAGGAAAAAACGCATACGCCCTTTTTGGCCAAGTGCATCATTGTGGACGTTCTGCCTCTTTTCCTATGCTTTCAATGCAATTCCAGTCTACCTCCTGAAATCGGTTTCCTGCAATTCTGCCCCGCTTTCAAGTCCTCTTGGCAGCCTTACTTCAGTCTATTTTTGGACGATAGCTGTCATTTATAACTCTGCAGGTTTGTGAATTACAGTGCCCCTGAGCTCCTTTCTTCAACTCGCTTTCTTTTGAGCTGGCCGCAACACCGCAGGATGGTTTCAGGCCCTAATCTGGTTCCGGCACGGCACGCTGAGGCTTTGGTTATTTCCTTTTCCTGGTGGGAAATGAGAGTTAAATTTGCCTGTCCAGACACCTCCAGCTAGCCTCTCATTGGTTCTCGCTATTCCTGTTCATCTTCCGCAGAAATTGCAAACTGGGCCAAACAGGAGGTTAAAGGCGCTGACTCTCCAAGTAGGGAGAGTGTTAGTAAAGCATCTGGAATGTTGCACCCGAGTACCAGGGGAGGAAAACTGAGACATATTTGAACACGTCTCTCGTTCACATGGTTGATCATACTCTGGGTTCCACATGCATGTTTTAGCTGAAGGAAGAATACCTTAAACCTGGAGAGTTGAGACCCGTGTAATGGGTACCATGCAATATGACTTCAAAGGGTCTTCATTTGCTCACCGAACCTCTCCAATCCTATCACTGCTGCGTTTATGCCCCTGTACACACGCTTGATTCTCTTTCGGAGACATAGCAATCCATAGGTTTTAAGATACTTACTAGTCAGGTACATTCTTAGGCGTTTAATATGCGGTGTTGAGTCCATTTCGTTGAGCAAGGAGTAGCTCTTGTCTATTCCATATTTGGCTTAAGGAACTTTATCTGTGCTCATTTCAATCTCTGGTTTTATGCAGCACCCCAACTCACCTTTACCCTTAAGCAAGCATAAGTTGGTTTTCTAAATTTGAGACCCTGTTCTGTTCTGTAATTCAGTTCCTGTGTAGCCAAGTTTACATTCCGTGTATTACTGATATCTTATGATGTTTCTTTTTCTGTGTGACTTATTTCAGTTAGAATCATCATACCTGAATCCACTCATTGTGCTGCTAAGGGCCTGATGACATATATTTCATTGCTGAGTGATATTGCTTTGTAAGTAAATACCACAAGTTCTTTATCCATTTTTCACTTTCTGCGATGTTGAACTTGTACTGTAAACGAGGTTCTTGTAAACAGAGGCGTCCCAAACTTTGGGGTGGCTGTGTCTTTTTGATTTTAATTTCCCTAAGCTATAGGACCATAAGTGGAACTGCCCTAGGCTCTGTTTCTTTGTTTTTTAGATGTTTCAGGAAACACCATACACTTCTCCCGAGTGGTTGTTGGCAATTTACATCCCGCCCTTCAGCATAACAAGGCTCCCAGTTCTCCATGGCCTGTCCTGCCTTTCTGGATTTTACACTTTTTTCAGATGGCCCTTTTGACCGGGGGGAAGTGAGACTTCATTGTAGTGCAGATTTCCTTTGCAAGCTTGCTTGGTTGGCCAAAAAGGGCGTATGCGTTTTTTCCTGAATATATTCAGGAAAAAACGCATACGCCCTTTTTGGCCAAGTGCATCATTGTGGACGTTCTGCCTCTTTTCCTATGCTTTCAATGCAATTCCAGTCTACCTCCTGAAATCGGTTTCCTGCAATTCTGCCCCGCTTTCAAGTCCTCTTGGCAGCCTTACTTCAGTCTATTTTTGGACGATAGCTGTCATTTATAACTCTGCAGGTTTGTGAATTACAGTGCCCCTGAGCTCGTTTCTTCAACTCGCTTTCTTGTGACCTGGCCGCAACACCGCAGGATGGCTTCAGGCCCTAATCTGGTTCCGGCCCGGCACGCTGAGCCTTTGGTTATTTCCTCTTCCTGGTGGGAAATGAGAGTTAAATTTGCCCGTCCAGACACCTCCAGCTAGCCTCTCATTGGTTCTCGCTATTCCTGTTCATCTTCCGCAGAAATTGCAAACTGGGCCAAACAGGAGGTTAAAGGTGCTCACTCTCCAAGTGGGGAGAGTGTTAGTAAAGCATCTGGAATGTTGCACCCGAGTACCAGGGGAGGAAAACTGAGACATATTTGAACACGTCTCTCGTTCACATGGTTGATCATACTTGGGTTCCACATGCATGTTTTAGCTGAAGGAAGAATACCTTAAACCTGGAGAGTTGAGACCCGTGTAATGGGTACCATGCAATATGACTTCAAAGGGTCTTCATTTGCTCACCGAACCTCTCCAATCCTATCACTGCTGCGTTTATGCCCCTGTACACACGCTTGATTCTCTTGCGGAGACATAGCAATCCATAGGTTTTAAGATACTTACTAGTCAGGTACATTCTTAGGCGTTTAATATGCGGTGTTGAGTCCATTTCGTTGAGCAAGGAGTAGCTCTTGTCTATTCCATATTTGGCTTAAGGAACTTTATCTGTGCTCATTTCAATCTCTGGTTTTATGCAGCACCCCAACTCACCTTTCCCCTTAAGCAAGCATAAGTTGGTTTTCTAAATTTGAGGACCTGTTCTGTTTTGGAATTCAGTTCCTGTGTAGCCAAGTTTACATTCCGTGTATTACTGATATCTTATGATGTTTCTTTTTCTGTGTGACTTATTTCAGTTAGAATCATCGTACCTGAATACTCATTATGCTGCTACGGGCCTGATGACATAGATTTCATTGCTGAGTGATACTGCATTGTACGTAAGTACCACAAGTTCTTTATCCATTTTTCACTTTCTGTGATATTGAACTTGTACGGTAAACGAGGTTATTGTAAACAGAGGCGTCCCAAACTTTGGGGTGGCTGTGTCTTTTTGATTTTAATTTCCCTAAGCTATAGGACCATAAGTGGAAGTGCCCTAGGCTCTGTTGCTTTGTTTTTTAGATGTTTCAGGAAACACCATACACTTCTCCCGAGTGTCTGTTGGCAATTTATATCCCGCCCATCAGCATAACAAGGCTCCCAGTTCTCCATGGCCTGTCCTGCCTTTCTGGATTTTACACTTTTTTCAGATGGCCCTTTTGACCGGGAGGAAGTGAGACTTCATTGTAGTGCAGATTTCCTTTGCAAGCTTGCTTGGTTGGCCAAAAAGGGCGTATGCGTTTTTTCCTGAATATATTCAGGAAAAAACGCATACGCCCTTTTTGGCCAAGTGCATCATTGTGGACGTTCTGCCTCTTTTCCTATGCTTTCAATGCAATTCCAGTCTACCTCCTGAAATCGGTTTCCTGCAATTCTGCCCCGCTTTCAAGTCCTCTTGGCAGCCTTATTTCAGTCTATTATTGGACGATAGCTGTCATTTATAACTCTGCAGGTTTGTGAATTACAGTGCCCCTGAGCTCCTTTCTTCAACTCGCTTTCTTGTGACCTGGCCGCAACACCGCAGGATGGCTTCAGGCCCTAATCTGGTTCCGGCACGGCACGCTGAGCCTTTGGTTATTTCCTCTTCCTGGTGGGAAATGAGAGTTAAATTTGCCCGTCCAGACACCTCCAGCTAGCCTCTCATTGGTTCTCGCTATTCCTGTTCATCTTCCGCAGAAATTGCAAACTGGGCCAAACAGGAGGTTAAAGGGACTGACTCTCCAAGTGGGGAGAGTGTTAGTAAAGCGTCTGGAATGTTGCACCCGAGTACCAGGGTATGAAAACTGAGACATATTTGAACACGTCTCCCAATCACATGGTTGATCATACTCTAGGTTCCACATGCATGTTTTAGCTGAAGGAACAATAACTTACACCTGGGTAGTTGAAACCCGTGGAATGGGTACCATGCAATATGACCTCAAAGGGTCTTCATTTGCTCACCGAACATCTCCAATCCTATCACTGCTGCGTTTTTGCCCGTGTACACATGTTTGATTCTCTTTCGGAGACATAGCAATCCATAGCTTTTAAGATACTTACTAGTCAGGTACATTCTTAGGCGTTTAATATGCGGTGTTGAGTCCATTTCGTTGAGCAAGGAGTAGCTCTTGTCTATTCCATATTTGGCTTAAGGAACTTTATCTGTGCTCATTTCAATCTCTGGTTTTATGCAGCACCCCAACTCACCTTTACCCTTAAGCAAGCATAAGTTGGTTTTCTAAATTTGAGAACCTGTTCTGTTCTGTCATTCAGTTCCTGTGTAGCCAAGTTTACAATCCGTGTATTAGGGATATCTTATGATGTTTCTTTTTCTGTGTGACTTATTTCAGTTGGAATCATCATACCTGAATCCACTCATTGTGCTACTAAGGGCCTGATGACACAGATTTCATTGCTGAGTGATATTGCTTTGTAAGTAAATACCACAACTTCTTTATCCATTTTTCACTTTCTGCGATGTTGAACTTGTACTGTAAACGAGGTTCTTGTAAACAGAGCCGTTCCAAACTTTGGGGTGGCTGTGTCTTTTTGATTTTAAATTCCCTAAGCTATAGGACCATAAGTGGAAGTGCCCTAGGCTCTGTTGCTTTGTTTTTTAGATGTTTCAGGAAACACCATACACTTCTCCCGAGTGGTTGTTGGCAATTTACATCCCGCCCTTCAGCATAACAAGGCTCCCAGTTCTCCATGGCCTGTCCTGCCTTTCTGGATTTTACACTTTTTTCAGATGGCCCTTTTGACCAGGGGGAAGTGAGACTTCATTGTAGTGCAGATTTCCTTTGCAAGCTTGCTTGGTTGGCCAAAAAGGGCGTATGCGTTTTTTCCTGAATATATTCAGGAAAAAACGCATACGCCCTTTTTGGCCAAGTGCATCATTGTGGACGTTCTGCCTCTTTTCCTATGCTTTCAATGCAATTCCAGTCTACCTCCTGAAATCGGTTTCCTGCAATTCTGCCCCGCTTTCAAGTCCTCTTGGCAGCCTTACTTCAGTCTATTTTTGGACGATAGCTGTCATTTGTAACTCTGCAGGTTTGTGAATTACAGTGCCCCTGAGCTCCTTTCTTCAACTCGCTTTCTTGTGACCTGGCCGCAACACCGCAGGATGGCTTCAGGCCCTAATCTGGTTCCGGCCCGGCACGCTGAGCCTTTGGTTATTTCCTCTTCCTGGTGGGAAATGAGAGTTAAATTTGCCCGTCCAGACACCTCCAGCTAACCTCTCATTGGTTCTCGCTATTCCTGTTCATCTTCCGCAGAAATTGCAAACTGGGCCAAACAGGAGGTTAAAGGGACTGACTCTCCAAGTGGGGAGAGTGTTAGTAAAGCGTCTGGAATGTTGCACCCGAGTACCAGGGTATGAAAACTGAGACATATTTGAACACGTCTCCCAATCACATGGTTGATCATACTCTAGGTTCCACATGCATGTTTTAGCTGAAGGAAAAATACCTTACACCTGGGTAGTTGAAACCCGTGGAATGGGTACCATGCAATATGACCTCAAAGGGTCTTCATTTGCTCACCGAACATCTCCAATCCTATCACTGCTGCGTTTTTGCCCGTGTACACATGCTTGATTCTCTTTCGGAGACATAGCAATCCATAGCTTTTAAGATACTTACTAGTCAGGTACATTCTTAGGCGTTTAATATGCGGTGTTGAGTCCATTTCGTTGAGCAAGGAGTAGCTCTTGTCTATTCCATATTTGGCTTAAGGAACTTTATCTGTGCTCATTTCAATCTCTGGTTTTATGCAGCACCCCAACTCACCTTTACCCTTAAGCAAGCATAAGTTGGTTTTCTAAATTTGAGAACCTGTTCTGTTCTGTCATTCAGTTCCTGTGTAGCCAAGTTTACAATCCGTGTATTAGGGATATCTTATGATGTTTCTTTTTCTGTGTGACTTATTTCAGTTGGAATCATCATACCTGAATCCACTCATTGTGCTACTAAGGGCCTGATGACACAGATTTCATTGCTGAGTGATATTGCTTTGTAAGTAAATACCACAACTTCTTTATCCATTTTTCACTTTCTGCGATGTTGAACTTGTACTGTAAACGAGGTTCTTGTAAACAGAGCCGTTCCAAACTTTGGGGTGGCTGTGTCTTTTTGATTTTAAATTCCCTAAGCTATAGGACCATAAGTGGAAGTGCCCTAGGCTCTGTTGCTTTGTTTTTTAGATGTTTCAGGAAACACCATACACTTCTCCCGAGTGGTTGTTGGCAATTTACATCCCGCCCTTCAGCATAACAAGGCTCCCAGTTCTCCATGGCCTGTCCTGCCTTTCTGGATTTTACACTTTTTTCAGATGGCCCTTTTGACCAGGGGGAAGTGAGACTTCATTGTAGTGCAGATTTCCTTTGCAAGCTTGCTTGGTTGGCCAAAAAGGGCCTATGCGTTTTTTCCTGAATATATTCAGGAAAAAACGCATACGCCCTTTTTGGCCAAGTGCATCATTGTGGACGTTCTGCCTCTTTTCCTATGCTTTCAATGCAATTCCAGTCTACCTCCTGAAATCGGTTTCCTGCAATTCTGCCCCGCTTTCAAGTCCTCTTGGCAGCCTTACTTCAGTCTATTTTTGGACGATAGCTGTCATTTGTAACTCTGCAGGTTTGTGAATTACAGTGCCCCTGAGCTCCTTTCTTCAACTCGCTTTCTTTTGAGCTGGCCGCAACACCGCAGGATGGCTTCAGGCCCTAATCTGGTTCCGGCCCGGCACGCTGAGCCTTTGGTTATTTCCTCTTCCTGGTGGGAAATGAGAGTTAAATTTGCCCGTCCAGACACCTCCAGCTAGCCTCTCATTGGTTCTCGCTATTCCTGTTCATCTTCCGCAGAAATTGCAAACTGGGCCAAACAGGAGGTTAAAGGCGCTGACTCTCCAAGTGGGGAGAGTGTTAGTAAAGCATCTGGAATGTTACACCCGAGTACCAGGGGAGGAAAACTGAGACATATTTGAACACGTCTCTCGTTCACATGGTTGATCATACTTGGGTTCCACATGCATGTTTTAGCTGAAGGAAGAATACCTTAAACCTGGAGAGTTGAGACCCTTGTAATGGGTACCATGCAATATGACTTCAAAGGGTCTTCATTTGCTCACGAACATCTCCAATCCTATCACTGCTGCGTTTATGCCCCTGTACACATGCTTGATTCTCTTTCGGAGACATAGCAATCCATAGGTTTTAAGATACTTACTAGTCAGGTGCATTCTTAGGCGTTTAATATGGGGTTTTGTGTCCATTTCGTTGAGCAAGGAGTAGCTCTTGTCTATTCCATATTTGGCTTAAGGAACTTTATCTGTGCTCATTTCAATCTCTGGTTTTATGCAGCACCCCAACTCACCTTTCCCCTTAAGCAAGCATAAGTTGGTTTTCTAATTTTGAGACCCTGTTCTGTTTTGGAATGCAGTTCCTGTGTAGCCAAGTTTACATTCCGTGTATTAGTGATATCTTATGATGTTTCTTTTTCTGTGTGAGTTATTTCAGTTAGAATCATCGTACCTGAATCCACTCATTATGCTGCTACGGGCCTGATGACATAGATTTCATTGCTGAGTGATAGTGCATTGTACGTAAGTACCACAAGTTCTTTATCCATTTTTCACTTTCTGTGATATTGAACTTGTACGGTAAACGAGGTTCTTGTAAACGGAGGCGTCCCAAACTTTCGGGTGGCTGTGTCTTTTTGATTTTAATTTCCCTAAGCTATAGGACCATAAGCGGAAGTGCCCTAGGTTCTGTTGCTTTGTTTTTAGATGTTTCAGGAAACACCATACACTTCTCCCAAGTGGTTGTTGGCAATTTACATCCCGCCCATCAGCATAACAAGGCTCCCAGTTCTCCATGGCCTGTCCTGCCTTTCTGGATTTTACACTTTTTTCAGATGGCCCTTTTGACCGGGGGGAAGTGAGACTTCATTGTAGTGCAGATTTCCTTTGCAAGCTTGCTTGGTTGGCCAAAAAGGGCGTATGCGTTTTTTCCTGAATATATTCAGGAAAAAACGCATACGCCCTTTTTGGCCAAGCGCATCATTGTGGACGTTCTGCCTCTTTTCCTATGCTTTCAATGCAATTCCAGTCTACCTCCTGAAATCGGTTTCCTGCAATTCTGCCCCACTTTCAAGTCCTCTTGGCAGCCTTACTTCAGTCTATTTTTGGACGATAGCTGTCATTTATAACTCTGCAGGTTTGTGAATTACAGTGCCCCTGAGCTCCTTTCTTCAACTCGCTTTCTTGTGACCTGGCCGCAACACCGCAGGATGGCTTCAGGCCCTAATCTAGTTCCGGCACGGCATGCTGAGCCTTTGGTTAATTCTGCTTCCTCGTGGGAAATGAGAGTTAAATTTGCCCGTCCAGACACCTCCAGCTAGCCTCTCATTGGTTCTCGCTATTCCTGTTCATCTTCCGCAGAAATTGCAAACTGGGCCAAACAGGAGGTTAAAGGGACTGACTCTCCAAGTGGGGAGAGTGTTAGTAAAGCGTCTGGAATGTTGCACCCGAGTACCAGGGTACGAAAACTGAGACATATTTGAACACGTCTCCCAATCACATGGTTGATCATACTCTAGGTTCCACATGCATGTTTTAGCTGAAGGAACAATACCTTACACCTGGGTAGTTGAAACCCGTGGAATGGGTACCATGCAATATGACTTCAAAGGGTCTTCATTTGCTCACGAAACTCTGCAATCCTATCACTGCTGCATTTATGCCCCTGTACACATGCTTGATTCTCTTTCGGAGACATAGCAATCCATAGGTTTTAAGATACTTACTAGTCAGGTACATTCTTAGGCGTTTAATATGCGGTGTTGAGTCCATTTCGTTGAGCAAGGAGTAGCTCTTGTCTATTCCATATTTGGGTTAAGGAACTTTATCTGTGCTCATTTCAATCTCTGGTTTTATGCAGCACCCCAACTCACCTTTCCCCTTAAGCAAGCATAAGTTGGTTTTCTAAATTTGAGACCCTGTTCTGTTCTGTAATGCAGTTCCTGTGTAGCCAAGTTTACATTCCATGTATTACTGATATCTTATGATGTTTCTTTTTCTGTGTGACTTATTTCAGTTAGAATCATCATACCTGAATCCACTCATTGTGATGCTAAGGGCCTGATGACACAGATTTCATTGCTGAGTGATATTGCTTTGTAAGTAAATACCACAACTTCTTTATCCATTTTTCACTTTCTGCGATGTTGAACTTGTACTGTAAACGAGTTTCTTGTAAACAGAGCCGTTCCAAACTTTGGGGTGGCTGTGTCTTTTTGATTTTAATTTCCCTAAGCTATAGGACCATAAGTGGAAGTGCCCTAGGTTCTGTTGCTTTGTTTTTTAGATGTTTCAGGAAACACCATACACTTCTCCCGAGTGTCTGTTGGCAATTTACATCCCGCCCATCAGCATAACAAGGCTCCCAGTTCTCCATGGCCTGTCCTGCCTTTCTGGATTTTACACTTTTTTCAGATGGCCCTTTTGACCGGGGGAAAGTGAGACTTCATTGTAGTGCAGATTTCCTTTGCAAGCTTGCTTGGTTGGCCAAAAAGGGCGTATGCGTTTTTTCCTGAATATATTCAGGAAAAAACGCATACGCCCTTTTTGGCCAAGTGCATCATTGTGGACGTTCTGCCTCTTTTCCTATGCTTTCAATGCAATTCCAGTCTACCTCCTGAAATCGGTTTCCTGCAATTCTGCCCCGCTTTCAAGTCCTCTTGGCAGCCTTACTTCAGTCTATTTTTGGACGATAGCTTTAATTTATAACTCTGCAGGTTTGTGAATTACAGTGCCCCTGAGCTCCTTTCTTCAACTCGCTTTCTTGTGACCTGGCCGCAACACCGCAGGATGGCTTCAGGCCCTAATCTGGTTCCGGTACGGCACGCTGAGCCTTTGGTTATTTCCTCTTCCTGGTGGGAAATGAGAGTTAAATTTGCCCGTCCAGACACCTCCAGCTAGCCTCTCATTGGTTCTCGCTATTCCTGTTCATCTTCCGCAGAAATCGCAAACTGTGCCAAACAGGAGGTTAAAGGCGCTGACTCCCCAAGTGGGGAGAGTGTTAGTAAAGCATCTGGAATGTTGCACCCGAGTACCAGGGTATGAAAACTGGGACATATTTGAACACGTCTCCCGTTCACATGGTTGATCATACTTGGGTTCCACATGCATGTTTTAGCTGAAGGAACAATACCTTACACCTGGGTAGTTGAAACCCGTGGAATGGGTACCATGCAATATGACTTCAAAGGGTCTTCATTTGCTCACCGAACCTCTCCAATCCTATCACTGCTACGTTTATGCCCCTGTACACATGCTTGATTCTCTTTCGGAGACATAGCAATCCCTAGATTTTAAGATACTTACTAGTCAGGTACATTCTTAGGCGTTTAATATGCGGTGTTGAGTCCATTTCTTTGAGCAAGGAGTAGCTCTTTTCTATTCCATATTTGACTTAAGGAACTTTATCTGTGCTCATTTCAATCTCTGGTTTTATGCAGCACCCCAACTCACCTTTCCCCTTAAGCAAGCATAAGTTGGTTTTCTAATTTTGAGACCCTGTTCTGTTTTGGAATGCAGTTCCTGTGTAGCCAAGTTTACATTCCGTGTATTAGTGATATCTTATGATGTTTCTTTTTCTGTGTGAGTTATTTCAGTTAGAATCATCGTACCTGAATCCACTCATTATGCTGCTACGGGCCTGATGACATAGATTTCATTGCTGAGTGATAGTGCATTGTACGTAAGTACCAAAAGTTCTTTATCCATTTTTCACTTTCTGTGATATTGAACTTGTACGGTAAACGAGGTTCTTGTAAACGGAGGCGTCCCAAACTTTCGGGTGGCTGTGTCTTTTTGATTTTAATTTCCCTAAGCTATAGGACCATAAGCGGAAGTGCCCTAGGTTCTGTTGCTTTGTTTTTAGATGTTTCAGGAAACACCATACACTTCTCCCAAGTGGTTGTTGGCAATTTACATCCCGCCCATCAGCATAACAAGGCTCCCAGTTCTCCATGGCCTGTCCTGCCTTTCTGGATTTTACACTTTTTTCAGATGGCCCTTTTGACCGGGGGGAAGTGAGACTTCATTGTAGTGCAGATTTCCTTTGCAAGCTTGCTTGGTTGGCCAAAAAGGGCGTATGCGTTTTTTCCTGAATATATTCAGGAAAAAACGCATATGCCCTTTTTGGCCAAGCGCATCATTGTGGACGTTCTGCCTCTTTTCCTATGCTTTCAATGCAATTCCAGTCTACCTCCTGAAATCGGTTTCCTGCAATTCTGCCCCACTTTCAAGTCCTCTTGGCAGCCTTACTTCAGTCTATTTTTGGACGATAGCTGTCATTTATAACTCTGCAGGTTTGTGAATTACAGTGCCCCTGAGCTCCTTTCTTCAACTCGCTTTCTTGTGACCTGGCCGCAACACCGCAGGATGGCTTCAGGCCCTAATCTAGTTCCGGCACGGCATGCTGAGCCTTTGGTTAATTCCGCTTCCTCGTGGGAAATGAGAGTTAAATTTGCCCGTCCAGACACCTCCAGCTAGCCTCTCATTGGTTCTCGCTATTCCTGTTCATCTTCCGCAGAAATTGCAAACTGGGCCAAACAGGAGGTTAAAGGGACTGACTCTCCAAGTGGGGAGAGTGTTAGTAAAGCGTCTGGAATGTTGCACCCGAGTACCAGGGTACGAAAACTGAGACATATTTGAACACGTCTCCCAATCACATGGTTGATCATACTCTAGGTTCCACATGCATGTTTTAGCTGAAGGAACAATACCTTACACCTGGGTAGTTGAAACCCGTGGAATGGGTACCATGCAATATGACTTCAAAGGGTCTTCATTTGCTCACGAAACTCTGCAATCCTATCACTGCTGCATTTATGCCCCTGTACACATGCTTGATTCTCTTTCGGAGACATAGCAATCCATAGGTTTTAAGATACTTACTAGTCAGGTACATTCTTAGGCGTTTAATATGCGGTGTTGAGTCCATTTCGTTGAGCAAGGAGTAGCTCTTGTCTATTCCATATTTGGGTTAAGGAACTTTATCTGTGCTCATTTCAATCTCTGGTTTTATGCAGCACCCCAACTCACCTTTCCCCTTAAGCAAGCATAAGTTGGTTTTCTAAATTTGAGACCCTGTTCTGTTCTGTAATGCAGTTCCTGTGTAGCCAAGTTTACATTCCATGTATTACTGATATCTTATGATGTTTCTTTTTCTGTGTGACTTATTTCAGTTAGAATCATCATACCTGAATCCACTCATTGTGATGCTAAGGGCCTGATGACACAGATTTCATTGCTGAGTGATATTGCTTTGTAAGTAAATACCACAACTTCTTTATCCATTTTTCACTTTCTGCGATGTTGAACTTGTACTGTAAACGAGTTTCTTGTAAACAGAGCCGTTCCAAACTTTGGGGTGGCTGTGTCTTTTTGATTTTAATTTCCCTAAGCTATAGGACCATAAGTGGAAGTGCCCTAGGTTCTGTTGCTTTGTTTTTTAGATGTTTCAGGAAACACCATACACTTCTCCCGAGTGTCTGTTGGCAATTTACATCCCGCCCATCAGCATAACAAGGCTCCCAGTTCTCCATGGCCTGTCCTGCCTTTCTGGATTTTACACTTTTTTCAGATGGCCCTTTTGACCGGGGGAAAGTGAGACTTCATTGTAGTGCAGATTTCCTTTGCAAGCTTGCTTGGTTGGCCAAAAAGGGCGTATGCGTTTTTTCCTGAATATATTCAGGAAAAAACGCATACGCCCTTTTTGGCCAAGTGCATCATTGTGGACGTTCTGCCTCTTTTCCTATGCTTTCAATGCAATTCCAGTCTACCTCCTGAAATCGGTTTCCTGCAATTCTGCCCCGCTTTCAAGTCCTCTTGGCAGCCTTACTTCAGTCTATTTTTGGACGATAGCTTTAATTTATAACTCTGCAGGTTTGTGAATTACAGTGCCCCTGAGCTCCTTTCTTCAACTCGCTTTCTTGTGACCTGGCCGCAACACCGCAGGATGGCTTCAGGCCCTAATCTGGTTCCGGTACGGCACGCTGAGCCTTTGGTTATTTCCTCTTCCTGGTGGGAAATGAGAGTTAAATTTGCCCGTCCAGACACCTCCAGCTAGCCTCTCATTGGTTCTCGCTATTCCTGTTCATCTTCCGCAGAAATCGCAAACTGTGCCAAACAGGAGGTTAAAGGCGCTGACTCCCCAAGTGGGGAGAGTGTTAGTAAAGCATCTGGAATGTTGCACCCGAGTACCAGGGTATGAAAACTGGGACATATTTGAACACGTCTCCCGTTCACATGGTTGATCATACTTGGGTTCCACATGCATGTTTTAGCTGAAGGAACAATACCTTACACCTGGGTAGTTGAAACCCGTGGAATGGGTACCATGCAATATGACTTCAAAGGGTCTTCATTTGCTCACCGAACCTCTCCAATCCTATCACTGCTACGTTTATGCCCCTGTACACATGCTTGATTCTCTTTCGGAGACATAGCAATCCCTAGATTTTAAGATACTTACTAGTCAGGTACATTCTTAGGCGTTTAATATGCGGTGTTGAGTCCATTTCTTTGAGCAAGGAGTAGCTCTTTTCTATTCCATATTTGACTTAAGGAACTTTATCTGTGCTCATTTCAATCTCTGGTTTTATGCAGCACCCCAACTCACCTTTACCCTTAAGCAAGCATAAGTTGGTTTTCTAAATTTGAGACCCTGTTCTGTTCTGTAATTCAGTTCCTGTGTAGCCAAGTTTCCATTCCGTGTATTACTGATATCTTATGATGTTTCTTTTTCTGTGTGACTTATTTCAGTTAGAATCATCATACCTGAATCCACTCATTGTGCTGCTAAGGGCCTGATGACATAGATTTCATTGCTGAGTGATATTGCTTTGTAAGTGAATACCACAACTTCTTTATCCATTTTTCACTTTCTGCGATGTTGAACTTGTACTGTAAACAAGGTTCTTGTAAACAGAGCCGTTCCATACTTTGGGGTGGCTGTGTCTTTTTGATTTTAATTTCCCTAAGCTATAGGACCATAAGTGGAATTGCCCTAGCCTCTGTTGCTTTGTTTTTTAGATGTTTCAGGAAACACCATACACTTCTCCCGAGTGGTTGTTGGCAATTTACATCCCGCCCTTCAGCATAACAAGGCTCCCAGTTCTCCATGGCCTGTCCTGCCTTTCTGGATTTTACACTTTTTTCAGATGGCCCTTTTGACAGGGGGGAAGTGAGACTTCATTGTAGTGCAGATTTCCTTTGCAAGCTTGCTTGGTTGGCCAAAAAGGGCGTATGCGTTTTTTCCTGAATATATTCAGGAAAAAACGCATACGCCCTTTTTGGCCAAGTGCATCATTGTGGACGTTCTGCCTCTTTTCCTATGCTTTCAATGCAATTCCAGTCTACCTCCTGAAATCGGTTTCCTGCAATTCTGCCCCGCTTTCAAGTCCTCTTGGCAGCCTTACTTCAGTCTATTTTTGGACGATAGCTGTCATTTATAACTCTGCAGGTTTGTGAATTACAGTGCCCCTGAGCTCCTTTCTTCAACTCGCTTTCTTGTGACCTGGCCGCAACACCGCAGGATGGCTTCAGGCCCTAATCTGGTTCCGGCCCTGCATGCTGAGCCTTTGGTTAATTCCTCTTCCTGGTGGGAAATGAGAGTTAAATTTGCCCGTCCAGACACCTGCAGCTAGCCTCTCATTGGTTCTCGCTATTCCTGTTCATCTTCCGCAGAAATTGCAAACTGGGCCAAACAGGAGGTTAAAGGGACTGACTCTCCAAGTCGGGAGAGTGTTAGTAAAGCGTCTGGAGTGTTGCACCCGAGTACCAGGGTAGGAAAACTGAGACATATTTGAACACGACTCCCATTCACATGTTTGATCATACTCTGGGTTCCACATGCATGTTTTAGCTGAAGGAAGAATACCTAAAACCTGGGTAGTTGAAACCCGTGGAATGGGTACCATGCAATATGACTTCAAAGGGTCTTCATTTGCTCACCGAACCTCTCCAATCCTATCACTGCTGCGTTTATGCCCCTGTACACATGCTTGATTCTCTTTCGGAGACATAGCAATCCATAGGTTTTAAGATACTTACTAGTCAGGTACATTCTTAGGCGTTTAATATGGGGTTTTGAGTCCATTTCGTTGAGCAAGGAGTAGCTCTTGTCTATTCCATATTTGGCTTAAGGAACTTTATCTGTGCTCATTTCAATCTCTGGTTTTATGCAGCACCCCAACTCACCTTTCCCCTTAAGCAAGCATAAGTTGGTTTTCTAAATTTGAGACCCTGTTCTGTTTTGGAATGCAGTTCCTGTGTAGCCAAGTTTACATTCCGTGTATTAGTGATATCTTATGATGTTTCTTTTTCTGTGTGACTTATTTCAGTTAGAATCATCGTACCTGAATCCACTCATTATGCCGCTACGGGCCTGATGACATAGATTTCATTGCTGGGTGATACTGCATTGTACGTAAGTACCACAAGTTCTTTATCCATTTTTCACTTTCTGTGATATTGAACTTGTACGGTAAACGAGGTTCTTGTAAACAGAGGCGTCCCAAACTTTGGGGTGGCTGTGTCTTTTTGATTTTAATTTCCCTAAGCTATAGGACCATAAGTGGAAGTGCCCTAGGCTCTGTTGCTTTGTTTTTTAGATGTTTCAGGAAACACCATACACTTCTCCTGAATGTCTGTTGGCAATTTACATCCCGCCCATCAGCATAACAAGGCTCCCAGTTCTCCATGGCCTGTCCTGCCTTTCTGGATTTTACACTTTTTTCAGATGGCCCTTTTGACCGGGGGGAAGTGAGACTTCATTGTAGTGCAGATTTCCTTTGCAAGTTTGCTTGGTTGGCCAAAAAGGGCGTATGCGATTTTTCTTGAATATATTCAGGAAAAAACGCATATGCCCTTTTTGGCCAAGTGCATCATTGTGGACGTTCTGCCTCTTTTCCTATGCTTTCAATGCAATTCCAGTCTACCTCCTGAAATCGGTTTCCTGTAATTCTGCCCCGCTTTCAAGTCCTCTTGGCAGCCTTACTTCAATATATTTTTGGACGATAGCTGTCATTTATAACTCTGCAGGTTTGTGAATTACAGTGCCCCTGAGCTCCTTTCTTCAACTCGCTTTCTTGTGACCTGGCCGCAACACCGCAGGATGTCTTCAGGCCCTAATCTGGTTCTGGCACGGCACGCTGAGCCTTTGGTTAATTCCTCTTCCTGGTGGGAAATGAGAGTTAAATTTGCCCATCCAGACACCTCCAGCTAGTCTCTCATTGGTTCTCGCTAATCCTGTTCATCTTCCACAGAAATTGCAAACAGGGCCAAACAGGAGGTTAAAGGGACTGACTCTCCAAGTCGGGAGAGTGTTAGTAAAGCATCTGTAATGTTGCACCAGAGTACCAGGGTACGAAAACTGAGACATATTTGAACACGTCTCCCGATTACATGGTTGATCATACTTGGGTTCCACATGCATGTTTTAGCTGAAGGAAGAATACCTAAAACCTGGGTAGTTGAAAACCGTGGAATGGGTACCATGCAATATGACTTCAAAGGGTCTTCATTTGCTCACCGAACATCTCCAATCCTATCACTGCTGCGTTTATGCCCCTGTACACATGCTTGATTCTCTTTCGGAGACATAGCAATCCATAGGTTTTAAGATACTTACTAGTCAGGTACATTCTTAGGCGTTTAATATGCGGTGTTGAGTCCATTTCTTTGAGCAAGGAGTAGCTCTTGTCTATTCCATATTTGGCTTAAGGAACTTTATCTGTGCTCATTTCAATCTCTGGTTTTATGCAGCACCCCAACTCACCTTTACCCTTAAGCAAGCATAAGTTGGTTTTCTAAATTTGAGACCCTGTTCTGTTCTGTAATTCAGTTCCTGTGTAGCCAAGTTTCCATTCCGTGTATTACTGATATCTTATGATGTTTCTCTTTCTGTGTGACTTATTTCAGTTAGAATCATCGTACCTGAATCAACTCATTGTGCTGCTAAGGGCCTGATGACACAGATTTCATTGCTGAGTGATATTGCTTTGTAAGTAAATACCACAACTTCTTTATCCATTTTTCACTTTCCGCGATGTTGAACTTGTACTGTAAACGAGGTTCTTGTAAACAGAGCCGTTCCAAACTTTGGGGTGGCTGTGTCTTTTTGATTTTAATTTCCCTAAGCTATAAGACCATAAGTGGAAGTGCCCTAGGTTCTGTTGCTTTGTTTTTTAGATGTTTCAGGAAACACCATACACTTCTCCCGAGTGGTTGTTGGCAATTTACATCCCGCCCATCAGCATAACAAGGCTCCCAGTTCTCCATGGCCTGTCCTGCCTTTCTGGATTTTACACTTTCTTCAGATGGCCCTTTTGACCGGGGGGAAGTGAGACTTCATTGTAGTGCAGATTTCCTTTGCAAGCTTGCTTGGTTGGCCAAAAAGGGCGTATGCGTTTTTTCCTGAATATATTCAGGAAAAAACGCATACGCCCTTTTTGGCCAAGTGCATCATTGTGGACGTTCTGCCTCTTTTCCTATGCTTTCAATGCAATTCCAGTCTACCTCCTGAAATCGGTTTCCTGCAATTCTGCCCCGCTTTCAAGTCCTCTTGGCAGCCTTACTTCAGTCTATTTTTGGACGATAGCTGTCATTTGTAACTCTGCAGGTTTGTGAATTACAGTGCCCCTGAGCTCCTTTCTTCAACTCGCTTTCTTTTGAGCTGGCCGCAACACCGCAGGATGGCTTCAGGCCCTAATCTGGTTCCGGCCCGGCACGCTGAGCCTTTGGTTATTTCCTCTTCCTGGTGGGAAATGAGAGTTAAATTTGCCCGTCCAGACACCTCCAGCTAGCCTCTCATTGGTTCTCGCTATTCCTGTTCATCTTCCGCAGAAATTGCAAACTGGGCCAAACAGGAGGTTAAAGGCGCTGACTCTCCAAGTGGGGAGAGTGTTAGTAAAGCATCTGGAATGTTACACCCGAGTACCAGGGGAGGAAAACTGAGACATATTTGAACACGTCTCTCGTTCACATGGTTGATCATACTTGGGTTCCACATGCATGTTTTAGCTGAAGGAAGAATACCTTAAACCTGGAGAGTTGAGACCCTTGTAATGGGTACCATGCAATATGACTTCAAAGGGTCTTCATTTGCTCACGAACATCTCCAATCCTATCACTGCTGCGTTTATGCCCCTGTACACATGCTTGATTCTCTTTCGGAGACATAGCAATCCATAGGTTTTAAGATACTTACTAGTCAGGTGCATTCTTAGGCGTTTAATATGGGGTTTTGTGTCCATTTCGTTGAGCAAGGAGTAGCTCTTGTCTATTCCATATTTGGCTTAAGGAACTTTATCTGTGCTCATTTCAATCTCTGGTTTTATGCAGCACCCCAACTCACCTTTCCCCTTAAGCAAGCATAAGTTGGTTTTCTAATTTTGAGACCCTGTTCTGTTTTGGAATGCAGTTCCTGTGTAGCCAAGTTTACATTCCGTGTATTAGTGATATCTTATGATGTTTCTTTTTCTGTGTGAGTTATTTCAGTTAGAATCATCGTACCTGAATCCACTCATTATGCTGCTACGGGCCTGATGACATAGATTTCATTGCTGAGTGATAGTGCATTGTACGTAAGTACCACAAGTTCTTTATCCATTTTTCACTTTCTGTGATATTGAACTTGTACGGTAAACAAGGTTCTTGTAAACGGAGGCGTCCCAAACTTTCGGGTGGCTGTGTCTTTTTGATTTTAATTTCCCTAAGCTATAGGACCATAAGTGGAAGTGCCCTAGGTTCTGTTGCTTTGTTTTTAGATGTTTCAGGAAACACCATACACTTCTCCCAAGTGGTTGTTGGCAATTTACATCCCGCCCATCAGCATAACAAGGCTCCCAGTTCTCCATGGCCTGTCCTGCCTTTCTGGATTTTACACTTTTTTCAGATGGCCCTTTTGACCGGGGGGAAGTGAGACTTCATTGTAGTGCAGATTTCCTTTGCAAGCTTGCTTGGTTGGCCAAAAAGGGCGTATGCGTTTTTTCCTGAATATATTCAGGAAAAAACGCATACGCCCTTTTTGGCCAAGCGCATCATTGTGGACGTTCTGCCTCTTTTCCTATGCTTTCAATGCAATTCCAGTCTACCTCCTGAAATCGGTTTCCTGCAATTCTGCCCCGCTTTCAAGTCCTCTTGGCAGCCTTACTTCAGTCTATTTTTGGACGATAGCTGTCATTTATAACTCTGCAGGTTTGTGAATTACAGTGCCCCTGAGCTCCTTTCTTCAACTCGCTTTCTTGTGACCTGGCCGCAACACCGCAGGATGGCTTCAGGCCCTAATCTAGTTCCGGCACGGCATGCTGAGCCTTTGGTTAATTCCGCTTCCTCGTGGGAAATGAGAGTTAAATTTGCCCGTCCAGACACCTCCAGCTAGCCTCTCATTGGTTCTCGCTATTCCTGTTCATCTTCCGCAGAAATTGCAAACTGGGCCAAACAGGAGGTTAAAGGGACTGACTCTCCAAGTGGGGAGAGTGTTAGTAAAGCGTCTGGAATGTTGCACCCGAGTACCAGGGTACGAAAACTGAGACATATTTGAACACGTCTCCCAATCACATGGTTGATCATACTCTAGGTTCCACATGCATGTTTTAGCTGAAGGAACAATACCTTACACCTGGGTAGTTGAAACCCGTGGAATGGGTACCATGCAATATGACTTCAAAGGGTCTTCATTTGCTCACGAAACTCTGCAATCCTATCACTGCTGCATTTATGCCCCTGTACACATGCTTGATTCTCTTTCGGAGACATAGCAATCCATAGGTTTTAAGATACTTACTAGTCAGGTACATTCTTAGGCGTTTAATATGCGGTGTTGAGTCCATTTCGTTGAGCAAGGAGTAGCTCTTGTCTATTCCATATTTGGGTTAAGGAACTTTATCTGTGCTCATTTCAATCTCTGGTTTTATGCAGCACCCCAACTCACCTTTCCCCTTAAGCAAGCATAAGTTGGTTTTCTAAATTTGAGACCCTGTTCTGTTCTGTAATGCAGTTCCTGTGTAGCCAAGTTTACATTCCATGTATTACTGATATCTTATGATGTTTCTTTTTCTGTGTGACTTATTTCAGTTAGAATCATCATACCTGAATCCACTCATTGTGATGCTAAGGGCCTGATGACACAGATTTCATTGCTGAGTGATATTGCTTTGTAAGTAAATACCACAACTTCTTTATCCATTTTTCACTTTCTGCGATGTTGAACTTGTACTGTAAACGAGGTTCTTGTAAACAGAGCCGTTCCAAACTTTGGGGTGGCTGTGTCTTTTTGATTTTAATTTCCCTAAGCTATAGGACCATAAGTGGAAGTGCCCTAGGTTCTGTTGCTTTGTTTTTTAGATGTTTCAGGAAACACCATACACTTCTCCCGAGTGTCTGTTGGCAATTTACATCCCGCCCATCAGCATAACAAGGCTCCCAGTTCTCCATGGCCTGTCCTGCCTTTCTGGATTTTACACTTTTTTCAGATGGCCCTTTTGACCGGGGGAAAGTGAGACTTCATTGTAGTGCAGATTTCCTTTGCAAGCTTGCTTGGTTGGCCAAAA
Source organism: Stenella coeruleoalba (assembly GCF_951394435.1). Taxonomy (NCBI): domain Eukaryota; kingdom Metazoa; phylum Chordata; class Mammalia; order Artiodactyla; family Delphinidae; genus Stenella; species Stenella coeruleoalba. The sequence continues at coordinate 543,790 of NW_027645889.1, read as the reverse complement.
AGGGCGTATGCGTTTTTTCCTGAATATATTCAGGAAAAAACGCATACGCCCTTTTTGGCCAAGTGCATCATTGTGGACGTTCTGCCTCTTTTCCTATGCTTTCAATGCAATTCCAGTCTACCTCCTGAAATCGGTTTCCTGCAATTCTGCCCCGCTTTCAAGTCCTCTTGGCAGCCTTACTTCAGTCTATTTTTGGACGATAGCTTTAATTTATAACTCTGCAGGTTTGTGAATTACAGTGCCCCTGAGCTCCTTTCTTCAACTCGCTTTCTTGTGACCTGGCCGCAACACCGCAGGATGGCTTCAGGCCCTAATCTGGTTCCGGTACGGCACGCTGAGCCTTTGGTTATTTCCTCTTCCTGGTGGGAAATGAGAGTTAAATTTGCCCGTCCAGACACCTCCAGCTAGCCTCTCATTGGTTCTCGCTATTCCTGTTCATCTTCCGCAGAAATCGCAAACTGTGCCAAACAGGAGGTTATAGGCGCTGACTCCCCAAGTGGGGAGAGTGTTAGTAAAGCATCTGGAATGTTGCACCCGAGTACCAGGGTATGAAAACTGGGACATATTTGAACACGTCTCCCGTTCACATGGTTGATCATACTTGGGTTCCACATGCATGTTTTAGCTGAAGGAACAATACCTTACACCTGGGTAGTTGAAACCCGTGGAATGGGTACCATGCAATATGACTTCAAAGGGTCTTCATTTGCTCACCGAACCTCTCCAATCCTATCACTGCTACGTTTATGCCCCTGTACACATGCTTGATTCTCTTTCGGAGACATAGCAATCCCTAGATTTTAAGATACTTACTAGTCAGGTACATTCTTAGGCGTTTAATATGCGGTGTTGAGTCCATTTCTTTGAGCAAGGAGTAGCTCTTTTCTATTCCATATTTGACTTAAGGAACTTTATCTGTGCTCATTTCAATCTCTGGTTTTATGCAGCACCCCAACTCACCTTTACCCTTAAGCAAGCATAAGTTGGTTTTCTAAATTTGAGACCCTGTTCTGTTCTGTAATTCAGTTCCTGTGTAGCCAAGTTTCCATTCCGTGTATTACTGATATCTTATGATGTTTCTTTTTCTGTGTGACTTATTTCAGTTAGAATCATCATACCTGAATCCACTCATTGTGCTGCTAAGGGCCTGATGACATAGATTTCATTGCTGAGTGATATTGCTTTGTAAGTGAATACCACAACTTCTTTATCCATTTTTCACTTTCTGCGATGTTGAACTTGTACTGTAAACAAGGTTCTTGTAAACAGAGCCGTTCCATACTTTGGGGTGGCTGTGTCTTTTTGATTTTAATTTCCCTAAGCTATAGGACCATAAGTGGAATTGCCCTAGCCTCTGTTGCTTTGTTTTTTAGATGTTTCAGGAAACACCATACACTTCTCCCGAGTGGTTGTTGGCAATTTACATCCCGCCCTTCAGCATAACAAGGCTCCCAGTTCTCCATGGCCTGTCCTGCCTTTCTGGATTTTACACTTTTTTCAGATGGCCCTTTTGACAGGGGGGAAGTGAGACTTCATTGTAGTGCAGATTTCCTTTGCAAGCTTGCTTGGTTGGCCAAAAAGGGCGTATGCGTTTTTTCCTGAATATATTCAGGAAAAAACGCATACGCCCTTTTTGGCCAAGTGCATCATTGTGGACGTTCTGCCTCTTTTCCTATGCTTTCAATGCAATTCCAGTCTACCTCCTGAAATCGGTTTCCTGCAATTCTGCCCCGCTTTCAAGTCCTCTTGGCAGCCTTACTTCAGTCTATTTTTGGACGATAGCTGTCATTTATAACTCTGCAGGTTTGTGAATTACAGTGCCCCTGAGCTCCTTTCTTCAACTCGCTTTCTTGTGACCTGGCCGCAACACCGCAGGATGGCTTCAGGCCCTAATCTGGTTCCGGCCCTGCATGCTGAGCCTTTGGTTAATTCCTCTTCCTGGTGGGAAATGAGAGTTAAATTTGCCCGTCCAGACACCTGCAGCTAGCCTCTCATTGGTTCTCGCTATTCCTGTTCATCTTCCGCAGAAATTGCAAACTGGGCCAAACAGGAGGTTAAAGGGACTGACTCTCCAAGTCGGGAGAGTGTTAGTAAAGCGTCTGGAGTGTTGCACCCGAGTACCAGGGTAGGAAAACTGAGACATATTTGAACACGACTCCCATTCACATGGTTGATCATACTCTGGGTTCCACATGCATGTTTTAGCTGAAGGAAGAATACCTAAAACCTGGGTAGTTGAAACCCGTGGAATGGGTACCATGCAATATGACTTCAAAGGGTCTTCATTTGCTCACCGAACCTCTCCAATCCTATCACTGCTGCGTTTATGCCCCTGTACACATGCTTGATTCTCTTTCGGAGACATAGCAATCCATAGGTTTTAAGATACTTACTAGTCAGGTACATTCTTAGGCGTTTAATATGGGGTTTTGAGTCCATTTCGTTGAGCAAGGAGTAGCTCTTGTCTATTCCATATTTGGCTTAAGGAACTTTATCTGTGCTCATTTCAATCTCTGGTTTTATGCAGCACCCCAACTCACCTTTCCCCTTAAGCAAGCATAAGTTGGTTTTCTAAATTTGAGACCCTGTTCTGTTTTGGAATGCAGTTCCTGTGTAGCCAAGTTTACATTCCGTGTATTAGTGATATCTTATGATGTTTCTTTTTCTGTGTGACTTATTTCAGTTAGAATCATCGTACCTGAATCCACTCATTATGCCGCTACGGGCCTGATGACATAGATTTCATTGCTGGGTGATACTGCATTGTACGTAAGTACCACAAGTTCTTTATCCATTTTTCACTTTCTGTGATATTGAACTTGTACGGTAAACGAGGTTCTTGTAAACAGAGGCGTCCCAAACTTTGGGGTGGCTGTGTCTTTTTGATTTTAATTTCCCTAAGCTATAGGACCATAAGTGGAAGTGCCCTACGTTCTGTTGCTTTGTTTTTTAGATGTTTCAGGAAACACCATACACTTCTCCCGAGTGGTTGTTGGCAATTTACATCCCGCCCATCAGCATAACAAGGCTCCCAGTTCTCCATGGCCTGTCCTGCCTTTCTGGATTTTACACTTTCTTCAGATGGCCCTTTTGACCGGGGGGAAGTGAGACTTCATTGTAGTGCAGATTTCCTTTGCAAGCTTGCTTGGTTGGCCAAAAAGGGCGTATGCGTTTTTTCCTGAATATATTCAGGAAAAAACGCATACGCCCTTTTTGGCCAAGTGCATCATTGTGGACGTTCTGCCTCTTTTCCTATGCTTTCAATGCAATTCCAGTCTACCTCCTGAAATCGGTTTCCTGCAATTCTGCCCCGCTTTCAAGTCCTCTTGGCAGCCTTACTTCAGTCTATTTTTGGATGATAGCTCTCATTTATAACTTTGCAGGTTTGTGAATTACAGTGCCCCTGAGCTCCTTTCTTCAACTCGCTTTCTTGTGACCTGGCCGCAACACCGCAGGATGGCTTCAGGCCCTAATCTTGTTCCGGCCCGGCACGCTGAGCCTTTGGTTATTTCCTCTTCCTGGAGGGAAATGAGAGTTAAATTTGCCCGTCCAGACACCTCCAGCTAGCCTCTCATTGGTTCTCGCTATTCCTGTTCATCTTCCGCAGAAATTGCAAACTGTGCCAAACAGGAGGTTAAAGGCGCTGACTCTCCAAGTGGGGAGAGTGTTAGTAAAGCGTCTGGAATGTTGCACCCGAGTACCAGGGGAGGAAAACTGAGACATATTTGAACACGTCTCCCGATCACATGGTTGATCATACTCTAGGTTCCACATGCATGTTTTAGCTGAAGGAAGAATACCTAAAACCTGGGTAGTTGAAACCCGTGTAATGGGTACCATGCAATATGATTTCAAAGGGTCTTCATTTGCTCACCGAACCTCTCCAATCCTATCACTGCTGCGTTTATGCCCCTGTACACATGCTTGATTCTCCTTCGGAGACATAGCAATCCATAGGTTTTAAGATACTTACTAGTCAGGTACATTCTTAGGCGTTTAATATGCGGTGTTGAGTCCATTTCGTTGAGCAAGGAGTAGCTCTTGTCTATTCCATATTTGGCTTAAGGAACTTTATGTGTGCTCATTTCAATCTCTGGTTTTATGCAGCACCCCAACTCACCTTTACCCTTAAGCAAGCATAAGTTGGTTTTCTAAATTTGAGACCCTGTTCTGTTCTGTAATTCAGTTCCTGTGTAGCCAAGTTTACATTCCGTGTATTACTGATATCTTATGATGTTTCTTTTTCTGTGTGACTTATTTCAGTTAGAATCATCATACCTGAATCCACTCATTGTGCTGCTAAGGGCCTGATGACACAGATTTCATTGCTGAGTGATATTGCTTTGTAAGTAAATACCACAACTTTTTTATCCATTTTTCACTTTCTGCGATGTTGAACTTGTACTGTAAACGAGGTTCTTGTAAACAGAGCCATTCGAAACTTTGGGGTGGCTGTGTCTTTTTGATTTTAAATTCCCTAAGCTATAGGACCATAAGTGGAAGTTCCCTAGGCTCTGTTGCTTTGTTTTTTAGATGTTTCAGGAAACACCATACACTTCTCCCGAGTGTTTGTTGGCAATTTACATCCCGCCCATCAGCATAACAAGGCTCCCAGTTCTCCATGGACTGTCCTGCCTTTTTGGATTTTACACTTTTTTCAGATGGCCCTTTTGACCGGGGGGAAGTGAGACTTCATTGTAGTGCAGATTTCCTTTGCAAGCTTGCTTGGTTGGCCAAAAAGGGCGTATGCGTTTTTTCCTGAATATATTCAGGAAAAAACGCATACGCCCTTTTTGGCCAAGTGCATCATTGTGGACGTTCTGCCTCTTTTCCTATGCTTTTAATGCAATTCCAGTCTACCTCGTAAAATCGGTTTCCTGCAATTCTGCCCTGCTTTCAAGTCCTCTTGGCAGCCTTACTTCAGTCTATTTTTGGACGATAGCTGTCATTTATAACTCTGCAGGTTTGTGAATTACAGTGCCCCTGAGCTCCTTTCTTCAACTCGCTTTCTTGTGACCTGGCCGCAACACCGCAGGATGGCTTCAGGCCCTAATCTGGTTCTGGCATGGCACGCTGAGCCTTTGGTTATTTCCTCTTCCTGGAGGGAAATGAGAGTTAAATTTGCCCGTCCAGACACCTCCAGCTAGTCTCTCATTGGTTTTCGCTATTCCTGTACATCTTCCGCAGAAATTGCAAACTGGGCCAAACAGGAGGTTAAAGGCGCTGACTCTCCAAGTGCGGAGAGTGTTAGTAAAGCGTCTGGAATGTTGCACCCGAGTACCAGGGGAGGAAAACTGAGACATATTTGAACACGTCTCCCGTTCACATGGTTGATCATACTCTGGGTTCCACATGCATGGTTTAGCTGAAGGAAGAATACCTTAAAGCTGGAGATTTGAGACCCGTGTAATGGGTACCATGCAATATGACTTCAAAGGGTCTTCATATGCTCACCGAACCTCTCCAATCCTATCACTGCTGCGTTTATGCCCCTGTACACATGCTTGATTCTCTTTCGGAGACATAGCAATCCATAGGTTTTAAGATACTTACTAGTCAGGTACATTCTTAGGCGTTTAATATGCGGTGTTGAGTCCATTTCGTTGAGCAAGGAGTAGCTCTTGTCTATTCCATATTTGGCTTAAGGAACTTTATCTGTGCTCATTTCAATCTCTGGTTTTATGCAGCACCCCAACTCACCTTTCCCCTTAAGCAAGCATAAGTTGGTTTTCTAAATTTGAGACCCTGTTCTGTTCTGTAATTCAGTTCCTGTGTAGCCAAGTTTACATTCCGTGTATTACTGATATCTTATGATGTTTCTTTTTCTGTGTGACTTATTTCAGTTAGAATCATCATACCTGAATCCACTCATTGTGCTGCTAAGGGCCTGATGACACAGATTTCATTGCTGAGTGATATGGCTTTGTAAGTAAATACCACAACTTCTTTATCCATTTTTCACTTTCTGCGATGTTGAACTTGTACTGTAAACGAGGTTCTTGTAAACAGAGCCGATCCAAACTCTGGGGTGGCTGTGTCTTTTTGATTTTAATTTCCCTAAGCTATAGGACCATAAGTGGAAGTGCCCTAGGTTCTGTTGCTTTGTTTTTTAGATGTTTCAGGAAACACCATACACTTCTCCCGAGTGGTTGTTGGCAATTTACATCCCACCCATCAGCATAACAAGGCTCCCAGTTCTCCATGGCCTGTCCTGCCTTTCTGGATTTTACCCTTTTTTCAGATGGCCCTTTTGACCGGGGGGAAGTGAGACTTCATTGTAGTGCAGATTTCCTTTGCAAGCTTGCTTGGTTGGCCAAAAAGGGCGTATGCGTTTTTTCCTGAATATATTCAGGAAAAAACGCATACGCTCTTTTTGGCCAAGTGCATCATTGTGGACGTTCTGCCTCTTTTCCTATGCTTTCAATGCAATTCCAGTCTACCTCCTGAAATGGGTTTCCTGCAATTCTGCCCCGCTTTCAAGTCCTCTTGGCAGCCTTACTTCAGTCTATTTTTGGACGATAGCTGTCATTTATAACTCTGCAGGTTTGTGAATTACAGTGCCCCTGAGCTCCTTTCTTCAACTCGCTTTCTTGTGAGCTGGCCGCAACACCGCAGGATGGCTTCAGGCCGTAATCTGGTTCCGGCACGGCATGCTGAGCCTTTGGTTATTTCCTCTTCCTGGTGGGAAATGAGAGTTAAATTTGCCCGTCCAGACACCTCCAGCTAGTCTCTCATTGGTTGTCGCTATTCCTGTTCATCTTCCACAGAAATTGCAAACTGGGCCAAACAGGAGGTTAAAGGGACTGACTCTCCAAGTGGGGAGAGTGTTAGTAAAGCGTCTGGAATGTTGCACCCGAGTACCATGGGAGGAAAACTGAGACATATTTGAACACGTCTCCCGATCACATGGTTGATCATACTCTAGGTTCCACATGCATGTTTTAGCTGAAGGAAGAATACCTTAAACCTGGGTAGTTGAAACCCGTGGAATGGGTACCATGCAATATGACTTCAAAGGGTCTTCATTTGCTCACCGAACCTCTCCAATCCTATCACTGCTGCGTTTATGCCCCTGTACACACGCTTGATTCTCTTTTGGAGACATAGCAATCCATAGGTTTTAAGATACTTACTAGTCAGGTACATTCTTAGGCGTTTAATATGCGGTGTTGAGTCCATTTTGTTGAGCAAGGAGTAGCTCTTGTCTATTCCATATTTGGCTTAAGGAACTTTATCTGTGCTCATTTCAATCTCTGGTTTTATGCAGCACCCCAACTCACCTTTCCCCTTAAGCAAGCATAAGTTGGTTTTCTAAATTTGAGACCCTGTTCTGTTTTGGAATGCAGTTCCTGTGTAGCCAAGTTTACATTCCATGTATTAGTGATATCTTATGATGTTTCTTTTTCTGTGTGACTTATTTCAGTTAGAATCATCGTACCTGAATCCACTCATTATGCTGCTACGGGCCTGATGACATAGATTTCATTGCTGAGTGATACTGCATTGTACGTAAGTACCACAAGTTCTTTATCCATTTTTCACTTTCTGTGATATTGAACTTGTACGGTAAACGAGGTTCTTGTAAACGGAGGCGTCCTAAACTTTGGGGTGGCTGTGTCTTTTTGATTTTAAATTCCCTAAGCTATAGGACCATAAGTGGAAGTGCCCTAGGTTCTGTTGCTTTGTTTTTTAGATGTTTCAGGAAACACCATACACTTCTCCTGAGTGTCTGTTGGCAATTTACATCCCGCCCATCAGCATAACAAGGCTCCCAGTTCTCAATGGCCTGTTGCCTTTCTGGATTTTACACTTTTTTCAGATGGCCCTTTTGACCGGGGGGAAGTGAGACTTCATTGTAGTGCAGATTTCCTTTGCAAGCTTGCTTGGTTGGCCAAAAAGGGCGTATGCGTTTTTTCCTGAATATATTCAGGAAAAAACGCATACGCCCTTTTTGGCCAAGTGCATCATTGTGGACGTTCTGCCTCTTTTCCTATGCTTTCAATGCAATTCCAGTCTACCTCCTGAAATCGGTTTCCTGCAATTCTGCCCCGCTTTCAAGTCCTCTTGGCAGCCTTACTTCAGTCTATTTTTGGACGATAGCTGTCATTTATAACTCTGCAGGTTTGTGAATTGCAGTGCCCCTGAGCTCCTTTCTTCAACTCGCTTTCTTGTGACCTGGCCGCAACACCGCAGGATGGCTTCAGGCCCTAATCTGGTTCCGGCCCGGCATGCTGAGCCTTTGGTTAATTCCTCTTCCTGGTGGGAAATGAGAGTTAAATTTGCCCGTCCAGACACCTCCAGCTAGCCTCTCATTGGTTCTCGCTATTCCTGTTCATCTTCCGCAGAAATTGCAAACTGGGCCAAACAGGAGGTTAAAGGGACTGACTCTTCAAGTCGGGAGAGTGTTAGTAAAGCGTCTGGAATGTTGCACCCGAGTACCAGGGGAGGAAAACTGAGACATATTTGAACACGTCTCCCGTTCACATGGTTGATCATACTCTGGGTTCCACATGCATGTTTTAGCTGAAGGAAGAATACCTTAAACCTGGAGAGTTGAGACCCGTGTAATGGGTACCATGCAATATGACTTCAAAGGGTCTTCATTTGCTCACCGAACCTCTCCAATCCTATCACTGCTGCGTTTATGCCCCTGTACACATGCTTGATTCTCTTTCGGAGACATAGCAATCCATAGGTTTTAAGATACTTACTAGTCAGGTACATTCTTAGGCGTTTAATATGCGGTGTTGAGTCCATTTCGTTGAGCAAGGAGTAGCTCTTGTCTATTCCATATTTGGCTTAAGGAACTTTATCTGTGCTCATTTCAATCTCTGGTTTTATGCAGCACCCCAACTCACCTTTACCCTTAAGCAAGCATAAGTTGGTTTTCTAAATTTGAGACCCTGTTCTGTTCTGTAACTGAGTTCCTGTGTAGCCAAGTTTACATTCCGTGTATTACTGATATCTTATGATGTTTCTTTTTCTGTGTGACTTATTTCAGTTAGAATCATCATACCTGAATCCACTCATTGTGCTGCTAAGGGCCTGATGACACAGATTTCATTGCTGAGTGATATTGCTTTGTAAGTAAATACCACAACTTTTTTATCCATTTTTCACTTTCTGCGATGTTGAACTTGTACTGTAAACGAGGTTCTTGTAAACAGAGCCGTTCGAAACTTTGGCATGGCTGTTTCTTTTTGATTTTAAATTCCCTAAGCTATAGGACCATAAGTGGAAGTGCCCTAGGCTTTGTTGCTTTGTTTTTTAGATGTTTCAGGAAACACCATACACTTCTCCCGAGTGTTTGTTGGCAATTTACATCCCGCCCTTCAGCATAACAAGGCTCCCAGTTCTCCATGGCCTGTCCTGCCTTTCTGGATTTTACACTTTTTTCAGATGGCCCTTTTGACCGGGGGAAGTGAGACTTCATTGTAGTGCAGATTTCCTTTGCAAGCTTGCTTGGTTGGCCAAAAAGGGCGTATGCGTTTTTTCCTGAATATATTCAGGAAAAAACGCATACGCCCTTTTTGGCCAAGTGCATCATTGTGGACGTTCTGCCTCTTTTCCTATGCTTTCAATGCAATTCCAGTCTACCTCCTGAAATCGGTTTCCTGCAATTCTGCCCCGCTTTCAAGTCCTCTTGGCAGCCTTACTTCAGTATATTTTTGGACGATAGCTGTCATTTATAACTCTGCAGGTTTGTGAATTACAGTGCCCCTGAGCTCCTTTCTTCAACTCGCTTTCTTTTGAGCTGGCCGCAACACCGCATGATGGCTTCAGGCCCTAATCTGGTTCCGGTACGGCACGCTGAGCCTTTGGTTATTTCCTCTTCCTGGTGGGAAATGAGAGTTAAATTTGCCCGTCCAGACACCTCCAGCTAGCCTCTCATTGGTTCTCTCTATTCCTGTTCATCTTTCGCAGAAATTGCAAACTGGGCCAAACAGGAGGTTAAAGGCGCTGACTCTCCAAGTGGGGAGAGTGTTAGTAAAGCGTCTGGAATGTTGCACCCGAGTACCAGGGGAGGAAAACTGAGACATATTTGAACACGTCTCCCGTTCACATGGTTGATCATACTCTGGGTTCCACATGCATGTTTTAGCTGAAGGAAGAATACCTTAAACCTGGGTATTTGAAACCCGTGTAATGGGTACCATGCAATATGACTTCAAAGGATCTTCATTTGCTCACCGAACCTCTCCAATCCTATCACTGCTGCGTTTATACCCCTGTACACACGCTTGATTCTCTTTTGGAGACATAGCAATCCATAGGTTTTAAGATACTTACTAGTCAGGTACATTCTTAGGCGTTTAATATGGGGTGTTGAGTCCATTTCGTTGAGCAAGGAGTAGCTCTTGTCTATTCCATATTTGGCATAAGGAACTTTATCTGTACTCATTTCAATCTCTGGTTTTATGCAGCACCCCAACTCACCTTTCCCCTTAAGCAAGCATAAGTTGGTTTTCTAAATTTGAGACCCTGTTCTGTTTTGGAATGCAGTTCCTGTGTAGCCAAGTTTACATTCCGTGTATTAGTGATATCTTATGATGTTTCTTTTTCTGTGTGACTTATTTCAGTTAGAATCATCGTACCTGAATCCACTCATTATGCTGCTACGGGCCTGATGACATAGATTTCATTGCTGAGTGATACTGCATTGTACGTAAGTACCACAAGTTCTTTATCCATTTTTCACTTTCTGTGATATTGAACTTGTACGGTAAACGAGGTTCTTGTAAACGGAGGCGTCCCAAATTTTGGGGTGGCTGTGTCTTTTTGATTTTAATTTCCCTAAGCTATAGGACCATAAGTGGAAGTGCCCTAGGCTCTGTTGCTTTGTTTTTTAGATGTTTCAGGAAACACCATACACTTCTCCTGAGTGTCTGTTGGCAATTTACATCCCGCCCATCAGCATAACAAGGCTCCCAGTTCTCAATGGCCTGTTGCCTTTCTGGATTTTACACTTCTTTCAGATGGCCCTTTACCGGGGGGAACTGAGACTTCATTGTAGTGCAGATTTCCTTTGCAAGCCTGCTTGGTTGGCCAAAAAGGGCGTATGCGTTTTTTCCTGAATATATTCAGGAAAAAACGCATACGCCCTTTTTGGCCAAGTGCATCATTGTGGACGTTCTGCCTCTTTTCCTATGCTTTCAATGCAATTCCTGTCTACCTCCTGAAATCGGTTTCCTGCAATTCTGCCCCGCTTTCAAGTCCTCTTGGCAGCCTTACTTCAGTCTATTTTTGGACGATAGCTCTCATTTATAACTCTGCAGGTTTGTGAATTACAGTGCCCCTGAGCTCCTTTCTTCAACTCGCTTTCTTGTGACCTGGCCGCAACACCGCAGGATGGCTTCAGGCCCTAATCTGGTTCCGGCCCGGCATGCTGAGCCTTTGGTTAATTCCTCTTCCTGGTGGGAAATGAGAGTTAAATTTGCCCGTCCAGACACCTCCAGCTAGCCTCTCATTGGTTCTCGCTATTCCTGTTCATCTTCCACAGAAATTGCAAACTGGGCCAAACAGGAGGTTAAAGGGACTGACTCTTCAAGTCGGGAGAGTGTTAGTAAAGCGTCTGGAATGTTGCACCCGAGTACCAGGGGAGGAAAACTGAGACATATTTGAATACGTCTCCCGTTCACATGGTTGATCATACTCTGGGTTCCACATGCATGTTTTAGCTGAAGGAAGAATACCTTAAAGCTGGAGAGTTGAGACCCGTGTAATGGGTACCATGCAATATGACTTCAAAGGGTCTTCATATGCTCACCGAACCTCTCCAATCCTATCACTGCTGCGTTTATGCCCCTGTACACATGCTTGATTCTCTTTCGGAGACATAGCAATCCATAGGTTTTAAGATACTTACTAGTCAGGTACATTCTTAGGCGTTTAATATGGGGTGTTGAGTCCATTTCATTGAGCAAGGAGTAGCTCTTGTCTATTCCATATTTGGCTTAAGGAACTTTATCTGTGCTCATTTCAATCTCTGGTTTTATGCAGCACCCCAACTCACCTTTCCCCTTAAGCAAGCATAAGTTGGTTTTCTAAATTTGAGACCCTGTTCTGTTCTGTAATTCAGTTCCTGTGTAGCCAAGTTTCCATTCCGTGTATTACTGATATCTTATGATGTTTCTTTTTCTGTGTGACTTATTTCAGTTAGAATCATCATACCTGAATCCACTCATTGTGCTGCTAAGGGCCTGATGACACAGATTTCATTGCTGAGTGATATTGCTTTGTAAGTAAATACCACAACTTCTTTATCCATTTTTCACTTTCTGTGATGTTGAACTTGTACTGTAAACGAGGTTCTTGTAAACAGAGCCGATCCAAACTCTGGGGTGGCTGTGTCTTTTTGATTTTAATTTCCCTAAGCTATAGGACCATAAGTGGAAGTGCCCTAGGTTCTGTTGCTTTGTTTTTTAGATGTTTCAGGAAACCCCATACACTTCTCCCGAGTGGTTGTTGGCAATTTACATCCCACCCATCAGCATAACAAGGCTCCCAGTTCTCCATGGCCTGTCCTGCCTTTCTGGATTTTACCCTTTTTTCAGATGGCCCTTTTGACCGGGGGGAAGTGAGACTTCATTGTAGTGCAGATTTCCTTTGCAAGCTTGCTTGGTTGGCCAAAAAGGGCGTATGCGTTTTTTCCTGAATATATTCAGGAAAAAACGCATACGCCCTTTTTGGCCAAGTGCATCATTGTGGACGTTCTGCCTCTTTTCCTATGCTTTCAATGCAATTCCAGTCTACCTCCTGAAATCGGTTTCCTGCAATTCTGCCCCGCTTTCAAGTCCTCTTGGCAGCCTTACTTCAGTCTATTTTTGGACGATAGCTGTCATTTATAACTCTGCAGGTTTGTGAATTACAGTGCTCCTGAGCTCCTTTCTTCAACTCGCTTTCTTGTGAGCTGGCCGCAACACCGCAGGATGGCTTCAGGCCCTAATCTGGTTCCGGCACGGCATGCTGAGCCTTTGGTTATTTCCTCTTCCTGGTGGGAAATGAGAGTTAAATTTGCCCGTCCAGACACCTCCAGCTAGTCTCTCATTGGTTGTCGCTATTCCTGTTCATCTTCCACAGAAATTGCAAACTGGGCCAAACAGGAGGTTAAAGGGACTGACTCTCCAAGTCGGGAGAGTTGAGTAAAGCGTCTGGAATGTTGCACCTGAGTACCAGGGGAGGAAAACTGAGACATATTTGAACACGTCTCCCGTTCACATGGTTGATCATACTTGGGTTCCACATGCATGTTTTAGCTGAAGGAAGAATACCTTAAACCTGTGTATTTGAAACCCGTGGAATGGGTACCATGCAATATGACTTCAAAGGGTCTTCATTTGCTCACCGAACCTCTCCAATCCTATCACTGCTGCGTTTATGCCCCTGTACACATGCTTGATTCTCTTTCGGAGACATAGCAATCCATAGGTTTTAAGATACTTACTAGTCAGGTACATTCTTAGGCATTTAATATGCGGTGTTGAGTCCATTTCGTTGAGCAAGGAGTAGCTCTTGTCTATTCCATATTTGGCTTAAGGAACTTTATCTGTGCTCATTTCAATCTCTGGTTTTATGCAGCACCCGAACTCACCTTTCCCCTTAAGCAAGCATAAGTTGGTTTTCTAAATTTGAGACCCTGTTCTGTTCTGTAATTCAGTTCCTGTGTAGACAAGTTTTCATTCCGTGTATTACTGATATCTTATGATGTTTCTTTTTCTGTGTGACTTATTTCAGTTAGAATCATCATACCTGAATCCACTCATTGTGCTGCTAAAGGCCTGATGACACAGATTTCATTGCTGAGTGATATTGCTTTGTAAGTAAATACCACAACTTCTTTATCCATTTTTCACTTTCTGCGATGTTGAACTTGTACTGTAAACGAGGTTCTTGTAAACAGAGCCAATCCAAACTCTGGGGTGGCTGTGTCTTTTTGATTTTAAATTCCCTAAGCTATAGGACCATAAGTGGAAGTGCCCTACGTTCTGTTGCTTTGTTTTTTAGATGTTTCAGGAAACACCATACACTTCTCCCGAGTGGTTGTTGGCAATTTACATCCCGCCCATCAGCATAACAAGGCTCCCAGTTCTCCATGGCCTGTCCTGCCTTTCTGGATTTTACCCTTTTTTCAGATGGCCCTTTTGACCGGGGGGAATGAAACTTCATTGTAGTGCAGATTTCCTTTGCAAGCTTGCTTGGTTGGCCAAAAAGGGCGTATGCGTTTTTTCCTGAATATATTCAGGAAAAAACGCATACGCCCTTTTTGGCCAAGTGCATCATTGTGGACGTTCTGCCTCTTTTCCTATGCTTTCAATGCAATTCCAGTCTACCTCCTGAAATCGGTTTCCTGCAATTCTGCCCCGCTTTCAAGTCCTCTTGGCAGCCTTACTTCAGTCTATTTTTGGACGATAGCTGTCATTTATAACTCTGCAGGTTTGTGAATTACAGTGCCCCTGAGCTCCTTTCTTCAACTCGCTTTCTTGTGAGCTGGCCGCAACACCGCAGGATGGCTTCAGGCCCTAATCTGGTTCCGGCACGGCATGCTGAGCCTTTGGTTATTTCCTCTTCCTGGTGGGAAATGAGAGTTAAATTTGCCCGTCCAGACACCTCCAGCTAGTCTCTCATTGGTTGTCGCTATTCCTGTTCATCTTCCACAGAAATTGCAAACTGGGCCAAACAGGAGGTTAAAGGGACTGACTCTCCAAGTCGGGAGAGTTGAGTAAAGCGTCTGGAATGTTGCACCTGAGTACCAGGGGAGGAAAACTGAGACATATTTGAACACGTCTCCCGTTCACATGGTTGATCATACTCTGGGTTCCACATGCATGTTTTAGCTGAAGGAAGAATACCTTAAACCTGGAGAGTTGAGACCCGTGGAATGGGTACCATGCAATATGACTTCAAAGGGTCTTCATTTGCTCACCGAACCTCTCCAATCCTATCACTGCTGCGTTTATGCCCCTGTACACACACTTGATTGTCTTTTGAAGACATAGCAATCCATAGGTTTTAAGATACTTACTAGTCAGGTACATTCTTAGGCGTTTTAATATGCGGTGTTGAGTCCATTTCGTTGAGCAAGGAGTAGCTCTTGTCTATTCCATATTTGGCTTAAGGAACTTTATCTGTGCTCATTTCAATCTCTGGTTTTATGCAGCACCCCAACTCACCTTTCCCCTTAAGCAAGCATAAGTTGGTTTTCTAAATTTGAGACCCTGTTCTGTTTTGGAATGCAGTTCCTGTGTAGCCAAGTTTACATTCCGTGTATTAGTAATATCTTATGATGTTTCTTTTTCTGTGTGACTTATTTCAGTTAGAATCATCGTACCTTAATCCACTCATTATGCTGCTACGGGCCTGATGACATAGATTTCATTGCTGAGTGATACTGCATTGTACGTAAGTACCACAAGTTCTTTATCCATTTTTCACTTTCTGCGATATTGAACTTGTACTGTAAACGAGGTTCTTGTAAACGGAGGCGTCCCAAACTTTGGGGTGGCTGTGTCTTTTTTATTTTAATTTCCCTAAGCTATAGGCCCATAAGTGGAAGTGCCCTAGGCTCTGTTGCTTTGTTTTTTAGATGTTTCAGGAAACACCATACACTTCTCCCGAGTGGTTGTTGGCAATTTACATCCCGCCCATCAGCATAACAAGGCTCCCAGTTCTCCATGGCCTGTCCTGCCTTTCTGGATTTTACACTTTTTTCAGAGGGCCCTTTTGACCGGGGGGAATTGAGACTTCATTGTAGTGCAGATTTCCTTTGCAAGCTTGCTTGGTTGGCCAAAAAGGGCGTATGTGTTTTTTCCTGAATATATTCAGGAAAAAACGCATACGCCCTTTTTGGCCAAGTGCATCATTGTGGACGTTCTGCCTCTTTTCCTATGCTTTCAATGCAATTCCAGTCTACCTCCTGAAATGGGTTTCCTGCAATTCTGCCCCGCTTTCAAGTCCTCTTGGCAGCCTTACTTCAGTCTATTTTTGGACGATAGCTGTCATTTATAACTCTGCAGGTTTGTGAATTACAGTGCCCCTGAGCTCGTTTCTTCAACTCGCTTTCTTGTGACCTGGCCGCAACACCGCAGGATGGCTTCAGGCCCTAATCAGGTTCCGGCACGGCACGCTGAGCCTTTGGTTATTTCCTCTTCCTGGTGGGAAATGAGAGTTAAATTTGCCCGTCCAGACACCTCCAGCTAGCCTCTCATTGGTTCTCGCTATTCCTGTTCATCTTCCTCAGAAATTGCAAACTGTGCCAAACAGGAGGTTAAAAGGACTGACTCTCCAAGTCGGGAGAGTGTTAGTAAAGCGTCTGGAATGTGGCCCCCGAGTACCAGGGGAGGAAAACTGAGACATATTTGAACACGTCTCCCGTTCACATGGTTGATCATACTCTAGGTTCCACATGCATGTTTTAGCTGAAGGAAGAATACCTAAAACCTGGGTAGTTGAAACCCGTGTAATGGGTACCATGCAATATGATTTCAAAGGGTCTTCATTTGCTCACTGAACCTCTCCAATCCTATCACTGCTGCGTTTATGCACCTGTACACATGCTTGATTCTCTTTCGGAGACATAGCAATCCATAGGTTTTAAGATACTTACTAGTCAGGTACATTCTTAGGCATTTAATATGCGGTGTTGAGTCCATTTCGTTGAGCAAGGAGTAGCTCTTCTCTATTCCATATTTGGCTTAAGGAACTTTATCTGTGCTCATTTCAATCTCTGGTTTTATGCAGCACCCCAACTCACCTTTACCCTTAAGCAAGCATAAGTTGGTTTTCTAAATTTGAGACCCTGTTCTGTTCTGTAATTCAGTTCCTGTGTAGCCAAGTTTCCATTCCGTGTATTACTGATATCTTATGATGTTTCTTTTTCTGTGTGACTTATTTCAGTTGGAATCATCATACCTGAATCCACTCATTGTGCTGCTAAGGGCCTGATGACATAGATTTCACTGCTGAGTGATATTGCTTTGTAAGTGAATACCACAACTTCTTTATCCATTTTTCACTTTCTGCGATGTTGAACTTGTACTGTAAACGAGGTTCTTGTAAACAGAGCCGTTCCAAACATTGGGGTGGCTGTGTCTTTTTGATTTTAATTTCCCTAAGCTATAGGACCATAAGTGGAAGTGCCCTAGGCTCTGTTGCTTTGTTTTTTAGATGTTTCAGGAAACACCATACACTTCTCCCAAGTGTCTGTTGGCAATTTACATCCCGCCCATCAGCATAACAAGGCTCCCAGTTCTCAAAGGCATGTTGCCTCTCTGGATTTTACACTTTTTTCAGATGGCCCTTTTGACCGGGGGGAAGTGAGACTTCATTGTAGTGCAGATTTCCTTTGCAAGCTTGCTCGGTTGGCCAAAAAGGGCGTATGCGTTTTTTCCTGAATATATTCAGGAAAAAACGCATACGTCCTTTTTGGCCAAGTGCATCATTGTGGACGTTCTGCCTCTTTTCCTATGCTTTCAATGCAATTCCAGTCTACCTCCTGAAATCGGTTTCCTGCAATTCTGCCCCGCTTTCAAGTCCTCTTGGCAGCCTTACTTCAGTCTATTTTTGGACGATAGCTGTCATTTATAACTCTGCAGGTTTGTGAATTGCAGTGCCCCTGAGCTCCTTTCTTCAACTCGCTTTCTTGTGACCTGGCCACAACACCGCAGGATGGCTTCAGGCCCTAATCTGGTTCCGGCCTGGCATGCTGAGCCTTTGGTTAATTCCTCTTCCTGGTGGGAAATGAGAGTTAAATTTGCCCGTCCAGACACCTCCAGCTAGCCTCTCATTGGTTCTCGCTATTCCTGTTCATCTTCCGCAGAAATTGCAAACTGGGCCAAACAGGAGGTTAAAGGGACTGACTCTCCAAGTCGGGAGAGTGTTAGTAAAGCGTCTGGAATGTTGCACCCGAGTACCAGGGTACAAAAACTGAGACATATTTGAACACGTCTCCCGATCACATGGTTGATCAAACTCTAGGTTCCACATGCATGTTTTAGCTGAAGGAAGAATACCTTAAACCTGGGTAGTTGAAACCCGTGGAATGGGTACCATGCAATATGACTTCAAAGGGTCTTCATTTGCTCACCGAACCTCTCCAATCCTATCACTGCTGCGTTTACGCCCCTGTACAAACGCTTGCTTCTCTTTTGGAGACATAGCAATCCATAGTGTTAAGATACTTACTAGTCAGGTACATTCTTAGGCATTTAATATGGGGTTTTGAGTCCATTTCGTTGAGCAAGGAGTAGCTCTTGTCTATTCCATATTTGGCTTAAGGAACTTTATCTGTGCTCATTTCAATCTCTGGTTTTATGCAGCACGCCAACTCACCTTTCCCCTTAAGCAAGCATAAGTTGGTTTTCTAAATTTGAGACCCTGTTCTGTTTTGGAATGCAGTTCCTGTGTAGCCAAGTTTACATTCCGTGTATTAGTGATATCTTATGATGTTTCTTTTTCTGTGTGACTTATTTCAGTTAGAATCATCGTACCTTAATCCACTCATTATGCTGCTACGGGCCTGATGACATAGATTTCATTGCTGAGTGATACTGCATTGTATGTAAGTACCAAAAGTTCTTTATCCATTTTTCACTTTCTGCGATGTTGAACTTGTACTGTAAACGGGGTTCTTGTAAACAGAGCCGTTCCAAACTTTGGGGTGGCTGTGTCTTTTTGATTTTAATTTCCCTAAGCTATAGGGCCATAAGTGGAAGTGCCCTAGGTTCTGTTGCTTTGTTTTTTAGATGTTTCAGGAAACACCATACACTTCTCCCGAGTGGTTGTTGGCAATTTACATCCCGCCCATCAGCATAACAAGGCTCCCAGTTCTCCATGGCCTGTCCTGCCTTTCTGGATTTTACACTTTTTTCAGATGGCCCTTTTGACCGGGGGGAAGTGAGACTTCATTGTAGTGCAGATTTCCTTTGCAAGCTTGCTTGGTTGGCCAAAAAGGGCGTATGCGTTTTTTCCTGAATATATTCTGGAAAAAACGCATACGCCCTTTTTGGCCAAGTGCATTCTGCCTCTTTTCCTATGCTTTCAATGCAATTCCAGTCTACCTCCTGAAATCGGTTTCCTGCAATTCTGCCCCGCTTTCAAGTCCTCTTGGCAGCCTTACTTCAGTCTATTTTTGGACGATAGCTGTCATTTATAACTCTGCAGGTTTGTGAATTACAGTGCCCCTGAGCTCGTTTCTTCAACTCGCTTTCTTGTGACCTGGCCGCAACACCGCAGGATGGCTTCAGGCCCTAATCTGGTTCCGGCACGGCATGCTTAGCCTTTGGTTATTTCCTCTTCCTGGTGGGAAATGAGAGTTAAATTTGCCCGTCCAGACACCTCCAGCTAGTCTCTCATTGGTTTTCGCTATTCCTGTTCATCTTCCACAGAAATTGCAAACTGGGCCAAACAGGAGGTTAAAGGCGCTGACTCTCCAAGTGCGGAGAGTGTTAGTAAAGCGCCTGGAATGTTGCACCCGAGTACCAGGGGAGGAAAACTGAGACATATTTGAACACGTCTCCCGTTCACATGGTTGATCATACTTGGGTTCCACATGCATGTTTTAGCTGAAGGAAGAATACCTAAAATCTGGGTAGTTGAAACCCGTGGAATGGGTACCATGCAATATGACTTAAAAGAGTCTTCATTTGCTCACCGAACCTCTCCAATCCTATCACTGCTGCGTTTATGCCCCTGTACACATGCTTGATTCTCTTTTGGAGACATAGCAATCCATAGGTTTTAAGATACTTACTAG
The DNA here is from genome assembly GCF_951394435.1 of Stenella coeruleoalba. Taxonomy (NCBI): domain Eukaryota; kingdom Metazoa; phylum Chordata; class Mammalia; order Artiodactyla; family Delphinidae; genus Stenella; species Stenella coeruleoalba. The sequence goes on along the minus strand of NW_027645889.1, from coordinate 524,040 downwards.
TCAGGTACATTCTTAGGCGTTTAATATGCGGTGTTGAGTCCATTTCGTTGAGCAAGGAGTAGCTCTTGTCTATTCCATATTTGGCTTAAGGAACTTTATCTGTGCTCATTTCAATCTCTGGTTTTATGCAGCACCCCAACTCACCTTTACCCTTAAGCAAGCATAAGTTGGTTTTCTAAATTTGAGACCCTGTTCTGTTCTGTAATTCAGTTCCTGTGTAGCCAAGTTTACATTCCGTGTATTACTGATATCTTATGATGTTTCTTTTTCTGTGTGACTTACTTCAGTTAGAATCATCATACCTGAATCCACTCATTGTGCTGCTAAGGGCCTGATGACACAGATTTCATTGCTGAGTGATATGGCTTTGTAAGTAAATACCACAACTTCTTTATCCATTTTTCACTTTCTGCGATGTTGAACTTGTACTGTAAACGAGGTTCTTGTAAACAGTGGCGTCCCAAACTTTGGGGTGGCTGTGTCTTTTTGATTTTAATTTCCCTAAGCTATAGGACCATAAGTGGAAGTGCCCTAGGTTCTGTTGCTTTGTTTTTTAGATGTTTCAGGAAACACCATACACTTCTCCCCAGTGGTTGTTGGCAATTTACATCCCGCCCATCAGCATAACAAGGCTCCCAGTTCTCCATGGCCTGTCCTGCCTTTCTGGATTTTACACTTTTTTCAGATGGCCCTTTTGACCGGGGGGAAGTGAGACTTCATTGTAGTGCAGATTTCCTTTGCAAGCTTGCTTGGTTGGCCAAAAAGGGCGTATGCGTTTTTTCCTGAATATATTCAGGAAAAAACGCATACGCCCTTTTTGGCCAAGTGCATCATTGTGGACGTTCTGCCTCTTTTCCTATGCTTTCAATGCAATTCCAGTCTACCTCCTGAAATCGGTTTCCTGCAATTCTGCCCCGCTTTCAAGTCCTCTTGGCAGCCTTACTTCAGTCTATTTTTGGAAGATAGCTGTCATTTATAACTCTGCAGGTTTGTGAATTACAGTGCCCCTGAGCTCCTTTCTTCAACTCGCTTTCTTTTGAGCTGGCCGCAACACCGCAGGATGGCTTCAGGCCCTAATCTGGTTCCGGGACGGCACGCTGAGCCTTTGGTTATTTCCTCTTCCTGCTGGGAAATGAGAGTTAAATTTGCCCGTCCAGACACCTCCAGCTAGCCTCTCATTGGTTCTCGCTATTCCTGTTCATCTTCCGCAGAAATTGCAAACTGGGCCAAACAGGAGGTTAAAGGCGCTGACTCTCCAAGTGGGGAGAGTGTTAGTAAAGCGTCTGGAATGTTGCACCCGAGTACCAGGGGAGGAAAACTGAGACATATTTGAACATGTCTCCCGATCACATGGTTGATCATACTTGGGTTCCACATGCATGTTTTAGCTGAAGGAAGAATACCTAAAACCTGGGTAGTTGAAACCCGTGGAATGGGTACCATGCAATATGACTTCAAAGGGTCTTCATTTGCTCACCGAACCTCTCCAATCCTATCACTGCTGCGTTTATGCCCCTGTACACATGCTTGATTCTCTTTCAGAGACATAGCAATCCATAGGTTTTAAGATACTTACTAGTCAGGTACATTCTTAGGCGTTTAATATGCGGTGTTGAGTCCATTTCGTTGAGCAAGGAGTAGCTCTTGTCTATTCCATATTTGGCTTAAGGAACTTTATCTGTGCTCATTTCAATCTCTGGTTTTATGCAGCACCCCAACTCACCTTTCCCCTTAAGCAAGCATAAGTTGGTTTTCTAAATTTGAGACCCTGTTCTGTTCTGTAATTCAGTTCCTGTGTAGCCAAGTTTCCATTCCGTGTATTACTGATATCTTATGATGTTTCTTTTTCTGTGTGACTTATTTCAGTTAGAATCATCATACCTGAATCCACTCATTGTGCTGCTAAGGGCCTGATGACACAGATTTCATTGCTGAGTGATATTGCTTTGTAAGTAAATACCACAACTTCTTTATCCATTTTTCACTTTCTGCGATGTTGAACTTGTACTGTAAACGAGGTTCTTGTAAACAGAGCCGTTCCAAACTTTGGGGTGGCTGTGTCTTTTTGATTTTAATTTCCCTAAGCTATAGGACTATAAGTGGCAGTGCCCTAGGCTCTGTTGCTTTGTTTTTTAGATGTTTCAGGAAACACCATACACTTCTCCCGAGTGTCTGTTGGCAATTTACATCCCGCCCATCAGCATAACAAGGCTCCCAGTTCTCCATGGCCTGTCCTGCCTTTCTGGATTTTACACTTTTTTCAGATGGCCCTTTTGACCGGGGGGAAGTGAGACTTCATTGTAGTGCAGATTTCCTTTGCAAGCTTGCTTGGTTGGCCAAAAAGGGCGTATGCGTTTTTTCCTGAATATATTCAGGAAAAAACGCATACGCCCTTTTTGGCCAAGTGCATCATTGTGGACGTTCTGCCTCTTTTCCTATGCTTTCAATGCAATTCCAGTCTACCTCCTGAAATCGGTTTCCTGCAATTCTGCCGCGCTTTCAAGTCCTCTTGGCAGCCTTACTTCAGTCTATTTTTGGACGATAGCTGTCATTTATAACTCTGCAGGTTTGTGAATTACAGTGCCCCTGAGCTCCTTTCTTCAACTCGCTTTCTTTTGAGCTGGCCGCAAAACCGCAGGATGGCTTCAGGCCCTAATCTGGTTCCAGTACGGCACGCTGAGCTTTTGGTTAATTCCTCTTCCTGGTGGGAAATGAGAGTTAAATTTGCCCGTCCAGACACCTCCAGCTAGTCTCTCATTGGTTCTCGCTATTCCTGTTCATCTTCCACAGAAATTGCAAACTGGGCCAAACAGGAAGTTGAAGGGACTGACTCTCCAAGTGGGGAGAGTGTTAGTAAAGCGTCTGGAATGTTGCACCCGAGTACCAGGGGAGGAAAACTGAGACATATTTGAACACGTCTCCCGTTCACATGGTTGATCATACTTGGGTTCCACATGCATGTTTTAGCTGAAGGAAGAATACCTTAAACCTGTGTATTTGAAACCCGTGGAATGGGTACCATGCAATATGACTTCAAAGGGTCTTCATTTGCTCACCGAACCTCTCCAATCCTATCACTGCTGCGTTTATGCCCCTGTACACATGCTTGATTCTCTTTCAGAGACATAGCAATCCATAGGTTTTAAGATACTTACTAGTCAGGTACATTCTTAGGCGTTTAATATGCGGTGTTGAGTCCATTTCGTTGAGCAAGGAGTAGCTCTTGTCTATTCCATATTTGGCTTAAGGAAATTTATCTGTGCTCATTTCAATCTCTGGTTTCATGCAGCACCCCAACTCACCTTTCCCCTTAAGCAAGCATAAGTTTGTTTTCTAAATTTGAGACCCTGTTCTGTTCTGTAATTCAGTTCCTGTGTAGCCAAGTTTACATTCCGTGTATTACTGATATCTTATGATGTTTCTTTTTCTGTGTGACTTATTTCAGTTAGAATCATCATACCTGAATCCACTCATTGTGCTCCTAAGGGCCTGATGACATAGATTTCATTGCTGAGTGATATTGCTTTGTAAGTAAATACCACAAGTTCTTTATCCATTTTTCACTTTCTGCAATGTTGAACTTGTACTGTAAACGAGGTTCTTGTAAACAGAGGCGTCCCAAACTTTGGGGTGGCTGTGTCTTTTTGATATTAATTTCCCTAAGCTATAGGACCATAAGTGGCAGTGCCCTAGGCTCTGTTGCTTTGTTTTTTAGATGTTTAAGGAAACACCATACACTTCTCCCGAGTGTCTGTTGGCAATTTACATCCCGCCCATCAGCATAACAAGGCTCCCAGTTCTCCATGGCCTGTCCTGCCTTTCTGGATTTTACACTTTTTTCAGATGGCCCTTTTGACCGGGGGGAAGTGAGACTTCATTGTAGTGCAGATTTCCTTTGCAAGCTTGCTTGGTTGGCCAAAAAGGGCGTATGCGTTTTTTCCTGAATATATTCAGGAAAAAACGCATACGCCCTTTTTGGCCAAGTGCATCATTGTGGACGTTCTGCCTCTTTTCCTATGCTTTCAATGCAATTCCAGTCTACCTCCTGAAATCGGTTTCCTGCAATTCTGCCCCGCTTTCAAGTCCTCTTGGCAGCCTTACTTCAGTCTATTTTTGGACGATAGCTGTCATTTATAACTCTGCAGGTTTGTGAATTACAGTGCCCCTGATCTCCTTTCTTCAACTCGCTTTCTTTTGAGCTGGCCGCAACACCGCAGGATGGATTCAGGCCCTAATCTGGTTCCGGTACGGCACGCTGAGCCTTTGGTTAATTCCTCTTCCTGGTGGGAAATGAGAGTTAAATTTGCCCGTCCAGACACCTCCAGCTAGTCTCTCATTGGTTCTCGCTATTCCTGTTCATCTTCCACAGAAATTGCAAACTGGGCCAAACAGGAAGTTAAAGGGACTGACTCTCCAAGTGGGGATAGTGTTAGTAAAGCGTCTGGAATGTTGCACCCGAGTGCCAGGGGAGGAAAACTGAGACATATTTGAACACGTCTCCCGTTCACATGGTTGATCATACTTGGGTTCCACATGCATGTTTTAGCTGAAGGAAGAATACCTTAAACCTGTGTATTTGAAACCCGTGGAATGGGTACCATGCAATATGACTTCAAAGGGTCTTCATTTGCTCACTGAACCTCTCCAATCCTATCACTGCTGCGTTTATGCCCCTGTACACATGCTTGATTCTCTTTCGGAGACATAGCAATCCATAGGTTTTAAGATACTTACTAGTCAGGTACATTCTTAGGCGTTTAATATGCGGTGTTGAGTCCATTTCGTTGAGCAAGGAGTAGCTCTTGTCTATTCCATATTTGGCTTAAGGAACTTTATCTGTGCTCATTTCAATCTCTGGTTTTATGCAGCACCCCAACTCACCTTTCCCCTTAAGCAAGCATAAGTTGGTTTTCTGAATATGAGACCCTGTTCTGTTCTGTAATTCAGTTCCTGTGTAGCCAAGTTTACATTCCGTGTATTACTGATATCTTATGATGTTTCTTTTTCTGTGTGACTTATTTCAGTTAGAATCATCATACCTGAATCCACTCATTGTGCTCCTAAGGGCCTGATGACATAGATTTCATTGCTGAGTGATATTGCTTTGTAAGTAAATACCACAAGTTCTTTATCCATTTTTCACTTTCTGCGATGTTGAACTTGTACTGTAAACGAGGTTCTTGTAAACAGAGGCGTCCCAAACTTTGGGGTGGCTGTGTCTTTTTGATTTTAATTTCCCTAAGCTATAGGACCATAAGTGGCAGTGCCCTAGGCTCTGTTGCTTTGTTTTTTAGATGTTTCAGGAAACACCATACACTTCTCCTGAGTGTCTGTTGGTAATTTACATCCCGCCCATCAGCATAACAAGGCTCCCAGTTCTCCATGGCCTGTCCTGCCTTTCTGGATTTTACACTTTTTTCAGATGGCCCTTTTGACCGGGGGGAAGTGAGACTTCATTGTAGTGCAGATTTCCTTTGCAAGCTTCCTTGGTTGGCCAAAAACGGCGTATGCGTTTTTTCCTGAATATATTCAGGAAAAAACGCATACGCCCTTTTTGGCCAAGTGCATCATTGTGGACGTTCTGCCTCTTTTCCTATGCTTTCAATGCAATTCCAGTCTACCTTCTGAAATCGGTTTCCTGCAATTCTGCCCCGCTTTCAAGTCCTCTTGGCAGCCTTACTTCAGTCTATTTTTGGACGATAGCTGTCATTTGTAACTCTGCAGGTTTGTGAATTACAGTGCCCCTGAGCTCCTTTCTTCAACTCGCTTTCTTTTGAGCTGGCCGCAACACCGCAGGATGGCTTCAGGCCCTAATCTGGTTCCGGCACGGCACGCTGAGCCTTTGGTTATTTCCTCTTCCTGGTGGGAAATGAGAGTTAAATTTGCCCGTCCAGACACCTCCAGCTAGCCTCTCATTGGTTCTCGCTATTCCTGTTCATCTTCCGCAGAAATTGCAAACTGGGCCAAACAGGAGGTTAAAGGGACTGACTCTCCAAGTCGGGAGAGGGTTAGTAAAGCGTCTGGAATGTTGCACCCGAGTACCAGGGTACGAAAACTGGGACATATTTGAACACGTCTCCCGATCACATGGTTGATCATACTCTAGGTTCCACATGCATGTTTTAGCTGAAGGAAGAATACCTTAAACCTGGGTAGTTGAAACCCGTGGAATGGGTACCATGCAATATGACTTCAAAGGGTCTTCATTTGCTCACCGAACCTCTCCAATCCTATCACTGCTGCGTTTATGCCCCTGTACACATGCTTGATTCTCTTTCGGAGACATAGCAATCCATAGGTTTTAAGATACTTACTAGTCAGGTACATTCTTAGGCGTTTAATATGCGGTGTTGAGTCCATTTCGTTGAGCAAGGAGTAGCTCTTGTCTATTCCATATTTGGCTTAAGGAACTTTATCTGTGCTCATTTCAATCTCTGGTTTTATGCAGCACCCCAACTCACCTTTCCCCTTAAGCAAGCATAAGTTGGTTTTCTAAATTTGAGACCCTGTTCTGTTCTGTAATTCAGTTCCTGTGTAGCCAAGTTTACATTCCGTGTATTACTGATATCTTATGATGTTTCTTTTTCTGTGTGACTTATTTCAGTTAGAATCATCATACCTGAATCCACTCATTGTGCTCCTAAGGGCCTGATGACATAGATTTCATTGCTGAGTGATATTGCTTTGTAAGTAAATACCACATGTTCTTTATCCATTTTTCACTTTCTGCGATGTTGAACTTGTACTGTAAACGAGGTTCTTGTAAACAGAGGCGTCCCAAACTTTGGGGTGGCTGTGTCTTTTTGATTTTAATTTCCCTAAGCTATAGGACCATAAGTGGCAGTGCCCTAGGCTCTGTTGCTTTGTTTTTTAGATGTTTCAGGAAACACCATACACTTCTCCTGAGTGTCTGTTGGTAATTTACATCCCGCCCATCAGCATAACAAGGCTCCCAGTTCTCCATGGCCTGTCCTGCCTTTCTGGATTTTACACTTTTTTCAGATGGCCCTTTTGACCGGGGGGAAGTGAGACTTCATTGTAGTGCAGATTTCCTTTGCAAGCTTCCTTGGTTGGCCAAAAAGGGCGTATGCGTTTTTTCCTGAATATATTCAGGAAAAAACGCATACGCCCTTTTTGGCCAAGTGCATCATTGTGGACGTTCTGCCTCTTTTCCTATGCTTTCAATGCAATTCCAGTCTACCTTCTGAAATCGGTTTCCTGCAATTCTGCCCCGCTTTCAAGTCCTCTTGGCAGCCTTACTTCAGTCTATTTTTGGACGATAGCTGTCATTTATAACTCTGCAGGTTTGTGAATTACAGTGCCCCTGAGCTCCTTTCTTCAACTCGCTTTCTTTTGAGCTGGCCGCAACACCGCAGGATGGCTTCAGGCCCTAATCTGGTTCCGGCACGGCACGCTGAGCCTTTGGTTAATTCCTCTTCCTGGTGGGAAATGAGAGTTAAATTTGCCCGTCCAGACACCTCCAGCTAGCCTCTCATTGGTTCTCGCTATTCCTGTTCATCTTCCGCAGAAATTGCAAACTGGGCCAAACAGGAGGTTAAAGGGACTGACTCTCCAAGTCGGGAGAGTGTTAGTAAAGCGTCTGGAATGTTGCACCCGAGTACCAGGGTACGAAAACTGGGACATATTTGAACACGTCTCCCGATCACATGGTTGATCATACTCTAGGTTCCACATGCATGTTTTAGCTGAAGGAAGAATACCTTAAACCTGGGTAGTTGAAACCCGTGGAATGGGTACCATGCAATATGACTTCAAAGGGTCTTCATTTGCTCACCGAACCTCTCCAATCCTATCACTGCTGCGTTTATGCCCCTGTACACATGCTTGATTCTCTTTCGGAGACATAGCAATCCATAGGTTTTAAGATACTTACTAGTCAGGTACATTCTTAGGCGTTTAATATGGGGTATCGAGTCCATTTCGTTGAGCAAGGAGTAGCTCTTGTCTATTCCATATTTGGCTTAAGGAACTTTATCTGTGCTCATTTCAATCTCTGGTTTTATGCAGCACCCCAACTCACCTTTACCCTTAAGCAAGCATAAGTTGGTTTTCTAAATTTGAGACCCTGTTCTGTTCTGTAATTCAGTTCCTGTGTAGCCAACTTTACATTCCGTGTATTACTGATATCTTATGATGTTTCTTTTTCTGTGTGACTTATTTCAGTTAGAATCATCATACCTGAATCCACTCATTGTGCTGCTAAGGGCCTGATGACACAGATTTCATTGCTGAGTGATATTGCTTTGTAAGTAAATACCACAAGTTCTTTATCCATTTTTCACTTTTTGCGATGTTGAACTTGTACTGGAAACGAGGTTCTTGTAAACAGAGCCGATGCAAACTTTGGGGTGGCTGTGTCTTTTTGATTTTAATTTCCCTAAGCTATAGGACCATAAGTGGAAGTGCCCTAGGTTCTGTTGCTTTGTTTTTTAGATGTTTCAGGAAACACCATACACTTCTCCCGAGTGGTTGTTGGCAATTTACATCCCGCCCATCAGCATAACAAGGCTCCCAGTTCTCCATGGCCAGTCCTGCCTTTCTGGATTTTACACTTTTTTCAGATGGCCCTTTTGACCGGGGGGAAGTGAGACTTCATTGTAGTGCAGATTTCCTTTGCAAGCTTCCTTGGTTGGCCAAAAACGGCGTATGCGTTTTTTCCTGAATATATTCAGGAAAAAACGCATACGCCCTTTTTGGCCAAGTGCATCATTGTGGACGTTCTGCCTCTTTTCCTATGCTTTCAATGCAATTCCAGTCTACCTCCTGAAATCGGTTTCCTGCAATTCTGCCCTGCTTTCAAGTCCTCTTGGCAGCCTTACTTCAGTCTATTTTTGGACGATAGCTGTCATTTATAACTCTGCAGGTTTGTGAATTACAGTGCCCCTGAGCTCCTTTGTTCAACTCGCTTTCTTTTGAGCTGGCCGCAACACCGCAGGATGGCTTCAGGCCCTAATCTGATTCTGGTACGGCACGCTGAGCCTTTGGTTATTTCCTCTTCCTGGTGGGAAATGAGAGTTAAATTTGCCCGTCCAGACACCTCCAGCTAGTCTCTCATTGGTTCTCGCTATTCCTGTTCATCTTCCACAGAAATTGCAAACTGGGCCAAACAGGAGGTTAAAGGGACTGACTCTCCAAGTCGGGAGAGTGTTAGTAAAGCGTCTGGAATGTTGCACCCAAGTACCAGGGTACGAAAACTGAGACATATTTGAACACGTCTCCCGATCACATGGTTGATCATACTCTAGGTTCCACATGCATGTTTTACCTGCAGGAAGAATACCTTAAACCTGGGTATTTGAAACCCGTGGAATGGGTACCATGCAATATGACTTCAAAGGGTCTTCATTTGCTCACCGAACCTCTCCAATCCTATCACTGCTGCGTTTATGCCCCTGTACACATGCTTGATTCTCTTTTGGAGACATAGCAATCCATAGGTTTTAAGATACTTACTAGTCAGGTACATTCTTAGGCGTTTAATATGCGGTGTTGAGTCCATTTCGTTGAGCAAGGAGTAGCTCTTGTCTATTCCATATTTGGCTTAAGGAACTTTATCTGTGCTCATTTCAATCTCTGGTTTTATGCAGCACCCCAACTCACCTTTACCCTTAAGCAAGCATAAGTTGGTTTTCTAAATTTGAGACCCTGTTCTGTTTTGGAATTCAGTTCCTGTGTAGCCAAGTTTACATTCCGTGTATTAGTGATATCTTATGATGTTTCTTTTTCTGTGTGACTTATTTCAGTTAGAATCATCGTACCTGAATCCACTCATGATGCTGCTACGGGCCTGATGACATAGATTTCATTGCTGAGTGATACTGCATTGTACGTAAGTACCACAAGTTCTTTATCCATTTTTCACTTTCTGTGATATTGAACTTGTACGGTAAACGAGGTTCTTGTAAACAGAGGCGTCCCAAACTTTGGGGTGGCTGTGTCTTTTTGATTTTAATTTCCCTAAGCTATAGGACCATAAGTGGAAGTGCCCTAGGCTCTGTTGCTTTGTTTTTTAGATGTTTCAGGAAACACCATACACTTCTCCCGAGTGTCTGTTGGCAATTTACATCCCGCCCATCAGCATAACAAGGCTCCCAGTTCTCCATGGCCTGTCCTGCCTTTCTGGATTTTACACTTTTTTCAGATGGCCCTTTTGACCGGGGGGAAGTGAGACTTCATTGTAGTGCAGATTTCCTTTGCAAGCTTGCTTGGTTGGCCAAAAAGGGCGTATGCGTTTTTTCCTGAATATATTCAGGAAAAAACGCATACGCCCTATTTGGCCAAGTGCATCATTGTGGACGTTCTGCCTCTTTTCCTATGCTTTCAATGCAATTCCAGTCTACCTCCTGAAATCGGTTTCCTGCAATTCTGCCCCGCTTTCAAGTCCTCTTGGCAGCCTTACTTCAGTCTATTTTTGGACGATAGCTGTCATTTATAACCCTGCAGGTTTGTGAATTACAGTGCCCCTGAGCTCCTTTCTTCAACTCGCTTTCTTGTGACCTGGCAGCAACACCGCAGGATGGCTTCAGGCCCTAATCTGGTTCCGGCACGGCACGCTGAGCCTTTGGTTAATTCCTCTTCCTGGTGGGAAATGAGAGTTAAATTTGCCCGTCCAGACACCTCCAGCTAGCCTCTCATTGGTTCTCGCTATTCCTGTTCATCTTCCGCAGAAATTGCAAACTGCGCCAAACAGGAGGTTAAAGGGACTGACTCTCCAAGTCGGGAGTGTGTTAGTAAAGTGTCTGGAATGTTGCACCCGAGTACCAGGGTACGAAAACTGAGACATATTTGAACACGTCTCCCGATCACATGGTTGATCATACTCTGGGTTCCACATGCATGTTTTAGCTGAAGGAAGAATACCTTAAACCTGGGTAGTTGAAACCCGTGGAATGGGTACCATGCAATATGACTTCAAAGGGTCTTCATTTGCTCACCGAACCTCTCCAATCCTATCACTGCTGCGTTTATGCCCCTGTACACATGCTTGATTCTCTTTCGGAGACATAGCAATCCATAGGTTTTAAGATACTTACTAGTCAGGTACATTCTTAGGCGTTTAATATGCGGTGTTGAGTCCATTTCGTTGAGCAAGGAGTAGCTCTTGTCTATTCCATATTTGACTTAAGGAACTTTATCTGTGCTCATTTCAATCTCTGGTTTTATGCAGCACCCCAACTCACCTTTACCCTTAAGCAAGCATAAGTTGGTTTTCTAAATTTGAGACCCTGTTCTGTTCTGTAATTCAGTTCCTGTGTAGCCAAGATTACATTCCATGTATTACTGATATCTTATGATGTTTCTTTTTCTGTGTGACTTATTTCAGTTAGAATCATCATACCTGAATCCACTCATTGTGCTGCTAAGGGCCTGATGACACAGATTTCATTGCTGAGTGATATTGCTTTTTAAGTAAATACCACAACTTTTTTATCCATTTTTCACTTTCTGCGATGTTGAACTTGTACTGTAAACGAGGTTCTTGTAAACAGAGCCGTTCCAAACTTTGGGGTGGCTGTGTCTTTTTGATTTTAAATTCCCTAAGCTATAGGACCATAAGTGGAAGTGCCCTAGGCTCTGTTGCTTTGTTTTTTAGATGTTTCAGGAAACACCATACACTTCTCCCGAGTGGTTGTTGGCAATTTACATCCCGCCCTTCAGCATAACAAGGCTCCCAGTTCTCCATGGCCTGTCCTGCCTTTCTGGATTTTACACTTTTTTCAGATGGCCCTTTTGCCCGGGGGGAAGTGAGACTTCATTGTAGTGCAGATTTCCTTTGCAAGCTTGCTTGGTTGGCCAAAAAGGGCGTATGCGTTTTTTCCTGAATATATTCAGGAAAAAACGCATACGCCCTTTTTGGCCAAGTGCATCATTGTGGACGTTCTGCCTCTTTTCCTATGCTTTCAATGCAATTCCAGTCTACCTCCTGAAATCGGTTTCCTGCAATTCTGCCCCGCTTTCAAGTCCTCTTGGCAGCCTTACTTCAGTCTATTTTTGGACGATAGCTGTCATTTATAACTCTGCAGGTTTGTGAATTACAGTGCCCCTGAGCTCCTTTCTTCAATTCGCTTTCTTTTGAGCTGGCCGCAACACCGCAGGATGGTTTCAGGCCCTAATCTGGTTCCGGCACGGCACGCTGAGGCTTTGGTTATTTCCTTTTCCTGGTGGGAAATGAGAGTTAAATTTGCCTGTCCAGACACCTCCAGCTAGCCTCTCATTGGTTCTCGCTATTCCTGTTCATCTTCCGCAGAAATTGCAAACTGGGCCAAACAGGAGGTTAAAGGCGCTGACTCTCCAAGTGGGGAGAGTGTTAGTAAAGCATCTGGAATGTTGCACCCGAGTACCAGGGGAGGAAAACTGAGACATATTTGAACACGTCTCTCGTTCACATGGTTGATCATACTCTGGGTTCCACATGCATGTTTTAGCTGAAGGAAGAATACCTTAAACCTGGAGAGTTGAGACCCGTGTAATGGGTACCATGCAATATGACTTCAAAGGGTCTTCATTTGCTCACCGAACCTCTCCAATCCTATCACTGCTGCGTTTATGCCCCTGTACACACGCTTGATTCTCTTTCGGAGACATAGCAATCCATAGGTTTTAAGATACTTACTAGTCAGGTACATTCTTAGGCGTTTAATATGCGGTGTTGAGTCCATTTCGTTGAGCAAGGAGTAGCTCTTGTCTATTCCATATTTGGCTTAAGGAACTTTATCTGTGCTCATTTCAATCTCTGGTTTTATGCAGCACCCCAACTCACCTTTACCCTTAAGCAAGCATAAGTTGGTTTTCTAAATTTGAGACCCTGTTCTGTTCTGTAATTCAGTTCCTGTGTAGCCAAGTTTACATTCCGTGTATTACTGATATCTTATGATGTTTCTTTTTCTGTGTGACTTATTTCAGTTAGAATCATCATACCTGAATCCACTCATTGTGCTGCTAAGGGCCTGATGACATATATTTCATTGCTGAGTGATATTGCTTTGTAAGTAAATACCACAAGTTCTTTATCCATTTTTCACTTTCTGCGATGTTGAACTTGTACTGTAAACGAGGTTCTTGTAAACAGAGGCGTCCCAAACTTTGGGGTGGCTGTGTCTTTTTGATTTTAATTTCCCTAAGCTATAGGACCATAAGTGGAACTGCCCTAGGCTCTGTTTCTTTGTTTTTTAGATGTTTCAGGAAACACCATACACTTCTCCCGAGTGGTTGTTGGCAATTTACATCCCGCCCTTCAGCATAACAAGGCTCCCAGTTCTCCATGGCCTGTCCTGCCTTTCTGGATTTTACACTTTTTTCAGATGGCCCTTTTGACCGGGGGGAAGTGAGACTTCATTGTAGTGCAGATTTCCTTTGCAAGCTTGCTTGGTTGGCCAAAAAGGGCGTATGCGTTTTTTCCTGAATATATTCAGGAAAAAACGCATACGCCCTTTTTGGCCAAGTGCATCATTGTGGACGTTCTGCCTCTTTTCCTATGCTTTCAATGCAATTCCAGTCTACCTCCTGAAATCGGTTTCCTGCAATTCTGCCCCGCTTTCAAGTCCTCTTGGCAGCCTTACTTCAGTCTATTTTTGGACGATAGCTGTCATTTATAACTCTGCAGGTTTGTGAATTACAGTGCCCCTGAGCTCGTTTCTTCAACTCGCTTTCTTGTGACCTGGCCGCAACACCGCAGGATGGCTTCAGGCCCTAATCTGATTCCGGCCCGGCACGCTGAGCCTTTGGTTATTTCCTCTTCCTGGTGGGAAATGAGAGTTAAATTTGCCCGTCCAGACACCTCCAGCTAGCCTCTCATTGGTTCTCGCTATTCCTGTTCATCTTCCGCAGAAATTGCAAACTGGGCCAAACAGGAGGTTAAAGGTGCTCACTCTCCAAGTGGGGAGAGTGTTAGTAAAGCATCTGGAATGTTGCACCCGAGTACCAGGGGAGGAAAACTGAGACATATTTGAACACGTCTCTCGTTCACATGGTTGATCATACTTGGGTTCCACATGCATGTTTTAGCTGAAGGAAGAATACCTTAAACCTGGAGAGTTGAGACCCGTGTAATGGGTACCATGCAATATGACTTCAAAGGGTCTTCATTTGCTCACCGAACCTCTCCAATCCTATCACTGCTGCGTTTATGCCCCTGTACACACGCTTGATTCTCTTGCGGAGACATAGCAATCCATAGGTTTTAAGATACTTACTAGTCAGGTACATTCTTAGGCGTTTAATATGCGGTGTTGAGTCCATTTCGTTGAGCAAGGAGTAGCTCTTGTCTATTCCATATTTGGCTTAAGGAACTTTATCTGTGCTCATTTCAATCTCTGGTTTTATGCAGCACCCCAACTCACCTTTCCCCTTAAGCAAGCATAAGTTGGTTTTCTAAATTTGAGGACCTGTTCTGTTTTGGAATTCAGTTCCTGTGTAGCCAAGTTTACATTCCGTGTATTACTGATATCTTATGATGTTTCTTTTTCTGTGTGACTTATTTCAGTTAGAATCATCGTACCTGAATACTCATTATGCTGCTACGGGCCTGATGACATAGATTTCATTGCTGAGTGATACTGCATTGTACGTAAGTACCACAAGTTCTTTATCCATTTTTCACTTTCTGTGATATTGAACTTGTACGGTAAACGAGGTTATTGTAAACAGAGGCGTCCCAAACTTTGGGGTGGCTGTGTCTTTTTGATTTTAATTTCCCTAAGCTATAGGACCATAAGTGGAAGTGCCCTAGGCTCTGTTGCTTTGTTTTTTAGATGTTTCAGGAAACACCATACACTTCTCCCGAGTGTCTGTTGGCAATTTATATCCCGCCCATCAGCATAACAAGGCTCCCAGTTCTCCATGGCCTGTCCTGCCTTTCTGGATTTTACACTTTTTTCAGATGGCCCTTTTGACCGGGAGGAAGTGAGACTTCATTGTAGTGCAGATTTCCTTTGCAAGCTTGCTTGGTTGGCCAAAAAGGGCGTATGCGTTTTTTCCTGAATATATTCAGGAAAAAACGCATACGCCCTTTTTGGCCAAGTGCATCATTGTGGACGTTCTGCCTCTTTTCCTATGCTTTCAATGCAATTCCAGTCTACCTCCTGAAATCGGTTTCCTGCAATTCTGCCCCGCTTTCAAGTCCTCTTGGCAGCCTTATTTCAGTCTATTATTGGACGATAGCTGTCATTTATAACTCTGCAGGTTTGTGAATTACAGTGCCCCTGAGCTCCTTTCTTCAACTCGCTTTCTTGTGACCTGGCCGCAACACCGCAGGATGGCTTCAGGCCCTAATCTGGTTCCGGCACGGCACGCTGAGCCTTTGGTTATTTCCTCTTCCTGGTGGGAAATGAGAGTTAAATTTGCCCGTCCAGACACCTCCAGCTAGCCTCTCATTGGTTCTCGCTATTCCTGTTCATCTTCCGCAGAAATTGCAAACTGGGCCAAACAGGAGGTTAAAGGGACTGACTCTCCAAGTGGGGAGAGTGTTAGTAAAGCGTCTGGAATGTTGCACCCGAGTACCAGGGTATGAAAACTGAGACATATTTGAACACGTCTCCCAATCACATGGTTGATCATACTCTAGGTTCCACATGCATGTTTTAGCTGAAGGAACAATAACTTACACCTGGGTAGTTGAAACCCGTGGAATGGGTACCATGCAATATGACCTCAAAGGGTCTTCATTTGCTCACCGAACATCTCCAATCCTATCACTGCTGCGTTTTTGCCCGTGTACACATGTTTGATTCTCTTTCGGAGACATAGCAATCCATAGCTTTTAAGATACTTACTAGTCAGGTACATTCTTAGGCGTTTAATATGCGGTGTTGAGTCCATTTCGTTGAGCAAGGAGTAGCTCTTGTCTATTCCATATTTGGCTTAAGGAACTTTATCTGTGCTCATTTCAATCTCTGGTTTTATGCAGTACCCCAACTCACCTTTACCCTTAAGCAAGCATAAGTTGGTTTTCTAAATTTGAGAACCTGTTCTGTTCTGTCATTCAGTTCCTGTGTAGCCAAGTTTACAATCCGTGTATTAGGGATATCTTATGATGTTTCTTTTTCTGTGTGACTTATTTCAGTTGGAATCATCATACCTGAATCCACTCATTGTGCTACTAAGGGCCTGATGACACAGATTTCATTGCTGAGTGATATTGCTTTGTAAGTAAATACCACAACTTCTTTATCCATTTTTCACTTTCTGCGATGTTGAACTTGTACTGTAAACGAGGTTCTTGTAAACAGAGCCGTTCCAAACTTTGGGGTGGCTGTGTCTTTTTGATTTTAAATTCCCTAAGCTATAGGACCATAAGTGGAAGTGCCCTAGGCTCTGTTGCTTTGTTTTTTAGATGTTTCAGGAAACACCATACACTTCTCCCGAGTGGTTGTTGGCAATTTACATCCCGCCCTTCAGCATAACAAGGCTCCCAGTTCTCCATGGCCTGTCCTGCCTTTCTGGATTTTACACTTTTTTCAGATGGCCCTTTTGACCAGGGGGAAGTGAGACTTCATTGTAGTGCAGATTTCCTTTGCAAGCTTGCTTGGTTGGCCAAAAAGGGCGTATGCGTTTTTTCCTGAATATATTCAGGAAAAAACGCATACGCCCTTTTTGGCCAAGTGCATCATTGTGGACGTTCTGCCTCTTTTCCTATGCTTTCAATGCAATTCCAGTCTACCTCCTGAAATCGGTTTCCTGCAATTCTGCCCCGCTTTCAAGTCCTCTTGGCAGCCTTACTTCAGTCTATTTTTGGACGATAGCTGTCATTTGTAACTCTGCAGGTTTGTGAATTACAGTGCCCCTGAGCTCCTTTCTTCAACTCGCTTTCTTGTGACCTGGCCGCAACACCGCAGGATGGCTTCAGGCCCTAATCTGGTTCCGGCCCGGCACGCTGAGCCTTTGGTTATTTCCTCTTCCTGGTGGGAAATGAGAGTTAAATTTGCCCGTCCAGACACCTCCAGCTAACCTCTCATTGGTTCTCGCTATTCCTGTTCATCTTCCGCAGAAATTGCAAACTGGGCCAAACAGGAGGTTAAAGGGACTGACTCTCCAAGTGGGGAGAGTGTTAGTAAAGCGTCTGGAATGTTGCACCCGAGTACCAGGGTATGAAAACTGAGACATATTTGAACACGTCTCCCAATCACATGGTTGATCATACTCTAGGTTCCACATGCATGTTTTAGCTGAAGGAAAAATACCTTACACCTGGGTAGTTGAAACCCGTGGAATGGGTACCATGCAATATGACCTCAAAGGGTCTTCATTTGCTCACCGAACATCTCCAATCCTATCACTGCTGCGTTTTTGCCCGTGTACACATGCTTGATTCTCTTTCGGAGACATAGCAATCCATAGCTTTTAAGATACTTACTAGTCAGGTACATTCTTAGGCGTTTAATATGCGGTGTTGAGTCCATTTCGTTGAGCAAGGAGTAGCTCTTGTCTATTCCATATTTGGCTTAAGGAACTTTATCTGTGCTCATTTCAATCTCTGGTTTTATGCAGCACCCCAACTCACCTTTACCCTTAAGCAAGCATAAGTTGGTTTTCTAAATTTGAGAACCTGTTCTGTTCTGTCATTCAGTTCCTGTGTAGCCAAGTTTACAATCCGTGTATTAGGGATATCTTATGATGTTTCTTTTTCTGTGTGACTTATTTCAGTTGGAATCATCATACCTGAATCCACTCATTGTGCTACTAAGGGCCTGATGACACAGATTTCATTGCTGAGTGATATTGCTTTGTAAGTAAATACCACAACTTCTTTATCCATTTTTCACTTTCTGCGATGTTGAACTTGTACTGTAAACGAGGTTCTTGTAAACAGAGCCGTTCCAAACTTTGGGGTGGCTGTGTCTTTTTGATTTTAAATTCCCTAAGCTATAGGACCATAAGTGGAAGTGCCCTAGGCTCTGTTGCTTTGTTTTTTAGATGTTTCAGGAAACACCATACACTTCTCCCGAGTGGTTGTTGGCAATTTACATCCCGCCCTTCAGCATAACAAGGCTCCCAGTTCTCCATGGCCTGTCCTGCCTTTCTGGATTTTACACTTTTTTCAGATGGCCCTTTTGACCAGGGGGAAGTGAGACTTCATTGTAGTGCAGATTTCCTTTGCAAGCTTGCTTGGTTGGCCAAAAAGGGCCTATGCGTTTTTTCCTGAATATATTCAGGAAAAAACGCATACGCCCTTTTTGGCCAAGTGCATCATTGTGGACGTTCTGCCTCTTTTCCTATGCTTTCAATGCAATTCCAGTCTACCTCCTGAAATCGGTTTCCTGCAATTCTGCCCCGCTTTCAAGTCCTCTTGGCAGCCTTACTTCAGTCTATTTTTGGACGATAGCTGTCATTTGTAACTCTGCAGGTTTGTGAATTACAGTGCCCCTGAGCTCCTTTCTTCAACTCGCTTTCTTTTGAGCTGGCCGCAACACCGCAGGATGGCTTCAGGCCCTAATCTGGTTCCGGCCCGGCACGCTGAGCCTTTGGTTATTTCCTCTTCCTGGTGGGAAATGAGAGTTAAATTTGCCCGTCCAGACACCTCCAGCTAGCCTCTCATTGGTTCTCGCTATTCCTGTTCATCTTCCGCAGAAATTGCAAACTGGGCCAAACAGGAGGTTAAAGGCGCTGACTCTCCAAGTGGGGAGAGTGTTAGTAAAGCATCTGGAATGTTACACCCGAGTACCAGGGGAGGAAAACTGAGACATATTTGAACACGTCTCTCGTTCACATGGTTGATCATACTTGGGTTCCACATGCATGTTTTAGCTGAAGGAAGAATACCTTAAACCTGGAGAGTTGAGACCCTTGTAATGGGTACCATGCAATATGACTTCAAAGGGTCTTCATTTGCTCACGAACATCTCCAATCCTATCACTGCTGCGTTTATGCCCCTGTACACATGCTTGATTCTCTTTCGGAGACATAGCAATCCATAGGTTTTAAGATACTTACTAGTCAGGTGCATTCTTAGGCGTTTAATATGGGGTTTTGTGTCCATTTCGTTGAGCAAGGAGTAGCTCTTGTCTATTCCATATTTGGCTTAAGGAACTTTATCTGTGCTCATTTCAATCTCTGGTTTTATGCAGCACCCCAACTCACCTTTCCCCTTAAGCAAGCATAAGTTGGTTTTCTAATTTTGAGACCCTGTTCTGTTTTGGAATGCAGTTCCTGTGTAGCCAAGTTTACATTCCGTGTATTAGTGATATCTTATGATGTTTCTTTTTCTGTGTGAGTTATTTCAGTTAGAATCATCGTACCTGAATCCACTCATTATGCTGCTACGGGCCTGATGACATAGATTTCATTGCTGAGTGATAGTGCATTGTACGTAAGTACCACAAGTTCTTTATCCATTTTTCACTTTCTGTGATATTGAACTTGTACGGTAAACGAGGTTCTTGTAAACGGAGGCGTCCCAAACTTTCGGGTGGCTGTGTCTTTTTGATTTTAATTTCCCTAAGCTATAGGACCATAAGCGGAAGTGCCCTAGGTTCTGTTGCTTTGTTTTTAGATGTTTCAGGAAACACCATACACTTCTCCCAAGTGGTTGTTGGCAATTTACATCCCGCCCATCAGCATAACAAGGCTCCCAGTTCTCCATGGCCTGTCCTGCCTTTCTGGATTTTACACTTTTTTCAGATGGCCCTTTTGACCGGGGGGAAGTGAGACTTCATTGTAGTGCAGATTTCCTTTGCAAGCTTGCTTGGTTGGCCAAAAAGGGCGTATGCGTTTTTTCCTGAATATATTCAGGAAAAAACGCATACGCCCTTTTTGGCCAAGCGCATCATTGTGGACGTTCTGCCTCTTTTCCTATGCTTTCAATGCAATTCCAGTCTACCTCCTGAAATCGGTTTCCTGCAATTCTGCCCCACTTTCAAGTCCTCTTGGCAGCCTTACTTCAGTCTATTTTTGGACGATAGCTGTCATTTATAACTCTGCAGGTTTGTGAATTACAGTGCCCCTGAGCTCCTTTCTTCAACTCGCTTTCTTGTGACCTGGCCGCAACACCGCAGGATGGCTTCAGGCCCTAATCTAGTTCCGGCACGGCATGCTGAGCCTTTGGTTAATTCCGCTTCCTCGTGGGAAATGAGAGTTAAATTTGCCCGTCCAGACACCTCCAGCTAGCCTCTCATTGGTTCTCGCTATTCCTGTTCATCTTCCGCAGAAATTGCAAACTGGGCCAAACAGGAGGTTAAAGGGACTGACTCTCCAAGTGGGGAGAGTGTTAGTAAAGCGTCTGGAATGTTGCACCCGAGTACCAGGGTACGAAAACTGAGACATATTTGAACACGTCTCCCAATCACATGGTTGATCATACTCTAGGTTCCACATGCATGTTTTAGCTGAAGGAACAATACCTTACACCTGGGTAGTTGAAACCCGTGGAATGGGTACCATGCAATATGACTTCAAAGGGTCTTCATTTGCTCACGAAACTCTGCAATCCTATCACTGCTGCATTTATGCCCCTGTACACATGCTTGATTCTCTTTCGGAGACATAGCAATCCATAGGTTTTAAGATACTTACTAGTCAGGTACATTCTTAGGCGTTTAATATGCGGTGTTGAGTCCATTTCGTTGAGCAAGGAGTAGCTCTTGTCTATTCCATATTTGGGTTAAGGAACTTTATCTGTGCTCATTTCAATCTCTGGTTTTATGCAGCACCCCAACTCACCTTTCCCCTTAAGCAAGCATAAGTTGGTTTTCTAAATTTGAGACCCTGTTCTGTTCTGTAATGCAGTTCCTGTGTAGCCAAGTTTACATTCCATGTATTACTGATATCTTATGATGTTTCTTTTTCTGTGTGACTTATTTCAGTTAGAATCATCATACCTGAATCCACTCATTGTGATGCTAAGGGCCTGATGACACAGATTTCATTGCTGAGTGATATTGCTTTGTAAGTAAATACCACAACTTCTTTATCCATTTTTCACTTTCTGCGATGTTGAACTTGTACTGTAAACGAGTTTCTTGTAAACAGAGCCGTTCCAAACTTTGGGGTGGCTGTGTCTTTTTGATTTTAATTTCCCTAAGCTATAGGACCATAAGTGGAAGTGCCCTAGGTTCTGTTGCTTTGTTTTTTAGATGTTTCAGGAAACACCATACACTTCTCCCGAGTGTCTGTTGGCAATTTACATCCCGCCCATCAGCATAACAAGGCTCCCAGTTCTCCATGGCCTGTCCTGCCTTTCTGGATTTTACACTTTTTTCAGATGGCCCTTTTGACCGGGGGAAAGTGAGACTTCATTGTAGTGCAGATTTCCTTTGCAAGCTTGCTTGGTTGGCCAAAAAGGGCGTATGCGTTTTTTCCTGAATATATTCAGGAAAAAACGCATACGCCCTTTTTGGCCAAGTGCATCATTGTGGACGTTCTGCCTCTTTTCCTATGCTTTCAATGCAATTCCAGTCTACCTCCTGAAATCGGTTTCCTGCAATTCTGCCCCGCTTTCAAGTCCTCTTGGCAGCCTTACTTCAGTCTATTTTTGGACGATAGCTTTAATTTATAACTCTGCAGGTTTGTGAATTACAGTGCCCCTGAGCTCCTTTCTTCAACTCGCTTTCTTGTGACCTGGCCGCAACACCGCAGGATGGCTTCAGGCCCTAATCTGGTTCCGGTACGGCACGCTGAGCCTTTGGTTATTTCCTCTTCCTGGTGGGAAATGAGAGTTAAATTTGCCCGTCCAGACACCTCCAGCTAGCCTCTCATTGGTTCTCGCTATTCCTGTTCATCTTCCGCAGAAATCGCAAACTGTGCCAAACAGGAGGTTAAAGGCGCTGACTCCCCAAGTGGGGAGAGTGTTAGTAAAGCATCTGGAATGTTGCACCCGAGTACCAGGGTATGAAAACTGGGACATATTTGAACACGTCTCCCGTTCACATGGTTGATCATACTTGGGTTCCACATGCATGTTTTAGCTGAAGGAACAATACCTTACACCTGGGTAGTTGAAACCCGTGGAATGGGTACCATGCAATATGACTTCAAAGGGTCTTCATTTGCTCACCGAACCTCTCCAATCCTATCACTGCTACGTTTATGCCCCTGTACACATGCTTGATTCTCTTTCGGAGACATAGCAATCCCTAGATTTTAAGATACTTACTAGTCAGGTACATTCTTAGGCGTTTAATATGCGGTGTTGAGTCCATTTCTTTGAGCAAGGAGTAGCTCTTTTCTATTCCATATTTGACTTAAGGAACTTTATCTGTGCTCATTTCAATCTCTGGTTTTATGCAGCACCCCAACTCACCTTTCCCCTTAAGCAAGCATAAGTTGGTTTTCTAATTTTGAGACCCTGTTCTGTTTTGGAATGCAGTTCCTGTGTAGCCAAGTTTACATTCCGTGTATTAGTGATATCTTATGATGTTTCTTTTTCTGTGTGAGTTATTTCAGTTAGAATCATCGTACCTGAATCCACTCATTATGCTGCTACGGGCCTGATGACATAGATTTCATTGCTGAGTGATAGTGCATTGTACGTAAGTACCAAAAGTTCTTTATCCATTTTTCACTTTCTGTGATATTGAACTTGTACGGTAAACGAGGTTCTTGTAAACGGAGGCGTCCCAAACTTTCGGGTGGCTGTGTCTTTTTGATTTTAATTTCCCTAAGCTATAGGACCATAAGCGGAAGTGCCCTAGGTTCTGTTGCTTTGTTTTTAGATGTTTCAGGAAACACCATACACTTCTCCCAAGTGGTTGTTGGCAATTTACATCCCGCCCATCAGCATAACAAGGCTCCCAGTTCTCCATGGCCTGTCCTGCCTTTCTGGATTTTACACTTTTTTCAGATGGCCCTTTTGACCGGGGGGAAGTGAGACTTCATTGTAGTGCAGATTTCCTTTGCAAGCTTGCTTGGTTGGCCAAAAAGGGCGTATGCGTTTTTTCCTGAATATATTCAGGAAAAAACGCATACGCCCTTTTTGGCCAAGCGCATCATTGTGGACGTTCTGCCTCTTTTCCTATGCTTTCAATGCAATTCCAGTCTACCTCCTGAAATCGGTTTCCTGCAATTCTGCCCCACTTTCAAGTCCTCTTGGCAGCCTTACTTCAGTCTATTTTTGGACGATAGCTGTCATTTATAACTCTGCAGGTTTGTGAATTACAGTGCCCCTGAGCTCCTTTCTTCAACTCGCTTTCTTGTGACCTGGCCGCAACACCGCAGGATGGCTTCAGGCCCTAATCTAGTTCCGGCACGGCATGCTGAGCCTTTGGTTAATTCCGCTTCCTCGTGGGAAATGAGAGTTAAATTTGCCCGTCCAGACACCTCCAGCTAGCCTCTCATTGGTTCTCGCTATTCCTGTTCATCTTCCGCAGAAATTGCAAACTGGGCCAAACAGGAGGTTAAAGGGACTGACTCTCCAAGTGGGGAGAGTGTTAGTAAAGCGTCTGGAATGTTGCACCCGAGTACCAGGGTACGAAAACTGAGACATATTTGAACACGTCTCCCAATCACATGGTTGATCATACTCTAGGTTCCACATGCATGTTTTAGCTGAAGGAACAATACCTTACACCTGGGTAGTTGAAACCCGTGGAATGGGTACCATGCAATATGACTTCAAAGGGTCTTCATTTGCTCACGAAACTCTGCAATCCTATCACTGCTGCATTTATGCCCCTGTACACATGCTTGATTCTCTTTCGGAGACATAGCAATCCATAGGTTTTAAGATACTTACTAGTCAGGTACATTCTTAGGCGTTTAATATGCGGTGTTGAGTCCATTTCGTTGAGCAAGGAGTAGCTCTTGTCTATTCCATATTTGGGTTAAGGAACTTTATCTGTGCTCATTTCAATCTCTGGTTTTATGCAGCACCCCAACTCACCTTTCCCCTTAAGCAAGCATAAGTTGGTTTTCTAAATTTGAGACCCTGTTCTGTTCTGTAATGCAGTTCCTGTGTAGCCAAGTTTACATTCCATGTATTACTGATATCTTATGATGTTTCTTTTTCTGTGTGACTTATTTCAGTTAGAATCATCATACCTGAATCCACTCATTGTGATGCTAAGGGCCTGATGACACAGATTTCATTGCTGAGTGATATTGCTTTGTAAGTAAATACCACAACTTCTTTATCCATTTTTCACTTTCTGCGATGTTGAACTTGTACTGTAAACGAGTTTCTTGTAAACAGAGCCGTTCCAAACTTTGGGGTGGCTGTGTCTTTTTGATTTTAATTTCCCTAAGCTATAGGACCATAAGTGGAAGTGCCCTAGGTTCTGTTGCTTTGTTTTTTAGATGTTTCAGGAAACACCATACACTTCTCCCGAGTGTCTGTTGGCAATTTACATCCCGCCCATCAGCATAACAAGGCTCCCAGTTCTCCATGGCCTGTCCTGCCTTTCTGGATTTTACACTTTTTTCAGATGGCCCTTTTGACCGGGGGAAAGTGAGACTTCATTGTAGTGCAGATTTCCTTTGCAAGCTTGCTTGGTTGGCCAAAAAGGGCGTATGCGTTTTTTCCTGAATATATTCAGGAAAAAACGCATACGCCCTTTTTGGCCAAGTGCATCATTGTGGACGTTCTGCCTCTTTTCCTATGCTTTCAATGCAATTCCAGTCTACCTCCTGAAATCGGTTTCCTGCAATTCTGCCCCGCTTTCAAGTCCTCTTGGCAGCCTTACTTCAGTCTATTTTTGGACGATAGCTTTAATTTATAACTCTGCAGGTTTGTGAATTACAGTGCCCCTGAGCTCCTTTCTTCAACTCGCTTTCTTGTGACCTGGCCGCAACACCGCAGGATGGCTTCAGGCCCTAATCTGGTTCCGGTACGGCACGCTGAGCCTTTGGTTATTTCCTCTTCCTGGTGGGAAATGAGAGTTAAATTTGCCCGTCCAGACACCTCCAGCTAGCCTCTCATTGGTTCTCGCTATTCCTGTTCATCTTCCGCAGAAATCGCAAACTGTGCCAAACAGGAGGTTAAAGGCGCTGACTCCCCAAGTGGGGAGAGTGTTAGTAAAGCATCTGGAATGTTGCACCCGAGTACCAGGGTATGAAAACTGGGACATATTTGAACACGTCTCCCGATCACATGGTTGATCATACTTGGGTTCCACATGCATGTTTTAGCTGAAGGAACAATACCTTACACCTGGGTAGTTGAAACCCGTGGAATGGGTACCATGCAATATGACTTCAAAGGGTCTTCATTTGCTCACCGAACCTCTCCAATCCTATCACTGCTACGTTTATGCCCCTGTACACATGCTTGATTCTCTTTCGGAGACATAGCAATCCCTAGATTTTAAGATACTTACTAGTCAGGTACATTCTTAGACGTTTAATATGCGGTGTTGAGTCCATTTCTTTGAGCAAGGAGTAGCTCTTTTCTATTCCATATTTGACTTAAGGAACTTTATCTGTGCTCATTTCAATCTCTGGTTTTATGCAGCACCCCAACTCACCTTTACCCTTAAGCAAGCATAAGTTGGTTTTCTAAATTTGAGACCCTGTTCTGTTCTGTAATTCAGTTCCTGTGTAGCCAAGTTTCCATTCCGTGTATTACTGATATCTTATGATGTTTCTTTTTCTGTGTGACTTATTTCAGTTAGAATCATCATACCTGAATCCACTCATTGTGCTGCTAAGGGCCTGATGACATAGATTTCATTGCTGAGTGATATTGCTTTGTAAGTGAATACCACAACTTCTTTATCCATTTTTCACTTTCTGCGATGTTGAACTTGTACTGTAAACAAGGTTCTTGTAAACAGAGCCGTTCCATACTTTGGGGTGGCTGTGTCTTTTTGATTTTAATTTCCCTAAGCTATAGGACCATAAGTGGAATTGCCCTAGCCTCTGTTGCTTTGTTTTTTAGATGTTTCAGGAAACACCATACACTTCTCCCGAGTGGTTGTTGGCAATTTACATCCCGCCCTTCAGCATAACAAGGCTCCCAGTTCTCCATGGCCTGTCCTGCCTTTCTGGATTTTACACTTTTTTCAGATGGCCCTTTTGACAGGGGGGAAGTGAGACTTCATTGTAGTGCAGATTTCCTTTGCAAGCTTGCTTGGTTGGCCAAAAAGGGCGTATGCGTTTTTTCCTGAATATATTCAGGAAAAAACGCATACGCCCTTTTTGGCCAAGTGCATCATTGTGGACGTTCTGCCTCTTTTCCTATGCTTTCAATGCAATTCCAGTCTACCTCCTGAAATCGGTTTCCTGCAATTCTGCCCCGCTTTCAAGTCCTCTTGGCAGCCTTACTTCAGTCTATTTTTGGACGATAGCTGTCATTTATAACTCTGCAGGTTTGTGAATTACAGTGCCCCTGAGCTCCTTTCTTCAACTCGCTTTCTTGTGACCTGGCCGCAACACCGCAGGATGGCTTCAGGCCCTAATCTGGTTCCGGCCCTGCATGCTGAGCCTTTGGTTAATTCCTCTTCCTGGTGGGAAATGAGAGTTAAATTTGCCCGTCCAGACACCTGCAGCTAGCCTCTCATTGGTTCTCGCTATTCCTGTTCATCTTCCGCAGAAATTGCAAACTGGGCCAAACAGGAGGTTAAAGGGACTGACTCTCCAAGTCGGGAGAGTGTTAGTAAAGCGTCTGGAGTGTTGCACCCGAGTACCAGGGTAGGAAAACTGAGACATCTTTGAACACGACTCCCATTCACATGGTTGATCATACTCTGGGTTCCACATGCATGTTTTAGCTGAAGGAAGAATACCTAAAACCTGGGTAGTTGAAACCCGTGGAATGGGTACCATGCAATATGACTTCAAAGGGTCTTCATTTGCTCACCGAACCTCTCCAATCCTATCACTGCTGCGTTTATGCCCCTGTACACATGCTTGATTCTCTTTCGGAGACATAGCAATCCATAGGTTTTAAGATACTTACTAGTCAGGTACATTCTTAGGCGTTTAATATGGGGTTTTGAGTCCATTTCGTTGAGCAAGGAGTAGCTCTTGTCTATTCCATATTTGGCTTAAGGAACTTTATCTGTGCTCATTTCAATCTCTGGTTTTATGCAGCACCCCAACTCACCTTTCCCCTTAAGCAAGCATAAGTTGGTTTTCTAAATTTGAGACCCTGTTCTGTTTTGGAATGCAGTTCCTGTGTAGCCAAGTTTACATTCCGTGTATTAGTGATATCTTATGATGTTTCTTTTTCTGTGTGACTTATTTCAGTTAGAATCATCGTACCTGAATCCACTCATTATGCCGCTACGGGCCTGATGACATAGATTTCATTGCTGGGTGATACTGCATTGTACGTAAGTACCACAAGTTCTTTATCCATTTTTCACTTTCTGTGATATTGAACTTGTACGGTAAACGAGGTTCTTGTAAACAGAGGCGTCCCAAACTTTGGGGTGGCTGTGTCTTTTTGATTTTAATTTCCCTAAGCTATAGGACCATAAGTGGAAGTGCCCTAGGCTCTGTTGCTTTGTTTTTTAGATGTTTCAGGAAACACCATACACTTCTCCTGAATGTCTGTTGGCAATTTACATCCCGCCCATCAGCATAACAAGGCTCCCAGTTCTCCATGGCCTGTCCTGCCTTTCTGGATTTTACACTTTTTTCAGATGGCCCTTTTGACCGGGGGGAAGTGAGACTTCATTGTAGTGCAGATTTCCTTTGCAAGTTTGCTTGGTTGGCCAAAAAGGGCGTATGCGATTTTTCTTGAATATATTCAGGAAAAAACGCATACGCCCTTTTTGGCCAAGTGCATCATTGTGGACGTTCTGCCTCTTTTCCTATGCTTTCAATGCAATTCCAGTCTACCTCCTGAAATCGGTTTCCTGTAATTCTGCCCCGCTTTCAAGTCCTCTTGGCAGCCTTACTTCAATATATTTTTGGACGATAGCTGTCATTTATAACTCTGCAGGTTTGTGAATTACAGTGCCCCTGAGCTCCTTTCTTCAACTCGCTTTCTTGTGACCTGGCCGCAACACCGCAGGATGTCTTCAGGCCCTAATCTGGTTCTGGCACGGCACGCTGAGCCTTTGGTTAATTCCTCTTCCTGGTGGGAAATGAGAGTTAAATTTGCCCATCCAGACACCTCCAGCTAGTCTCTCATTGGTTCTCGCTAATCCTGTTCATCTTCCACAGAAATTGCAAACAGGGCCAAACAGGAGGTTAAAGGGACTGACTCTCCAAGTCGGGAGAGTGTTAGTAAAGCATCTGTAATGTTGCACCAGAGTACCAGGGTACGAAAACTGAGACATATTTGAACACGTCTCCCGATTACATGGTTGATCATACTTGGGTTCCACATGCATGTTTTAGCTGAAGGAAGAATACCTAAAACCTGGGTAGTTGAAAACCGTGGAATGGGTACCATGCAATATGACTTCAAAGGGTCTTCATTTGCTCACCGAACATCTCCAATCCTATCACTGCTGCGTTTATGCCCCTGTACACATGCTTGATTCTCTTTCGGAGACATAGCAATCCATAGGTTTTAAGATACTTACTAGTCAGGTACATTCTTAGGCGTTTAATATGCGGTGTTGAGTCCATTTCTTTGAGCAAGGAGTAGCTCTTGTCTATTCCATATTTGGCTTAAGGAACTTTATCTGTGCTCATTTCAATCTCTGGTTTTATGCAGCACCCCAACTCACCTTTACCCTTAAGCAAGCATAAGTTGGTTTTCTAAATTTGAGACCCTGTTCTGTTCTGTAATTCAGTTCCTGTGTAGCCAAGTTTCCATTCCGTGTATTACTGATATCTTATGATGTTTCTTTTTCTGTGTGACTTATTTCAGTTAGAATCATCGTACCTGAATCAACTCATTGTGCTGCTAAGGGCCTGATGACACAGATTTCATTGCTGAGTGATATTGCTTTGTAAGTAAATACCACAACTTCTTTATCCATTTTTCACTTTCCGCGATGTTGAACTTGTACTGTAAACGAGGTTCTTGTAAACAGAGCCGTTCCAAACTTTGGGGTGGCTGTGTCTTTTTGATTTTAATTTCCCTAAGCTATAAGACCATAAGTGGAAGTGCCCTAGGTTCTGTTGCTTTGTTTTTTAGATGTTTCAGGAAACACCATACACTTCTCCCGAGTGGTTGTTGGCAATTTACATCCCGCCCATCAGCATAACAAGGCTCCCAGTTCTCCATGGCCTGTCCTGCCTTTCTGGATTTTACACTTTCTTCAGATGGCCCTTTTGACCGGGGGGAAGTGAGACTTCATTGTAGTGCAGATTTCCTTTGCAAGCTTGCTTGGTTGGCCAAAAAGGGCGTATGCGTTTTTTCCTGAATATATTCAGGAAAAAACGCATACGCCCTTTTTGGCCAAGTGCATCATTGTGGACGTTCTGCCTCTTTTCCTATGCTTTCAATGCAATTCCAGTCTACCTCCTGAAATCGGTTTCCTGCAATTCTGCCCCGCTTTCAAGTCCTCTTGGCAGCCTTACTTCAGTCTATTTTTGGACGATAGCTGTCATTTGTAACTCTGCAGGTTTGTGAATTACAGTGCCCCTGAGCTCCTTTCTTCAACTCGCTTTCTTTTGAGCTGGCCGCAACACCGCAGGATGGCTTCAGGCCCTAATCTGGTTCCGGCCCGGCACGCTGAGCCTTTGGTTATTTCCTCTTCCTGGTGGGAAATGAGAGTTAAATTTGCCCGTCCAGACACCTCCAGCTAGCCTCTCATTGGTTCTCGCTATTCCTGTTCATCTTCCGCAGAAATTGCAAACTGGGCCAAACAGGAGGTTAAAGGCGCTGACTCTCCAAGTGGGGAGAGTGTTAGTAAAGCATCTGGAATGTTACACCCGAGTACCAGGGGAGGAAAACTGAGACATATTTGAACACGTCTCTCGTTCACATGGTTGATCATACTTGGGTTCCACATGCATGTTTTAGCTGAAGGAAGAATACCTTAAACCTGGAGAGTTGAGACCCTTGTAATGGGTACCATGCAATATGACTTCAAAGGGTCTTCATTTGCTCACGAACATCTCCAATCCTATCACTGCTGCGTTTATGCCCCTGTACACATGCTTGATTCTCTTTCGGAGACATAGCAATCCATAGGTTTTAAGATACTTACTAGTCAGGTGCATTCTTAGGCGTTTAATATGGGGTTTTGTGTCCATTTCGTTGAGCAAGGAGTAGCTCTTGTCTATTCCATATTTGGCTTAAGGAACTTTATCTGTGCTCATTTCAATCTCTGGTTTTATGCAGCACCCCAACTCACCTTTCCCCTTAAGCAAGCATAAGTTGGTTTTCTAATTTTGAGACCCTGTTCTGTTTTGGAATGCAGTTCCTGTGTAGCCAAGTTTACATTCCGTGTATTAGTGATATCTTATGATGTTTCTTTTTCTGTGTGAGTTATTTCAGTTAGAATCATCGTACCTGAATCCACTCATTATGCTGCTACGGGCCTGATGACATAGATTTCATTGCTGAGTGATAGTGCATTGTACGTAAGTACCACAAGTTCTTTATCCATTTTTCACTTTCTGTGATATTGAACTTGTACGGTAAACGAGGTTCTTGTAAACGGAGGCGTCCCAAACTTTCGGGTGGCTGTGTCTTTTTGATTTTAATTTCCCTAAGCTATAGGACCATAAGTGGAAGTGCCCTAGGTTCTGTTGCTTTGTTTTTAGATGTTTCAGGAAACACCATACACTTCTCCCAAGTGGTTGTTGGCAATTTACATCCCGCCCATCAGCATAACAAGGCTCCCAGTTCTCCATGGCCTGTCCTGCCTTTCTGGATTTTACACTTTTTTCAGATGGCCCTTTTGACCGGGGGGAAGTGAGACTTCATTGTAGTGCAGATTTCCTTTGCAAGCTTGCTTGGTTGGCCAAAAAGGGCGTATGCGTTTTTTCCTGAATATATTCAGGAAAAAACGCATACGCCCTTT
The DNA here is from genome assembly GCF_951394435.1 of Stenella coeruleoalba. Classification (NCBI taxonomy): domain Eukaryota; kingdom Metazoa; phylum Chordata; class Mammalia; order Artiodactyla; family Delphinidae; genus Stenella; species Stenella coeruleoalba. The sequence goes on along the minus strand of NW_027645889.1, from coordinate 493,221 downwards.
TTGGCCAAGCGCATCATTGTGGACGTTCTGCCTCTTTTCCTATGCTTTCAATGCAATTCCAGTCTACCTCCTGAAATCGGTTTCCTGCAATTCTGCCCCGCTTTCAAGTCCTCTTGGCAGCCTTACTTCAGTCTATTTTTGGACGATAGCTGTCATTTATAACTCTGCAGGTTTGTGAATTACAGTGCCCCTGAGCTCCTTTCTTCAACTCGCTTTCTTGTGACCTGGCCGCAACACCGCAGGATGGCTTCAGGCCCTAATCTAGTTCCGGCACGGCATGCTGAGCCTTTGGTTAATTCCGCTTCCTCGTGGGAAATGAGAGTTAAATTTGCCCGTCCAGACACCTCCAGCTAGCCTCTCATTGGTTCTCGCTATTCCTGTTCATCTTCCGCAGAAATTGCAAACTGGGCCAAACAGGAGGTTAAAGGGACTGACTCTCCAAGTGGGGAGAGTGTTAGTAAAGCGTCTGGAATGTTGCACCCGAGTACCAGGGTACGAAAACTGAGACATATTTGAACACGTCTCCCAATCACATGGTTGATCATACTCTAGGTTCCACATGCATGTTTTAGCTGAAGGAACAATACCTTACACCTGGGTAGTTGAAACCCGTGGAATGGGTACCATGCAATATGACTTCAAAGGGTCTTCATTTGCTCACGAAACTCTGCAATCCTATCACTGCTGCATTTATGCCCCTGTACACATGCTTGATTCTCTTTCGGAGACATAGCAATCCATAGGTTTTAAGATACTTACTAGTCAGGTACATTCTTAGGCGTTTAATATGCGGTGTTGAGTCCATTTCGTTGAGCAAGGAGTAGCTCTTGTCTATTCCATATTTGGGTTAAGGAACTTTATCTGTGCTCATTTCAATCTCTGGTTTTATGCAGCACCCCAACTCACCTTTCCCCTTAAGCAAGCATAAGTTGGTTTTCTAAATTTGAGACCCTGTTCTGTTCTGTAATGCAGTTCCTGTGTAGCCAAGTTTACATTCCATGTATTACTGATATCTTATGATGTTTCTTTTTCTGTGTGACTTATTTCAGTTAGAATCATCATACCTGAATCCACTCATTGTGATGCTAAGGGCCTGATGACACAGATTTCATTGCTGAGTGATATTGCTTTGTAAGTAAATACCACAACTTCTTTATCCATTTTTCACTTTCTGCGATGTTGAACTTGTACTGTAAACGAGTTTCTTGTAAACAGAGCCGTTCCAAACTTTGGGGTGGCTGTGTCTTTTTGATTTTAATTTCCCTAAGCTATAGGACCATAAGTGGAAGTGCCCTAGGTTCTGTTGCTTTGTTTTTTAGATGTTTCAGGAAACACCATACACTTCTCCCGAGTGTCTGTTGGCAATTTACATCCCGCCCATCAGCATAACAAGGCTCCCAGTTCTCCATGGCCTGTCCTGCCTTTCTGGATTTTACACTTTTTTCAGATGGCCCTTTTGACCGGGGGAAAGTGAGACTTCATTGTAGTGCAGATTTCCTTTGCAAGCTTGCTTGGTTGGCCAAAAAGGGCGTATGCGTTTTTTCCTGAATATATTCAGGAAAAAACGCATACGCCCTTTTTGGCCAAGTGCATCATTGTGGACGTTCTGCCTCTTTTCCTATGCTTTCAATGCAATTCCAGTCTACCTCCTGAAATCGGTTTCCTGCAATTCTGCCCCGCTTTCAAGTCCTCTTGGCAGCCTTACTTCAGTCTATTTTTGGACGATAGCTTTAATTTATAACTCTGCAGGTTTGTGAATTACAGTGCCCCTGAGCTCCTTTCTTCAACTCGCTTTCTTGTGACCTGGCCGCAACACCGCAGGATGGCTTCAGGCCCTAATCTGGTTCCGGTACGGCACGCTGAGCCTTTGGTTATTTCCTCTTCCTGGTGGGAAATGAGAGTTAAATTTGCCCGTCCAGACACCTCCAGCTAGCCTCTCATTGGTTCTCGCTATTCCTGTTCATCTTCCGCAGAAATCGCAAACTGTGCCAAACAGGAGGTTAAAGGCGCTGACTCCCCAAGTGGGGAGAGTGTTAGTAAAGCATCTGGAATGTTGCACCCGAGTACCAGGGTATGAAAACTGGGACATATTTGAACACGTCTCCCGTTCACATGGTTGATCATACTTGGGTTCCACATGCATGTTTTAGCTGAAGGAACAATACCTTACACCTGGGTAGTTGAAACCCGTGGAATGGGTACCATGCAATATGACTTCAAAGGGTCTTCATTTGCTCACCGAACCTCTCCAATCCTATCACTGCTACGTTTATGCCCCTGTACACATGCTTGATTCTCTTTCGGAGACATAGCAATCCCTAGATTTTAAGATACTTACTAGTCAGGTACATTCTTAGGCGTTTAATATGCGGTGTTGAGTCCATTTCTTTGAGCAAGGAGTAGCTCTTTTCTATTCCATATTTGACTTAAGGAACTTTATCTGTGCTCATTTCAATCTCTGGTTTTATGCAGCACCCCAACTCACCTTTACCCTTAAGCAAGCATAAGTTGGTTTTCTAAATTTGAGACCCTGTTCTGTTCTGTAATTCAGTTCCTGTGTAGCCAAGTTTCCATTCCGTGTATTACTGATATCTTATGATGTTTCTTTTTCTGTGTGACTTATTTCAGTTAGAATCATCATACCTGAATCCACTCATTGTGCTGCTAAGGGCCTGATGACATAGATTTCATTGCTGAGTGATATTGCTTTGTAAGTGAATACCACAACTTCTTTATCCATTTTTCACTTTCTGCGATGTTGAACTTGTACTGTAAACAAGGTTCTTGTAAACAGAGCCGTTCCATACTTTGGGGTGGCTGTGTCTTTTTGATTTTAATTTCCCTAAGCTATAGGACCATAAGTGGAATTGCCCTAGCCTCTGTTGCTTTGTTTTTTAGATGTTTCAGGAAACACCATACACTTCTCCCGAGTGGTTGTTGGCAATTTACATCCCGCCCTTCAGCATAACAAGGCTCCCAGTTCTCCATGGCCTGTCCTGCCTTTCTGGATTTTACACTTTTTTCAGATGGCCCTTTTGACAGGGGGGAAGTGAGACTTCATTGTAGTGCAGATTTCCTTTGCAAGCTTGCTTGGTTGGCCAAAAAGGGCGTATGCGTTTTTTCCTGAATATATTCAGGAAAAAACGCATACGCCCTTTTTGGCCAAGTGCATCATTGTGGACGTTCTGCCTCTTTTCCTATGCTTTCAATGCAATTCCAGTCTACCTCCTGAAATCGGTTTCCTGCAATTCTGCCCCGCTTTCAAGTCCTCTTGGCAGCCTTACTTCAGTCTATTTTTGGACGATAGCTGTCATTTATAACTCTGCAGGTTTGTGAATTACAGTGCCCCTGAGCTCCTTTCTTCAACTCGCTTTCTTGTGACCTGGCCGCAACACCGCAGGATGGCTTCAGGCCCTAATCTGGTTCCGGCCCTGCATGCTGAGCCTTTGGTTAATTCCTCTTCCTGGTGGGAAATGAGAGTTAAATTTGCCCGTCCAGACACCTGCAGCTAGCCTCTCATTGGTTCTCGCTATTCCTGTTCATCTTCCGCAGAAATTGCAAACTGGGCCAAACAGGAGGTTAAAGGGACTGACTCTCCAAGTCGGGAGAGTGTTAGTAAAGCGTCTGGAGTGTTGCACCCGAGTACCAGGGTAGGAAAACTGAGACATATTTGAACACGACTCCCATTCACATGGTTGATCATACTCTGGGTTCCACATGCATGTTTTAGCTGAAGGAAGAATACCTAAAACCTGGGTAGTTGAAACCCGTGGAATGGGTACCATGCAATATGACTTCAAAGGGTCTTCATTTGCTCACCGAACCTCTCCAATCCTATCACTGCTGCGTTTATGCCCCTGTACACATGCTTGATTTTCTTTTGGAGACATAGCAATCCATAGGTTTTAAGATACTTACTAGTCAGGTACATTCTTAGGCGTTTAATATGGGGTTTTGAGTCCATTTCGTTGAGCAAGGAGTAGCTCTTGTCTATTCCATATTTGGCTTAAGGAACTTTATCTGTGCTCATTTCAATCTCTGGTTTTATGCAGCACCCCAACTCACCTTTCCCCTTAAGCAAGCATAAGTTGGTTTTCTAAATTTGAGACCCTGTTCTGTTTTGGAATGCAGTTCCTGTGTAGCCAAGTTTACATTCCGTGTATTAGTGATATCTTATGATGTTTCTTTTTCTGTGTGACTTATTTCAGTTAGAATCATCGTACCTGAATCCACTCATTATGCCGCTACGGGCCTGATGACATAGATTTCATTGCTGGGTGATACTGCATTGTACGTAAGTACCACAAGTTCTTTATCCATTTTTCACTTTCTGTGATATTGAACTTGTACGGTAAACGAGGTTCTTGTAAACAGAGGCGTCCCAAACTTTGGGGTGGCTGTGTCTTTTTGATTTTAATTTCCCTAAGCTATAGGACCATAAGTGGAAGTGCCCTACGTTCTGTTGCTTTGTTTTTTAGATGTTTCAGGAAACACCATACACTTCTCCCGAGTGGTTGTTGGCAATTTACATCCCGCCCATCAGCATAACAAGGCTCCCAGTTCTCCATGGCCTGTCCTGCCTTTCTGGATTTTACACTTTCTTCAGATGGCCCTTTTGACCGGGGGGAAGTGAGACTTCATTGTAGTGCAGATTTCCTTTGCAAGCTTGCTTGGTTGGCCAAAAAGGGCGTATGCGTTTTTTCCTGAATATATTCAGGAAAAAACGCATATGCCCTTTTTGGCCAAGTGCATCATTGTGGACGTTCTGCCTCTTTTCCTATGCTTTCAATGCAATTCCAGTCTACCTCCTGAAATCGGTTTCCTGCAATTCTGCCCCGCTTTCAAGTCCTCTTGGCAGCCTTACTTCAGTCTATTTTTGGATGATAGCTCTCATTTATAACTTTGCAGGTTTGTGAATTACAGTGCCCCTGAGCTCCTTTCTTCAACTCGCTTTCTTGTGACCTGGCCGCAACACCGCAGGATGGCTTCAGGCCCTAATCTTGTTCCGGCCCGGCACGCTGAGCCTTTGGTTATTTCCTCTTCCTGGAGGGAAATGAGAGTTAAATTTGCCCGTCCAGACACCTCCAGCTAGCCTCTCATTGGTTCTCGCTATTCCTGTTCATCTTCCGCAGAAATTGCAAACTGTGCCAAACAGGAGGTTAAAGGCGCTGACTCTCCAAGTGGGGAGAGTGTTAGTAAAGCGTCTGGAATGTTGCACCCGAGTACCAGGGGAGGAAAACTGAGACATATTTGAACACGTCTCCCGATCACATGGTTGATCATACTCTAGGTTCCACATGCATGTTTTAGCTGAAGGAAGAATACCTAAAACCTGGGTAGTTGAAACCCGTGTAATGGGTACCATGCAATATGATTTCAAAGGGTCTTCATTTGCTCACCGAACCTCTCCAATCCTATCACTGCTGCGTTTATGCCCCTGTACACATGCTTGATTCTCCTTCGGAGACATAGCAATCCATAGGTTTTAAGATACTTACTAGTCAGGTACATTCTTAGGCGTTTAATATGCGGTGTTGAGTCCATTTCGTTGAGCTAGGAGTAGCTCTTGTCTATTCCATATTTGGCTTAAGGAACTTTATGTGTGCTCATTTCAATCTCTGGTTTTATGCAGCACCCCAACTCACCTTTACCCTTAAGCAAGCATAAGTTGGTTTTCTAAATTTGAGACCCTGTTCTGTTCTGTAATTCAGTTCCTGTGTAGCCAAGTTTACATTCCGTGTATTACTGATATCTTATGATGTTTCTTTTTCTGTGTGACTTATTTCAGTTAGAATCATCATACCTGAATCCACTCATTGTGCTGCTAAGGGCCTGATGACACAGATTTCATTGCTGAGTGATATTGCTTTGTAAGTAAATACCACAACTTTTTTATCCATTTTTCACTTTCTGCGATGTTGAACTTGTACTGTAAACGAGGTTCTTGTAAACAGAGCCATTCGAAACTTTGGGGTGGCTGTGTCTTTTTGATTTTAAATTCCCTAAGCTATAGGACCATAAGTGGAAGTTCCCTAGGCTCTGTTGCTTTGTTTTTTAGATGTTTCAGGAAACACCATACACTTCTCCCGAGTGTTTGTTGGCAATTTACATCCCGCCCATCAGCATAACAAGGCTCCCAGTTCTCCATGGACTGTCCTGCCTTTTTGGATTTTACACTTTTTTCAGATGGCCCTTTTGACCGGGGGGAAGTGAGACTTCATTGTAGTGCAGATTTCCTTTGCAAGCTTGCTTGGTTGGCCAAAAAGGGCGTATGCGTTTTTTCCTGAATATATTCAGGAAAAAACGCATACGCCCTTTTTGGCCAAGTGCATCATTGTGGACGTTCTGCCTCTTTTCCTATGCTTTTAATGCAATTCCAGTCTACCTCGTAAAATCGGTTTCCTGCAATTCTGCCCTGCTTTCAAGTCCTCTTGGCAGCCTTACTTCAGTCTATTTTTGGACGATAGCTGTCATTTATAACTCTGCAGGTTTGTGAATTACAGTGCCCCTGAGCTCCTTTCTTCAACTCGCTTTCTTGTGACCTGGCCGCAACACCGCAGGATGGCTTCAGGCCCTAATCTGGTTCTGGCATGGCACGCTGAGCCTTTGGTTATTTCCTCTTCCTGGAGGGAAATGAGAGTTAAATTTGCCCGTCCAGACACCTCCAGCTAGTCTCTCATTGGTTTTCGCTATTCCTGTACATCTTCCGCAGAAATTGCAAACTGGGCCAAACAGGAGGTTAAAGGCGCTGACTCTCCAAGTGCGGAGAGTGTTAGTAAAGCGTCTGGAATGTTGCACCCGAGTACCAGGGGAGGAAAACTGAGACATATTTGAACACGTCTCCCGTTCACATGGTTGATCATACTTGGGTTCCACATGCATGTTTTAGCTGAAGGAAGAATACCTTAAACCTGGGTATTTGAACCCCTGGAATGGGTACCATGCAATATGACTTCAAAGGGTCTTCATTTGCTCACCGAACCTCTCCAATCCTATCACTGCTGCGTTTATGCCCCTGTACACATGCTTGATTCTCTTTCGGAGACATAGCAATCCATAGGTTTTAAGATACTTACTAGTCAGGTACATTCTTAGGCGTTTAATATGCGGTGTTGAGTCCATTTCGTTGAGCAAGGAGTAGCTCTTGTCTATTCCATATTTGGCTTAAGGAACTTTATCTGTGCTCATTTCAATCTCTGGTTTTATGCAGCAACCCAGCTCACCTTTCCCCTTAAGCAAGCATAAGTTGGTTTTCTAAATTTGAGACCCTGTTCTGTTCTGTAATTCAGTTCCTGTGTAGCCAAGTTTACATTCCGTGTATTACTGATATCTTATGATGTTTCTTTTTCTGTGTGACTTATTTCAGTTAGAATCATCATACCTGAATCCACTCATTGTGTTGGTAAGGGCCTGAAGACACAGATTTCATTGCTGAGTGATATTGCTTTGTAAGTAAATACCACAACTTTTTTATCCATTTTTCACTTTCTGCAATGTTGAACTTGTACTGTAAACGAGGTTCTTGTAAACAGAGCCATTCGAAACTTTGGGGTGGCTGTGTCTTTTTGATTTTAAATTCCCTAAGCTATAGGACCATAAGTGGAAGTGACCTAGGCTCTGTTGCTTTGTTTTTTAGATGTTTCAGGAAACACCATACACTTCTCCCGAGTGGTTGTTGGCAATTTACATCCCGCCCTTCAGCATAACAAGGCTCCCAGTTCTCCATGGCCTGTCCTGCCTTTTTGGATTTTACAGTTTTTTCAGATGGCCCTTTTGACCCGGGGGTAGTGAGACTTCATTGTAGTGCAGATTTCCTTTGCAAGCTTGCTTGGTTGGCCAAAAAGGGCGTATGCATTTTTTCCTGAATATATTCAGGAAAAAACGCATACGCCCTTTTTGGCCAAGTGCATCATTGTGGACGTTCTGCCTCTTTTCCTCTTCTTTCAATGCAATTCTAGTCTACCTCCTGAAATCGGTTTCCTGCAATTCTGCCCCGCTTTCAAGTCCTCTTGGCAGCCTTACTTCAGTATATTTTGGACGATAGCTGTCATTTATAACTCTGCAGGTTTGTGAATTACAGTGCCCCTGAGCTCCTTTCTTCAACTCGCTTTCTTTTGAGCTGGCCGCAACACTGCAGGATGGCTTCAGGCCCTAATCTGGTCCGGAACGGCACACTGAGCCTTTGGTTATTTCCTCTTCCTGGTGGGAAATGAGAGTTAAATTTGCCCGTCCAGACACCTCCAGCTAGCCTCTCATTTGTTCTCGCTATTCCTGTTCATCTTCCGCAGAAATTGCAAACTGTGCCAAACAGGAGGTTAAAGGCGCTGACTCTCCAAGTGGGGATAGTGTTAGTAAAGCGTCTGGAATGTTGCACCCGAGTACCAGGGGAGGAAAACTGAGACATATTTGAACACGTCTCCCATTCACATGGTTGATCATACTTGGGTTCCACATGCATGTTTTAGCTGAAGGAAGAATACCTAAAACCTGGGTAGTTGAAACCCATGGAATGGGTACCATGCAATATGACTTCAAAGCGTCTTCATTTGCTCACCGAACCTCTCCAATCCTATCACTGCTGTGTTTATGCCCCTGTACACATGCTTGATTCTCTTTCGGAGACATAGCAATCCATAGGTTTTAAGATACTTACTAGTCAGGTACATTCTTAGGCGTTTAATATGGGGTGTTGAGTCCATTTCGTTGAGCAAGGAGTAGCTCTTGTCTATTCCATATTTGGCTTAAGGAACTTTATCTGTGCTCATTTCAATCTCTGGTTTTATGCAGCACCCCAACTCACCTTTACCCTTAAGCAAGCATAAGTTGGTTTTCTAAATTTGAGAACCTGTTCTGTTCTGTCATTCAGTTCCTGTGTAGCCAAGATTCCATTCCGTGTATTACTGATATCTTATGATGTTTCTTTTTCTGTGTGACTTATTTCAGTTAGAATCATCATACCTGAATCCACTCATTGTGCTGCTAAGGGCCTGATGACACAGATTTCATTGCTGCATGATATTGCTTTGTAAGTAAATACCACAAATTCTTTATCCATTTTTCACTTTCTGCGATGTTGAACTTGTACTGTAAACGAGGTTCTTGTAAACAGAGCCGTTCCAAACTTTGGGGTGGCTGTGTCTTTTTGATTTTAAATTCCCTAAGCTATAGGACCATAAGTGGAAGTGCCCTAGGCTCTGTTGCTTTGTTTTTTAGATGTTTCAGGAAACACCATACACTTCTCCCGAGTGGTTGTTGGCAATTTACATCCCGCCCTTCAGCATAACAAGGCTCCCAGTTCTCCATGGCCTGTCCTGCCTTTCTGGATTTTACACTTTTTTCAGATGGCCCTTTTGACCGGGGGGAAGTGAGACTTCATTGTAGTGCAGATTTCCTTTGCAAGCTTGCTTGGTTGGCCAAAAAGGGCGTATGCGTTTTTTCCTGAATATATTCAGGAAAAAACGCATACGCCCTTTTTGGCCAAGTGCATCATTGTGGACGTTCTGCCTCTTTTCCTATGCTTTCAATGCAATTCCAGTCTACCTCCTGAAATCGGTTTCCTGCAATTCTGCCCCGCTTTCAAGTCCTCTTGGCAGCCTTACTTCAGTCTATTTTTGGACGATAGCTGTCATTTGTAACTCTGCAGGTTTGTGAATTACTAAGCCCCTGAGCTCCTTTCTTCAACTCGCTTTCTTTTGAGCTGGCCGCAACACCGCAGGATGGCTTCAGGCCCTAATCTGGTTCCGGCACGGCACGCTGAGCCTTTGGTTATTTCCTCTTCCTGGTGGGAAATGAGAGTTAAATTTGCCCGTCCAGACACCTCCAGCTAGCCTCTCATTGGTTCTCGCTATTCCTGTTCATCTTCCGCAGAAATTGCAAACTGGGCCAAACAGGAGGTTAAAGGCGCTGACTCTCCAAGTGGGGAGAGTGTTAGTAAAGCATCTGGAATGTTGCACCCGAGTACCAGGGGAGGAAAACTGAGACATATTTGAACACGTCTCTCGTTCACATGGTTGATCATACTTGGGTTCCACATGCTTGTTTTAGCTGAAGGAAGAATACCTTAAACCTGGAGAGTTGAGACCCGTGTAATGGGTACCATGCAATATGACTTCAAAGGGTCTTCATTTGCTCACCGAACCTCTCCAATCCTATCACTGCTGCGTTTATGCCCCTGTACACACGCTTGATTCTCTTTCAGAGACATAGCAATCCATAGGTTTTAAGATACTTACTAGTCAGGTACATTCTTAGGCGTTTAATATGCGGTGTTGAGTCCATTTCGTTGAGCAAGGAGTAACTCTTGTCTATTCCATATTTGGCTTAAGGAACTTTATCTGTGCTCATTTCAATCTCTGGTTTTATGCAGCACCCCAACTCACCTTTACCCTTAAGCAAGCATAAGTTGGTTTTCTAAATTTGAGAACCTGTTCTGTTCTGTAATTCAGTTCCTGTGTAGCCAAGTTTACATTCCGTGTATTACTGATATCTTATGATGTTTCTTTTTCTGTGTGACTTATTTCAGTTAGAATCATCATACCTGAATCCACTCATTGTGCTGCTAAGGGCCTGATGACATAGATTTCATTGCTGAGTGATATTGCTTTGTAAGTAAATACCACAACTTCTTTATCCATTTTTCACTTTCTACGATGTTGAACTTGTACTGTAAACGAGGTTCTTCTAAACAGAGCCGTTCCAAACTTTGGGGTGGCTGTGTCTTTTTGATTTTAATTTCCCTAAGCTATAGGACCATAAGTGGCAGTGCCCTAGGCTCTGTTGCTTTGTTTTTTAGATGTTTCAGGAAACACCATACACTTCTCCCGAGTGTCTGTTGGCAATTTACATCTCGCCCATCAGCATAACAAAGCTCCCAGTTCTCCATGGCCTGTCCTGCCTTTCTGGATTTTACACATTTTTCAGATGGCCCTTTTGACCAGGGGGAAGTGAGACTTCATTGTAGTGCAGATTTCCTTTGCAAGCTTGCTTGGTTGGCCAAAAAGGGCGTATGCGTTTTTTCCTGAATATATTCAGGAAAAAACGCATACGCCCTTTTTGGCCAAGTGCATCATTGTGGACGTTCTGCCTTTCTTCCTATGCTTTCAATGCAATTCCAGTCTACCTCCTGAAATCGGTTTCCTGCAATGCTGCCCCACTTTCAAGTCCTCTTGGCAGCCTTACTTCAGTCTATTTTTGGACGATAGCTGTCATTTATAACTCTGCAGGTTTGTGAATTACAGTGCCCCTGAGCTCCTTTCTTCAACTCGCTTTCTTTTGAGCTGGCTGCAACACCGCAGGATGGCTTCAGGCCCTAATCTGGTTCCGGCACGGCACGCTGAGCCTTTGGTTATTTCCTCTTCCTGGTGGGAAATGAGAGTTAAATTTGCCCGTCCAGACACCTCCAGCTAGTCTCTCATTGGTTCTCGCTATTCCTGTTCATCTTCCGCAGAAATTGCAAACTGGGCCAAACAGGAGGTTAAAGGCGCTGACTCTCCAAGTGGGCAGAGTGTTAGTAAAGCGTCTGGAATGTTGCACCCGAGTACCAGGGGAGGAAAACTGAGACATATTTGAACACGTCTCCCGTTCACATGGTTGATCATACTTGGGTTCCACATGCATGTTTTAGCTGAAGGAAGAATACCTTAAACCTGGAGAGTTAAGACCCGTGTAATGGGTACCATGCAATATGACTTCAAAGGGTCTTCATTTGCTCACCGAACCTCTCCAATCCTATCACTGCTGCGTTTATGCCCCTGTACACATGCTTGATTCTCTTTCGGAGACATAGCAATCCCTAGATTTTAAGATACTTACTAGTCAGGTACATTCTTAGGCGTTTAATATGCGGTGTTGAGTCCATTTCTTTGAGCAAGGAGTAGCTCTTGTCTATTCCATATTTGACTTAAGGAACTTTATCTGTGCTCATTTCAATCTCTGGTTTTATGCAGCACCCCAACTCACCTTTCCCCTTAAGCAAGAATAAGTTGGTTTTCTAAATTTGAGACCCTGTTCTGTTCTGTAATTCAGTTCCTGTGTAGCCAAGTTTCCATTCCGTGTATTACTGATATCTTATGATGTTTCTTTTTCTGTGTGACTTATTTCAGTTAGAATCATCATACCTGAATCCACTCATTGTGTTGCTAAGGGCCTGATGACATAGATTTCATTGATGAGTGATATTGCTTTGTAAGTGAATACCACAACTTCTTTATCCATTTTTCACTTTCTGCGATGTTGAACTTGTACTGTAAACGAGGTTCTTGTAAACAGAGCCGTTCCAAACTTTGGGGTGGCTGTGTCTTTTTGATTTTAATTTCCCTAAGCTATAGGACCATAAGTGGAATTGCCCTAGGCTCTGTTGCTTTGTTTTTTAGATGTTTCAGGAAACACCATACACTTCTCCCAAGTGTCTGTTGGCAATTTACATCCCGCCCATCAGCATAACAAGGCTCCCAGTTCTCAATGGCATGTTGCCTTTCTGGATTTTCCACTTTATTCAGATGGCCCTTTTGACCGGGGGGGGGGGGGAAGTGAGACTTCATTGTAGTGCAGATTTCCTTTGCAAGCTTGCTTGTTTGGCCAAAAAGGGCATATGCGTTTTTTCCTGAATATATTCAGGAAAAAACGCATACGCCCTTTTTGGCCAAGTGCATCATTGTGGACGTTCTGCCTCTTTTCCTATGCTTTCAATGCAATTCCAGTCTACCTCCTGAAATCGGTTTCCTGTAATTCTGCCCCGCTTTCAAGTCCTCTTGGCAGCCTTACTTCAGTATATTTTTGGACGATAGCTGTCATTTATAACTCTGCAGGTTTGTGAATTACAGTGCCCCTGAGCTCCTTTCTTCAACTCGCTTTCTTGTGACCTGGCCGCAACACCGCAGGATGTCTTCAGGCCCTAATCTGGTTCTGGCACGGCACGCTGAGCCTTTGGTTAATTCCTCTTCCTGGTGGGAAATGAGAGTTAAATTTGCCCATCCAGACACCTCCAGCTAGTCTCTCATTGGTTCTCGCTATTCCTGTTCATCTTCCACAGAAATTGCAAACTGGGCCAAACAGGAGGTTAAAGGGACTGACTCTCCAAGTCGGGAGAGTGTTAGTAAAGCATCTGGAATGTTGCAATCGAGTACCAGGGTACGAAAACTGAGACATATTTGAACACGTCTCCCGATCACATGGTTGATCATACTCTGGGTTCCACATGAATGTTTTAGCTGAAGGAAGAATACCTAAAACGTGGAATGGGTAAGATGCAATATGACTTCAAAGGGTCTTCATTTGCTCACCGAACATCTCCAATCCTATCACTGCTGCGTTTATGCCCCTGTACACATGCTTGATTCTCTTTCGGAGACATAGCAATCCATAGGTTTTAAGATACTTACTAGTCAGGTACATTCTTAGGCGTTTAATATGGGGTATTGAGTCCATTTCGTTGAGCAAGGAGTAGCTCTTGTCTATTCCATATTTGGCTTAAGGAACTTTATCTGTGCTCATTTCAATCTCTGGTTTTATGCAGCACCCCAACTCACCTTTACCCTTAAGCAAGAATAAGTTGGTTTTCTAAATTTGAGACCCTGTTCTGTTCTGTAATTCAGTTCCTGTGTAGCCAAGTTTACATTCCGTGTATTACTGATATCTTATGATGTTTCTTTTTCTGTGTGACTTATTTCAGTTAGAATCATCATACCTGAATCCACTCATTGTGCTGCTAAGGGCCTGATGACACAGATTTCATTGCTGAGTGATATTGCTTTGTAAGTAAATACCACAACTTTTTTATCCATTTTTCACTTTCTGCGATGTTGAACTTGTACTGTAAACGAGGTTCTTGTAAACAGAGCCATTCGAAACTTTGGGGTGGCTGTGTCTTTTTGATTTTAAATTCCCTAAGCTATAGGACCATAAGTGGCAGTGCCCTAGGCTCTGTTGCTTTGTTTTTTAATGTTTCAGGAAACACCATACACTTCTCCCGAGTGTTTGTTGGCAATTTACATCCCGCGCTTCAGCATAACAAGGCTCCCAGTTCTCCATGGCCTGTCCTGCCTTTCTGGATTTTACACTTTTTTCAGATGGCCCTTTTGACCGGGGGGAAGTGAGACTTCACTGTAGTGCAGATTTCCTTTGCAAGCTTGCTTGGTTGGCCAAAAAGGGCGTATGCGTTTTTTCCTGAATATATTCAGGAAAAAACGCATACGCCCTTTTTGGCCAAGTGCATCATTGTGGACGTTCTGCCTCTTTTCCTATGCTTTCAATGCAATTCCAGTCTACCTCCTGAAATCGGTTTCCTGCAATTCTGCCCCGCTTTCAAGTCCTCTTGGCAGCCTTACTTCAGTCTATTTTTGGACGATAGCTGTCATTTATAACTCTGCAGGTTTGTGAATTACAGTGCTCCTGAGCTCCTTTCTTTAACTCGCTTTCTTGTGACCTGGCCGCAACACCGCAGGATGTCTTCAGGCCCTAATCTGGTTCTGGCACGGCACGCTGAGCCTTTGGGTAATTCCTCTTCCTGGTGGGAAATGAGAGTTAAATTTGCCCGTCCAGACACCTCCAGCTAGTCTCTCATTGGTTCTCGCTATTCCTGTTCATCTTCCACAGAAATTGCAAACTGGGCCAAACAGGAGGTTAAAGGGACTGACTCTCCAAGTGGGGAGAGTGTTAGTAAAGTGTCTGGAATGTTGCACCCGAGTACCAGGGTACGAAAACTGAGACATATTTGAACACCTCTCCCGATCACATGGTTGATCATACTCTAGGTTCCACATGCATGTTTTAGCTGAAGGAAGAACACCTTAAACCTGGGTAGTTGAAACCCGTGGAATGGGTACCATGCAATATGACTTCAAAGGGTCTTCATTTGCTCACAGAACCTCTCCAATCCTATCACTGCTGCGTTTATGCCCCTGTACACATGCTTGATTCTCTTTCGGAGACATAGCAATCCATAGGTTTTAAGATACTTATTAGTCAGGTACATTCTTAGGCGTTTAATATGCGGTGTTGAGTCCATTTCGTTGAGCAAGGAGTAGCTCTTGTCTATTCCATATTTGGCTTAAGGAACTTTATCTGTGCTCACTTCAATCTCTGGTTTTATGTAGCACCCCAACTCACCTTTCCCCTTAAGCAAGCATAAGTTGGTTTTCTAAATTTGAGACCCTGTTCTGTTTTGGAATGCAGTTCCTGTGTAGCCAAGTTTACATTCCGTGTATTACTGATATCTTATGATGTTTCTTTTTCTGTGTGACTTATTTCAGTTAGAATCATCATACCTGAATCCACTCATTGTGCTGCTAAGGGCCTGATGACACAGATTTCATTGCTGAGTGATATTGCTTTGTAAGTAAATACCACAACTTTTTTATCCATTTTTCACTTTCTGCGATGTTGAACTTGTACTGTAAACGAGGTTCTTGTAAACAGAGCCGTTCCAAACTTTGGGGTGGCTGTGTCTTTTTGATTTTAATTTCCCTAAGCTATAGGACCATAAGTGGAAGTGCCCTAGGCTCTGTTGCTTGGTTTTTAGATGTTTCAGGAAACACCATACACTTCTCCCGAGTGTTTGTTGGCAATTTACATCCCGCCCATCAGCATAACAAGGCTCCCAGTTCTCCATGGCCTGTCCTGCCTTTCTGGATTTTACACTTTTTTCAGATGGCCCTTTTGACCGGGGGGAAGTGAGACTTCATTGTAGTGCAGATTTCCTTTGCAAGCTTGCTTGGTTGGCCAAAAAGGGCGTATGCGTTTTTTCCTGAATATATTCAGGAAAAAACGCATACGCCCTTTTTGGCCAAGTGCATCATTGTGGACGTTCTGCCTCTTTTCCTATGCTTTTAATGCAATTCCAGTCTACCTCCTGAAATCGGTTTCCTGCAATTCTGCCCCGCTTTCAAGTCCTCTTGGCAGCCTTACTTCAGTCTATTTTTGGACGATAGCTGTCATTTATAACTCTGAAGGTTTGTGAATTACAGTGCCCCTGAGCTCCTTTCTTCAACTCGCTTTCTTGTGACCTGGCCGCAACACCGCAGGATGGCTTCAGGCCCTAATCTGGTTCCGGCACGGCACGCTGAGCCTTTGGTTATTTCCTCTTCCTTGTGGGAAATGAGAGTTAAATTTGCCCGTCCAGACACCTCCAGCTAGTCTCTCATTGGTTTTCGCTATTCCTGTTCATCTTCCGCAGAAATTGCAAACTGGGCCAAACAGGAGGTTAAAGGCGCTGACTCTCCAAGTGCGGAGAGTGTTAGTAAAGCGTCTGGAATGTTGCACCCGAGTACCAGGGGAGGAAAACTGAGACATATTTGAACACGTCTCCCGTTCACATGGTTGATCATACTTGGGTTCCACATGCATGTTTTAGCTGAAGGAAGAATACCTTAAACCTGGGTATTTGAACCCGTGGAATGGGTACCATGCAATATGACTTCAAAGGGTCTTCATTTGCTCACCGAACCTCTCCAATCCTATCACTGCTGCGTTTATGCCCCTGTACACATGCTTGATTCTCTTTCGGAGACATAGCAATCCATAGGTTTTAAGATACTTACTAGTCAGGTACATTCTTAGGCGTTTAATATGCGGTGTTGAGTCCATTTCGTTGAGCAAGGAGTAGCTCTTGTCTATTCCATATTTGGCTTAAGGAACTTTATCTGTGCTCATTTCAATCTCTGGTTTTATGCAGCACCCCAACTCACCTTAACCGTTAAGCAAGCATAAGTTGGTTTTCTAAATTTGAGACCCTGTTCTGTTCTGTAATTCAGTTCCTGTGTAGCCAAGTTTACATTCCGTGTATTACTGATATCTTATGATGTTTCTTTTTCTGTGTGACTTATTTCAGTTAGAATCATCATACCTGAATCCACTCATTGTGCTTGTAAGGGCCTGAAGACACAGATTTCATTGCTGAGTGATATTGCTTTGTAAGTAAATACCACAACTTTTTTATCCATTTTTCACTTTCTGCAATGTTGAACTTGTACTGTAAACGAGGTTCTTGTAAACAGAGCCATTCGAAACTTTGGGGTGGCTGTGTCTTTTTGATTTTAAATTCCCTAATCTATAGGACCATAAGTGGAAGTGACCTAGGCTCTGTTGCTTTGTTTTTTAGATGTTTCAGGAAACACCATACACTTCTCCCGAGTGGTTGTTGGCAATTTACATCCCGCCCTTCAGCATAACAAGGCTCCCAGTTTTCCATGGCCTGTCCTGCCTTTTTGGATTTTACACTTTTTTCAGATGGCCCTTTTGACCCGGGGGAAGTGAGACTTCATTGTAGTGCAGATTTCCTTTGCAAGCTTGCTTGGTTGGCCAAAAAGGGCGTATGCATTTTTTCCTGAATATATTCAGGAAAAAACGCATACGCCCTTTTTGGCCAAGTGCATCATTGTGGACGTTCTGCCTCTTTTCCTATGCTTTCAATGCAATTCCAGTCGACTTCCTGAAATCGGTTTCCTGCAATTCTGCCCCGCTTTCAAGTCCTCTTGGCAGCCTTACTTCAGTATATTTTGGACGATAGCTGTCATTTATAACTCTGCAGGTTTGTGAATTACAGTGCCCCTGAGCTCCTTTCTTCAACTCGCTTTCTTTTGAGCTGGCCGCAACACTGCAGGATGGCTTCAGGCCCTAATCTGGTCCGGAACGGCACACTGAGCCTTTGGTTATTTCCTCTTCCTGGTGGGAAATGAGAGTTAAATTTGCCCGTCCAGACACCTCCAGCTAGCCTCTCATTTGTTCTCGCTATTCCTGTTCATCTTCCGCAGAAATTGCAAACTGGGCCAAACAGGAGGTTAAAGGCGCTGACTCTCCAAGTGGGGAGAGTGTTAGTAAAGCGTCTGGAATGTTGCACCCGAGTACCAGGGGAGGAAAACTGAGACATATTTGAACACGTCTCCCATTCACATGGTTGATCATTATTGGGTTCCACATGCATGTTTTAGCTGAAGGAAGAATACCTAAAACCTGGGTAGTTGAAACCCGTGGAATGGGTACCATGCAATATGACTTCAAAGCATCTTCATTTGCTCACCGAACCTCTCCAATCCTATCACTGCTGCGTTTATGCCCCTGTACACATGCTTGATTCTCTTTCGGAGACATAGCAATCCATAGGTTTTAAGATACTTACAAGTCAGGTACATTCTTAGGCGTTTAATGTGGGGTGTTGAGTCCATTTCGTTGAGCAAGGAGTAGCTCTTGTCTATTCCATATTTGGCTTAAGGAACTTTATCTGTGCTCATTTCAATCTCTGGTTTTATGCAGCACCCCAACTCACCTTTCCCCTTAAGCAAGCATAAGTTGGTTTTCTAAATTTGAGACCCTGTTCTATTCTGTAATTCAGTTCCTGTGTAGCCAAGTTTCCATTCCGTGTATTACTGATATCTTATGATGTTTCTTTTTCTGTGTGACTTATTTCAGTTAGAATCATCATACCTGAATCCACTCATTGTGCTGCTAAGGGCCTGATGACACAGATTTCATTGCTGAGTGATATTGCTTTGTAAGTAAATACCACAACTTCTTTATCCATTTTTCACTTTCTGCGATGTTGAACTTGTACTGTAAACGAGGTTCTTGTAAACAGAGGCGTCCCAAACTTTGGGGTGGCTGTGTCTTTTTGATTTTAATTTCCCTAAGCTATAGGATCATAAGTGGCAGTGCCCTAGGCTCTGTTGCTTTGTTTTTTAGATGTTTCAGGAAACACCATACACTTCTCCTGAGTGTCTGTTGGTAATTTACATCCCGCCCATCAGCATAACAAGGTTCCCAGTTCTCCATGGCCTGTCCTGCCTTTCTGGATTTTACACTTTTTTCAGATGGCCCTTTTGACCGGGGGGAAGTGAGACTTCATTGTAGTGCAGATTTCCTTTGCAAGCTTGCTTGGTTGGCCAAAAAGGGCGTATGCGTTTTTTCCTGAATATATTCAGGAAAAAACGCATACGCCCTTTTTGGCCAAGTGCATCATTGTGGACGTTCTGCCTCTTTTCCTATGCTTTCAATGCAATTCCAGTCTACCTCCTGAAATCGGTTTCCTGCAATTCTGCCCCGCTTTCAAGTCCTCTTGGCAGCCTTACTTCAGTCTATTTTTGGACGATAGCTGTCATTTATAACTCTGCAGGTTTCTGAATTACAGTGCCCCTGAGCTCCTTTCTTCAACTTGCTTTCTTGTGACCTGGCTGCAACACCGCAGGATGGCTTCAGGCCCTAATCTGGTTCCGGCACGGCACGCTGAGCCTTTGGATATTTCCTCTTCCTGGTGGGAAATGAGAGTTAAATTTGCCCGTCCAGACACCTCCAGCTAGTCTCTCATTGGTTCTCGCTATTCCTGTTTATCTTCCGCAGAAATTGCAAACTGGGCCAAACAGGAGGTTAAAGGCGCTGACTCTCCAAGTCGGGAGAGTGTTAGTAAAGCGTCTGGAATGTTGCACCCGAGTACCAGGGGAGGAAAACTGAGACATATTTGAACACGTCTCCCGTTCACATGGTTGATCATACTTGGGTTCCACATGCATGTTTTAGCTGAAGGAAGAATACCTTAAACCTGGAGAGTTAAGACCCGTGTAATGTGTACCATGCAATATGACTTCAAAGGGTCTTCATTTGCTCACCGAACCTCTCCAATCCTATCACTGCTGCGTTTATGCCCCTGTACACATGCTTGATTCTCTTTCGGAGACATAGCAATCCATAGGTTTTAAGATACTTACAAGTCAGGTACATTCTTAGGCGTTTAATATGGGGTGTTGAGTCCATTTCGTTGAGCAAGGAGTAGCTCTTGTCTATTCCATATTTGGCTTAAGGAACTTTATCTGTGCTCATTTCAATCTCTGGTTTTATGCAGCACCCCAACTCACCTTTCCCCTTAAGCAAGCATAAGTTGGTTTTCTAAATTTGAGACCCTGTTCTATTCTGTAATTCAGTTCCTGTGTAGCCAAGTTTCCATTCCGTGTATTACTGATATCTTATGATGTTTCTTTTTCTGTGTGACTTATTTCAGTTAGAATCATCATACCTGAATCCACTCATTGTGCTGCTAAGGGCCTGATGACACAGATTTCATTGCTGAGTGATATTGCTTTGTAAGTAAATACCACAACTTCTTTATCCATTTTTCAATTTCTGCGATGTTGAACTTGTACTGTAAACGAGGTTCTTGTAAACAGAGGCGTCCCAAACATTGGGGTGGCTGTGTCTTTTTGATTTTAATTTCCCTAAGCTATAGGATCATAAGTGGCAGTGCCCTAGGCTCTGTTGCTTTGTTTTTTAGATGTTTCAGGAAACACCATACACTTCTCCTGAGTGTCTGTTGGTAATTTACATCCCGCCCATCAGCATAACAAGGTTCCCAGTTCTCCATGGCCTGTCCTGCCTTTCTGGATTTTACACTTTTTTCAGATGGCCCTTTTGACCGGGGGGAAGTGAGACTTCATCGTAGTGCAGATTTCCTTTGCAAGCTTGCTTGGTTGGCCAAACAGGGCGTATGCGTTTTTTCCTGAATATATTCAGGAAAAAACGCATACGCCCTGTTTGGCCAAGTGCATCATTGTGGACGTTCTGCCTCTTTTCCTATGCTTTCAATGCAATTCCAGTCTACCTCCTGAAATCGGTTTCCTGCAATTCTGCCCCGCTTTCAAGTCCTCTTGGCAGCCTTACTTCAGTCTATTTTTGGACGATAGCTGTCATTTATAACTCTGCAGGTTTGTGAATTACAGTGCTCCTGAGCTCCTTTCTTTAACTCGCTTTCTTGTGACCTGGCCGCAACACCGCAGGATGTCTTCAGGCCCTAATCTGGTTCTGGCACGGCACGCTGAGCCTTTGGGTAATTCCTCTTCCTGGTGGGAAATGAGAGTTAAATTTGCCCGTCCAGACACCTCCAGCTAGTCTCTCATTGGTTCTCGCTATTCCTGTTCATCTTCCACAGAAATTGCAAACTGGGCCAAACAGGAGGTTAAAGGGACTGACTCTCCAAGTGGGGAGAGTGTTAGTAAAGTGTCTGGAATGTTGCACCCGAGTACCAGGGGAGGAAAACTGAGACATATTTGAACACGTCTCCCGTTCACATGGTTGATCATACTTGGGTTCCACATGCATGTTTTAGCTGAAGGAAGAATACCTTAAACCTGGGTATTTGAACCCGTGGAATGGGTACCATGCAATATGACTTCAAAGGGTCTTCATTTGCTCACCGAACCTCTCCAATCCTATCACTGCTGCGTTTATGCCCCTGTACACATGCTTGATTCTCTTTCGGAGACATAGCAATCCATAGGTTTTAAGATACTTACTAGTCAGGTACATTCTTAGGCGTTTAATATGCGGTGTTGAGTCCATTTCGTTGAGCAAGGAGTAGCTCTTGTCTATTCCATATTTGGCTTAAGGTACTTTATCTGTGCTCATTTCAATCTCTGGTTTTATGCAGCACCCCAACTCACCTTAACCGTTAAGCAAGCATAAGTTGGTTTTCTAAATTTGAGACCCTGTTCTGTTCTGTAATTCAGTTCCTGTGTAGCCAAGTTTATATTCCGTGTATTACTGATATCTTATGATGTTTCTTTTTCTGTGTGACTGATTTCAGTTAGAATCATCATACCTGAATCCACTTATTGTGCTTGTAAGGGCCTGAAGACACAGATTTCATTGCTGAGTGATATTGCTTTGTAAGTAAATACCACAACTTTTTTATCCATTTTTCACTTTCTGCAATGTTGAACTTGTACTGTAAACGAGGTTCTTGTAAACAGAGCCATTCGAAACTTTGGGGTGGCTGTGTCTTTTTGATTTTAAATTCCCTAAGCTATAGGACCATAAGTGGAAGTGACCTAGGCTCTGTTGCTTTGTTTTTTAGATGTTTCAGGAAACACCATACACTTCTCCCGAGTGGTTGTTGGCAATTTACATCCCGCCCATCAGCATAACAAGGCTCCCAGTTTTCCATGGCCTG
This sequence comes from Stenella coeruleoalba, assembly GCF_951394435.1. Lineage (NCBI taxonomy): Eukaryota > Metazoa > Chordata > Mammalia > Artiodactyla > Delphinidae > Stenella > Stenella coeruleoalba. Next base: position 471,296 of record NW_027645889.1, on the reverse strand, counting down.
TCCTGCCTTTCTGGAGTTTACACTTTTTTCAGATGGCCCTTTTGACCGGGGGGAAGTGAGACTTCATTGTAGTGCAGATTTCCTTTACAAGCCTGCTTGGTTGGCCAAAAAGGGCGTATGCGTTTTTTCCTGAATATATTCAGGAAAAAACGCATACGCCCTTTTTGGCCAAGTGCATCATTGTGGACGTTCTGCCTCTTTTCCTATGCTTTCAATGCAATTCCAGTCTACCTCCTGAAATCGGTTTCCTGCAATTCTGCCCCGCTTTCAAGTCCTCTTGGCAGCCTTACTTCAGTATATTTTGGACGATAGCTGTCATTTATAACTCTGCAGGTTTGTGAATTACAGTGCCCCTGAGCTCCTTTCTTCAACTCGCTTTCTTTTGAGCTGGCCGCAACACTGCATGATGGCTTCAGGCCCTAATCTGGTCCGGAACGGCACACTGAGCCTTTGGTTATTTCCTCTTCCTGGTGGGAAATGAGAGTTAAATTTGCCCGTCCAGACACCTCCAGCTAGCCTCTCATTGGTTCTCGCTATTCCTGTTCATCTTCCGCAGAAATTGCAAACTGGGCCAAACAGGAGGTTAAAGGCACTGACTCTCCAAGTGGGGAGAGTGTTAGTAAAGCGTCTGGAATGTTGCACCCGAGTACCAGGGGAGGAAAACTGAGAAATATTTGAACACGTCTCCCGTTCACATGGTTGATCATACTTGGTTTCCACATGCATCTTTTAGCTGAAGGAAGAATACCTTAAACCTGGGTATTTGAAACCCGTGGAATGGGTACAATGCAATATGACTTCAAAGGGTCTTCATTTGCTCACCTAACCTCTCCAATCCTATCACTGCTGCGTTTATGCCCCTGTACACATGCTTGATTCTCTTTCGGAGACATAGCAATCCATAGGTTTTAAGATACTTACTAGTCAGGTACATTCTTAGGCGTTTAATATGCGGTGTTGAGTCCATTTCGTTGAGCAAGGAGTAGCTCTTGTCTATTCCATATTTGGCTTAAGGAACTTTATCTGTGCTCATTTCAATCTCTGGTTTTATGCAGCACCCCAACTCACCTTTCCCCTTAAGCAAGCATAAGTTGGTTTTCTAAATTTGAGACCCTGTTCTGTTCTGTAATTCAGTTCCTGTGTAGCCAAGTTTCCATTCCGTGTATTACTGATATCTTATGATGTTTCTTTTTCTGTGTGACTTATTTCAGTTAGAATCATCATACCTGAATCCACTCATTGTGCTGCTAAGGGCCTGATGACACAGATTTCATTGCTGAGTGATATTGCTTTGTAAGTAAATACCACAACTTTTTTATCCATTTTTCACTTTCTGCGATGTTGAACTTGTACTGTAAACGAGGTTCTTGTAAACAGAGCCGTTCGAAACTTTGGGGTGGCTGTGTCTTTTTGATTTTAAATTCCCTAAGCTATAGGACCATAAGTGGCAGTGCCCTAGGCTCTGTTGCTTTGTTTTTTAATGTTTCAGGAAACACCATACACTTCTCCCGAGTGTTTGTTGGCAATTTACATCCCGCCCTTCAGCATAACAAGGCTCCCAGTTCTCAATGGCCTGTCCTGCCTTTCTGGATTTTACACTTTTTTCAGATGGCCCTTTTGACCGGGGGGAAGTGAGACTTCATTGTAGTGCAGATTTCCTTTGCAAGCTTGCTTGGTTGGCCAAAAAGGGCATATGCGTTTTTTCCTGAATATATTCAGGAAAAAACGCATACGCCCTTTTAGGCCAAGTGCATCATTGTGGACGTTCTGCCTCTTTTCCTATGGTTTCAATGCAATTCCAGTCTACCTCCTGAAATCGGTTTCCTGCAATTCTGCCCCACTTTCAAGTCCTCTTGGCAACCTTACTTCAGTCTATTTTTGGACGATAGCTGTCATTTATAACTCTGCAGGTTTGTGAATTACAGTGCCCCTGAGCTCCTTTCTTCAACTCGCTTTCTTTTGAGCTGGCCGCAACACTGCAGGATGGCTTCAGGCCCTAATCTGGTTCCGGCACGGCACACTGAGCCTTTGGTTATTTCCTCTTCCTGGTGGGAAATGAGAGTTAAATTTGACCGTCCAGACACCTCCAGCTAGCCTCTCATTGGTTCTCGCTATTCCTGTTCATCTTCCGCAGAAATTGCAAACTGGGCCAAACAGGAGGTTAAAGGCGCTGACTTTCCAAGTGGGGAAAGTGTTAGTAAAGCGTCTGGAATGTTGCACCCGAGTACCAGGGGAGGAAAACTGAGACATATTTGAACACGTCTCCCATTCACATGGTTGATCATACTCTGGGTTGCACATGCATGTTTTAGCTGAAGGAAGAATACCTAAAACCTGGGTAGTTGAAACCCGTGGAATGGGTACCATGCAATATGACTTCAAAGGGTCTTGATTTGCTCACTGAACCTCTCCAATCCTATCACTGCTGCGTTTATGCCCCTGTACACATGCTTGATTGTCTTTCGGAGACATAGCAATCCATAGGTTTTAAGATACTTACTAGTCAGGTACATTCTTAGGCGTTTAATATGGGGTGTTGAGTCCATTTCATTGAGCAAGGAGTAGCTCTTGTCTATTCCATATTTGGCTTAAGGAACTTTATCTGTGCTCATTTCAATCTCTGGTTTTATGCAGCACCCCAACTCATCTTTCCCCTTAAGCAAGCATAAGTTGGTTTTCTAAATTTGAGACCCTGTTCTGTTCTGTAATTCAGTTCCTGTGTAGCCAAGTTTACATTCCGTGTATTACAGATATCTTATGATGTTTCTTTTTCTGTGTGACTTATTTCAGTTAGAATCATCATACCTGAATCCACTCATTGTGCTGCTAAGGGCCTGATGACACAGATTTCATTGCTGAGTGATATTGCTTTGTAAGTAAATACCACAACTTCTTTATCTATTTTTCAATTTCTGCGATGTTGAACTTGTACTGTAAACGAGGTTCTTGTAAACAGAGGCGTCCCAAACTTTGGGGTGGCTGTGTCTTTTTGATTTTAATTTCCCTAAGCTATAGGACCATAAGTGGCAGTGCCCTAGGCTCTGTTGCTTTGTTTTTTAGATGTTTCAGGAAACACCATACACTTCTCCTGAGTGTCTGTTGGTAATTTACATCCCGCCCATCAGCATAACAAGGCTCCCAGTTCTCCATGGCCTGTCCTGCCTTTCTGGATTTTACACTTTTTTCAGAAGGCCCTTTTGACCGGGGGGAAGTGAGACTTCATTGTAGTGCAGATTTCCTTTGCAAGCTTGCTTGGTTGGCCAAAAAGGGCGTATGCGTTTTTTCCTGAATATATTCAGGAAAAAACGCATACGCCCTTTTTGGCCAAGTGCATCATTGTGGACGTTCTGCCTCTTTTCCTATGCTTTCAATGCAATTCCAGTCTACCTCCTGAAATCGGTTTCCTGCAATTCTGCCCCGCTTTCAAGTCCTCTTGGCAGCCTTACTTCAGTGTATTTTTGGACGATAGCTGTCATTTATAACTCTGCAGGTTTGTGAATTACAGTGCTCCTGAGCTCCTTTCTTTAACTCGCTTTCTTGTGACCTGGCCGCAACACCGCATGATGTCTTCAGGCCCTAATCTGGTTCTGGCACGGCACGCTGAGCCTTTGGTTATTTCCTCTTCCTGGTGGGAAATGAGAGTTAAATTTCCCCATCCAGACACCTCCAGCTAGTCTCTCATTGGTTCTCGCTATTCCTGTTCATCTTCCACAGAAATTGCAAACTGGGCCAAACAGGAGGTTAAAGGGACTGACTCTACAAGTGGGGAGAATGTTAGTAAAGCGTCTGGAATGTTGCACCCGAGTACCAGGGTACGAAAACTGAGACATATTTGAACACGTCTCCCAATCACATGGTTGATCATACTCTATGTTCCACATGCATGTTTTAGCTGAAGGAAGAATACCTTAAACCTGGGTAGTTGAAACCCGTGTAATGGGTACCATGCAATATGACTTCAAAGGGTCTTCATTTGCTCACCGAACCTCTCCAATCCTATCACTGCTGCGTTTATGCCCCTGTACACATGCTTGATTCTCTTTCGGAGACATAGCAATCCATAGGTTTTAAGATACTTACTAGTTAGGTACATTCTTAGGCGTTTAATATGCGGTGTTGTGTCCATTTCGTTGAGCAAGGAGTAGCTCTTGTCTATTCCATATTTGGCTTAAGGAACTTTATCTGTGCTCATTTCAATCTCTGGTTTTATGCAGCACCCCAACTCACCTTTCCCCTTAAGCAAGCATAAGTTGGTTTTCTAAATTTGAGACCCTGTTCTGTTCTGTAATTCAGTTCCTGTGTAGCCAAGTTTACATTCCGTGTATTACTGATATCTTATGATGTTTCTTTTTCTGTATGACTTATTTCAGTTAGAATCATCATACCTGAATCCACTCATTGTGCTGCTAAGGGCCTGATGACACAGATTTCATTGCTGAGTGATATTGCTTTGTAAGTAAATACCACAACTTCTTTATCCATTTTTCACTTTCTGCGATGTTGAACTTGTACTGTAAACGAGGTTCTTGTAAACAGAGCCGTTCCAAACTTTGGGGTGGCTCTGTCTTTTTGATTTTAATTTCCCTAAGCTATAGGACCATAAGTGGAAGTGCCCTAGGTTCTGTTGCTTTGTTTTTTAGATGTTTCAGGAAACACCATACACTTCTCCCGAGTGGTTGTTGGCAATTTACATCCCGCCCATCAGCATAACAAGGCTCCCAGTTCTCCATGGCCTGTCCTGCCTTTCTGGATTTTACACTTTTTTCAGATGGCCCTTTTGACCGGGGGGAATGAAACTTCATTGTAGTGCAGATTTCCTTTGCAAGCTTGCTTGGTTGGCCAAAAAGGGCGTATGCGTTTTTTCCTGAATATATTCAGGAAAAAACGCATACGCCCTTTTTGGCCAAGTGCATCATTGTGGACGTTCTGCCTCTTTTCCTATGCTTTCAATGCAATTCCAGTCTACCTCCTGAAATCGGTTTCCTGCAATTCTGCCCCGCTTTCAAGTCCTCTTGGCAGCCTTACTTCAGTCTATTTTTGGACGATAGCTGTCATTTATAACTCTGCAGGTTTGTGAATTACAGTGCCCCTGAGCTCCTTTCTTCAACTCGCTTTCTTGTGAGCTGGCCGCAACACCGCAATATGTCTTCAGGCCCTAATCTTGTTCTGGCACGGCACGCTGAGCCTTTGGTTAATTCCTCTTCCTGGTGGGAAATGAGAGTTAAATTTGCCCATCCAGACACCTCCAGCTAGTCTCTCATTGGTTCTCGCTATTCCTGTTCATCTTCCACAGAAATTGCAAACTGGGCCAAACAGGAGGTTAAAGGGACTGACTCTCCAAGTGGGGAGAGTGTTACTAAAGCGTCTGGAATGTTGCACCCGAGTACCAGGGGAGGAAAACTGAGACATATTTGAACACGTCTCCCGTTCACATGGTTGATCATACTCTAGGTTCCACATGCATGTTTTAGCTGAAGGAAGAATACCTTAAACCTGGGTAGTTGAAACCCGTGGAATGGGTACCATGCAATATGACTTCAAAGGGTCTTCATTTGCTCACCGAACCTCTCCAATCCTATCACTGCTGCGTTTATGCCCCTGTACACACGCTTGATTCTCTTTTGGAGACATAGCAATCCATAGGTTTTAAGATACTTACTAGTCAGGTACATTCTTAGGCGTTTAATATGCGGTGTTGAGTCCATTTTGTTGAGCAAGGAGTAGCTCTTGTCTATTCCATATTTGGCTTAAGGAACTTTATCTGTGCTCATTTCAATCTCTGGTTTTATGCAGCACCCCAACTCACCTTTCCCCTTAAGCAAGCATAAGTTGGTTTTCTAAATTTGAGACCCTGTTCTGTTTTGGAATGCAGTTCCTGTGTAGCCAAGTTTACAATCCATGTATTAGTGATATCTTATGATGTTTCTTTTTCTGTGTGACTTATTTCAGTTAGAATCATCGTACCTGAATCCACTCATTATGCTGCTACGGGCCTGATGACATAGATTTCATTGCTGAGTGATACTGCATTGTACGTAAGTACCACAAGTTCTTTATCCATTTTTCACTTTCTGTGATATTGAACTTGTACGGTAAACGAGGTTCTTGTAAACGGAGCCGATCCAAACTTTGGGGTGGCTGTGTCTTTTTGATTTTAAATTCCCTAAGCTATAGGACCATAAGTGGAAGTGCCCTAGGTTCTGTTGCTTTGTTTTTTAGATGTTTCAGGAAACACCATACACTTCTCCTGAGTGTCTGTTGGCAATTTACATCCCGCCCATCAGCATAACAAGGCTCCCAGTTCTCAATGGCCTGTTGCCTTTCTGGATTTTACACTTTTTTCAGATGGCCCTTTTGACCGGGGGGAAGTGAGACTTCATTGTAGTGCAGATTTCCTTTGCAAGCTTGCTTGGTTGGCCAAAAAGGGCGTATGCGTTTTTTCCTGAATATATTCAGGAAAAAACGCATACGCCCTTTTTGGCCAAGTGCATCATTGTGGACGTTCTGCCTCTTTTCCTATGCTTTCAATGCAATTCCAGTCTACCTCCTGAAATCGGTTTCCTGCAATTCTGCCCCGCTTTCAAGTCCTCTTGGCAGCCTTACTTCAGTCTATTTTTGGACGATAGCTGTCATTTATAACTCTGCAGGTTTGTGAATTGCAGTGCCCCTGAGCTCCTTTCTTCAACTCGCTTTCTTGTGACCTGGCCGCAACACCGCAGGATGGCTTCAGGCCCTAATCTGGTTCCGGCCCGGCATGCTGAGCCTTTGGTTAATTCCTCTTCCTGGTGGGAAATGAGAGTTAAATTTGCCCGTCCAGACACCTCCAGCTAGTCTCTCATTGGTTCTCGCTATTCCTGTTCATCTTCCGCAGAAATTGCAAACTGGGCCAAACAGGAGGTTAAAGGGACTGACTCTCCAAGTCGGGATAGTGTTAGTAAAGCGTCTGGAATGTTGCACCCGAGTACCAGGGTACGAAAACTGAGACATATATGAACACATCTCCCGATCACATGGTTGATCATACTCTAGGTTCCACATGCATGTTTTAGCTGAAGGAAGAATACCTTAAACCTTGGTAGTTGAAACCCGTGGAATGGGTACCATGCAATATGACTTCAAAGGGTCTTCATTTGCTCACCGAACCTCTCCAATCCTATCACTGCTGCGTTTATGCCCCTGTACACACGCTTGATTCTCTTTTGGAGACATAGCAATCCATAGGTTTTAAGATACTTACTAGTCAGGTACATTCTTACGCGTTTAATATGCGGTGTTGAGTCCATTTTGTTGAGCATGGAGTAGCTCTTGTCTATTCCATATTTGGCTTAAGGAACTTTATCTGTGCTCATTTCAATCTCTGGTTTTATGCAGCACCCCAACTCACCTTTCCCCTTAAGCAAGCATAAGTTGGTTTTCTAAATTTGAGACCCTGTTCTGTTTTGGAATGCAGTTCCTGTGTAGCCAAGTTTACATTCCGTGTATTAGTGATATCTTATGATGTTTCTTTTTCTGTGTGACTTATTTCAGTTAGAATCATCGTACCTGAATCCACTCATTATGCATCTACGGGCCTGATGACATAGATTTCATTGCTGAGTGATACTGCATTGTACGTAAGTACCACAAGTTCTTTATCCATTTTTCACTTTCTGTGATATTGAACTTGTACGGTAAACGAGCTTCTTGTAAACGGAGGCGTCCCAAACTTTGGGGTGGCTGTGTCTTTTTGATTTTAAATTCCCTAAGCTATAGGACCATAAGTTGAAGTGCCCTAGGTTCTGTTGCTTTGTTTTTTAGATGTTTCAGGAAACACCATAGACTTCTCCTGAGTGTCTGTTGGCAATTTACATCCCGCCCATCAGCATAACAAGGCTCCCAGTTCTCAATGGCCTGTTGCCTTTCTGGATTTACACTTTTTTCAGATGGCCCTTTTGACCGGGGGGAAGTGAGACTTCATTGTAGTGCAGATTTCCTTTGCAAGCCTGCTTGGTTGGCCAAAAAGGGCGTATGCGTTTTTTCCTGAATATATTCAGGAAAAAACGCATACGCCCTTTTTGGCCAAGTGCATCATTGTGGACGTTCTGCCTCTTTTCCTATGCTTTCAATGCAATTCCAGTCTACCTCCTGAAATCGGTTTCCTGCAATTCTGCCCCGCTTTCAAGTCCTCTTGGCAGCCTTACTTCAGTCTATTTTTGGACGATAGCTGTCATTTATAACTCTGCAGGTTTGTGAATTGCAGTGCCCCTGAGCTCCTTTCTTCAACTCGCTTTCTTGTGACCTGTCCGCAAAACCGCAGGATGGCTTCAGGCCCTAATCTGGTTCCGGCCCGGCATGCTGAGCCTTTGGTTAATTCCTCTTCCTGGTGGGAAATGAGAGTTAAATTTGCCCGTCCAGACACCTCCAGCTAGCCTCTCATTGGTTCTCGCTATTCCTGTTCATCTTCCGCAGAAATTGCAAACTGGGCCAAACAGGAGGTTAAAGGGACTGACTCTTCAAGTCGGGAGAGTGTTAGTAAAGCGTCTGGAATGTTGCACCCGAGTACCAGGGGAGGAAAACTGAGACATATTTGAATACGTCTCCCGTTCACATGGTTGATCATACTCTGGGTTCCACATGCATGTTTTAGCTGAAGGAAGAATACCTTAAAGCTGGAGAGTTGAGACCCGTGAAATGGGTACCATGCAATATGACTTCAAAGGGTCTTCATATGCTCACCGAACCTCTCCAATCCTATCACTGCTGCGTTTATGCCCCTGTACACATGCTTGATTCTCTTTCGGAGACATAGCAATCCATAGGTTTTAAGATACTTACTAGTCAGGTACATTCTTAGGCGTTTAATATGCGGTGTTGAGTCCATTTCGTTGAGCAAGGAGTAGCTCTTGTCTATTCCATATTTGGCTTAAGGAACTTTATCTGTGCTCATTTCAATCTCTGGTTTTATGCAGCACCCCAACTCACCTTTCCCCTTAAGCAAGCATAAGTTGGTTTTCTAAATTTGAGACCCTGTTCTGTTCTGTAATTCAGTTCCTGTGTAGCCAAGTTTACATTCCGTGTATTACTGATATCTTATGATGTTTCTTTTTCTGTGTGACTTATTTCAGTTAGAATCATCATACCTGAATCCACTCATTGTGCTGCTAAGGGCCTGATGACACAGATTTCATTGCTGAGTGATATGGCTTTGTAAGTAAATACCACAACTTCTTTATCCATTTTTCACTTTCTGCGATGTTGAACTTGTACTGTAAACGAGGTTCTTGTAAACAGAGCCGATCCAAACTCTGGGGTGGCTGTGTCTTTTTGATTTTAATTTCCCTAAGCTATAGGACCATAAGTGGAAGTGCCCTAGGTTCTGTTGCTTTGTTTTTTAGATGTTTCAGGAAACACCATACACTTCTCCCGAGTGGTTGTTGGCAATTTACATCCCACCCATCAGCATAACAAGGCTCCCAGTTCTCCATGGCCTGTCCTGCCTTTCTGGATTTTACCCTTTTTTCAGATGGCCCTTTTGACCGGGGGGAAGTGAGACTTCATTGTAGTGCAGATTTCCTTTGCAAGCTTGCTTGGTTGGCCAAAAAGGGCGTATGCGTTTTTTCCTGAATATATTCAGGAAAAAACGCATACGCCCTTTTTGGCCAAGTGCATCATTGTGGACGTTCTGCCTCTTTTCCTATGCTTTCAATGCAATTCCAGTCTACCTCCTGAAATCGGTTTCCTGCAATTCTGCCCCGCTTAAAAGTCCTCTTGGCAGCCTTACTTCAGTCTATTTTTGGACGATAGCTGTCATTTATAACTCTGCAGGTTTGTGAATTACAGTGCCCCTGAGCTCCTTTCTTCAACTCGCTTTCTTGTGAGCTGGCCGGAACACCGCAGGATGGCTTCAGGCCCTAATCTGGTTCCGGCACGGCATGCTGAGCCTTTGGTTATTTCCTCTTCCTGGTGGGAAATGAGAGTTAAATTTGCCCGTCCAGACACCTCCAGCTAGTCTCTCATTGGTTGTCGCTATTCCTGTTCATCTTCCACAGAAATTGCAAACTGGGCCAAACAGGAGGTTAAAGGGACTGACTCTCCAAGTGGGGAGAATGTTAGTAAAGCGTCTGGAATGTTGCACCCGAGTACCAGGGGAGGAAAACTGAGACATATTTGAACACGTCTCCCGTTCACATGGTTGATCATACTCTAGGTTCCACATGCATGTTTTAGCTGAAGGAAGAATACCTTAAACCTGGGTAGTTGAAACCCGTGGAATGGGTACCATGCAATATGACTTCAAAGGGTCTTCATTTGCTCACCGAACCTCTCCAATCCTATCACTGCTGCGTTTATGCCCCTGTACACACGCTTGATTCTCTTTTGGAGACATAGCAATCCATAGGTTTTAAGATACTTACTAGTCAGGTACATTCTTAGGCGTTTAATATGCGGTGTTGAGTCCATTTTGTTGAGCAAGGAGTAGCTCTTGTCTATTCCATATTTGGCTTAAGGAACTTTATCTGTGCTCATTTCAATCTCTGGTTTTATGCAGCACCCCAACTCACCTTTCCCCTTAAGCAAGCATAAGTTGGTTTTCTAAATTTGAGACCCTGTTCTGTTTTGGAATGCAGTTCCTGTGTAGCCAAGTTTACATTCCATGTATTAGTGATATCTTATGATGTTTCTTTTTCTGTGTGACTTATTTCAGTTAGAATCATCGTACCTGAATCCACTCATTATGCTGCTACGGGCCTGATGACATAGATTTCATTGCTGAGTGATACTGCATTGTACGTAAGTACCACAAGTTCTTTATCCATTTTTCACTTTCTGTGATATTGAACTTGTACGGTAAACGAGGTTCTTGTAAACGGAGGCGTCCCAAACTTTGGGGTGGCTGTGTCTTTTTGATTTTAAATTCCCTAAGCTATAGGACCATAAGTGGAAGTGCCCTAGGTTCTGTTGCTTTGTTTTTTAGATGTTTCAGGAAACACCATACACTTCTCCTGAGTGTCTGTTGGCAATTTACATCCCGCCCATCAGCATAACAAGGCTCCCAGTTCTCAATGGCCTGTTGCCTTTCTGGATTTTACACTTTTTTCAGATGGCCCTTTTGACCGGGGGGAAGTGAGACTTCATTGTAGTGCAGATTTCCTTTGCAAGCTTGCTTGGTTGGCCAAAAAGGGCATATGCGTTTTTTCCTGAATATATTCAGGAAAAAACGCATACGCCCTTCTTGGCCAAGTGCATCATTGTGGACGTTCTGCCTCTTTTCCTATGCTTTCAATGCAATTCCAGTCTACCTCCTGAAATCGGTTTCCTGCAATTCTGCCCCGCTTTCAAGTCCTCTTGGCAGCCTTACTTCAGTCTATTTTTGGACGATAGCTGTCATTTATAACTCTGCAGGTTTGTGAATTGCAGTGCCCCTGAGCTCCTTTCTTCAACTCGCTTTCTTGTGAGCTGGCCGCAACACCGCAGGATGGCTTCAGGCCCTAATCTGGTTCCGGCACGGCATGCTGAGCCTTTGGTTAATTCCTCTTCCTGGTGGGAAATGAGAGTTAAATTTGCCCGTCCAGACACCTCCAGCTAGCCTCTCATTGGTTCTCGCTATTCCTGTTCATCTTCCGCAGAAATTGCAAACTGGGCCAAACAGGAGGTTAAAGGCGCTGACTCTCCAAGTGGGGAGAGTGTTAGTAAAGCGTCTGGAATGTTGCACCCGAGTACCAGGGGAGGAAAACTGAGACATATTTGAACACGTCTCCCGTTCACATGGTTGATCATACTTGGGTTCCACATGCATGTTTTAGCTGACGGAAGAATACCTAAAACCTGGGTAGTTGAAACCCATGGAATGGGTACCATGAAATATGACTTCAAAGGGTCTTCATTTGCTCACTGAACATCTCCAATCCTATCACTGCTGCGTTTATGCCCCTGTACACATGCTTGATTCTCTTTCGGAGACATAGCAATCCATAGGTTTTAAGATACTTACTAGTCAGGTACATTCTTAGGTGTTTAATATGCGGTGTTGAGTCCATTTCGTTGAGCAAGGAGTAGCTCTTGTCTATTCCATATTTGGCTTAAGGAACTTTATCTGTGCTCATTTCAATCTCTGGTTTTATGCAGCACCCCAACTCACCTTTCCCCTTAAGCAAGCATAAGTTGGTTTTCTAAATTTGAGACCCTGTTCTGTTCTGTAATTCAGTTCCTGTGTAGCCAAGTTTCCATTCCGTGTATTACTGATATCTTATGATGTTTCTTTTTCTGTGTGACTTATTTCAGTTAGAATCATCATACCTGAATCCACTCATTGTGCTGCTACGGGCCTGATGACATAGATTTCATTGCTGAGTGATATTGCTTTGTAAGTGAATACCACAACTTCTTTATCCATTTTTCACTTTCTGCGATGTTGAACTTGTACTTTAAACGAGGTTCTTGTAAACAGAGCCATTCCAAACTTTGGGGTGGCTGTGTCTTTTTGATTTTAATTTCCCTAAGCTATAGGACCATAAGTGGAAGTGCCCTAGGCTCTGTTGCTTTGTTTTTTAGATGTTTCAGGAAACACCATACAGTTCTCCCGAGTGGTTGTTGGCAATTTACATCCCGCCCATCAGCATAACAAGGCTCCCAGTTCTCCATGGCCTGTCCTGCCTTTCTGGATTTTACACTTTTTTCAGATGGCCCTTTTGACCGGGGGGAAGTGAGACTTCATTGTAGTGCAGATTTCCTTTGCAAGCTTGCTTGGTTGGCCAAAAAGGGCGTATGCGTTTTTTCCTGAATATATTCAGGAAAAAACGCATACGCCCTTTTTGGCCAAGTGCATCATTGTGGACGTTCTGCCTCTTTTCCTATGCTTTCAATGCAATTCCAGTCTACCTCCTGAAATCGGTTTCCTGCAATGCTGCCCCGCTTTCAAGTCCTCTTGGCAGCCTTACTTCAGTCTATTTTTGGACGATAGCTGTCATTTATAACTCTGCAGGTTTGTGAATTACAGTGCCCCTGAGCTCCTTTCTTCAACTTGCTTTCTTGTGACCTGGCCGCAACACCGCAGGATGGCTTCAGGCCCTAATCTGGTTCCGGCCTGGCATGCTGAGCCTTTGGTTAATTCCTCTTCCTGGTGGGAAATGAGAGTTAAATTTGCCCGTCCAGACACCTCCAGCTAGCCTCTCATTGGTTCTCGCTATTCCTGTTCATCTTCCGCAGAAATTGCAAACTGGGCCAAACAGGAGGTTAAAGGCGCTGACTCTCCAAGTGCGGAGAGTGTTAGTAAAGCGTCTGGAATGTTGCACCCGAGTACCAGGGGAGGAAAACTGAGACATATTTGAACACGTCTCCCGTTCACATGGTTGATCATACTTGGGTTCCACATGCATGTTTTAGCTGAAGGAAGAATACCTTAAACCTGGGTATTTGAAACCCGTGGAAAGGGTACCATGCAATATGACTTCAAAGGGTCTTCATTTGCTCACTGAACCTCTCCAATCCTATCACTGCTGCGTTTATGCCCCTGTACACATGCTTGATTCTCTTTCGGAGACATAGCAATCCATAGGTTTTAAGATACTTACTAGTCAGGTACATTCTTAGGCGTTTAATATGCGGTGTTGAGTCCATTTCGTTGAGCAAGGAGTAGCTCTTGTCTATTCCATATTTGGCTTAAGGAACTTTATCTGTGCTCATTTCAATCTCTGGTTTTATGCAGCACCCCAACTCACCTTTACCCTTAAGCAAGCATAAGTTGGTTTTCTAAATTTGAGACCCTGTTCTGTTCTGTAATTCAGTTCTTGTGTAGCCAACTTTACATTCCGTGTATTACTGATATCTTATGATGTTTCTTTTTCTGTGTGACTTATTTCAGTTAGAATCATCATACCTGAATCCACTCATTGTGCTGCTAAGGGCCTGATGACACAGATTTCATTGCTGAGTGATATTGCTTTGTAAGTAAATACCACAACTTTTTAATCCATTTTTCACTTTCTGCGATGTTGAACTTGTACTGTAAACGAGGTTCTTGTAAACAGAGCCGTTCGAAACTTTGGGGTGGCTGTGTCTTTTTGATTTTAAATTCCCTAAGCTATAGGACCATAAGTGGAAGTGACCTAGGCTCTGTTGCTTTGTTTTTTAGATGTTTCAAGAAACACCATACACTTCTCCCGAGTGTTTGTTGGCAATTTACATCCCGCCCTTCAGCATAACAAGGCTCCCAGTTCTCCATGGCCTGTCCTGCCTTTTTGGATTTTACACTTTTTTCAGATGGCCCTTTTGACCGGGGGGAAGTGAGACTTCATTGTAGAGCAGATTTCTTTTGCAAGCTTGCTTGGTTGGCCAAAAAGGGCGTATGCGTTTTTTCCTGAATATATTCAGGAAAAAACGCATACGCCCTTTTTGGCCAAGTGCATCATTGTGGACGTTCTGCCTCTTTTCCTATGCTTTCAATGCAATTCCAGTCTACCTCCTGAAATCGGTTTCCTGCAATTCTGCCCCGCTTTCAAGTCCTCTTGGCAGCCTTACTTCAGTCTATTTTTGGACGATAGCTGTCATTTATAACTCTGCAGGTTTGTGAATTACAGTGCCCCTGAGCTCCTTTCTTCAACTCGCTTTCTTTTGAGCTGGCCGCAACACCGCAGGATGGCTTCAGGCCCTAATCTGGTTCCGGCACGGCACACTGAGCCTTTGGTTAATTCCTCTTCCTGGTGGGAAATGAGAGTTAAATTTGCCCGTCCAGACACCTGCAGCTAGCCTCTCATTGGTTCTCGCTATTCCTGTTCATCTTCCGCAGAAATTGCAAACTGGGCCAAACAGGAGGTTAAAGGCGCTGACTCTCCAAGTGGGGAGAGTGTTAGTAAAGCGTCTGGAATGTTGCACCCGAGTACCAGGGGAAGAAAACTGAGACATATTTGAACACGTCTCCCGTTCACATGGTTGATCATACTTGGGTTCCACATGCATGTTTTAGCTGAAGGAAGAATACCTAAAATCTGGGTAGTTGAAACCCGTGGAATGGGTACCATGCAATATGACTTCAAAGGGTCTTCATTTGCTCACCGAACCTCTCCAATCCTATCACTGCTGCGTTTATGCCCCTGTACACATGCTTGATTCTCTTTTGGAGACATAGCAATCCATAGGTTTTAAGATACTTACTAGTCAGGTACATTCTTAGGCGTTTAATATGCGGTGTTGAGTCCATTTCGTTGAGCAAGGAGTAGCTCTTGTCTATTCCATATTTGGCTTAAGGAACTTTATCTGTGCTCATTTCAATCTCTGGTTTTATGCAGCACCCCAACTCACCTTTACCCTTAAGCAAGCATAAGTTGGTTTTCTAAATTTGAGACCCTGTTCTGTTCTGTAATTTAGTTCCTGTGTAGCCAAGTTTACATTCCGTGTATTACTGATATCTTATGATGTTTCTTTTTCTGTGTCACTTATTTCAGTTAGAATCATCATACCTGAATCCACTCATTGTGCTGCTAAGGGCCTGATTACACAGATTTCATTGCTGAGTGATATTGCTTTGTAAGTAAATACCACAACTTTTTAATCCATTTTTCACTTTCTGCGATGTTGAACTTGTACTGTAAATGAGGTTCTTGTAAACAGAGCCGTTCGAAACTTTGGGGTGGCTGTGTCTTTTTGATTTTAAATTCCCTGAGCTATAGGACCATAAGTGGAAGTGACCTAGGCTCTGTTGCTTTGTTTTTTAGATGTTTCAGGAAACACCATACACTTCTCCCGAGTGTTTGTTGGCAATTTACATCCCGCCCTTCAGCATAACAAGGCTCCCAGTTCTCCATGGCCTGTCCTGCCTTTTTGGATTTTACACTTTTTTCAGATGGCCCTTTTGACCGGGGGGAAGTGAGACTTCATTGTAGAGCAGATTTCCTTTGCAAGCTTGCTTGGTTGGCCAAAAAGGGCGTATGCGTTTTTTCCTGAATATATTCAGGAAAAAACGCATACGCCCTTTTTGGCCAAGTGCATCATTGTGGACGTTCTGCCTCTTTTCCTATGCTTTCAATGCAATTCCAGTCTACCTCCTGAAATCGGTTTCCTGCAATTCTGCCCCGCTTTCAAGTCCTCTTGGCAGCCTTACTTCAGTCTATTTTTGGACGATAGCTGTCATTTATAACTCTGCAGGTTTGTGAATTACAGTGCCCCTGAGCTCCTTTCTTCAACTCGCTTTCTTTTGAGCTGGCCGCAACACCGCAGGATGGCTTCAGGCCCTAATCTGGTTCCGGCACGGCACACTGAGCCTTTGGTTATTTCCTCTTCCTGGTGGGAAATGAGAGTTAAATTTGCCCGTCCAGACACCTCCAGCTAGCCTCTCATTGGTTCTCGCTATTCCTGTTCATCTTCCGCAGAAATTGCAAACTGGGCCAAACAGGAGGTTAAAGGCGCTGACTCTCCAAGTGGGGAGAGTGTTAGTAAAGCGTCTGGAATGTTGCACCCGAGTACCAGGGGAAGAAAACTGAGACATATTTGAACACGTCTCCCGTTCACATGGTTGATCATACTTGGGTTCCACATGCATGTTTTAGCTGAAGGAAGAATACCTAAAATCTGGGTAGTTGAACCCGTGGAATGGGTACCATGCAATATGACTTCAAAGGGTCTTCATTTGCTCACCGAACCTCTCCAATCCTATCACTGCTGCGTTTATGCCCCTGTACACATGCTTGATTCTCTTTTGGAGACATAGCAATCCATAGGTTTTAAGATACTTACTAGTCAGGTACATTCTTAGGCGTTTAATATGCGGTGTTGAGTCCATTTCGTTGAGCAAGGAGTAGCTCTTGTCTATTCCATATTTGGCTTAAGGAACTTTATCTGTGCTCATTTCAATCTCTGGTTTTATGCAGCACCCCAACTCACCTTTACCCTTAAGCAAGAATAAGTTGGTTTTCTAAATTTGAGACCCTGTTCTGTTCTGTAATTCAGTTCCTGTGTAGCCAAGTTTACATTCCGTGTATTACTGATATCTTATGATGTTTCTTTTTCTGTGTGACTTATTTCAGTTAGAATCATCATACCTGAATCCACTCATTGTGCTGCTAAGGGCCTGATTACACAGATTTCATTGCTGAGTGATATTGCTTTGTAAGTAAATACCACAACTTTTTAATCCATTTTTCACTTTCTGCGATGTTGAACTTGTACTGTAAACGAGGTTCTTGTAAACAGAGCCGTTCGAAACTTTGGGGTGGCTGTGTCTTTTTGATTTTAAATTCCCTGAGCTATAGGACCATAAGTGGAAGTGACCTAGGCTCTGTTGCTTTGTTTTTTAGATGTTTCAGGAAACACCATACACTTCTCCCGAGTGTTTGTTGGCAATTTACATCCCGCCCTTCAGCATAACAAGGCTCCCAGTTCTCCATGGCCTGTCCTGCCTTTCTGGATTTTACACTTTTTTCAGATGGCCCTTTTGACCAGGGGGAAGTGAGACTTCATTGTAGTGCAGATTTCCTTTGCAAGCTTGCTTGGTTGGCCAAAAAGGGCGTATGCGTTTTTTCCTGAATATATTCAGGAAAAAACGCATACGCCCTTTTTGGCCAAGTGCATCATTGTGGACGTTCTGCCTCTTTTCCTATGCTTTCAATGCAATTCCAGTCTACCTCCTGAAATCGGTTTCCTGCAATTCTGCCCCGCTTTCAAGTCCTCTTGGCAGCCTTACTTCAGTCTATTTTTGGACGATAGCTGTCATTTATAACTCTGCAGGTTTGTGATTTACAGTGCCCCTGAGCTCCTTTCTTCAACTCGCTTTCTTTTGAGCGGGCCGCAACACCGCAGGATGGCTTCAGGCCCTAATCTGGTTCCGACACGGCACACTGAGCCTTTGGTTATTTCCTCTTCCTGGTGGGAAATGAGAGTTAAATTTGCCCGTCCAGACACCTCCAGCTAGCCTCTCATTGGTTCTCGCTATTCCTGTTCATCTTCCGCAGAAATTGCAAACTGGGCCAAACAGGAGGTTAAAGGCGCTGACTCTCCAAGTGGGGAGAGTGTTAGTAAAGCGTCTGGAATGTTGCACCCGAGTACCAGGGGAGGAAAACTGAGACATATTTGAACACGTCTCCCGATCACATGGTTGATCATACTTGGGTTCCACATGCATGTTTTAGCTGAAGGAAGAATACCTAAAACCTGGGTAGTTGAAACCCGTGGAATGGGTACCATGCAATATGACTTCAAAGGGTCTTCATTTGCTCACCGAACCTCTCCAATCCTATCACTGCTGCGTTTATGCCCCTGTACACATGCTTGATTCTCTTTCAGAGACATAGCAATCTATAGGTTTTAAGATACTTACTAGTCAGGTACATTCTTAGGCGTTTAATATGCGGTGTTGAGTCCATTTCGTTGAGCAAGGAGTAGCTCTTGTCTATTCCATATTTGGCTTAAGGAACTTTATCTGTGCTCATTTCAATCTCTGGTTTTATGCAGCACCCCAACTCACCTTTCCCCTTAAGCAAGCATAAGTTGGTTTTCTAAATTTGAGACCCTGTTCTGTTCTGTAATTCAGTTCCTGTGTAGCCAAGTTTCCATTCCGTGTATTACTGATATCTTATGATGTTTCTTTTTCTGTGTCACTTATTTCAGTTAGAATCATCATACCTGAATCCACTCATTGTGCTGCTAAGGGCCTGATGACATAGATTTCATTGCTGAGTGATATTGCTTTGTAAGTGAATACAACAACTTCTTTATCCATTTTTCACTTTCTGCGATGTTGAACTTGTACTGTAAACGAGGTTCTTGTAAACAGAGCCGTTCCAAACTTTGGGGTGGCTGTGTCTTTTTGATTTTAATTTCCCTAAGCTATAGGACCATAAGTGGAAGTGTCCTAGGCTCTGTTGCTTTGTTTTTTAGATGTTTCAGGAAACACCATACACTTCTCCTGAGTGTCTGTTGGCAATTTACATCCCGCCCATCAGCATAACAAGGCTCCCAGTTCTCAATGGCCTGTTGCCTTTCTGGATTTTACACTTTTTTCAGATGGCCCTTTTGACCGGGGGCAAGTGAGACTTCATTGTAGTGCAGATTTCCTTTGCAAGCTTGCTTGGTTGGCCAAAAAGGGCGTATGCGTTTTTTCCTGAATATATTCAGGAAAAAACGCATACGCCCTTTATGGCCAAGTGCATCATTGTGGACGTTCTGCCTCTTTTCCTATGCTTTCAATGCAATTCCAGTCTACCTCCTGAAATCGGTTTCCTGCAATTCTGCCCCGCTTTCAAGTCCTCTTGGCAGCCTTACTTCAGTCTATTTTTGGACGATAGCTGTCATTTATAACTCTGCAGGTTTGTGAATTACAGTGCCCCTGAGCTCCTTTCTTCAACTTGCTTTCTTGTGAGCTGGCCGCAACACCGCAGGATGGCTTCAGGCCCTAATCTGGTTCCGGCCCGGCATGCTGAGCCTTTGGTTAATTCCTCTTCCTGGTGGGAAATGAGAGTTAAATTTGCCCGTCCAGACACCTCCAGCTAGCCTCTCATTGGTTCTCGCTATTCCTGTTCATCTTCCGCAGAAATTGCAAACTGGGCCAAACAGGAGGTTAAAGGGACTGACTCTCCAAGTCGGGAGAGTGTTAGTAAAGCGTCTGGAATGTTGCACCCGAGTACCAGGGGAGGAAAACTGAGACATATTTGAACACGTCTCCCGTTCACATGGTTGATCATACTCTGGGTTCCACATGCATGTTTTAGCTGAAGGAAGAATACCTTAAACCTGGAGAGTTGAGACCCGTGGAATGGGTACCATGCAATATGACTTCAAAGGGTCTTCATATGCTCACCGAACCTCTCCAATCCTATCACTGCTGCGTTTATGCCCCTGTACACATGCTTGATTCTCTTTCGGAGACATAGCAATCCATAGGTTTTAAGATACTTACTAGTCAGGTACATTCTTAGGCGTTTAATATGCGGTGTTGAGTCCATTTCGTTGAGCAAGGAGTAGCTCTTGTCTATTCCATATTTGGCTTAAGGAACTTTATCTGTGCTCATTTCAATCTCTGGTTTTATGCAGCACCCCAACTCACCTTTCCCCTTAAGCAAGCATAAGTTGGTTTTCTAAATTTGAGACCCTGTTCTGTTCTGTAATTCAGTTCCTGTGTAGCCAAGTTTCCATTCCGTGTATTACTGATATCTTATGATGTTTCTTTTTCTGTGTGACTTATTTCAGTTAGAATCATCATACCTGAATCCACTCATTGTGCTGCTACGGGCCTGATGACATAGATTTCATTGCTGAGTGATATTGCTTTGTAAGTGAATACCACAACTTTTTTATCCATTTTTCACTTTCTGCGATGTTGAACTTGTACTTTAAACGAGGTTCTTGTAAACAGAGCCATTCCAAACTTTGGGGTGGCTGTGTCTTTTTGATTTTAATTTCCCTAAGCTATAGGACCATAAGTGGCAGTGCCCTAGGCTCTGTTGCTTTGTTTTTTAGATGTTTCAGGAAACACCATACACTTCTCCCGAGTGTCTGTTGGCAATTTACATCCCGCCCATCAGCATAACAAGGCTCCCAGTTCTCCATGGCCTGTCCTGCCTTTCTGGATTTTACACTTTTTTCAGATGGCCCTTTTGACCGGGGGGAAGTGAGACTTCATTGTAGTGCAGATTTCCTTTGCAAGCTTGCTTGGTTGGCCAAAAAGGGCGTATGCGTTTTTTCCTGAATATATTCAGGAAAAAACGCATACGCCCTTTTTGGCCAAGTGCATCATTGTGGACGTTCTGCCTCTTTTCCTATGCTTTCAATGCAATTCCAGTCTACCTCCTGAAATCGGTTTCCTGCAATTCTGCCCCGCTTTCAAGTCCTCTTGGCAGCCTTACTTCAGTCTATTTTTGGACGATAGCTGTCATTTATAACTCTGCAGGTTTGTGAATTACAGTGTCCCTGAGCTCCTTTCTTCAACTTGCTTTCTTGTGACCTGGCCGCAACACCGCAGGATGGCTTCAGGCCCTAATCTGGTTCCGGCCTGGCATGCTGAGCCTTTGGTGAATTCCTCTTCCTGGTGGGAAATGAGAGTTAAATTTGCCCGTCCAGACACCTCCAGCTAGCCTCTCATTGGTTCTCGCTATTCCTGTTCATCTTCCGCAGAAATTGCAAACTGGGCCAAACAGGAGGTTAAAGGGACTGACTCTCCAAGTCGGGAGAGTGTTAGTAAAGCGTCTGGAATGTTGCACCCGAGTACCAGGGTAGGAAAACTGAGACATATTTGAACACGTCTCCCGTTAACATGGTTGATCATACTCTGGGTTCCGCATGCATGTTTTAGCTGAAGGAAGAATACCTTAAACCTGGAGAGTTGAGACCCGTGGAATGGGTACCATGCAATATGACTTCAAAGGGTCTTCATTTGCTCACCGAACCTCTCCAATCCTATCACTGCTGCGTTTATGCCCCTGTACACACGCTTGATTCTCTTTTGGAGACATAGCAATCCATAGGTTTTAAGATACTTACTAGTCAGGTACATTCTTAGGCGTTTAATATGCGGTGTTGAGTCCATTTCGTTGAGCAAGGAGTAGCTCTTGTCTATTCCATATTTGGCTTAAGGAACTTTATCTGTGCTCATTTCAATCTCTGGTTTTATGCAGCACCCCAACTCACCTTTCCCCTTAAGCAAGCATAAGTTCGTTTTCTAAATTTGAGACCCTGTTCTGTTCTGTAATTCAGTTCCTGTGTAGCCAAGTTTACATTCCGTGTATTACTGATATCTTATTATGTTTCTTTTTCTGTGTGACTTATTTCAGTTAGAATCATCATACCTGAATCCACTCATTGTGCTGCTAAGGGCCTGATGACATAGATTTCATTGCTGAGTGATATTGCTTTGTAAGTAAATACCACAACTTCTTTATCCATTTTTCACTTTCTGCGATGTTGAACTTGTACTGTAAACGAGGTTCTTGTAAACAGAGGCATCCCAAACTTTGGGGTGGCTGTGTCTTTTTGATTTTAATTTCCCTAAGCTATAGGACCATAAGTGGCAGTGCCCTAGGCTCTGTTGCTTTGTTTTTTAGATGTTTCAGGAAACACCATACACTTCTCACGAGTGTCTGTTGGCAATTTACATCCCGCCCATCAGCATAACTAGGCTCCCAGTTCTCCATGGCCTGTCCTGCCTTTCTGGATTTCACACTTTTTTCAGATGGCCCTTTTGACCGGGGGGAAGTGAGACTTCATTGTAGTGCAGATTTCCTTTGCAAGCTTGCTTGGTTGGCCAAAAAGGGCGTATGCGTTTTTTCCTGAATATATTCAGGAAAAAACGCATACGCCCTTTTTGGCCAAGTGCATCATTGTGGACGTTCTGCCTCTTTTCCTATGCTTTCAATGCAATTCCAGTCTACCTCCTGAAATCGGTTTCCTGCAATTCTGCCCCGCTTTCAAGTCCTCTTGGCAGCCTTACTTCAGTCTATTTTTGGACGATAGCTGTCATTTATAACTCTGCAGGTTTGTGAATTACAGTGTCCCTGAGCTCCTTTCTTCAACTCGCTTTCTTTTGAGCTGGCCGCAACACCGCAGGATGGCTTCAGGCCCTAATCTGGTTCCGGTACGGCACGCTGAGCCTTTGGTTAATTCCTCTTCCTGGTGGGAAATGAGAGTTAAATTTGCCCGTCCAGACACCTCCAGCTAGCCTCTCATTGGTTCTCGCTATTCCTGTTCATCTTCCACAGAAATTGCAAACTGGGCCAAACAGGAGGTTAAAGGCGCTGACTCTCCAAGTGGGGAGAGTGTTAGTAAAGCGTCTGGAATGTTGCACGCGAGAACCAGGGTACGAAAACTGAGACATATTTGAACACGTCTCCCGATCACATGGTTGATCATACTCTGGGTTCCACATGCATGTTTTAGCTGACGGAAGAATACCTAAAATCTGGGTAGTTGAAACCCATGGAATGGGTACCATGCAATATGACTTCAAAGGGTCTTCATTTGCTCACTGAACATCTCCAATCCTATCACTGCTGCGTTTATGCCCCTGTACACATGCTTGATTCTCTTTCGGAGACATAGCAATCCATAGGTTTTAAGATACTTACTAGTCAGGTACATTCTTAGGCGTTTAATATGCGGTGTTGAGTCCATTTCGTTGAGCAAGGAGTAGCTCTAGTCTATTCCATATTTGGCTTAAGGAACTTTATCTGTGCTCATTTCAATCTCTGGTTTTTGCAGCACCCCAACTCATCTTTACCCTTAAGCAAGCATAAGTTGGTTTTCTAAATTTGAGACCCTGTTCTGTTCTGTAATTCAGTTCCTGTGTAGCCAAGTTTACATTCCGTGTATTAGTGATATCTTATGATGTTTCTTTTTCTGTGTGACTTATTTCAGTTAGAATCATCGTACCTGAATCCACTCATTATGCTGCTACGGGCCTGATGACATAGATTTCATTGCTGAGTGATACTGCATTGTACGTAAGTACCACAATTTCTTTATCCATTTTTCACTTTCTGTGATATTGAACTTGTACAGTAAACGAGGTTCTTGTAAACGGAGGCGTCCCAAACTTTGGGGTGGCTGTGTCTTTTTGATTTTAATTTCCCTAAGCTATAGGACCATAAGTGGAAGTGCACTAGGCTCTGTTGCTTTGTTTTTTAGATGTTTCAGGAAACACCATACACTTCTCCCCAGTGGTTGTTGGCAATTTACATCCCGCCCATCAGCGTAACAAGGCTCCCAGTTCTCCATGGCCTGTCCTGCCATTCTGGATTTTACACTTTTTTCAGATGGCCCTTTTGACCGGGGGGAAGTGAGACTTCATTGTAGTGCAGATTTCCTTTGCAAGCTTGCTTGGTTGGCCAAAAAGGGCGTATGCGTTTTTTCCTGAATATATTCAGGAAAAAACGCATACGCCCTTTTTGGCCAAGTGCATCATTGTGGACGCTCTGCCTCTTTTCCTATGTTTTCAATGCAATTCCAGTCTACCTCCTGAAATAGGTTTCCTGCAATTCTGCCCCGCTTTCAAGTCCTCTTGGCAGCCTAACTTCAGTCTATTTTTGGACGATAGCTGTCATTTATAACTCTGCAGGTTTGTGAATTACAGTGTCCCTGAGCTCCTTTCTTCAACTCGCTTTCTTGTGACCTGCCTGCAACACCGCAGGATGGCTTCAGGCCCTAATCTGGTTCCGGCGCGGCACGCTGAGCCTTTGGTTATTTCCTCTTCCTGGTGGGAAATGAGAGTTAAATTTGCCCGTCCAGACACCTCCAGCTAGTCTCTCATTGGTTCTCGCTATTCCTGTTCATCTTCCGCAGAAATTGCAAACTGGGCCAAACAGGAGGTTAAAGGCGCTGACTCTCCAAGTGGGGAGAGTGTTAGTAAAGCGTCTGGAATGTTGCACCCGAGTACCAGGGGAGGAAAACTGAGACATATTTGAACACGTCTCCCGTTCACATGGTTGATCATACTTGGGTTCCACATGCATGTTTTAGCTGAAGGAAGAATACCTTAAACCTGGAGAGTTAAGACCCGTGTAATGGGTAACATGCAATATGAATTCAAAGGGTCTTCATTTGCTCACCGAACCTCTCCAATCCTATCACTGCTGCGTTTATGCCCCTGTACACATGCTTGATTCTCTTTCGGAGACATAGCAATCCATAGGTTTTAAGATACTTACTAGTCAGGTACATTCTTAGGCGTTTAATATGCGGTGTTGAGTCCATTTCGTTGAGCAAGGAGTAGCTCTTGTCTATTCCATATTTGGCTTAAGGAACTTTATCTGTGCTCATTTCAATCTCTGGTTTTATGCAGCACCCCAACTCACCTTTCCCCTTAAGCAAGCATAAGTTGGTTTTCTAAATTTGAGACCCTGTTCTGTTCTGTAATTCAGTTCCTGTGTAGCCAAGTTTCCATTCCGTGTATTACTGATATCTTATGATGTTTCTTTTTCTGTGTGACTTATTTCAGTTAGAATCATCATACCTGAATCCACTCATTGTGCTGCTACGGGCCTGATGACATAGATTTCATTGCTGAGTGATATTGCTTTGTAAGTGAATACCACAACTTCTTTATCCATTTTTCACTTTCTGCGATGTTGAACTTGTACTTTAAACGAGGTTCTTGTAAACAGAGCCATTCCAAACTTTGGGGTGGCTGTGTCTTTTTGATTTTAATTTCCCTAAGCTATAGGACCATAAGTGGCAGTGCCCTAGGCTCTGTTGCTTTGTTTTTTAGATGTTTCAGGAAACACCATACACTTCTCCCCAGTGGTTGTTGGCAATTTACATCCCGCCCATCAGCATAACAAGGCTCCCAGTTCTCCATGGCCTGTCCTGCCTTTCTGGATTTTACACTTTTTTCAGATGGCCCTTTTGACCGGGGGGAAGTGAGACTTCATTGTAGTGCAGATTTCCTTTGCAAGCTTGCTTGGTTGGCCAAAAAGGGCGTATGCGTTTTTTCCTGAATATATTCAGGAAAAAACGCATACGCCCTTTTTGGCCAAGTGCATCATTGTGGACGTTCTGCCTCTTTTCCTATGCTTTCAATGCAATTCCAGTCTACCTCCTGAAATCGGTTTCCTGCAATTCTGCCCCGCTTTCAAGTCCTCTTGGCAGCCTTACTTCAGTCTATTTTTGGACGATAGCTGTCATTTATAACTCTGCAGGTTTGTGAATTACAGTGTCCCTGAGCTCCTTTCTTCAACTTGCTTTCTTGTGACCTGGCCGCAACACCGCAGGATGGCTTCAGGCCCTAATCTGGTTCCGGCCTGGCATGCTGAGCCTTTGGTTAATTCCTCTTCCTGGTGGGAAATGAGAGTTAAATTTGCCCGTCCAGACACCTCCAGCTAGCCTCTCATTGGTTCTCGCTATTCCTGTTCATCTTCCGCAGAAATTGCAAACTGGGCCAAACAGGAGGTTAAAGGGACTGACTCTCCAAGTCGGGAGAGTGTTAGTAAAGCGTCTGGAATGTTGCACCCGAGTACCAGGGTAGGAAAACTGAGACATATTTGAACACGTCTCCCGTTAACATGGTTGATCATACTCTGGGTTCCACATGCATGTTTTAGCTGAAGGAAGAATACCTTAAACCTGGAGAGTTGAGACCCGTGGAATGGGTACCATGCAATATGACTTCAAAGGGTCTTCATTTGCTCACCGAACCTCTCCAATCCTATCACTGCTGCGTTTATGCCCCTGTACACACGCTAGATTCTCTTTTGGAGACATAGCAATCCATAGGTTTTAAGATACTTACTAGTCAGGTACATTCTTAGGCGTTTAATATGCGGTGTTGAGTCCATTTCGTTGAGCAAGGAGTAGCTCTTGTCTATTCCATATTTGGCTTAAGGAACTTTATCTGTGCTCATTTCAATCTCTGGTTTTATGCAGCACCCCAACTCACCTTTCCCCTTAAGCAAGCATAAGTTGGTTTTCTAAATTTGAGACCCTGTTCTGTTCTGTAATTCAGTTCCTGTGTAGCCAAGTTTACATTCCGTGTATTAGTGATATCTTATGATGTTTCTTTTTCTGTGTGACTTATTTCAGTTAGAATCATCGTACCTGAATCCACTCATTATGCTGCTAAGGGCCTGATGACATAGATTTCATTGCTGAGTGATACTGCATTGTACGTAAGTACCACAATTTCTTTATCCATTTTTCACTTTCTGTGATATTGAACTTGTACGGTAAACGAGGTTCTTGTAAACGGAGGCATCCCAAACTTTGGGGTGGCTGTGTCTTTTTGATTTTAATTTCCCTAAGCTATAGGACCATAAGTGGAAGTGCCCTAGGCTCTGTTGCTTTGTTTTTTAGATGTTTCAGGAAACACCATACACTTCTCCCGAGTGTCTGTTGGCAATTTACATCCCGCCCATCAGCATAACAAGGCTCCCAGTTCTCCATGGCCTGTCCTGCCTTTCTGGATTTTACACTTTTTTCAGATGGCCCTTTTGACCGGGGGGAAGTGAGACTTCATTGTAGTGCAGATTTCCTTTGCAAGCTTGCTTGGTTGGCCAAAAAGGGCGTATGCGTTTTTTCCTGAATATATTCAGGAAAAAACGCATACGCCCTTTTTGGCCAAGTGCATCATTGTGGACGTTCTGCCTCTTTTCCTATGTTTTCAGAGCAATTCCAGTCTACCTCCTGAAATAGGTTTCCTGCAATTCTGCCCCGCTTTCAAGTCCTCTTGGCAGCCTTACTTCAGTCTATTTTTGGACGATAGCTGTCATTTATAACTCTGCAGGTTTGTGAATTACAGTGCCCCTGAGCTCCTTTCTTCAACTCGCTTTCTTGTGACCTGGACGCAACACCGCAGGATTTCTTCAGGCCCTAATCTGGTTCTGGCACGGCACGCTGAGCCTTTGGTTAATTCCTCTTCCTGGTGGGAAATGAGAGTTAAATTTGCCCATCCAGACACCTCCAGCTAGTCTCTCATTGGTTCTCGCTATTCCTGTTCATCTTCCACAGAAATTGCAAACTGGGCCAAACAGGAGGTTAAAGGCGCTGACTCTCCAAGTCGGGAGAGTGTTAGTAAAGCGTCTGGAATGTTGCACCCAAGTACCAGGGTACGAAAACTGAGACATATTTGAACACGTCTCCCGATCACATGGTTGATCATACTCTAGGTTCCACATGCATGTTTTAGCTGAAGGAAGAATACCTTAAACCTGGGTAGGTGAAACCCGTGGAATGGGTACCGTACAATATGACTTCAAAGGGTCTTCATTTGCTCACCGAACCTCTCCAATCCTATCACTGCTGCATATATGCCCCTGTACACATGCTTGATTCTCTTTCGGAGACATAGCAATCCATAGGTTTTAAGATACTTACTAGTCAGGTACATTCTTAGGCGTTTAATATGCGGTGTTGAGTCCATTTCGTTGAGCAAGGAGTAACTCTTGTCTATTCCATATTTGGCTTAAGGAACTTTATCTGTGCTCATTTCAATCTCTGGTTTTATGCAGCACCCCAACTCACCTTTCCCCTTAAGCAAGCATAAGTTTGTTTTCTAAATTTGAGACCCTGTTCTGTTCTGTAATTCAGTTCCTGTGTAGCCAAGTTTCCATTCCGTGTATTACTGATATCTTATGATGTTTCTTTTTCTGTGTGACTTATTTCAGTTAGAATCATCATACCTGAATCCACTCATTGTGCTGCTAAGGGCATGATGACATAGATTTCATTGCTGAGTGATATTGCTTTGTAAGTGAATATCACAACTTCTTTATCCATTTTTCACTTTCTACGATGTTGAACTTGTACTTTAAACGAGGTTCTTGTAAACAGAGCCATTCCAAACTTTGGGGTGGCTGTGTCTTTTTGATTTTAATTTCCCTAAGCTATAGGACCATAAGTGGAAGTGCCCTAGGCTCTGTTGCTTTGTTTTTTAGATGTTTCAGGAAACACCATACACTTCTCCCGAGTGGTTGTTGGCAATTTACATCCCGCCCATCAGCATAACAAGGCTCCCAGTTCTCCATGGCCTGTCCTGCCTTTCTGGATTTTACACTTTTTTCAGATGGCCCTTTTGACCGGGGGGAAGTGAGACTTCATTGTAGTGCAGATTTCCTTTGCAAGCTTGCTTGGTTGGCCAAAAAGGGCGTATGCGTTTTTTCCTGAATATATTCAGGAAAAAACGCATACGCCCTTTTTGGCCAACTGCATCATTGTGGACGTTCTGCCTCTTTTCCTATGCTTTCAATGCAATTCCAGTCTACCTCCTGAAATCGGTTTCCTGCAATTCTGCCCCGCTTTCAAGTCCTCTTGGCAGCCTTACTTCAGTCTATTTTTGGACGATAGCTGTCATTTATAACTCTGCAGGTTTGTGAATTACAGTGCCCCTGAGCTCCTTTCTTCAACTCGCTTTCTTGTGACCTGGACGCAACACCGCAGGATGTCTTCAGGCCCTAATCTGGTTCTGGCACGGCACGCTGAGCCTTTGGTTAATTCCTCTTCCTGGTGGGAAATGAGAGTTAAATTTGCCCATCCAGACACCTCCAGCTAGTCTCTCATTGGTTCTCGCTATTCCTGTTCATCTTCCACAGAAATTGCAAACTGGGCCAAACAGGAGGTTAAAGGGACTGACTCTCCAAGTCGGGAGAGTGTTAGTAAAGCGTCTGGAATGTTGCACCCGAGTACCAGGGTATGAAAACTGAGACATATTTGAACACGTCTCCCGATCACATGGTTGATCATACTCTAGGTTCCACATGCATGTTTTAGCTGAAGGAAGAATACCTTAAACCTGGGTAGGTGAAACCCGTGGAATGGGTACCATACAATATGACTTCAAAGGGTCTTCATTTGCTCACCGAACCTCTCCAATCCTATCACTGCTGCGTTTATGCCCCTGTACACACGCTTGATTCTCTTTTGGAGACATAGCAATCCATAGGTTTTAAGATACTTACTAGTCAGGTACATTCTTAGGCGTTTAATATGCGGTGTTGAGTCCATTTCGTTGAGCAAGGAGTAGCTCTTGTCTATTCCATATTTGGCTTAAGGAACTTTATCTGTGCTCATTTCAATCTCTGGTTTTATGCAGCACCCCAACTCACCTTTACCCTTAAGCAAGCATAAGTTGGTTTTCTAAATTTGAGACCCTGTTCTGTTCTGTAATTCAGTTCCTGTGTAGCCAAGTTTACATTCCGTGTATTACTGATATCTTATGATGTTTCTTTTTCTGTGTGACTTATTTCAGTTAGAATCATCGTACCTGAATCCACTCATTATGCTGCTACGGGCCTGATGACATAGATTTCATTGCTGAGTGATACTGCATTGTACGTAAGTACCACAAGTTCTTTATCCATTTTTCACTTTCTGTGATATTGAACTTGTACGGTAAACGAGGTTCTTGTAAACGGAGGCGTCCCAAACTTTGGGGTGGCTGTGTCTTTTTGATTTTAATTTCCCTAAGCTATAGGACCATAAGTGGAAGTGCCCTAGGCTCTGTTGTTTTGTTTTTTAGATGTTTCAGGAAACACCATACACTTCTCCCGAGTGTCTGTTGGCAATTTACATCCCGCCCATCAGCATAACAAGGCTCCCAGTTCTCCATGGCCTGTCCTGCCTTTCTGGATTTTACACTTTTTTCAGATGGCCCTTTTGACCGGGGGGAAGTGAGACTTCATTGTAGTGCAGATTTCCTTTGCAAGTTGCTTGGTTGGCCAAAAAGGGCGTATGCGTTTTTTCCTGAATATATTCAGGAAAAAACGCATACGCCCTTTTTGGCCAAGTGCATCATTGTGGACGTTCTGCCTCTTTTCCTATGCTTTCAATGCAATTCCAGTCTACCTCCTGAAATCGGTTTCCTGCAATTCTGCCCCGCTTTCAAGTCCTCTTGGCAGCCTTACTTCAGTCTATTTTTGGACGATAGCTGTCATTTATAACTCTGCATGTTTGTGAATTACAGTGCCCCTGAGCTCCTTTCTTCAACTCGCTTTCTTGTGACCTGGCCGCAACACCGCAGGATGACTTCAGGCCCTAATCTGGTTCCGGCACGGCATGCTGAGCCTTTGGTTAATTCCTCTTCCTGTTGGGAAATGAGAGTTAAATTTGCCCGTCCAGACACCTCCAGCTAGCCTCTCATTGGTTCTCGCTATTCCTGTTCATCTTCCGCAGAAATTGCAAACTGGGCCAAACAGGAGGTTAAAGGCGCTGACTCTCCAAGTGGGGAGAGTGTTAGTAAAGCGTCTGGAATGTTGCACCCGAGTACCAGGGGAGGAAAACTGAGACATATTTGAACACGTCTCCCGATCACATGGTTGATCATACTCTGGGTTCCACATGCATGTTTTAGCTGAAGGAAGAATACCTAAAACCTGGGTAGTTGAAACCCGTGGAATGGGTACCATGCAATAGGACTTCAAAGGGTCTTCATTTGCTCACCGAACCTCTCCAATCCTATCACTGCTGCGTTTATGCCCCTGTACACATGCTTGATTCTCTTTCAGAGACATAGCAATCCCTAGGTTTTAAGATACTTACTAGTCAGGTACATTCTTAGGCGTTTAATATGCGGTGTTGAGTCCATTTCTTTGAGCAAGGAGTAGCTCTTGTCTATTCCATATTTGGCTTAAGGAACTTTATCTGTGCTCATTTCAATCTCTGGTTTTATGCAGCACCCCAACTCACCTTTCCCCTTAAGCAAGCATAAGTTGGTTTTCTAAATTTGAGACCCTGTTCTGTTCTGTAATTCAGTTCCTGTGTAGCCAAGTTTACATTCCGTGTATTACTGATATCTTATGATGTTTCTTTTTCTGTGTCACTTATTTCAGTTAGAATCATCATACCTGAATCCACTCATTGTGCTGCTAAGGGCCTGATGACACAGATTTCATTGCTGAGTGATATTGCTTTGTAAGTAAATACCACAACTTTTTTATCCATTTTTCACTTTCTGCGATGTTGAACTTGTACTGTAAACGAGGTTCTTGTAAACAGAGCCGTTCGAAACTTTGGGGTGGCTGTGTCTTTTTGATTTTAATTTCCCTAAGCTATAGGACCATAAGTGGCAGTGCCCTAGGCTCTGTTGCTTTGTTTTTTAGATGTTTCAGGAAACACCATACACTTCTCCCGAGTGTTTGTTGGCAATTTACATCCCGCCCTTCAGCATAACAAGGCTCCCTGTTCTCCATGGCCTGTCCTGCCTTTCTGGATTTTACACTTTTTTCAGATGGCCCTTTTGACCGGGGGGAAGTGAGACTTCATTGTAGTGCAGATTTCCTTTGCAAGCTTGCTTGGTTGGCCAAAAAGGGCGTATGCGTTTTTTCCTGAATATATTCAGGAAAAAACGCATACGCCCTTTTTGGCCAAGTGCATCATTGTGGACGTTCTGCCTCTTTTCCTATGCTTTCAATGCAATTCCAGTCTACCTCCTGAAATGGGTTCCCTGCAATTCTGCCCCGCTTTCAAGTCCTCTTGGCAGCCTTACTTCAGTCTATTTTTGGACGATAGCTGTCATTTATAACTCTGCATGTTTGTGAATTACAGTGCCCCTGAGCTCCTTTCTTCAACTCGCTTTCTTGTGACCTGGCCGCAACACCGCAGGATGGCTTCAGGCCCTAATCTGGTTCCGGCCCGGCATGCTGAGCCTTTGGTTAATTCCTCTTCCTGGTGGGAAATGAGAGTTAAATTTGCCCGTCCAGACACCTGCAGCTAGCCTCTCATTGGTTCTCGCTATTCCTGTTCATCTTCCGCAGAAATTGCAAACTGGGCCAAACAGGACGTTAAAGGCGCTGACTCTCCAAGTGGGGAGAGTGTTAGTAAAGCGTCTGGAATGTTGCACCCGAGTACCAGGGGAGGAAAACTGAGACATATTTGAACACGTGTCCCGATCACATGGTTGATCATACTCTGGGTTCCACATGCATGTTTTAGCTGAAGGAAGAATACCTAAAACCTGGGTAGTTGAAACCCGTGGAATGGGTACCATGCAATATGACTTCAAAGGGTCTTCATTTGCTCACTGAACCTCTCCAGTCCTATCACTGCTGCGTTTATGCCCCTGTACACATGCTTGATTCTCTTTCGGAGACATAGCAATCTGTAGGTTTTACGATACTTACTAGTCAGTTACATTCTTAGGCGTTTAATATGCGGTGTTGAGTCCATTACGTTGAGCAAGGAGTAGCTCTTGTCTATTCCATATTTGGCTTAAGGAACTTTATCTGTGCTCATTTCAATCTCTGGTTTTCTGCAGCACCCCAACTCACCTTTCCCCTTAAGCAAGCATAAGTTGGTTTTCTAAATTTGAGACCCTGTTCTGTTCTGTAATTCAGTTCCTGTGTAGCCAAGTTTCCATTCCGTGTATTACTGATATCTTATGATGTTTCTTTTTCTGTGTGACTTATTTCAGTTAGAATCATCGTACCTGAATCCACTCATTATGCTGCTACGGGCCTGATGACATAGATTTCATTGCTGAGTGATACTGCATTGTACGTAAGTACCACAAGTTCTTTATCCATTTTTCACTTTCTGTGATATTGAACTTGTACGGTAAACGAGGTTCTTGTAAACAGAGGCGTCCCAAACTTTGGGGTGGCTGTGTCTTTTTGATTTTAATTTCCCTAAGCTATAGGACCATAAGTGGCAGTGCCCTAGGCTCTGTTGCTTTGTTTTTTAGATGTTTCAGGAAACACCATACACTTCTCCCGAGTGTCTGTTGGCAATTTACATCCCGCCCATCAGCATAACAAGGCTCCCAGTTCTCCATGGCCTGTCCTGCCTTTCTGGATTTTACACTTTTTTCAGATGTCCCTTTTGACCGGGGGGAAGTGAGACTTCTTTGTAGTGCAGATTTCGTTTGCAAGTTTGCTTGGTTGGCCAAAAAGGGCGTATGCGTTTTTTCCTGAATATATTCAGGAAAAAACGCATACGCCCTTTTTGGCCAAGTGCATCATTGTGGACGTTCTGCCTCTTTTCCTATGCTTTCAATGCAATTCCAGTCTACCTCCTGAAATCGGTTTCCTGCAATTCTGCCCCGCTTTCAAGTCCTCTTGGCAGCCTACTTCAGTCTATTTTTGGACGATAGCTGTCATTTATAACTCTGCAGGTTTGTGAATTACAGTGCCCCTGAGCTCCTTTCTTCAACTCGCTTTCTTTTGAGCTGGCCGCAACACCGCAGGATGGCTTCAGGCCCTAATCTGGTTCCGGCACGGCACGCTGAGCCTTTGGTTATTTCCTGTTCCTGGTGGGAAATGAGAGTTAAATTTGCCCGTTCAGACACCTCCAGCTAGTCTCTCATTGGTTCTCGCTATTCCTGTTCATCTTCCGCAGAAATTGCAAACTGGGCCAAACAGGAGGTTAAAGGGACTGGCTCTCCAAGTCGGGAGAGTGTTAGTAAAGCGTCTGGAATGTTGCACCCGAGTACCAGGGTACGAAAACTGAGACATATTTGAACACGTCTCCCGATCACATGGTTGATCATACTCTAGGTTACACATGCATGTTTTAGCTGAAGGAAGAATACCTTAAACCTGGGTAGGTGAAACCCGTTGAATGGGTACCATGCAATATGACTTCAAAGGGTCTTCATTTGCTCACCGAACTTCTCCAGTCCTATCACTGCTGCGTTTATGCCCCTGTACACATGCTTGATTCTCTTTCGGAGACATAACAATCCATAGGTTTTAAGATACTTACTAGTCAGGTACATTCTTAGGCGTTTAATATGCGGTGTTGAGTCCATTTCGTTGAGCAAGGCGTAGCTGTTGTCTATTCCATATTTGGCTTAAGGAACTTTATCTGTGCTCACTTCAATCTCTGGTTTTATGCAGCACCCCAACTCACCTTTCCCCTTAAGCAAGCATAAGTTGGTTTTCTAAATTTGAGACCCTGTTCTGTTCTGTAATTCAGTTCCTGTGTAGCCAAGTTTACATACCGTGTATTACTGATATCTTATGATGTTTCTTTTTCTGTGTGACTTATTTCAGTTAGAATCATCATACCTGAATCCACTCATTGTGCTGCTAAGGGCCTGATGACATAGCTTTCATTGCTGAGTGATATTGCTTTGTAAGTAAATACCACAACTTCTTTATCCATTTTTCACTTTCTGCGATGTTGAACTTGTACTGTAAACGAGGTTCTTGTAAACAGAGGCGTCCCAAACTTTGGGGTGGCTGTGTCTTTTTGATTTTAATTTCCCTAAACTATAGGACCTTAAGTGGCAGTGCCCTAGGCTCTGTTGCGTTGTTTTTTAGATGTTTCAGGAAACACCATACACTTCTCACGAGTGTCTGTTGGCAATTTACATCCCGCCCATCAGCATAACAAGGCTCCCAGTTCTCCATGGCCTGTCCTGCCTTTCTGGATTTTACACTTTTTTCAGATGGCCCTTTTGACCGGGGGGAAGTGAGACTTCATTGTAGTGCAGATTTCCTTTGCAAGCTTGCTTGGTTGGCCAAAAAGGGCGTATGCGTTTTTTCCTGAATATATTCAGGAAAAAACGCATACGCCCTTTTTGGCCAAGTGCATCATTGTGGACGTTCTGCCTCTTTTCCTATGCTTGCAATGCAGTTCCAGTCTACCTCCTGAAATCAGTTTCCTGCAATTCTGCCCCGCTTTCAAGTCCTCTTGGCAGCCTTACTTCAGTCTATTTTTGGACGATAGCTGTCATTTATAACTCTGCAGGTTTGTGAATTACAGTGCCCCTGAGCTCCTTTCTTCAACTTGCTTTCTTGTGACCTGGCCGCAACACCGCAGGATGGCTTCAGGCCCTAATCTGGTTCCGGCCCGGCATGCTGAGCGTTTGGTTAATTCTTCTTCCTGTTGGGAAATGAGAGTTAAATTTGCCCGTCCAGACACCTCCAGCTAGTCTCTCATTGGTTCTCGCTATTCCTGTTCATCTTCCACAGAAATTGCAAACTGGGCCAAACAGGAGGTTAAAGGCGCTGACTCTCCAAGTGGGGAGAGTCTTAGTAAAGCGTCTGGAATGTTGCACCCTAGTACCAGGGGAGGAAAACTGAGACATATTTGAACACGTCTCCCGATCACATGGTTGATCATACTCTGGGTTCCACATGCATGTTTTAGCTGAAGGAAGAATACCTAAAACCTGGGTAGTTGAAACCCGTGGAATGGGTACCATGCAATATGACTTCAAAGGGTCTTCATTTGCTCACCGAACCTCTCCAATCCTATCACTGCTGCGTTTATGCCCCTGTACACATGCTTGATTCTCTTTCAGAGACATAGCAATCCCTAGGTTTTAAGATACTTACTAGTCAGGTACATTCTTAGGCGTTTAATATGCGGTGTTGAGTCCATTTCTTTGAGCAAGGAGTAGCTCTTGTCTATTCCATATTTGGCTTAAGGAACTTTATCTGTGCTCATTTCAATCTCTGGTTTTATGCAGCACCCCAACTCACCTTTACCCTTAAGCAAGCATAAGTTGGTTTTCTAAATTTGAGAACCTGTTCTGTTCTGTAATTCAGTTCCTGTGTAGCCAAGTTTACATTCCGTGTATTACTGATATCTTATGATGTTTCTTTTTCTGTGTGACTTATTTCAGTTAGAATCATCATACCTGAATCCACTCATTGTGCTACTAAAGGCCTGATGACACAGATTTCATTGCTGAGTAATATTGCTTTGTAAGTAAATACCACAACTTTTTTATCCATTTTTCACTTTCTGCGATGTTGAACTTGTACTGTAAACGAGGTTCTAGTAAACAGAGCCATTCGAAACTTTGGGGTGGCTGTGTCTTCTTGATTTTAATTTCCCTAAGCTATAGGACCATAAGTGGAAGTGCCCTAGGCTCTGTTGCTTTGTTTTTTAGATGTTTCAGGAAACACCATACACTTCTCCCGAGTGTTTGTTGGCAATTTACATCCCGCCCTTCAGCATAACAAGGCTCCCTGTTCTCCATGGCCTGTCCTGCCTTTCTGGATTTTACACTTTTTTCAGATGGCCCTTTTGACCGGGGGGAATTGAGACTTCATTGTAGTGCAGATTTCCTTTGCAAGCTTGCTTGGTTGGCCAAAAAGGGCGTATGCGTTTTTTCCTGAATATATTCAGGAAAAAACGCATACGCCCTTTTTGGCCAAGTGCATCATTGTGGACGTTCTGCCTCTTTTCCTATGCTTGCAATGCAGTTCCAGTCTACCTCCTGAAATCAGTTTCCTGCAATTCTGCCCCGCTTTCAAGTCCTCTTGGCAGCCTTACTTCAGTCTATTTTTGGACGATAGCTGTCATTTATAACTCTGCAGGTTTGTGAATTACAGTGCCCCTGAGCTCCTTTCTTCAACTTGCTTTCTTGTGACCTGGCCGCAACACCGCAGGATGGCTTCAGGCCCTAATCTGGTT
The DNA here is from genome assembly GCF_951394435.1 of Stenella coeruleoalba. Taxonomy (NCBI): domain Eukaryota; kingdom Metazoa; phylum Chordata; class Mammalia; order Artiodactyla; family Delphinidae; genus Stenella; species Stenella coeruleoalba. The sequence continues at coordinate 434,549 of NW_027645889.1, read as the reverse complement.
CCGGCCCGGCATGCTGAGCGTTTGGTTAATTCTTCTTCCTGTTGGGAAATGAGAGTTAAATTTGCCCGTCCAGACACCTCCAGCTAGTCTCTCATTGGTTCTCGCTATTCCTGTTCATCTTCCACAGAAATTGCAAACTGGGCCAAACAGGAGGTTAAAGGCGCTGACTCTCCAAGTGGGGAGAGTCTTAGTAAAGCGTCTGGAATGTTGCACCCTAGTACCAGGGGAGGAAAACTGAGACATATTTGAACACGTCTCCCGATCACATGGTTGATCATACTCTGGGTTCCACATGCATGTTTTAGCTGAAGGAAGAATACCTAAAACCTGGGTAGTTGAAACCCGTGGAATGGGTACCATGCAATATGACTTCAAAGGGTCTTCATTTGCTCACCGAACCTCTCCAATCCTATCACTGCTGCGTTTATGCCCCTGTACACATGCTTGATTCTCTTTCAGAGACATAGCAATCTATAGGTTTTAAGATACTTACTAGTCAGGTACATTCTTAGGCGTTTAATATGCGGTGTTGAGTCCATTTCGTTGAGCAAGGAGTAGCTCTTGTCTATTCCATATTTGGCTTAAGGAACTTTATCTGTGCTCATTTCAATCTCTGGTTTTATGCAGCACCCCAACTCACCTTTACCCTTAAGCAAGCATAAGTTGGTTTTCTAAATTTGAGAACCTGTTCTGTTCTGTAATTCAGTTCCTGTGTAGCCAAGTTTACATTCCGTGTATTACTGATATCTTATGATGTTTCTTTTTCTGTGTGACTTATTTCAGTTAGAATCATCATACCTGAATCCACTCATTGTGCTACTAAAGGCCTGATGACACAGATTTCATTGCTGAGTAATATTGCTTTGTAAGTAAATACCACAACTTTTTTATCCATTTTTCACTTTCTGCGATGTTGAACTTGTACTGTAAACGAGGTTCTAGTAAACAGAGCCATTCGAAACTTTGGGGTGGCTGTGTCTTCTTGATTTTAATTTCCCTAAGCTATAGGACCATAAGTGGAAGTGCCCTAGGCTCTGTTGCTTTGTTTTTTAGATGTTTCAGGAAACACCATACACTTCTCCCGAGTGTTTGTTGGCAATTTACATCCCGCCCTTCAGCATAACAAGGCTCCCTGTTCTCCATGGCCTGTCCTGCCTTTCTGGATTTTACACTTTTTTCAGATGGCCCTTTTGACCGGGGGGAAGTGAGACTTCATTGTAGTGCAGATTTCCTTTGCAAGCTTGCTTGGTTGGCCAAAAAGGGCGTATGCGTTTTTTCCTGAATATATTCAGGAAAAAACGCATACGCCCTTTTTGGCCAAGTGCATCATTGTGGACGTTCTGCCTCTTTTCCTATGCTTTCAATGCAATTCCAGTCTACCTCCTGAAATGGGTTCCCTGCAATTCTGCCCCGCTTTCAAGTCCTCTTGGCAGCCTTACTTCAGTCTATTTTTGGACGATAGCTGTCATTTATAACTCTGCAGGTTTGTGAATTACAGTGCCCCTGAGCTCCTTTTTTCAACTCGCTTTCTTGTGACCTGGCCGCAACACCGCAGGATGGCTTCAGGCCCTAATCTGGTTCCGGCCCGGCATGCTGAGCCTTTGGTTAATTCCTCTTCCTGGTGGGAAATGAGAGTTAAATTTGCCCGTCCAGACACCTGCAGCTAGCCTCTCATTGGTTCTCGCTATTCCTGTTCATCTTCCGCAGAAATTGCAAACTGGGCCAAACAGGACGTTAAAGGCGCTGACTCTCCAAGTGGGGAGAGTTTTAGTAAAGCGTCTGGAATGTTGCACCCGAGTACCAGGGGCGGAAAACTGAGACATATTTGAACACGTCTCCCGATCACATGGTTGATCATACTCTGGGTTCCACATGCATGTTTTAGCTGAAGGAAGAATACCTAAAACCTGGGTAGTTGAAACCCGTGGAATGGGTACCATGCAATATGACTTCAAAGGGTCTTCATTTGCTCACCGAACCTCTCCAATCCTATCACTGCTGCGTTTATGCCCCTGTACACATGCTTGATTCTCTTTCGGAGACATAGCAATCTATAGGTTTTAAGATACTTACTAGTCAGGTACATTCTTAGGCGTTTAATATGCGGTGTTGGGTCCATTTCGTTGAGCAAGGAGTAGCTCTTGTCTATTCCATATTTGGCTTAAGGAACTTTATCTGTGCTCATTTCAATCTCTGGTTTTATGCAGCACCCCAACTCACCTTTCCCCTTAAGCAAGCATAAGTTGGTTTTCTAAATTTGAGACCCTGTTCTGTTCTGTAATTCAGTTCCTGTGTAGCCAAGTTTACATTCCGTGTATTACTGATATCTTATGATGTTTCTTTTTCTGTTTGACTTATTTCAGTTAGCATCATCGTACCTGAATCCACTCATTATGCTGCTACGGGCCTGATTACATAGATTTCATTGCTGAGTGATACTGCATTGTACGTAAGTACCACAAGTTCTTTATCCATTTTTCACTTTCTGTGATATTGAACTTGTACGGTAAACGAGGTTCTTGTAAACAGAGGCGTCCCAAACTTTGGGGTGGCTGTGTCTTTTTGATTTTAATTTCCCTAAGCTATAGGACCATAAGTGGCAGTGCCCTAGGCTCTGTTGCTTTGTTTTTTAGATGTTTCAGGAAACACCATACACTTCTCCCGAGTGGTTGTTGGCAATTTACATCCCGCCCATCAGCATAACAAGGCTCCCAGTTCTCCATGGCCTGTCCTGCCTTTCTGGATTTTACACTTTTTTCAGATGGCCCTTTTGACCAGGGGGAAGTGAGACTTCATTGTAGTGCAGATTTCCTTTGCAAGTTTGCTTGGTTGGCCAAAAAGGGCGTATGCGTTTTTTCCTGAATATATTCAGGAAAAAACGCATACGCCCTTTTTGGCCAAGTGCATCATTGTGGACGTTCTGCCTCTTTTCCTATGCTTTCAATGCAATTCCAGTCTACCTCCTGAAATGGGTTTCCTGCAATTCTGCCCCGCTTTCAAGTCCTCTTGGCAGACTTACTTCAGTCTATTTTTGGACGATAGCTGTCATTTATAACTCTGCAGGTTTGTGAATTACAGTGCCCCTGAGCTCCTTTCTTCAACTCGCTTTCTTGTGACCTGGCCGCAACACCGCAGGATGTCTTCAGACCCTAATCTTGTTCCGGCACGGCATTCTGAGCCTTTGGTTAATTCCTCTTCCTGGTGGGAAATGAGAGTTAAATTTGCCCGTTCAGACACCTCCAGCTAGTCTCTCATTGGTTCTCGCTATTCCTGTTCATCTTCCGCAGAAATTGCAAACTGGGCCAAACAGGAGGTTAAAGGGACTGGCTCTCCAAGTCGGGAGAGTGTTAGTAAAGCGTCTGGAATGTTGCACCCGAGTACCAGGGTACGAAAACTGAGACATATTTGAACACGTGTCCCGATCACATGGTTGATCATACTCTAGGTTCCACATGCATGTTTTAGCTGAAGGAAGAATACCTTAAACCTGGGTAGGTGAAACCCGGGGAATGGGTACCATGCAATATGACTTCAAAGGGTCTTCATTTGCTCACCGAACCTCTCCAGTCCTATCACTGCTGCGTTTATGCCCCTGAACACATGCTTGATTCTCTTTCAGAGACATAACAATCCATAGGTTTTAAGATACTTACTAGTCAGGTACATTCTTAGGCGTTTAATATGCGGTGTTGAGTCCATTTCGTTGAGCAAGGAGTAGCTCTTGTCTATTCCACATTTGGCTTAAGGAACTTTATCTGTGCTCATTTCAATCTCTGGTTTTATACAGCACCCAAACGCACCTTTACCCTTAAGCAAGCATAAGTTGGTTTTCTAAATTTGAGACCCTGTTCTGTTCTGTAATTCAGTTCCTGTGTAGCCAAGTTTCCATTCCGTGTATTACTGATATCTTATGATGTTTCTTTTTCTGTGTGACTTATTTCAGTTAGGATCATCATACCTGAATCCACTCATTGTGCTGCTAAGGGCCTGATGACACAGATTTCATTGCTGAGTGATATTGCTTTGTAAGTGAATACCACAACTTCTTTATCCATTTTTCATATCTGCAATGTTGAACTTGTACTGTAAACGAGGTTCTTGTAAACAGAGCCGTTCCAAACTTTGGGGTGGCTGTGTCTTTTTTATTTTAATTTCCCTAAGCTATAGGACCATAAGTGGAAGTGCCCTAGGCTCTGTTGCTTTGTTTTTTAGATGTTTCAGGAAACACCATACACTTCTCCCAAGTGTCTGTTGGCAATTTACATCCCGCCCATCAGCATAACAAGGCTCCCAGTTCTCCATGGCCTGTCCTGCCTTTCTGGACTTTACACTTTTTTCAGATGGCCCTTTTGACCGGGGGGAAGTGAGACTTCATTGTAGTGCAGATTTCCTTTGCAAGCTTGCTTGGTTGGCCAAAAAGGGCGTATGCGTTTTTTCCTGAATATATTCAGGAAAAAACGCATACGCCCTTTTTGGCCAAGTGCATCATTGTGGACGTTCTGCCTCTTTTCCTATGCTTTCAATGCAATTCCAGTCTACCTCCTGAAATTGGTTTCCTGCAATTCTGCCCCGCTTTCAAGTCCTCTTGGCAGCCTTACTTCAGTCTATTTTTGGACGATAGCTGTCATTTATAACTCTGCAGGTTTGTGAATTACAGTGCCCCTGAGCTCCTTTCTTCAACTCGCTTTCTTGTGACCTGGCCGCAACACCGCAGGATGTCTTCAGACCCTAATCTGGTTCCGGCACGGCATGCTGAGCCTTTGGTTAATTCCTCTTCCTGGTGGGAAATGAGAGTTAAATTTGCCCGTTCAGACACCTCCAGCTAGTCTCTCATTGGTTCTCGCTATTCCTGTTCATCTTCCGCAGAAATTGCAAACTGGGCCAAACAGGAGGTTAAAGGGACTGGCTCTCCAAGTCGGGAGAGTGTTAGTAAAGCGTCTGGAATTTTGCACCCGAGTACCAGGGTACGAAAAATGAGACATATTTGAACACGTCTCCCGATCACATGGTTGATCATACTCTAGGTTCCACATGCATGTTTTAGCTGAAGGAAGAATACCTTAAACCTGGGTAGGTGAAACCCGTGGAATGGGTACCATGCAATATGACTTCAAAGGGTCTTCATTTGCTCACCGAACCTCTCCAGTCCTATCACTGCTGCGTTTATGCCCCTGTACACATGCTTGATTCTCTTTCGGAGACATAACAATCCATAGGTTTTAAGATACTTACTAGTCAGGTACATTCTTAGGCGTTTAATATGCGGTGTTGAGTCCATTTCGTTGAGCAAGGAGTAGCTCTTGTCTATTCCATATTTGGCTTAAAGAACTTTATCTGTGCTCATTTCAATCTCTGGTTTTATGCAGCACCCCAACTCACCTTTACCCTTAAGCAAGCATAAGTTGGTTTTCTGAATTTGAGACCCTGTTCTGTTCTGTAATTCAGTTCCTGTGTAGCCAAGTTTCCATTCCGTGTATTACTGATATCTTATGATGTTTCTTTTTCTGTGTGACTTATTTCAGTTAGAATCATCATACCTGAATCCACTCATTGTGCTGCTAAGGGCCTGATTACATAGATTTCATTGCTGAGTGATATTGCTTTGTAAGTGAATACCACAACTTCTTTATCCATTTTTCACTTTCTGCGATGTTGAACTTGTACTGTAAACGAGGTTCTTGTAAACAGAGCCGTTCCAAACTTTGGGGTGGCTGTGTCTTTTTGATTTTAATTTCCCTAAGATATAGGACCATAAGTGGAAGTGCCCTAGGCTCTGTTGCTTTGTTTTTTAGATGTTTCAGGAAACACCATACACTTCTCCCAAGTGTCTGTTGGCAATTTACATCCCGCCCATCAGCATAACAAGGCTCCCAGTTCTCCATGGCCTGTCCTGCCTTTCTGGACTTTACACTTTTTTCAGATGGCCCTTTTGACCGGGGGGAAGTGAGACTTCATTGTAGTGCAGATTTCCTTTGCAAGCTTGCTTGGTTGGCCAAAAAGGGCGTATGCGTTTTTTCCTGAATATATTCAGGAAAAAACGCATACGCCCTTTTTGGCCAAGTGCATCATTGTGGACGTTCTGCCTCTTTTCCTATGCTTTCAATGCAATTCCAGTCTACCTCCTGAAATCGGTTTCCTGCAATTCTGCCCCGCTTTCAAGTCCTCTTGGCAGCCTTACTTCAGTCTATTTTTGGACGATAGCTGTCATTTATAACTCTGCAGGTTTGTGAATTACAGTGCCCCTGAGCTCCTTTCTTCAACTCGCTTTCTTGTGACCTGGCCGCAACACCGCAGAATGTCTTCAGGCCCTAATCTGGTTCTGGCACGGCACGCTGAACCTTTGGTTAATTCCTCTTCCTGGTGGGAAATGAGAGTTAAATTTGCCCATCCAGACACCTCCAGCTAGTCTCTCATTGGTTCTCGCTATTCCTGTTCATCTTCCACAGAAATTGCAAACTGGGCCAAAGAGGATGTTAAAGGGACTGACTCTCCAAGTGGGGAGAGTGTTAGTAAAGCGTCTGGAATGTTGCACCCGAGTACCAGGGGAGGAAAACTGAGACATATTTGAACACGTCTCCCGTTCACATGGTTGATCATACTTGGGTTCCACATGCATGTTTTAGCTGAAGGAAGAATACCTTAAACCTGGAGAGTTAAGACCCGTGTAATGGGTACCATGCAATATGACTTCAAAGGGTCTTCATTTGCTCACCGAACCTCTCCAATCCTATCACTGCTGCGTTTATGCCCCTGTACACATGCTTGATTCTCTTTCAGAGACATAGCAATCCATAGGTTTTAAGATACTTACTAGTCAGGTACATTCTTAGGCGTTTAATATGCGGTGTTGAGTCCATTTCGTTGAGCAAGGAGTAGCTCTTGTCTATTCCATATTTGGCTTAAGGAACTTTATCTGTGCTCATTTCAATCTCTGGTTTTATGCAGCAACCCAGCTCACCTTTCCCCTTAAGCAAGCATAAGTTGGTTTTCTAAATTTGAGAACCTGTTCTGTTTTGGAATTCAGTTCCTGTGTAGCCAAGTTTACATTCCGTGTATTACTGATATCTTATGATGTTTCTTTTTCTGTGTGACTTATTTCAGTTAGAATCATCGTACCTGAATCTACTCATTATGCTGCTACGGGCCTGATGACATAGATTTCATTGCTGAGTGATACTGCATTGTACGTAAGTACCACAAGTTCTTTATCCATTTTTCACATTCTGTGATATTGAACTTGTATGGTAAACGAGGTTCTTGTAAACAGAGGCGTCCCAAACTTTGGGGTGGCTGTGTCTTTTTGATTTTAATTTCCCTAAGCTATAGGACCATAAGTGGCAGTGCCCTAGGCTCTGTTGCTTTGTTTTTTAGATGTTTCAGGAAACACCATACACTTCTCCTGAGTGTCTGTTGGTAATTTACATCCCGCCCATCAGCATAACAAGGCTCCCAGTTCTCCATGGCCTGTCCTGCCTTTCTGGATTTTACACTTTTTTCAGATGGCCCTTTTGACCAGGGGGAAGTGAGACTTCATTGTAGTGCAGATTTCCTTTGCAAGCTTGCTTGGTTGGCCAAAAAGGGCGTATGCGTTTTTTCCTGAATATATTCAGGAAAAAACGCATACGCCCTTTACGGCCAAGTGCATCATTGTGGACGTTCTGCCTCTTTTCCTATGCTTTCAATGCAATTCCAGTCTACCTCCTGAAATCGGTTTCCTGCAATTCTGCCCCGCTTTCAAGTCCTCTTGGCAGCCTTACTTCAGTCTATTTTTGGACGATAGCTGTCATTTATAACTCTGCAGGTTTGTGAATTACAGTGCCCCTGAGCTCCTTTCTTCAACTCGCTTTCTTTTGAGCTGGCCGCAACACCGCAGGATGTCTTCCGGCCCTAATCTGGTTCCGGCATGGCACGCTGAGCCTTTGGTTAATTCCTCTTCCTGGTGGGAAATGAGAGTTAAATTTGCCCGTCCAGACACCTCCAGCTAGCCTCTCATTGGTTCTCGCTATTCCTGTTCATCTTCCGCAGAAATTGCAAACTGGGCCAAAGAGGAGGTTAAAGGGACTGACTCTCCAAGTCGGGAGAGTGTTAGTAAAGCATCTGGAATGTTGCACCCGAGTACCAGGGGAGGATAACTGAGACATATTTGAACACGTCTCCCGATCACGTGGTTGATCATACTCTAGGTTCCACATGCATGTTTTAGCTGAAGGAAGAATACCTTAAACCTGGGTAGTTGAAACCCGTGGAATGGGTACCATGCAATATGACTTCAAAGGGTCTTCATTTGCTCACCGAACCTCTCCAATCCTATCACTGCTGCGTTTATGACCCTGTACACATGCTTGATTCTCTTTCGGAGACATAGCAATCCATAGGTTTTAAGATACTTACTAGTCAGGTACATTCTTAGGCATTTAATATGCGGTGTTGAGTCCATTTCTTTGAGCAAGGAGTAGCTCTTGTCTATTCCATATTTGGCTTAAGGAACTTTATCTGTGCTCATTTCAATCTCTGGTTTTATGCAGCACCCCAACTCACCTTTACCCTTAAGCAAGCATAAGTTGGTTTTCTAAATTTGAGACCCTGTTCTGTTCTGTAATTCAGTTCCTGTGTAGCCAAGTTTACATTCCGTGTATTACTGATATCTTATGATGTTTCTTTTTCTGTGTGACTTATTTCAGTTAGAATCATCATACCTGAATCCACTCATTGTGCTACTAAGGGCCTGATGACACAGATTTCATTGCTGAGTGATATTGCTTTGTAAGTAAATACCACAACTTTTTTATCCATTTTTCACTTTCTGCAATGTTGCACTTGTACTGTAAACGAGGTTCTTGTAAACAGAGCCATTCCAAACTTTGGGGTGGCTGTGTCTTTTTGATTTTAAATTCCCTAAGCTATAGGACCATAAGTGGAACTGCCCTAGGCTCTGTTGCTTTGTTTTTTAGATGTTTCAGGAAACACCATACACTTCTCCCGAGTGGTTTTTGGCAATTTACATCCCGCCCTTCAGCATAACAAGGCTCCCAGTTCTCCATGGCCTGTCCTGCCTTTCTGGATTTTACACTTTTTTCAGATGGCCCTTTTGACCGGGGGGAAGTGAGACTTCATTGTAGTGCAGATTTCCTTTGCAAGCTTGCTTGGTTGGCCAAAAAGGGCGTATGCGTTTTTTCCTGAATATATTCAGGAAAAAACGCATACGCCCTTTTTGGCCAAGTGCATCATTGTGGACGTTCTGCCTCTTTTCCTATGCTTTCAATGCAATTCCAGTCTACCTCCTGAAATCGGTTTCCTGCAATTCTGCCCCGCTTTCAAGTCCTCTTGGCAGCCTTACTTAGTCTATTTTTGGACGATAGCTGTCATTTATAACTCTGCAGGTTTGTGAATTACAGTGCCCCTGAGCTCCTTTCTTCAACTCGCTTTCTTGTGACCTGGCCGCAACACCGCAGGATGGCTTCAGGCCCTAATCTGGTTCCGGCACGGCATGCTGAGCCTTTGGTTATTTCCTCTTCCTGGTGGGAAATGAGAGTTAAATTTGCCCGTCCAGACACCTCCAGCTAGCCTCTCATTGGTTCTCGCTATGCCTGTTCATCTTCTGCAGAAATTGCAAACTGGGCCAAACAGGAGGTTAAAGGCGCTGACTCTCCAAGTGGGGAGAGTGTTAGTAAAGCGTCTGGAATGTTGCACCCGAGTACCAGCGTACGAAAACTGAGACATATTTGAACACGTCTCCCGTTCACATGGTTGATCATACTCTGGGTTCCACATGCATGTTTTAGCTGAAGGAAGAATACCTTAAACCTGGGTAGTTGAAACCCGTGGAATGGGTACCATGCAATATGACTTCAAAGGGTCTTCATTTGCTCACCGAACCTCTCCAGTCCTATCACTGCTGCGTTTATGCCCCTGTACACATGCTTGATTCTCTTTCGGAGACATAACAATCCATAGGTTTTAAGATACTTACTAGTCAGGTACATTCTTAGGCGTTTAATATGCGGTGTTGAGTCCATTTCGTTGAGCAAGGAGTAGCTCTTGTCTATTCCATATTTGGCTTAAAGAACTTTATCTGTGCTCATTTCAATCTCTGGTTTTATGCAGCACCCCAACTCACCTTTACCCTTAAGCAAGCATAAGTTGGTTTTCTGAATTTGAGACCCTGTTCTGTTCTGTAATTCAGTTCCTGTGTAGCCAAGTTTCCATTCCGTGTATTACTGATATCTTATGATGTTTCTTTTTCTGTGTGACTTATTTCAGTTAGAATCATCATACCTGAATCCACTCATTGTGCTGCTAAGGGCCTGATGACATAGATTTCATTGCTGAGTGATATTGCTTTGTAAGTGAATACCACAATTTCTTTATCCATTTTTCACTTTCTGCGATGTTGAACTTGTACTGTAAACGAGGTTCTTGTAAACAGAGCCGTTCCAAACTTTGGGGTGGCTGTGTCTTTTTGATTTTAATTTCCCTAAGCTATAGGACCATAAGTGGAAGTGCCCTAGGCTCTGTTGCTTTGTTTTTTAGATGTTTCAGGAAACACCATACACTTCTCCCAAGTGTCTGTTGGCAATTTACATCCCGCCCATCAGCATAACAAGGCTCCCAGTTCTCCATGGCCTGTCCTGCCTTTCTGGACTTTACACTTTTTTCAGATGCCCCTTTTGACCGGGGGGAAGTGAGACTTCATTGTAGTGCAGATTTCCTTTGCAAGCTTGCTTGGTTGGCCAAAAAGGGCGTATGCGTTTTTTCCTGAATATATTCAGGAAAAAACGCATACGCCCTTTTTGGCCAAGTGCATCATTGTGGACGTTCTGCCTCTTTTCCTATGCTTTCAATGCAATTCCAGTCTACCTCCTGAAATCGGTTTCCTGCAATTCTGCCCCGCTTTCAAGTCCTCTTGGCAGCCTTACTTCAGTCTATTTTTGGACGATAGCTGTCATTTATAACTCTGCAGGTTTGTGAATTACAGTGCCCCTGAGCTCCTTTCTTCAACTCGCTTTCTTGTGACCTGGCCGCAACACCGCAGAATGTCTTCAGGCCCTAATCTGGTTCTGGCACGGCACGCTGAACCTTTGGTTAATTCCTCTTCCTGGTGGGAAATGAGAGTTAAATTTGCCCATCCAGACACCTCCAGCTAGTCTCTCATTGGTTCTCGCTATTCCTGTTCATCTTCCACAGAAATTGCAAACTGGGCCAAAGAGGATGTTAAAGGGACTGACTCTCCAAGTGGGGAGAGTGTTAGTAAAGCGTCTGGAATGTTGCACCCGAGTACCAGGGGAGGAAAACTGAGACATATTTGAACACGTCTCCCGTTCACATGGTTGATCATACTTGGGTTCCACATGCATGTTTTAGCTGAAGGAAGAATACCTTAAACCTGGAGAGTTAAGACCCGTGTAATGGGTACCATGCAATATGACTTCAAAGGGTCTTCATTTGCTCACCGAACCTCTCCAATCCTATCACTGCTGCGTTTATGCCCCTGTACACATGCTTGATTCTCTTTCAGAGACATAGCAATCCATAGGTTTTAAGATACTTACTAGTCAGGTACATTCTTAGGCGTTTAATATGCGGTGTTGAGTCCATTTCGTTGAGCAAGGAGTAGCTCTTGTCTATTCCATATTTGGCTTAAGGAACTTTATCTGTGCTCATTTCAATCTCTGGTTTTATGCAGCAACCCAGCTCACCTTTCCCCTTAAGCAAGCATAAGTTGGTTTTCTAAATTTGAGAACCTGTTCTGTTTTGGAATTCAGTTCCTGTGTAGCCAAGTTTACATTCCGTGTATTACTGATATCTTATGATGTTTCTTTTTCTGTGTGACTTATTTCAGTTAGAATCATCGTACCTGAATCTACTCATTATGCTGCTACGGGCCTGATGACATAGATTTCATTGCTGAGTGATACTGCATTGTACGTAAGTACCACAAGTTCTTTATCCATTTTTCACATTCTGTGATATTGAACTTGTACGGTAAACGAGGTTCTTGTAAACAGAGGCGTCCCAAACTTTGGGGTGGCTGTGTCTTTTTGATTTTAATTTCCCTAAGCTATAGGACCATAAGTGGCAGTGCCCTAGGCTCTGTTGCTTTGTTTTTTAGATGTTTCAGGAAACACCATACACTTCTCCTGAGTGTCTGTTGGTAATTTACATCCCGCCCATCAGCATAACAAGGCTCCCAGTTCTCCATGGCCTGTCCTGCCTTTCTGGATTTTACACTTTTTTCAGATGGCCCTTTTGACCAGGGGGAAGTGAGACTTCATTGTAGTGCAGATTTCCTTTGCAAGCTTGCTTGGTTGGCCAAAAAGGGCGTATGCGTTTTTTCCTGAATATATTCAGGAAAAAACGCATACGCCCTTTTTGGCCAAGTGCATCATTGTGGACGTTCTGCCTCTTTTCCTATGCTTTCAATGCAATTCCAGTCTACCTCCTGAAATCGGTTTCCTGCAATTCTGTCCCGCTTTCAAGTCCTCTTGGCAGCCTTACTTCAGTCTATTTTTGGACGATAGCTGTCATTTATAACTCTGCAGGTTTGTGAATTACAGTGCCCCTGAGCTCCTTTCTTCAACTCGCTTTCTTTTGAGCTGGCCGCAACACCGCAGAATGTCTTCAGGCCCTAATCTGGTTCCGGCACGGCACGCTGAGCCTTTGGTTAATTCCTCTTCCTGGTGGGAAATGAGAGTTAAATTTGCCCGTCCAGACACCTCCAGCTAGCCTCTCATTGGTTCTCGCTATTCCTGTTCATCTTCCGCAGAAATTGCAAACTGGGCCAAAGAGGAGGTTAAAGGGACTGACTCTCCAAGTCGGGAGAGTGTTAGTAAAGCGTCTGGAATGTTGCACCCGAGTACCAGGGTACGAAAACTGGGACATATTTGAACACGTCTCCCGATCACATGGTAGATCATACCCTAGGTTCCACATGCATGTTTTAGCTGAAGGAAGAATACCTAAAACCTGGGTAGTTGAAACCCGTGGAATGGGTACCATGCAATATGACTTCAAAGGGTCTTCATTTGCTCAGAACCTCTCCAATCCTATCACTGCTGCGTTTATGTCCCTGTACACATGCTTGATTCTCTTTCGGAGACATAGCAATCCATAGGTTTTAAGATACTTACTAGTCAGGTACATTCTTAGCCGTTTAATATGGGGTGTTGAGTTCATTTCGTTGAGCAAGGAGTAGCTCTTGTCTATTTCATATTTGGCTTAAGGAACTTTATCTGTGCTCATTTCAATCTCTGGTTTTATGCAGCACCCCAACTCACCTTTACCCTTAAGCAAGCATAAGTTGGTTTTCTAAATTTGAGACCCTGTTCTATTCTGTAATTCAGTTCCTGTGTAGCCAAGTTTACATTCCGTGTATTACTGATATCTTATGATGTTTCTTTTTCTGTGTGACTTATTTCAGTTAGAATCATCATACCTGAATCCACTCATTGTGCTGTTAAGGGCCTGATGACACAGATTTCATTGCTGAGTGATATTGCTTTGTAAGTAAATACCACAACCTCTTTACCCATTTTTCACTTTCTGCGATGTTGAACTTGTACTGTAAACGAGGTTCTTGTAAACAGAGCCGTTCCAAACTTTGGGGTGGCTGTGTCTTTTTGATTTTAATTTCCCTAAGCTATAGGACCATAAGTGGAAGTGCCCTAGGTTCTGTTGCTTTGTTTTTTAGATGTTTCAGGAAACACCATACACTTCTCCCGAGTGGTTGTTGGCAATTTACATCCCGCCCATCAGCATAACAAGGCTCCCAGTTCTCCATGGCCTGTCCTGCCTTTCTGGATTTTACACTTTTTTCAGATGGCCCTTTTGACCGGGGGCAAGTGAGACTTCATTGTAGTGCAGATTTCCTTTGCAAGCTTGCTTGGTTGGCCAAAAAGGGCGTATGCGTTTTTTCCTGAATATATTCAGGAAAAAACGCATACGCCCTTTTTGGCCAAGTGCATCATTGTGGACGTTCTGCCTCTTTTCCTATGCTTTCAATGCAATTCCAGTCTACCTCCTGAAATCGGTTTCCTGCAATTCTGCCCCGCTTTCAAGTCCTCTTGGCAGCCTTACTTCAGTCTATTTTTGGACGATAGCTGTCATTTATAACTCTGCAGGTTTGTGAATTACAGTGCCCCTGAGCTCCTTTCTTCAACTCGCTTTCTTGTGACCTGGCCGCAACACCGCAGGATGGCTTCAGGCCCTAATCTGGTTCCAGCACGGCACGCTGAGCCTTTGGTTATTTCCTCTTCCTGGTGGGAAATGAGAGTTAAATTTGCCCATCCAGACACCTCCAGCTAGTCTCTCAATGGTTCTCGCTATTCCTGTTCATCTTCCGCAGAAATTGCAAACTGGGCCAAACAGGAGGTTAAAGGGACTGACTCTCCAAGTCGGGAGAGTGTTAGTAAAGCATCTGGAATGTTGCACCCGAGTACCAGGGGAGGATAACTGAGACATATTTGAACTCGTCTCCCGATCACGTGGTTGATCATACTCTAGGTTCCACATGCATGTTTTAGCTGAAGGAAGAATACCTTAAACCTGGGTAGTTGAAACCCGTGGAATGGGTACCATGCAATATGACTTCAAAGGGTCTTCATTTGCTCACCGAACCTCTCCAATCCTATCACTGCTGCGTTTATGACCCTGTACACATGCTTGATTCTCTTTCGGAGACATAGCAATCCCTAGGTTTTAAGATACTTACTAGTCAGGTACATTCTTAGGCATTTAATATGCGGTGTTGAGTCCATTTCTTTGAGCAAGGAGTAGCTCTTGTCTATTCCATATTTGGCTTAAGGAACTTTATCTGTGCTCATTTCAATCTCTGGTTTTATGCAGCACCCCAACTCACCTTTACCCTTAAGCAAGCATAAGTTGGTTTTCTAAATTTGAGACCCTGTTCTGTTCTGTAATTCAGTTCCTGTGTAGCCAAGTTTACATTCCGTGTATTACTGATATCTTATGATGTTTCTTTTTCTGTGTGACTTATTTCAGTTAGAATCATCATACCTGAATCCACTCATTGTGCTACTAAGGGCCTGATGACACAGATTTCATTGCTGAGTGATATTGCTTTGTAAGTAAATACCACAACTTTTTTATCCATTTTTCACTTTCTGCGATGTTGAACTTGTACTGTAAACGAGGTTCTTGTAAACAGAGCCATTCCAAACTTTGGGGTGGCTGTGTCTTTTTGATTTTAAATTCCCTAAGCTATAGGACCATAAGTGGAACTGCCCTAGGCTCTGTTGCTTTGTTTTTTAGATGTTTCAGGAAACACCATACACTTCTCCCGAGTGGTTGTTGGCAATTTACATCCCGCCCTTCAGCATAACAAGGCTCCTAGTTCTCCATGGCCTGTCCTGCCTTTCTGGATTTTACACTTTTTTCAGATGGCCCTTTTGACCGGGGGGAAGTGAGACTTCATTGTAGTGCAGATTTCCTTTGCAAGCTTGCTTGGTTGGCCAAAAAGGGCGTATGCGTTTTTTCCTGAATATATTCAGGAAAAAACGCATATGCCCTTTTTGGCCAAGTGCATCATTGTTGACGTTCTGCCTCTTTTCCTATGCTTTCAATGCAATTCCAGTCTACCTCCTGAAATCGGTTTCCTGCAATTCTGCCCCGCTTTCAAGTCCTCTTGGCAGCCTTCCTTAGTCTATTTTTGGACGATAGCTGTCATTTATAACTCTGCAGGTTTGTGAATTACAGTGCCCCTGAGCTCCTTTCTTCAACTCGCTTTCTTGTGACCTGGCCGCAACACCGCAGGATGGCTTCAGGCCCTAATCTGGTTCCGGCACGGCACGCTGAGCCTTTGGTTATTTCCTCTTCCTGGTGGGAAATGAGAGTTAAATTTGCCCGTCCAGACACCTCCAGCTAGCCTCTCATTGGTTCTCGCTATGCCTGTTCATCTTCTGCAGAAATTGCAAACTGGGCCAAACAGGAGGTTAAAGGCGCTGACTCTCCAAGTGTGGAGAGTGTTAGTAAAGCGTCTGGAATGTTGCACCCGAGTACCAGCGTACGAAAACTGAGACATATTTGAACACGTCTCCCGTTCACATGGTTGATCATACTCTGGGTTCCACATGCATGTTTTAGCTGAAGGAAGAATACCTTAAACCTGGGTAGTTGAAACCCGTGGAATGGGTACCATGCAATATGACTTCAAAGGGTCTTCATTTGCTCACCGAACCTCTCCAATCCTATCACTGCTGCGTTTATGCCCCTGTACACATGCTTGATTCTCTTTCGGAGACATAGCAATCCATAGGTTTTAAGATACTTACTAGTCAGGAACATTCTTAGGCGTTTAATATGGTGTGTTGAGTCCATTTCGTTGAGCAAGGAGTAGCTCTTGTCTATTCCATATTTGGCTTAAGGAACTTTATCTGTGCTCATTTCAATCTCTGGTTTTATGCAGCACCCCAACTCACCTTTCCCCTTAAGCAAGCATAAGTTGGTTTTCTAAATTTGAGACCCTGTTCTGTTCTGTAATTCAGTTCCTGTGTAGCCAAGTTTACATTCCGTGTATTACTGATATCTTATGATGTTTCTTTTTCTGTGTGACTTATTTCAGTTAGAATCATCATACCTGAATCCACTCATTGTGATGCTAAGGGCCTGATGACACAGATTTCATTGCTGAGTGATATTGCTTTGTAAGTAAATACCACAACTTTTTTATCCATTTTTCACTTTCTGCGATGTTGAACTTGTACTGTAAACGAGGTTCTTGTAAACAGAGCCGTTCCAAACTTTGGGGTGGCTGTGTCTTTTTGATTTTAATTTCCCTAAGCTATAGGACCATAAGTGGAAGTGCCCTAGGTTCTGTTGCTTTGTTTTTTAGATGTTTCAGGAAACACCATACACTTCTCCCGAGTGGTTGTTGGCAATTTACATCCCGCCCATCAGCATAACAAGGCTCCCAGTTCTCCATGGCCTGTCCTGCCTTTCTGGATTTTACACTTTTTTCAGATGGCCCTTTTGACCGGGGGGAAGTGAGACTTCATTGTAGTGCAGATTTCCTTTGCAAGCTTGCTTGGTTGGCCAAAAAGGGCGTATGCGTTTTTTCCTGAATATATTCAGGAAAAAACGCATACGCCCTTTTTGGCCAAGTGCATCATTGTGGACGTTCTGCCTCTTTTCCTATGCTTTCAATGCAATTCCAGTCTACCTCCTGAAATCGGTTTCCTGCAATTCTGCCCCGCTTTCAAGTCCTCTTGGCAGCCTTACTTCAGTCTATTTTTGGACGATAGCTGTCATTTATAACTCTGCAGGTTTGTGAATTACAGTGCCCCTGAGCTCCTTTCTTCAACTCGCTTTCTTGTGAGCTGTCCGAAACACCGCAGGATGGCTTCAGGCCCTAATCTGGTTCCGGCACGGCACGCTGAGCCTTTGGTTAATTCCTCTTCCTGGTGGGAAATGAGAGTTAAATTTGCCCGTCCAGACACCTCCAGCTAGTCTCTCATTGGTTCTCGCTATTCCTGTTCATCTTCCGCAGAAATTGCAAACTGCGCCAAACAGGAGGTTAAAGGGACTGGCTCTCCAAGTCGGGAGAGTGTTAGTAAAGCGTCTGGAATGTTGCACCCGAGTACCAGGGTACGAAAACTGAGACATATTTGAACACGTGTCCCGATCACATGGTTGATCATACTCTAGGTTCCACATGCATGTTTTAGCTGAAGGAAGAATACCTTAAACCTGGGTAGGTGAAACCCGTGGAATGGGTACCATGCAATATGACTTCAAAGGGTCTTCATTTGCTCACCGAACCTCTCCAGTCCTATCACTGCTGCGTTTATGCCCCTGTACACATGCTTGATTCTCTTTCGGAGACATAGCAATCCATAGGTTTTAAGATACTTACTAGTCAGGTACATTCTTAGGCGTTTAATATGCGGTGTTGAGTCCATTTCGTTGAGCAAGGAGTAGCTCTTGTCTATTCCATATTTGGCTTAAAGAACTTTATCTGTGCTCATTTCAATCTCTGGTTTTATGCAGCACCCCAACTCACCTTTACCCTTAAGCAAGCATAAGTTGGTTTTCTGAATTTGAGACCCTGTTCTGTTCTGTAATTCAGTTCCTGTGTAGCCAAGTTTCCATTCCGTGTATTACTGATATCTTATGATGTTTCCTTTTCTGTGTGACTTATTTCAGTTAGAATCATCATACCTGAATCCACTCATTGTGCTGCTAAGGGCCTGATGACACAGATTTCATTGCTGAGTGATACTGCATTGTACGTAAGTACCACAAGTTCTTTATCCATTTTTCACTTTCTGTGATATTGAACTTGTACGGTAAACGAGGTTATTGTAAACAGAGGCGTCCCAAACTTTGGGGTGGCTGTGTCTTTTTGATTTTAATTTCCCTAAGCTATAGGACCATAAGTGGAAGTGCCCTAGGCTCTGTTGCTTTGTTTTTTAGATGTTTCAGGAAACACCATACACTTCTCCCAAGTGTCTGTTGGCAATTTACATCCCGCCCATCAGCATAACAAGGCTCCCAGTTCTCCATGGCCTGTCCTGCCTTTCTGGACTTTACACTTTTTTCAGATGGCCCTTTTGACCGGGGGGAAGTGAGACTTCATTGTAGTGCAGATTTCCTTTGCAAGCTTGCTTGGTTGGCCAAAAAGGGCGTATGCGTTTTTTCCTGAATATATTCAGGAAAAAACGCATACGCCCTTTTTGGCCAAGTGCATCATTGTGGACGTTTTGCCTCTTTTCCTATGCTTTCAATGCAATTCCAATCTACCTCCTGAAATCGGTTTCCTGCAATTCTGCCCCGCTTTCAAGTCCTCTTGGCAGCCTTACTTCAGTCTATTTTTGGACGATAGCTGTCATTTATAACTCTGCAGGTTTGTGAATTACAGTGCCCCTGAGCTCCTTTCTTCAACTCGCTTTCTTGTGACCTGGCCGCAACACCGCAGAATGTCTTCAGGCCCTAATCTGGTTCTGGCAAGGCACGCTGAGCCTTTGGTGAATTCCTCTTCCTGGTGGGAAATGAGAGTTAAATTTGCCCATCCAGACACCTCCAGCTAGTCTCTCATTGGTTCTCGCTATTCCTGTTCATCTTCCACAGAAATTGCAAACTGGGCCAAAGAGCATGTTAAAGGGACTGACTCTCCAAGTGGGGAGAGTGTTAGTAAAGCGTCTGGAATGTTGCACCCGAGTACCAGGGGAGGAAAACTGAGACATATTTGAACACGTCTCCCGTTCACATGGTTGATCATACTTGGGTTCCACATGCATGTTTTAGCTGAAGGAAGAATACCTTAAACCTGGAGAGTTAAGACCCGTGTAATGGGTACCATGCAATATGACTTCAAAGGGTCTTCATTTGCTCACCGAACCTCTCCAATCCTATCACTGCTGCGTTTATGCCCCTGTACACATGCTTGATTCTCTTTCAGAGACATAGCAATCCATAGGTTTTAAGATACTTACTAGTCAGGTACATTCTTAGGCGTTTAATATGCGGTGTTGAGTCCATTTCGTTGAGCAAGGAGTAGCTCTTGTCTATTCCATATTTGGCTTAAGGAACTTTATCTGTGCTCATTTCAATCTCTGGTTTTATGCAGCAACCCAGCTCACCTTTCCCCTTAAGCAAGCATAAGTTGGTTTTCTAAATTTGAGAACCTGTTCTGTTTTGGAATTCAGTTCCTGTGTAGCCAAGTTTACATTCCGTGTATTACTGATATCTTATGATGTTTCTTTTTCTGTGTGACTTATTTCAGTTAGAATCATCGTACCTGAATCTACTCATTATGCTGCTACGGGCCTGATGACATAGATTTCATTGCTGAGTGATACTGCATTGTACGTAAGTACCACAAGTTCTTTATCCATTTTTCACATTCTGTGATATTGAACTTGTACGGTAAACGAGGTTCTTGTAAACAGAGGCGTCCCAAACTTTGGGGTGGCTGTGTCTTTTTGATTTTAATTTCCCTAAGCTATAGGACCATAAGTGGCAGTGCCCTAGGCTCTGTTGCTTTGTTTTTTAGATGTTTCAGGAAACACCATACACTTCTCCTGAGTGTCTGTTGGTAATTTACATCCCACCCATCAGCATAACAAGGCTCCCAGTTCTCCATGGCCTGTCCTGCCTTTCTGGATTTTACACTTTTTTCAGATGGCCCTTTTGACCGGGGGGAAGTGAGACTTCATTGTAGTGCAGATTTCCTTTGCAAGCTTGCTTGGTTGGCCAAAAAGGGCGTATGCGTTTTTTCCTGAATATATTCAGGAAAAAACGCATACGCCCTTTTTGGCCAAGTGCATCATTGTGGACGTTCTGCCTCTTTTCCTATGCTTTCAATGCAATTCCAGTCTACCTCCTGAAATCGGTTTCCTGCAATTCTGCCCCGCTTTCAAGTCCTCTTGGCAGCCTTACTTCAGTCTATTTTTGGACGATAACTGTCATTTATAACTCTGCAGGTTTGTGAATTACAGTGCCCCTGAGCTCCTTTCTTCAACTCGCTTTCTTGTGACCTGGCCGCAACACCGCAGAATGTCTTCAGGCCCTAATCTGGTTCTGGCAAGGCACGCTGAGCCTTTGGTGAATTCCTCTTCCTGGTGGGAAATGAGAGTTAAATTTGCCCATCCAGACACCTCCAGCTAGTCTCTCATTGGTTCTCGCTATTCCTGTTCATCTTCCACAGAAATTGCAAACTGGGCCAAAGAGGAGGTTAAAGGGACTGACTCTCCAAGTGGGGAGAGTGTTAGTAAAGCGTCTGGAATGTTGCACCCGAGTACCAGGGGAGGAAAACTGAGACATATTTGAACACGTCTCCCGTTCACATGGTTGATCATACTTGGGTTCCACATGCATGTTTTAGCTGAAGGAAGAATACCTTAAACCTGGAGAGTTAAGACCCGTGTAATGGGTACCATGCAATATGACTTCAAAGGGTCTTCATTTGCTCACCGAACCTCTCCAATCCTATCACTGCTGCGTTTATGCCCCTGTACACATGCTTGATTCTCTTTCAGAGACATAGCAATCCATAGGTTTTAAGATACTTACTAGTCAGGTACATTCTTAGGCGTTTAATATGCGGTGTTGAGTCCATTTCGTTGAGCAAGGAGTAGCTCTTGTCTATTCCATATTTGGCTTAAGGAACTTTATCTGTGCTCATTTCAATCTCTGGTTTTATGCAGCAACCCAGCTCACCTTTCCCCTTAAGCAAGCATAAGTTGGTTTTCTAAATTTGAGAACCTGTTCTGTTTTGGAATTCAGTTCCTGTGTAGCCAAGTTTACATTCCGTGTATTACTGATATCTTATGATGTTTCTTTTTCTGTGTGACTTATTTCAGTTAGAATCATCGTACCTGAATCTACTCATTATGCTGCTACGGGCCTGATGACATAGATTTCATTGCTGAGTGATACTGCATTGTACGTAAGTACCACAAGTTCTTTATCCATTTTTCACATTCTGTGATATTGAACTTGTACGGTAAACGAGGTTCTTGTAAACAGAGGCGTCCCAAACTTTGGGGTGGCTGTGTCTTTTTGATTTTAATTTCCCTAAGCTATAGGACCATAAGTGGCAGTGCCCTAGGCTCTGTTGCTTTGTTTTTTAGATGTTTCAGGAAACACCATACACTTCTCCTGAGTGTCTGTTGGTAATTTACATCCCGCCCATCAGCATAACAAGGCTCCCAGTTCTCCATGGCCTGTCCTGCCTTTCTGGATTTTACACTTTTTTCAGATGGCCCTTTTGACCGGGGGGAAGTGAGACTTCATTGTAGTGCAGATTTCCTTTGCAAGCTTGCTTGGTTGGCCAAAAAGGGCGTATGCGTTTTTTCCTGAATATATTCAGGAAAAAACGCATACGCCCTTTTTGGCCAAGTGCATCATTGTGGACGTTCTGCCTCTTTTCCTATGCTTTCAATGCAATTCCAGTCTACCTCCTGAAATCGGTTTCCTGCAATTCTGCCCCGCTTTCAAGTCCTCTTGGCAGCCTTACTTCAGTCTATTTTTGGACGATAACTGTCATTTATAACTCTGCAGGTTTGTGAATTACAGTGCCCCTGAGCTCCTTTCTTCAACTCGCTTTCTTTTGAGCTGGCCGCAACACCGCAGGATGTCTTCAGGCCCTAATCTGGTTCCGGCACGGCACGCTGAGCCTTTGGTTAATTCCTCTTCCTGGTGGGAAATGAGAGTTAAATTTGCCCGTCCAGACACCTCCAGCTAGCCTCTCATTGGTTCTCGCTATTCCTGTTCATCTTCCGCAGAAATTGCAAACTGGGCCAAAGAGGAGGTTAAAGGGACTGACTCTCCAAGTCGGGAGAGTGTTAGTAAAGCGTCTGGAATGTTGCACCCGAGTACCAGGGTACGAAAACTGGGACATATTTGAACACGTCTCCCGATCACATGGTAGATCATACCCTAGGTTCCACATGCATGTTTTAGCTGAAGGAAGAATACCTAAAACCTGGGTAGTTGAAACCCGTGGAATGGGTACCATGCAATATGACTTCAAAGGGTCTTCATTTGCTCAGAACCTCTCCAATCCTATCACTGCTGCGTTTATGTCCCTGTACACATGCTTGATTCTCTTTCGGAGACATAGCAATCCATAGGTTTTAAGATACTTACTATTCAGGTACATTCTTAGGCGTTTAATATGGGGTGTTGAGTTCATTTCGTTGAGCAAGGAGTAGCTCTTGTCTATTTCATATTTGGCTTAAGGAACTTTATCTGTGCTCATTTCAATCTCTGGTTTTATGCAGCACCCCAACTCACCTTTACCCTTAAGCAAGCATAAGTTGGTTTTCTAAATTTGAGACCCTGTTCTATTCTGTAATTCAGTTCCTGTGTAGCCAAGTTTACATTCCGTGTATTACTGATATCTTATGATGTTTCTTTTTCTGTGTGACTTATTTCAGTTAGAATCATCATACCTGAATCCACTCATTGTGCTGTTAAGGGCCTGATGACACAGATTTCATTGCTGAGTGATATTGCTTTGTAAGTAAATACCACAACCTCTTTACCCATTTTTCACTTTCTGCGATGTTGAACTTGTACTGTAAACGAGGTTCTTGTAAACAGAGCCGTTCCAAACTTTGGGGTGGCTGTGTCTTTTTGATTTTAATTTCCCTAAGCTATAGGACCATAAGTGGAAGTGCCCTAGGTTCTGTTGCTTTGTTTTTTAGATGTTTCAGGAAACACCATACACTTCTCCCGAGTGGTTGTTGGCAATTTACATCCCGCCCATCAGCATAACAAGGCTCCCAGTTCTCCATGGCCTGTCCTGCCTTTCTGGATTTTACACTTTTTTCAGATGGCCCTTTTGACCGGGGGGAAGTGAGACTTCATTGTAGTGCAGATTTCCTTTGCAAGCTTGCTTGGTTGGCCAAAAAGGGCGTATGCGTTTTTTCCTGAATATATTCAGGAAAAAACGCATACGCCCTTTTTGGCCAAGTGCATCATTGTGGACGTTCTGCCTCTTTTCCTATGCTTTCAATGCAATTCCAGTCTACCTCCTGAAATCGGTTTCCTGCAATTCTGCCCCGCTTTCAAGTCCTCTTGGCAGCCTTACTTCAGTCTATTTTTGGACGATAGCTGTCATTTATAACTCTGCAGGTTTGTGAATTACAGTGCCCCTGAGCTCCTTTCTTCAACTCGCTTTCTTGTGAGCTGTCCGAAACACCGCAGGATGGCTTCAGACCCTAATCTGGTTCCGGCACGGCAAGCTGAGCCTTTGGTTAATTCCTCTTCCTGGTGGGAAATGAGAGTTAAATTTGCCCGTCCAGACACCTCCAGCTAGTCTCTCATTGGTTCTCGCTATTCCTGTTCATCTTCCGCAGAAATTGCAAACTGCGCCAAACAGGAGGTTAAAGGGACTGGCTCTCCAAGTCGGGAGAGTGTTAGTAAAGCGTCTGGAATGTTGCACCCGAGTACCAGGGTACGAAAACTGAGACATATTTGAACACGTGTCCCGATCACATGGTTGATCATACTCTAGGTTCCACATGCATGTTTTAGCTGAAGGAAGAATACCTTAAACCTGGGTAGGTGAAACCCGTGGAATGGGTACCATGCAATATGACTTCAAAGGGTCTTCATTTGCTCACCGAACCTCTCCAGTCCTATCACTGCTGCGTTTATGCCCCTGTACACATGCTTGATTCTCTTTCGGAGACATAACAATCCATAGGTTTTAAGATACTTACTAGTCAGGTACATTCTTAGGCGTTTAATATGCGGTGTTGAGTCCATTTCGTTGAGCAAGGAGTAGCTCTTGTCTATTCCATATTTGGCTTAAAGAACTTTATCTGTGCTCATTTCAATCTCTGGTTTTATGCAGCACCCCAACTCACCTTTACCCTTAAGCAAGCATAAGTTGGTTTTCTGAATTTGAGACCCTGTTCTGTTCTGTAATTCAGTTCCTGTGTAGCCAAGTTTCCATTCCGTGTATTACTGATATCTTATGATGTTTCCTTTTCTGTGTGACTTATTTCAGTTAGAATCATCATACCTGAATCCACTCATTGTGCTGCTAAGGGCCTGATGACACAGATTTCATTGCTGAGTGATACTGCATTGTACGTAAGTACCACAAGTTCTTTATCCATTTTTCACTTTCTGTGATATTGAACTTGTACGGTAAACGAGGTTATTGTAAACAGAGGCGTCCCAAACTTTGGGGTGGCTGTGTCTTTTTGATTTTAATTTCCCTAAGCTATAGGACCATAAGTGGAAGTGCCCTAGGCTCTGTTGCTTTGTTTTTTAGATGTTTCAGGAAACACCATACACTTCTCCCAAGTGTCTGTTGGCAATTTACATCCCGCCCATCAGCATAACAAGGCTCCCAGTTCTCCATGGCCTGTCCTGCCTTTCTGGACTTTACACTTTTTTCAGATGGCCCTTTTGACCGGGGGGAAGTGAGACTTCATTGTAGTGCAGATTTCCTTTGCAAGCTTGCTTGGTTGGCCAAAAAGGGCGTATGCGTTTTTTCCTGAATATATTCAGGAAAAAACGCATACGCCCTTTTTGGCCAAGTGCATCATTGTGGACGTTTTGCCTCTTTTCCTATGCTTTCAATGCAATTCCAATCTACCTCCTGAAATCGGTTTCCTGCAATTCTGCCCCGCTTTCAAGTCCTCTTGGCAGCCTTACTTCAGTCTATTTTTGGACGATAGCTGTCATTTATAACTCTGCAGGTTTGTGAATTACAGTGCCCCTGAGCTCCTTTCTTCAACTCGCTTTCTTGTGACCTGGCCGCAACACCGCAGAATGTCTTCAGGCCCTAATCTGGTTCTGGCAAGGCACGCTGAGCCTTTGGTGAATTCCTCTTCCTGGTGGGAAATGAGAGTTAAATTTGCCCATCCAGACACCTCCAGCTAGTCTCTCATTGGTTCTCGCTATTCCTGTTCATCTTCCACAGAAATTGCAAACTGGGCCAAAGAGCATGTTAAAGGGACTGACTCTCCAAGTGGGGAGAGTGTTAGTAAAGCGTCTGGAATGTTGCACCCGAGTACCAGGGGAGGAAAACTGAGACATATTTGAACACGTCTCCCGTTCACATGGTTGATCATACTTGGGTTCCACATGCATGTTTTAGCTGAAGGAAGAATACCTTAAACCTGGAGAGTTAAGACCCGTGTAATGGGTACCATGCAATATGACTTCAAAGGGTCTTCATTTGCTCACCGAACCTCTCCAATCCTATCACTGCTGCGTTTATGCCCCTGTACACATGCTTGATTCTCTTTCAGAGACATAGCAATCCATAGGTTTTAAGATACTTACTAGTCAGGTACATTCTTAGGCGTTTAATATGCGGTGTTGAGTCCATTTCGTTGAGCAAGGAGTAGCTCTTGTCTATTCCATATTTGGCTTAAGGAACTTTATCTGTGCTCATTTCAATCTCTGGTTTTATGCAGCAACCCAGCTCACCTTTCCCCTTAAGCAAGCATAAGTTGGTTTTCTAAATTTGAGAACCTGTTCTGTTTTGGAATTCAGTTCCTGTGTAGCCAAGTTTACATTCCGTGTATTACTGATATCTTATGATGTTTCTTTTTCTGTGTGACTTATTTCAGTTAGAATCATCGTACCTGAATCTACTCATTATGCTGCTACGGGCCTGATGACATAGATTTCATTGCTGAGTGATACTGCATTGTACGTAAGTACCACAAGTTCTTTATCCATTTTTCACATTCTGTGATATTGAACTTGTACGGTAAACGAGGTTCTTGTAAACAGAGGCGTCCCAAACTTTGGGGTGGCTGTGTCTTTTTGATTTTAATTTCCCTAAGCTATAGGACCATAAGTGGCAGTGCCCTAGGCTCTGTTGCTTTGTTTTTTAGATGTTTCAGGAAACACCATACACTTCTCCTGAGTGTCTGTTGGTAATTTACATCCCACCCATCAGCATAACAAGGCTCCCAGTTCTCCATGGCCTGTCCTGCCTTTCTGGATTTTACACTTTTTTCAGATGGCCCTTTTGACCGGGGGGAAGTGAGACTTCATTGTAGTGCAGATTTCCTTTGCAAGCTTGCTTGGTTGGCCAAAAAGGGCGTATGCGTTTTTTCCTGAATATATTCAGGAAAAAACGCATACGCCCTTTTTGGCCAAGTGCATCATTGTGGACGTTCTGCCTCTTTTCCTATGCTTTCAATGCAATTCCAGTCTACCTCCTGAAATCGGTTTCCTGCAATTCTGCCCCGCTTTCAAGTCCTCTTGGCAGCCTTACTTCAGTCTATTTTTGGACGATAACTGTCATTTATAACTCTGCAGGTTTGTGAATTACAGTGCCCCTGAGCTCCTTTCTTCAACTCGCTTTCTTGTGACCTGGCCGCAACACCGCAGAATGTCTTCAGGCCCTAATCTGGTTCTGGCAAGGCACGCTGAGCCTTTGGTGAATTCCTCTTCCTGGTGGGAAATGAGAGTTAAATTTGCCCATCCAGACACCTCCAGCTAGTCTCTCATTGGTTCTCGCTATTCCTGTTCATCTTCCACAGAAATTGCAAACTGGGCCAAAGAGGAGGTTAAAGGGACTGACTCTCCAAGTGGGGAGAGTGTTAGTAAAGCGTCTGGAATGTTGCACCCGAGTACCAGGGGAGGAAAACTGAGACATATTTGAACACGTCTCCCGTTCACATGGTTGATCATACTTGGGTTCCACATGCATGTTTTAGCTGAAGGAAGAATACCTTAAACCTGGAGAGTTAAGACCCGTGTAATGGGTACCATGCAATATGACTTCAAAGGGTCTTCATTTGCTCACCGAACCTCTCCAATCCTATCACTGCTGCGTTTATGCCCCTGTACACATGCTTGATTCTCTTTCAGAGACATAGCAATCCATAGGTTTTAAGATACTTACTAGTCAGGTACATTCTTAGGCGTTTAATATGCGGTGTTGAGTCCATTTCGTTGAGCAAGGAGTAGCTCTTGTCTATTCCATATTTGGCTTAAGGAACTTTATCTGTGCTCATTTCAATCTCTGGTTTTATGCAGCAACCCAGCTCACCTTTCCCCTTAAGCAAGCATAAGTTGGTTTTCTAAATTTGAGAACCTGTTCTGTTTTGGAATTCAGTTCCTGTGTAGCCAAGTTTACATTCCGTGTATTACTGATATCTTATGATGTTTCTTTTTCTGTGTGACTTATTTCAGTTAGAATCATCGTACCTGAATCTACTCATTATGCTGCTACGGGCCTGATGACATAGATTTCATTGCTGAGTGATACTGCATTGTACGTAAGTACCACAAGTTCTTTATCCATTTTTCACATTCTGTGATATTGAACTTGTACGGTAAACGAGGTTCTTGTAAACAGAGGCGTCCCAAACTTTGGGGTGGCTGTGTCTTTTTGATTTTAATTTCCCTAAGCTATAGGACCATAAGTGGCAGTGCCCTAGGCTCTGTTGCTTTGTTTTTTAGATGTTTCAGGAAACACCATACACTTCTCCTGAGTGTCTGTTGGTAATTTACATCCCGCCCATCAGCATAACAAGGCTCCCAGTTCTCCATGGCCTGTCCTGCCTTTCTGGATTTTACACTTTTTTCAGATGGCCCTTTTGACCGGGGGGAAGTGAGACTTCATTGTAGTGCAGATTTCCTTTGCAAGCTTGCTTGGTTGGCCAAAAAGGGCGTATGCGTTTTTTCCTGAATATATTCAGGAAAAAACGCATACGCCCTTTTTGGCCAAGTGCATCATTGTGGACGTTCTGCCTCTTTTCCTATGCTTTCAATGCAATTCCAGTCTACCTCCTGAAATCGGTTTCCTGCAATTCTGCCCCGCTTTCAAGTCCTCTTGGCAGCCTTACTTCAGTCTATTTTTGGACGATAACTGTCATTTATAACTCTGCAGGTTTGTGAATTACAGTGCCCCTGAGCTCCTTTCTTCAACTCGCTTTCTTTTGAGCTGGCCGCAACACCGCAGAATGTCTTCAGGCCCTAATCTGGTTCCGGCACGGCACGCTGAGCCTTTGGTTAATTCCTCTTCCTGGTGGGAAATGAGAGTTAAATTTGCCCGTCCAGACACCTCCAGCTAGCCTCTCATTGGTTCTCGCTATTCCTGTTCATCTTCCGCAGAAATTGCAAACTGGGCCAAAGAGGAGGTTAAAGGGACTGACTCTCCAAGTCGGGAGAGTGTTAGTAAAGCGTCTGGAATGTTGCACCCGAGTACCAGGGTACGAAAACTGGGACATATTTGAACACGTCTCCCGATCACATGGTAGATCATACCCTAGGTTCCACATGCATGTTTTAGCTGAAGGAAGAATACCTAAAACCTGGGTAGTTGAAACCCGTGGAATGGGTACCATGCAATATGACTTCAAAGGGTCTTCATTTGCTCAGAACCTCTCCAATCCTATCACTGCTGCGTTTATGTCCCTGTACACATGCTTGATTCTCTTTCGGAGACATAGCAATCCATAGGTTTTAAGATACTTACTATTCAGGTACATTCTTAGGCGTTTAATATGGGGTGTTGAGTTCATTTCGTTGAGCAAGGAGTAGCTCTTGTCTATTTCATATTTGGCTTAAGGAACTTTATCTGTGCTCATTTCAATCTCTGGTTTTATGCAGCACCCCAACTCACCTTTACCCTTAAGCAAGCATAAGTTGGTTTTCTAAATTTGAGACCCTGTTCTATTCTGTAATTCAGTTCCTGTGTAGCCAAGTTTACATTCCGTGTATTACTGATATCTTATGATGTTTCTTTTTCTGTGTGACTTATTTCAGTTAGAATCATCATACCTGAATCCACTCATTGTGCTGTTAAGGGCCTGATGACACAGATTTCATTGCTGAGTGATATTGCTTTGTAAGTAAATACCACAACCTCTTTACCCATTTTTCACTTTCTGCGATGTTGAACTTGTACTGTAAACGAGGTTCTTGTAAACAGAGCCGTTCCAAACTTTGGGGTGGCTGTGTCTTTTTGATTTTAATTTCCCTAAGCTATAGGACCATAAGTGGAAGTGCCCTAGGTTCTGTTGCTTTGTTTTTTAGATGTTTCAGGAAACACCATACACTTCTCCCGAGTGGTTGTTGGCAATTTACATCCCGCCCATCAGCATAACAAGGCTCCCAGTTCTCCATGGCCTGTCCTGCCTTTCTGGATTTTACACTTTTTTCAGATGGCCCTTTTGACCGGGGGCAAGTGAGACTTCATTGTAGTGCAGATTTCCTTTGCAAGCTTGCTTGGTTGGCCAAAAAGGGCGTATGCGTTTTTTCCTGAATATATTCAGGAAAAAACGCATACGCCCTTTTTGGCCAAGTGCATCATTGTGGACGTTCTGCCTCTTTTCCTATGCTTTCAATGCAATTCCAGTCTACCTCCTGAAATCGGTTTCCTGCAATTCTGCCCCGCTTTCAAGTCCTCTTGGCAGCCTTACTTCAGTCTATTTTTGGACGATAGCTGTCATTTATAACTCTGCAGGTTTGTGAATTACAGTGCCCCTGAGCTCCTTTCTTCAACTCGCTTTCTTGTGACCTGGCCGCAACACCGCAGGATGGCTTCAGGCCCTAATCTGGGTCCGGCACGGCACGCTGAGCCTTTGGATATTTCCTCTTCCTGGTGGGAAATGAGAGTTAAATTTGCCCATCCAGACACCTCCAGCTAGTCTCTCAATGGTTCTCGCTATTCCTGTTCATCTTCCGCAGAAATTGCAAACTGGGCCAAACAGGAGGTTAAAGGGACTGACTCTCCAAGTCGGGAGAGTGTTAGTAAAGCATCTGGAATATTGCACCCGAGTACCAGGGGAGGATAACTGAGACATATTTGAACACGTCTCCCGATCACGTGGTTGATCATACTCTAGGTTCCACATGCATGTTTTAGCTGAAGGAAGAATACCTTAAACCTGGGTAGTTGAAACCCGTGGAATGGGTACCATGCAATATGACTTCAAAGGGTCTTCATTTGCTCACCGAACCTCTCCAATCCTATCACTGCTGCGTTTATGACCCTGTACACATGCTTGATTCTCTTTCGGAGACATAGCAATCCCTAGGTTTTAAGATACTTACTAGTCAGGTACATTCTTAGGCATTTAATATGCGGTGTTGAGTCCATTTCTTTGAGCAAGGAGTAGCTCTTGTCTATTCCATATTTGGCTTAAGGAACTTTATCTGTGCTCATTTCAATCTCTGGTTTTATGCAGCACCCCAACTCACCTTTACCCTTAAGCAAGCATAAGTTGGTTTTCTAAATTTGAGACCCTGTTCTGTTCTGTAATTCAGTTCCTGTGTAGCCAAGTTTACATTCCGTGTATTACTGATATCTTATGATGTTTCTTTTTCTGTGTGACTTATTTCAGTTAGAATCATCATACCTGAATCCACTCATTGTGCTACTAAGGGCCTGATGACACAGATTTCATTGCTGAGTGATATTGCTTTGTAAGTAAATACCACAACTTTTTTTATCCATTTTTCACTTTCTGCGATGTTGAACTTGTACTGTAAACGAGGTTCTTGTAAACAGAGCCATTCCAAACTTTGGGGTGGCTGTGTCTTTTTGATTTTAAATTCCCTAAGCTATAGGACCATAAGTGGAACTGCCCTAGGCTCTGTTGCTTTGTTTTTTAGATGTTTCAGGAAACACCATACACTTATCCCGAGTGGTTGTTGGCAATTTACATCCCGCCCTTCTGCATAACAAGGCTCCCAGTTCTCCATGGCCTGTCCTGCCTTTCTGGATTTTACACTTTTTTCAGATGGCCCTTTTGACCGGGGGGAAGTGAGACTTCATTGTAGTGCAGATTTCCTTTGCAAGCTTGCTTGGTTGGCCAAAAAGGGCGTATGCGTTTTTTCCTGAATATATTCAGGAAAAAACGCATACGCCCTTTTTGGCCAAGTGCATCATTGTGGACGTTCTGCCTCTTTTCCTATGCTTTCAATGCAATTCCAGTCTACCTCCTGAAATCGGTTTCCTGCAATTCTGCCCCGCTTTCAAATCCTCTTGGCAGCCTTACTTAGTCTATTTTTGGACGATAGCTGTCATTTATAACTCTGCAGGTTTGTGAATTACAGTGCCCCTGAGCTCCTTTCTTCACCTCGCTTTCTTTTGAGCTGGCCGCAACACCGCAGGATGGCTTCAGGCCCTAATCTGGTTCCAGCACGGCACGCTGAGCCTTTGGTTATTTCCTCTTCCTGGTGGGAAATGAGAGTTAAATTTGCCCGTCCAGACACCTCCAGCTAGCCTCTCATTGGTTCTCGCTATGCCTGTTCATCTTCTGCAGAAATTGCAAACTGGGCCAAACAGGAGGTTAAAGGCGCTGACTCTCCAAGTGGGGAGAGTGTTAGTAAAGCGTCTGGAATGTTGCACCCGAGTACCAGCGTACGAAAACTGAGACATATTTGAACACGTCTCCCGATCACATGGTTGATCATACTCTAGGTTCCACATGCATGTTTTAGCTGAAGGAAGAATACCTTAAACCTGGGTAGTTGAAACCCGTGGAATGGGTACCATGCAATATGACTTCAAAGGGTCTTCATTTGCTCACGAACCTCTCCAATCCTATCACTGCTGCGTTTATGCCCCTGTACACATGCTTGATTCTCTTTCAGAGACATAGCAATCCATAGGTTTTAAGATACTTACTAGTCAGGAACATTCTTAGGCGTTTAATATGGTGTGTTGAGTCCATTTCGTTGAGCAAGGAGTAGCTCTTGTCTATTCCATATTTGGCTTAAGGAACTTTATCTGTGCTCATTTCAATCTCTGGTTTTATGCAGCACCCCAACTCACCTTTACCCTTAAGCAAGCATAAATTGGTTTTCTAAATTTGAGACCCTCTTCTGTTCTGTAATTCAGTTCCTGTGTAGCCAAGTTTACATTCCGTGTATTACTGATATCTTATGATGTTTCTTTTTCTGTGTGACTTATTTCAGTTAGAATCATCATACCTGAATCCACTCATTGTGCTGCTAAGGGCCTGATGACACAGATTTCATTGCTGAGTGATATTGCTTTGTAAGTAAATACCACAACTTTTTTATCCATTTTTCACTTTCTGCGATGTTGAACTTGTACTGTAAACAAGGTTCTTGTAAACAGAGCCGTTCCAAACTTTGGGGTGGCTGTGTCTTTTTGATTTTAATTTCCCTAAGCTATAGGACCATAAGTGGAAGTGCCCTAGGTTCTGTTGCTTTGTTTTTTAGATGTTTCAGGAAACACCATACACTTCTCCCGAGTGGTTGTTGGCAATTTACATCCCGCCCATCAGCATAACAAGGCTCCCAGTTCTCCATGGCCTGTCCTGCCTTTCTGGATTTTACACTTTTTTCAGATGGCCCTTTTGACCGGGGGGAAGTGAGACTTCATTGTAGTGCAGATTTCCTTTGCAAGCTTGCTTGGTTGGCCAAAAAGGGCGTATGCGTTTTTTCCTGAATATATTCAGGAAAAAACGCATACGCCCTTTTTGGCCAAGTGCATCATTGTGGACGTTCTGCCTCTTTTCCTATGCTTTCAATGCAATTCCAGTCTACCTCCTGAAATCGGTTTCCTGCAATTCTGCCCCACTTTCAAGTCCTCTTGGCAGCCTTACTTCAGTCTATTTTTGGACGATAGCTGTCATTTATAACTCTGCAGGTTTGTGAATTACAGTGCCCCTGAGCTCCTTTCTTCAACTCGCTTTCTTGTGAGCTGTCCAAAACACCGCAGGATGTCTTCAGGCCCTAATCTGGTTCCGGCACGGCACGCTGAGCCTTTGGTTAATTCCTCTTCCTGGTGGGAAATGAGAGTTAAATTTGCCCGTCCAGACACCTCCAGCTAGTCTCTCATTGGTTCTCGCTATTCCTGTTCATCTTCCGCACAAATTGCAAACTGGGCCAAACAGGAGGTTAAAGGGACTGACTCTCCAAGTCGGGAGAGTGTTAGTAAAGCGTCTGGAATGTTGCACCCGAGTACCAGGGTACGAAAACTGAGACATATTTGAACACGTCTCCCGATCACATGGTTGATCATACTCTAGGTTCCACATGCATGTTTTAGCTGAAGGAAGAATACCTTAAACCTGTGTAGTTGAAACCCGTGGAATGGGTACCATGCAATATGACTTCAAAGGGTCTTCATTTGCTCACCGAACCTCTCCAATCCTATCACTGCTGCGTTTATGCCCCTGTACACATGCTTGATTCTCTTTCGGAGACATAGCAATCCATAGGTTTTAAGATACTTACTAGTCAGGTACATTCTTAGGCGTTTAATATGCGGTGTTGAGTCCATTTCGTTGAGCAAGGAGTAGCTCTTGTCTATTCCATATTTGGCTTAAGGAACTTTATCTGTGCTCATTTCAATCTGGTTTTATGCAGCACCCCAACTCACCTTTACCCTTAAGCAAGCATAAGTTGGTTTTCTAAATTTGAGACCCTGTTCTGTTCTGTAATTCAGTTCCTGTGTAGCCAAGTTTACATTCCGTGTATTACTGATATCTTTTTTTTGTTTTTTTTTGCCGTAACTACCTTTATTGGTATCGCTTGTGTATCAGTTCATCAAAACCTTTGTTTCATATTTCTCGCCTTAATCCCCTGAAAGTTCCAGATGGGCAAAAATACTTTTAAATACGCAGGTGGCTTCTGTCTTATGTGCTTAATATTATACATTTGTTGCTTGTTTTGCACATGTCTATGGCTGCACTACTTGCAAGACAAAAGTCACATATAAAAATACAGACTAATCGAAACACAAAAGTCAGCTATTGTCTAGAATGTGGTTTACAATACAGAGCTTGCAGACAACACAGACTATATATATAAGTCATCTGTCTGAAAACAGAAAGTAGTGTCTCAGACTGACTCCAGAGAAAGGTGCTGACACACAGGGAAACTCACTGATGATTCTCCTTTATGTTTATTAGATAGATCAATACCAAATTATTTCACATATATTATATTCAATATCTATATATATATATCTTGTAACCAAATTCTGGTTTAAAAGTCACAAACCAACATGTAAATACAAAATGTTAGGAAAGTTTTAACATACATAGGGGAAAACATGTCTTATGCCTCGCAAAGACTTTCTACAATCTAGCATAAAGGCAAATGTGGTTGAAAAAAAAGGAAATCCATATACAATTACAGAAAAACATTTAGTCAAGCCACCTAATATAAAATATTTCAGATATCATGTCCAAAAACGTCCACGTGTTGCAGAGGTCTCTACAAATCAATTAGAATGACGTCAACAAGATCTGCAAACCGAAGTCTTAGCAAGTAAACGTGACTCATGCTTTTCTCTCTGAGACAATGAGGCTTGACGTTCAGTTAAAGGCAGGTAAACACGACTATGAAGAAACCCTTCTTTACAACAGCTTAACGGTACCCATTTAGGGCAATATACCCGCTTTCCCAGCTATGTGTGCACGCAGTGTTCTGTGATAAAATGACTCAGTTACTTTAAAAAAGCATAAATGGCAAAACAAAATAACCAGAACTCCGCGAAGCTGGTAAAACCACAAAGACACTGAAATCCAGCAACTCCTGAGAGGCTGAGAGATCAAATGAATCATAAAATCTGGATGACTCTGATTTGGGGTTTAACTTTGGTTAAAACTGAAAAGTCTGAAAAGAACCAATGTTTTGGAAGAAGCAGTGTCACTTGTAAACATTCTGCCACCTAACTAAAAGGACGGCCTCTTCTTCTAGACCCACGACTTAATAAGACAGGAAGCTCTCAACACACAGCGCTGGAGAAGATGGATTCCACAAGTCAAACTTGAGTGAAACTGTTCTAATGCAATGTACCAAACACGCGTTTGTTCTTAGGAAAAATTACAAAACTAACAAATATTTTTCTCCAGAATTATAAAAGATAAAATCTATGAATCAGTACTGTTATGTGATTACAGAACAATAGCCAACTGAAAAAAAAAACAAAACACCAACCCACAGGCCGTCTACACCGTCCCCAATCCATTTCCTGCAGCCAGTACTTCCCACCTGCTCTGAGGACTGAGCCTTAGACACCGTTGACTGTATTTAAAGTTGAGTCAACAGTACTCTCTGTCTCTGGGGCAAAAGTAATGCAGCTCATTACTTACACACAACACTTGTTTCATTCTTCAGGACTTTCTTTGACGGGATTACTCAATGTTGGTTACTTTAAAGGTAACAAAAGGTGTCAGAAAAAAATGCCTTGGAATTCTTTTGCAATTCCACAAAGACACCTGGCAATCTGATACGTTCATTCCTCTCCCCATCACAATTTTTGTTTTTTAAAATTACAATTGACAACTCACGTAAGATGTAATTAATTTACTTAAAATAAGAGAGGGCTTTTCAATCAAGTATCCACGTTCCAAATAACTAAAACATTTAGTTAAATCTTTTAAATTAATCTTTTAATAAATCTTTAATTACTCGGTGCCAGTAATTAAGAGGTTGATTCCGTAAAATTCAAACTTGCACATAGGCGTGTCCCACTCAGAAAAGATTTCATACACTTAGCAACTTGTGCTTTTTGTCTCACCTTTTATAAGAAACACAGATTAATTTCAACTTCAGTTTTCCTTTCTGATGCAGACACGTGTACCTTGTGTAAGAAACGGTCTCCAGGCCACCTCCACGTGTAGACCTCAGCATTTCCTGAGAGTGTGAAGTCAACCCCTCCTCCAGGAGACTCTCGCCCTTTTGAGACATTCCCCCTTGCACCTTATGTTTGTCAGACTATGTTTACAGAAATCAGATGACTGGATGAAAACTCTACAGGACAGTCAAGGACAGACGAGAAGACGAGATGCAGAGCGGGAGCCCCTTCCTCCTCCAGTGCACCTGCTGCGGGCAGCCCTCCAGGAAGGCTTGGCCTCCTCCCCTGGACCACAGACTTACTTTTCTCTGTAATAAAGCAGGTAGTACTTCAGGGGATCTGGCAGAGGGAGGCTCAGGACCTTCTCACGCAGGAAGTTCACCGGGGGCTCGGGCTTGGTGTCCGGCGGGGTTGTCACCTCTTCTTCTTGCCGCTCGTCTTCCAGGTCTCCGCAGCTGGTGTCATCAGAGGGGTTGGAGAGCCGACTGGCAAACACCTCTTTGTCCAAAAAGACAATCGTTTCCATTCGGCGGCGGCGAACTCTCCTCCGTTTAAACCTGGGAGTGTTCTTCAGTCCGTTCCCGTTTTTGTTCACAGCTTCCTGGTGGATGACCTTCTTAATGGTGCCCCGGATGGCAATGCGCGCCAGGTCCTGGAGGCTGCGAACCGCCAGGGGTGTGGACAAGTCGTGATTCTCCTGACTCCAACTGGCAGGGCTGGACGAGTGGAGCAAAAGACACAGCCAGAATCTTTTTGGTTTCCCAGGCGGAAGGACCCGTCCGAGTTATCTTAGTCAACTTCTCTTCCAGCGGCATGACCAGGACGCCCCCGACTTTGAGGAGGCTCTTCATGTACCCCTCGTGCTGCTTCTGCACGCCTGCCCCGCAGTACACCCGGTCATACTGAGAGCAGCCTGGAGAGATCTCCAGGCAATTGCTGGTGACGAAGGAGGGCTCGCAGAAGTCAAACTTGTCGAAGCTGTCACTCGTCCTGATGAAAAAGTCCAGCTTCTGCTTCGCATACTCTGTCACATCTGAATGGAGTTCCACCCCGTGGTTCACACCAAAAGGACCGAGGATGAGCCCCACCATGGAGCTGAGGTAGCCGGTGCCGCTGCCCAGGTTCAGGAAGGAAAGGCCAGGCTGCAGGTCCAGGGCCTCCATCACCTCCGAATAGATGCACGGAGCAGAGAGGTGGATGTTCCCGTGCTTCCACACCAGGTCCTTGTACGCGTTCTCCTTAAACTCCTCGAGGTAATAGTCGGCACGGTCAACAGCTCGGAAGGCCTGCTCCACCAGCTCGGAGCGGATGTACTGCGCCGCCTTCAGATGGTCTGTCAGCTCGTCGTTGTCTTCATCAGCACTCACCGCGCCTCCCATCTTCGGGACCGCGCTTACAGAAAGCTGCCGCTGGAGAGACCTCGGGAACCCCCGGAACGCTGGAGGGCGGACCCCCGGGGAGGGGGGAGGGGCGACGGGAGACGCCTGGGACGCGGAGGGGTGTTTATGCTTGGGGGTGGGGAACGAGAGGACAGCGGAAGAGGACAGGAAGACGGGGAGAGGAGAATGCGGCCCTGGGGGAGGGTCCGGGAGCCCAGGACCACGGGAAGGGGAGGGGTGGAGAGGAGGGAGAAAGGGGGAGGGGGCCGAGGGGCCGCACCGCCCCCATACCCCGCTGCAGGCCGGGCCGAGGGCGGCGGCGGCGGCGGCGGCGGCTCAGTACCTCCTGGCTTGGCGGGCCCGCGGAATCGGCCGCTGGGCCGCACCTGCAGCTCTTCCGGCGCCCCTCGCCAGTCCGCCTCCCACTACGCAGCCCCGAACTCCACCCTACTGATATTTTATGATGTTTCTTTTTCTGTGTGACTTATTTCAGTTAGAATCATCATACCTGAATCCACTCATTGTGCTGCTAAGGGCCTGATGACACAGATTTCATTGCTGAGTGATATTGCTTTGTAAGTAAATACCACAACTTCTTTATCCATTTTTCACTTTCTGCGATGTTGAACTTGTACTGTAAACGAGGTTCTTGTAAACAGAGCCGTTCCAAACTTTGGGGTGGCTGTGTCTTTTTGATTTTAAATTCCCTAAGCTATAGGACCATAAGTGGAAGTGCCCTAGGCTCTGTTGCTTTGTTTTTTAGATGTTTCAGGAAACACCATACACTTCTCCTGAGTGTCTGTTGGTAATTTACATCCCGCCCTTCAGCATAACAAGGCTCCCAGTTCTCCATGGCCTGTCCTGCCTTTCTGGATTTTACACTTTTTTCAGATGGCCCTTTTGACCGGGGGGAAGTGAGACTTCATTGTAGTGCAGATTTCCTTTGCAAGCTTGCTTGGTTGGCCAAAAAGGGCGTATGCGTTTTTTCCTGAATATATTCAGGAAAAAACGCATACGCCCTTTTTGGCCAAGTGCATCATTGTGGACGTTCTGCCTCTTTTCCTATGCTTTCAATGCAATTCCAGTCTACCTCCTGAAATCGGTTTCCTGCAATTCTGCCCCGCTTTCAAGTCCTCTTGGCAGCCTTACTTCAGTCTATTTTTGGACGATTGCTGTCATTTATAACTCTGCAGGTTTGTGAATTACAGTGCCCCTGAGCTCCTTTCTTCAACTCGCTTTCTTGTGACCTGGCCGCAACACCGCAGGATGGCTTCAGGCCCTAATCTGGTTTCGGCACGGCACACTGAGCCTTTGGTTAATTCCTCTTCCTGGTGGGAAATGAGAGTTCAATTGGCCCGTCCAGACACCTCCAGCTAGCCTCTCATTGGTTCTCGCTATTCCTGTTCATCTTCCGCAGAAATTGCAAACTGGGCCAAACAGGAGGTTAAAGGTGCTGACTCTCCAAGTGGGGAGAGTGTTAGTAAAGCATCTGGAATGTTGCACCCGAGTACCAGGGGAGGAAAACTGAGACATATTTGAACACGTCTCCCGTTCACATGGTTGATCATACTTGGGTTCCACATGCATGTTTTAGCTGAAGGAAGAATACCTTAAACCTGGAGAGTTGAGACCCGTGTAATGGGTACCATGCAATATGACTTCAAAGGGTCTTCATTTCCTCACCGAACCTCTCCAATCCTAACACTGCTGCGTTTATGCCCCTGTACACATGCTTGATTCTCTTTTGGAGACATAGCAATCCATAGGTTTTACGATACTTACTAGTCAGGTACATTCTTAGGCGTTTAATATGCGGTGTTGAGTCCATTTCGTTGAGCAAGGAGTAGCTCTTGTCTATTCCATATTTGACTTAAGGAACTTTATCTGTGCTCATTTCAATCACTGGTTTTATGCAGCACCCCAACTCACCTTTACCCTTAAGCAAGAATAAGTTGGTTTTCTAAATTTGAGACCCTGTTCTGTTCTGTAATTCAGTTCCTGTGTAGCCAAGTTAACATTCCGTGTATTACTGATATCTTATGATGTTTCTTTTTCTG
This sequence comes from Stenella coeruleoalba, assembly GCF_951394435.1. Lineage (NCBI taxonomy): Eukaryota > Metazoa > Chordata > Mammalia > Artiodactyla > Delphinidae > Stenella > Stenella coeruleoalba. The sequence continues at coordinate 395,106 of NW_027645889.1, read as the reverse complement.
TGTGACTTATTTCAGTTAGAATCATCATACCTGAATCCACTCATTGTGCTGCTAAGGGCCTGATGACATAGATTTCATTGCTGAGTGATATTGCTTTGTAAGTAAATACCACAACTTCTTTATCCATTTTTCACTTTCTGCGATGTTCAACTTGTACTGTAAACGAGGTTCTTGTAAACAGAGGCGTCCCAAACTTTGGGGTGGCTGTGTCTTTTTGATTTTGAATTCCCTAAGCTATAGGACCATAAGTGGAAGTGCCCTAGGCTCTGTTGCTTTGTTTTTTAGATGTTTCAGGAAACACCATACACTTCTCCCGAGTGGTTGTTGGCAATTTACATCCCGCCCATCAGCATAACAAGGCTCCCAGTTCTCCATGGCCTGTCCTGCCTTTCTGGATTTTACACTTTTTTCAGATGGCCCTTTTGACCGGGGGGAAGTGAGACTTCATTGTAGTGCAGATTTCCTTTGCAAGCTTGCTTGGTTGGCCAAAAAGGGCGTATGCGTTTTTTCCTGAATATATTCAGGAAAAAACGCATACGCCCTTTACGGCCAAGTGCATCATTGTGGACGTTCTGCCTCTTTTCCTATGCTTTCAATGCAATTCCAGTCTACCTCCTGAAATGGGTTTCCTGCAATTCTGCCCCGCTTTCAAGTCCTCTTGGCAGCCTTACTTCAGTCTATTTTTGGACGATAGCTGTCATTTATAACTCTGCAGGTTTGTGAATTACAGTGCCCCAGAGCTCCTTTCTTCAACTCGCTTTCTTTTGAGCTGGCCGCAACACCGCAGGATGGCTTCAGGCCCTAATCTGGTTCCGGTACGGCACGCTGAGCCTTTGGTTATTTCCTCTTCCTGGTGGGAAATGAAGGTTAAATTTGCCCGTCCAGACACCTCCAGCTAGCCTCTCATTGGTTCTCGCTATTCCTGTTCATCTTCCGCAGAAATTGCAAACTGGGCCAAACAGGAGGTTAAAGGCGCTGACTCTCCAAGTGGGGAGAGTGTTAGTAAAGCGTCTGGAATGTTGCACCCGAGTACCAGGGGAGGAAAACTGAGACATATTTGAACACGTCTCCCGATCACATGGTTGATCATACTCTGGGTTCCACATGCATGTTTTAGCTGAAGGAAGAATACCTAAAACCTGGGTAGTTGAAACCCGTGGAATGGGTACCATGCAATATGACTTCAAAGGGTCTTCATTTGCTCACCGAACTTCTCCAATCCTATCACTGCTGCGTTTATGACCCTGTACACATGCTTGATTCTCCTTTGGAGACATAGCAATCTATAGGTTTTAAGATACTTACTAGTCAGGTACATTCTTAGGCGTTTAATATGCGGTGTTGAGTCCATTTCGTTGAGCAAGGAGTAGCTCTTGTCTATTCCATATTTGACTTAAGGAACTTTATCTGTGCTCATTTCAATCTCTGGTTTTATGCAGCACCCCAACTCACCTTTACACTTAAGCAAGCATAAGTTGGTTTTCTAAATTTGAGACCCTGTTCTGTTCTGTAATTCAGTTCCTGTGTAGCCAAGTTTACATTCCGTGTATTACTGATATCTTATGATGTTTCTTTTTCTGTGTGACTTATTTCAGTTAGAATCATCATACCTGAATCCACTCATTGTGATGCTAAGGGCCTGATGACATAGATTTCATTGCTGAGTGATATTGCTTTGTAAGTAAATACCACAACTTCTTTATCCATTTTTCACTTTCTGCGATGTTGAACTTGTACTGTAAACGAGGTTCTTGTAAACAGAGGCGTCCCAAACTTTGGGGTGGCTGTGTCTTTTTGATTTTAATTTCCCTAAGCTATAGGACCATAAGTGGCAGTGCCCTAGGCTCTGTTGCTTTGTTTTTTAGATGTTTCAGGAAACACCATACACTTCTCCCGAGTGTCTGTTGGCAATTTACATCCCGCCCATCAGCATAACAAGGCTCCCAGTTCTCCATGGCCTGTCCTGCCTTTCTGGATTTTACACTTTTTTCAGATGGCCCTTTTGACCAGGAGGAAGTGAGACTTCATTGTAGTGCAGATTTCCTTTGCAAGCTTGCTTGGTTGGCCAAAAAGGGCGTATGCGTTTTTTCCTGAATATATTCAGGAAAAAACGCATACGCCCTTTTTGGCCAAGTGCATCATTGTGGACGTTCTGCCTCTTTTCCTATGCTTTCAATGCAATTCCAGTCAACCTCCTGAAATCGGTTTCCTGCAATTCTGCCCCGCTTTCAAGTCCTCTTGGCAGCCTTACTTCAGTCTATTTTTGGACGATAGCTGTCATTTATAACTCTGCAGGTTTGTGAATTACAGTGCCCCTGAGCTCCTTTCTTCAACTCGCTTTCTTTTGAGCTGGCCGCAACACCGCAGGATGGCTTCAGGCCCTAATCTGGCTCCGGTACGGCACGCTGAGCCTTTGGTTATTTCCTCTTCCTGGTGGGAAATGAGAGTTAAATTTGCCCGTTCAGACACCTCCAGCTAGCCTCTCATTGGTTCTCACTATTCCTGTTCATCTTCCGCAGAAATTGCAAACTGGGCCAAACAGGAGGTTAAAGGCGCTGACTCTCCAAGTGGGGAGAGTGTTAGTAAAGCGTCTGGAATGTTGCACCCGAGTACCAGGGGAGGAAAACTGAGACATATTTGAACACGTCTCCCGTTCACATGGTTGATCATACTTGGGTTCCACATGCATGTTTTAGCTGAAGGAAGAATACCTTAAACCTGGAGAGTTGAGACCAGTGTAATGGGTACCATGCAATATGACTTCAAAGGGTCTTCATTTGCTCACCGAACCTCTCCAATCCTATCACTGCTGCCTTTATGCCCCTGTACACATGCTTGATTCTCTTTTGGAGACATAGCAATCCATAGGTTTTACGATACTTACTAGTCAGGTACATTCTTAGGCGTTTAATATGCGGTGTTGAGTCCATTTCGTTGAGCAAGGAGTATCTCTTGTCTATTCCATATTTGACTTAAGGAACTTTATCTGTGCTCATTTCAATCTCTGGTTTTATGCAGCACCCCAACTCACCTTTACCCTTAAACAAGCATAAGTTGGTTTTCTAAATTTGAGACCCTGTTCTGTTCTGTAATTCAGTTCCTGTGTAGCCAAGTTTACATTCCGTGTATTACTGATATCTTATGATGTTTCTTTTTCTGTGTGACTTATTTCAGTTAGAATCATCATACCTGAATCCACTCATTGTTCTGCCAAGGGCCTGATGACATAGATTTCATTGCTGAGTGATATTGCTTTGTAAGTAAATACCACAACTTCTTTATCTATTTTTCACTTTCTGCGATGTTGAACTTGTACTGTAAACGAGGTTCTTGTAAACAGAGCGATTCCAAACTTTGGGGTGGCTGTGTCTTTTTGATTTTAATTTCCCTAAGCTATAGGACCATAAGTGGAAGTGCCCTAGGCTCTGTTGCTTTGTTTTTTAGATGTTTCAGGAAACACCATACACTTCTCCCGAGTGTCTGTTGGCAATTTACATCCCGCCCATCAGCATAACAAGGCTCCCAGTTCTCCATGGCCTGTCCTGCCTTTCTGGATTTTACACTTTTTTCAGATGGCCCTTTTGACCGGGGGGAAGTGAGACTTCATTGTAGTGCAGATTTCCTTTGCAAGCTTGCTTGGTTGGCCAAAAAGGGCGTATGCGTTTTTTCCTGAATATATTCAGGAAAAAACGTATACGCCCTTTTTGGCCAAGTGCATCATTGTGGACGTTCTGCCTCTTTTCCTATGCTTTCAATGCAATTGCAGTCTACCTCCTGAAATCCGTTTCCTGCAATTCTGCCCCGCTTTCAAGTCCTCTTGGCAGCCTTACTTCAGTCTATTTTTGGACGATAGCTGTCATTTATAACTCTGCAGGTTTGTGAATTACAGTGCCCCTGAGCTCCTTTCTTCAACTCGCTTTCTTGTGACCTGGCCGCAACACCGCAGGATGGCTTCAGGCCCTAATCTGGTTCCGGCCCGGCATGCTGAGCCTTTGGTTAATTCCTCTTCCTGGTGGGAAATGAGAGTTAAATTTCCCGTCCAGACACCTCCAGCTAGCCTCTCATTGGTTCTCGCTATTCCTGTTCATCTTCCGCAGAAATTGCAAACTGGGCCAAACAGGAGGTTAAAGGGACTGACTCTCCAAGTGGGGAGAGTGTTAGTAAAGCGTCTGGAATGTTGCACCCGAGTACCAGGGGAGGAAAACTGAGACATATTTGAACACGTCTCCCGATCACATGGTTGATCATACTCTAGGTTCCACATGCATGTTTTAGCTGAAGGCAGAATACCTTAAACCTGGGTAGTTGAAACCCGTGGAATGGGTACCATGCAATATGACTTCAAAGGGTCTTCATTTGCTCACCAAACCTCTCCAATCCTATCACTGCTGCGTTTATGCCCCTGTACACATGCTTGATTCTCTTTCGGAGACATAGCAATCCATAGGTTTTAAGATACTTACTAGTCATGTACATTCTTAGGCGTTTAATATGGGGTGTTGAGTCCATTTCGTTGAGCAAGGAGTAGCTCTTGTCTATTCCATATTTGGCTTAAGGAAGTTTATCTGTGCTCATTTCAATCTCTGGTTTTATGCAGCACCCCAACTCACCTTTACCCTTAAGCAAGCATAAGTTGGTTTTCTAAATTTGAGACCCTGTTCTGTTCTGTAATTCAGTTCCTGTGTAGCCAAGTTTACATTCCGTGTATTACTGATATCTTATGATGTTTCTTTTTCTGTGTGACTTATTTCAGTTAGAATCATCATACCTGAATCCACTCATTGTGCTGCTAAGGGCCTGATGACACAGATTTCATTGCTGAGTGATATTGCTTTGTAAGTAAATACCACAACTTCTTTATCCATTTTTCACTTTCTGCGATGTTGAACTTGTACTGTAAACGAGGTTCTTGTAAACAGAGCCGTTCCAAACTTTGGGGTGGCTGTGTCTTTTTGATTTTAATTTCCCTAAGCTATAGGACCATAAGTGGAAGTGCCCTAGGTTCTGTTGCTTTGTTTTTTAGATGTTTCAGGAAACACCATACACTTCTCCCGAGTGGTTGTTGGCAATTTACATCCCGCCCATCAGCATAACAAGGCTCCCAGTTCTCCATGGCCTGTCCTGCCTTTCTGGATTTTACACTTTTTTCAGATGGCCCTTTTGACCAGGGGGAAGTGAGACTTCATTGTAGTGCAGATTTCCTTTGCAAGCTTGCTTGGTTGGCCAAAAAGGGCGTATGCGTTTTTTCCTGAATATATTCAGGAAAAAACGCATACGCCCTTTTTGGCCAAGTGCATCATTGTGGACGTTCTGCCTCTTTTCCTATGCTTTCAATGAAATTCCAGTCTACCTCCTGAAATCGGTTTCCTGCAATTCTGCCCCGCTTTCAAGTCCTCTTGGCAGCTTTACTTCAGTATATTTTTGGACGATAGCTGTCATTTATAACTCTGCAGGTTTGTGAATTCCAGTGCCCCTGAGCTCCTTTCTTCAACTCGCTTTCTTTTGAGCTGGCCGCAACACCGCAGGATGGCTTCAGGCCCTAATCTGGTTCCGGTACGGCACGCTGAGGCTTTGGTTATTTCCTCTTCCTGTTGGGAAATGAGAGTTAAATTTGCCCGTCCAGACACCTCCAGCTAGCCTCTCATTGGTTCTCGCTATTCCTGTTCATCTTCCGCAGAAATTGCAAACTGGGCCAAACAGGAGGTTAAAGGCGCTGACTCTCCAAGTGCGGAGAGTGTTAGTAAAGCGTCTGGAATGTTGCACCCGAGTACCAGGGTACGAAAACTGAGACATATTTGAACACGTCTCCTGATCACATGGTTGATCATACTCTGGGTTCCACATGCATGTTTTAGCTGAAGGAAGAATACCTAAAACCTGGGTAGTTGAAACCCGTGGAATGGGTACCATGCAATATGACTTCAAAGGGTCTTCATTTGCTCACCGAACCTCTCCAATCCTATCACTGCTGCGTTTATGCCCCTGTACACATGCTTGATTCTCTTTCGGAGAGATAGCAATCCATAGGTTTTAAGATATTTACTAGTCAGGTACATTCTTAGGCGTTTAATATGCGGTGTTGAGTCCATTTCGTTGAGCAAGGAGTAGCTCTTGTCTATTCCATATTTGGCTTAAGGAACTTTATCTGTGCTCATTTGAATCTCTGGTTTTATGCAGCAACCCAACTCACCTTTCCCCTTAAGCAAGCATAAGTTGGTTTTCTAAATTTGAGAACCTGTTCTGTTTTGGAATTCAGTTCCTGTGTAGCCAAGTTTACATTCCGTGTATTAGTGATATCTTATGATGTTTCTTTTTCTGTGTGACTTATTTCAGTTAGAATCATCGTACCTGAATCTACTCATTATGCTGCTACGGGCCTGATGACATAGATTTCATTGCTGAGTGATACTGCATTGTACGTAAGTACCACAAGTTCTTTATCCATTTTTCACTTTCTGCGATGTTGAACTTGTACTGTAAATGAGGTTCTTGTAAACAGAGGCGTCCCAAACTTTGGGGTGGCTGTGTCTTTTTGATTTTAATTTCCCTAAGCTATAGGACCATAAGTGGAAGTGCCCTAGGCTCTGTTGCTTTGTGTTTTAGATGTTTCAGGAAACACCATACACTTCTCCGGAGTGTCTGTTGGCAATTTACATCCCGCCCATCAGCATAACAAGGCTCCCAGTTCTCCATGGCCTGTCCTGCCTTTCTGGATTTTACACTTTTTTCAGATGGCCCTTTTGACCGGGGGGAAGTGAGACTTCATTGTAGTGCAGATTTCCTTTGCAAGCTTGCTTGGTTGGCCAAAAAGTGCGTATGCGTTTTTTCCTGAATATATTCAGGAAAAAACGCATACGCCCTTTTTGGCCAAGTGCATCACTGTGGACGTTCTGCCTCTTTTCCTATGCTTTCAATGCAATTCCAGTCTACCTCCTGAAATCGGTTTCCTGCAATTCTGCCCCGCTTTCAAGTCCTCTTGGCAGCCTTACTTCAGTCTATTTTTGGACGATAGCTGTCATTTATAACTCTGCAGGTTTGTGAATTACAGTGCCCCTGAGCTCCTTTCTTCAACTCGCTTTCTTGTGACCTGGCCGCAACACCGCAGGATGGCTTCAGGCCCTAATCTGGTTCTGGCACGGCACGCTGATCCTTTGTTTATTTCCTCCTCCTGGTGGGAAATGAGAGTTAAATTTGCCCGTCCAGACACCTCCAGCTAGCCTCTCATTGGTTCTCGCTATTCCTGTTCATCTTCCACAGAAATTGCAAACTGTGCCAAACAGGAGGTTAAAGGCGCTGACTCTCCAAGTGGGGAGAGTGTTAGTAAAGCGTCTGGAATGTTGCACCCGAGTACCAGGGGAGGAAAACTGAGACATATTTGAACACGTCTCCCGATCACATGGTTGATCATACTCTGGGTTCCACATGCATGTTTTAGCTGAAGGAAGAATACCTAAAACCTGAGTAGTTGAAACCCGTGGAATGGGTACCATGCAATATGACTTCAAAGGGTCTTCATTTGCTCACCGAACCTCTCCAATCCTATCACTGCTGCGTTTATGCCCCTGTACACATGCTTGATTCTCTTTCGGAGACATAGCAATCCATAGGTTTTAAGATACTTACTAGTCAGGTACATTCTTAGGCGTTTAATATGCGGTGTTGAGTCCATTTCGTTGAGCAAGGAGTAGCTCTTGTCTATTCCATATTTGGCTTAAGGAACTTTATCTGTGCTCATTTCAATCTCTGGTTTTATGCAGCACCCCAACTCACCTTTCCCCTTAAGCAAGCATAAGTTGGTTTTCTAAATTTGAGACACTGTTCTGTTCTGTAATTCAGTTCCTGTGTAGCCAAGTTTACATTCCGTGTATTACTGATATCTTATGATGTTTCTTTTTCTGTGTGACTTATTTCAGTTAGAATCATCATACCTGAATCCACTCATTGTGCTGCTAAGGGCCTGATGACACAGATTTCATTGCTGAGTGATATTGCTTTGTAAGTAAATACCACAACTTCTTTATCCATTTTTCACTTTCTGCGATGTTGAACTTGTACTGTAAACGAGGTTCTTGTAAACAGAGCCGTTCCAAACTTTGGGGTGGCTGTGTCTTTTTGATTTTAATTTCCCTAAGCTATAGGACCATAAGTGGAAGTGCCCTAGGTTCTGTTGCTTTGTTTTTTAGATGTTTCAGGAAACACCATACACTTCTCCCGAGTGGTTGTTGGCAATTTACATCCCGCCCATCAGCATAACAAGGCTCCCAGTTCTCCATGGCCTGTCCTGCCTTTCTGGATTTTACACTTTTTTCAGATGGCCCTTTTGACCGGGGGGAAGTGAGACTTCATTGTAGTGCAGATTTCCTTTGCAAGCTTGCTTGGTTGGCCAAAAAGGGCGTATGTGTTTTTTCCTGAATATATTCAGGAAAAAACGCATACGCCCTTTTTGGCCAAGTGCATCATTGTGGACGTTCTGCCTCTTTTCCTATGCTTTCAATGCAATTCCAGTCTACCTCCTGAAATCGGTTTCCTGCAATTCTGCCCCGCTTTCAAGTCCTCTTGGCAGCCTTACTTCAGTCTATTTTTGGACGATAGCTGTCATTTATAACTCTGCAGGTTTGTGAATTACAGTGCCCCTGAGCTCCTTTCTTCAACTCGCTTTCTTGTGACCTGGCCGCAACACCGCAGGATGGCTTCAGGCCCTAATCTGGCTCCGGTATGGCATGCTGAGCCTTTGGTTATTTCCTCTTCCTGGTGGGAAATGAGAGTTAAATTTGCCCGTCCAGACACCTCCAGCTAGCCTCTCATTGGTTCTCGCTATTCCTGTTCATCTTCCGCAGAAATTGCAAACTGGGCCAAACAGGAGGTTAAAGGCGCTGACTCTCCAAGTGGGGAGAGTGTTAGTAAAGCGTCTGGAATGTTGCACCCGAGTACCAGGGGAGGAAAACTGAGACATATTTGAACACGTCTCCCGATCACATGGTTGATCATACTCTGGGTTCCACATGCATGTTTTAGCTGAAGGAAGAATACCTAAAACCTGGGTAGTTGAAACCCGTGGAATGGGTACCATGCAATATGACTTCAAAGGGTCTTCATTTGCTCACTGAACCTCTCCAATCCTATCACTGCTGCGTTTATGCCGCTGTACACATGCTTGATTCTCTTTCGGAGACATAGCAATCCATAGGTTTTAAGATACTTACTAGTCAGGTACATTCTTAGGCGTTTAATATGGGCTGTTGAGTCCATTTCGTTGAGCAAGGAGTAGCTCTTGTCTATTCCATATTTGGCTTAAGGAACTTTATCTGTGCTCATTTCAATCTCTGGTTTTATGCAGCATCCCAACTCACCTTTACCCTTAAGCAAGAATAACTTGGTTTTCTAAATTTGAGACCCTGTTCTGTTCTGTAATTCAGTTCCTGTGTAGCCAAGTTTACATTCCGTGTATTACTGATATCTTATGATGTTTCTTTTTCTGTGTGACTTATTTCAGTTAGAATCATCATACCTGAATCCACTCACTGTGCTGCTAAGGCCCTGATGACACAGATTTCATTGCTGAGTGATATTGCTTTGTAAGTAAATACCACAACTTCTTTATCCATTTTTCACTTTCTGCGATGTTGAACTTGTACTGTAAACGAGGTTCTTGTAAACAGAGCCGTTCCAAACTTTGGGGTGGCTGTGTCTTTTTGATTTTAATTTCCCTAAGCTATAGGACCATAAGTGGAAGTGCCCTAGGCTCTGTTGCTTTGTTTTTTAGATGTTTCAGGAAACACCATACACTTCTCCCGAGTGTCTGTTGGCAATTTACATCCCGCCCATCAGCATAACAAGGCTCCCAGTTCTCAATGGCCTGTTGCCTTTCTGGATTTTACACTTTTTTCAGATGGCCCTTTTGACCGGGGTGAAGTGAGACTTCATTGTAGTGCAGATTTCCTTTGCAAGCTTGCTTGGTTGGCCAAAAAGTGCGTACGCGTTTTTTCCTGATTATATTCAGGAAAAAACGCATACGCCCTTTTTGGCCAAGTGCATCATTGTGGACGTTCTGCCTCTTTTCCTATGCTTTCAATGCAATTCCAGTCTACCTCCTGAAATCGGTTTCCTGCAATTCTGCCCCGCTTTCAAGTCCTCTTGGCAGCCTTACTTCAGTCTATTTTTGGACGATAGCTGTCATTTATAACTCTGCAGGTTTGTGAATTACAGTGCCCCTGAGCTCCTTTCTTCAACTCGCTTTCTTGTGACCTGGCCGCAACACCGCAGGATGGCTTCAGGCCCTAATCTGGTTCCGGTCCGGCATGCTGATCCTTTGGTTAATTCCTCTTCCTGGTGGGAAATGAGAGTTAAATTTGCCCGTCCAGACACCTCCAGCTAGCCTCTCATTGGTTCTCGCTATTCCTGTTCATCTTCCGCAGAAATTGCAAACTGGGCCAAACAGGAGGTTAAAGGCGCTGACTCTCCAAGTGGGGAGAGTGTTAGTAAAGCGTCTGGAATGTTGCACCCGAGTACCAGGGGAGGAAAACTGCGACATATTTGAACACGTCTCCTGATCACATGGTTGATCATACTCTGGGTTCCACATGCATGGTTTAGCTGAAGGAAGAATACCTAAAACCTGGGTAGTTGAAACCCGTGGAATGGGTACCATGCAATATGAATTCAAAGGGTCTTCATTTGCTCACCGAACCTCTCCAATCCTATCACTGCTGCGTTTATGCCCCTGTACACATCGTTGATTCTCTTTCGGAGAGATAGCAATCCATAGGTTTTAAGATACTTACTAGTCAGGTACATTCTTAGGCGTTTACTATGTGGTGTTGAGTCCATTTCGTTGAGCAAGGAGTAGCTCTTGTCTATTCCATATTTGGCTTAAGGAACTTTATCTGTGCTCATTTCAATCTCTGGTTTTATGCAGCAACCCAACTCACCTTTCCCCTTAAGCAAGCATAAGTTGGTTTTCTAAATTTGAGAACCTGTTCTGTTTTGGAATTCAGTTCCTGTGTAGCCAAGTTTACATTCCGTGTATTAGTGATATCTTATGATGTTTCTTTTTCTGTGTGACTTATTTCAGTTAGCATCATCGTACCTGAATCTACTCATTATGCTGCTATGGGCCTGATGACATAGATTTCATTGCTGAGTGATACTGCATTGTACGTAAGTACCACAAGTTCTTTATCCATTTTTCACTTTCTGCGATGTTGAACTTGTACTGTAAACGAGGTTCTTGTAAACAGAGCCGTTCCAAACATTGGGGTGGCTGTGTCTTTTTGATTTTGAATTCCCTAAGCTATAGGACCATAAGTGGAAGTGCCCTAGGCTCTGTTGCTTTGTTTTTTAGATGTTTCAGGAAACACCATACACTTCTCCCGAGTGTCTGTTGGCAATTTACATCCTGCCCATCAGCATAACAAGGCTCCCAGTTCTCAATGGCCTGTTGCCTTTCTGGATTTTACACTTTTTTCAGATGGCCCTTTTGACCAGGGGGAAGTGAGACTTCATTGTAGTGCAGATTTCCTTTGCAAGCTTGCTTGGTTGGCCAAAAAGGGCGTATGCGTTTTTTCCTGAATATATTCAGGAAAAAACGCATACGCCCTTTTTGGCCAAGTGCATCATTGTGGACGTTCTGCCTCTTTTCCTATGCTTTCCATACAATTCCAGTCTACCTCCTGAAATCGGTTTCCTGCAATTCTGCCCCGCTTTCAAGTCCTCTTGGCAGCCTTACTTCAGTCTATTTTTGGACGATAGCTGTCATTTATAACTCTGCAGGTTTGTGAATTACAGTGCCCCTGAGCTCCTTTCTTCAACTCGCTTTCTTGTGACCTGGCCGCAACACCGCAGGATGGCTTCAGGCCCTAATCTGGTTCCGGTCCGGCATGCTGATCCTTTGGTTAATTCCTCTTCCTGGTGGGAAATGAGAGTTAAATTTGCCCGTCCAGACACCTCCAGCTAGCCTCTCATTGGTTCTCGCTATTCCTGTTCATCTTCCGCAGAAATTGCAAACTGGGCCAAACAGGAGGTTAAAGGCGCTGACTCTCCAAGTGGGGAGAGTGTTAGTAAAGCGTCTGGAATGTTGCACCTGAGTACCAGGGGAGGAAAACTGAGACATATTTGAACACGTCTCCCGTTCACATGTTTGATCATACTTGGGTTCCACATGCATGTTTTAGCTGAAGGAAGAATACCTTAAACCTGGAGAGTTAAGACCCGTGTAATGGGTACCATGCAATATGACTTCAAAGGGTCTTCATTTGCTCACCGAACCTCTCCAATCCTATCACTGCTGCGTTTATGCCCCTGTACACATGCTTGATTCTCTTTCGGAGACATAGCAATCCATAGGTTTTAAGATACTTACTAGTCAGGTACATTCTTGGGCGTTTAATATGCGGTGTTGAGTCCATTTCGTTGAGCAAGGAGTAGCTCTTGTCTATTCCATATTTGGCTTAAGGAACTTTATCTGTGCTCATTTCAATCTCTGGTTTTATGCAGCACACCAACTCACCTTTACCCTTAAGCAAGCATAAGTTGGTTTTCTAAATTTGAGACCCTGTTCTGTTCTGTAATTCAGTTCCTGTGTAGCCAAGTTTACATTCCGTGTATTACTGATATCTTATGATGTTTCTTTTTCTGTGTGACTTACTTCAGTTAGAATCATCATACCTGAATCCACTCATTGTGCTGCTAAGGGCCTGATGACACAGATTTCATTGCTGAGTGATATTGCTTTGTAAGTAAATACCACAACTTCTTTATCCATTTTTCACTTTCTGCGATGTTGAACTTGTACTGTAAACGAGGTTCTTGTAAACAGAGCCGTTCCAAACTTTGGGGTGGCTGTGTCTTTTTGATTTTAATTTTCCTAAGCTATAGGACCATAAGTGGAAGTGCCCTAGGTTCTGTTGCTCTGTTTTTTAGATGTTTCAGGAAACACCATACACTTCTCCCTAGTGGTTGTTGGCAATTTACATCCCGCCCATCAGCATAACAAGGCTCCCAGTTCTCCATGGCCTGTCCTGCCTTTCTGGATTTTACACATTTTTCAGATGGCCCTTTTGACCGGGGGGAAGTGAGACTTCATTGTAGTGCAGATTTCCTTTGCAAGCTTGCTTGGTTGGCCAAAAAGGGCGTATGCGTTTTTTCCTGAATATATTCAGGAAAAAACGCATACGCCCTTTTTGGCCAAGTGCATCATTGTGGACGTTCTGCCTCTTTTCCTATGCTTTCAATGCAATTCCAGTCTACCTCCTGAAATCGGTTTCCTGCAATTCTGCCCCGCTTTCAAGTCCTCTTGGCAGCCTTACTTCAGTCTATTTTTGGACGATAGCTGTCATTTATAACTCTGCAGGTTTGTGAATTACAGTGCCCCTGAGCTCCTTTCTTCAACTCGCTTTCTTGTGACCTGGCCGCAACACCGCAGGATGGCTTCAGGCCCTAATCTGGTTCCGGCACGGCACGCTGAGCCTTTGGTTAATTCCTCTTCCTGGTGGGAAATGAGAGTTAAATTTGCCCGTTCAGACACCTCCAGCTAGTCTCTCATTGGTTCTCGCTATTCCTGTTCATCTTCCGCAGAAATTGCAACCTGGGCCAAACAGGAGGTTTAAGGGACTGACTCACCAGGTCGGGAGAGTGTTAGTAAAGCGTCTGGAATGTTGCACCCGAGTACCAGGGTACGAAAACTGAGACATATTTGAACACGTCTCCCGATCACATGGTTGATCATACTCTAGGTTCCACATGCAAGTTTTAGCTGAAGGAAGAATACCTTAAACCTGGGTAGTTGAAACCCGTGGAATGGGTACCATGCAATAGGACTTCAAAGGGTCTTCATTTGCTCACCGAACCTCTCCAATCCTATCACTGCTGCGTTTATGCCCCTGTACACATGCTTGATTCTCTTTCGGAGACATAGCAATCCATAGGTTTTAAGATACTTACTAGTCAGGTACATTCTTAGGCGTTTAATATGCGGTGTTGAGTCCATTTCATTGAGCAAGGAGTAGCTCTTGTCTATTCCATATTTGGCTTAAGGAACTTTATCTGTGCTCATTTCAATCTCTGGTTTTATGCAGCACCCCAACTCACCTTTACCCTTAAGCAAGAATAAGTTGGTTTTCTAAATTTGAGACCCTGTTCTGTTCTGTAATTCAGTTCCTGTGTAGCCAAGTTTACATTCCGTGTATTACTGATATCTTATGATGTTTCTTTTTCTGTGTGACTTATTTCAGTTAGAATCATCATACCTGAATCCACTCATTGTGCTGCTAAGGGCCTGATGACACAGATTTCATTGCTGAGTGATATTGCTTTGTAAGTAAATACCACAACTTCTTTATCCATTTTTCACTTTCTGCGATGTTGAACTTGTATTGTAAACGAGGTTCTTGTAAACAGAGTCGTCCCAAACTTTGGGGTGGCTGTGTCTTTTTGATTTTAATTTCCCTAAGCTATAGGACCATAAGTGGAAGTGCCCTAGGCTCTGTTGCTTTGTTTTTTAGATGTTTCAGGAAACACCATACACTTCTCCCGAGTGGCTGTTGGCAATTTACATCCCGCCCATCAGCATAACAAGGCTCCCAGTTCTCTATGGCCTGTCGTGCCTTTATGGATTTTACACTTTTTTAAGATGGCCCTTTTGACCGGGGGGAAGTGAGACTTCATTGTAGTGCAGATTTCCTTTGCAAGCTTGCTTGGTTGGCCAAAAAGGGCGTATGCGTTTTTTCCTGAATATATTCAGGAAAAAACGCATACGCCCTTTTTGGCCAAGTGCATCATTGTGGACGTTCTGCCTCTTTTCCTATGCTTTCAATGCAATTCCAGTCTACCTCCTGAAATCGGTTTCCTGCAATTCTGCCCCGCTTTCAAGTCCTCTTGGCAGCCTTACTTCAGTCTATTTTTGGACGATAGCTGTCATTTATAACTCTGCAGGTTTGTGAATTCCAGTGCCCCTGAGCTCCTTTCTACAACTCGCTTTCTTGTGAGCTGGCCGCAACAACGCAGGATGGCTTCAGGCCCTAATCTGGTTCCGGCACGGCACGCTGAGCCTTTGGTTAATTCCTCTTCCTGGTGGGAAATGAGAGTTAAATTTGCCCGTCCAGACACCTCCAGCTAGCCTCTCATTGGTTCTCGCTATTCCTGTTCATCTTCCGCAGAAATTGCAAACTGGGTCAAACAGGAGCTTAAAGGGACTGACTCTCCAAGTCGGGAGAGTGTTAGTAAAGCGTCTGGAATGTTGCACCCGAGTACCAGGGTACGAAAACTGAGACATATTTGAACACGTCTCCCGATCACATGGTTGATCATACTCTAGGTTCCACATGCATGTTTTAGCTGAAGGAAGAATACCTTAAACCTGGAGAGTTGAGACCCGTGGAATGGGTACCATGCAATATGACTTCAAAGGGTCTTCATTTGCTCACCGAACCTCTCCAATCCTATCACTGCTGCGTTTATGCCCCTGTACACATGCTTGATTCTCTTTCGGAGACATAGCAATCCATAGGTTTTAAGATACTTACTAGTCAGGTACATTCTTAGGCGTTTAATATGCGGTGTTGAGTCCATTTCATTGAGCAAGTAGTAGCTCTTGTCTATTCCATATTTGGCTTAAGGAACTTTATCTGTGCTCATTTCAATCTCTGGTTTTATGCAGCACCCCTACTCACCTTTACCCTTAAGCAAGCATAAGTTGGTTTTCTAAATTTGAGACCCTGTTGTGTTCTGTAATTCAGTTCCTGTGTAGCCAAGTTTACATTCCGTGTATTACTGATATCTTATGATGTTTCTTTTTCTGTGTGACTTATTTCAGTTAGAATCATCATACCTGAATCCACTCATTGTGCTGCTAAGGGCCTGATGACACAGATTTCATTGCTGAGTGATATTGCTTTGTAAGTAAATACCACAACTTCTTTATCCATTTTTCACTTTCTGCGATGTTGAACTTGTACTGTAAACGAGGTTCTTGTAAACAGAGCCGTTCCAAACTTTGGGGTGGCTGTGTCTTTTTGATTTTAATTTCCCTAAGCCTAGGACCATAAGTAGAAGTGCCCTAGGTTCTGTTGCTTTGTTTTTTAGATGTTTCAGGAAACACCATACACTTCTCCCGAGTGGTTGTTGGCAATTTACATCCCGACCATCAGCATAACAAGGCTCCCAGTTCTCCATGGCCTGTCCTGCCTTTCTGGATTTTACACTTTATTCAGATGGCCCTTTTGACCGGGGGGAAGTGAGACTTCATTGTAGTGCAGATTTCCTTTGCAAGCTTGCTTGGTTGGCCAAAAAGGGCGTATGCGTTTTTTCCTGAATATATTCAGGAAAAAACGCATACGCCCTTTTTGGCCAAGTGCATCATTGTGGACGTTCTGCCTCTTTTCCTATGCTTTCAATGCAATTCCAGTCTACCTCCTGAAATCGGTTTCCTGCAATTCTGCCCCGCTTTCAAGTCCTCTTGGCAGCCTTACTTCAGTCTATTTTTGGACGATAGCTGTCATTTATAACTCTGCAGGTTTGTGAATTCCAGTGCCCCTGAGCTCCTTTCTTCAACTCGCTTTCTTTTGAGCTGGCCGCAACACCGCAGGATGGCTTCAGGCCCTAATCTGGTTCCGGCACGGCACGCTGAGCCTTTGGTTAATTCCTCTTCCTGGTGGGAAATGAGAGTTAAATTTGCCCGTCCAGACACCTCCAACTAGCCTCATTGGTTCTCGCTATTCCTGTTCATCTTCCGCAGAAATTGCAAACTGGGCCAAACAGGAGGTTAAAGGGACTGACTCTCCAAGTCGGGAGAGTGTTAGTAAAGCGTCTGGAATGTTGCACCCGAGTACCAGGGTATGAAAACTGAGACATATTTGAACACGTCTCCCGATCACATGGTTGATCATACTCTAGGTTCCACATGCATGTTTTAGCTGAAGGAAGAATACCTTAAACCTGGAGAGTTAAGACCCGTGGAATGGGTACCATGCAATATGACTTCAAAGGGTCTTCATTTGCTCACCGAACCTCTCCAATCCTATCACTGCTGCGTTTATGCCCCTGTACACATGCTTGATTCTCTTTCAGAGACATAGCGATCCATAGGTTTTAAGATACTTACTAGTCAGGTACATTCTTAGGCGTTTAATATGCGTTGTTGAGTCCATTTCGTTGAGCAAGGAGTAGATGTTGTCTATTCCATATTTGACTTAAGGAACTTTATCTGTGCTCATTTCAATCTCTGGTTTTATGCAGCACCCCAACTCACCTTTCCCCTTAAGCAAGCATAAGTTGGTTTTCTAAATTTGAGACCATGTTCTGTTCTGTAATTCAGTTCCTGTGTAGCCAAGTTTACATTCCGTGTATTACTGATATCTTATGATGTTTCTTTTTCTGTGTGACTTATTTCAGTTAGAATCATCATACCTGAATCCACTCATTGTGCTGCTAAGGGCCTGATGACACAGATTTCATTGCTGAGTGATATTTATTTGTAAGTAAATACCACAACTTCTTTATCCATTTTTCACTTTCTGCGATGTTGAACTTGTACTGTAAACGAGGTTCTTGTAAACAGAGCCGTTCCAAACTTTGGGGTGGCTGTGTCTTTTTGATTTTAATTTCCCTAAGCTATAGGACCATAAGTGGAAGTGCCCTAGGTTCTGTTGCTTTGTTTCTTAGATGTTTCAGGAAACACCATACACTTCTCCCGAGTGGTTGTTGGCAATTTACATCCCGCCCATCAGCATAACAAGGCTCCCAGTTCTCCATGGCCTGTCCTGCCTTTCTGGATTTTACACTTTTTTCAGATGGCCCTTTTGACCAGGGGGAAGTGAGACTTCATTGTAGTGCAGATTTCCTTTGCAAGCTTGCTTGGTTGGCCAAAAAGGGCGTATGCGTTTTTTCCTGAATATATTCAGGAAAAAACGCATACGCCCTTTTTGGCCAAGTGCATCATTGTGGACGTTCTGCCTCTTTTCCTATGCTTTCAATGCAATTCCAGTCTACCTCCTGAAATCGGTTTCCTGCAATTCTGCCCCGCTTTCAAGTCTTCTTGGCAGCCTTACTTCAGTCTATTTTTGGACGATAGCTGTCATTTATAACTCTGCAGGTTTGTGAATTACAGTGCCCCTGAGCTCCTTTCTTCAACTCGCTTTCTTGTGAGCTGGCCGCAACACCGCAGGATGGCTTCAGGCCCTAATCTGGTTCCGGTATGGCACACTGAGCCTTTGGTTATTTCCTCTTCCTGGTGGGAAATGAGAGTTAAATTTGCCCGTCCAGACACCTCCAGCTAGCCTCTCATTGGTTCTCGCTATTCCTGTTAATCTTCCGCAGAAATTGCAAACTGGGCCAAACAGGAGGTTAAAGGCGCTGACTCTCCAAGTGAGGAGAGTGTTAGTAAAGCGTCTGGAATGTTGCACCCGAGTACCAGGGGAGGAAAACTGAGACATACTTGAACACGTCTCCCGATCTCATGGTTGATCATACTCTGGGTTCCACATGCATGTTTTAGCTGAAGGAAGAATACCTTAAACCTGGAGAGTTCAGACCCGTGTAATGGGTACCATGCAATATGACTTCAAAGGGTCTTCATTTGCTCACCGAACCTCTCCAATCCTATCACTGCTGCGTTTATGCCCCTGTACACATGCTTGATTCTCTTTCAGAGACATAGCAATCCATAGGTTTTAAGATACTTACTAGTCAGGTACATTCTTAGGCGTTTAATATGGGGTGTTGAGTCCATTTCATTGAGCAAGGAGTAGCTCTTGTCTATTCCATATTTGGCTTAAGGAACTTTATCTGTGCTCATTTCAATCTCTGGTTTTATGCAGCACCCCAACTCACCTTTACCCTTAAGCAAGAATAAGTTGGTTTTCTAAATTTGAGACCTTGTTGTGTTCTGTAATTCAGTTCCTGTGTAGCCAAGTTTACATTCCGTGTATTACTGATATCTTATGATGTTTCTTTTTCTGTGTGACTTATTTCAGTTAGAATCATCATACCTGAATCCACTCATTGTGCTGCTAAGGGCCTGATGACACAGATTTCATTGCTGAGTGATATTGCTTTGTAAGTAAATACCACAACTTCTTTATCCATTTTTCACTTTCTGCGATGTTGAACTTGTATTGTAAACGAGGTTCTTGTAAACAGAGTCGTCCCAAACTTTGGGGTGGCTGTGTCTTTTTGATTTTAATTTCCCTAAGCTATAGGACCATAAGTGGAAGTGCCCTAGGCTCTATTGCTTTGTTTTTTAGATGTTTCAGGAAACACCATACACTTCTCCAGAGTGGCTGTTGGCAATTTACATCCCGCCCATCAGCATAAGAAGTCTCCCAGTTCTCCATGGCCTGTCGTGCCTTTCTGGATTTTATACTTTTTTCAGATGGCCCTTTTGACCAGGGGGAAGTGAGACTTCATTGTAGTGCAGATTTCCTTTGCAAGCTTGCTTGGTTGGCCAAAAAGGGCGTATGCGTTTTTTCCTGAATATATTCAGGAAAAAACGCATACGCCCTTTTTGGCCAAGTGCATCATTGTGGACGTTCTGCCTCTTTTCCTATGCTTTCAATGCAATTTCAGTCTACCTCCTGAAATCGGTTTCTTGCAATTCTGCCCCGCTTTCAAGTCCTCTTGGCAGCCTTACTTCAGTCTATTTTTGGACGATAGCTGTCATTTATAACTCTGCAGGTTTGTGAATTACAGTGCCCCTGAGCTCCTTTCTACAACTCGCTTTCTTGTGAGCTTGCCGCAACACCGCAGGATGGCTTCAGGCCCTAATCTGGTTCCGGCACGGCACGCTGAGCCTTTGGTTAATTCCTCTTCCTGGTGGGAAATGAGAGTTAAATTTGCCCGTCCAGACACCTCCAGCTAGTCTCTCATTGGTTCTCGCTATTCCTGTTCATCTTCCGCAGAAATTGCAAACTGGGCCAAACAGGAGGTTAAAGGGACTGACTCTCTAAGTCGGGAGAGTGTTAGTAAAGCGTCTGGAATGTTGCACCCGAGTACCAGGGTACGAAAACTGAGACATATTTGAACACATCTCCCGATCACATGGTTGATCATACTCTGGGTTCCACATGCATGTTTTAGCTGAAGGAAGAATACCTAAAACCTGTGTAGTTGAAACCCGTGGAATGGGTACCATGCAATATGACTTCAAAGGGTCTTCATTTGCTCACGAACCTCTCCAATCCTATCACTGCTGCGTTTCTGCCCCTGTACACATGCTTGATTCTCTTTCGGAGACATAGCAATCCATAGGTTTTAAGATACTTACTAGACAGGTACATTCTTAGGCGTTTAATATGCGGTGTTGAGTCCATTTCGTTGAGCAAGGAGTAGCTCTTGTCTATTCCATATTTGGCTTAAGGAACTTTATCTGTGCTCATTTCAATCTCTGGTTTTATGCAGCACCCCAACTCACCTTTACCCTTAAGCAAGAATAAGTTGGTTTTCTAAATTTGAGACCCTCTTCTGTTCTGTAATTCAGTTCCTGTGTAGCCAAGTTTACATTCCGTGTATTACTGATATCTTATGATGTTTCTTTTTCTGTGTGACTTATTTCAGTTAGAATCATCATACCTGAATCCACTCATTGTGCTGCTAAGGGCCTGATGACACAGATTTCATTGCTGAGTGATATTGCTTTGTAAGTAAATACCACAAGTTCTTTATCCATTTTTCACTTTCTGCGATGTTGAACTTGTACTGTAAACGAGGTTCCTGTAAACAGAGCTGTTCCAAACTTTGGGGTGGCTGTGTCTTTTTGATTTTAATTTCCCTAAGCTATAGAACCATAAGTGGAAGTGCCCTAGGTTCTGTTGCTTTGTTTTTTAGATGTTTCAGGAAACACCATACACTTCTCCGGAGTGGTGGTTGGCAATTTACATCCCGCCCATCAGCATAACAAGGCTCCCAGTTCTCCATGGCCTGTCCTGCCTTTCTGGATTTTACACTTTTTTCAGATGGCCCTTTTGACCGGGGGGAATTGAGACTTCATTGTAGTGCAGATTTCCTTTGCAAGCTTGCTTGGTTGGCCAAAAAGGGCGTATGCGTTTTTTCCTGAATATATTCAGGAAAAAACGGATACGCCCTTTTTGGCCAAGTGCATCATTGTGGACGTTCTGCCTCTTTTCCTATGCTTTCAATGCAATTCCAGTCTACCTTCTGAAATCGGTTTCCTGCAATTCTGCCCCGCTTTCAAGTCCTCTTGGCAGCCTTACTTCAGTCTATTTTTGGACGATAGCTGTCATTTATAACTCTGCAGGTTTGTGAATTACAGTGCCCCTGAGCTCCTTTCTTCAACTCGCTTTCTTGTGAGCTGGCCGCAACACCGCAGGATGGCTTCAGGCCCTAATCTGGTTCCGGCACGGCACGCTGAGCCTTTGGTTAATTCCTCTTCCTGGTGGGAAATGAGAGTTAAATTTGCCCGTCCAGAAACCTCCAGCTAGTCTCTCATTGGTTCTCGCTATTCCTGTTCATCTTCCGCAGAAATTGCAAACTGGGCCAAACAGGAGGTTAAAGGGACTGACTCTCCAAGTCGGGAGAGTGTTAGTAAAGCGTCTGGAATGTTGCACCCGAGTACCAGGGTACAAAAACTGAGACATATTTGAACACGTCTCCCGATCACATGGTTGATCATACTCTGGGTTCCACATGCATGTTTTAGCTGAAGGAAGAATACCTAAAACCTGGGTAGTTGAAACCCGTGGAATGGGTACCATGCAATATGACTTCAAAGGGTCTTCATTTGCTCACCGAACCTCTCCAATCCTATCACTGCTGCGTTTATGCCCCTGTACACATGCTTGATTTTCTTTTGGAGACATAGCAATCCATAGGTTTTAAGATACTTACTAGTCAGGTACATTCTTAGGCGTTTAATATGCGGTGTTGAGTCCATTTCGTTGAGCAAGGAGTAGCTCTTGTCTATTCCATATTTGGCTTAAGGAACTTTATCTGTGCTCATTTCAATCTCTGGTTTTATGCAGCACCCCAACTCACCTTTACCCTTAAGCAAGCATAAGTTGGTTTTCTAAATTTGAGACCCTGTTCTGTTTTGGAATGCAGTTTCTGTGTAGCCAAGTTTACATTCCGTGTATTACTGATATCTTATGATGTTTCTTTTTCTGTGTGACTTATTTCAGTTAGAATCATCGTACCTGAATCCACTCATTATGCTGCTACGGGCCTGATGACATAGATTTCATTGCTGAGTGATACTGGATTGTACGTAAATACCACAACTTCTTTATCCATTTTTCACTTTCTGCGATGTTGAACTTGTACTGTAAACGAGGTTCTTGTAAACAGAGCCGTCCCAAACTTTGGGGTGGCTGTGTCTTTTTGATTTTAATTTCCCTAAGCTATAGGACCATAAGTTGCAGTGCCCTAGGCTCTGTTGCTTTGTTTTTTAGATGTTTCAGGAAACACCATACACTTCTCCCGAGTGTCTGTTGGCAATTTACATCCCGCCCATCAGCATAACAAGGCTCCCAGTTCTCCATGGCCTGTCCTGCCTTTCTGGATTTTACACTTTTTTCAGATGGCCCTTTTGACCAGAGGGAAGTGAGACTTCATTGTAGTGCAGATTTCCTTTGCAAGCTTGCTTGGTTGGCCAAAATGGGCGTATGCGTTTTTTTCTGAATATATTCAGGAAAAAATGCATACGCCCTTTTTGGCCAAGTGCATCATTGTGGACGTTCTGCCTCTTTTCCTATGCTTTCAATGCAATTCCAGTCTACCTCCTGAAATCGGTTTCCTGCAATTCTGCCCCGCTTTCAAGTCCTCTTGGCAGGCTTACTTCAGTATATTTTAGGACGATAGCTGTCATTTATAACTCTGCAGGTTTGTGAATTACAGTGCCCCTGAGCTCCTTTCTTCAACTCGCTTTCTTGTGAGCTGGCCGCAGCACCGCAGGATGGCTTCAGGCCCTAATCTGGTTCCGGCACGGCACGCTGAGCCTTTGGTTAATTCCTCTTCCTGGTGGGAAATGAGAGTTAAATTTGCCCGTCCAGAAACCTCCAGCTAGTCTCTCATTGGTTCTCGCTATTCCTGTTCATCTTCCGCAGAAATTGCAAACTGGGCCAAACAGGAGGTTAAAGGGACTGACTCTCCAAGTCGGGAGAGTGTTAGTAAAGCGTCTGGAATGTTGCACCCGAGTACCAGGGTACAAAAACTGAGACATATTTGAACACGTCTCCCGATCACATGGTTGATCATACTCTGGGTTCCACATGCATGTTTTAGCTGAAGGAAGAATACCTAAAACCTGGGTAGTTGAAACCCGTGGAATGGGTACCATGCAATATGACTACAAAGGGTCTTCATTTGCTCACCGAACCTCTCCAATCCTATCACTGCTGCGTTTATGCCCCTGTACACATGCTTGATTTTCTTTTGGAGACATAGCAATCCATAGGTTTTAAGATACTTACTAGTCAGGTACATTCTTAGGCGTTTAATATGCGGTGTTGAGTCCATTTCGTTGAGCAAGGAGTAGCTCTTGTCTATTCCATATTTGGCTTAAGGAACTTTATCTGTGCTCATTTCAATCTCTGGTTTTATGCAGCACCCCAACTCACCTTTACCCTTAAGCAAGCATAAGTTGGTTTTCTAAATTTGAGACCCTGTTCTGTTCTGTAATTCAGTTCCTGTGTAGCCAAGTTTACATTCCGTGTATTACTGATATCTTATGATGTTTCTTTTTCTGTGTGACTTACTTCAGTTAGAATCATCATACCTGAATCCACTCATTGTGCTGCTAAGGGCCTGATGACACAGATTTCATTGCTGAGTGATATTGCTTTGTAAGTAAATACCACAACTTCTTTATCCATTTTTCACTTTCTGCGATGTTGAACTTGTACTGTAAACGAGGTTCTTGTAAACAGAGCCGTCCCAAACTTTGGGGTGGCTGTGTCTTTTTGATTTTAATTTCCCTAAGCTATAGGACCATAAGTTGCAGTGCCCTAGGCTCTGTTGCTTTGCTTTTTAGATGTTTCAGGAAACACCATACACTTCTCCCGAGTGTCTGTTGGCAATTTACATCCCGCCCATCAGCATAACAAGGCTCCCAGTTCTCCATGGCCTGTCCTGCCTTTCTGGATTTTACACTTTTTTCAGATGGCCCTTTTGACCAGAGGGAAGTGAGACTTCATTGTAGTGCAGATTTCCTTTGCAAGTTTGCTTGGTTGGCCAAAATGGGCGTATGCGTTTTTTTCTGAATATATTCAGGAAAAAATGCATACGCCCTTTTTGGCCAAGTGCATCATTGTGGACGTTCTGCCTCTTTTCCTATGCTTTCAATGCAATTCCAGTCTACCTCCTGAAATCGGTTTCCTGCAATTCTGCCCCGCTTTCAAGTCCTCTTGGCAGGCTTACTTCAGTATATTTTAGGACGATAGCTGTCATTTATAACTCTGCAGGTTTGTGAATTACAGTGCCCCTGAGCTCCTTTATTCAACTCGCTTTCTTGTGACCTGGCCGCAACACCGCAGGATGGCTTCAGGCCCTAATCTGGTTCCGGCACGGCACGCTGAGCCTTTGGTTATTTCCTCTTCCTGGTGGGAAATGAGAGTTAAATTTGCCCGTCCAGACACCTCCAGCTAGTCTCTCATTGGTTCTCGCTATTCCTGTTCATCTTCCGCAGAAATTGCAAACTGGGCCAAACAGGAGGTTAAAGGCGCTGACTCTCCAAGTCGGGAGAGTGTTAGTAAAGCGTCTGGAATGTTGCACCCGAGTACCAGGGTACGAAAACTGAGACATATTTGAACACGTCTCCCGTTCACACGGATGATCATACTCTTGGTTCCACATGCATGTTTTAGCTGAAGGAAGAATACCTTAAACCTGGGTAGTTGAAACCCGTGGAATGGGTACCATGCAATATGACTTCAAAGGGTCTTCATTTGCTCACCGAACCTCTCCAATCCTATCACTGCTGCGTTTATGCCCCTGTACACATGCTTGATTCTCTTTTGGAGACATAGCAATCTATAGGTTTTAAGATACTTACAAGTCAGGTACATTCTTAGGCGTTTAATATGCGGTGTTGAGTCCATTTCGTTGAGCAAGGAGTAGCTCTTGTCTATTCCATATTTGGCTTAAGGAACTTTATCTGTGCTCATTTCAATCTCTGGTTTTATGCAGCACCCCAACTCACCTTTACCCTTAAGCAAGAATAAGTTGGTTTTCTAAATTTGAGACCCTGTTCTGTTCTGTAATTCAGTTCCTGTGTAGCCAAGTTTCCATTCCGTGTATTACTGATATCTTATGATGTTTCTTTTTCTGTGTGACTTATTTCAGTTAGAATCATCATACCTGAATCCACTCATTGTGCTGCTAAGGGCCTGATGACACAGATTTCATTGCTGAGTGATATTGCTTTGTAAGTAAATACCACAACTTCTTTATCCATTTTTCACTTTCTGCGATGTTGAACTTGTACTGTAAACGAGGTTCTTGTAAACAGAGCCGTTCCAAACTTTGGGGTGGCTGTGTCTTTTTGATTTTAATTTCCCTAAGCTATAGGACCATAAGTGGAAGTGCCCTAGGTTCTGTTGCTTTGTTTTTTAGATGTTTCAGGAAACACCATACACTTCTCCCGAGTGGTTGTTGGCAATTTACATCCCGCCCATCAGCATAACAAGGCTCCCAGTTCTCCATGGCCTGTCCTGCCTTTCTGGATTTTACACTTTTTTCAGATGGCCCTGTTGACCGGGGGGAAGTGAGACTTCATTGCAGTGCAGATTTCCTTTGCAAGCTTGCTTGGTTGGCCAAAAAGGACGTATGCGTTTTTTCCTGAATATATTCAGGAAAAAACGCATACGCCCTTTTTGGCCAAGTGCATCATTGTGGACGTTCTGCCTCTTTTCCTATGCTTTCAATGCAATTCCAGTCTACATCCTGAAATCGGTTTCCTGCAATTCTGCCCCGCTTTCAAGTCCTCTTGGCAGCCTTACTTCCGTCTATTTTTGGACGATAGCTGTCATTTATAACTCTGCAGGTTTGTGAATTTCAGTGCCCCTGAGCTCCTTTCTTCAACTCGCTTTCTTTTGAGCTGGCCGCAACACCGCAGGATGGCTTCAGGCCCTAATCTGGTTCTGGTACGGCACGCTGAGCCTTTGGTTAATTCCTCTTCCTGGTGGGAAATGAGAGTTAAATTTGCCCGTCCAGACACCTCCAGCTAGTCTCTCATTGGTTCTCGCTATTCCTGTTCATCTTCCGCAGAAATTGCAAACTGGGCCAAACAGGAGGTTAAAGGGACTGACTCTCCAAGTGGCGAGAGTGTTAGTAAAGTGTCTGGAATGTTGCACGTGAGTACCAGGGTACGAAAACTGAGACATATTTGAACACGTCTCCCGTTCACATGGTTGATCATACTTGGGTTCCACATGCATGTTTTAGCTGAAGGAAGAATACCTTAAACCTGGAGAGTTAAGACCCGTGTAATGGGTACCATGCAATATGACTTCAAAGGGTCTTCATTTGCTCACCGAACCTCTCCAATCCTATCACTGCTGCGTTTATGCCCCTGTACACATGCTTGATTCACTTTTGGAGACATAGCAATCCATAGGTTTTAAGATACTTACTAGTCAGGTACATTCTTAGGCGTTTAATATGCGGTGTTGTGTCCATTTCGATGAGCAAGGAGTAGCTCTTGTCTATTCCATATTTGACTTAAGGAACTTTATCTGTGCTCATTTCAATCTCTGGTTTTATGCAGCACCCCAACTCACCTTTACCCTTAAGCAAGCATAAGTTGGTTTTCTAAATTTGAGACCCTGTTCTGTTCTGTAATTCAGTTCCTGTGTAGCCAAGTTTACATTCCGTGTATTACTGATATCTTATGATGTTTCTTTTTCTGTGTGACTTACTTCAGTTAGAATCATCATACCTGAATCCACTCATTGTGCTGCTAAGGGCCTGATGACACAGATTTCATTGCTGAGTGATATTGCTTTGTAAGTAAATACCACAACTTCTTTATCCATTTTTCACTTTCTGCGATGTTGAACTTGTACTGTAAACGAGGTTCTTGTAAACAGAGGCGTCCCAAACTTTGGGGTGGCTGTGTCTTTTTGGTTTTAAATTCCCTAAGCTATAGGACCATAAGTGGAAGTGCCCTAGGCTCTGTTGCTTTGTTTTTTAGATGTTTCAGGAAACACCATACACTTCTCCCAAGTGGTTGTTGGCAATTTACATCCCGCCCATCAGCATAACAAGGCTCCCAGTTCTCCATGGCCTGTCCTGTCTTTCTGGATTTTACACTTTTTTCAGATGGCCCTTTTGACCGGGGGGTAGTGAGACTTCATTGTAGTGCAGATTTCCTTTGCAAGCTTGCTTGGTTGGCCAAAAAGGGCGTATGCGTTTTTTCCTGAATATATTCAGGAAAAAACGCATACGCCCTTTTTGGCCAAGTGCATCATTGTGGACGTTCTGCCTCTTTTCCTATGCTTTCAATGCAATTCCAGTCTACCTCCTGAAATCGGTTTCCTGCAATGCTGCCCCGCTTTCAAGTCCTCTTGGCAGCCTTACTTCAGTCTATTTTTGGACGATAGCTGTCATTTATAACTCTGCAGGTTTTTGAAATACAGTGCCCCTGAGCTCCTTTCTTCAACTCGCTTTCTTGTGACCTGGCCGCAACACCGCAGGATGGCTTCAGGCCCTAATATGGTTCTGGCACGGCACACTGAGCCTTTGGTTATTTCCTCCTCCTGGTGGGAAATGAGAGTTAAATTTGCCCGTCCAGACACCTCCAGCTAGTCTCTCATTGGTTCTCGCTATTCCTGTTCATCTTCCGCAGAAATTGCAAACTGGGCCAAACAGGAGGTTAAAGGCGCTGACTCTCCAAGTGGGGAGAGTGTTAGTAAAGCGTCTGGAATGTTGCACCCGAGTACCAGGGGAGGAAAACTGAGACATATTTGAACACGTCTCCCGATCACATGGTTGATCATACTCTGGGTTCCACATGCATGTTTTAGCTGAAGGAAGAATACCTAAAACCTGGGTAGTTGAAACCCGTGGAATGGGTACCATGCAATATGACTTCAAAGGGTCTTCATTTGCTCACCGAACCTCTCCAATCCTATCACTGCTGCGTTTATGCCCCTGTACACATGCTTGATTCTCTTTCGGAGACATAGCAATCTATAGGTTTTAAGATACTTACTAGTCGGGTACATACTTAGGCGTTTAATATGCGGTGTTGAGTCCATTTCGTTGAGCAAGGAGTAGCTCTTGTCTATTCCATATTTGGCATAAGGAACTTTATCTGTGCTCATTTCAATCTCTGGTTTTATGCATCACCCCAACTCACCTTTCCCCTTAAGCAAGCATAAGTTGTTTTTCTAAATTTGAGACCCTGTTCTGTTCTGTAATTCAGTTCCTGTGTAGCCAAGTTTACATTCCGTGTATTACTAATATCTTATGATGTTTCTTTTTCTGTGTGACTTATTTCAGTTAGAATCATCATACCTGAATCCACTCATTGTGCTGCTAAGGGCCTGATGACACAGATTTCATTGCTGAGTGATATTGCTTTGTAAGTAAATACCACAACTTCTTTATCCATTTTTCACTTTCTGCGATGTTGAACTTGTACTGTAAACGAGGTTCTTGTAAACAGAGCCGTTCCAAACTTTGGGGTGGCTGTGTCTTTTTGATTTTAATTTCCCTAAGCTATAGGACCATAAGTGGAAGTGCCCTAGGTTCTGTTGCTTTGTTTTTTAGATGTTTCAGGAAACACCATACACTTCTCCGGAGTGGTTGTTGGCAATTTGCATCCCGCCCATCAGCATAACAAGGCTCCCAGTTCTCCATGGCCTGTCCTGCCTTTCTGGATTTTACACTTTTTTCAGATGGCCCTTTTGACCGGGGGGAAGTGAGACTTCATTGCAGTGCAGATTTCCTTTGCAAGCTTGCTTGGTTGGCCAAAAAGGGCGTATGCGTTTTTTCCTGAATATATTCAGGAAAAAATGCATACGCCCTTTTTGGCCAAGTGCATCATTGTGGACGTTCTGCCTCTTTTCCTATGCTTTCAATGCAATTCCAGTCTACCTCCTGAAATCGGTTTCCTGCAATTCTGCCCCACTTTCAAGTCCTCTTGGCAGCCTTACTTCAGTCTATTTTTGGACGATAGCTGTCATTTATAACTCTGCAGGTTTGTGAATTACAGTGTCCCTGAGCTCCTTTCTTCAACTTGCTTTCTTGTGACCTGGCCGCAACACCGCAGGATGGCTTCAGGCCCTAATCTGGTTCCGGCCCGGCATGCTGAGCCTTTGGTTAATTCCTCTTCCTGTTGGGAAATGAGAGTTAAATTTGCCCGTCCAGACACCTCCAGCTAGCCTCTCATTTGTTCTCGCTATTCCTGTTCATCTTCCGCAGAAATTGCAAACTGGGCCAAACAGGAGGTTAAAGGCGCTGACTCTCCAAGTGGGGAGAGTGTTAGTAAAGCGTCTGGAATGTTACACCCGAGTACCAGGGGAGGAAAACTGAGACATATTTGAACACGTCTCCCGATCACATGGTTGATCATACTTGGGTTCCACATGCATGTTTTAGCTGAAGGAAGAATACCTAAAACCTGGGTAGTTGAAACCCGTGGAATGGGTACCATGCAATATGACTTCAAAGGGTCTTCATTTGCTCACCGAACCTCTCCAATCCTATCACTGCTGCGTTTATGCCCCTGTACACATGCTTGATTCTCTTTCGGAGACATAGCAATCCATAGGTTTTAAGATACTTGCTAGTCAGGTACATTCTTAGGCGTTTAATATGCGGTGTTGAGTCCATTTCGTTGAGCAAGGAGTAGCTCTTGTCTATTCCATATTTGGCTTAAGGAACTTTATCTGTGCTCATTTCAATCTCTGGTTTTATGCAGCACCCCAACTCACCTTTACCCTTAAGCAAGCATAAGTTGGTTTTCTAAATTTGAGACCCTGTTCTGTTTTGGAATGCAGTTCCTGTGTAGCCAAGTTTACATTCCGTGTATTACTGATATCTTATGATGTTTCTTTTTCTGTGTGACTTATTTCAGTTAGAATCATCGTACCTGAATCTACTCATTATGCTGCTACGGGCCTGATGACATAGATTTCATTGCTGCGTGATACTGCATTGTACGTAAGTATCTCAAGTTCTTTATCCATTTTTCACTTTCTGCGATGTTGAACTTGTACTGTAAACGAGGTTCTTGTAAACAGAGCCGTTCCAAACTTTGGGTTGGCTGTGTCTTTTTGATTTTAATTTCCCTAAGCTATAGGACCATAAGTGGAAGTGCCCTAGGTTCTGTTGCTTTGTTTTTTAGATGTTTCAGGAAACACCATACACTTCTCCCGAGTGGTTGTTGGCAATTTACATCCCGCCCATCAGCATAACAAGGCTCCCAGTTCTCCATGGCCTGTCCTGCCTTTCTGGATTTTACACTTTTTTCAGATGGCCCTTTTGACCGGGGGGAAGTGAGACTTCATTGCAGTGCAGATTTCCTTTGCAAGCTTGCTTGGTTGGCCAAAAAGGGCGTATGCGTTTTTTCCTGAATATATTCAGGAAAAAACGCATACGCCCTTTTTGGCCAAGTGCATCATTGTGGACGTTCTGCCTCTTTTCCTATGCTTTCAATGCAATTCCAGTCTACATCCTGAAATTGGTTTCCTGCAATTCTGCCCCGCTTTCAAGTCCTCTTGGCAGCCTTACTTCCGTCTATTTTTGGACGATAGCTGTCATTTATAACTCTGCAGGTTTGTGAATTTCAGTGCCCCTGAGCTCCTTTCTTCAACTTGCTTTCTTCTGAGCTGGCCGCAACACCGCAGGATGGCTTCAGGCCCTAATCTGGTTCCGGCACGGCATGCTGAGCCTTTGGTTAATTCCTCTTCCTGGTGGGAAATGAGAGTTAAATTTGCCCGTCCAGACACCTCCAGCTAGTCTCTCATTGGTTCTCGCTATTCCTGTTCATCTTCCGCAGAAATTGCAAACTGGGCCAAACAGGAGGTTAAAGGGACTGACTCTCCAAGTCGGGAGAGTGTTAGTAAAGCGTCTGGAATGTTGCACCCGAGTACCAGGGTACGAAAACTGAGACATATTTGAACACGTCTCCCGTTCACATGGTTGATCATACTTGGGTTCCACATGCATGTTTTAGCTGAAGGAAGAATACCTTAAACCTGGAGAGTTAAGACCCGTGTAATGGGTACCATGCAATATGACTTCAAAGGGTCTTCATTTGCTCACCAAACCTCTCCAATCCTATCACTGCTGCGTTTATGCCCCTGTACACATGCTTGATTCTCTTTTGGAGACATAGCAATCCATAGGTTTTAAGATACTTACTAGTCAGGTACATTCTTAGGCGTTTAATATGCGGTGTTGTGTCCATTTCGTTGAGCAAGGAGTAGCTCTTGTCTATTCCATATTTGACTTAAGGAACTTTATCTGTGCTCATTTCAATCTCTGGTTTTATGCAGCACCCCAACTCACCTTTACCCTTAAGCAAGCATAAGTTGGTTTTCTAAATTTGAGACCCTGTTCTGTTCTGTAATTCAGTTCCTGTGTAGCCAAGTTTACATTCCGTGTATTACTGATATCTTATGATGTTTCTTTTTCTGTGTGACTTACTTCAGTTAGAATCATCATACCTGAATCCACTCATTGTGCTGCTAAGGGCCTGATGACACAGATTTCATTGCTGAGTGATATTGCTTTGTAAGTAAATACCACAACTTCTTTATCCATTTTTCACTTTCTACGATGTTGAACTTGTACTGTAAACGAGGTTCTTGTAAACAGAGCCGTTCCAAACTTTGGGGTGGCTGTGTCTTTTTGATTTTAATTTCCCTAAGCTATAGGACCATAAGTGGAAGTGCCCTAGGTTCTGTTGCTTTGTTTTTTAGATGTTTCAGGAAACACCATACACTTCTCCCGAGTGGTTGTTGGCAATTTACATCCCGCCCATCAGCATAACAAGGCTCCCAGTTCTCCATGGCCTGTCCTGCCTTTCTGGTTTTTACACTTTTTTCAGATGGCCCTTTTGACCGGGGGAAAGTGAGACTTCATTGTAGTGCAGATTTCCTTTGCAAGCTTGCTTGGTTGGCCAAATAGGGCGTATGCGTTTTTTCCTGAATATATTCAGGAAAAAACGCATACGCCCTTTTTGGCCAAGTGCATCATTGTGGACGTTCTGCCTCTTTTCCTATGCTTTCAATGCAATTCCAGTCTACCTCCTGAAATCGGTTTCCTGCAATTCTGCCCCGCTTTCAAGTACTCTTGGCAGCCTTACTTCAGTCTATTTTTGGACGATAGCTGTCATTTATAACTCTGCAGGTTTGTGAATTACAGTGCCCCTGAGCTCCATTCTTCAACTCGCTTTCTTTTGAGCTGGCCGCAACACTGCAGAATGGCTTCAGGCCCTAATCTGGTTCCGGTACGGCACGCTGAGCCTTTGGTTATTTCCTCTTCCTGGTAGGAAATGAGAGTTAAATTTGCCCGTCCAGACACCTCCAGCTAGCCTTTCATTGGTTCTCGCTATTCCTGTTCATCTTCCGCAGAAATTGCAAACTGGGCCAAACAGGAGGTTAAAGGCGCTGACTCTCCAAGTGGGGAGAGTGTTAGTAAAGCGTCTGGAATGTTGCACCCGAGTACCAGGGGAGGAAAACTGAGACATATTTGAACACGTCTCCCGATCACATGGTTGATCATACTCTAGGTTCCACATGCATGTTTTAGCTGAAGGAAGAATACCTTAAACCTGGGTAGTTGAAACCCGTGGAATGGGTTCCATGCAATATGACTTCAAAGGGTCTTCATTTGCTCACCGAACCTCTCCAATCCTATCACTGCTGCGTTTATGCCCCTGTACACATGCTTGATTCTCTTTCGGAGACATAGCAATCCATAGGTTTTAAGATACTTACTAGTCAGGTACATTCTTAGGCGTTTAATATGGGGTGTTGAGTCCATTTCATTGAGCAAGGAGTAGCTCTTGTCTATTCCATATTTGGCTTAAGGAACTTTATCTGTGCTCATTTCAATCTCTGGTTTTATGCAGCACCCCAACTCACCTTTATCCTTAAGCAAGAATAAGTTGGTTTTCTAAATTTGAGACCTTGTTCTGTTCTGTAATTCAGTTCCTGTGTAGCCAAGTTTACATTCCGTGTATTACTGATATCTTATGATGTTTCTTTTTCTGTGTGACTTATTTCAGTTAGAATCATCATACCTGAATCCACTCATTGTGCTGCTAAGGGCCTGATGACACAGATTTCATTGCTGAGTGATATTGCTTTGTAAGTAAATACCACAACTTCTTTATCCATTTTTCACTTTCTGCGATGTTGAACTTGTATTGTAAACGAGGTTCTTGTAAACAGAGTCGTCCCAAACTTTGGGGTGGCTGTGTCTTTTGATTTTAATTTCCCTAAGCTATAGGACCATAAGTGGAAGTGCACTAGGCTCTGTTGCTTTGTTTTTTAGATGTTTCAGGAAACACCATACACTTCTCCAGAGTGGCTGTTGGCAATTTACATCCCGCCCATCAGCATAAGAAGGCTCCCAGTTCTCCATGGCCTGTCCTGCCTTTCTGGATTTTACACTTTTTTCAGATGGCCCTTTGACCAGGGGGAAGTGAGACTTCATTGTAGTGCAGATATCCTTTGCAAGCTTGCTTGGTTGGCCAAAAAGGGTGTATGCGTTTTTTCCTGAATATATTCAGGAAAAAACGCATACGCCCTTTTTGGCCAAGTGCATCATTGTGGACGTTCTGCCTCTTTTCCTATGCTTTCAATGCAATTCCAGTCTACCTCCTGAAATCGGTTTCCTGCAATTCTGCCCCGCTTTCATGTCCTCTTGGCAGCCTTACTTCAGTCTATTTTTGGACGATAGCTGTCATTTATAACTCTGCAGGTTTGTGAATTACAGTGCCCCTGAGCTCCTTTCTACAACTCGCTTTCTTGTGAGCTGGCCGCAACACCGCAGGATGGCTTCAGGCCCTAATCTGGTTCCGGCACGGCACGCTGAGCCTTTGGTTAATTCCTCTTCCTGGTGGGAAATGAGAGTTAAATTTGCCCGTCCAGACACCTCCAGCTAGTCTCTCATTGGTTCTCGCTATTCCTGTTCATCTTCCGCAGAAATTGCAAACTGGGCCAAACAGGAGGTTAAAGGGACTGACTCTCTAAGTCGGGAGAGTGTTAGTAAAGCGTCTGGAATGTTGCACCCGAGTACCAGGGTACGAAAACTGAGACATATTTGAACACATCTCCCGATCACATGGTTGATCATACTCTGGGTTCCACATGCATGTTTTAGCTGAAGGAAGAATACCTAAAACCTGGGTAGTTGAAACCCGTGGAATGGGTACCATGCAATATGACTTCAAAGGGTCTTCATTTGCTCACGAACCTCTCCAATCCTATCACTGCTGCGTTTCTGCCCCTGTACACATGCTTGATTCTCTTTCGGAGAAATAGCAATCCATAGGTTTTAAGATACTTACTAGACAGGTACATTCTTAGGCGTTTAATATGCGGTGTTGAGTGCATTTCGTTGAGCAAGGAGTAGCTCTTGTCTATTCCATATTTGGCTTAAGGAACTTTATCTGTGCTCATTTCAATCTCTGGTTTTATGCAGCACCCCAACTCACCTTTACCCTTAAGCAAGAATAAGTTGGTTTTCTAAATTTGAGACCCTCTTCTGTTCTGTAATTCAGTTCCTGTGTAGCCAAGTTTACATTCCGTGTATTACTGATATCTTATGATGTTTCTTTTTCTGTGTGACTTATTTCAGTTAGAATCATCATACCTGAATCCACTCATTGTGCTGCTAATGGCCTGATGACACAGATTTCATTGCTGAGTGATATTGCTTTGTAAGTAAATACCACAAGTTCTTTATCCATTTTTCACTTTCTGCGATGTTGAACTTGTACTGTAAACGAGGTTCCTGTAAACAGAGCTGTTCCAAACTTTGGGGTGGCTGTGTCTTTTTGATTTTAAATTCCCTAAGCTATAGAACCATAAGTGGAAGTGCCCTAGGTTCTGTTGCTTTGTTTTTTAGATGTTTCAGGAAACACCATACACTTCTCCCGAGTGGTTGTTGGCAATTTACATCCCGCCCATCAGCATAACAAGGCTCCCAGTTCTCCATGGCCTGTCCTGCCTTTCTGGATTTTACACTTTTTTCACATGGCCCTTTTGACCAGGGGGAATTGAGACTTCATTGTAATGCAGATTTCCTTTGCAAGCTTGCTTGGTTGGCCAAAAAGGGCGTATGCGTTTTTTCCTGAATATATTCAGGAAAAAACGCATACGCCCTTTTTGGCCAAGTGCATCATTGTGGACGTTCTGCCTCTTTTCCTATGCTTTCAATGCAATTCCAGTCTACCTCCTGAAATCGGTTTCCTGCAATTCTGCCCCGCTTTCAAGTCCTCTTGGCAGCCTTACTTCAGTCTATTTTTGGACGATAGCTGTCATTTATAACTCTGCAGGTTTGTGAATTACAGTGCCCCTGAGCTCCTTTCTTCAACTCGCTTTCTTGTGAGCTGGCCGCAACACCGCAGGATGGCTTCAGGCCCTAATCTGGTTCCGGCACGGCACGCTGAGCCTTTGGTTAATTCCTCTTCCTGGTGGGAAATGAGAGTTAAATTTGCCCGTCCAGACACCTCCAGCTAGCCTCTCATTGGTTCTCGCTATTCCTGTTCATCTTCCGCAGAAATTGCAAACTGGGCCAAACAGGAGGTTAAAGGGACTTACTCTCTAAGTCGGGAGAGTGTTAGTAAAGCGTCTGGAATGTTGCACCCGAGTACCAGGGTACGAAAACTGAGACATATTTGAACACATCTCCCAATCACATGGTTGATCATACTCTGGGTTCCACATTCATGTTTTAGCTGAAGGAAGAATACCTAAAACCTGGGTAGTTGAAACCCGTGGAATGGGTACCATGCAATATGACTTCAAAGGGTCTTCATTTGCTCACGAACCTCTCCAATCCTATCACTGCTGCGTTTCTGCCCCTGTACACATGCTTGATTCTCTTTCGGAGAAATAGCAATCCATAGGTTTTAAGATACTTACTAGACAGGTACATTCTTAGGCGTTTAATATGCGGTGTTGAGTCCATTTCGTTGAGCAAGGAGTAGCTCTTGTCTATTCCATATTTGGCTTAAGGAACATTATCTGTGCTCATTTCAATCTCTGGTTTTATGCAGCACCCCAACTCACCTTTACCCTTAAGCAAGAATAAGTTGGTTTTCTAAATTTGAGACCCTCTTCTGTTCTGTAATTCAGTTCCTGTGTAGCCAAGTTTACATTCCGTGTATTACTGATATCTTATGATGTTTCTTTTTCTGTGTGACTTATTTCAGTTAGAATCATCATACCTGAATCCACTCATTGTGCTGCTAAGGGCCTGATGACACAGATTTCATTGCTGAGTGATATTGCTTTGTAAGTAAATACCACAAGTTCTTTATCCATTTTTCACTTTCTGCGATGTTGAACTTGTACTGTAAACGAGGTTCCTGTAAACAGAGCTGTTCCAAACTTTGGGGTGGCTGTGTCTTTTTGATTTTAAATTCCCTAAGCTATAGAACCGTAAGTGGAAGTGCCCTAGGTTCTGTTGCTTTGTTTTTTAGATGTTTCAGGAAACACCATACACTTCTCCCGAGTGTCTGTTGGCAATTTACATCCCGCCCATCAGCATAACAAGGCTCCCAGTTCTCCATGGCCTGTCCTGCCTTTCTGGATTTTACACTTTTTTCAGATGGCCCTTTTGACCAGAGGGAAGTGAGACTTCATTTTAGTGCAGATTTCCTTTGCAAGTTTGCTTGGTTGGCCAAAATGGGCGTATGCGTTTTTTTCTGAATATATTCAGGAAAAAATGCATACGCCCTTTTTGGCCAAGTGCATCATTGTGGACGTTCTGCCTCTTTTCCTATGCTTTCAATGCAATTCCAGTCTACCTCCTGAAATCGGTTTCCTGCAATTCTGCCCCGCTTTCAAGTCCTCTTGGCAGGCTAACTTCAGTATATTTTAGGACGATAGCTGTCATTTATAACTCTGCAGGTTTGTGAATTACAGTGCCCCTGAGCTCCTTTCTTCAACTCGCTTTCTTGTGAGCTGGCCGCAACACCGCAGGATGGCTTCAGGCCCTAATCTGGTTCCGGTACGGCATGCTGAGCCTTTGGTTATTTCCTCTTCCTGGTGGGAAATGAGAGTTAAATTTACCCGTCCAGACACCTCCAGCTAGTCTCTCATTGGTTCTCGCTATTCCTGTTCATCTTCCGCAGAAATTGCAAACTGGGCCAAACAGGAGGTTAAAGGCGCTGACTCTCCAAGTCGGGAGAGTGTTAGTAAAGCGTCTGGAATGTTGCACCCGAGTACCAGGGTACGAAAACTGAGACATATTTGAACACGTCTCCCGTTCACACGGATGATCATACTCTTGGTTCCACATGCATGTTTTAGCTGAAGGAAGAATACCTTAAACCTGGGTAGTTGAAACCCGTGGAATGGGTACCATGCAATATGACTTCAAAGGGTCTTCATTTGCTCACCGAACCTCTCCAATCCTATCACTGCTGCGTTTATGCCCCTGTACACATGCTTGATTCTCTTTTGGAGACATAGCAATCCATAGGTTTTAAGATACTTACAAGTCAGGTACATTCTTAGGCGTTTAATATGCGGTGTTGAGTCCATTTCGTTGAGCAAGGAGTAGCTCTTGTCTATTCCATATTTGGCTTAAGGAACTTTATCTGTGCTCATTTCAATCTCTGGTTTTATGCAGCACCCCAACTCACCTTTCCCCTTAAGCAAGAATAAGTTGGTTTTCTAAATTTGAGACCCTGTTCTGTTCTGTAATTCAGTTCCTGTGTAGCCAAGTTTACATTCCGTGTATTACTGATATCTTATGATGTTTCTTTTTCTGTGTGACTTATTTCAGTTAGAATCATCATACCTGAATCCACTCATTGTGCTGCTAAGGGCCTGATGACACAGATTTCATTGCTGAGTGATATTGCTTTGTAAGTAAATACCACAACTTCTTTATCCATTTTTCACTTTCTGCGATGTTGAACTTGTACTGTAAACGAGGTTCTTGTAAACAGAGCCGTTCCAAACTTTGGGGTGGCTGTGTCTTTTTGATTTTAAATTCCCTAAGCTATAGGACCATAAGTGGAAGTGCCCTAGGCTCTGTTGCTTTGTTTTTTAGATGTTTCAGGAAACACCATACACTTCTCCCAAGTGGTTGTTGGCAATTTACATCCCGCCCATCAGCATAACAAGGCTCCCAGTTCTCCATGGCCTGTCCTGTCTTTCTGGATTTTACACTTTTTTCAGATGGCCCTTTTGACCAGGGGGTAGTGAGACTTCATTGTAGTGCAGATTTCCTTTGCAAGCTTGCTTGGTTGGCCAAAAAGGGCGTATGCGTTTTTTCCTGAATATATTCAGGAAAAAACGCATACGCCCTTTTTGGCCAAGTGCATCATTGTGGACGTTCTGCCTCTTTTCCTATGCTTTCAATGCAATTCCAGTCTACCTCCTGAAATCGGTTTCCTGCAATGCTGCCCCGCTTTCAAGTCCTCTTGGCAGCCTTACTTCAGTCGATTTTTGGACGATAGCTGTCATTTATAACTCTGCAGGTTTTTGAAATACAGTGCCCCTGAGCTCCTTTCTTCAACTCGCTTTCTTGTGACCTGGCCGCAACACCGCAGGATGGCTTCAGGCCCTAATCTGGTTCTGGCACGGCACACTGAGCCTTTGGTTATTTCCTCCTCCTGGTGGGAAATGAGAGTTAAATTTGCCCGTCCAGACACCTCCAGCTAGCCTCTCATTGGTTCTCGCTATTCCTGTTCATCTTCCGCAGAAATTGCAAACTGGGCCAAACAGGAGGTTAAAGGCGCTGACTCTCCAAGTGGGGAGAGTGTTAGTAAAGCGTCTGGAATGTTGCACCCGAGTACCAGGGGAGGAAAACTGAGACATATTTGAACACGTCTCCCGATCACATGGTTGATCATACTCTGGGTTCCACATGCATGTTTTAGCTGAAGGAAGAATACCTAAAACCTGGGTAGTTGAAACCCGTGGAATGGGTACCATGCAATATGACTTCAAAGGGTCTTCATTTGCTCACCGAACCTCTCCAATCCTATCACTGCTGCGTTTATGCCCCTGTACACATGCTTGATTCTCTTTCGGAGACATAGCAATCTATAGGTTTTAAGATACTTACTAGTCGGGTACATTCTTAGGCGTTTAATATGCGGTGTTGAGTCCATTTCGTTGAGCAAGGAGTAGCTCTTGTCTATTCCATATTTGGCATAAGGAACTTTATCTGTGCTCATTTCAATCTCTGGTTTTATGCATCACCCCAACTCACCTTTCCCCTTAAGCAAGCATAAGTTGTTTTTCTAAATTTGAGACCCTGTTCTGTTCTGTAATTCAGTTCCTGTGTAGCCAAGTTTACATTCTGTGTATTACTAATATCTTATGATGTTTCTTTTTCTGTGTGACTTATTTCAGTTAGAATCATCATACCTGAATCCACTCATTGTGCTGCTAAGGGCCTGATAACACAGATTTCATTGCTGAGTGATATTGCTTTGTAAGTAAATACCACAACTTCTTTATCCATTTTTCACTTTCTGCGATGTTGAACTTGTACTGTAAACGAGGTTCTTGTAAACAGAGCCGTTCCAAACTTTGGGGTGGCTGTGTCTTTTTGATTTTAATTTCCCTAAGCTATAGGACCATAAGTGGAAGTGCCCTAGGTTCTGTTGCTTTGTTTTTTAGATGTTTCAGGAAACACCATACACTTCTCCGGATTGGTTGTTGGCAATTTGCATCCCGCCCATCAGCATAACAAGGCTCCCAGTTCTCCATGGCCTGTCCTGCCTTTCTGGATTTTACACTTTTTTCAGATGGCCCTTTTGACCGGGGGGAAGTGAGACTTCATTGCAGTGCAGATTTCCTTTGCAAGCTTGCTTGGTTGGCCAAAAAGGGCGTATGCGTTTTTTCCTGATTATATTCAGGAAAAAACGCATACGCCCTTTTTGGCCAAGTGCATCATTGTGGACGTTCTGCCTCTTTTCCTATGCTTTCAATGCAATTCCAGTTTACATCCTGAAATCGGTTTCCTGCAATTCTGCCCCGCTTTCAAGTCCTCTTGGCAGCCTTACTTCAGTCTATTTTTGGACGATAGCTGTCATTTATAACTCTGCAGGTTTGTGAATTTCAGTGCCCCTGAGCTCCTTTCTTCAACTCGCTTTCTTTTGAGCTGGCCGCAACACCGCAGGATGGCTTCAGGCCCTAATCTGGTTCCGGTACGGCACGCTGAGCCTTTGGTTAATTCCTCTTCCTGTTGGGAAATGAGAGTTAAATTTGCCCGTCCAGAAAACCTCCAGCTAGCCTCTCATTGGTTCTCGCTATTCCTGTTCATCTTCCGCAGAAATTGTAAACTGGGCCAAACAGGA
The DNA here is from genome assembly GCF_951394435.1 of Stenella coeruleoalba. Lineage (NCBI taxonomy): Eukaryota > Metazoa > Chordata > Mammalia > Artiodactyla > Delphinidae > Stenella > Stenella coeruleoalba. The sequence continues at coordinate 354,659 of NW_027645889.1, read as the reverse complement.
GGTTAAAGGCGCTGACTCTCCAAGAGGGGAGAGTGTTAGTAAAGCGTCTGGAATGTTGCACCCGAGTACCAGGGGAGGAAAACTGAGACATATTTGAACACGTCTCCCGATCACATGGTTGATCATACTTGGGTTCCACATGCATGTTTTAGCTGAAGGAAGAATACCTAAAACCTGGGTAGTTGAAACCCGTGGAATGGGTACCATGCAATATGACTTCAAAGGGTCTTCATTTGCTCACCGAACCTCTCCAATCCTATCACTGCTGCGTTTATGCCCCTGTACACATGCTTGATTCTCTTTCGGAGACATAGCAATCCATAGGTTTTAAGATACTTGCTAGTCAGGTACATTCTTAGGCGTTTAATATGCGGTGTTGAGTCCATTTCGTTGAGCAAGGAGTAGCTCTTGTCTATTCCATATTTGGCTTAAGGAACTTTATCTGTGCTCATTTCAATCTCTGGTTTTATGCAGCACCCCAACTCACCTTTCCCCTTAAGCAAGCATAAGTTGGTTTTCTAAATTTGAGACCCTGTTCTGTTTTGGAATGCAGTTCCTGTGTAGCCAAGTTTACATTCCGTGTATTACTGATATCTTATGATGTTTCTTTTTCTGTGTGACTTATTTCAGTTAGAATCATCGTACCTGAATCTACTCATTATGCTGCTACGGGCCTGATGACATAGATTTCATTGCTGCGTGATACTGCATTGTACGTAAGTATCTCAAGTTCTTTATCCATTCTTCACTTTCTGCGATGTTGAACTTGTACTGTAAACGAGGTTCTTGTAAACAGAGCCGTTCCAAACTTTTGGGTGGCTGTGTCTTTTTGATTTTAATTTCCCTAAGCTATAGGACCATAAGTGGAAGTGCCCTAGGTTCTGTTGCTTTGTTTTTTAGATGTTTCAGGAAACACCATACACTTCTCCTTAGTGGTTGTTGGCAATTTACATCCCGCCCATCAGCATAACAAGGCTCCCAGTTCTCCATGGCCTGTCCTGCCTTTCTGGATTTTACACTTTTTTCAGATGGCCCTTTTGACCGGGGGGAAGTGAGACTTCATTGCAGTGCAGATTTCCTTTGCAAGCTTGCTTGGTTGGCCAAAAAGGGCGTATGCGTTTTTTCCTGAATATATTCAGGAAAAAACGCATACGCCCTTTTTGGCCAAGTGCATCATTGTGGACGTTCTGCCTCTTTTCCTATGCTTTCAATGCAATTCCAGTCTACATCCTGAAATCGGTTTCCTGCAATTCTGCCCCGCTTTCAAGTCCTCTTGGCAGCCTTACTTCCGTCTATTTTTGGACGATAGCTGTCATTTATAACTCTGCAGGTTTGTGAATTTCAGTGCCCCTGAGCTCCTTTCTTCAACTTGCTTTCTTCTGAGCTGGCCGCAACACCGCAGGATGGCTTCAGGCCCTAATCTGGTTCCGGCATGGCACACTGAGCCTTTGGTTAATTCCTCTTCCTGGTGGGAAATGAGAGTTAAATTTGCCCGTCCAGACACCTCCAGCTAGTCTCTCATTGGTTCTCGCTATTCCTGTTCATCTTCCGCAGAAATTGCAAACTGGGCCAAACAGGAGGTTAAAGGCGCTGACTCTCCAAGTGGGGAGAGTGTTAGTAAAGCGTCTGGAATGCTGCACCCGAGTACCAGGGGAGGAAAACTGAGACATATTTGAACACGTCTCCCGTTCACATGGTTGATCATACTTGGGTTCCACATGCATGTTTTAGCTGAAGGAAGAATACCTTAAACCTGGATAGTTGAGACCCGTGAAATGGGTACCATGCAATATGACTTCAAAGGGTCTTCATTTGCTCACCGAACCTCTCCAATCTTATCACTGCTGCGTTTATGCCCCTGTACACATGCTTGATTCTCTTTTGGAGACATAGCAATCCATAGGTTTTACGACACTTACTAGTCAGGTGCATTCTTAGGCGTTTAATATGCGGTGTTGAGTCCATTTCTTTGAGCAAGGAGTAGCTCTTGTCTATTCCATATTTGACTTAAGGAACTTTATCTGTGCTCATTTCAATCTCTGGTTTTATGCAGCACCCCAACTCACCTTTACCCTTAAGCAAGCATAAGTTGGTTTTCTAAATTTGAGACCCTGTTCTGTTCTGTAATTCAGTTCCTGTGTAGCCAAGTTTACATTCCGTGTATTACTGATATCTTATGATGTTTCTTTTTCTGTGTGACTTATTTCAGTTAGAATCATCATACCTGAATCCACTCATTGTGATGCTAAGGGCCTGATGACATAGATTTCATTGCTGAGTGATATTGCTTTGTAAGTAAATACCACAACTTCTTTATCCATTTTTCACTTTCTGCGATGTTCAACTTGTACTGTAAACGAGGTTCTTGTAAACAGAGGCGTCCCAAACTTTGGGGTGGCCGTGTCTTTTTGATTTTAATTTCCCTAAGCTATAGGACCATAAGTGGCAGTGCCCTAGGCTCTGTTGCTTTGTTTTTTAGATGTTTCAGGAAACACCATACACTTCTCCCGAGTGTCTGTTGGCAATTTACATCCCGCCCATCAGCATAACAAGGCTCCCAGTTCTCCATGGCCTGTCCTGCCTTTCTGGATTTTACACTTTTTTCAGATGGCCCTTTTGACAGGGGGGAAGTGAGACTTCATTGTAGTGCAGATTTCCTTTGCAAGCTTGCTTGGTTGGCCAAAAAGGGCGTATGCGTTTTTTCCTGAATATATTCAGGAAAAAACGCATACGCCCTATTTGGCCTAGTGCATCATTGTGGACGTTCTGCCTCTTTTCCTATGCTTTCAATGCAATTCCAGTCTACCTCCTGAAATCGGTTTCCTGCAATTCTGCCCCGCTTTCAAGTCCTCTTGGCAGCCTTACTTCAGTCTATTTTTGGACGATACCTGTCATTTATAACTCTGCAGGTTTGTGAATTACAGTGCCCCTGAGCTCCTTTCTTCAACTCGGTTTCTTGTGAGCTGGCCGCAACACCGCAGGATGGCTTCAGGCCCTAATCTGGTTCCGGTATGGCACGCTGAGCCTTTGGTTATTTCCTCTTCCTGTTGGGAAATGAGAGTTAAATTTGCCCGTCCAGACACCTCCAGCTAGCCTCTCATTGGTTCTCGCTATTCCTGTTCATCTTCCGCAGAAATTGCAAACTGTGCCAAACAGGAGGTTAAAAGCGCTGACTCTCCAAGTGGGGAGAGTGTTAGTAAAGCGTCTGGAATGTTGCACCCGAGTACCAGGGGAGGAAAACTGAGACATATTTGAACACGTCTCCCGATCACATGGTTGATCATACTCTGGGTTCCACATGCATGTTTTAGCTGAAGGAAGAATACCTAAAACCTGGGTAGTTGAAACCCGTGGAATGGGTACCATGCAATATGACTTCAAAGGGTCTTCATTTGCTCACCGAACCTCTCCAATCCTATCACTGCTGCGTTTATGCCCCTGTACACATGCTTGTTTCTCTTTCGTAGACATAGCAATCCATAGGTTTTAAGATACTTACTAGTCAGGTACATTCTTAGGGGTTTAATATGGGGTTTTGAGTCCATTTCGTTGAGCAAGGAGTAGCCCTTGTCTATTCCATATTTGGCTTAAGGAACTTTATCTGTGCTCATTTCAATCTCTGGTTTTAGGCAGCACCCCAACTCACCTTTACCCTTAAGCAAGCATAAGTTGGTTTTCTAAATTTGAGACCGTGTTCTGTTTTGGAATGCAGTTCCTGTGTAGCCAAGTTTACATTCCGTGTATTAGTGATATCTTATGATGTTTCTTTTTCTGTGTGACTTATTTCAGTTAGAATCATCATACCTGAATCCACTCATTATGCTGCTACGGGCCTGATGACATAGATTTCATTGCTGAGTGATACTGCATTGTACGTAAGTACCACAAGTTCTTTATCCATTTTTCACTTTCTGCGATGTTGAACTTGTACTGTAAACGAGGTTCTTGTAAACAGAGGCGTCCCAAACTTTGGGGTGGCTGTGTCTTTTTGATTTTAATTTCCCTAAGCTATAGGACCATAAGTGGAAGTGCCCTAGGTTCTGTTGCTTTGTTTTTTAGATGTTTCAGGAAACACCATACACTTCTCCTGAGTGGTTGTTGGCAATTTACATCCCGCCCATCAGCATAACAAGGCTCCCAGTTCTCCATGGCCTGTCCTGCCTTTCTGGATTTTACACTTTTTTCAGATGGCCCTTTTGACCAGGGGGAAGTGAGACTTCATTGTAGTGCAGATTTCCTTTGCAAGCTTGCTTGGTTGGCCAAAAAGGGCGTATGCGTTTTTTCCTGAATATATTCAGGAAAAAACGCATACGCCGTTTTTGGCCAAGTGCATCATTGTGGACGTTCTGCCTCTTTTCCTATGCTTTCAATGCAATTCCAGTCTACCTCCTGAAATCGGTTTCCTGCAATTCTGCCCACCTTTCAAGTCCTCTTGGCAGCCTTACTTCAGTATATTTTTGGACGATAGCTGTCATTTATAACTCTGCAGGTTTGTGAATTACAGTGTCCCTGAGCTCCTTTCTTCAACTCGCTTTCTTGTGACCTGGCCGCAACACCGCAGGATGGCTTCAGGCCCTAATCTGGTTCCGGTACGGCATGCTGAGCCTTTGGTTATTTCCTCTTCCTGTTGGGAAATGAGAGTTAAATTTGCCCGTCCAGACACCTCCAGCTAGCCTCTCATTGGTTCTCACTATTCCTGTTCATCTTCCGCAGAAATTGCAAACTGGGCCAAACAGGAGGTTAAAGGGACTGACTCTCCAAGTGGGGAGAGTGTTAGTAAAGCGTCTGGAATGTTGCACCCGAGTACCAGGGGAGGAAAACTGAGATATATTTGAACACGTCTCCCGATCACATGGTTGATCATACTCTGGGTTCCACATGCATGTTTTAGCTGAAGGAAGAATACCTAAAACCTGGGTAGTTGAAACCCGTGGAATGGGTACCATGCAATATGACTTCAAAGGGTCTTCATTTGCTCACCAAACCTCTCCAATCCTATCACTGCTGCGTTTATGCCCCTGTACACATGCTTGATTCTCTTTCGGAGACATAGCAATCCATAGGTTTTAAGATACTTACTAGTCAGGTACATTCTTAGGCGTTTAATATGCGGTGTTGAGTCCATTTCGTTGAGCAAGGAGTAGCTCTTGTCTATTCCATATTTGGCTTAAGGAACTTTATCTGTGCTCATTTCAATCTCTGGTTTTATGCAGCAACCCAACTCACCTTTCCCCTTAAGCAAGCATAAGTTGGTTTTCTAAATTTGAGAACCTGTTCTGTTTTGGAATTCAGTTCCTGTGTAGCCAAGTTTACATTCCGTGTATTACTGATATCTTATGATGTTTCTTTTTCTGTGTGACTTATTTCAGTTAGAATCATCGTACCTTAATCTACTCATTATGCTGCTACGGGCCTGATGACATAGATTTCATTGCTGAGTGATACTGCATTGTACGTAAGTACCACAAGTTCTTTATCCATTTTTCACTTTCTGCGATGTTGAACTTGTACTGTAAACGGGGTTCTTGTAAACAGAGCCGTTCCAAACTTTGGGGTGGCTGTGTCTTTTTGATTTTAATTTCCCTAAGCTATAGGACCATAAGTGGAAGTGCCCTAGGCTCTGTTGCTTTGTTTTTTAGATGTTTCAGGAAACACCATACACTTCTCCCGAGTGTCTGTTGGCAATTTACATCCCGCCCATCAGCATAAGAAGGCTCCCAGTTCTCAATGGCCTGTTGCCTTTCTGGATTTTACACTTTTTTCAGATGGCCCTTTTGACCGGGGGGAAGTGAGACTTCATTGTAGTGCAGATTTCCTTTGCAAGCTTGCTTGGTTGGCCAAAAAGGGCGTATGCGTTTTTTCCTGAATATATTCAGGAAAAAACGCATACGCACTTTTTGGCCAAGTGCATCATTGTGGACGTTCTGCCTCTTTTCCTATGCTTTCAATGCAATTCCAGTCTACCTCCTGAAATCGGTTTCCTGCAATTCTGCCCCGCTTTCAACTCCTCTTGGCAGCCTTACTTCAGTCTATTTTTGGACGATAGCTGTCATTTATAACTCTGCAGGTTTGTGAATTACAGTGCCCCTGAGCTCCTTTCTTCAACTAGCTTTCTTGTGACCTGGCCGCAACACCGCAGGATGGCTTCAGGCCCTAATCTGGTTCCGGCCCGGCATGCTGAGCCTTTGGTTATTTCCTCTTCCTGGTGGGAAATGAGAGTTAAATTTGCCCGTCCAGACACCTCCAGCTAGTCTCCATTGGTTCTCGCTATTCCTGTTCATCTTCCGCAGAAATTGCAAACTGGGCCAAACAGGAGGTTAAAGGGACTGACTCTCCAAGTCGGGAGAGTGTTAGTAAAGCGTCTGGAATGTTGCACCCGAGGACCAGGGTACGAAAACTGAGACATATTTGAACACGTCTCCCGTTCACATGGTTGATCATACTCTAGGTTCCACATGCATGTTTTAGCTGAAGGAAGAATACCTTAAATCTGGGTAGTTGAAACCCGTGGAATGGGTACCATGCAATATGACTTCAAAGGGTCTTCATTTGCTCACCGAACCTCTCCAATCCTATCACTGCTGCGTTTATGCCCCTGTACACATGCTTGATTCTCTTTTGGAGACATTGCAATCCATAGGTTTTAAGATACTTACAAGTCAGGTACATTCTTAGGCGTTTAATATGCGGTGTTGAGTCCATTTCGTTGAGCAAGGAGTAGCTCTTGTCTATTCCATATTTGGCTTAAGGAACTTTATCTGTGCTCATTTCAATCTCTGGTTTTATGCAGCACCCCAACTCACCTTTACCCTTAAGCAAGCATAAGTTGGTTTTCTAAATTTGAGACCCTGTTCTGTTCTGTAATTCAGTTCCTGTGTAGCCAAGTTTACATTCCGTGTATTACTGATATCTTATGATGTTTCTTTTTCTGTGTGACTTATTTCAGTTAGAATCATCATACCTGAATCCACTCATTGTGCTGCTAAGGGCCTGATGACACAGATTTCATTGCTGAGTGATATTGCTTTGTAAGTAAATACCACAACTTCTTCCTCCATTTTTCACTTTCTGCGATGTTGAACTTGTACTGTAAACGAGGTTCTTGTAAACAGAGCCGTTCCAAACTTTGGGGTGGCTGTGTCTTTTTGATTTTAATTTCCCTAAGCTATAGGACCATAAGTGGAAGTGCCCTAGGTTCTGTTGCTTTGTTTTTTAGATGTTTCAGGAAACACCATACACTTCTCCCGAGTGGTTGTTGGCAATTTACATCCCGCCCATCAGCATAACAAGGCTCCCAGTTCTCCATGGCCTGTCCTGCCTTTCTGGATTTTACACTTTTTTCAGATGGCCCTTTTGACCGGGGGGAAGTGAGACTTCATTGTAGGGCAGATTTCCTTTGCAAGCTTGCTTGGTTGGCCAAAAAGGGCGTATGCGTTTTTTCCTGAATATATTCAGGAAAAACGCATACGCCCTTTTTGGCCAAGTGCATCATTGTGGACGTTCTGCCTCTTTTCCTATGCTTTCAATGCAATTCCAGTCTACCTCCTGAAATCGGTTTCCTGCAATTCTGCCCCGCTTTCAAGTCCTCTTGGCAGCCTTACTTCAGTCTATTTTTGGACAATAGCTGTCATTTATAACTCTGCAGGTTTGTGAATTACAGTGCCCCTGAGCTCCTTTCTTCAACTCGCTTTCTTTTGAGCTGGCCACAACACCGCAGGATGGCTTCAGGCCCTAATCTGGTTCCGGTACGGCACGCTGAGCCTTTGGTTATTTCCTCTTCCTGGTGGGAAATGAGAGTTAAATTTGCCCGTCCAGACACCTCCAGCTAGCCTCTCATTGGTTCTCGCTATTCCTGTTCATCTTCCGCAGAAATTGCAAACTGGGCCAAACAGGAGGTTAAAGGCGCTGACTCTCCAAGTGGGGAGAGTGTTAGTAAAGCGTCTGGAATGTTGCACCCGAGTACCAGGGGAGGAAAACTGAGACATATTTGAACACGTCTCCCGTTCACATGGTTAATCATACTTGGGTTCCACATGCATGTTTTAGCTGAAGGAAGAATACCTTAAACCTGGAGAGTTGAGACCCGTGTAATGGGTACCATGCAATATGACTTCAAAGGGTCTTCATTTGCTCACCGAACCTCTCCAATCCTATCACTGCTGCGTTTATGCCCCTGTACACATGCTTGATTCTCTTTCGGAGACATAGCAATCCATAGGTTTTAAGATACTTACTAGTCAGGTACATTCTTAGGCGTTTAATATGCGGTGTTCAGTCCATTTCGTTGAGCAAGGAGTAGCTCTTGTTTATTCCACATTTGACTTAAGGAACTTTATCTGTGCTCATTTCAATCTCTGGTTTTATGCAGCACCCCAACTCACCTTTACCCTTAAGCAAGCATAAGTTGGTTTTCTAAATTTGAGACCCTGTTCTGTTCTGTAATTCAGTTCCTGTGTAGCCAAGTTTACATTCCGTGTATTAATGATATCTTATGATGTTTCTTTTTCTGTGTGACTTATTTCAGTTAGAATCATCATACCTGAATCCACTCATTGTGATGCTAAGGGCCTGATGACATAGATTTCATTGCTGAGTGATACTGCATTGTACGTAAGTACCACAAGTTCTTTATCCATTTTTCACTTTCTGCGATGTTGAACTTGTACTGTAAACGAGGTTCTTGTAAACAGAGCCGTTCCAAACTTTGGGGTGGCTGTGTCTTTTTGATTTTAATTTCCCTAAGCTATAGGACCATAAGTGGAAGTGCCCTAGGTTCTGTTGCTTTGTTTTTTAGATGTTTCAGGAAACACCATACACTTCTCCCGAGTGGTTGTTGGCAATTTACATCCCGCCCATCAGCATAACAAGGCTCCCAGTTCTCCATGGCCTGTCCTGTCTTTCTGGATTTTACACTTTTTTCAGATGGCCCTTTTGACCGGGGGGAAGTGAGACTTCATTGTAGTGCAGATTACCTTTGCAAGCTTGCTGGGTTGGCCAAAAAGGGCGTATGCGTTTTTTCCTGAATATATTCAGGAAAAAACGCATACGCCCTTTTTGGCCAAGTGCATCATTGTGGACGTTCTGCCTCTTTTCCTATGCTTTCAATGCAATTCCAGTCTACCTCCTGAAATCGGTTTCCTGCAATTCTGCCCCGCTTTCAAGTCCTCTTGGCAGCCTTACTTCAGTCTATTTTTGGACGATAGCTGTCATTTATAACTCTGCAGGTTTGTGAATTACAGTGCCCCTGAGCTCCTTTCTTCAACTCGCTTTCTTGTGAGCTGGCCGGAACACCGCAGGATGGCTTCAGGCCCTAATCTGGTTCCGGCACGGCACGCTGAGCCTTTGGTTAATTCCTCTTCCTTGTGGGAAATGAGAGTTAAATTTGCCCGTCCAGACACCTCCAGCTAGTCTCTCATTGGTTCTCGCTATTCTTGTTCATCTTCCGCAGAAATTGCAAACTGGGCCAAACAGGAGGTTAAAGGGATTGACTCTCAAAGTCGGGAGAGTGTTAGTAAAGCGTCTGGAATGTTGCACCCGAGTACCAGGGTACGAAAACTGAGACATATTTGAACACGTCTCCCGATCACATGGTTGATCATACTCTGGGTTCCACATGCATGTTTTAGCTGAAGGAAGAATACCTAAAACCTGGGTAGTTGAAACCCGTGGAATGGGTACCATGCAATATGACTTCAAAGGGTCTTCATTTGCTCACCGAACCTCTCCAATCCTATCACTGCTGCGTTTATGCCCCTGTACACATGCTTGATTCTCTTTCGGAGACATAGCAATCCATAGGTTTTAAGATACTTACTAGTCAGGTACATTCTTAGGCGTTTAATATGGGGTGTTGAGTCCATTTCGTTGAGCAAGGAGTAGCTCTTGTCTATTCCATATTTGACTTAAGGAACTTTATCTGTCCTCATTTCAATCTCTGGTTTCATGCAGCACCCCAACTCACCTTTACCCTTAAGCAAGCATAAGTTGGTTTTCTAAATTTGAGTCCCTGTTCTGTTCTGTAATTCAGTTCCTGTGTAGCCAAGTTTACATTCCGTGTATTACAGATATCTTATGATGTTTCTTTTTCTGTGTGACTTACTTCAGTTAGAATCATCATACCTGAATCCACTCATTGTGCTGCTAAGGGCCTGATGACACAGATTTCATTGCTGAGTGATATTGCTTTGTAAGTAAATACCACAACTTCTTTATCCATTTTTCACTTTCTGCGATGTTGAACTTGTACTGTAAACGAGGTTCTTGTAAACAGAGCCGTTCCAAACTTTGGGGTGGCTGTGTCTTTTTGATTTTAATTTCCCTAAGCTATAGGACCATAAGTGGAAGTGCCCTAGGTTCTGTTGCTTTGTTTTTTAGATGTTTCAGGAAACACCATACACTTCTCCCGAGTGGTTGTTGGCAATTTACATCCCGCCCATCAGCATAACAAGGCTCCCAGTTCTCCAAGGCCTGTCCTGCCTTTCTGGATTTTACACTTTTTTCAGATGGCCCTTTTGACCGGGGGGAAGTGAGACTTCATTGTAGTGCAGATTTCCTTTGCAAGCTTGCTTGGTTGGCCAAAAAGGGCGTATGCGTTTTTTCCTGAATATATTCAGGAAAAAACGCATACGCCCTTTTTGGCCAAGTGCATCATTGTGGACGTTCTGCCTCTTTTCCTATGCTTTCAATGCAATTCCAGTCTACCTCCTGAAATCGGTTTCCTGCAATTCTGCCCCGCTTTCAAGTCCTCTTGGCAGCCTTACTTCAGTCTATTTTTGGACGATAGCTGTCATTTATAACTCTGCAGGTTTGTGAATTATAGTGCCCCTGAGCTCCTTTCTTCAACTCGCTTTCTTGTGACCTGGCCGCAACACCGCAGGATGGCTTCAGGCCCTAATCTGGTTCCGGTACGGCACGCTGAGCCTTTGGTTATTTCCTCTTCCTGTTGGGAAATGAGAGTTAAATTTGCCCGTCCAGACACCTCCAGCTAGCCTCTCATTGGTTCTCGCTATTCCTGTTCATCTTCCGCAGAAATTGCAAACTGGGCCAAACAGGAGGTTAAAGGCGCTGACTCTCCAAGTGGGGAGAGTGTTAGTAAAGCGTCTGGAATGTTGCATCCGAGTACCAGGGGAGGAAAACTGAGACATATTTGAACACGTCTCCCGTTCACATGGTTGATCATACTCTGGGTTCCACATGCATATTTTAGCTGAAGAAAGAATACCTAAAACCTGGGTAGTTGAAACCCGTGGAATGGGTACCATGCAATATGACTTCAAAGGGTCTTCATTTGCTCACCGAACCTCTCCAATCCTATCACTGCTGCGTTTATGCCCCTGTACACATGCTTGATTCTCTTTCGGAGACATAGCAATCCATAGGTTTTAAGATACTTACTAGACAGGTACATTCTTAGGCGTTTAATATGCGGTGTTGAGTCCATTTCGTTGAGCAAGGAGTAGCTCTTGTCTATTCCATATTTGGCTTAAGGATCTTTATCTGTGCTCATTTCAATCTCTGGTTTTATGCAGCACCCCAACTCACCTTTACCCTTAAGCAAGCATAAGTTGGTTTTCTAAATTTGAGACCCTGTTCTGTTCTGTAATTCAGTTCCTGTGTAGCCAAGTTTACATTCCGTGTATTACTGATATCTTATGATGTTTCTTTTTCTGTGTGACTTACTTCAGTTAGAATCATCATACCTGAATCCACTCATTGTGCTGCTAAGGGCCTGATGACACAGATTTCATTGTTGAGTGATATTGCTTTGTAAGTAAATACCACAACTTCTTTATCCATTTTTCACTTTCTGCGATGTTGAACTTGTACTGTAAACGAGGTTCTTGTAAACAGAGTCGTTCCAAATTTTGGGGTGGCTGTGTCTTTTTGATTTTAATTTCCCTAAGCTATAGTACCATAAGTGGAAGTGCCCTAGGCTCTGTTGCTTTGTTTTTTAGATGTTTCAGGAAACACCATACACTTCTCCCGAGTGGTTGTTGGCAATTTACATCCCGCCCATCAGCATAACAAGGCTCCCAGTTCTCCATGGCCTGTCCTGTCTTTCTGGATTTTACACTTTTTTCAGATGGCCCTTTTGACCGGGGGGAAGTGAGACTTCATTGTAGTGCAGATTACCTTTGCAAGCTTGCTGGGTTGGCCAAAAAGTGCGTATGCGTTTTTTCCTGAATATATTCAGGAAAAAACGGATATGCCCTTTTTGGCCAAGTGCATCATTGTGGACGTTCTGCCTCTTTTCCTATGCTTTCAATGCAATTCCAGTCTACCTCCTGAAATCGGTTTCCTGCAATTCTGCCCCGCTTTCAAGTCCTCTTGGCAGCCTTACTTCAGTCTATTTTTGGACGATAGCTGTCATTTATAACTCTGCAGGTTTGTGAATTACAGTGCCCCTGAGCTCCTTTCTTCAACTCGCTTTCTTGTGAGCTGGCCGGAACACCGCAGGATGGCTTCAGGCCCTAATCTGGTTCCGGCACGGCACGCTGAGCCTTTGGTTAATTCCTCTTCCTTGTGGGAAATGAGAGTTAAATTTGCCCGTCCAGACACCTCCAGCTAGTCTCTCATTGGTTCTCGCTATTCTTGTTCATCTTCCGCAGAAATTGCAAACTGGGCCAAACAGGAGGTTAAAGGGATTGACTCTCCAAGTCGGGAGAGTGTTAGTAAAGCGTCTGGAATGTTGCACCCGAGTACCAGGGTACGAAAACTGAGACATATTTGAACACGTCTCCCGATCACATGGTTGATCATACTCTGGGTTCCACATGCATGTTTTAGCTGAAGGAAGAATACCTAAAACCTGGGTAGTTGAAACCCGTGGAATGGGTACCATGCAATATGACTTCAAAGGGTCTTCATTTGCTCACCGAACCTCTCCAATCCTATCACTGCTGCGTTTATGCCCCTGTACACATGCTTGATTCTCTTTCGGAGACATAGCAATCCATAGGTTTTAAGATACTTACTAGTCAGGTACATTCTTAGGCGTTTAATATGCGGTGTTGAGTCCATTTCGTTGAGCAAGGAGTAGCTCTTGTCTATTCCATATTTGGCTTATGGAACTTTATCTGTGCTCATTTCAATCTCTGGTTTTATGCAGCACCCCAACTCACCTTTCCCCTTAAGCAAGCATAAGTTGGTTTTCTAAATTTGAGACACTGTTCTGTTCTGTAATTCAGTTCCTGTGTAGCCAAGTTTACATTCCGTGTATTACTGATATCTTATGATGTTTCTTTTTCTGTGTGACTTATTTCAGTTAGAATCATCATACCTGAATCCACTCATTGTGCTGCTAAGGGCCTGATGACACAGATTTCATTGCTGAGTGATATTGCTTTGTAAGTAAATACCACAACTTCTTTATCCATTTTTCACTTTCTGCGATGTTGAACTTGTACTGTAAACGAGGTTCTTGTAAACAGAGCCGTTCCAAACTTTGGGGTGGCTGTGTCTTTTTGATTTTAAATTCCCTAAGCTATAGGACCATAAGTGGAAGTGCCCTAGGCTCTGTTGCTTTGTTTTTTAGATGTTTCAGGAAACACCATACACTTCTCCCGAGTGGTTGTTCACAATTTACATCCCGCCCATCAGCATAACAAGGCTCCCAGTTCTCCATGGCCTGTCCTGTCTTTCTGGATTTTACACTTTTATCAGATGGCCCTTTTGACCGGGGGGAAGTGAGACTTCATTGTAGTGCAGATTTCCTTTGCAAGCTTGCTTGGTTGGCCAAAAAGGGCGTATGCGTTTTTTCCTGAATATATTCAGGAAAAAACGCATACGCCCTTTTTGGCCAAGTGCATCATTGTGGACGTTCTGCCTCTTTTCCTATGCTTTCAATGCAATTCCAGTCTACCTCCTGAAATCGGTTTCCTGCAATTCTGCCCCGCTTTCAAGTCCTCTTGGCAGCCTTACTTCAGTCTATTTTTGGACGATAGCTGTCATTTATAACTCTGCAGGTTTGTGAAATACAGTGCCCCTGAGCTCCTTTCTTCAACTCGCTTTCTTGTGACCTGGCCGCAACACCGCAGGATGGCTTCAGGCCCTAATCTGGTTCTGGCACGGCATGCTGAGCCTTTGGTTAATTCCTCTTCCTGGTGTGAAATGAGAGTTAAATTTGCCCGTCCAGACACCTCCAGCTAGTCTCTCATTGGTTCTCGCTATTCCTGTTCATCTTCCGCAGAAATTGCAAACTGGGCCAAACAGGAGGTTAAAGGGACTGACTCTCCAAGTCGGGAGAGTGTTAGTAAAGCGTCTGGAATGTTGCACCCGAGTACCAGTGTACGAAAACTGAGACATATTTGAACACGTCTCCCGATCACATGGTTGATCATACTCTAGGTTCCACATGCATGTTTTAGCTGAAGGAAGAATACCTTAAACCTGGGTAGTTGAAACCCGTGGAATGGGTACCATGCAATATGACTTCAAAGGGTCTTCATTTGCTCACCGAACCTCTCCAATCCTATCACTGCTGCGTTTATGCCCCTGTACACATGCTTGATTCTCTTTTGGAGACATAGCAATCCATAGGTTTTAAGATACTTACAAGTCAGGTACATTCTTAGGCGTTTAATATGCAGTGTTGAGTCCATTTCGTTGAGCAAGGAGTAGCTCTTGTCTATTCCATATTTGGCTTAAGGAACTTTATCTGTGCTCATTTCAATCTCTGGTTTTATGCAGCACCCCAACTCACCTTTACCCTTAAGCAAGCATAAGTTGGTTTTCTAAATTTGAGTCCCTGTTCTGTTCTGTAATTCAGTTCCTGTGTAGCCAAGTTTACATTCCGTGTATTACTGATATCTTATGATGTTTCTTTTTCTGTGTGACTTACTTCAGTTAGAATCATCATACCTGAATCCACTCATTGTGCTGCTAAGGGCCTGATGACACAGATTTCATTGCTGAGTGATATTGCTTTGTAAGTAAATACCACAACTTCTTTATCCATTTTTCACTTTCTGCGATGTTGAACTTGTACTGTAAACGAGGTTCTTGTAAACAGAGCCGTTCCAAACTTTGGGGTGGCTGTATCTTTTTGATTTTAATTTCCCTAAGCTATAGTACCATAAGTGGAAGTGCCCTAGGCTCTGTTGCTTTGTTTTTTAGATGTTTCAGGAAACACCATACACTTCTCCCGAGTGGTTGTTGGCAATTTACATCCCGCCCATCAGCATAACAAGGCTCCCAGTTCTCCATGGCCTGTCCTGTCTTTCTGGATTTTACACTTTTTTCAGATGGCCCTTTTGACCGGGGGGAAGTGAGACTTCATTGTAGTGCAGATTACCTTTGCAAGCTTGCTGGGTTGGCCAAAAAGGGCGTATGCGTTTTTTCCTGAATATATTCAGGAAAAAACGCATATGCCCTTTTTGGCCAAGTGCATCATTGTGGACGTTCTGCCTCTTTTCCTATGCTTTCAATGCAATTCCAGTCTACCTCCTGAAATCGGTTTCCTGCAATTCTGCCCCGCTTTCAAGTCCTCTTGGCAGCCTTACTTCAGTCTATTTTTGGACGATAGCTGTCATTTATAACTCTGCAGGTTTGTGAATTACAGTGCCCCTGAGCTCCTTTCTTCAACTCGCTTTCTTGTGAGCTGGCCGGAACACCGCAGGATGGCTTCAGACCCTAATCTGGTTCCGGCACGGCACGCTGAGCCTTTGGTTAATTCCTCTTCCTTGTGGGAAATGAGAGTTAAATTTGCCCGTCCAGACACCTCCAGCTAGTCTCTCATTGGTTCTCGCTATTCTTGTTCATCTTCCGCAGAAATTGCAAACTGGGCCAAACAGGAGGTTAAAGGGATTGACTCTCCAAGTCGAGAGAGTGTTAGTAAAGCGTCTGGAATGTTGCACCCGAGTACCAGGGTACGAAAACTGAGACATATTTGAACACGTCTCCCGATCACATGGTTGATCATACTCTGGGTTCCACATGCATGTTTTAGCTGAAGGAAGAATACCTAAAACCTGGGTAGTTGAAACCCGTGGAATGGGTACCATGCAATATGACTTCAAAGGGTCTTCATTTGCTCACCGAACCTCTCCAATCCTATCACTGCTGCGTTTATGACCCTGTACACATGCTTGATTCTCTTTCGGAGACATAGCAATCCATAGGTTTTAAGATACTTACTAGTCAGGTACATTCTTAGGCGTTTAATATGCGGTGTTGAGTCCATTTCGTTGAGCAAGGAGTAGCTCTTGTCTATTCCATATTTGGCTTAAGGAACTTTATCTGTGCTCATTTCAATCTCTGGTTTTATGCAGCACCCCAACTCACCTTTCCCCTTAAGCAAGCATAAGTTGGTTTTCTAAATTTGAGACCCTGTTCTGTTCTGTAATTCAGTTCCTGTGTAGCCAAGTTTACATTCCGTGTATTACTGATATCTTATGATGTTTCTTTTTCTGTGTGACTTATTTCAGTTAGAATCATCATACCTGAATCCACTCATTGTGCTGCTAAGGGCCTGATGACACAGATTTCATTGCTGAGTGATATTGCTTTGTAAGTAAATACCACAACTTCTTTATCCATTTTTCACTTTCTGCGATGTTGAACTTGTACTGTAAACGAGGTTCTTGTAAACAGAGGCGTCCCAAACTTTGGGGTGGCTGTGTCTTTTTGATTTTAATTTCCCTAAGCTATAGGACCATAAGTGGAAGTGCCCTAGGCTCTGTTGCTTTGTTTTTTAGATGTTTCAGGAAACACCATACACTTCTCCCGAGTGGTTGTTCACAATTTACATCCCGCCCATCAGCATAACAAGGCTCCCAGTTCTCCATGGCCTGTCCTGCCTTTCTGGATTTTACACTTTTTTCAGATGGTCCTTTTGACCTGGGGGAAGTGAGACTTCATTGTAGTGCAGATTTCCTTTGCAAGCTTGCTTGGTTGGCCAAAAAGGGCGTATGCGTTTTTTCCTGAATATATTCAGGAAAAAACGCATACGCCCTTTTTGGCCAAGTGCATCATTGTGGACGTTCTGCCTCTTTTCCTATGCTTTCAATGCAATTCCAGTCTACCTCCTGAAATCGGTTTCCTGCAATTCTGCCCCGCTTTCAAGTCCTCTTGGCAGCCTTACTTCAGTCTATTTTTGGACGATAGCTGTCATTTATAACTCTGCAGGTTTGTGAATTACAGTGCCCCTGAGCTCCTTTCTTCAACTCGCTTTCTTGTGACCTGGCCGCAACACCGCAGGATGGCTTCAGGCCCTAATCTGGTTCCGGCACGGCACGCTGAGCCTTTCGTTATTTCCTCTTCCTGGTGGGAAATGAGAGTTAAATTTGCCCGTCCAGACACCTCCAGCTAGTCTCTCATTGGTTCTCGCTATTCCTGTTCATCTTCCGCAGAAATTGCAAACTGGGCCAAACAGGAGGTTAAAGGCGCTGACTCTCCAAGTGGGGAGAGTGTTAGTAAAGCGTCTGGAATGTTGCACCCGAGTACCAGGGTACGAAAACTGAGACATATTTGAACACGTCTCCCGTTCACATGGTTGATCATACTTGGGTTCCACATGCATGTTTTAGCTGAAGGAAGAATACCTTAAACCTGGAGAGTTAAGACCCGTGTAATGGGTACCATGCAATATGACTTCAAAGGGTCTTCATTTACTCACCGAACCTCTCCAATCCTATCACTGCTGCGTTTATGCCCCTGTACACATGCTTGATTCTCTTTCGGAGATATAGCAATCCATAGGTTTTAAGATACTTACTAGTCAGGTACATTCTTAGGCGTTTAATATGGGGTTTTGAGTCCATTTCGTTGAGCAAGGAGTAGCTCTTGTCTATTCCATATTTGACTTAAGGAACTTTATCTGTGCTCATTTCAATCTCTGGTTTCATGCAGCACCCCAACTCACCTTTACCCTTAAGCAAGCATAAGTTGGTTTTCTAAATTTGAGTCCCTGTTCTGTTCTGTAATTCATTTCCTGTGTAGCCAAGTTTACATTCCGTGTATTACTGATATCTTATGATGTTTCTTTTTCTGTGTGACTTACTTCAGTTAGAATCATCATACCTGAATCCACTAATTGTGCTGCTAAGGGCCTGATGACACAGATTTCATTGCTGAGTGATATTGCTTTGTAAGTAAATACCACAACTTCTTTATCCATTTTTCACTTTCTGCGATGTTGAACTTGTACTGTAAACGAGGTTTTTGTAAATAGAGCCGTTCCAAACTTTGGGGTGGCTGTGTCTTTTTGATTTTAATTTCCCTAAGCTATAGGACCATAAGTGGAAGTGCCCTAGGTTCTGTTGCTTTGTTTTTTAGATGTTTCAGGAAACACCATACACTTCTCCCGAGTGGTTGTTGGCAATTTACATCCCACCCATCAGCATAACAAGGCTCCCAGTTCTCCATGGCCTGTCCTGCCTTTCTGGATTTTACACATTTTTCAGATGGCCCTTTTGACCGGGGGGAAGTGAGACTTCATTGTAGTGCAGATTTCCTTTGCAAGCTTGCTTGGTTGGCCAAAAAGGGCGTATGCGTTTTTTCCTGAATATATTCAGGAAAAAACGCATACGCCCTTTTTGGCCAAGTGCATCATTGTGGACGTTCTGCCTCTTTTCCTATGCTTTCAATGCAATTCCAGTCTACCTCCTGAAATCGGTTTCCTGCAATTCTGCCCCGCTTTCAAGTCCTCTTGGCAGCCTTACTTCAGTCTATTTTTGGACGATAGCTGTCATTTATAACTCTGCAGGTTTGTGAATTATAGTGCCCCTGAGCTCCTTTCTTTAACTCGGTTTCTTTTGAGGTGGCCGCAACACCGCAGGACGGCTTCAGGCCCTAATCTGGTTCCGGTACGGCACGCTGAGCCTTTGGTTATTTCCTCTTCCTGTTGGGAAATGAGAGTTAAATTTGCCCGTCCAGACACCTCCAGCTAGCCTCTCATTGGTTCTCGCTATTCCTGTTCATCTTCCGCAGAAATTGCAAACTGGGCCAAACAGGAGGTTAAAGGCGCTGACTCTCCAAGTGGGGAGAGTGTTAGTAAAGCGTCTGGAATGTTGCACCCGAGTACCAGGGGAGGAAAACTGAGACATATTTGAACACGTCTCCTGTTCACATGGTTGATCATACTGTGGGTTACACATGCATATTTTAGCTGAAGGAAGAATACCTAAAACCTGGGTAGTTGAAACCCGTGGAATGGGTACCATGCAATATGACTTCAAAGGGTCTTCATTTGCTCACCGAACCTCTCCAATCCTATCACTGCTGCGTTTATGCCCCTGTACACATGCTTGATTCTCTTTCGGAGACATAGCAATCCATAGGTTTTAAGATACTTACTAGACAGGTACATTCTTAGGCGTTTAATATGGGGTGTTGAGTCCATTTCGTTGAGCAAGGAGTAGCTCTTGTCTATTCCATATTTGGCTTAAGGAACTTTATCTGTGCTCATTTCAATCTCTGGTTTTATGCAGCACCCCAACTCACCTTTACCCTTAAGCAAGCATAAGTTGGTTTTCTAAATTTCAGACCCTGTTCTGTTCTGTAATTCAGTTCCTGTGTAGCCAAGTTTACATTCCATGTATTACTGATATCTTATGATGTTTCTTTTTCTGTGTGACTTACTTCAGTTAGAATCATCATACCTGAATCCACTCATTGTGCTGCTAAGGGCCTGATGACACAGATTTCATTGCTGAGTGATATTGCTTTGTAAGTAAATACCACAACTTCTTTATCCATTTTTCACTTTCTGCGATGTTGAACTTGTACTGTAAACGAGGTTCTTGTAAACAGAGCCGTTCCAAATTTTGGGGTGGCTGTGTCTTTTGGATTTTAATTTCCCTAAGCTATAGTACCATAAGTGGAAGTGCCCTAGGCTCTGTTGCTTTGTTTTTTAGATGTTTCAGGAAACACCATACACTTCTCCCGAGTGGTTGTTGGCAATTTACATCCCGCCCATCAGCATAACAAGGCTCCCAGTTCTCCATGGCCTGTCCTGTCTTTCTGGATTTTACACTTTTTTCAGATGGCCCTTTTGACCGGGGGGAAGTGAGACTTCATTGTAGTGCAGATTTCCTTTGCAAGCTTGCTGGGTTGGCCAAAAAGGGCGTATGCGTTTTTTCCTGAATATATTCAGGAAAAAACGCATACGCCCTTTTTGGCCAAGTGCATCATTGTGGACGTTCTGCCTCTTTTCCTATGCTTTCAATGCAATTCCAGTCTACCTCCTGAAATCGGTTTCCTGCAATTCTGCCCCGCTTTCAAGTCCTCTTGGCAGCCTTACTTCAGTCTATTTTTGGACGATAGCTGTCATTTATAACTCTGCAGGTTTGTGAATTACAGTGCCCCTGAGCTCCTTTCTTCAACTCGCTTTCTTGTGAGCTGGCCGGAACACCGCAGGATGGCTTCAGGCCCTAATCTGGTTCCGGCACGGCACGCTGAGCCTTTGGTTAATTCCTCTTCCTGGTGGGAAATGAGAGTTAAATTTGCCCGTCCAGACACCTCCAGCTAGTCTCTCATTGGTTCTCGCTATTCTTGTTTATCTTCCGCAGAAATTGCAAACTGGGCCAAACAGGAGGTTAAAGGGATTGACTCTCCAAGTCGGGAGAGTGTTAGTAAAGCGTCTGGAATGTTGCACCCGAGTACCAGGGTACGAAAACTGAGACATATTTGAACACGTCTCCCGATCACATGGTTGATCATACTCTGGGTTCCACATGCATGTTTTAGCTGAAGGAAGAATACCTAAAACCTGGGTAGTTGAAACCCGTGGAATGGGTACCATGCAATATGACTTCAAAGGGTCTTCATTTGCTCACCGAACCTCTCCAATCCTATCACTGCTGTGTTTATGCCCCTGTACACATGCTTGATTCTCTTTCGGAGACATAGCAATCCATAGGTTTTAAGATACTTACTAGTCAGGTACATTCTTAGGCGTTTAATATGCGGTGTTGAGTCCATTTCGTTGAGCAAGGAGTAGCTCTTGTCTATTCCATATTTGGCTTAAGGAACTTTAACTGTGCTCATTTCAATCTCTGGTTTTATGCAGCACCCCAACTCACCTTTCCCCTTAAGCAAGCATAAGTTGGTTTTCTAAATTTGAGACCCTGTTCTGTTCTGTAATTCAGTTCCTGTGTAGCCAAGTTTACATTCCATGTATTACTGATATCTTATGATGTTTCTTTTTCTGTGTGACTTACTTCAGTTAGAATCATCATACCTGAATCCACTCATTGTGCTGCTAAGGGCCTGATGACACAGATTTCATTGCTGAGTGATATTGCTTTGTAAGTAAATACCACAACTTCTTTATCCATTTTTCACTTTCTGCGATGTTGAACTTGTACTGTAAACGAGGTTCTTGTAAACAGAGCCGTTCCAAATTTTGCGGTGGCTGTGTCTTTTGGATTTTAATTTCCCTAAGCTATAGTACCATAAGTGGAAGTGCCCTAGGCTCTGTTGCTTTGTTTTTTAGATGTTTCAGGAAACACCATACACTTCTCCCGAGTGGTTGTTGGCAATTTACATCCCGCCCATCAGCATAACAAGGCTCCCAGTTCTCCATGGCCTGTCCTGTCTTTCTGGATTTTACACTTTTTTCAGATGGCCCTTTTGACCGGGGGGAAGTGAGACTTCATTGTAGTGCAGATTTCCTTTGCAAGCTTGCTGGGTTGGCCAAAAAGGGCGTATGCGTTTTTTCCTGAATATATTCAGGAAAAAACGCATACGCCCTTTTTGGCCAAGTGCATCATTGTGGACGTTCTGCCTCTTTTCCTATGCTTTCAATGCAATTCCAGTCTACCTCCTGAAATCGGTTTCCTGCAATTCTGCCCCGCTTTCAAGTCCTCTTGGCAGCCTTACTTCAGTCTATTTTTGGACGATAGCTGTCATTTATAACTCTGCAGGTTTGTGAATTACAGTGCCCCTGAGCTCCTTTCTTCAACTCGCTTTCTTGTGAGCTGGCCGGAACACCGCAGGATGGCTTCAGGCCCTAATCTTTTTCCGGCACGGCACGCTGAGCCTTTGGTTAATTCCTCTTCCTGGTGGGAAATGAGAGTTAAATTTGCCCGTCCAGACACCTCCAGCTAGTCTCTCATTGGTTCTCGCTATTCTTGTTTATCTTCCGCAGAAATTGCAAACTGGGCCAAACAGGAGGTTAAAGGGATTGACTCTCCAAGTCGGGAGAGTGTTAGTAAAGCGTCTGGAATGTTGCACCCGAGTACCAGGGTACGAAAACTGAGACATATTTGAACACGTCTCCCGATCACATGGTTGATCATACTCTGGGTTCCACATGCATGTTTTAGCTGAAGGAAGAATACCTAAAACCTGGGTAGTTGAAACCCGTGGAATGGGTACCATGCAATATGACTTCAAAGGGTCTTCATTTGCTCACCGAACCTCTCCAATCCTATCACTGCTGCGTTTATGCCCCTGTACACATGCTTGATTCTCTTTCGGAGACATAGCAATCCATAGGTTTTAAGATACTTACTAGTCAGGTACATTCTTAGGCGTTTAATATGCGGTGTTGAGTCCATTTCGTTGAGCAAGGAGTAGCTCTTGTCTATTCCATATTTGGCTTAAGGAACTTTAACTGTGCTCATTTCAATCTCTGGTTTTATGCAGCACCCCAACTCACCTTTCCCCTTAAGCAAGCATAAGTTGGTTTTCTAAATTTGAGACCCTGTTCTGTTCTGTAATTCAGTTCCTGTGTAGCCAAGTTTACATTCCGTGTATTACTGATATCTTATGATGTTTCTTTTTCTGTGTGACTTACTTCAGTTAGAATCATCATACCTGAATCCACTCATTGTGCTGCTAAGGGCCTGATGACACAGATTTCATTGCTGAGTGATATTGTTTTGTAAGTAAATACCACAACTTCTTTATCCATTTTTCACTTTCTGCGATGTTGAACTTGTACTGTAAACGAGGTTCTTGTAAACAGAGCCGTTCCAAACTTTGGGGTGGCTGTGTCTTTTTGATTTTAAATTCCCTAAGCTATAGGACCATAAGTGGAAGTGCCCTAGGCTCTGTTGCTTTGTTTTTTAGATGTTTCAGGAAACACCATACACTTCTCCCGAGTGGTTGTTCACAATTTACATCCCGTCCATCAGCATAACAAGGCTCCCAGTTCTCCATGGCCTGTCCTGCCTTTCTGGATTTTACACTTTTTTCAGATGGCCCTTTTGACCGGGGGGAAGTGAGACTTCATTGTAGTGCAGATTTCCTTTGCAAGCTTGCTTGGTTGGCCAAAAAGGGCGTATGCGTTTTTTCCTGAATATATTCAGGAAAAAACGCATACGCCCTTTTTGGCCAAGTGCATCATTGTGGACGTTCTGCCTCTTTTCCTATGCTTTCAATGCAATTCCAGTCTACCTCCTGAAATCGGTTTCCTGCAATGCTGCCCCGCTTTCAAGTCCTCTTGGCAGCCTTACTTCAGTCTATTTTTGGACGGTAGCTGTCATTTATAACTCTGCAGGTTTGTGAAATACAGTGCCCCTGAGCTCCTTTCTTCAACTCGCTTTCTTGTGACCTGGCCGCAACACCGCAGGATGGCTTCAGGCCCTAATCTGGTTCTGCAATGGCACGCTGAGCCTTTGGTTAATTCCTCTTCCTGGTGGGAAATGAGAGTTAAATTTGCCCGTCCAGACACCTCCAGCTAGTCTCTCATTGGTTCTCGCTATTCCTGTTCATCTTCCGCAGAAATTGCAAACTGGGCCAAACAGGAGGTTAAAGGGACTGACTCTCCAAGTCAGGAGAGTGTTAGTAAAGCGTCTGGAATGTTGCACCCGAGTACCAGGGGAGGAAAACTGAGACATATTTGAACACGTCTCCCGATCACATGGTTGATCATACTCTGGTTTCCACATGCATGTTTTAGCTGAAGGAAGAATACCTTAAACCTGGGTAGTTGAAACCCGTGGAATGGGTACCATGCAATATGACTTCAAAGGGTCTTCATTTGCTCACCGAACCTCTCGAATCCTATCACTGCTGCGTTTATGCCCCTGTACATATGCTTGATTCTCTTTCAGAGACATAGCAATCCATAGGTTTTAAGATACTTACTAGTCAGGTACATTCTTTGGCGTTTAATATGGGGTGTTGAGTCCATTTCGTTGAGCAAGGAGTAGCTCTTGTCTATTCCATATTTGGCTTAAGGAACTTTATCTGTGCTCATTTCAATCTCTGGTTTTATGCAGCACCCCAACTCACCTTTCCCCTTAAGCAAGCATAAGTTGGTTTTCTAAATTTGAGACACTGTTCTGTTTTGGAATGCAGTTCCTGTGTAGCCAAGTTTACATTCCGTGTATTACTGATATCTTATGATGTTTCTTTTTCTGTGTGACTTATTTCAGTTAGAATCATCATACCTGAATCCACTCATTATGCTGCTACGGGCCTGATGACAAAGATTTCATTGCTGAGTGATACTGGATTGTACGTAAGTACCACAAGTTCTTTATCCATTTTTCACTTTCTGTGATATTGAACTTGTACGGTAAACGAGGTTCTTGTAAACGGAGGCGTCCCAAACTTTGGGGTGGCTGTGTCTTTTTGATTTTAATTTCCCTAAGCTATAGGACCATAAGTGGAAGTGCCCTAGGTTTTGTTGCTTTGTTTTTTAGATGTTTCAGGAAACACCATACACTTCTCCCGAGTGGTTGTTGGCAATTTACATCCCGCCCATCAGCATAACAAGGCTCCCAGTTCTCCATGGCCTGTCCTGCCTTTCTGGATTTTACACTTTTTTCAGATGGCCCTTTTGACCGGGGGGAAGTGAGACTTCATTGTAGTGCAGATTTCCTTTGCAAGCTTGCTTGGTTGGCCAAAAAGGGCGTATGTGTTTTTTCCTGAATATATTCAGGAAAAAACGCATACGCCCTTTTTGGCCAAGTGCATCATTGTGGACGTTCTGCCTCTTTTCCTATGCTTTCAATGCAATTCCAGTTTACCTCCTGAAATCGGTTTCCTGCAATTCTGCCCCGCTTTCAAGTCCTCTTGGCAGCCTTACTTCAGTCTATTTTTGGACGATAGCTGTCATTTATAACTCTGCAGGTTTGTGAATTACAGTGCCCCTGAGCTCCTTTCTTCAACTCGCTTTCTTTTGAGCTGGCCGCAACACCGCAGGATGGCTTCAGGCCTTAATCTGGTTCCGGTATGGCACGCTGAGCCTTTGGTTATTTCCTCTTCCTGTTGGGAAATGAGAGTTAAATTTGCCCGTCCAGACACCTCCAGCTAGCCTCTCATTGGTTCTCGCTATTCTTGTTCATCTTCCGCAGAAATTGCAAACTGTGCCAAACAGGAGGTTAAAGGCGCTGACTCTCCAAGTGGGGAGAGTGTTAGTAAAGCGTCTGGAATGTTGCACCCGAGTACCAGGGGAGGAAAACTGAGACATATTTGAACACGTCTCCCGATCACATGGTTGATCATACTCTGGGATCCACATGCATGTTTTAGCTGAAGGAAGAATACCTAAAACCTGGGTAGTTGAAACCCGTGGAATGGGTACCATGCAATATGACTTCAAAGGGTCTTCATTTGCTCACCGAACCTCTCCAATCCTTTCACTGCTGCGTTTATGCCCCTGTACACATGCTTGTTTCTCTTTCGGAGACATAGCAATCCATAGGTTTTAAGATACTTACTAGTCAGGTACATTCTTAGGCGTTTAATATGCGGTGTTGAGTCCATTTCGTTGAGCAAGGAGTAGTTCTTGTCTATTCCATATTTGGCTTAAGGAACTTTATCTGTGCTCATTTCAATCTCTGGTTTTATGCAGCAACCCAACTCACCTTTCCCCTTAAGCAAGCATAAGTTGGTTTTCTAAATTTGAGAACCTGTTCTGTTTTGGAATTCAGTTCCTGTGTAGCCAAGTTTACATTCCATGTATTAGTGATATCTTATGATGTTTCTTTTTCTGTGTGACTTATTTCAGTTAGAATCATCATACCTGAATCCACTCATTGTGCTGCTAAGGGCCTGATGACACAGATTTCATTGCTGAGTGATATTGCTTTGTAAGTAAATACCACAACTTCTTTCTCCATTTTTCACTTTCTGCGATGTTGAACTTGTACTGTAAACGAGGTTCTTGTAAACAGAGCCGTTCCAAACTTTGGGGTGGCTGTGTCTTTTTGATTTTAATTTCCCTAAGCTATAGGACCATAAGTGGAAGTGCCCTAGGCTCTGTTGCTTTGTTTTTTAGATGTTTCAGGAAACACCATACACTTCTCCCGAGTGTCTGTTGGCAATTTACATCCCGCCCATCAGCATAACAAGGCTCCCAGTTCTCCATGGCCTGTCCTGCCTTTCTGGATTTTACACTTTTTTCAGATGGCCCTTTTGACCGGGGGGAAGTGAGACTTCATTGTAGTGCAGATTTCCTTTGCAAGCTTGCTTGGTTGGCCAAAAGGGGCGTATGCGTTTTTTCCTGAATATATTCAGGAAAAAACGCATACGCCCTTTTTGGCCAAGTGCATCATTGTGGACGTTCTGCCTCTTTTCCTATGCTTTCAATGCAATTCCAGTCTACCTCCTGAAATCGGTTTCCTGCAATTCTGCCCCGCTTTCAAGTCCTCTTGGCAGCCTTACTTCAGTCTATTTTTGGACGATAGCTGTCATTTATAACTCTGCAGGTTTGTGAATTACAGTGCCCCTGAGCTCCTTTCTTCAACTCGGTTTCTTTTGAGCTGGCCGCAACACCGCAGGATGGCTTCAGGCCCTAATCTGGCTCCGGTACGGCACGCTGAGCCTTTGGTTAATTCCTCTTCCTGGTAGGAAATGAGAGTTAAATTTGCCCGTCCAGACACCTCCAGCTAGTCTCCATTGGTTCTCGCTATTCCTGTTCATCTTCCGCAGAAATTGCAAACTGGGCCAAACAGGAGGTTAAAGGGACTGACTCTCCAAGTCGGGAGAGTGTTACTAAAGCGTCTGGAATGTTGCACCCGAGTACCAGGGTACGAAAACTGAGACATATTTGAACACGTCTCCCGATCACATGGTTGATCATACTCTAGGTTCCACATGCATGTTTTAGCTGAAGGAAGAATACCTTAAACCTGGGTAGTTGAAACCCGTGGAATGGGTACCATGCAATATGACTTCAAAGGGTCTTCATTTGCTCACCGAACCTCTCCAATCCTATCACTGCTGCGTTTATGCCCCTGTACACATGCTTGATTCTCTTTTGGAGACATAGCAATCCATAGGTTTTAAGATACTTACAAGTCAGGTACATTCTTAGGCGTTGAATATGCGGTGTTGAGTCCATTTCGTTGAGCAAGGAGTAGCTCTTGTCTATTCCATATTTGGCTTAAGGAACTTTATCTGTGTTCATTTCAATCTCTGGTTTTATGCAGCACCCCAACTCACCTTTACCCTTAAGCAAGCATAAGTTGGTTTTCTAAATTTGAGACCCTGTTCTGTTCTGTAATTCAGTTCCTGTGTAGCCAAGTTTACATTCCGTGTATTACTGATATCTTATGATGTTTCTTTTTCTGTGTGACTTATTTCAGTTAGAATCATCATACCTGAATCCACTCATTGTGATGCTAAGGGCCTGATGACATAGATTTCATTGCTGAGTGATATTGCTTTGTAAGTAAATACCACAACTTCTTTATCCATTTTTCACTTTCTGCGATGTTGAACTTGTACTGTAAACGAGGTTCTTGTAAACAGAGGCGTCCCAAACTTTGGGGTGGCTGTGTCTTTTTGATTTTAATTTCCCTAAGCTATAGGACCATAAGTGGCAGTGCCCTAGGCTCTGTTGCTTTGTTTTTTAGATGTTTCAGGAAACACCATACACTTCTCCTGAGTGTCTGTTGGCAATTTACATCCCGCCCATCAGCATAACAAGGCTCCCAGTTCTCCATGGCCTGTCCTGCCTTTCTGGATTTTACACTTTTTTCAGATGGCCCTTTTGACTGGGGGGAAGTGAGACTTCATTGTAGTGCAGATTTCCTTTGCAAGCTTGCTTGGTTGGCCAAAAAGGGCGTATGCGTTTTTTCCTGAATATATTCAGGAAAAAACGCATACGCCCTTTTTGGCCAAGTGCATCATTGTGGACGTTCTGCCTCTTTTCCTATGCTTTCAATGCAATTCCAGTCTACCTCCTGAAATCGGTTTCCTGCAATTCTGCCCCGCTTTCAAGTCCTCTTGGCAGCCTTACTTCAGTCTATTTTTGGACGATAGCTGTCATTTATAACTCTGCAGGTTTGTGAATTACAGTGCCCCTGAGCTCCTTTCTTCAACTCGCTTTCTTTTGAGCTGGCCGCAACACCGCAGGATGGCTTCAGGCCCTAATCTGATTCTGGCATGGCACGCTGAGCCTTTGGTTAATTCCTCTTCCTGGTAGGAAATGAGAGTTAAATTTGCCCGTCCAGACACCTCCAGCTAGTCTCCATTGGTTCTCGCTATTCCTGTTCATCTTCCGCAGAAATTGCAAACTGGGCCAAACAGGAGGTTAAAGGGACTGACTCTCTAAGTCGGGAGAGTGTTAGTAAAGCGTCTGGAATGTTGCACGCGAGTACCAGGGTACGAAAACTGAGACATATTTGAACACGTCTCCCGATCACAGGGTTGATCATACTCTAGGTTCCACATGCATGTTTTAGCTGAAGGAAGAATACCTTAAACCTGGGTAGTTGAAACCCGTGGAATGGGTACCATGCAATATGACTTCAAAGGGTCTTCATTTGCTCACCGAACCTCTCCAATCCTATCACTGCTGCGTTTATGCCCCTGTACACATGCTTGATTCTCTTTTGGAGACATAGCAATCCATAGGTTTTAAGATACTTACAAGTCAGGTACATTCTTAGGCGTTTATTATGCAGTGTTGAGTCCATTTCGTTGAGCAAGGAGTAGCTCTTGTCTATTCCATATTTGGCTTAAGGAACTTTATCTGTGCTCATTTCAATCTCTGGTTTTATGCAGCACCCCAACTCACCTTTACCCTTAAGCAAGCATAAGTTGTTTTTCTAAATTTGAGTCCCTGTTCTGTTCTGTAATTCAGTTCCTGTGTAGCCAAGTTTACATTCCGTGTATTACTGATATCTTATGATGTTTCTTTTTCTGTGTGACTTACTTCAGTTAGAATCATCATACCTGAATCCACTCATTGTGCTGCTAAGGGCCTGATGACAAAGATTTCATTGCTGAGTGATATTGCTTTGTAAGTAAATACCACAACTTCTTTCTCCATTTTTCACTTTCTGCGATGTTGAACTTGTACTGTAAACGAGGTTCTTGTAAACAGAGCCGTTCCAAACTTTGGGGTGGCTGTGTCTTTTTGATTTTAATTTCCCTAAGCTATAGGACCATAAGTGGCAGTGCCCTAGGTTCTGTTGCTTTGTTTTTTAGATGTTTCAGGAAACACCATACACTTCTCCCGAGTGTCTGTTGGCAATTTACATCCCGCCCATCAGCATAACAAGGCTCCCAGTTCTCCATGGCCTGTCCTGCCTTTCTGGATTTTACACTTTTTTCAGATGGCCCTTTTGACCGGGGGGAAGTGAGACTTCATTGTAGTGCAGATTTCCTTTGCAAGCTTGCTTGGTTGGCCAAAAAGGGCGTATGCGTTTTTTCCTGAATATATTCAGGAAAAAACGCATACGCCCTTTTTGGCCAAGTGCATCATTGTGGACTTTCTGCCTCTTTTCCTATGCTTTCAATGCAATTCCAGTCTACCTCCTGAAATTGGTTTCCTGCAATTCTGCCCCGCTTTCAAGTCCTCTTGGCAGCCTTACTTCAGTCTATTTTTGGACAATAGCTGTCATTTATAACTCTGCAGGTTTGTGAATTACAGTGCCCCTGAGCTCCTTTCTTCAACTCGGTTTCTTTTGAGCTGGCCGCAACACCGCAGGATGGCTTCAGGCCCTAATCTGGTTCCGGTACTGCACGCTGAGCCTTTGGTTATTTCCTCTTCCTGGTGGGAAATGAGAGTTAAATTTGCCCGTCCAGACACCTCCAGCTAGCCTCTCATTGGTTCTCGCTATTCCTGTTCATCTTCCGCAGAAATTGCAAACTGGGCCAAACAGGAGGTTAAAGGGGCTGACTCTCCAAGTGGGGAGAGTGTTAGTAAAGCGTCTGGAATGTTGCACCCGAGTACCAGGGGAGGAAAACTGAGACATATTTGAACACGTCTCCCGTTCACATGGTTGATCATACACTGGGTTCCACATGCATGTTTTAGCTGAAGGAAGAATACCTTAAACCTGGAGAGTTGAGACCCGTGGAATGGGTACCATGCAATATGACTTCAAAGGGTCTTCATTTGCTCACCGAACCTCTCCAATCCTATCACTGCTGCGTTTATGCCCCTGTACACACGCTTGATTCTCTTTTGGAGACATAGCAATCCATAGGTTTTAAGATATTTACTAGTCAGGTACATTCTTAGGCGTTTAATATGGGGTGTTGAGTCCATTTCGTTGAGCAAGGAGTATCTCTTGTCTATTCCATATTTGGCTTAAGGAACTTTATCTGTGCTCATTTCAATCTCTGGTTTTATGCAGCAACCCAACTCACCTTTCCCCTGAAGCAAGCATAAGTTGGTTTTCTAAATTTGAGACCCTGTTCTGTTTTGGAATGCAATTCCTGTGTAGCCAAGCTTACATTCCGTGTATTAGTGATATCTTATGATGTTTCTTTTTCTGTGTGACTTATTTCAGTTAGAATCATCACACCTGAATCCACTCATTATGCTGCTACGAGCCTGATGACATAGATTTCATTGCTGACTGATACTGCATTGTACGTAAGTACCACAAGTTCTTTATTCATTTTTCACTTTCTGTGATATTGAACTTGTACGGTAAACGAGGTTCTTGTAAACGGAGGCGTTCCAAACTTTGGGGTGGCTGTGTCTTTTTGATTTTAATTTCCGTAAGCTATAGGACCATAAGTGGAAGTGCCCTAGGCTCTGTTGCTTTGTTTTTTAGATGTTTCAGGAAACACCATACACTTCTCCCCAGTGGTTGCTGGCAATTTACATCCCGCCCATCAGCATAACAAGGCTCCCAGTTCTCCATGGCCTGTCCTGCCTTTCTGGATTTTACACTTTTTTCAGATGGCCCTTTTGACCGGGGGGAAGTGAGACTTCATTGTAGTGAAGATTTCCTTTGCAAGCTTGCTTGGTTGGCCAAAAAGGGCGTATGCGTTTTTTCCTGAATATATTCAGGAAAAATATATATTCATGAATATATTCAGGAAAAAACGCATACGCCCTTTTTGGCCAAGTGCATCATTGTGGACGTTCTGCCTCTTTTCCTATGCTTTCAATGCCATTCCAGTTTACCTCCTGAAATCGGTTTCCTGCAATTCTGCCCCGCTTTCAAGTCCTCTTGGCAGCCTTACTTCAGTCTATTTTTGGACGATAGCTGTCATTTATAACTCTGCAGGTTTGTGAATTACAGTGCCCCTGAGCTCCTTTCTTCAACTCGCTTTCTTGTGACCTGGCCGCAA
Source organism: Stenella coeruleoalba (assembly GCF_951394435.1). Lineage (NCBI taxonomy): Eukaryota > Metazoa > Chordata > Mammalia > Artiodactyla > Delphinidae > Stenella > Stenella coeruleoalba. The sequence continues at coordinate 323,225 of NW_027645889.1, read as the reverse complement.
CACCGCAGGATGGCTTCAGGCCCTAATCTGATTCTGGCATGGCACGCTGAGCCTTTGGTTAATTCCTCTTCCTGGTAGGAAATGAGAGTTAAATTTGCCCGTCCAGACACCTCCAGCTAGTCTCCATTGGTTCTCGCTATTCCTGTTCATCTTCCGCAGAAATTGCAAACTGGGCCAAACAGGAGGTTAAAGGGACTGACTCTCCAAGTCGGGAGAGTGTTAGTAAATCGTCTGGAATGTTGCACCCGAGTACCAGGGTACGAAAACTGAGACATATTTGAACACGTCTCCCGAACACATGGTTGATCATACTGTAGGTTCCACATGCATGTTTTAGATGAAGGAAGAATACCTTAAACCTAGGTGGTTGAAACACTTGGAATGGGTACCATGCAATATGAGTTCAAAGGGTCTTCATTTGCTCACCCAACCTCTCCAATCCTATCACTGCTGCGTTTATGCCCCTGTACACATGCTTGATTCTCTTTTGGAGACATAGCAATCCATAGGTTTTAAGATACTTACAAGTCAGGTACATTCTTAGGCGTTTAATATGCGTTGTTGAGTCCATTTCGTTGAGCAAGGAGTAGCTCTTGTCTATTCCATATTTGGCTTAAGGAACTTTATCTGTGCTCATTTCAATCTCTGGTTTTATGCAGCACCCCAACTCACCTTTACCCTTAAGCAAGCATAAGTTGGTTTTCTAAATTTGAGTCCCTGTTCTGTTCTGTAATTCAGTTCCTGTGTAGCCAAGTTTACATTCCGTGTATTACTGATATCTTATGATGTTTCTTTTTCTGTGTGACTTACTTCAGTTAGAATCATCATACCTGAATCCACTCATTGTGCTACTAAGGGCCTGATGACACAGATTTCATTGCTGAGTGATATTCCTTTGTAAGTAAATACCACAACTTCTTTATCCATTTTTCACTTTCTGCGATGTTGAACTTGTACTGTAAACGAGGTTCTTGTAAACAGAGCCGTTCCAAACTTTGGGGTGGCTGTGTCTTTTTGATTTTAATTTCCCTAAGCTATAGGACCATAAGTGGAAGTTCCCTAGGTTCTGTTGCTTTGTTTTTTAGATGTTTCAGGAAACACCATACACTTCTCCCGAGTGGTTGTTGGCAATTTACATCCCACCCATCAGCATAACAAGGCTCCCAGTTCTCCATGGCCTGTCCTGCCTTTCTGGATTTTACACTTTTTTCAGATGGCCCTTTTGACCGGGGGGAAGTGAGACTTCATTGTAGTGCAGATTTCCTTTGCAAGCTTGCTTGGTTGGCCAAAAAGGGCGTATGCGTTTTTTCCTGAATATATTCAGGAAAAAACGCATACGCCCTTTTTGGCCAAGTGCATCATTGTGGACGTTCTGCCTCTTTTCCTATGCTTTCAATGCAATTCCAGTCTACCTCCTGAAATCGGTTTCCTGCAATTCTGCCCCGCTTTCAAGTCCTCTTGGCAGCCTTACTTCAGTCTATTTTTGGACGATAGCTGTCATTTATAACTCTGCAGGTTTGTGAATTACAGTGCCCCTGAGCTCCTTTCTTCAACTCGCTTTCTTGTGACCTGGCCGCAACACCGCAGGATGGCTTCAGGCCCTAATCTGGTTCCGGCACGTCACGCTGAGGCTTTCGTTATTTCCTCTTCCTGGTGGGAAATGAGAGTTAAATTTGCCCGTCCAGACACCTCCAGCTAGTCTCTCATTGGTTCTCGCTATTCCTGTTCATCTTCCGCAGAAATTGCAAACTGGGCCAAACAGGAGGTTAAAGGCGCTGACTCTCCAAGTGGGGAGAGTGTTAGTAAAGCGTCTGGAATGTTGCACCCGAGTACCAGGGGAGGAAAACTGAGACATATTTGAACACGTCTCCCGTTCACATGGTTGATCATACTTGGGTTCCACATGCATGTTTTAGCTGAAGGAAGAATACCTTAAACCTGGAGAGTTAAGACCCGTGTAATGGGTACCATGCAATATGACTTCAAAGGGTCTTCATTTGCTCACCGTACCTCTCCAATCCTATCACTGCTGCGTTTATGCCCCTGTACACACGCTTGATTCTCTTTCGGAGACATAGCAATCCATAGGTTTTAAGATACTTACTAGTCAGGTACATTCTTAGGCGTTTAATATGGGGTGTTGAGTCCATTTCGTTGAGCAAGGAGTAGCTCTTGTCTATTCCATATTTGGCTTAAGGAACTTTATCTGTGCTCATTTCAATCTCTGGTTTTATGCAGCACCCCAACTCACCTTCCCCCTTAAGTAAGCATAAGTTGGTTTTCTAAACTTGAGACACTGTTCTGTTTTGTAATTCAGTTCATGTGTAGCCAAGTTCACATTCTGTGTATTAGTGATACCTTATGATGTTTCTTTTCTGTGTGACTTATTTCAGTTCGAATCATCATACCTGAATCCACTCATTATGCTGCTACGGGCCTGATGACATAGATTTCATTGCTGAGTGATATTGCATTGTACATAAGTACCACAAGTTCTTTATCCATTTTTCACTTTCTGCGATATTGAACTTGTACTGTAAACGAGGTTCTTGTAAACAGAGCCGTCCCAAACTTTGGGGTGGCTGTGTCTTTTTGATTTTAATTTCCCTAAGCTATAGGACCATAAGTGGAAGTGCCCTAGGCTCTGTTGCTTTGTTTTTTAGATGTTTCAGGAAACACCATACACTTCTCCAGAGTGGGTGTTGGCAATTTACATCCCGCCCATCAGCATAAGAAGGCTCCCAGTTCTCCATGGCCTGTCGTTCCTTTATGGATTTTACACTTTTTTCAGATGGCCCTTTTGACCAGGTGGAAATGAGACTTCATTGTAGTGCAGATTTCCTTTGCAAGCTTGCTTGGTTGGCCAAAAAGTGCGTATGCGTTTTTTCCTGAATATATTCAGGAAAAAACACATACGCCCTTTTTGGCCAAGTGCATCATTGTCGAGTTTCTGACTCTCTTCATATGCTTTCAATGCAATTCCAGTCTACCTCCTGAAATCGGTTTCCTGCAATTCTGCCTTGCTTTCAATGCCTCTTCATAGCCTTACCTCAATATATTTTTTAAAAATAGTTGGCCTTTATAACTCTGCAGGTTTTTGAATTGCAGTGGCCCTTAGCTCCATTTTTTAGCTCTTATTTTTGTGGTATTGCCCCATAACCACAGGATTCCTTGAAGCCCTATTTTTCTTCTGGGGCACCTGCTGTGCCTTTGGTTAATTCTTCTTACTGATGTGGTATTAGAGTGACATGTGCCCATTGAAACCGCTACAGCTAGTTTCTCACTGGTTCCCCCTATTCCCATTCATCCTCTGCACTAACTGCAGACTGTGCGATACCAGAACTTAAAGGCATTGACTCCATGTGGGGATGTTGTTAGTAAAGCGGCTGGAATGTCGATCCGGAGCCCCAGGAGAGGAAAAATGAGGTGCGTTTTAGAAACCTTTCCCGATCATATGGTATACCAGTCGCTGGGTTTCCCAAGCATGGTTTAGCTGTAGGAAGATTCCCTTCAACCTGGAGTGTTGGGACCCTTGGACTGAGTAGCATGAAGTATTGCATTAAACTTTCGGCAGTTGCTCACCAAAGCTCACCAATCCTGTCAGCCCCAAGTGTCCAGCCTTATGTCTTATCCAGCTGTGGGTTTATATGTGGTCAATCCAGGTTGCATCACAGCCCCTGAGCGAATTTTGTAAGAATTTTTCTCTCTTTCATTGTTTCAGCGTTTTGTTTTTAAAATTTATTTCTATAATGGGGTTTAGCTCCTTTTCACTGCTGTGTTTGTGCCGCTCTGCACACACTTGATTCCCTTATGGAGATATATCAATACATGGGTTTTAAGATTCTTATTCCTCAGATATATTTCTCTGCGGTGTATAGGGTGTGTTGAGGCCTGTTCATTGAGCAAGGTGTAGATCTTGTCTAATACCTATTTGGTTTATTGAACGGTATCTGTGCTAATTTCAAACTCTGGTTTTATGCATCACCCCACCTCTCCTTTCCCCTTAAGCTGACATAAGTGTGTTTTCTAAATGTGAGACACTGTTCTGTTCTGTAATTCATTTCTTGTGCAGCCATATTTACCCTCCCTCTATAAGTGATATCTTATGATATGTTTCTTTTTCTGTTTGACTTATTTCAAGTAGTATTATCGGACCTAAATCCACTCTTTATCCTTCTACTAGCCTTATTACATTGATTTCATGGTGAAGAGATATTCCATTGTACATAAGTACCACATCTTCTTTATCCATTGTTCTCTTTCCTGGGATATTTAAGGTGTACTGAAGTTGAGGTTCTTGTAAACAGAGTAGCCCTAAACTGTGGTGTGCTTGTGTCTTGTTGATTTTTAGACTTCCCTAGATATACTCCCATGATTGGAAGTGTCCTATGCTCTGTAGCTCTGTTTTTTAGATGATTTAGGAACCACCATACACTTCTCCAGAGTGGCTCTCGGCAGTTCACACACTGCCCATCAGCGTATAAAGGCTCCCTGTTCTCCATGGCCTGTCCTGCATTTCTGGTTTTTACAATTTTTTAGGATGGCCCTTTTGACCGGTGGGAAGTGAGACTTCTTTGTTGTGCACATTTGCATTGCTTGCTTGCTTCGTTGCCCATAAAGTGCGTATGCGTTTTTTCCTGGATATAATCAGGAAAAAACGCATACGCCCTTTTGGGCCAACTGCATCATTGTCGAAATTCTGCCGCTTTTCATGTGCGTTAAAGACGAGTCCAATCTATCTCTTGAAATCTGTTTCTTGCAATTCTGTCTTGCATTCAGATCCTCTTCTTTGCCTTACCTCAACATATTTTTGGACGTTAGTTTTCATTTATAACTCTGCAGGTTTGTGAATTGCAGTGACCCTGAGCTCCATTTTTTAAGTTGCTCTTTTGTGAGCTGGCCTCAAACCCGCAGGATTGCTTCAGGCCCTATTTTGGCTCCGGCGAGGCAGGCTGAGCCTTTCTTTAATTCTTATTCTTAATGGGAAATTAGAGTGATATGTGCCCGTCCAAACCCCTACAACTCTTCTCTCATTGGTTCCCCCTCTTCCCGTTCATCCTCCTCACAATTTGCAAAATGTGTGAAACAGAAGTTTAAATGTGCTGATTCTCCAAGTGGGGAGATTCTAAGTAGCGTGGCTGGAATGGTGAACAGGAGCACCAGGAGAGGATAAATGAGGTGCATTTTAGACACATCTCCCGATCACATGGTGTACAGTCCTCTGGGATTTCCATGCATGTTTTAGCTGTAGGAAGATCCCTTGAACCTGCAGATTTGGGACCCATTGAATGGGTACCAGGTAGTATTACTTTAAAGGGTGTGCATTTCCTCACCCAACCTCACATTTCTCTTAGCGCAAACAGTTTCCAGCCTTATGTCTCATCCTGCTGTGGGTCTAGATGTGTTCAATCCATGTTGCATCACCGTCCCTGAGGAAAAGTTGTAAGAGGTTTTCTCTGTCTCTCTGTCGTTTATTTTTTTCAATTTATTACTATATTGGTTACAGCTGATTTTCAAAGCTCTGTTTCTTGCTGCTGTACATCCACTTGATTCACGTACAGAGAGACATCAATAAATTCTTTTTCAGATTCTTACCAGTCGTATATATTCTTTTCCGGTGACTTGAGTGTGCTGAGTGCAGTTCTTTTAGCTACCGTGTAGGCCTTGTTGATTATCAGTTTGGTATTTGGAATGGTATCTTTGCTAATTTCAACCTCCTGGATGATGCCTCACCCCTCCCCACCTTTCCCGTTTAGCAGCCTTATGCGTGTTTTCTACATATTTGACTATGTTTTTGTTTTGTAATTTATTTCATGTGTAGCCATTTTGGATTCCACCTTTAAGTGATATCTTATGATATGTGTCTTTTTCTTTTTGAATTCTGTCACTTAGAATGATCATACGTAACTCCTCCGGAGTCGTTACAACTGGCCATATTTCATTGATTTCCAGGCTGAATAATATTCCACTCTACCTAAGTACCACATCTCTATCCATTTTTTCCCTCCAGAGACATTTAAGTTATATCCTAGTCGAGGATCTTTTAAACAGAGAGGGGGTAAACATTGGGGTGCCTGTGTCCTCTCGATTTTTGTTTTTCCCAAGATATACGCCCATGAGTGCAAGTGCCCTATGCTCTGTAGCTCATTTTTTAGATGCTTTAGTAAACACAATACACTTCTCCAGAATGGCCGTTGGCAATATACATTTCCACTATAAGTCTCACAGGGCTCCCTCTTCTCGTTGCCCTGTCCTGCATTTCTGTTGTTTACGCTTTATGAGGATGGCTCTTCTGACTGATGCGAAGTGATATCTTTTGTAGTATTGACTTCCAGTGCCCACCTGTTTGGTTGGCTAAAAAAGTGTATGCCCTTTTCTTGAATATATACAGAAAAGAACGCATACACCCTTTTTGGCCAACTGCAATGTTGGCAATGTTCAGCTCCTTTTCTTGTGCTTAATGGCGAGTCCTTTCTACCTCCTCAAATCCCTTTCCTGCCATTCTCCCTTGCTTACAAGTCCTTTTCTCTGACTTTCCTCAAGACATTTTTCAGTGATGGATATTTTCAACTCTGCAGTTTTGTGAATTTTACTGCCCCTGAGTTCCATTGTTCAACTCGTGTTTATGGGAACTGGCCACAAAGCAGCGGGATTTCCTCAAGCCCTATACTGTTTCCATGGGCAACCCTAGCCTTTGGTCAATTCGTCTTCCTGATTGGAAATTAGAGTGACATGTGCCTGTCTGAACACCTAGGACTTGTCTCTCATTGTTCCTCATCCTTCCGCTTCATCCTCTGGACAAATTCCAAACTGTACGCAACAGGATGTTGACAGTGCTGACATCTCCAAGTGGGGAGACTGTTAGTAAAGACGCTGGAGGGGTGAACCCGAGCACCAGGAGATGAGGAGATGAGATGCCTTTTCCAAACTCTTCCCGATCAGACGGTATACCATCCTCTGGGTGTGACAGACATGTTTTAGCAGTAGGAAGAGTCCCATTCATGTAAGGAGAACACCAGGGCTTTTTCAAAATCAGTGTCTCCCCGAAACCCAAACTGGGGAAGTTTTTAAGCTACGGCTACACATATGTTCATTAAGGGCCTTGGGGAGTAGGCAGAGTCCAAACTTTAGATGATTGAAGTCTTCAGGGTCAGAAGCACTCACCACCAGCTTCCCTTAGGCTACACTTTAACTGTCATTGATAGATGATGTCAATAAAAATATCTATTCTTTTTCAGATTATTTCCCCTTATAGGTTATTGCAAAATGTTGAGTGTAGTTCCCTGTGCTATACAGTAGTTCCTTGTTGATGATCTATTTTATACATAGCAGTGTGTATGTGTTCATTCCAAACTGTTAATTTATCCCTCCTCCCACCTTTCCCCTTTGGTAATAATAAATTATAAGATTTTATACTTCTCAGAAATGGGGGAGCTGAAAGAGAGGTATCATTTTCAATGGAAAAGCATTTAAAACAAGATTGAAGGTTTAACCAAGATTATTAGCTGTACATCCTTGGAAAGAAATCACTTCGTTTCTCTAATATTGACCTGACAAATAAGACAAACCTTTTCACTGAACTTGCTTATAAAAAGTGATGGAAATATCAAATGGAAGTGTTAAAAACATCTTATTTTACCCGAGCCTTATACACTGTTCTATGTTAACTACAGTTTGGCTCACACATCTGTTCATTGAGGTTACAATAGTCTCAATTTCTGTTACTGATCCTCCAGAGTGGACCCCAACAAGTGTCCCCCTGCCCAGTGTCATTGGGGCCAACAGATCGAGACTGAGTTTGGTTCACAAGCAAAGGAAACTTTATATTTTGATCAGAGAATGGAGAGGTGAGAGCATGCACTACCCCGTGGGCTGTGGGCTGGGCTGCTGTGTAGAGATCCTGTCAGAGTCAGTGGGAGGGAGGGAGGCGGCGGAGCTCTCGAGGGCCGGGTTGGCTGTAGCTCAGGCTCTATATCGTGGAGTCTGCACTGGGCCCCAGGAGCTGAGGTGTCGACCCAGCCATTCTGCACTAGGAAATCTGGTCTGAAGTGCCGGGTGTGGAACCTCTGCATGCGGGACCCTAGGAGCACGTGAAATTAGACAAAGCACAAAGGATAAAAAAGGTTAGACTTGACTTTATTGCCCAGATTCTATTTTTATCTCCCAGGGATTTTTAATGGGCTTTGCTGGGGACAAACCCCTCCTCTGCCTTTTGTCCCGTTCCTCATTCTTGGAGTGCTGAGGGTGCAGACCCTTCTTCTGTAACTGCTGAGTGCTGAGTTGGGAGCCCTCATACCCTGGGGCGAGGGTCAGAGCTTCTCCCCAGCAGCCTCCCGGTGACGTTGATTGTCCCCAGGACCCCTGCCTCCCTGCTCGTCCACCTGAGCACCAGCATTGGAAGTGTTATAGATTCTAATGACCTTTAAGGGTCCAGGAAAGAGATGTGCAGAGACGCTGTGGGGGCCGGTTTCACCCCGCCCCACATTTGTTCGGCCACCTTAGGCTGACCGTCTCTGCCAGCCTAGATGCTCTGACCAGTAGTCTGCGCTTTCTTCAGTTAGGCCCCTGAATTAACGTACAAACAGCACCAGGTGTCAGAGCCCTGCCCGCTCAACTCCCAGACAGTCCAGGGTCAGTGGTGATCAAGGACCATGATGGCTACTGAGTCAACAGCCTTTTGAAGTAAACAGGAGTCCAGCCGGTCTTATTGGCCACCATCATCACGGTGTCTGTAGGCTTTTCTATGGTGACAGTGTGGTATACTGTTCCCCCGCCAAGATTATTAGCTCCCCTCTGGGTGCAGTAAGTCCTGCAAGCAGTAGTCTACTCTTTTGGGACACACTCTTGTTGTTTTATGAGAGAAACTCCAGGTCAAGTGATGTTCACACGAGTCGTCATGGTGCCCTGTTGCCCCTGGTTATCTCTCTGGATGTTGGAGTTGGAGGGCCTCCTCACTCGAGGTCGGTGTGCCCACGGAGCGAACCCTGCAACTTCAGGGCATGGTTGGTGGTTAGGATCACCACGTGGGGTCCTTTTCCCTTAGGAGGGAGGTGGCCTTTTGGGCTGCTGATTTCCAGGTTTTTAGATACCGCCAGTATCTTGGCCAGATGTGGCAGTGGGCCAAGCCCCTTAGTGACCGTAGTTTATCCTACCTGGATGGCATTCTTGCATTGTTCCATTTCAAGTGGTCCCAGTTTTTGCACTAATTCTCCAATGGCGATTCACCTTTCACCGGGAATGTAAAGGTCAAAGGGTTTAGCTAAATTAGGGAGTTCCAGGGCAAGGGTCTGAATTGACTGCTCTTTCCATTCTTGAAAGGCCACTTCTGGATTCTATTCAAAAGGATCATCATCTTTTCCTTTCAGTGTTTCATATAGAGGCCCAGCTAGTAGACTGTAGCTAGGGATCCAGAAGCAGCAAACCCTGGCCTCCCCAGGAACCCCTAAGCTGTCTTCTAGTTTTAGAAAGGGGTAAGGCTGAAAATGGTTTCTTCCCTTTCCTGGGATGGGCTTCTCTGACCTTCTGTGAGAATGAAGCCCAGGCAGGTCACCGCAGTCTGTGATATTTGAGCTTTTTCTTGGACAACTTCTATCCTTTATTGGCTTGGTAGTTCAGAGGCCTCCTTAGTAGGGCTGGTGATCAGAATGTCGTCTGCATATTGAAGGAGGGTTTCCTTTTCCAGAGGTAGAACTTTTAGGTCTTTAGCTAAGCTTTCCCCAAAGATGGTGTGGGAATTTTTGCACCCTTGGGGCCAGACGGCCCGGAAGTATTGTTTTAGTTGTATGTTGAGTCCTGCCACTCACAAGCCAAAATTTCTTGTGACTCTGGGACTAATGGAATACAAAAGAAGGCATCATTGAAGACTAATACAGAATACCATGTCCTGGTGGTTGGTAGAATGACCAGCAGGGTGTAGGAATTAGGAGCAACTGGAGGTATATCCTCGGTGGCTTCACTGACTGTCCTGACATCCTTTACCAGGTCCCCAGCAGCCCATGGGGCTCTCGTGGTCAGACCAATCCCAGAATATGGAGCTCACCTGGGCAGGTACCCCACCCCCACCCCAGCCCACGGGGCTCTCGTGGTCAGGCCCCTCCCAGGATACAGAGCTACCCTTGCAGGTACCGTGGCAGGGCTGGGCACACAGGAACCGTGCACATAGCCCTCATTGCAGAGCACCCCCAGCTCACCTGTCGCTCAGAGCTGACACAGAGCACCTCAGAGCAGGACTTGAACTAACAAACAGCAGCTGCGACAGGTCTGTGACCCTGGGCATCACTCCGTGAGGCCTCCCTCCACCTGGTCTTCCAGAGACTTCCACTGCACCCGGGGCACCAGGCCTCTGTCTCCAACCACCACCCACCCCTCCTCTCCCTGACTCCTGGGTTCCTCTCATTAGGAGAGGGTTTTCTTGAAGTTGTCTCCCACTCATGGGCCAGATAAAATGATTAGAAAACAAGCCAAAGCTGCAGCCCCTTGTCTATCCTGACTCTCAGGAGCCCACACCTGTTCCTTGGACCTGGCCGGTTCAGCAAGTTCCATTTTCTGCAACTGTGAGCCCCTGAGGGGTGATGATTGGCTGACCTGGGCAGCCTTACCGTGCCGGCCAGCCCTCCCCAGGTGTGCCTGGGTTGAGATCAATATAAATACCACTCCAGGCAGCAAGAGCCCCTGCAGCCGTGCCTGACGCCATTTTCTCTGCCCTGTCAGCAGTCTCGGGGCTGGGCTGGTGGGAGGGAGTGAGAGGCCACGGCTTTGTGGGTGGCCCAGTGTGAGTGGGGCTCTGCTGGACTTTCTGCAGCAGTTGCCAGGCTGCCACCTGCTAAAGAAGAGGATGTGTCACCCATACCTGCTGCTGGAATTTCTCCCTGGGCAGAGGTGAGGAAGGAAAAAAGCAGTGGGGGCAGGGACAGGACGGGTATCTCAGGCAGGGAAATGGAAATCTTCCAGAAGAGCACCCAGGGCCAGGACCATCCTGGCTGGCCTGCAGGCACCAAGTCGGCCGGCATGCTGTCACTCGTGTGGCTCTATGGCCCTTCCTCTAGGCTTTCAAGTCCTTGTATATATTCAGGTGTTTTACCTGGGATGGGTGGGAATAGTTCAGCAGCAACTGGCCTGGGGCTCAGCTCACGTTTACTCACAGATGCCTCGGCACGGTGCCCCAGCTTTGCAATGAGGACGCTTGTTGCGTGGGGGCTGCTGGCTGAATGGGAGACGATTCCCCACCACTGACCAACTTCAGAATTGTTTACAACTGGAGCAAGTGCCCTGATACGGTTTTCCTCTGTGTAACTGGTGGGTTCTGTGTTTTTTTTCTCTTTTTCGTTTTTGGTTCAAGGTAGATTTTATTCCTCTTTTTTGTATTTACAGATATAAGCATGGAAATAATTTATTCATATAAATACATGTATGTGCAGGGAATAATTGTTTTTTCTGTTTTATTTTTTAAATTTTACTTCTTTTTAATTTTGAATTTTATTTTATATTTTTATACAGCAGGTTCTTATTGGTTATCTATTTTATACATATAAATGTATACATGCCAATCCCAGTCTCTCAACTCCTCCCACCACCACCCCCCCAACAGCTTTCCCCCCTTGTTGTCCATACGTTTGTTGTCTACATCTGTTGCTCTATTTATGCCTTGCAAAATGGTTAATCTGTACAGTTTTTCTAGGTTCCACATATATGCATGAATATACAAGATTTGTTTTTCTCTTTCTGACTTACTTCACTCTGTATGACAGTCTCTAGATCCATCGACGTCTCTACAAATGACCCAATTTCATTCCTTTTCATGGCTTAGTAATATTCCATTTTATATATGTACCACAGCTTTATGCATTCGTCTGTCTGTGGGCATTTAGGTTGCTTCCATTACCTCGATATTGTAAATAGTGATGCAATGAACATTGCGGTGAATGACTCTTTTTGATTTATGGTTTTGTCTGGGTATATGTCCAGTACTGGGATTGCTGTATCATATGGTAATTCTATTGTTAGTTTCTTAAGAAATTCCATATTGTTCTCCATAATGACTGTATCAATTTATATTCCCAACAATAGTGGAAGAGGGTTCCTTTTCTCCACACCCTTTCCAGCATTTTTTGTTTGTAGATTTTCAATGATGCCTATTCTACCAGGTGTGAGGTGATACCTCATTGTTGAATCCATTTCGTTGAGCAAGGGGTAGCTCTTGTCTATTACATATTTGGCTTATGGAACGGTATCTGTGCTAATTTCAAACTCTGCTTTTATGTAGCACCCCAACTGACCTTCCCCCTTAAGCAGGCATAAGTTGGTTTTCTAAACTTGAGACCCTGTTCTGTTTTGTAATTCAGTTCATGTGTAGCGAAGTTCACATTCCGTGTATTAGTGATACCTTATGATGTTTCTTTTTCTGTGTGACTTATTTCAGTTAGAATCATCATACCTGAATCCACTCATTATGCTGGTACGGGCCTGATGACACAGATTTCATTGGTGAGTGATATTGCTTTGTAAGTAAATACCACAAATTCTTTATCCATTTTTCACTTTCTGCGATGTTGAACTTGTACTGTAAACGAGGTTCTTGTAAACAGAGGTGTCCCAAACTTTGGGGTGGCTGTGTCTTTTTGATTTTAATTTCCCTAAGCTATAGGACCATAAGTGGCAGTGCCCTAGGCTCTGTTGCTTTGTTTTTTAGATGTTTCAGGAAACACCATACACTTCTCCGGAGTGTCTGTTGGCAATTTACATCCCGCCCATCAGCATAACAAGGCTCCCAGTTCTCCATGGCCTGTCCTGCCTTTCTGGATTTTACACTTTTTTCAGATGGCCCTTTTGACCGGGGGGAAGTGAGACTTCATTGTAGTGCAGATTTCCTTTGCAAGCTTGCTTGGTTGGCCAAAAAGGGCGTATGCGTTTTTTCCTGAATATATTCAGGAAAAAACGCATACGCCCTTTTTGGCCAAGTGCATCATTGTGGACGTTCTGCCTCTTTTCCTATGCTTTCAATGCAATTCCAGTCTACCTCCTGAAATCGGTTTCCTGCAATTCTGCCCCGCTTTCAAGTCCTCTTGGCAGCCTTACTTCAGTCTATTTTTGGACGATAGCTGTCATTTATAACTCTGCAGGTTTGTGAATTTCAGTGCCCCTGAGCTCCTTTCTTCAACTCGCTTTCTTGTGAGCTGGCCGCAACACCGCAGGATGGCTTCAGGCCCTAATCTGGTTCCGGCACGGCACACTGAGCCTTTGGTTATTTCCTCCTCCTGGTGGGAAATGAGAGTTAAATTTGCCCGTCCAGACACCTCCAGCTAGTCTCTCATTGGTTCTCGCTATTCCTGTTCATCTTCCGCAGAAATTGCAAACTGGGCCAAACAGGAGGTTAAAGGCGCTGACTCTCCAAGTCGGGAGAGTGTTAGTAAAGCGTCTGGAATGTTGCACCCGAGTACCAGGGGAGGAAAACTGAGACATATTTGAACACGTCTCCCGTTCACATGGTTGATCATACTCTGGGTTCCACATGCAGGTTTTAGCTGAAGGAAGAATACCTTAAACCTGGAGAGTTAAGACCCGTGTAATGGGTACCATGCAATATGACTTCAAAGGGTCTTCATTTGCTCACCGAACCTCTCCAATCCTATCACTGCTGCGTTTATGCCCCTGTACACATGCTTGATTCTCTTTCGGAGACATAGCAATCCATAGGTTTTACGATACTTACTAGTCAGGTACATTCTTAGGCGTTTAATATGCGGTGTTGAGTCCATTTCGTTGAGCAAGGAGTAGCTCTTGTCTATTCCATATTTGGCTTAAGGAACTTTATCTGTGCTCATTTCAATCTCTGCTTTTATGCAGCACCCCAACTCACCTTTCCCCTTAAGCAAGCATAAGTTGGTTTTCTAAATTTGAGACCCTGTTCTGTTCTGTAATTCAGTTCCTGTGTAGCCAAGTTTACATTCCGTGTATTACTGATATCTTATGATGTTTCTTTTTCTGTGTGACTTATTTCAGTTAGAATCATCATACCTGAATCCACTCATTGTGCTGCTAAGGGCCTGATGACACAGATTTCATTGCTGAGTGATATTGCTTTGTAAGTAAATACCACAACTTCTTTATCCATTTTTCACTTTCTGCGATGTTGAACTTGTACTGTAAACGAGGTTCTTGTAAACAGAGCCGTTCCAAACTTTGGGGTGGCTGTGTCTTTTTGATTTTAATTTCCCTAAGCTATAGGACCATAAGTGGAAGTGCCCTAGGTTCTGTTGCTTTGTTTTTTAGATGTTTCAGGAAACACCATACACTTCTTCCGAGTGGTTGTTGGCAATTTACATCCTGCCCATCAGCATAACAAGGCTCCCAGTTCTCCATGGCCTGTCCTGCCTTTCTGGATTTTACACTTTTTTCAGATGACCCTTTTGACCGGGGGGAAGTGAGACTTCATTGTAGTGCAGATTTCCTTTGCAAGCTTGCTTGGTTGGCCAAAAAGGGCGTATGCGTTTTTTCCTGAATATATTCAGGAAAAAATGCATACGCCCTTTTTGGCCAAGTGCATCATTGTGGACGTTCTGCCTCTTTTCCTATGCTTTCAATGCAATTCCAGTCTACCTCCTGAAATCGGTTTCCTGCAATTCTGCCCCGCTTTCAAGTCCTTTTGGCAGCCTTATTTCAGTATATTTTTGGACGATAGCTGTCATTTATAACTCTGCAGGTTTGTGAATTACAGTGCCCCTGAGCTCCTTTCTTCAACTCGCTTTCTTGTGACCTGGCCGCAACACCGCAGGATGGCTTCAGGCCCTAATCTGGTTCCGGCATGGCACGCTGAGCCTTTGGTTATTTCCTCTTCCTGGTGGGAAATGAGAGTTAAATTTGCCCGTCCAGACCCCTCCAGCTAGTCTCTCATTGGTTCTCGCTATTCCTGTTCATCTTCCGCAGAAATTGCAAACTGGGCCAAACAGGAGGTTAAAGGCGCTGACTCTCCAAGTGAGGAGAGTGTTAGTAAAGCGTCTGGAATGTTGCACCCGAGTACCAGGGTACGAAAACTGAGACATATTTGAACACGTCTCCTGATCACATGGTTGATCATACTCTGGGTTCCACATGCATGTTTTAGCTGAAGGAAGAATACCTAAAACCTGGGTAGTTGAAACCCGTGTAATGGGTACCATGCAATATGAGTTCAAAGGGTCTTCATTTGCTCACCGAACCTCTCCAATCCTATCACTGCTGCGTTTATGCCCCTGTACACATGCTTGATTCTCTTTCGGAGACATAGCAATCCATAGGTTTTAAGAAACTTACTAGTCACGTACATTCTTAGGCGTTTAATATGCGGTGTTGAGTCCATTTCGTTGAGCAAGGAGTAGCTCTTGTCTATTCCATATTTGGCTTAAGGAACTTTATCTGTGCTCATTTCAGTCTCTGGTTTTATGCAGCACCCGAACTCACCTTTCCCCTTAAGCAAGCATAAGTTGGTTTTCTAAATTTGAGACCCTGTTCTGTTCTGTAATTCAGTTCCTGTGTAGCCAAGTTTACATTCCGTGTATTACTGATATCTTATGATGTTTCTTTTTCTGTGTGACTTACTTCAGTTAGAATCATCATACCTGAATCCACTCATTGTGCTGCTAAGGGCCTGATGACACAGATTTCATTGCTGAGTGATATTGCTTTGTAAGTAAATACCACAACTTCTTTATCCATTTTTCACTTTCTGCGATGTTGAACTTGTACTGTAAACGAGGTTCTTGTAAACAGAGCCGTTCCAAACTTTGGGGTGGCTGTGTCTTTTTGATTTTAATTTCCCTAAGCTATAGGACCATAAGTGGAAGTGCCCTAGGTTCTGTTGCTTTGTTTTTTAGATGTTTCAGGAAACACCATACACTTCTCCCGAGTGGTTGTTGGCAATTTACATCCCGCCCATCAGCATAACAAGGCTCCCAGTTCTCCATGGCCTGTCCTGCCTTTCTGGATTTTACACTTTTTTCAGATGGCCCTTTTGACCGGGGGGAAGTGAGACTTCATTGTAGTGCAGATTTCCTTTGCAAACTTGCTTGGTTGGCCAAAAAGGGCATATGCGTTTTTTCCTGAAAATATTCAGGAAAAAACGCATACGCCCTTTTTGGCCAAGTGCATCATTGTGGACGTTCTGCCTCTTTTCCTATGCTTTCAATGCAATTCCAGTCTACCTTCTGAAATTGGTTTCCTGCAATTCTGCCCCGCTTTCAAGTCCTCTTGGCAGCCTTACTTCAGTCTATTTTTGGACGATAGCTGTCATTTATAACTCTGCAGGTTTGTGAATTACAGTGCCCCTGAGCTCCTTTCTTCAACTCGATTTCTTGTGACCTGGCCGCAACACCGCAGGATGGCTTCAGGCCCTAATCTGGTTCCGGCCCGGCACGCTGAGCCTTTGGTTAATTCCTCTTCCTGGTGGGAAATGAGAGTTAAATTTGCTTGTCCAGACACCTCCAGCTAGTCTCTCATTGGTTCTCGCTATTCCTGTTCATCTTCCGCAGAAATTGCAAACTGGGCCAAACAGGAGGTTAAAGGGACTGACTCTCCAAGTGGGGAGAGTGTTAGTAAAGCGTCTGGAATGTTGCACCCGAGTACCAGGGGAGGAAAACTGAGACATATTTGAACACGTCTCCCGATCACATGGTTGATCATACTCTAGGTTCCACATGCATGTTTTAGCTGAAGGAAGAATACCTTAAACCTGGGTAGTTGAAACCCGTGGAATGGGTACCATGCAATATGACTTCAAAGGGTCTTCATTTGCTCACCGAACCTCTCCAATCCTATCACTGCTGCGTTTATGCCCCTGTACACATGCTTGATTCTCTTTCAGAGACATAGCAATCCATAGGTTTTACGATACTTACTAGTCAGGTACATTCTTAGGCGTTTAATATGCGGTGTTGAGTCCATTTCGTTGAGCAAGGAGTAGCTCTTGTCTATTCCATATTTGACTTAAGGAACTTTATCTGTGCTCATTTCAATCTCTGGTTTTATGCAGCACCCCAACTCACCTTTCCCCTTAAGCAAGCATAAGTTGGTTTTCTAAATTTGAGACCCTGTTCTGTTCTGTAATTCAGTTCCTGTGTAGCCAAGTTTCCATTCTGTGTATTACTGATATCTTATGATGTTTCTATTTCTGTGTGACTTATTTCAGTTAGAATCATCATACCTGAATCCACTCATTGTGATGTTAAGGGCCTGATGACATAGATTTCATTGCTGAGTGATATTGCTTTGTAAGTAAATACCACAACTTCTTTATCCATTTTTCACTTTCTGCGATGTTGAACTTGTACTGTAAACGAGGTTCTTGTAAACAGAGGCGTCCCAAACTTTGGGGTGGCTGTGTCTTTTTGGTTTTAATTTCCCTAAGCTATAGGACCATAAGTGGCAGTGCCCTAGGCTCTGTTGCTTTGTTTTTTAGATGTTTCAGGAAACACCATACACTTCTCCCGAGTGTCTGTTGGCAATTTACATCCCGCCCATCAGCATAACAAGGCTCCCAGTTCTCCATGGCCTGTCCTGCCTTTCTGGATTTTACACTTTTTTCAGATGGCCCTTTTGACCAGGGGGAAGTGAGACTTCATTGTAGTGCAGATTTCCTTTGCAAGCTTGCTTGGTTGGCCAAAAAGGGCGTATGCGTTTTTTCCTGAATATATTCAGGAAAAAACGCATACGCCCTTTTTGGCCAAGTGCATCATTGTGGACGTTCTGCCTCTTTTCCTATGCTTTCAATGCAATTCCAGTCTACCTCCTGAAATCGGTTTCCTGCAATTCTGCCCCGCTTTCAAGTCCTCTTGGCAGCCTTACTTCAGTCTATTTTTGGACGATAGCTGTCATTTATAACTCTGCAGGTTTGTGAATTACAGTGCCCCTGAGCTCCTTTCTTCAACTCGCTTTCTTGTGACCTGGCCGCAACACCGCAGGATGGCTTCAGGCCCTAATCTGGTTCCGGCCCGGCACGCTGAGCCTTTGGTTAATTCCTCTTCCTGGTGGGAAATGAGAGTTAAATTTGCCCGTCCAGACACCTCCAGCTAGCCTCTCATTGGTTCTCGCTATTCCTGTTCATCTTCCGCAGAAATTGCAAACTGGGCCAAACAGGAGGTTAAAGGGACTGACTCTCCAAGTGGGGAGAGTGTTAGTAAAGCGTCTGGAATGTTGCACCCGAGTACCAGGGTACGAAAACTGAGACATATTTGAACATGTCTCCCGATCACATGGTTGATCATACTCTAGGTTCCACATGCATGTTTTAGCTGAAGGAAGAATACCTTAAACCTGGGTAGTTGAAACCCGTGGAATGGGTACCATGCAATATGACTTCAAAGGGTCTTCATTTGCTCACCGAACCTCTCCAATCCTATCACTGCTGCGTTTATGCCCCTGTACACATGCTTGATTCTCTTTCGGAGACATAGCAATCCATAGGTTTTAAGATACTTACTAGTCAGGTACATTCTTAGGCGTTTAATATGGGGTGTTGAGTCCATTTCGTTGAGCAAGGAGTAGCTCTTGTCTATTCCATATTTGGCTTAAGGAACTTTATCTGTGCTCATTTCAATCTCTGGTTTTATGCAGCACCCCAACTCACCTTTACCCTTAAGCAAGAATAAGTTGGTTTTCTAAATTTGAGACCCTGTTCTGTTCTGTAATTCAGTTCCTGTGTAGCCAAGTTTCCATTCCGTGTATTACTGATATCTTATGATGTTTCTTTTTCTGTGTGACTTATTTCAGTTAGAATCATCATACCTGAATCCACTCATTGTGCTGCTAAGGGCCTGATGACACAGATTTCATTGCTGAGTGATATTGCTTTGTAAGTAAATACCACAACTTCTTTATCCATTTTTCACTTTCTGCGATGTTGAACTTGTACTGTAAACGAGGTTCTTGTAAACAGAGCCGTTCCAAACTTTGGGGTGGCTGTGTCTTTTTGATTTTAATTTCCCTAAGCTATAGGACCATAAGTGGCAGTGCCCTAGGCTCTGTTGCTTTGTTTTTTAGATGTTTCAGGAAACACCATACACTTCTCCCAAGCGTCTGTTGGCAATTTACATCCCGCCCATCAGCATAACAAGGCTACCAGTTCTCCATGGCCTGTCCTGCCTTTCTGGATTTTACACTTTTTTCAGATGGCCCTTTTGACCGGGGGGAAGTGAGACTTCATTGTAGTGCAGATTTCCTTTGCAAGCTTGCTTGGTTGGCCAAAAAGTGCGTATGCGTTTTTTCCTGAATATATTCAGGAAAAAACGCATACGCCCTTTTTGGCCAAGTGCATCATTGTGGACGTTCTGCCTCTTTTCCTATGCTTTCAATGCAATTCCAGTCTACCTCCTGAAATCGGTTTCCTGCAATTCTGCCCCGCTTTCAAGTCCTCTTGGCAGCCTTACTTCAGTCTATTTTTGGACGATAGCTGCCATTTATAACTCTGCAGGTTTGTGAATTACAGTGCCCCTGAGCTCCTTTCTTCAACTTGCTTTCTTGTGACCTGGCCGCAACACCGCAGGATGGCTTCAGGCCCTAATCTGGTTCCGGCACGGCACACTGAGCCTTTGGTTATTTCCTCTTCCTGGTGGGAAATGAGAGTTAAATTTGCCCGTCCAGACACCTTCAGCTAGTCTCTCATTGGTTCTCGCTATTCCTGTTCATCTTCCGCAGAAATTGCAAACTGGGCCAAACAGGAGGTTAAAGGCGCTGACTCTCCAAGTGGGGAGAGTGTTAGTAAAGCGTCTGGAATGTTGCACCCGAGTACCAGGGGAGGAAAACTGAGACATATTTGAACACGTCTCCCGTTCACATGGTTGATCATACTTGGGTTCCACATGCATGTTTTAGCTGAAGGAAGAATACCTTAAACCTGGAGAGTTGAGACCCGTGTAATGGGTACCATGCAATATGACTTCAAAGGGTCTTCATTTGCTCACCGAACCTCTCCAATCCTATCACTGCTGCGTTTATGCCCCTGTACACATGCTTGATTCTCTTTCGGAGACATAGCAATCCGTAGGTTTTACGATACTTACTAGTCAGGTACATTCTTAGGCGTTTAATATGCGGTGTTGAGTCCATTTCGTTGAGCAAGGAGTAGCTCTTGTCTATTCCATATTTGACTTAAGGAACTTTATCTGTGCTCATTTCAATCTCTGGTTTTATGCAGCACCCCAACTCACCTTTACCCTTAAGCAAGCATAAGTTGGTTTTCTAAATTTGAGACCCTGTTCTGTTCTGTAATTCAGTTCCTGTGTAGCCAAGTTTACATTCCGTGTATTACTGATATCTTATGATGTTTCTTTTTCTGTGTGACTTATTTCAGTTAGAATCATCATACCTGAATCCACTCATTGTGATGTTAAGGGCCTGATGACATAGATTTCATTGCTGAGTGATATTGCTTTGTAAGTAAATACCACAACTTCTTTATCCATTTTTCACTTTCTGCGATGTTGAACTTGTACTGTAAACGAGGTTCTTGTAAACAGAGGCGTCCCTAACTTTGGGGTGGCTGTGTCTTTTTGATTTTAATTTCCCTAAGCTATAGGACCATAAGTGGCAGTGCCCTAGGCTCTGTTGCTTTGTTTTTTAGATGTTTCAGGAAACACCATACACTTCTCCCAAGTGTCTGTTGGCAATTTACATCCCGCCCATCAGCATAACAAGGCTCCCAGTTCTCCATGGCCTGTCCTGCCTTTCTGGATTTTACACTTTTTTCAGATGGCCCTTTTGACCGGGGGGAAGTGAGACTTCATTGTAGTGCAGATTTCCTTTGCAAGCTTGCTTGGTTGGCCAAAAAGGGCGTATGCGTTTTTTCCTGAATATATTCAGGAAAAAACGCATACGCCCTTTTTGGCCAAGTGCATCATTGTGGACGTTCTGCCTCTTTTCCTATGCTTTCAATGCAATTCCAGTCTACCTCCTGAAATCGGTTTCCTGCAATTCTGCCCCGCTTTCAAGTCCTCTTGGCAGCCTTCCTTCAGTCTATTTTTGGACGATAGCTGTCATTTATAACTCTGCAGGTTTGTGAATTACAGTGCCCCTGAGCTCCTTTCTTCAACTTGCTTTCTTGTGACCTGGCCGCAACACCGCAGGATGGCTTCAGGCCCTAATCTGGTTCCGGCACGGCACGCTGAGCCTTTGGTTATTTCCTCTTCCTTGTGGGAAATGAGAGTTAAATTTGCCCGTCCAGACACCTCCAGCTAGTCTCTCATTGGTTCTCGCTATTCCTGTTCATCTTCCGCAGAAATTGCAAACTGGGCCAAACAGGAGGTTAAAGGCGCTGACTCTCCAAGTGGGGAGAGTGTTAGTAAAGCGTCTGGAATGTTGCACCCGAGTACCAGGGGAGGAAAACTGAGACATATTTGAACACGTCTCCCGTTCACATGGTTGATCATACTTGGGTTCCACATGCATGTTTTAGCTGAAGGAAGAATACCTTAAACCTGGAGAGTTCAGACCCGTGTAATGGGTACCATGCAATATGACTTCAAAGGGTCTTCATTTGCTCACCGAACCTCTCCAATCCTATCACTGCTGCGTTTATGCCCCTGTACACATGCTTGATTCTCTTTGAGAGACATAGCAATCCATAGGTTTTAAGATACTTACTAGTCAGGTACATTCTTAGGCGTTTAATATGCGGTGTTGAGTCCATTTCGTTGAGCAAGGAGTAGCTCTTGTCTATTCCATATTTGGCTAGGAACTTTATCTGTGCTCATTTCAATCTCTGGTTTTATGCAGCACCCCAACTCACCTTTACCCTTAAGCAAGCATAAGTTGTTTTTCTAAATTTGAGACCCTGTTCTGTTCTGTGATTCAGTTCCTGTGTAGCCAAGTTTACATTCCGTTTATTACTGATATCATATGATGTTTCTTTTCTGTGTGACTTATTTCAGTTAGAATCATCATACCTGAATCCACTCATTGTGCTGCTATGGGCCTCATGACACAGATTTCATTGCTGAGTGATATTGCTTTGTAAGTAAATACCACAACTTCTTTATCCATTTTTCACTTTCTGCGATGTTGAACTTGTACTGTAAACGAGGTTCTTGTAAACAGAGCCGTTCGAAAGTTTGGGGTGGCTGTGTCTTTTTGATTTTAATTTCCCTAAGCTATAGGACCATAAGTGGCAGTGCCCTAGGCTCTGTTGCTTTGTTTTTTAGATGTTTCAGGAAACACCATACACTTCTCCCGAGTGTCTGTTGGCAATTTTCATCCCACCCATCAGCATAACAAGGCTCCCAGTTCTCCATGGCCTGTCCTGCCTTTCTGGATTTTACACTTTTTTCAGATGGCCCTTTTGACCGGGGGGAAGTGAGACTTCATTGTAGTGCAGATTTCCTTTGCAAGCTTGCTTGGTTGGCCAAAAAGGGCGTATGCGTTTTTTCCTGAATATATTCAGGAAAAAATGCATACGCCCTTTTTGGCCAAGTGCATCATTGTGGACGTTCTGCCTCTTTTCCTATGCTTTCAATGCAATTCCAGTCTACCTCCTGAAATCGGTTTCCTGCAATTCTGCCCCGCTTTCAAGTCCTCTTGGCAGCCTTACTTCAGTCTATTTTTGGACGATAGCTGTCATTTATAAGTCTGCAGGTTTGTGAATTACAGTGCCCCTGAGCTCCTTTCTTCAACTCGCTTTCTTGTGACCTGGCCGCAACACCGCAGGATGGCTTCAGGCCCTAATCTGGTTCTGGCACGGCATGCTGAGCCTTTGGTTAATTCCTCTTCCTGGTGGGAAATGAGAGTTAAATTTGCCCGTCCAGACACCTCCAGCTAGTCTCTCATTGGTTCTCGCTATTCCTGTTCATCTTCCTCAGAAATTGCAAACTGGGCCAAACAGGAGGTTAAAGGGACTGACTCTCCAAGTCGGGAGAGTGTTAGTAAAGCGTCTGGAATGTTGCACCCGAGTACCAGGGGAGGAAAACTGAGACATATTTGAACACGTCTCCCGATCACATGGTTGATCATACTCTAGGTTCCACATGCATGTTTTAGCTGAAGGAAGAATACCTTAAACCTGGAGAGTTGAGACCCGTGTAATGCGTACCATGCAATATGACTTCAAAGGGTCTTCATTTGCTCACCGAACCTCTCCAATCCTATCACTGCTGCGTTTATGCCCCTGTACACATGCTTGATTCTCTTTTGGAGACATAGCAATCCATAGGTTTTACGATACTTACTAGTCAGGTACATTCTTAGGCGTTTAATATGCGGTGTTGAGTCCATTTCGTTGAGCAAGGAGTAGCTCTTGTCTATTCCATATTTGACTTAAGGAACTTTATCTGTGCTCATTTCAATCTCTGGTTTTATGCAGCACCCCAACTCACCTTTCCCCTTAAGCAAGCATAAGTTGTTTTTCTAAATTTGAGACCCTGTTCTGTTTTGGAATGTAGTTCCTGTGTAGCCAAGTTTCCATTCCGTGTATTACTGATATCTTATGATGTTTCTTTTTCTGTGTGACTTATTTCAGTTAGAATCATCATACCTGAATCCACTCATTGTGCTGCTAAGGGCCTGATGACACAGATTTCATTGCTGAGTGATATTGTTTTGTAAGTAAATACCACAACTTCTTTATCCATTTTTCACTTTCTGCGATGTTGAACTTGTACTGTAAACGAGGTTCTTGTAAACAGAGCCGTTCCAAACTTTGGGGTGGCTGTGTCTTTTTGATTTTAATTTCCCTAAGCTATAGGACCATAAGTGGAAGTGCCCTAGGTTCTGTTGCTTTGTTTTTTAGATGTTTCAGGAAACACCATACACTTCTCCCGAGTGGTTGTTGGCAATTTACATCCCGCCCATCAGCATAACAAGGCTCCCAGTTCTCGATGGCCTGTCCTGCCTTTCTGGATTTTACACTTTTTTCAGATGGCCCTTTTGACCGGGGGGAAGTGAGACTTCATTGCAGTGCAGATTTCCTTTGCAAGCTTGCTTGGTTGGCCAAAAAGTGCGTATGTGTTTTTTCCTGAATATATTCAGGAAAAAACGCATACGCCCTTTATGGCCAAGTGCATCATTGTGGACGTTCTGCCTCTTTTCCTATGCTTTCAATGCAATTCCAGTCTACCTCCTGAAATCGGTTTCCTGCAATTCTGCCCCGCTTTCAAGTCCTCTTGGCAGCCTTACTTCAGTCTATTTTTGGACGATAGCTGTCATTTATAACTCTGCAGGTTTGTGAATTACATTGCCCCTGAGCTCCTTTCTTCAACTCGCTTTCTTGTGACCTGGCCGCAACACCACAGGATGGCTTCAGGCCCTAATCTGGTTCTGGCACGGCACGCTGAGCCTTTGGTTAATTCCTCTTCCTGGTGGGAAATGAGAGTTAAATTTGCCCGTCCAGACACCTCCAGCTAGTCTCTTATTGGTTCTCGCTATTCCTGTTTATCTTCCGCAGAAATTGCAAACTGGGCCAAACAGGAGGTTAAAGGGACTGACTCTCCAAGTGGGGAGAGTGTTAGTAAAGCGTCTGGAATGTTGCACCCGAGTACCAGGGGAGGAAAACTGAGACATATATAAACACGTCTCCCGATCACATGGTTGATCATACTCTAGGTTCCACATGCATGTTTTAGCTGAAGGAAGAATACCTTAAACCTGGAGAGTTGAGACCCGTGTAATACGTACCATGCAATATGACTTCAAAGGGTCTTCATTTGCTCACCGAACCTCTCCAATCCTATCACTGCTGCGTTTATGCCCCTGTACACATGCTTGATTCTCTTTTGGAGACATAGCAATCCATAGGTTTTAAGATACTTACTAGTCAGGTACATTCTTAGGCGTTTAATATGTGGTGTTGAGTCCATTTCGTTGAGCAAGGAGTAGCTCTTGTCTATTCCATATTTGACTTAAGGAACTTTATCTGTGCTCATTTCAATCTCTGGTTTTATGCAGCACCCCAACTCACCTTTACCCTTAAGCAAGCATAAGTTGGTTTTCTAAATTTGAGACCCTGTTCTGTTCTGTAATTCAGTTCCTGTGTAGCCAAGTTTACATTCCGTGTATTACTGATATCTTATGATGTTTCTTTTCTGTGTGACTTATTTCAGTTAGAATCATCATACCTGAATCCACTCATTGTGCTGCTACGGGCCTGATGACACAGATTTTATTGCTGAGTGATATTGCTTTTTAAGTAAATACCACAACTTCTTTATCCATTTTTCACTTTCTGCGATGTTGAACTTGTACTGTAAACGAGGTTCTTGTAAACAGAGCCGTTCGAAAGTTTGGGGTGGCTGTGTCTTTTTTATTTTAATTTCCCTAAGCTATAGGACCATAAGTGGAAGTGCCCTAGGTTCAGTTGCTTTGCTTTTTCGATGTTTCAGGAAACACCATACACTTCTCCCGAGTGTCTGTTGGCAATTTACATCCCGCCCATCAGCATAACAAGGCTCCCAGTTCTCCATGGCCTGTCCTGCCTTTCTGGATTTTACACTTTTTTCAGATGGCCCTTTTGACCGGGGGGAAGTGAGACTTCATTGTAGTGCAGATTTCCTTTGCAAGCTTGCTTGGTTGGCCAAAAAGGGCGTATGCGTTTTTTCCTGAATATATTCAGGAAAAAACGCATACGCCCTTTTTGGCCAAGTGCATCATTGTGGACGTTCTGCCTCTTTTCCTATGCTTTCAATGCAATTCCAGTCTACCTCCTGAAATCGGTTTCCTGCAATTCTGCCCCGCTTTCAAGTCCTCTTGGCAGCCTTACTTCAGTCTATTTTTGGACGATAGCTGTCATTTATAACTCTGCAGGTTTGTGAATTACAGTGCCCCTGAGCTCCTTTCTTCAACTCGCTTTCTTGTGACCTGGCCGCAACACCGCAGGATGGCTTCAGGCCCTAATCTGGTTCCGGCCCGGCATGCTGAGCCTTTGGTTAATTCCTCTTCCTGGTGGGAAATGAGAGTTAAATTTGCCCGTCCAGACACCTCCAGCTAGTCTCTCATTGGTTCTCGCTATTCCTGTTCATCTTCCGCAGAAATTGCAAACTGGGCCAAACAGGAGGTTAAAGGGACTGACTCTCCAAGTCGGGAGAGTGTTAGTAAAGCGTCTGGAATGTTGCACCCGAGTACCAGGGGAGGAAAACTGAGACATATTTGAACACGTCTCACGATCACATGGTTGATCATACTCTAGGTTCCACATGCATGTTTTAGCTGAAGGAAGAATACCTTAAACCTGGAGAGTTGAGACCCGTGTAATGCGTACCATGCAATATGACTTCAAAGGGTCTTCATTTGTTCACCGAACCTCTCCAATCTTATCACTGCTGCGTTTATGCCCCTGTACACACGCTTGATTCTCTTTCGGAGACATAGCAATCCATAGGTTTTAAGATACTTACTAGTCAGGTACATTCTTAGGCGTTTAATATGCGGTGTTGAGTCCATTTCGTTGAGCAAGGAGTAGCTCTTGTCTATTCCATATTTGGCTTAAGGAACTTTATCTGTGCTCATTTCAATCTCTGGTTTTATGCAGCACCCCAACTCACCTTTCCCCTTAAGCAAGCATAAGTTGGTTTTCTAAATTTGAGACCCTGTTCTGTTCTGTAATTCAGTTCCTGTGTAGCCAAGTTTACATTCCGTGTATTACTGATATCTTATGATGTTTCTTTTTCTGTGTGACTTATTACATTTAGAATCATCATACCTGAATCCACTCATTGTGCTGCTACGGGCCTGATGACACAGATTTCATTGCTGAGTGATATTGCTTTGTAAGTAAATACCACAACTTCTTTATCCATTTTTCACTTTCTGCGATGTTGAACTTGTACTGTAAACGAGGTTCTTGTAAACAGAGGCGTCCCAAACTTTGGGGTGGCTGTGTCTTTTTGATTTTAATTTCCCTAAGCTATAGGACCATAAGTGGAAGTGCCCTAGGTTCTGTTGCTTTGTTTTTTAGATGTTTCAGGAAACACCATATACTTCTCCCGAGTGGTTGTTGGCAATTTACATCCCGCCCATCAGCATAACAAGGCTCCCAGTTCTCCATGGCCTGTCCTGCCTTTCTGGATTTTACACTTTTTTCAGATGGCCCTTTTGACCGGGGGGAAGTGAGACTTCATTGTAGTGCAGATTTCCTTTGCAAGCTTGCTTGGTTGGCCAAAAAGGGCGTATGCGTTTTTTCCTGAATATATTCAGGAAAAAACGCATACGCCCTTTTTGGCCAAGTGCATCATTGTGGACGTTCTGCCTCTTTTCCTATGCTTTCAATGCAATTCCAGTCTACCTCCTGAAATCGGTTTCCTGCAATTCTGCCCCGCTTTCAAGTCCTCTTGGCAGCCTTACTTCAGTCTATTTTTGGACGATAGCTGTCATTTATAACTCTGCAGGTTTGTGAATTACAGTGCCCCTGGGCTCCTTTCTTCAACTCGCTTTCTTTTGAGCTGGCCGCAACACCGCAGGATGGCTTCAGGCCCTAATCTGGTTCCGGTACGGCACGCTGAGCCTTTGGTTATTTCCTCTTCCTGGTGGGAAATGAGAGTTAAATTTGCCCGTCCAGACACCTCCAGCTAGCCTCTCATTGGTTCTCGCTATTCCTGTTCATCTTCCGCAGAAATTGCAAACTGGGCCAAACAGGAGGTTAAAGGGACTGACTCTCCACGTCGGGAGAGTGTTATAAAGCATCTGGAATGTTGCACCCGAGTACCAGGGGAGGAAAACTGAGACATATTTGAACACGTCTCCCGTTCACATGGTTGATCATACTCTGGGTTCCACATGCATGTTTTAGCTGAAGGAAGAATACCTTAAACCTGGAGAGTTGAGACCCGTGGAATGGGTACCATGCAATATGACTTCAAAGGGTCTTCATTTGCTCACCGAACCTCTCCAATCCTATCACTGCTGCGTTTATGCCCCTGTACACACGCTTGATTCTCTTTTGGAGACATAGCAATCCATAGGTTTTAAGATACTTACTAGTCAGGTACATTCTTAGGCGTTTAATATGCGGTGTTGAGTCCATTTCGTTGAGCAAGGAGTAGGTCTTGTCTATTCCATATTTGACTTAAGGAACTTTATCTGTGCTCATTTCAATCTCTGGTTTTATGCAGCACCCCAACTCACCTTTCCCCTTAAGCAAGCATAAGTTGTTTTTCTAAATTTGAGACCCTGTTCTGTTCTGTGATTCAGTTCCTGTGTAGCCAAGTTTACATTCCGTTTATTACAGATATCTTATGATGTTTCTTTTCTGTGTGAATTATTTCAGTTAGAATCATCATACCTGAATCCACTCATTGTGCTGCTATGGGCCTGATGACACAGATTTCATTGCTGAGTGATATTGCTTTGTAAGTAAATACCACAACTTCTTTATCCATTTTTCACTTTCTGCGATGTTGAACTTGTACTGTAAACGAGGTTCTTGTAAACAGAGCCGTTCGAAAGTTTGGGGTGGCTGTGTCTTTTTGATTTTAATTTCCCTAAGCTATAGGACCATAAATGGCAGTGCCCTAGGCTCTGTTGCTTTGTTTTTTAGATGTTTCAGGAAACACCATACACTTCTCCCGAGTGTCTGTTGGCAATTTACATCCCGCCCATCAGCATAACAAGGCTCCCAGTTCTCCATGGCCTGTCCTGCCTTTCTGGATTTTACACTTTTTTCAGATGGCCCTTTTGACCGGGGGGAAGTGAGACTTCATTGTAGTGCAGATTTCCTTTGCAAGCTTGCTTGGTTGGCCAAAAAGGGCGTATGCGTTTTTTCCTGAATATATTCAGGAAAAAACGCATACGCCCTTTTTGGCCAAGTGCATCATTGTGGACGTTCTGCCTCTTTTCCTATGCTTTCAATGCAATTCCAGTCTACCTCCTGAAATCGGTTTCCTGCAATTCTGCCCCGCTTTCAAGTCCTCTTGGCAGCCTTACTTCAGTCTATTTTTGGACGATAGCTGTCATTTATAAGTCTGCAAGTTTGTGAATTACAGTGCCCCTGAGCTCCTTTCTTCAACTCGCTTTCTTGTGACCTGGCCGCAACACCGCAGGATGGCTTCAGGCCCTAATCTGGTTCCGGCCCGGCATGCTGAGCCTTTGGTTAATTCCTCTTCCTGGTGGGAAATGAGAGTTAAATTTACCCGTCCAGACACCTCCAGCTAGTCTCTCATTGGTTCTCGCTATTCCTGTTCATCTTCCGCAGAAATTGCAAACTGGGCCAAACAGGAGGTTAAAGGGACTGACTCTCCAAGTCGGGAGAGTGTTAGTAAAGCGTCTGGAATGTTGCACCCGAGTACCAGGGGAGGAAAACTGAGACATATTTGAACACGTCTCCCGATCACATGGTTGATCATACTCTAGGTTCCACATGCATGTTTTAGCTGAAGGAAGAATACCTTAAACCTGGAGAGTTGAGACCCGTGTAATGCGTACCATGCAATATGACTTCAAAGGGTCTTCATTTGCTCACCGAACCTCTCCAATCCTATCACTGCTGCGTTTATGCCCCTGTACACATGCTTGATTCTCTTTTGGAGACATAGCAATCCATAGGTTTTCCGATACTTACTAGTCAGGTACATTCTTAGGCGTTTAATATGCGGTGTTGAGTCCATTTCGTTGAGCAAGGAGTAGCTCTTGTCTATTCCATATTTGACTT
The DNA here is from genome assembly GCF_951394435.1 of Stenella coeruleoalba. Taxonomy (NCBI): domain Eukaryota; kingdom Metazoa; phylum Chordata; class Mammalia; order Artiodactyla; family Delphinidae; genus Stenella; species Stenella coeruleoalba. Next base: position 293,635 of record NW_027645889.1, on the reverse strand, counting down.
AAGGAACTTTATCTGTGCTCATTTCAATCTCTGGTTTTATGCAGCACCCCAACTCACCTTTCCCCTTAAGCAAGCATAAGTTGGTTTTCTAAATTTGAGACCCTGTTCTGTTTTGGAATGTAGTTCCTGTGTAGCCAAGTTTCCATTCCGTGTATTACTGATATCTTATGATGTTTCTTTTTCTGTGTGACTTACTTCAGTTAGAATCATCATACCTGAATCCACTCATTGTGCTGCTAAGGGCCTGATGACACAGATTTCATTGCTGAGTGATATTGCTTTGTAAGTAAATACCACAACTTCTTTATCCATTTTTCACTTTCTGCGATGTTGAACTTGTACTGTAAACGAGGTTCTTGTAAACAGATCCGTTCCAAACTTTGGGGTGGCTGTGTCTTTTTGATTTTAATTTCCCTAAGCTATAGGACCATAAGTGGAAGTGCCGTAGGTTCTGTTGCTTTGTTTTTTACATGTTTCAGGAAACACCATACACTTCTCCGGAGTGGTTGTTGGCAATTTACATCCCGCCCTTCAGCATAACAAGGCTCCCAGTTCTCCATGGCCTGTCTTGTCTTTCTGGATTTTACACTTTTTTCAGATGGCCCTTTTGACCGGGGGGAAGTGAGACTTCATTGTAGTGCAGATTTCCTTTGCAAGCTTGCTTGGTTGGCCAAAAAGGGCGTATGCGTTTTTTCCTGAATATATTCAGGAAAAAACGCATATGCCCTTTTTGGCCAAGTGCATCATTGTGGACGTTCTGCCTCTTTTCCTACGCTTTCAATGCAATTCCAGTCTACCTCCTGAAATCGGTTTCCTGCAATTCTGCCCCGCTTTCAAGTCCTCTTGGCAGCCTTACTTCAGTCTATTTTTGGACGATAGCTGTCATTTATAACTCTGCAGGTTTGTGAATTACAGTACCCCTGAGCTCCTTTCCTCAACTCGCTTTCTTGTGACCTGGCCGCAACACCGCAGGATGGCTTCAGGCCCTAATGAGGTTCCGGCACGGCACGCTGAGCCTTTGGTTAATTCCTCTTCCTGGTGGGAAATGAGAGTTAAATTTGCCCGTCCAGACACCTCCAGCTAGTCTCTCATTGGTTCTCGCTATTCCTGTTCATCTTCCGCAGAAATTGCAAACTGGGCCAAACAGGAGGTTAAAGGCGCTGACTCTCCAAGTGGGGAGAGTGTTAGTAAAGCGTCTGGAATGTTGCACCCGAGTACCAGGGGAGGAAAACTGAGACATATTTGAACACGTCTCCCGTTCACATGGTTGATCATACTTGGGTTCCACATGCATGTTTTAGCTGAAGGAAGAATACCTTAAACCTGGAGAGTTGAGACCCGTGGAATGGGTACCATGCAATATGACTTCAAAGGGTCTTCATTTGCTCACCGAACCGCTCCAATCCTATCACTGCTGCGTTTATGCCCCTGTACACACGCTTGATTCTCTTTTGGAGACATAGCAATCCATAGGTTTTAAGATACTTACTAGTCAGGTACATTCTTAGGCGTTTAATATGGGGTGTTGAGTCCATTTCGTTGAGCAAGGAGTAGCTCTTGTCTATTCCATATTTGGCTTAAGGAACTTTATCTGTGCTCATTTCAATCTCTGGTTTTATGCAGCACCCCAACTCACCTTTCCCCTTAAGCAAGCATAAGTTGGTTTTCTAAATTTGAGACCCTGTTCTGTTTTGGAATTCAGTTCCTGTGTAGCCAAGTTTACATTCCGTGTATTAGTGATATCTTATGATGTTTCTTTTTCTGTGTGACTTATTTCAGTTAGAATCATCGTACTTGAATCCACTCATTGTGCTGCTAAGGGCCTGATGACACAGATTTCATTGCTGAGTGATATTGCTTTGTAAGTAAATACCACAACTTCTTTATCCATTTTTCACTTTCTGCGATGTTGAACTTGTACTGTAAACGAGGTTCTTGTAAACAGATCCGTTCCAAACTTTGGGGTGGCTGTGTCTTTTTGATTTTAATTTCCCTAAGCTATAGGACCATAAGTGGAAGTGCCCTAGGTTCTGTTGCTTTGTTTTTTACATGTTTCAGGAAACACCATACACTTCTCCCGAGTGGTTGTTGGCAATTTACATCCCGCCCATCAGCATAACAAGGCTCCCAGTTCTCCATGGCCTGTCTTGTCTTTCTGGATTTTACACTTTTTTCAGATGGCCCTTTTGACCAGGGGGAAGTGAGACTTCATTGTAGTGCAGATTTCCTTTGCAAGCTTGCTTGGTTGGCCAAAAAGGGCGTATGCGTTTTTTCCTGAATATATTCAGGAAAAAACGCATACGCCCTTTTTGGCCAAGTGCATCATTGTGGACGTTCTGCCTCTTTTCCTATGCTTTCAATGCAATTCCAGTCTACCTCCTGAAATCGGTTTCCTGCAATTCTGCCCCGCTTTCAAGTCCTCTTGGCAGCCTTACTTCAGTCTATTTTTGGACGATAGCTGTCATTTATAACTCTGCAGGTTTGTGAATTACAGTGCCCCTGGGCTCCTTTCTTCAACTCGCTTTCTTTTGAGCTGGCCGCAACACCGCAGGATGGCTTCAGGCCCTAATCTGGTTCCGGTACGGCACGCTGAGCCTTTGGTTATTTCCTCTTCCTGGTGGGAAATGAGAGTTAAATTTGCCCGTCCAGACACCTCCAGCTAGCCTCTCATTGGTTCTCGCTATTCCTGTTCATCTTCCGCAGAAATTGCAAACTGGGCCAAACAGGAGGTTAAAGGGACTGACTCTCCACGTCGGGAGAGTGTTATAAAGCATCTGGAATGTTGCACCCGAGTACCAGGGGAGGAAAACTGAGACATATTTGAACACGTCTCCCGTTCACATGGTTGATCATACTCTGGGTTCCACATGCATGTTTTAGCTGAAGGAAGAATACCTTAAACCTGGAGAGTTGAGACCCGTGGAATGGGTACCATGCAATATGACTTCAAAGGGTCTTCATTTGCTCACCGAACCTCTCCAATCCTATCACTGCTGCGTTTATGCCCCTGTACACACGCTTGATTCTCTTTTGGAGACATAGCAATCCATAGGTTTTAAGATACTTACTAGTCAGGTACATTCTTAGGCGTTTAATATGCGGTGTTGAGTCCATTTCGTTGAGCAAGGAGTAGGTCTTGTCTATTCCATATTTGACTTAAGGAACTTTATCTGTGCTCATTTCAATCTCTGGTTTTATGCAGCACCCCAACTCACCTTTCCCCTTAAGCAAGCATAAGTTGTTTTTCTAAATTTGAGACCCTGTTCTGTTCTGTGATTCAGTTCCTGTGTAACCAAGTTTACATTCCGTTTATTACAGATATCTTATGATGTTTCTTTTCTGTGTGAATTATTTCAGTTAGAATCATCATACCTGAATCCACTCATTGTGCTGCTATGGGCCTGATGACACAGATTTCATTGCTGAGTGATATTGCTTTGTAAGTAAATACCACAACTTCTTTATCCATTTTTCACTTTCTGCGATGTTGAACTTGTACTGTAAACGAGGTTCTTGTAAACAGAGCCGTTCGAAAGTTTGGGGTGGCTGTGTCTTTTTGATTTTAATTTCCCTAAGCTATAGGACCATAAATGGCAGTGCCCTAGGCTCTGTTGCTTTGTTTTTTAGATGTTTCAGGAAACACCATACACTTCTCCCGAGTGTCTGTTGGCAATTTACATCCCGCCCATCAGCATAACAAGGCTCCCAGTTCTCCATGGCCTGTCCTGCCTTTCTGGATTTTACACTTTTTTCAGATGGCCCTTTTGACCGGGGGGAAGTGAGACTTCATTGTAGTGCAGATTTCCTTTGCAAGCTTGCTTGGTTGGCCAAAAAGGGCGTATGCGTTTTTTCCTGAATATATTCAGGAAAAAACGCATACGCCCTTTTTGGCCAAGTGCATCATTGTGGACGTTCTGCCTCTTTTCCTATGCTTTCAATGCAATTCCAGTCTACCTCCTGAAATCGGTTTCCTGCAATTCTGCCCCGCTTTCAAGTCCTCTTGGCAGCCTTACTTCAGTCTATTTTTGGACGATAGCTGTCATTTATAAGTCTGCAAGTTTGTGAATTACAGTGCCCCTGAGCTCCTTTCTTCAACTCGCTTTCTTGTGACCTGGCCGCAACACCGCAGGATGGCTTCAGGCCCTAATCTGGTTCCGGCCCGGCATGCTGAGCCTTTGGTTAATTCCTCTTCCTGGTGGGAAATGAGAGTTAAATTTACCCGTCCAGACACCTCCAGCTAGTCTCTCATTGGTTCTCGCTATTCCTGTTCATCTTCCGCAGAAATTGCAAACTGGGCCAAACAGGAGGTTAAAGGGACTGACTCTCCAAGTCGGGAGAGTGTTAGTAAAGCGTCTGGAATGTTGCACCCGAGTACCAGGGGAGGAAAACTGAGACATATTTGAACACGTCTCCCGATCACATGGTTGATCATACTCTAGGTTCCACATGCATGTTTTAGCTGAAGGAAGAATACCTTAAACCTGGAGAGTTGAGACCCGTGTAATGCGTACCATGCAATATGACTTCAAAGGGTCTTCATTTGCTCACCGAACCTCTCCAATCCTATCACTGCTGCGTTTATGCCCCTGTACACATGCTTGATTCTCTTTTGGAGACATAGCAATCCATAGGTTTTCCGATACTTACTAGTCAGGTACATTCTTAGGCGTTTAATATGCGGTGTTGAGTCCATTTCGTTGAGCAAGGAGTAGCTCTTGTCTATTCCATATTTGACTTAAGGAACTTTATCTGTGCTCATTTCAATCTCTGGTTTTATGCAGCACCCCAACTCACCTTTCCCCTTAAGCAAGCATAAGTTGGTTTTCTAAATTTGAGACCCTGTTCTGTTTTGGAATGTAGTTCCTGTGTAGCCAAGTTTCCATTCCGTGTATTACTGATATCTTATGATGTTTCTTTTTCTGTGTGACTTACTTCAGTTAGAATCATCATACCTGAATCCACTCATTGTGCTGCTAAGGGCCTGATGACACAGATTTCATTGCTGAGTGATATTGCTTTGTAAGTAAATACCACAACTTCTTTATCCATTTTTCACTTTCTGCGATGTTGAACTTGTACTGTAAACGAGGTTCTTGTAAACAGATCCGTTCCAAACTTTGGGGTGGCTGTGTCTTTTTGATTTTAATTTCCCTAAGCTATAGGACCATAAGTGGAAGTGCCGTAGGTTCTGTTGCTTTGTTTTTTACATGTTTCAGGAAACACCATACACTTCTCCGGAGTGGTTGTTGGCAATTTACATCCCGCCCTTCAGCATAACAAGGCTCCCAGTTCTCCATGGCCTGTCTTGTCTTTCTGGATTTTACACTTTTTTCAGATGGCCCTTTTGACCGGGGGGAAGTGAGACTTCATTGTAGTGCAGATTTCCTTTGCAAGCTTGCTTGGTTGGCCAAAAAGGGCGTATGCGTTTTTTCCTGAATATATTCAGGAAAAAACGCATATGCCCTTTTTGGCCAAGTGCATCATTGTGGACGTTCTGCCTCTTTTCCTACGCTTTCAATGCAATTCCAGTCTACCTCCTGAAATCGGTTTCCTGCAATTCTGCCCCGCTTTCAAGTCCTCTTGGCAGCCTTACTTCAGTCTATTTTTGGACGATAGCTGTCATTTATAACTCTGCAGGTTTGTGAATTACAGTACCCCTGAGCTCCTTTCCTCAACTCGCTTTCTTGTGACCTGGCCGCAACACCGCAGGATGGCTTCAGGCCCTAATGAGGTTCCGGCACGGCACGCTGAGCCTTTGGTTAATTCCTCTTCCTGGTGGGAAATGAGAGTTAAATTTGCCCGTCCAGACACCTCCAGCTAGTCTCTCATTGGTTCTCGCTATTCCTGTTCATCTTCCGCAGAAATTGCAAACTGGGCCAAACAGGAGGTTAAAGGCGCTGACTCTCCAAGTGGGGAGAGTGTTAGTAAAGCGTCTGGAATGTTGCACCCGAGTACCAGGGGAGGAAAACTGAGACATATTTGAACACGTCTCCCGTTCACATGGTTGATCATACTTGGGTTCCACATGCATGTTTTAGCTGAAGGAAGAATACCTTAAACCTGGAGAGTTGAGACCCGTGTAATGGGTACCATGCAATATGACTTCAAAGGGTCTTCATTTGCTCACCGAACCGCTCCAATCCTATCACTGCTGCGTTTATGCCCCTGTACACACGCTTGATTCTCTTTTGGAGACATAGCAATCCATAGGTTTTAAGATACTTACTAGTCAGGTACATTCTTAGGCGTTTAATATGGGGTGTTGAGTCCATTTCGTTGAGCAAGGAGTAGCTCTTGTCTATTCCATATTTGGCTTAAGGAACTTTATCTGTGCTCATTTCAATCTCTGGTTTTATGCAGCACCCCAACTCACCTTTCCCCTTAAGCAAGCATAAGTTGGTTTTCTAAATTTGAGACCCTGTTCTGTTTTGGAATTCAGTTCCTGTGTAGCCAAGTTTACATTCCGTGTATTAGTGATATCTTATGATGTTTCTTTTTCTGTGTGACTTATTTCAGTTAGAATCATCGTACTTGAATCCACTCATTGTGCTGCTAAGGGCCTGATGACACAGATTTCATTGCTGAGTGATATTGCTTTGTAAGTAAATACCACAACTTCTTTATCCATTTTTCACTTTCTGCGATGTTGAACTTGTACTGTAAACGAGGTTCTTGTAAACAGATCCGTTCCAAACTTTGGGGTGGCTGTGTCTTTTTGATTTTAATTTCCCTAAGCTATAGGACCATAAGTGGAAGTGCCCTAGGTTCTGTTGCTTTGTTTTTTACATGTTTCAGGAAACACCATACACTTCTCCCGAGTGGTTGTTGGCAATTTACATCCCGCCCATCAGCATAACAAGGCTCCCAGTTCTCCATGGCCTGTCTTGTCTTTCTGGATTTTACACTTTTTTCAGATGGCCCTTTTGACCAGGGGGAAGTGAGACTTCATTGTAGTGCAGATTTCCTTTGCAAGCTTGCTTGGTTGGCCAAAAAGGGCGTATGCGTTTTTTCCTGAATATATTCAGGAAAAAACGCATACGCCCTTTTTGGCCAAGTGCATCATTGTGGACGTTCTGCCTCTTTTCCTATGCTTTCAATGCAATTCCAGTCTACCTCCTGAAATCGGTTTCCTGCAATTCTGCCCCGCTTTCAAGTCCTCTTGGCAGCCTTACTTCAGTCTATTTTTGGACGATAGCTGTCATTTATAACTCTGCAGGTTTGTGAATTACAGTGCCCCTGAGCTCCTTTCTTCAACTCGCTTTCTTGTGACCTGGCCGCAACACCGCAGGATGGCTTCAGGCCCTAATCTGGTTCCGGCCCGGCATGCTGAGCCTTTGGTTAATTCCTCTTCCTGGTGGGAAATGAGAGTTAAATTTGCCCGTCCAGACACCTCCAGCTAGTCTCTCATTGGTTCTCGCTATTCCTGTTCATCTTCCGCAGAAATTGCAAACTGGGCCAAACAGGAGGTTAAAGGGACTGACTCTCCAAGTCGGGAGAGTGTTAGTAAAGCGTCTGGAATGTTGCACCCGAGTACCAGGGGAGGAAAACTGAGACATATTTGAACACGTCTCCCGATCACATGGTTGATCATACTCTAGGTTCCACATGCATGTTTTAGCTGAAGGAAGAATACCTTAAACCTGGAGAGTTGAGACCCGTGTAATGCGTACCATGCAATATGACTTCAAAGGGTCTTCATTTGCTCACCGAACCTCTCCAATCCTATCACTGCTGCGTTTATGCCCCTGTACACACGCTTGATTCTCTTTCGGAGACATAGCAATCCATAGGTTTTAAGATACTTACTAGTCAGGTACATTCTTAGGCGTTTAATATGCGGTGTTGAGTCCATTTCGTTGAGCAAGGAGTAGCTCTTGTCTATTCCATATTTGGCTTAAGGAACTTTATCTGTGCTCATTTCAATCTCTGGTTTTATGCAGCACCCCAACTCACCTTTCCCCTTAAGCAAGCATAAGTTGGTTTTCTAAATTTGAGACCCTGTTCTGTTCTGTAATTCAGTTCCTGTGTAGCCAAGTTTACATTCCGTGTATTACTGATATCTTATGATGTTTCTTTTTCTGTGACTTACTTCAGTTAGAATCATCATACCTGAATCCACTCATTGTGCTGCTAAGGGCCTGATGACACAGATTTCATTGCTGAGTGATATTGCTTTGTAAGTAAATACCACAACTTCTTTATCCATTTTTCACTTTCTGCGATGTTGAACTTGTACTGTAAATGAGGTTCTTGTAAACAGAGCCGTTCCAAACTTTGGGGTGGCTGTGTCTTTTTGATTTTAATTTCCCTAAGCTATAGGACCATAAGTGGAAGTGCCCTAGGTTCTGTTGCTTTGTTTTTTACATGTTTCAGGAAACACCATACACTTCTCCCGAGTGGTTGTTGGCAATTTACATCCCGCCCATCAGCATAACAAGGCTCCCAGTTCTCCATGGCTTGTCCTGCCTTTCTGGATTTTACACTTTTTTCAGATGGCCCTTTTGACCGGGGGGTAGTGAGACTTCATTGTAGTGCAGATTTCCTTTGCAAGCTTGCTTGGTTGGCCAAAAAGGGCGTATGCGTTTTTTCCTGAATATATTCAGGAAAAAACGCATACGCCCTTTTTGGCCAAGTGCATCATTGTGGACGTTCTGCCTCTTTTCCTATGCTTTCAATGCAATTCCAGTCTACCTCCTGAAATCGGTTTCCTGCAATTCTGCCCCGCTTTCAAGTCCTCTTGGCAGCCTTACTTCAGTCTATTTTTGGACGATAGCTGTCATTTATAACTCTGCAGGTTTGTGAATTACAGTGCCCCTGAGCTCCTTTCTTCAACTCGCTTTCTTTTGAGCTGGCCGCAACACCGCAGGATGGCTTCAGGCCCTAATCTGGTTCCGGGACGGCACGCTGAGCCTTTGGTTATTTCCTCTTCCTGGTGGGAAATGAGAGTTAAATTTGCCCGTCCAGACACCTCCAGCTAGCCTCTCATTGGTTCTCGCTATTCCTGTTCATCTTCCGCAGAAATTGCAAACTGGGCCAAACAGGAGGTTAAAGGCGCTGACTCTCCAAGTGGGGAGAGTGTTAGTAAAGCGTCTGGAATGTTGCACCCGAGTACCAGGGGAGGAAAACTGAGACATATTTGAACACGTCTCCCGTTCACATGGTTGATCATACTTGGGTTCCACATGCATGTTTTAGCTGAAGGAAGAATACCTTAAACCTGGAGAGTTGAGACCCGTGTAATGGGTACCATGCAATATGACTTCAAAGGGTCTTCATTTGCTCACCGAACCTCTCCAATCCTATCACTGCTGCGTTTATGCCCCTGTACACATGCTTGATTCTCTTTCGGAGACATAGCAATCCATAGGTTTTACGATAATTACTAGTCAGGTACATTCTTAGGCGTTTAATATGCGGTGTTGAGTCCATTTTGTTGAGCAAGGAGTAGCTCTTGTCTATTCCATATTTGGCTTAAGGAACTTTATCTGTGCTCATTTCAATCTCTGGTTTTATGCAGCACCCCAACTCACCTTTCCCCTTAAGCAAGCATAAGTTGGTTTTCTAAATTTGAGACCCTGTTCTGTTCTGTAATTCAGTTCCTGTGTAGCCAAGTTTACATTCCGTGTATTACTGATATCTTATGATGTTTCTTTTTCTGTGTGACTTACTTCAGTTAGAATCATCATACCTGAATCCACTCATTGTGCTGCTAAGGGCCTGATGACACAGATTTCATTGCTGAGTGATATTGCTTTGTAAGTAAATACCACAACTTCTTTATCCAGTTTTCACTTTCTGCGATGTTGAACTTGTACTGTAAACGAGGTTCTTGTAAACAGAGCCGTTCCAAACTTTGGGGTGGCTGTGTCTTTTTGATTTTAATTTCCCTAAGCTATAGGACCATAAGTGGAAGTGCCCTAGGTTCTGTTGCTTTGTTTTTTAGATGTTTCAGGAAACACCATACACTTCTCCCGAGTGTCTGTTGGCAATTTACATCCCACCCATCAGCATAACAAGGCTCCCAGTTCTCCATGGCCTGTCCTGCCTTTCTGGATTTTACACTTTTTTCAGATGGCCCTTTTGACCGGGGGGAAGTGAGACATCATTGTAGTGCAGATTTCCTTTGCAAGCTTGCTTGGTTGGCCAAAAAGGGCGTATGCGTTTTTTCCTGAATATATTCAGGAAAAAACGCATACGCCCTTTTTGGCCAAGTGCATCATTGTGGACGTTCTGCCTCTTTTCCTATGCTTTCAATGCAATTCCAATCTACCTCCTGAAATCGGTTTCCTGCAATTCTGCCCCGCTTTCAAGTCCTCTTGGCAGCCTTACTTCAGTCTATTTTTGGACGATAGCTGTCATTTATAACTCTGCAGGTTTGTGAATTACAGTGCCCCTGAGCTCCTTTCTTCAACTCGCTTTCTTGTGACCTGGCCGCAACACCGCAGGATGGCTTCAGGCCCTAATCTGGTTCCGGTACGGCACGCTGAGCCTTTGGTTATTTCCTCTTCCTGGTGGGAAATGAGAGTTAAATTTGCCCGTCCAGACACCTCCAGCTAGTCTCTCATTGGTTCTCGCTATTCCTGTTCATCTTCCGCAGAAATTGCAAACTGGGCCAAACAGGAGGTTAAAGGCGCTGACTCTCCAAGTCGGGAGAGTGTTAGTAAAGCGTCTGGAATGTTGCACCCGAGTACCAGGGGAGGAAAACTGAGACATATTTGAACACGTCTCCCGATCACATGGTTGATCATACTCTGGGTTCCACATGCATGTTTTAGCTGAAGGAAGAATACCTTAAACCTGGAGAGTTGAGACCCGTGTAATGCGTACCATGCAATATGACTTCAAAGGGTCTTCATTTGCTCACCGAACCTCTCCAATCCTATCACTGCTGCGTTTATGCCCCTGTACACATGCTTGATTCTCTTTTGGAGACATAGCAATCCATAGGTTTTCCGATACTTACTAGTCAGGTACATTCTTAGGCGTTTAATATGCGGTGTTGAGTCCATTTCGTTGAGCAAGGAGTAGCTCTTGTCTATTCCATATTTGACTTAAGGAACTTTATCTGTGCTCATTTCAATCTCTGGTTTTATGCAGCACCCCAACTCACCTTTACCCTTAAGCAAGCATAAGTTGGTTTTCTAAATTTGAGACCCTGTTCTGTTCTGTAATTCAGTTCCTGTGTAGCCAAGTTTACATTCCGTGTATTACTGATATCTTATGATGTTTCTTTTCTGTGTGACTTATTTCAGTTAGAATCATCATACCTGAATCCACTCATTGTGCTGCTACGGGCCTGATGACACAGATTTCATTGCTGAGTGATATTGCTTTGTAAGTAAATACCACAACTTCTTTATCCATTTTTCACTTTCTGCGATGTTGAACTTGTATGGTAAACGAGGTTCTTGTAAACGGAGGCGTCCCAAACTTTGGGGTGGCTGTGTCTTTTAGATTTTAATTTCCCTAAGCTATAGGACCATAAGTGGAAGTGCCCTAGGCTCTGTTGCTTTGTTTTTTAGATGTTTCAGGAAACACCATACACTTCTCCCAAGTGTCTGTTGGCAATTTACATCCCGCCCATCAGCATAACAAGGCTCCCAGTTCTCAATGGCCTGTTGCCTTTCTGGATTTTACACTTTTTTCAGATGGCCCTTTTGACCGGGGGGAAGTGAGACTTCATTGTAGTGCAGATTTCCTTTGCAAGCTTGCTTGGTTGGCCAAAAAGGGCATATGCGTTTTTTCCTGAATATATTCAGGAAAAAACGCATACGCCCTTCTTGGCCAAGTGCATCATTGTGGACGTTCTGCCTCTTTTCCTATGCTTTCAATGCAATTCCAGTCTACCTCCTGAAATCGGTTTCCTGCAATTCTGCCCCGCTTTCAAGTCCTCTTGGCAGCCTTACTTCAGTCTATTTTTGGACGATAGCTGTCATTTATAACTCTGCAGGTTTGTGAATTACAGTGCCCCTGAGCTCCTTTCTTCAACTCGCTTTCTTTTGACCTGGCCGCAACACCGCAGGATGGCTTCAGGCCCTAATCTGGTTCCGGCACGGCACGCTGAGCCTTTGGTTAATTCCTCTTCCTGGTGGGAAATGAGAGTTAAATTTGCCCGTCCAGACACCTCCAGCTAGCCTCTCATTGGTTCTCGCTATTCCTGTTCATCTTCCGCAGAAATTGCAAACTGGGCCAAACAGGAGGTTAAAGGGACTGACTCTCCAAGTGGGGAGAGTGTTAGTAAAGCGTCTGGAATGTTGCACCCGAGTACCAGGGGAGGAAAACTGAGACATATTTGAACACGTCTCCCGATCACATGGTTGATCATACTCTAGGTTCCACATGCATGTTTTAGCTGAAGGAAGAATACCTTAAACCTGGAGAGTTGAGACCCGTGTAATGCGTATCATGCAATATGACTTCAAAGGGTCTTCATTTGCTCACCGAACATCTCCAATCCTATCACTGCTGCGTTTATGCCCCTGTACACACGCTTGATTCTCTTTCGGAGACATAGCAATCCATAGGTTTTAAGATACTTACTAGTCAGGTACATTCTTAGGCGTTTAATATGGGGTGTTGAGTCCATTTCGTTGAGCAAGGAGTAGCTCTTGTCTATTCCATATTTGGCTTAAGGAACTTTATCTGTGCTCATTTCAATCTCTGGTTTTATGCAGCACCCCAACTCACCTTTCCCCTTAAGCAAGCATAAGTTGGTTTTCTAAATTTGAGACCCTGTTCTGTTCTGTAATTCAGTTCCTGTGTAGCCAAGTTTACATTCCGTGTATTACTGATATCTTATGATGTTTCTTTTTCTGTGTGACTTACTTCAGTTAGAATCATCATACCTGAATCCACTCATTGTGCTGCTAAGGGCCTGATTACACAGATTTCATTGCTGAGTGATATTGCTTTGTAAGTAAATACCACAACTTCTTTATCCAGTTTTCACTTTCTGCGATGTTGAACTTGTACTGTAAACGAGGTTCTTGTAAACAGAGCCGTTCCAAACTTTGGGGTGGCTGTGTCTTTTTGATTTTAATTTCCCTAAGCTATAGGACCATAAGTGGAAGTGCCCTAGGTTCTGTTGCTTTGTTTTTTAGATGTTTCAGGAAACACCATACACTTCTCCCGAGTGTCTGTTGGCAATTTACATCCCACCCATCAGCATAACAAGGCTCCCAGTTCTCCATGGCCTGTCCTGCCTTTCTGGATTTTACACTTTTTTCAGATGGCCCTTTTGACCGGGGGGAAGTGAGACATCATTGTAGTGCAGATTTCCTTTGCAAGCTTGCTTGGTTGGCCAAAAAGGGCGTATGCGTTTTTTCCTGAATATATTCAGGAAAAAACGCATACGCCCTTTTTGGCCAAGTGCATCATTGTGGACGTTCTGCCTCTTTTCCTATGCTTTCAATGCAATTCCAATCTACCTCCTGAAATCGGTTTCCTGCAATTCTGCCCCGCTTTCAAGTCCTCTTGGCAGCCTTACTTCAGTCTATTTTTGGACGATAGCTGTCATTTATAACTCTGCAGGTTTGTGAATTACAGTGCCCCTGAGCTCCTTTCTTCAACTCGCTTTCTTGTGACCTGGCCGCAACACCGCAGGATGGCTTCAGGCCCTAATCTGGTTCCGGTACGGCACGCTGAGCCTTTGGTTATTTCCTCTTCCTGGTGGGAAATGAGAGTTAAATTTGCCCGTCCAGACACCTCCAGCTAGTCTCTCATTGGTTCTCGCTATTCCTGTTCATCTTCCGCAGAAATTGCAAACTGGGCCAAACAGGAGGTTAAAGGCGCTGACTCTCCAAGTCGGGAGAGTGTTAGTAAAGCGTCTGGAATGTTGCACCCGAGTACCAGGGGAGGAAAACTGAGACATATTTGAACACGTCTCCCGATCACATGGTTGATCATACTCTGGGTTCCACATGCATGTTTTAGCTGAAGGAAGAATACCTTAAACCTGGAGAGTTGAGACCCGTGTAATGCGTACCATGCAATATGACTTCAAAGGGTCTTCATTTGCTCACCGAACCTCTCCAATCCTATCACTGCTGCGTTTATGCCCCTGTACACATGCTTGATTCTCTTTTGGAGACATAGCAATCCATAGGTTTTCCGATACTTACTAGTCAGGTACATTCTTAGGCGTTTAATATGCGGTGTTGAGTCCATTTCGTTGAGCAAGGAGTAGCTCTTGTCTATTCCATATTTGACTTAAGGAACTTTATCTGTGCTCATTTCAATCTCTGGTTTTATGCAGCACCCCAACTCACCTTTACCCTTAAGCAAGCATAAGTTGGTTTTCTAAATTTGAGACCCTGTTCTGTTCTGTAATTCAGTTCCTGTGTAGCCAAGTTTACATTCCGTGTATTACTGATATCTTATGATGTTTCTTTTCTGTGTGACTTATTTCAGTTAGAATCATCATACCTGAATCCACTCATTGTGCTGCTACGGGCCTGATGACACAGATTTCATTGCTGAGTGATATTGCTTTGTAAGTAAATACCACAACTTCTTTATCCATTTTTCACTTTCTGCGATGTTGAACTTGTATGGTAAACGAGGTTCTTGTAAACGGAGGCGTCCCAAACTTTGGGGTGGCTGTGTCTTTTAGATTTTAATTTCCCTAAGCTATAGGACCATAAGTGGAAGTGCCCTAGGCTCTGTTGCTTTGTTTTTTAGATGTTTCAGGAAACACCATACACTTCTCCCAAGTGTCTGTTGGCAATTTACATCCCGCCCATCAGCATAACAAGGCTCCCAGTTCTCAATGGCCTGTTGCCTTTCTGGATTTTACACTTTTTTCAGATGGCCCTTTTGACCGGGGGGAAGTGAGACTTCATTGTAGTGCAGATTTCCTTTGCAAGCTTGCTTGGTTGGCCAAAAAGGGCATATGCGTTTTTTCCTGAATATATTCAGGAAAAAACGCATACGCCCTTCTTGGCCAAGTGCATCATTGTGGACGTTCTGCCTCTTTTCCTATGCTTTCAATGCAATTCCAGTCTACCTCCTGAAATCGGTTTCCTGCAATTCTGCCCCGCTTTCAAGTCCTCTTGGCAGCCTTACTTCAGTCTATTTTTGGACGATAGCTGTCATTTATAACTCTGCAGGTTTGTGAATTACAGTGCCCCTGAGCTCCTTTCTTCAACTCGCTTTCTTTTGACCTGGCCGCAACACCGCAGGATGGCTTCAGGCCCTAATCTGGTTCCGGCACGGCACGCTGAGCCTTTGGTTAATTCCTCTTCCTGGTGGGAAATGAGAGTTAAATTTGCCCGTCCAGACACCTCCAGCTAGCCTCTCATTGGTTCTCGCTATTCCTGTTCATCTTCCGCAGAAATTGCAAACTGGGCCAAACAGGAGGTTAAAGGGACTGACTCTCCAAGTGGGGAGAGTGTTAGTAAAGCGTCTGGAATGTTGCACCCGAGTACCAGGGGAGGAAAACTGAGACATATTTGAACACGTCTCCCGTTCACATGGTTGATCATACTTGGGTTCCACATGCATGTTTTAGCTGAAGGAAGAATACCTTAAACCTGGAGAGTTGAGACCCGTGTAATGGGTACCATGCAATATGACTTCAAAGGGTCTTCATTTGCTCACCGAACCTCTCCAATCCTATCACTGCTGCGTTTATGCCCCTGTACACATGCTTGATTCTCTTTTGGAGACATAGCAATCCATAGGTTTTACGATACTTACTAGTCAGGTACATTCTTAGGCGTTTAATATGCGGTGTTGAGTCCATTTCGTTGAGCAAGGAGTAGCTCTTGTCTATTCCATATTTGACTTAAGGAACTTTATCTGTGCTCATTTCAATCTCTGGTTTTATGCAGCACCCCAACTCACCTTTCCCCTTAAGCAAGCATAAGTTGGTTTTCTAAATTTGAGACCCTGTTCTGTTCTGTAATTCAGTTCCTGTGTAGCCAAGTTTACATTCCGTGTATTACTGATATCTTATGATGTTTCTTTTTCTGTGTGACTTATTACAGTTAGAATCATCATACCTGAATCCACTCATTGTGCTGCTAAGGGCCTGATGACACAGATTTCATTGCTGAGTGATATTGCTTTGTAAGTAAATACCACAACTTCTTTATCCATTTTTCACTTTCTGCGATGTTGAACTTGTACTGTAAACGAGGTTCTTGTAAACAGAGCCGTTCCAAACTTTGGGGTGGCTGTGTCTTTTTGATTTTAATTTCCCTAAGCTATAGGACCATAAGTGGAAGTGCCCTAGGTTCTGTTGCTTTCTTTTTTAGATGTTTCAGGAAACACCATACACTTCTCCCCAGTGGTTGTTGGCAATTTACATCCCGCCCATCAGCATAACAAGGCTCCCAGTTCTCCATGGCCTGTCCTGCCTTTCTGGATTTTACACTTTTTTCAGATGGCCCTTTTGACCGGGGGGAAGTGAGACTTCATTGTAGTGCAGATTTCCTTTGCAAGCTTGCTTGGTTGGCCAAAAAGGGCGTATGCGTTTTTTCCTGAATATATTCAGGAAAAAACGCATACGCCCTTTTTGGCCAAGTGCATCATTGTGGACGTTCTGCCTCTTTTCCTATGCTTTCAATGCAATTCCAGTCTACCTCCTGAAATCGGTTTCCTGCAATTCTGCCCCGCTTTCAAGTCCTCTTGGCAGCCTTACTTCAGTCTATTTTTGGAGGATAGCTGTCATTTATAACTCTGCAGGTTTGTGAATTACAGTGCCCCTGAGCTCCTTTCTTCAACTCGCTTTCTTTTGAGCTGGCCGCAACACCGCCGGATGGCTTCAGGCCCTAATCTGGTTCCGGCCCGGCATGCTGAGCCTTTGGTTAATTCCTCTTCCTGGTGGGAAATGAGAGTTAAATTTGCCCGTCCAGACACCTCCAGCTAGTCTCTCATTGGTTCTCGCTATTCCTGTTCATCTTCCGCAGAAATTGCAAACTGGGCCAAACAGGAGGTTAAAGGCGCTGACTCTCCAAGTGGGGAGAGTGTTAGTAAAGCGTCTGGAATGTTGCACCCGAGTACCAGGGGAGGAAAACTGAGACATATTTGAACACGTCTCCCGTTCACATGGTTGATCATACTTGGGTTCCACATGCATGTTTTAGCTGAAGGAAGAATACCTTAAACCTGGAGAGTTCAGACCCGTGTAATGGGTACCATGCAATATGACTTCAAAGGGTCTTCATTTGCTCACCGAACCTCTCCAATCCTATCACTGCTGCGTTTATGCCCCTGTACACATGCTTGATTCTCTTTCGGAGACATAGCAATCCATAGGTTTTTAAGATACTTACTAGTCAGGTACATTCTTAGGCGTTTAATATGCGGTGTTGAGTCCATTTCGTTGAGCAAGGAGTAGCTCTTGTCTATTCCATATTTGACTTAAGGAACTTTATCTGTGCTCATTTCAATCTCTGGTTTTATGCAGCACCCCAACTCACCTTTCCCCTTAAGCAAGCATAAGTTGGTTTTCTAAATTTGAGACCCTGTTCTGTTCTGTAATTCAGTTCCTGTGTAGCCAAGTTTACATTCCGTGTATTACTGATATCTTATGATGTTTCTTTTTCTGTGTGACTTACTTCAGTTAGAATCATCATACCTGAATCCACTCATTGTGCTGCTAAGGGCCTGATGACACAGATTTCATTGCTGAGTGATATTGCTTTGTAAGTAAATACCACAACTTCTTTATCCATTTTTCACTTTCTGCGATGTTGAACTTGTACTGTAAACGTGGTTCTTGTAAACAGAGCCGTTCCAAACTTTGGGGTGGCTGTGTCTTTTTGATTTTAATTTCCCTAAGCTATAGGACCATAAGTGGAAGTGCCCTAGGTTCTGTTGCTTTGTTTTTTAGATGTTTCAGGAAACACCATACACTTCTCCCGAGTGGTTGTTGGCAATTTACATCCCGCCCATCAGCATAACAAGGCTCCCAGTTCTCCATGGCCTGTCCTGCCTTTCTGGATTTTACACTTTTTTCAGATGGCCCTTTTGACCGGGGGGAAGTGAGACTTCATTGTAGTGCAGATTTCCTTTGCAAGCTTGCTTGGTTGGCCAAAAAGGGCGTATGCGTTTTTTCCTGAATATATTCAGGAAAAAACGCATACGCCCTTTTTGGCCAAGTGCATCATTGTGGACGTTCTGCCTCTTTTCCTATGCTTTCAATGCAATTCCAGTCTACCTCCTGAAATCGGTTTCCTGCAATTCTGCCCCGCTTTCAAGTCCTCTTGGCAGCCTTACTTCAGTCTATTTTTGGACGATAGCTGTCATTTATAACTCTGCAGGTTTGTGAATTACAGTGCCCCTGAGCTGCTTTGTTCAACTCGCTTTCTTTTGAACTGGCCGCAACACCGCCGGATGGCTTCAGGCCCTAATCTGGTTCCGGTACGGCACGCTGAGCCTTTGGTTATTTCCTCTTCCTGGTGGGAAATGAGAGTTAAATTTGCCCGTCCAGACACCTCCAGCTAGTCTCTCATTGGTTCTCGCTATTCCTGTTCATCTTCCGCAGAAATTGCAAACTGGGCCAAACAGGAGGTTAAAGGCGCTGACTCTCCAAGTGGGGAGAGTGTTAGTAAAGCGTCTGGAATGTTGCACCCGAGTACCAGGGGAGGAAAACTGAGACATATTTGAACACGTCTCCCGTTCACATGGTTGATCATACTTGGGTTCCACATGCATGTTTTAGCTGAAGGAAGAATACCTAAAACCTGGGTAGTTGAAACCCGTGGAATGGGTACCATGCAATATGACTTCAAAGGGTCTTCATTTGCTCACCGAACCTCTCCAATCCTATCACTGCTGCGTTTATGCCCCTGTACACATGCTTGATTCTCTTTCGGAGACATAGCAATCCATAGGTTTTAAGATACTTACTAGTCAGGTACATTCTTAGGCGTTTAATATGCGGTGTTGAGTCCATTTCGTTGAGCAAGGAGTAGCTCTTGTCTATTCCATATTTGGCTTAAGGAACTTTATCTGTGCTCATTTCAATCTCTGGTTTTATGCAGCACCCCAACTCACCTTTACCCTTAAGCAAGCATAAGTTGGTTTTCTAAATTTGAGACCCTGTTCTGTTCTGTAATTCAGTTCCTGTGTAGCCAAGTTTACATTCCGTGTATTAGTGATATCTTATGATGTTTCTTTTTCTGTGTGACTTATTTCAGTTAGAATCATCATACCTGAATCCACTCATTGTGATGCTAAGGGCCTGATGACATAGATTTCATTGCTGAGTGATATTGCTTTGTAAGTGAATACCACAACTTCTTTATCCATTTTTCACTTTCTGCGATGTTGAACTTGTACTGTAAACGAGGTTCTTGTAAACAGAGCCGTTCCAAACTTTGGGGTGGCTGTGTCTTTTTGATTTTAATTTCCCTAAGCTATAGGACCATAAGTGGAAGTGCCCTAGGCTCTGTTGCTTTGTTTTTTAGATGTTTCAGGAAACACCATACACTTCTCCCGAGTGTCTGTTGGCAATTTACATCCCGCCCATCAGCATAACAAGGCTCCCAGTTCTCAATGGCCTGTTGCCTTTCTGGATTTTACACTTTTTTCAGATGGCCCTTTTGACCGGGGGGAAGTGAGACTTCATTGTAGTGCAGATTTCCTTTGCAAGCTTGCTTGGTTGGCCAAAAAGGGCGTATGCGTTTTTTCCTGAATATATTCAGGAAAAAACGCATACGCCCTTTTTGGCCAAGTGCATCATTGTGGACGTTCTGCCTCTTTTCCTATGCTTTCAATGCAATTCCAGTCTACCTCCTGAAATCGGTTTCCTGCAATTCTGCCCCGCTTTCAAGTCCTCTTGGCAGCCTTACTTCAGTCTATTTTTGGACGATAGCTGTCATTTATAACTCTGCAGGTTTGTGAATTACAGTGCCCCTGAGCTCCTTTCTTCAACTCGCTTTCTTTTGAGCTGGCCGCAACACCGCAGGATGGCTTCAGGCCCTAATCTGGTTCCGGCCCGGCATGCTGAGCCTTTGGTTAATTCCTCTTCCTGGTGGGAAATGAGAGTTAAATTTGCCCGTCCAGACACCTCCAGCTAGCCTCTCATTTGTTCTCGCTATTCCTGTTCATCTTCCGCAGAAATTGCAAACTGGGCCAAACAGGAGGTTAAAGGGACTGACTCTCCAAGTCGGGAGAGTGTTAGTAAAGCGTCTGGAATGTTGCACCCGAGTACCAGGGGAGGAAAACTGAGATATATTTGAACACGTCTCCCGTTCACATGGTTGATCATACTCTGGGTTCCACATGCATGTTTTAGCTGAAGGAAGAATACCTTAAACCTGGAGAGTTGAGACCCGTGTAATGGGTACCATGCAATATGACTTCAAAGGGTCTTCATTTGCTCAACGAACCTCTCCAATCCTATCACTGCTGCGTTTATTCCCCTGTACACACGCTTGATTCTCTTTTGGAGACATAGCAATCCATAGGTTTTAAGATACTTACTAGTCAGGTACATTCTTAGGCGTTTAATATGCGGTGTTGAGTCCATTTCGTTGAGCAAGGAGTAGCTCTTGTCTATTCCATATTTGACTTAAGGAACTTTATCTGTGCTCATTTCAATCTCTGGTTTTATGCAGCACCCCAACTCACCTTTCCCCTTAAGCAAGCATAAGTTGGTTTTCTAAATTTGAGACCCTGTTCTGTTCTGTAATTCAGTTCCTGTGTAGCCAAGTTTACATTCCGTGTATTAGTGATATCTTATGATGTTTCTTTTTCTGTGTGACTTATTTCAGTTAGAATCATCGTACCTGAATCCACTCATTATGCTGCTACGGGCCTGATGACATAGATTTCATTGCTGAGTGAACTGCATTGTACGAAAGTACCACAAGTTCTTTATCCATTTTTCACTTTCTGTGATATTGAACTTGTATGGTAAACGAGGTTCTTGTAAATGGAGGCGTCCCAAACTTTGGGGTGGCTGTGTCTTTTTGATTTTAATTTCCCTAAGCTATAGGACCATAAGTGGAAGTGCCCTAGGCTCTGTTGCTTTGTTTTTTAGATGTTTCAGGAAACACCATACACTTCTCCCGAGTGGTTGTTGGCAATTTACATCCCGCCCATCAGCATAACAAGGCTCCCAGTTCTCCATGGCCTGTCCTGCCTTTCTGGATTTTACACTTTTTTCAGATGGCCCTTTTGACCGGGGGGAATTGAGACTTCATTGTAGTGCAGATTTCCTTTGCAAGCTTGCTTGGTTGGCCAAAAAGTGCGTATGCGTTTTTTCCTGAATATATTCAGGAAAAAACGCATACGCCCTTTTTGGCCAAGTGCATCATTGTGGACGTTCTGCCTCTTTTCCTATGCTTTCAATGCAATTCCAGTCTACCTCCTGAAATCGGTTTCCTGCAATTCTGCCCTGCTTTCAAGTCCTCTTGGCAGCCTTACTTTAGTCTATTTTTGGACGATAGCTGTCATTTATAACTCTGCAGGTTTGTGAATTACAGTGCCCCTGAGCTCCTTTCTTCAACTCGCTTTCTTTTGAGCTGGCCGCAACACCGCAGGATGGCTTCAGGCCCTAATCTGGTTTCGGCACGGCACGCTGAGCCTTTGGTTATTTCCTCTTCCTGGTGGGTAATGAGAGTTAAATTTGCCCGTCCAGACACCTCCAGCTAGCCTCTCATTGGTTCTCGCTATTCCTGTTCATCTTCCGCAGAAATTGCAAACTGGGCCAAACAGGAGGTTAAAGGGACTGACTCTCCAAGTCGGGAGAGTGTTAGTAAAGCGTCTGGAATGTTGCACCCGAGTACCAGGGTACGAAAACTGAGATATATTTGAACACGTCTCCCGTTCACATGGTTGATCATACTCTGGGTTCCACATGCATGTTTTAGCTGAAGGAAGAATACCTTAAACCTGGAGAGTTGAGACCCGTGTAATGGGTACCATGCAATATGACTTCAAAGGGTCTTCATTTGCTCACCGAACCTCTCCAATCCTATCACTGCTGCGTTTATGCCCCTGTACACACGCTTGATTCTCTTTTGGAGACATAGCAATCCATAGGTTTTAAGATACTTACTAGTCAGGTACATTCTTAGGCGTTTAATATGGGGTGTTGAGTCCATTTCTTTGAGCAAGGAGTAGCTCTTGTCTATTCCATATTTGGCTTAAGAAACTTTATCTGTGCTCATTTCAATCTCTGGTTTTATGCAGCACCCCAACTCACCTTTCCCCTTAAGCAAGCATAAGTTGGTTTTCTAAATTTGAGACACTGTTCTGTTTTGGAATGCAGTTCCTGTGTAGCCAAGTTTACATTCCGTGTATTAGTGATATCTTATGATGTTTCTTTTTCTGTGTGACTTATTTCAGTTAGAATCATCGTACCTGAATCCACTCATTATGCTGCTACGGGCCTGATGACATAGATTTCATTGCTGAGTGATACTGCATTGTACGTAAGTACCACAAGTTCTTTATCCATTTTTCACTTTCTGTGATATTGAACTTGTATGGTAAACGAGGTTCTTGTAAATGGAGGTGTCCCAAGCTTTGGGGTGGCTGTGTCTTTTTGATTTTAATTTCCCTAAGCTATAGGACCATAAGTGGAAGTGCCCTAGGCTCTGTTGCTTTGTTTTTTAGATGTTTCAGGAAACACCATACACTTCTCCCTAGTGGTTGTTAGCAATTTACATCCCGCCCATCAGCATAACAAGGCTCCCAGTTCTCCATGACCTGTCCTGCCTTTCTGGATTTTACACTTTTTTCAGATGGCCCTTTTGACCGGGGGGAATTGAGACTTCATTGTAGTGCAGATTTCCTTTGCAAGCTTGCTTGGTTGGCCAAAAAGGGCGTATGCGTTTTTTCCTGAATATATTCAGGAAAAAACGCATACGCCCTTTTTGGCCAAGTGCATCATTGTGGACGTTCTGCCTCTTTTCCTATGCTTTCAATGCAATTCCAGTCTACCTCCTGAAATCGGTTTCCTGCAATTCTGCCCCGCTTTCAAGTCCTCTTGGCAGCCTTACTTCAGTCTATTTTTGGACGATAGCTGTCATTTATAACTCTGCAGGTTTGTGAATTACAGTGCCCCTGAGCTCCTTTCTTCAACTCGCTTTCTTGTGACCTGGCCGCAACACCGCAGGATGGCTTCAGGCCCTAATCTGGTTCCGGCATGGCACGCTGAGCCTTTGGTTATTTCCTCTTCCTGGTGGGAAATGAGAGTTAAATTTGCCCGTCCAGACACCTCCAGCTAGCCTCTCATTGGTTCTCGCTATTCCTGTTCATCTTCCGCAGAAATTGCAAACTGGGCCAAACAGGAGGTTAAAGGGACTGACTCTCCAAGTGGGGAGAGTGTTAGTAAAGCGTCTGGAATGTTGCACCCGAGTACCAGGGGAGGAAAACTGAGACATATTTGAACACGTCTCCCGTTCACATGGTTGATCATACTTGGGTTCCACATGCATGTTTTAGCTGAAGGAAGAATACCTTAAACCTGGAGAGTTAAGACCCGTGTAATGGGTACCATGCAATATGACTTCAACGGGTCTTCATTTGCTCACCGAACCTCTCCAATCCTATCACTGCTGCGTTTATGCCCCTGTACACATGCTTGATTCTCTTTCGGAGACATAGCAATCCATAGGTTTTAAGATACTTACTAGTCAGGTACATTCTTAGGCGTTTAATATGCAGTGTTGAGTCCATTTCGTTGAGCAAGGAGTAGCTCTTGTCTATTCCATATTTGGCTTAAGGAACTTTATCTGTGCTCATTTCAATCTCTGGATTTATGCAGCACCCCAACTCACCTTTACCCTTAAGCAAGCATAAGTTGGTTTTCTAAATTTGAGTCCCTGTTCTGTTCTGTAATTCAGTTCCTGTGTAGCCAAGTTTACATTCCGTGTATTACTGATATCTTATGATGTTTCTTTTTCTGTGTGACTTACTTCAGTTAGAATCATCATACCTGAATCCACTCATTGTGCTGCTAAGGGCCTGATGACACAGATTTCATTGCTGAGTGATATTGCTTTGTAAGTAAATACCACAACTTCTTTATCCATTTTTCACTTTCTGCGATGTTGAACTTGTACTGTAAACGAGGTTCTTGTAAACAGAGCCGTTCCAAACTTTGGGGTGGCTGTGTCTTTTTGATTTTAATTTCCCTAAGCTATAGGACCATAAGTGGAAGTGCCCTAGGTTCTGTTGCTTTGTTTTTTAGATGTTTCAGGAAACACCATACACTTCTCCCGAGTGGTTGTTGGCAATTTACATCCCGCCCATCAGCATAACAAGGCTCCCAGTTCTCCATGGCCTGTCCTGCCTTTCTGGATTTTACACTTTTTTCAGATGGCCCTTTTGACCGGGGGGAAGTGAGACTTCATTGTAGTGCAGATTTCCTTTGCAAGCTTGCTTGGTTGGCCAAAAAGGGCGTATGCGTTTTTTCCTGAATATATTCAGGAAAAAACGCATACGCCCTTTTTGGACAAGTGCATCATTGTGGACGTTCTGCCTCTTTTCCTATGCTTTCAATGCAATTCCAGTCTACCTCCTGAAATCGGTTTCCTGCAATTCTGCCCCGCTTTCAAGTCCTCTTGGCAGCCTTACTTCAGTCTATTTTTGGACGATAGCTGTCATTTATAACTCTGCAGGTTTGTGAATTACAGTGCCCCTGAGTTCCTTTCTTCAACTCGCTTTCTTTTGAGCTGGCCGCAACACCGCAGGATGGCTTCAGGCCCTAATCTGGTTCCGGCACGGCACGCTGAGCCTTTGGTTAATTCCTCTTCCTGGTGGGAAATGAGAGTTAAATTTGCCCGTCCAGACACCTCCAGCTAGCCTCTCATTGGTTCTCACTATTCCTGTTCATCTTCCGCAGAAATTGCAAACTGGGCCAAACAGGAGGTTAAAGGCGCTGACTCTCCAAGTGGGGAGAGAGTTAGTAAAGCGTCTGGAATGTTGCACCCGAGTACCAGGGGAGGAAAACTGAGACATATTTGAACACGTCTCCCGTTCACATGGTTGATCATACTTGGGTTCCACATGCATGTTTTAGCTGAAGGAAGAATACCTTAAACCTGGAGAGTTAAGACCCGTGTAATGGGTACCATGCAATATGACTTCAACGGGTCTTCATTTGCTCACCGAACCTCTCCAATCCTATCACTGCTGCGTTTATGCCCCTGTACACATGCTTGATTCTCTTTCGGAGACATAGCAATCCATAGGTTTTAAGATACTTACTAGTCAGGTACATTCTTATGCGTTTAATATGCAGTGTTGTGTCCATTTCGTTGAGCAAGGAGTAGCTCTTGTCTATTCCATATTTGACTTAAGGAACTTTATCTGTGCTCATTTCAATCTCTGGTTTTATGCAGCACCCCAACTCACCTTTACCCTTAAGCAAGCATAAGTTGGTTTTCTAAATTTGAGTCCCTGTTCTGTTCTGTAATTCAGTTCCTGTGTAGCCAAGTTTACATTCCGTGTATTACTGATATCTTATGATGTTTCTTTTCTGTGTGACTTATTTCAGTTAGAATCATCATACCTGAATCCACTCATTGTGCTGCTAAGTGCCTGATGACACAGATTTCATTGCTGAGTGATATTGCTTTGTAAGTAAATACCACAACTTCTTTATCCATTTTTCACTTTCTGCGATGTTGAACTTGTACTGTAAACGAGGTTCTTGTAAACAGAGCCGTTCCAAACTTTGGGGTGGCTGTGTCTTTTTGATTTTAATTTCCCTAAGCTATAGGACCATAAGTGGAAGTGCCCTAGGTTCTGTTGCTTTGTTTTTTAGATGTTTCAGGAAACACCATACACTTCTCCCGAGTGGTTGTTGGCAATTTACATCCCGCCCATCAGCATAACAAGGCTCCCAGTTCTCCATGGCCTGTCCTGCCTTTCTGGATTTTACACTTTTTTCAGATGGCCCTTTTGACCGGGGGGAAGTGAGACTTCATTGTAGTGCAGATTTCCTTTGCAAGCTTGCTTGGTTGGCCAAAAAGGGCGTATGCGTTTTTTCCTGAATATATTCAGGAAAAAACGCATACGCCCTTTTTGGCCAAGTGCATCATTGTGGACGTTCTGCCTCTTTTCCTATGCTTTCAATGCAATTCCAGTCTACCTCCTGAAATCGGTTTCCTGCAATTCTGCCCCGCTTTCAAGTCCTCTTGGCAGCCTTACTTCAGTCTATTTTTGGACGATAGCTGTCATTTATAACTCTGCAGGTTTGTGAATTACAGTGCCCCTGAGCTCCTTTCTTCAACTCGCTTTCTTTTGAGCTGGCCGCAACACCGCAGGATGGCTTCAGGCCCTAATCTGGTTCCGGCACGGCACGCTGAGCCTTTGGTTAATTCCTCTTCCTGGTGGGAAATGAGAGTTAAATTTGCCCGTCCAGACACCTCCAGCTAGCCTCTCATTGGTTCTCGCTATTCCTGTTCATCTTCCGCAGAAATTGCAAACTGGGCCAAACAGGAGGTTAAGGCGCTGACTCTCCAAGTGGGGAGAGTGTTAGTAAAGCGTCTGGAATGTTGCACCCGAGTACCAGGGGAGGAAAACTGAGACATATTTGAACACGTCTCCCGTTCACATGGTTGATCATACTTGGGTTCCACATGCATGTTTTAGCTGAAGGAAGAATAACTTAAACCTGGGTAGTTGAAACCCGTGGAATGGGTACCATGCAATATGACTTCAAAGGGTCTTCATTTGCTCACCGAACCTCTCCAATCCTATCACTGCTGCGTTTATGCCCCTGTACACATGCTTGATTCTCTTTCGGAGACATAGCAATCCGTAGGTTTTAAGATACTTACAAGTCAGGTACATTCTTAGGCGTTTAATATGCGGTGTTGAGTCCATTTCATTGAGCAAGGAGTAGCTCTTGTCTATTCCATATTTGGCTTAAGGAACTTTATCTGTGCTCATTTCAATCTCTGGTTTTATGCAGCACCCCAACTCACCTTTACCCTTAAGCAAGCATAAGTTGTTTTTCTAAATTTGAGACCCTGTTCTGTTCTGTAATTCAGTTCCTGTGTAGCCAAGTTTCCATTCCGTGTATTACTGATATCTTATGATGTTTCTTTTTCTGTGTGACTTATTTCAGTTAGAATCATCATACCTGAATCCACTCATTGTGCTGCTAAGGGCCTGATGACATAGATTTCATTGCTGAGTGATATTGCTTTGTAAGTGAATACCACAACTTCTTTATCCATTTTTCACTTTCTGCGATGTTGAACTTGTACTGTAAACGAGGTTCTTGTAAACAGAGCCGTTCCAAACTTTGGGGTGGCTGTGTCTTTTTGATTTTAATTTCCCTAAGCTATAGGACCATAAGTGGAAGTGCCCTAGGTTCTGTTGCTTTGTTTTTTAGATGTTTCAGGAAACACCATACACTTCTCCCAAGTGTCTGTTGGCAATTTACATACCGCCCATCAGCATAACAAGGCTCCCAGTTCTCAATGGCCTGTTGCCTTTCTGGATTTTACACTTTTTTCAGATGGCCCTTTTGACCGGGGGGAAGTGAGACTTCATTGTAGTGCAGATTTCCTTTGCAAGCTTGCTTGGTTGGCCAAAAAGGGCGTATGCGTTTTTTCCTGAATATATTCAGGAAAAAACGCATACGCCCTTTTTGGCCAAGTGCATCATTGTGGACGTTCTGCCTCTTTTCCTATGCTTTCAATGCAATTCCAGTCTACCTCCTGAAATCGGTTTCCTGCAATTCTGCCCCGCTTTCAAGTCCTCTTGGCAGCCTTACTTCAGTCTATTTTTGGACGATAGCTGTCATTTATAACTCTGCAGGTTTGTGAATTACAGTGCTCCTGAGCTCCTTTCTTCAACTCGCTTTCTTGTGACCTGGCCGCAACACCGCAGGATGGCTTCAGGCCCTAATCTGGTTCCGGCCCGGCCTGCTGAGTCTTTGGTTAATTCCTCTTCCTGGTGGGAAATGAGAGTTAAATTTGCCCGTCCAGACACCTCCAGCTAGCCTCTCATTGGTTCTCGCTATTCCTGTTCATCTTCCGCAGAAATTGCAAACTGGGCCAAACAGGATGTTAAAGGGACTGACTCTCCAAGTGGGGAGAGTGTTAGTAAAGCATCTGGAATGTTGCACCCGAGTACCAGGGGAGGAAAACTGAGACATATTTGAACACGTCTCCCGATCACATGGTTGATCATACTCTAGGTTCCACATGCATGTTTTAGCTGAAGGAAGAATACCTTAAACCTGTGTAGTTGAAACCCGTGGAATGGGTACGATGCAATATGACTTCAAAGGGTCTTCATTTGCTCACCGAACCTCTCCAATCCTATCACTGCTGCGTTTATGCCCCTGTACACATGCTTGATTCTCTTTCGGAGACATAGCAATCCATAGGTTTTAAGATACTTACTAGTCAGGTACATTCTTAGGCGTTTAATATGGGGTGTTGAGTCCATTTCGTTGAGCAAGGAGTAGCTCTTGTCTATTCCATATTTGGCTTAAGGAACTTTATCTGTGCTCATTTCAATCTCTGGTTTTATGCAGCACCCCAACTCACCTTTACCCTTAAGCAAGAATAAGTTGGTTTTCTAAATTTGAGACCCTGTTCTGTTCTGTAATTCAGTTCCTGTGTAGCCAAGTTTACATTCCGTGTATTACTGATATCTTATGATGTTTCTTTTTCTGTGTGACTTATTTCAGTTAGAATCATCATACCTGAATCCACTCATTGTGCTGCTAAGGGCCTGATGACACAGATTTCATTGCTGAGTGATATTGCTTTGTAAGTAAATACCACAACTTCTTTATCCATTTTTCACTTTCTGCGATGTTGAACTTGTACTGTAAATGAGGTTCTTGTAAACAGAGCCGTTCCAAACTTTGGGGTGGCTGTGTCTTTTTGATTTTAATTTCCCTAAGCTATAGGACCATAAGTGGCAGTGCCCTAGGCTCTGTTGCTTTGTTTTTTAGATGTTTCAGGAAACACCATACACTTCTCCCGAGTGTCTGTTGGCAATTTACATCCCGCCCATCAGCATAACAAGGCTCCCAGTTCTCCATGGCCTGTCCTGCCTTTCTGGATTTTACACTTTTTTCAGATGGCCCTTTTGACCGGGGGGAAGTGAGACTTCATTGTAGTGCAGATTTCCTTTGCAAGCTTGCTTGGTTGGCCAAAAAGGGCGTATGCGTTTTTTCCTGAATATATTCAGGAAAAAACGCATACGCCCTTTTTGGACAAGTGCATCATTGTGGACGTTCTGCCTCTTTTCCTATGCTTTCAATGCAATTCCAGTCTACCTCCTGAAATCGGTTTCCTGCAATTCTGCCCCGCTTTCAAGTCCTCTTGGCAGCCTTACTTCAGTCTATTTTTGGACGATAGCTGTCATTTATAACTCTGCAGGTTTGTGAATTACAGTGCCCCTGAGCTCCTTTCTTCAACTCGCTTTCTTTTGAGCTGGCCGCAACACCGCAGGATGGCTTCAGGCCCTAATCTGGTTCCGGTACGGCACGCTGAGCCTTTGGTTATTTCCTCTTCCTGGTGGGAAATGAGAGTTAAATTTGCCCGTCCAGACACCTCCAGCTAGCCTCTCATTGGTTCTCGCTATTCCTGTTCATCTTCCGCAGAAATTGCAAACTGGGCCAAACAGGAGGTTAAAGGCGCTGACTCTCCAAGTGGGGAGAGTGTTAGTAAAGCGTCTGGAATGTTGCACCCGAGTACCAGGGGAGGATAACTGAGACATATTTGAACACGTCTCCCGTTCACATGGTTGATCATACTTGGGTTCCACATGCATGTTTTAGCTGAAGGAAGAATACCTTAAACCTGGAGAGTTGAGACCCGTGTAATGGGTACCATGCAATATGACTTCAAAGGGTCTTCATTTGCTCACCGAACCTCTCCAATCCTATCACTGCTGCGTTTATGCCCCTGTACACATGCTTGATTCTCTTTTGGAGACAGCAATCCATAGGTTTTATGATACTTACTAGTCAGGTACATTCTTAGGCGTTTAATATGCGGTGTTGAGTCCATTTCGTTGAGCAAGGAGTAGCTCTTGTCTATTCCATATTTGACTTAAGGAACTTTATCTGTGCTCATTTCAATCTCTGGTTTTATGCAGCACCCCAACTCACCTTTACCCTTAAGCAAGCATAAGTTGGTTTTCTAAATTTGAGACCCTGTTCTGTTCTGTAATTCAGTTCCTGTGTAGCCAAGTTTACATTCCGTGTATTACTGATATCTTATGATGTTTCTTTTTCTGTGTGACTTATTTCAGTTAGAATCATCATACCTGAATCCACTCATTGTGCTGCTAAGGGCCTGATGACATAGATTTCATTGCTGAGTGATATTGCTTTGTAAGTAAATACCACAACTTCTTTATCCATTTTTCACTTTCTGCGATGTTGAACTTGTACTGTAAACGAGGTTCTTGTAAACAGAGGCGTCCCAAACTTTGGGGTGGCTGTGTCTTTTTGATTTTAATTTCCCTAAGCTATAGGACCATAAGTGGCAGTGCCCTAGGCTCTGTTGCTTTGTTTTTTAGATGTTTCAGGAAACACCATACACTTCTCCCGAGTGGTTGTTGGCAATTTACATCCCGCCCATCAGCATAACAAGGCTCCCAGTTCTCCATGGCCTGTCGTGCCTTTCTGGATTTTACACTTTTTTCAGATGGCCCTTTTGACCGGGGGGAAGTGAGACTTCATTGTAGTGCAGATTTCCTTTGCAAGCTTGCTTGGTTGGCCAAAAAGGGCGTATGCGTTTTTTCCTGAATATATTCAGGAAAAAACGCATACGCACTTTTTGGCCAAGTGCATCATTGTGGACGTTCTGCCTCTTTTCCTATGCTTTCAATGCAATTCCAGTCTACCTCCTGAAATCGGTTTCCTGCAATTCTGCCCCGCTTTCAAGTCCTCTTGGCAGCCTTACTTCAGTCTATTTTTGGACGATAGCTGTCATTTATAACTCTGCAGGTTTGTGAATTACAGTGCCCCTGAGCTCCTTTCTTCAACTCGCTTTCTTGTGACTGGCCGCAACACCGCAGGATGGCTTCAGGCCCTAATCTGGTTCCGGTACGGCATGCTGAGCCTTTGGTTAATTCCTCTTCCTGGTGGGAAATGAGAGTTAAATTTGCCCGTCCAGACACCTCCAGCTAGCCTCTCATTGGTTCTCGCTATTCCTGTTCATCTTCCGCAGAAATTGCAAACTGGGCCAAACAGGAGGTTAAAGGGACTTACACTCCAAGTGGGGAGAGTGTTAGTAAAGCGTCTGGAATGTTGCACCCGAGTGCCAGGGGAGGAAAACTGAGACATATTTGAACACGTCTCCCGTTCACATGGTTGATCATACTTGGGTTCCACATGCATGTTTTAGCTGAAGGAAGAATACCTTAAACCTGGAGAGTTAAGACCCGTGTAATGGGTACCATGCAATATGACTTCAAAGGGTCTTCATTTGCTCACCGAACCTCTCCAATCCTATCACTGCTGCGTTTATGCCCCTGTACACATGCTTGATTCTCTTTCGGAGACATAGCAATCCATAGGTTTTAAGATACTTACTAGTCAGGTACATTCTTAGGCGTTTAATATGCGGTGTTGAGTCCATTTTGTTGAGCAAGGAGTAGCTCTTGTCTATTCCATATTTGACTTAAGGAACTTTATCTGTGCTCATTTCAATCTCTGGTTTTATGCAGCACCCCAACTCACCTTTACCCTTAAGCAAGCATAAGTTGGTTTTCTAAATTTGAGACCCTGTTCTGTTCTGTAATTCAGTTCCTGTGTAGCCAAGTTTACATTCCGTGTATTACTGATATCTTATGATGTTTCTTTTTCTGTGTGACTTACTTCAGTTAGAATCATCATACCTGAATCCACTCATTGTGCTGCTAAGGGCCTGATGACACAGATTTCATTGCTGAGTGATATTGCTTTGTAAGTAAATACCACAACTTCTTTATCCATTTTTCAATTTCTGCGATGTTGAACTTGTACTGTAAATGAGGTTCTTGTAAACAGAGCCGTTCCAAACTTTGGGGTGGCTGTGTCTTTTTGATTTTAATTTCCCTAAGCTATAGGACCATAAGTGGAAGTTCCCTAGGTTCTGTTGCTTTGTTTTTTAGATGTTTCAGGAAACACCATACACTTCTCCCGAGTGGTTGTTGGCAATTTACATCCCGCCCATCAGCATAACAAGGCTCCCAGTTCTCCATGGCCTGTCCTGCCTTTCTGGATTTTACACTTTTTTCAGATGGCCCTTTTGACCGGGGGGAAGTGAGACTTCATTGTAGTGCAGATTTCCTTTGCAAGCTTGCTTGGTTGGCCAAAAAGGGCGTATGCGTTTTTTCCTGAATATATTCAGGAAAAAACGCATACGCCCTTTTTGGCCAAGTGCATCATTGTGGACGTTCTGCCTCTTTTCCTATGCTTTCAATGCAATTCCAGTCTACCTCCTGAAATCGGTTTCCTGCAATTCTGCCCCGCTTTCAAGTCCTCTTGGCAGCCTTACTTCAGTCTATTTTTGGACGATAGCTGTCATTTATAACTCTGCAGGTTTGTGAATTACAGTGCCCCTGAGCTCCTTTCTTCAACTCGCTTTCTTGTGACCTGGCCGCAACACCGCAGGATGGCTTCAGGCCCTAATCTGGTTCCGGCACGGCACGCTGAGCCTTTGGTTATTTCCTCTTCCTGGTGGGAAATGAGAGTTAAATTTGCCCGTCCAGACACCTCCAGCTAGCCTCTCATTGGTTCTCGCTATTCCTGTTCATCTTCCGCAGAAATTGCAAACTGGGCCAAACAGGAGGTTAAAGGCGCTGACTCTCCAAGTGGGGAGAGTGTTAGTAAAGCGTCTGGAATGTTGCACCCGAGTACCAGGGGAGGAAAACTGAGACATATTTGAACACGTCTCCCGTTCACATGGTTGATCATACTTGGGTTCCACATGCATGTTTTAGCTGAAGGAAGAATACCTTAAACCTGGAGAGTTGAGACCCGTGTAATGGGTACCATGCAATATGACTTCAAAGGGTCTTCATTTGCTCACCGAACCTCTCCAATCCTATCACTGCTGCGTTTATGCCCCTGTACACATGCTTGATTCTCTTTCGGAGACATAGCAATCCATAGGTTTTACGATACTTACTAGTCAGGTACATTCTTAGGCGTTTAATATGCGGTGTTGAGTCCATTTCGTTGAGCAAGGAGTAGCTCTTGTCTATTCCATATTTGACTTAAGGAACTTTATCTGTGCTCATTTCAATCTCTGGTTTTATGCAGCACCCCAACTCACCTTTACCCTTAAGCAAGCATAAGTTGGTTTTCTAAATTTGAGACCCTGTTCTGTTCTGTAATTCAGTTCCTGTGTAGCCAAGTTTACATTCCGTGTATTACTGATATCTTATGATGTTTCTTTTTCTGTGTGACTTACTTCAGTTAGAATCATCATACCTGAATCCACTCATTGTGCTGCTAAGGGCCTGATGACACAGATTTCATTGCTGAGTGATATTGCTTTGTAAGTAAATACCACAACTTCTTTATCCATTTTTCACTTTCTGCGATGTTGAACTTGTACTGTAAACGAGGTTCTTGTAAACAAAGCCGTTCCAAACTTTGGGGTGGCTGTGTCTTTTTGATTTTAATTTCCCTAAGCTATAGGACCATAAGTGGAAGTGCCCTAGGCTCTGTTGCTTTGTTTTTTAGATGTTTCAGGAAACACCATACACTTCTCCCGAGTGTCTGTTGGCAATTTATATCCCGCCCATCAGCATAACAAGGCTCCCAGTTCTCCATGGCCTGTCCTGCCTTTCTGGATTTTACACTTTTTTCAGATGGCCCTTTTGACCGGGGGGAAGTGAGACTTCATTGTAGTGCAGATTTGCTTTGCAAGCTTGCTTGGTTGGCCAAAAAGGGCGTATGCGTTTTTTCCTGAATATATTCAGGAAAAAACGCATACGCCCTTTTTGGCCAAGTGCATCATTGTGGACGTTCTGCCTCTTTTCCTATGCTTTCAATGCAATTCCAGTCTACCTCCTGAAATCGGTTTCCTGCAATTCTGCCCCGCTTTCAAGTCCTCTTGGCAGCCTTACTTCAGTCTATTTTTGGACGATAGCTGTCATTTATAACTCTGCAGGTTTGTGAATTACAGTGCCCCTGAGCTCCTTTCTTCAACTCGCTTTCTTGTGACCTGGCCGCAACACCGCAGGATGGCTTCAGGCCCTAATCTGGTTCCGGCACGGCACGCTGCGCCTTTGGTTATTTCCTCTTCCTGGTGGGAAATGAGAGTTAAATTTGCCCGTCCAGACACCTCCAGCTAGTCTCTCATTGGTTCTCGCTATTCCTGTTCATCTTCCGCAGAAATTGCAAACTGGGCCAAACAGGAGGTTAAAGTCGCTGACTCTCCAAGTGGGGAGAGTGTTAGTAAAGCTTCTGGAATGTTGCACCTGAGTACCAGGGGAGGAAAACTGAGACATATTTGAACACGTCTCCCGTTCACATGATTGATCATACTTGGGTTCCACATGCATGTTTTAGCTGAAGGAAGAATACCTTAAACCTGGAGAGTTGAGACCCGTGTAATGGGTACCATGCAATATGACTTCAAAGAGTCTTCATTTGCTCACCGAACCTCTCCAATCCTATCACTGCTGTGTTTATGCCCCTGTACACATGCTTGATTCTCTTTCGGAGACATAGCAATCCATAGGTTTTAAGATACTTACTAGTCAGGTACATTCTTAGGCGTTTAATATGCGGTGTTGAGTCCATTTCGTTGAGCAAGGAGTAGCTCTTGTCTATTCCATATTTGACTTAAGGAACTTTATCTGTGCTCATTTCAATCTCTGGTTTTATGCAGCACCCCAACTCACCTTTACCCTTAAGCAAGCATAAGTTGGTTTTCTAAATTTGAGACCCTGTTCTGTTCTGTAATTCAGTTCCTGTGTAGCCAAGTTTACATTCCGTGTATTACTGATATCTTATGATGTTTCTTTTTCTGTGTGACTTACTTCAGTTAGAATCATCATACCTGAATCCACTCATTGTGCTGCTAAGGGCCTGATGACACAGATTTCATTGCTGAGTGATATTGCTTTGTAAGTAAATACCACAACTTCTTTATTCATTTTTCACTTTCTGCGATGTTGAACTTGTACTGTAAACGAGGTTCTTGTAAACAGAGGCGTCCCAAACTTTGGGTTGGCTGTGTCTTTTTGATTTTAATTTCCCTAAGCTATAGGACCATAAGTGGAAGTGCCCTAGGTTCTGTTGCTTTGTTTTTTAGATGTTTCAGGAAACACCATACACTTCTCCCGAGTGGTTGTTGGCAATTTACATCCCGCCCATCAGCATAACAAGGCTCCCAGTTCTCCATGGCCTGTCCTGCCTTTCTGGATTTTACACTTTTTTCAGATGGCCCTTTTGACCGGGGGCAAGTGAGACTTCATTGTAGTGCAGATTTCCTTTGCAAGCTTGCTTGGTTGGCCAAAAAGGGCGTATGCGTTTTTTCCTGAATATATTCAGGAAAACACGCATACGCCCTTTTTGGCCAAGTGCATCATTGTGGACGTTCTGCCTCTTTTCCTATGCTTTCAATGCAATTCCAGTCTACCTCCTGAAATCGGTTTCCTGCAATTCTGCCCCGCTTTCAAGTCCTCTTGGCAGCCTTACTTCAGTCTATTTTTGGACGATAGCTGTCATTTATAACTCTGCAGGTTTGTGAATTACAGTGCCCCTGAGCTCCTTTCTTCAACTCGCTTTCTTGTGACCTGGCCGCAACACCGCAGGATGGCTTCAGGCCCTAATCTGGTTCCGGCACGGCACGCTGCGCCTTTGGTTATTTCCTCTTCCTGGTGGGAAATGAGAGTTAAATTTGCCCGTCCAGACACCTCCAGCTAGTCTCTCATTGGTTCTCGCTATTCCTGTTCATCTTCCGCAGAAATTGCAAACTGGGCCAAACAGGAGGTTAAAGTCGCTGACTCTCCAAGTGGGGAGAGTGTTAGTAAAGCGTCTGGAATGTTGCACCCGAGTACCAGGGGAGGAAAACTGAGACATATTTGAACACGTCTCCCGTTCACATGATTGATCATACTTGGGTTCCACATGCATGTTTTAGCTGAAGGAAGAATACCTTAAACCTGGAGAGTTGAGACCCGTGTAATGGGTACCATGCAATATGACTTCAAAGAGTCTTCATTTGCTCACCGAACCTCTCCAATCCTATCACTGCTGTGTTTATGCCCCTGTACACATGCTTGATTCTCTTTCGGAGACATAGCAATCCATAGGTTTTAAGATACTTACTAGTCAGGTACATTCTTAGGCGTTTAATATGCGGTGTTGAGTCCATTTCGTTGAGCAAGGAGTAGCTCTTGTCTATTCCATATTTGACTTAAGGAACTTTATCTGTGCTCATTTCAATCTCTGGTTTTATGCAGCACCCCAACTCACCTTTACCCTTAAGCAAGCATAAGTTGGTTTTCTAAATTTGAGACCCTGTTCTGTTCTGTAATTCAGTTCCTGTGTAGCCAAGTTTACATTCCGTGTATTACTGATATCTTATGATGTTTCTTTTTCTGTGTGACTTACTTCAGTTAGAATCATCATACCTGAATCCACTCATTGTGCTGCTAAGGGCCTGATGACACAGATTTCATTGCTGAGTGATATTGCTTTGTAAGTAAATACCACAACTTCTTTATCCATTTTTCACTTTCTGCGATGTTGAACTTGTACTGTAAACGAGGTTCTTGTAAACAGAGGCGTCCCAAACTTTGGGGTGGCTGTGTCTTTTTGATTTTAATTTCCCTAAGCTATAGGACCATAAGTGGAAGTGCCCTAGGTTCTGTTGCTTTGTTTTTTAGATGTTTCAGGAAACACCATACACTTCTCCCGAGTGGTTGTTGGCAATTTACATCCCGCCCATCAGCATAACAAGGCTCCCAGTTCTCCATGGCCTGTCCTGCCTTTCTGGATTTTACACTTTTTTCAGATGGCCCTTTTGACCGGGGGGAAGTGAGACTTCATTGTAGTGCAGATTTCCTTTGCAAGCTTGCTTGGTTGGCCAAAAAGGGCGTATGCGTTTTTTCCTGAATATATTCAGGAAAAAACGCATACGCCCTTTTTGGCCAAGTGCATCATTGTGGACGTTCTGCCTCTTTTCCTATGCTTTCAATGCAATTCCAGTCTACCTCCTGAAATCGGTTTCCTGCAATTCTGCCCCGCTTTCAAGTCCTCTTGGCAGCCTTACTTCAGTCTATTTTTGGACGATAGCTGTCATTTATAACTCTGCAGGTTTGTGAATTACAGTGCCCCTGAGCTCCTTTCTTCAACTCGCTTTCTTGTGACCTGGCCGCAACACCGCAGGATGGCTTCAGGCCCTAATCTGGTTCCGGCACGGCACGCTGAGCCTTTGGTTATTTCCTCTTCCTGGTGGGAAATGAGAGTTAAATTTGCCCGTCCAGACACCTCCAGCTAGCCTCTCATTGGTTCTCGCTATTCCTGTTCATCTTCCGCAGAAATTGCAAACTGGGCCAAACAGGAGGTTAAAGGCGCTGACTCTCCAAGTGGGGAGAGTGTTAGTAAAGCGTCTGGAATGTTGCACCCGAGTACCAGGGGAGGAAAACTGAGACATATTTGAACACGTCTCCCGTTCACATGGTTGATCATACTTGGGTTCCACATGCATGTTTTAGCTGAAGGAAGAATACCTTAAACCTGGAGAGTTGAGACCCGTGTAATGGGTACCATGCAATATGACTTCAAAGGGTCTTCATTTGCTCACCGAACCTCTCCAATCCTATCACTGCTGCGTTTATGCCCCTGTACACATGCTTGATTCTCTTTCGGAGACATAGCAATCCATAGGTTTTACGATACTTACTAGTCAGGTACATTCTTAGGCGTTTAATATGCGGTGTTGAGTCCATTTCGTTGAGCAAGGAGTAGCTCTTGTCTATTCCATATTTGACTTAAGGAACTTTATCTGTGCTCATTTCAATCTCTGGTTTTATGCAGCACCCCAACTCACCTTTACCCTTAAGCAAGCATAAGTTGGTTTTCTAAATTTGAGACCCTGTTCTGTTCTGTAATTCAGTTCCTGTGTAGCCAAGTTTACATTCCGTGTATTACTGATATCTTATGATGTTTCTTTTTCTGTGTGACTTACTTCAGTTAGAATCATCATACCTGAATCCACTCATTGTGCTGCTAAGGGCCTGATGACACAGATTTCATTGCTGAGTGATATTGCTTTGTAAGTAAATACCACAACTTCTTTATCCATTTTTCACTTTCTGCGATGTTGAACTTGTACTGTAAACGAGGTTCTTGTAAACAGAGCCGTTCCAAACTTTGGGGTGGCTGTGTCTTTTTGATTTTAATTTCCCTAAGCTATAGGACCATAAGTGGAAGTGCCCTAGGCTCTGTTGCTTTGTTTTTTAGATGTTTCAGGAAACACCATACACTTCTCCCGAGTGTCTGTTGGCAATTTACATCCCGCCCATCAGCATAACAAGGCTCCCAGTTCTCCATGGCCTGTCCTGCCTTTCTGGATTTTACACTTTTTTCAGATGGCCCTTTTGACCGGGGGGAAGTGAGACTTCATTGTAGTGCAGATTTCCTTTGCAAGCTTGCTTGGTTGGCCAAAAAGGGCGTATGCGTTTTTTCCTGAATATATTCAGGAAAACACGCATACGCCCTTTTTGGCCAAGTGCATCATTGTGGACGTTCTGCCTCTTTTCCTATGCTTTCAATGCAATTCCAGTCTACCTCCTGAAATCGGTTTCCTGCAATTCTGCCCCGCTTTCAAGTCCTCTTGGCAGCCTTACTTCAGTCTATTTTTGGAAGATAGCTGTCATTTATAACTCTGCAGGTTTGTGAATTACAGTGCCCCTGAGCTCCTTTCTTCAACTCGCTTTCTTGTGACCTGGCCGCAACACCGCAGGATGGCTTCAGGCCCTAATCTGGTTCCGGCACGGCACGCTGCGCCTTTGGTTATTTCCTCTTCCTGATGGGAAATGAGAGTTAAATTTGCCCGTCCAGACACCTCCAGCTAGTCTCTCATTGGTTCTCGCTATTCCTGTTCATCTTCCGCAGAAATTGCAAACTGGGCCAAACAGGAGGTTAAAGTCGCTGACTCTCCAAGTGGGGAGAGTGTTAGTAAAGCGTCTGGAATGTTGCACCCGAGTACCAGGGGAGGAAAACTGAGACATATTTGAACACGTCTCCCGTTCACATGATTGATCATACTTGGGTTCCACATGCATGTTTTAGCTGAAGGAAGAATACCTTAAACCTGGAGAGTTAAGACCCGTGTAATGGGTACCATGCAATATGACTTCAAAGAGTCTTCATTTGCTCACCGAACCTCTCCAAACCTATCACTGCTGTGTTTATGCCCCTGTACACATGCTTGATTCTCTTTCGGAGACATAGCAATCCATAGGTTTTAAGATACTTACTAGTCAGGTACATTCTTAGGCGTTTAATATGGGGTGTTGAGTCCATTTCGTTGAGCAAGGAGTAGCTCTTGTCTATTCCATATTTGACTTAAGGAACTTTATCTGTGCTCATTTCAATCTCTGGTTTTATGCAGCACCCCAACTCACCTTTACCCTTAAGCAAGCATAAGTTGGTTTTCTAAATTTGAGACCCTGTTCTGTTCTGTAATTCAGTTCCTGTGTAGCCAAGTTTACATTCCGTGTATTACTGATATCTTATGATGTTTCTTTTTCTGTGTGACTTACTTCAGTTAGAATCATCATACCTGAATCCACTCATTGTGCTGCTAAGGGCCTGATTACACAGATTTCATTGCTGAGTGATATTGCTTTGTAAGTAAATACCACAAATTCTTTATCCATTTTTCACTTTCTGCAATGTTGAACTTGTACTGTAAACGAGGTTCTTGTAAACAGAGCCGTTCCAAACTTTGGGGTGGCTGTGTCTTTTTGATTTTAATTTCCCTAAGCTATAGGACCATAAGTGGAAGTGCCGTAGGTTCTGTTGCTTTGATTTTTAGATGTTTCAGGAAACACCATACACTTCTCCCGAGTGGTTGTTGGCAATTTACATCCCGCCCATCAGCATAACAAGGCTCCCAGTTCTCCATGGCCTCTCCTGCCTTTCTGGATTTTACACTTTTTTCAGATGGCCCTTTTGACCGGGGAGAAGTGAGACTTCATTGTAGTGCAGATTTCCTTTGCAAGCTTGCTTGGTTGGCCAAAAAGGGCGTATGCGTTTTTTCCTGAATATATTCAGGAAAAAACGCATACGCCCTTTTTGGCCAAGTGCATCATTGTGGACGTTCTGCCTCTTTTCCTATGCTTTCAATGCAATTCCAGTCTACCTCCTGAAATTGGTTTCCTGCAATTCTGCCCCGCTTTCAAGTACTCTTGGCAGCCTTACTTCAGTCTATTTTTGGACGATAGCTGTCATTTATAACTCTGCAGTTTTGTGAATTACAGTGCCCCTGAGCTCCTTTCTTCAACTCGCTTTCTTGTGACCTGGCCGCAACACCGCAGGATGGCTTCAGGCCCTAATCTGGTTCCGGCACGGCACGCTGAGCCTTTGGTTATTTCCTCTTCCTGGTGGGAAATGAGAGTTAAATTTGCCCGTCCAGACACCTCCAGCTAGTCTCTCATTGGTTCTCGCTATTCCTGTTCATCTTCCGCAGAAATTGCAAACTGGGCCAAACAGGAGGTTAAAGGCGCTGACTCTCCAAGTGGGGAGAGTGTTAGTAAAGCGTCTGGAATGTTGCACCCGAGTACCAGGGGAGGAAAACTGAGACATATTTGAACACGTCTCCCGTTCACATGGTTGATCATACTTGGGTTCCACATGCATGTTTTAGCTGAAGGAAGAATACCTTAAACCTGGAGAGTTAAGACCCGTGTAATGGGTACCATGCAATATGACTTCAAAGGGTCTTCATTTGCTCACCGAACCTCTCCAATCCTATCACTGCTGCGTTTATGCGCCTGTACACATGCTTGATTCTCTTTCGGAGACATAGCAATCCATAGGTTTTAAGATACTTACTAGTCAGGTACATTCTTAGGCGTTTAATATGCGGTGTTGAGTCCATTTCGTTGAGCAAGGAGTAGCTCTTGTCTATTCCATATTTGACTTAAGGAACTTTATCTGTGCTCATTTCAATCTCTGGTTTTATGCAGCACCCCAACTCACCTTTACCCTTAAGCAAGCATAAGTTGGTTTTCTAAATTTGAGACCCTGTTCTGTTCTGTAATTCAGTTCCTGTGTAGCCAAGTTTACATTCTGTGTATTACTTATATATTATGATGTTTCTTTTTCTGTGTGACTTATTTCAGTTAGAATCATCATACCTGAATCCACTCATTGTGCTGCTAAGGGCCTGATTACACAGATTTCATTGCTGAGTGATATTGCTTTGTAAGTAAATACCACAAATTCTTTATCCATTTTTCACTTTCTGCAATGTTGAACTTGTACTGTAAACGAGGTTCTTGTAAACAGAGCCGTTCCAAACTTTGGGGTGGCTGTGTCTTTTTGATTTTAATTTCCCTAAGCTATAGGACCATAAGTGGCAGTGCCCTAGGCTCTGTTGCTTTGTTTTTTAGATGTTTCAGGAAACACCATACACTTCTCCCGAGTGTCTGTTGGCAATTTACATCCCGCCCATCAGCATAACAAGGCTCCCAGTTCTCCATGGCCTGTCCTGCCTTTCTGGATTTTACACTTTTTTCAGATGGCCCTTTTGACCGGGGGGAAGTGAGACTTCATTGTAGTGCAGATTTCCTTTGCAAGCTTGCTTGGTTGGCCAAAAAGGGCGTATGCGTTTTTTCCTGAATATATTCAGGAAAAAACGCATACGCCCTTCTTGGCCAAGTGCATCATTGTGGACGTTCTGCCTCTTTTCCTATGCTTTCAATGCAATTCCAGTCTACCTCCTGAAATCGGTTTCCTGCAATTCTGCCCCGCTTTCAAGTCCTCTTGGCAGCCTTACTTCAGTCTATTTTTGGACGATAGCTGTCATTTATAACTCTGCAGGTTTGTGAATTACAGTGCCCCTGAGCTCCTTTCTTCAACTCGCTTTCTTGTGACCTGGCCGCAACACCGCAGGATGGCTTCAGGCCCTAATCTGGTTCCGGCACGGCACGCTGAGCCTTTGGTTATTTCCTCTTCCTGGTGGGAAATGAGAGTTAAATTTGCCCGTCCAGACACCTCCAGCTAGTCTCTCATTGGTTCTCGCTATTCCTGTTCATCTTCCGCAGAAATTGCAAACTGGGCCAAACAGGAGGTTAAAGGCGCTGACTCTCCAAGTGGGGAGAGTGTTAGTAAAGCGTCTGGAATGTTGCACCCGAGTACCAGGGGAGGAAAACTGAGACATATTTGAACACGTCTCCCGATCACATGGTTGATCATACTCTAGGTTCCACATGCATGTTTTAGCTGAAGGAAGAATACCTTAAACCTGGGTAGTTGAAACCCGTGGAATGGGTACCATGCAATATGACTTCAAAGGGTCTTCATTTGCTCACCGAACCTCTCCAATCCTATCACTAATGCGTTTATGCCCCTGTACACATGCTTGATTCTCTTTCGGAGACATAGCAATCCATAGGTTTTAAGATACTTACAAGTCAGGTACATTCTTAGGCGTTTAATATGCGGTGTTGAGTCCATTTCGTTGAGCAAGGAGTAGCTCTTGTCTATTCCATATTTGGCTTAAGGAACTTTATCTGTGCTCATTTCAATCTCTGGTTTTATGCAGCACCCCAACTCACCTTTACCCTTAAGCAAGCATAAGTTGGTTTTCTAAATTTGAGACCCTGTTCTGTTCTGTAATTCAGTTCCTGTGTAGCCAAGTTTACATTCCGTGTATTACTGATATCTTATGATGTTTCTTTTTCTGTGTGACTTACTTCAGTTAGAATCATCATACCTGAATCCACTCATTGTGCTGCTAAGGGCCTGATGACACAGATTTCATTGCTGAGTGATATTGCTTTGTAAGTAAATACCACAACTTCTTTATCCATTTTTCACTTTCTGCGATGTTGAACTTGTACTGTAAACGAGGTTCTTGTAAACAGAGCCGTTCCAAACTTTGGGGTGGCTGTGTCTTTTTGATTTTAATTTCCCTAAGCTATAGGACCATAAGTGGAAGTGCCCTAGGTTCTGTTGCTTTGTTTTTTAGATGTTTCAGGAAACACCATACACTTCTCCCGAGTGTCTGTTGGCAATTTACATCCCGCCCATCAGCATCACAAGGCTCCCAGTTCTCCATGGCCTGTCCTGCCTTTCTGGATTTTACACTTTTTTCAGATGGCCCTTTTGACCGGGGGGAAGTGAGACTTCATTGTAGTGCAGATTTCCTTTGCAAGCTTGCTTGGTTGGCCAAAAAGGGCGTATGCGTTTTTTCCTGAATATATTCAGGAAAAAACGCATACGCCCTTTTTGGCCAAGTGCATCATTGTGGACGTTCTGCCTCTTTTCCTATGCTTTCAATGCAATTCCAGTCTACCTCCTGAAATCGGTTTCCTGCAATTCTGCCCCGCTTTCAAGTCCTCTTGGCAGCCTTACTTCAGTCTATTTTTGGACGATAGCTGTCATTTATAACTCTGCAGGTTTGTGAATTACAGTGCCCCTGAGCTCCTTTCTTCAACTCGCTTTCTTTTGAGCTGGCCGCAACACCGCAGGATGGCTTCAGGCCCTAATCTGGTTCCGGTACGGCACGCTGAGCCTTTGGTTATTTCCTCTTCCTGGTGGGAAATGAGAGTTAAATTTGCCCGTCCAGACACCTCCAGCTAGCCTCTCATTGGTTCTCGCTATTCCTGTTCATCTTCCGCAGAAATTGCAAACTGGGCCAAACAGGAGGTTAAAGGCGCTGACTCTCCAAGTGGGGAGAGTGTTAGTAAAGCGTCTGGAATGTTGCACCCGAGTACCAGGGGAGGAAAACTGAGACATATTTGAACACATCTCCCGATCACATGGTTGATCATACTCTAGGTTCCACATGCATGTTTTAGCTGAAGGAAGAATACCTTAAACCTGGGTAGTTGAAACCCGTG
Source organism: Stenella coeruleoalba (assembly GCF_951394435.1). Lineage (NCBI taxonomy): Eukaryota > Metazoa > Chordata > Mammalia > Artiodactyla > Delphinidae > Stenella > Stenella coeruleoalba. Next base: position 249,667 of record NW_027645889.1, on the reverse strand, counting down.
GAATGGGTACCATGCAATATGACTTCAAAGGGTCTTCATTTGCTCACCGAACCTCTCCAATCCTATCACTGCTGCGTTTATGCCCCTGTACACATGCTTGATTCTCTTTCGGAGACATAGCAATCCATAGGTTTTAAGATACTTACAAGTCAGGTACATTCTTAGGCGTTTAATATGCGGTGTTGAGTCCATTTCGTTGAGCAAGGAGTAGCTCTTGTCTATTCCATATTTGGCTTAAGGAACTTTATCTGTGCTCATTTCAATCTCTGGTTTTATGCAGCACCCCAACTCACCTTTACCCTTAAGCAAGCATAAGTTGGTTTTCTAAATTTGAGACCCTGTTCTGTTCTGTAATTCAGTTCCTGTGTAGCCAAGTTTACATTCCGTGTATTACTGATATCTTATGATGTTTCTTTTTCTGTGTGACTTACTTCAGTTAGAATCATCATACCTGAATCCACTCATTGTGCTTCTAAGTGCCTGATGACACAGATTTCATTGCTGAGTGATATTGCTTTGTAAGTAAATACCACAACTTCTTTATCCATTTTTCACTTTCTGCGATGTTGAACTTGTACTGTAAACGAGGTTCTTGTAAACAGAGCCGTTCCAAACTTTGGGGTGGCTGTGTCTTTTTGATTTTAATTTCCCTAAGCTATAGGACCATAAGTGGAAGTGCCCTAGGTTCTGTTGCTTTGTTTTTTAGATGTTTCAGGAAACACCATACACTTCTCCCGAGTGTCTGTTGGCAATTTACATCCCGCCCATCAGCATCACAAGGCTCCCAGTTCTCCATGGCCTGTCCTGCCTTTCTGGATTTTACACTTTTTTCAGATGCCCTTTTGACCGGGGGGGAAGTGAGACTTCATTGTAGTGCAGATTTCCTTTGCAAGCTTGCTTGGTTGGCCAAAAAGGGCGTATGCGTTTTTTCCTGAATATATTCAGGAAAAAACGCATACGCCCTTTTTGGCCAAGTGCATCATTGTGGACGTTCTGCCTCTTTTCCTATGCTTTCAATGCAATTCCAGTCTACCTCCTGAAATCGGTTTCCTGCAATTCTGCCCCGCTTTCAAGTCCTCTTGGCAGCCTTACTTCAGTCTATTTTTGGACGATAGCTGTCATTTATAACTCTGCAGGTTTGTGAATTACAGTGCCCCTGAGCTCCTTTCTTCAACTCGCTTTCTTGTGACCTGGCCGCAACACCGCAGGATGGCTTCAGGCCCTAATCTGGTTCCGGTACGGCACGCTGAGCCTTTGGTTATTTCCTCTTCCTGGTGGGAAATGAGAGTTAAATTTGCCCGTCCAGACACCTCCAGCTAGCCTCTCATTGGTTCTCGCTATTCCTGTTCATCTTCCGCAGAAATTGCAAACTGGGCCAAACAGGAGGTTAAAGGCGCTGACTCTCCAAGTGGGGAGAGTGTTAGTAAAGCGTCTGGAATGTTGCACCCGAGTACCAGGGGAGGAAAACTGAGACATATTTGAACACGTCTCCCGTTCACATGGTTGATCATACTTGGGTTCCACATGCATGTTTTAGCTGAAGGAAGAATACCTTAAACCTGGAGAGTTGAGACCCGTGTAATGGGTACCATGCAATATGACTTCAAAGGGTCTTCATTTGCTCACCGAACCTCTCCAATCCTATCACTGCTGCGTTTATGCCCCTGTACACATGCTTGATTCTCTTTCGGAGACATAGCAATCCATAGGTTTTACGATAATTACTAGTCAGGTACATTCTTAGGCGTTTAATATGCGGTGTTGAGTCCATTTCGTTGAGCAAGGAGTAGCTCTTGTCTATTCCATATTTGGCTTAAGGAACTTTATCTGTGCTCATTTCAATCTCTGGTTTTATGCAGCACCCCAACTCACCTTTACCCTTAAGCAAGCATAAGTTGGTTTTCTAAATTTGAGACCCTGTTCTGTTCTGTAATTCAGTTCCTGTGTAGCCAAGTTTACATTCCGTGTATTACTGATATCTTATGATGTTTCTTTTTCTGTGTGACTTACTTCAGTTAGAATCATCATACCTGAATCCACTCATTGTGCTGCTAAGGGCCTGATGACACAGATTTCATTGCTGAGTGATATTGCTTTGTAAGTAAATACCACAACTTCTTTATCCATTTTTCACTTTCTGCGATGTTGAACTTGTACTGTAAACGAGGTTCTTGTAAACAGAGCCGTTCCAAACTTTGGGGTGGCTGTGTCTTTTTGATTTTAATTTCCCTAAGCTATAGGACCATAAGTGGAAGTGCCCTAGGTTCTGTTGCTTTGTTTTTTAGATGTTTCAGGAAACACCATACACTTCTCCCGAGTGTCTGTTGGCAATTTACATCCCGCCCATCAGCATAACAAGGCTCCCAGTTCTCCATGGCCTGTCCTGCCTTTCTGGATTTTACACTTTTTTCAGATGGCCCTTTTGACCGGGGGGAAGTGAGACTTCATTGTAGTGCAGATTTCCTTTGCAAGCTTGCTTGGTTGGCCAAAAAGGGCGTATGCGTTTTTTCCTGAATATATTCAGGAAAAAACGCATACGCCCTTTTTGGCCAAGTGCATCATTGTGGACGTTCTGCCTCTTTTCCTATGCTTTCAATGCAATTCCAGTCTACCTCCTGAAATCGGTTTCCTGCAATTCTGCCCCGCTTTCAAGTCCTCTTGGCAGCCTTCCTTCAGTCTATTTTTGGACGATAGCTGTCATTTATAACTCTGCAGGTTTGTGAATTACAGTGCCCCTGAGCTCCTTTCTTCAACTCGCTTTCTTGTGACCTGGTCGCAACACCGCAGGATGGCTTCAGGCCCTAATCTGGTTCCGGCCCGGCATGCTGAGCCTTTGGTTAATTCCTCTTCCTGGTGGGAAATGAGAGTTAAATTTGCCCGTCCAGACACCTCCAGCTAGCCTCTCATTGGTTCTCGCTATTCCTGTTCATCTTCCGCAGAAATTGCAAACTGGGCCAAACAGGAGGTTAAAGGCGCTGACTCTCCAAGTGGGGAGAGTGTTAGTAAAGCGTCTGGAATGTTGCACCCGAGTACCAGGGGAGGAAAACTGAGACATATTTGAACACGTCTCCCGTTCACATGGTTGATCATACTTGGGTTCCACATGCATGTTTTAGCTGAAGGAAGAATACCTTAAACCTGGAGAGTTGAGACCCGTGTAATGGGTACCATGCAATATGACTTCAAAGGGTCTTCATTTGCTCACCGAACCTCTCCAATCCTATCACTGCTGCGTTTATGCCCCTGTACACATGCTTGATTCTCTTTCGGAGACATAGCAATCCATAGGTTTTACGATAATTACTAGTCAGGTACATTCTTAGGCGTTTAATATGCGGTGTTGAGTCCATTTCGTTGAGCAAGGAGTAGCTCTTGTCTATTCCATATTTGACTTAAGGAACTTTATCTGTGCTCATTTCAATCTCTGGTTTTATGCAGCACCCCAACTCACCTTTACCCTTAAGCAAGCATAAGTTGGTTTTCTAAATTTGAGACCCTGTTCTGTTCTGTAATTCAGTTCCTGTGTAGCCAAGTTTACATTCCGTGTATTACTGATATCTTATGATGTTTCTTTTTCTGTGTGACTTACTTCAGTTAGAATCAACATACCTGAATCCACTCATTGGGATGCTAAGGGCCTGATGACATAGATTTCATTGCTGAGTGATATTGCTTTGTAAGTAAATACCACAACTTCTTTATCCATTTTTCACTTTCTGCGATGTTGAACTTGTACTGTAAACGAGGTTCTTGTAAACAGAGGCGTCCCAAACTTTGGGGTGGCTGTGTCTTTTTGATTTTAATTTCCCTAAGCTATAGGACCATAAGTGGAAGTGCCCTAGGCTCTGTTGCTTTGTTTTTTACATGTTTCAGGAAACACCATACACTTCTCCCGAGTGGTTGTTGGCAATTTACATCCCGCCCATCAGCATAACAAGGCTCCCAGTTCTCCATGGCCTGTCCTGCCTTTCTGGATTTTACACTTTTTTCAGATGGCCCTTTTGACCGGGGGGAAGTGAGACTTCATTGTAGTGCAGATTTCCTTTGCAAGCTTGCTTGGTTGGCCAAAAAGGGCGTATGCGTTTTTTCCTGAATATATTCAGGAAAAAACGCATACGCCCTTTTTGGCCAAGTGCATCATTGTGGACGTTCTGCCTCTTTTCCTATGCTTTCAATGCAATTCCAGTCTACCTCCTGAAATCGGTTTCCTGCAATTCTGCCCCGCTTTCAAGTCCTCTTGGCAGCCTTACTTCAGTCTATTTTTGGACGATAGCTGTCATTTATAACTCTGCAGGTTTGTGAATTACAGTGCCCCTGAGCTCCTTTCTTCAACTCGCTTTCTTGTGACCTGGCCGCAACACCGCAGGATGGCTTCAGGCCCTAATCTGGTTCCGGCACGGCACGCTGAGCCTTTGGTTATTTCCTCTTCCTGGTGGGAAATGAGAGTTAAATTTGCCCGTCCAGACACCTCCAGCTAGCCTCCCATTGGTTCTCGCTATTCCTGTTCATCTTCCGCAGAAATTGCAAACTGGGCCAAACAGGAGGTTGAAGGCACTGACTCTCCAAGTGGGGAGAGTGTTAGTAAAGCGTCTGGAATGTTGCACCCGAGTACCAGGGGAGGAAAACTGAGACATATTTGAACACGTCTCCCGATCACATGGTTGATCATACTCTAGGTTCCACATGCATGTTTTAGCTGAAGGAAGAATAACTTAAACCTGGGTAGTTGAAACCCGTGGAATGGGTACCATGCAATATGACTTCAAAGGGTCTTCATTTGCTCACCGAACCTCTCCAATCCTATCACTGCTGCGTTTATGCCCCTGTACACATGCTTGATTCTCTTTCGGAGACATAGCAATCCATAGGTTTTAAGATACTTACAAGTTAGGTACATTCTTAGGCGTTTAATATGCGGTGTTGAGTCCATTTCGTTGAGCAAGGAGTAGCTCTTGTCTATTCCATATTTGGCTTAAGGAACTTTATCTGTGCTCATTTCAATCTCTGGTTTTATGCAGCACCCCAACTCACCTTTACCCTTAAGCAAGCATAAGTTGTTTTTCTAAATTTGAGACCCTGTTCTGTTCTGTAATTCAGTTCCTGTGTAGCCAAGTTTCCATTCCGTGTATTACTGATATCTTATGATGTTTCTTTTTCTGTGTGACTTATTTCAGTTAGAATCATCATACCTGAATCCACTCATTGTGCTGCTAAGGGCCTGATGACATAGATTTCATTGCTGAGTGATATTGCTTTGTAAGTGAATACCACAACTTCTTTATCCATTTTTCACTTTCTGCGATGTTGAACTTGTACTGTAAACGAGGTTCTTGTAAACAGAGCCGTTCCAAACTTTGGGGTGGCTGTGTCTTTTTGATTTTAATTTCCCTAAGCTATAGGACCATAAGAGGAAGTGCCCTAGGCTCTGTTGCTTTGTTTTTTAGATGTTTCAGGAAACACCATACACTTCTCCCTAGTGGTTGTTAGCAATTTACATCCCGCCCATCAGCATAACAAGGCTCCCAGTTCTCCATGACCTGTCCTGCCTTTCTGGATTTTACACTTTTTTCAGATGGCCCTTTTGACCGGGGGGAATTGAGACTTCATTGTAGTGCAGATTTCCTTTGCAAGCTTGCTTGGTTGGCCAAAAAGGGCGTATGCGTTTTTTCCTGAATATATTCAGGAAAAAACGCATACGCCCTTTTTGGCCAAGTGCATCATTGTGGACGTTCTGCCTCTTTTCCTATGCTTTCAATGCAATTCCAGTCTACCTCCTGAAATCGGTTTCCTGCAATTCTGCCCCGCTTTCAAGTCCTCTTGGCAGCCTTACTTCAGTCTATTTTTGGAGGATAGCTGTCATTTATAACTCTGCAGGTTTGTGAATTACAGTGCCCCTGAGCTCCTTTCTTCAACTCGCTTTCTTGTGACCTGGCCGCAACACCGCAGGATGGCTTCAGGCCCTAATCTGGTTCCGGCATGGCACGCTGAGCCTTTGGTTATTTCCTCTTCCTGGTGGGAAATGAGAGTTAAATTTGCCCGTCCAGACACCTCCAGCTAGTCTCTCATTGGTTCTCGCTATTCCTGTTCATCTTCCGCAGAAATTGCAAACTGGGCCAAACAGGAGGTTAAAGGGACTGACTCTCCAAGTGGGGAGAGTGTTAGTAAAGCGTCTGGAATGTTGCACCCGAGTACCAGGGGAGGAAAACTGAGACATATTTGAACACGTCTCCCGTTCACATGGTTGATCATACTTGGGTTCCACATGCATGTTTTAGCTGAAGGAAGAATACCTTAAACCTGGAGAGTTAAGACCCGTGTAATGGGTACCATGCAATATGACTTCAACGGGTCTTCATTTGCTCACCGAACCTCTCCAATCCTATCACTGCTGCGTTTATGCCCCTGTACACATGCTTGATTCTCTTTCGGAGACATAGCAATCCATAGGTTTTAAGATACTTACTAGTCAGGTACATTCTTAGGCGTTTAATATGCAGTGTTGAGTCCATTTCGTTGAGCAAGGAGTAGCTCTTGTCTATTCCATATTTGACTTAAGGAACTTTATCTGTGCTCATTTCAATCTCTGGTTTTATGCAGCACCCCAACTCACCTTTACCCTTAAGCAAGCATAAGTTGGTTTTCTAAATTTGAGTCCCTGTTCTGTTCTGTAATTCAGTTCCTGTGTAGCCAAGTTTACATTCCGTGTATTACTGATATCTTATGATGTTTCTTTTTCTGTGTGACTTACTTCAGTTAGAATCATCATACCTGAATCCACTCATTGTGCTGCTAAGGGCCTGATGACACAGATTTCATTGCTGAGTGATATTGCTTTGTAAGTAAATACCACAACTTCTTTATCCATTTTTCACTTTCTGCGATGTTGAACTTGTACTGTAAACGAGGTTCTTGTAAACAGAGCCGTTCCAAACTTTGGGGTGGCTGTGTCTTTTTGATTTTAATTTCCCTAAGCTATAGGACCATAAGTGGAAGTGCCCTAGGTTCTGTTGCTTTGTTTTTTAGATGTTTCAGGAAACACCATACACTTCTCCCGAGTGGTTGTTGGCAATTTACATCCCGCCCATCAGCATAACAAGGCTCCCAGTTCTCCATGGCCTGTCCTGCCTTTCTGGATTTTACACTTTTTTCAGATGGCCCTTTTGACCGGGGGGAAGTGAGACTTCATTGTAGTGCAGATTTCCTTTGCAAGCTTGCTTGGTTGGCCAAAAAGGGCGTATGCGTTTTTTCCTGAATATATTCAGGAAAAAACGCATACGCCCTTTTTGGCCAAGTGCATCATTGTGGACGTTCTGCCTCTTTTCCTATGCTTTCAATGCAATTCCAGTCTACCTCCTGAAATCGGTTTCCTGCAATTCTGCCCCGCTTTCAAGTCCTCTTGGCAGCCTTACTTCAGTCTATTTTTGGACGATAGCTTTCATTTATAACTCTGCAGGTTTGTGAATTACAGTGCCCCTGAGTTCCTTTCTTCAACTCGCTTTCTTTTGAGCTGGCCGCAACACCGCAGGATGGCTTCAGGCCCTAATCTGGTTCCGGCACGGCACGCTGAGCCTTTGGTTAATTCCTCTTCCTGGTGGGAAATGAGAGTTAAATTTGCCCGTCCAGACACCTCCAGCTAGCCTCTCATTGGTTCTCGCTATTCCTGTTCATCTTCCGCAGAAATTGCAAACTGGGCCAAACAGGAGGTTAAAGGCGCTGACTCTCCAAGTGGGGAGAGTGTTAGTAAAGCGTCTGGAATGTTGCACCCGAGTACCAGGGGAGGAAAACTGAGACATATTTGAACACGTCTCCCGTTCACATGGTTGATCATGCTTGGGTTCCACATGCATGTTTTAGCTGAAGGAAGAATACCTTAAACCTGGAGAGTTGAGACCCGTGTAATGGGTACCATGCAATATGACTTCAAAGGGTCTTCATTTGCTCACCGAACCTCTCCAATCCTATCACTGCTGCGTTTATGCCCCTGTACACATGCTTGATTCTCTTTTGGAGACATAGCAATCCATAGGTTTTACGATACTTACTAGTCAGGTACATTCTTAGGCGTTTAATATGCGGTGTTGAGTCCATTTCGTTGAGCAAGGAGTAGCTCTTGTCTATTCCATATTTGACTTAAGGAACTTTATCTGTGCTCATTTCAATCTCTGGTTTTATGCAGCACCCCAACTCACCTTTCCCCTTAAGCAAGCATAAGTTGGTTTTCTAAATTTGAGACCCTGTTCTGTTCTGTAATTCAGTTCCTGTGTAGCCAAGTTTACATTCCGTGTATTACTGATATCTTATGATGTTTCTTTTTCTGTGTGACTTATTTCAGTTAGAATCATCATACCTGAATCCACTCATTGTGATGCTAAGGGCCTGATGACATAGATTTCATTGCTGAGTGATATTGCTTTGTAAGTAAATACCACTTCTTTATCCATTTTTCACTTTCTGCGATGTTGAACTTGTACTGTAAACGAGGTTCTTGTAAACAGAGGCGTCCCAAACTTTGGGGTGGCTGTGTCTTTTTGATTTTAATTTCCCTAAGCTATAGGACCATAAGTGGCAGTGCCCTAGGCTCTGTTGCTTTGTTTTTTAGATGTTTCAGGAAACACCATACACTTCTCCCGAGTGTCTGTTGGCAATTTACATCCCGCCCATCAGCATAACAAGGCTCCCAGTTCTCCATGGCCTGTCCTGCCTTTCTGGATTTTACACTTTTTTCAGATGGCCCTTTTGACCGGGGGGAAGTGAGACTTCATTGTAGTGCAGATTTCCTTTGCAAGCTTGCTTGGTTGGCCAAAAAGGGCGTATGCGTTTTTTCCTGAATATATTCAGGAAAAAACGCATACGCCCTTTTTGGCCAAGTGCATCATTGTGGACGTTCTGCCTCTTTTCCTATGCTTTCAATGCAATTCCAGTCTACCTCCTGAAATCGGTTTCCTGCAATTCTGCCCGCTTTCAAGTCCTCTTGGCAGCCTTACTTCAGTCTATTTTTGGACGATAGCTGTCATTTATAACTCTGCAGGTTTGTGAATTACAGTGCCCCTGAGCTCCTTTCTTCAACTCGCTTTCTTGTGACCTGGCCGCAACACCGCAGGATGGCTTCAGGCCCTAATCTGGTTCCGGCATGGCACGCTGAGCCTTTGGTTATTTCCTCTTCCTGGTGGGAAATGAGAGTTAAATTTGCCCGTCCAGACACCTCCAGCTAGTCTCTCATTGGTTCTCGCTATTCCTGTTCATCTTCCGCAGAAATTGCAAACTGGGCCAAACAGGAGGTTAAAGGCGCTGACTCTCCAAGTGGGGAGAGTGTTAGTAAAGCGTCTGGAATGTTGCACCCGAGTACCAGGGGAGGAAAACTGAGACATATTTGAACACGTCTCCCGTTCACATGGTTGATCATACCTGGGTTCCACATGCATGTTTTAGCTGAAGGAAGAATACCTTAAACCTGGAGAGTTAAGACCCGTGGAATGGGTACCATGCAATATGACTTCAACGGGTCTTCATTTGCTCACCGAACCTCTCCAATCCTATCACTGCTGCGTTTATGCCCCTGTACACACGCTTGATTCTCTTTTGGAGACATAGCAATCCATAGGTTTTAAGATACTTACTAGTCAGGTACATTCTTAGGCGTTTAATATGGGGTGTTGAGTCCATTTCGTTGAGCAAGGAGTAGCTCTTGTCTATTCCATATTTGGCTTAAGGAACTTTATCTGTGCTCATTTCAATCTCTGGTTTTATGCAGCACCCCAACTCACCTTTCCCCTTAAGCAAGCATAAGTTGGTTTTCTAAATTTGAGACCCTGTTCTGTTCTGTAATTCAGTTCCTGTGTAGCCAAGTTTACATTCCGTGTATTACTGATATCTTATGATGTTTCTTTTTCTGTGTGACTTACTTCAGTTAGAATCATCATACCTGAATCCACTCATTGTGCTGCTAAGGGCCTGATGAGACAGATTTCATTGCTGAGTGATATTGCTTTGTAAGTAAATACCACAACTTCTTTATCCATTTTTCACTTTCTGCGATGTTGAACTTGTACTGTAAACGAGGTTCTTGTAAACAGAGCCGTTCCAAACTTTGGGGTGGCTGTGTCTTTTTGATTTTAATTTCCCTAAGCTATAGGACCATAAGTGGAAGTGCCCTAGGTTCTGTTGCTTTGTTTTTTAGATGTTTCAGGAAACACCATACACTTCTCCCGAGTGGTTGTTGGCAATTTACATCCCGCCCATCAGCATAACAAGGCTCCCAGTTCTCCATGGCCTGTCCTGCCTTTCTGGATTTTACACTTTTTTCAGATGGCCCTTTTGACCGGGGGGAAGTGAGACTTCATTGTAGTGCAGATTTCCTTTGCAAGCTTGCTTGGTTGGCCAAAAAGGGCGTATGCGTTTTTTCCTGAATATATTCAGGAAAAAACGCATACGCCCTTTTTGGCCAAGTGCATCATTGTGGACGTTCTGCCTCTTTTCCTATGCTTTCAATGCAATTCCAGTCTACCTCCTGAAATCGGTTTCCTGCAATTCTGCCCCGCTTTCAAGTCCTCTTGGCAGCCTTACTTCAGTCTATTTTTGGACGATAGCTGTCATTTATAACTCTGCAGGTTTGTGAATTACAGTGCCCCTGAGCTCCTTTCTTCAACTCGCTTTCATGTGACCTGGCCGCAACACCGCAGGATGGCTTCAGGCCCTAATCTGGTTCCGGTACGGCACGCTGAGCCTTTGGTTATTTCCTCTTCCTGGTGGGAAATGAGAGTTAAATTTGCCCGTCCAGACACCTCCAGCTAGCCTCTCATTGGTTCTCGCTATTCCTGTTCATCTTCCGCAGAAATTGCAAACTGGACCAAACAGGAGGTTAAAGGCGCTGACTCTCCAAGTGGGGAGAGTGTTAGTAAAGCGTCTGGAATGTTGCACCCGAGTACCAGGGGAGGAAAACTGAGACATATTTGAACACGTCTCCCGTTCACATGGTTGATCATACTTGGGTTCCACATGCATGTTTTAGCTGAAGGAAGAATACCTTAAACCTGGAGAGTTAAGACCCGTGTAATGGGTACCATGCAATATGACTTCAACGGGTCTTCATTTGCTCACCGAACCTCTCCAATCCTATCACTGCTGCATTTATGCCCCTGTACACATGCTTGATTCTCTTTCGGAGACATAGCAATCCATAGGTTTTAAGATACTTACTAGTCAGGTACATTCTTAGGCGTTTAATATGCGGTGTTGAGTCCATTTCGTTGAGCAAGGAGTAGCTCTTGTCTATTCCATATTTGGCTTAAGGAACTTTATCTGTGCTCATTTCAATCTCTGGATTTATGCAGCACCCCTACTCACCTTTACCCTTAAGCAAGCATAAGTTGGTTTTCTAAATTTGAGTCCCTGTTTTGTTCTGTAATTCAGTTCCTGTGTAGCCAAGTTTACATTCCGTGTATTACTGATATCTTATGATGTTTCTTTTTCTGTGTGACTTACTTCAGTTAGAATCATCATACCTGAATCCACTCATTGTGCTCCTAAGGGCCTGATGACACAGATTTCATTGCTGAGTGATATTGCTTTGTAAGTAAATACCACAACTTGTTTATCCATTTTTCACTTTCTGCGATATTGAACTTGTACTGTAAACGAGGTTCTTGTAAACAGAGCCGTTCCAAACTTTGGGGTGGCTGTGTCTTTTTGATTTTAATTTCCCTAAGCTATAGGACCATAAGTGGAAGTGCCCTAGGTTCTGTTGCTTTGTTTTTTAGATGTTTCAGGAAACACCATACACTTCTCCCGAGTGGTTGTTGGCAATTTACATCCCGCCCATCAGCATAACAAGGCTCCCAGTTCTCCATGGCCTGTCCTGCCTTTCTGGATTTTACACTTTTTTCAGATGGCCCTTTTGACCGGGGGGAAGTGAGACTTCATTGTAGTGCAGATTTCCTTTGCAAGCTTGCTTGGTTGGCCAAAAAGGGCGTATGCGTTTTTTCCTGAATATATTCAGGAAAAAACGCATACGCCCTTTTTGGCCAAGTGCATCATTGTGGACGTTCTGCCTCTTTTCCTATGCTTTCAATGCAATTCCAGTCTACCTCCTGAAATCGGTTTCCTGCAATACTGCCCCGCTTTCAAGTCCTCTTGGCAGCCTTACTTCAGTCTATTTTTGGACGATAGCTGTCATTTATAACTCTGCAGGTTTGTGAATTACAGTGCCCCTGAGCTCCTTTCTTCAACTCGCTTTCTTGTGACCTGGCCGCAACACCGCAGGATGGCTTCAGGCCCTAATCTGGTTCCGGTACGGCACGCTGAGCCTTTGGTTATTTCCTCTTCCTGGTGGGAAATGAGAGTTAAATTTGCCCGTCCAGACACCTCCAGCTAGCCTCTCATTGGTTCTCACTATTCCTGTTCATCTTCCGCAGAAATTGCAAACTGGGCCAAACAGGAGGTTAAAGGCGCTGACTCTCCAAGTGGGGAGAGAGTTAGTAAAGCGTCTGGAATGTTGCACCCGAGTACCAGGGGAGGAAAACTGAGACATATTTGAACACGTCTCCCGTTCACATGGTTGATCATACTTGGGTTCCACATGCATGTTTTAGCTGAAGGAAGAATACCTTAAACCTGGAGAGTTAAGACCCGTGTAATGGGTACCATGCAATATGACTTCAACGGGTCTTCATTTGCTCACCGAACCTCTCCAATCCTATCACTGCTGCGTTTATGCCCCTGTACACATGCTTGATTCTCTTTCGGAGACATAGCAATCCATAGGTTTTAAGATACTTACTAGTCAGGTACATTCTTATGCGTTTAATATGCAGTGTTGTGTCCATTTCGTTGAGCAAGGAGTAGCTCTTGTCTATTCCATATTTGACTTAAGGAACTTTATCTGTGCTCATTTCAATCTCTGGTTTTATGCAGCACCCCAACTCACCTTTACCCTTAAGCAAGCATAAGTTGGTTTTCTAAATTTGAGTCCCTGTTCTGTTCTGTAATTCAGTTCCTGTGTAGCCAAGTTTACATTCCGTGTATTACTGATATCTTATGATGTTTCTTTTTCTATGTGACTTATTTCAGTTAGAATCATCATACCTGAATCCACTCATTGTGATGCTAAGGGCCTGATGACATAGATTTCATTGCTGAGTGATATTGCTTTGTAAGTAAATACCACAACTTCTTTATCCATTTTTCACTTTCTGCGATGTTGAACTTGTACTGTAAACGAGGTTCTTGTAAACAGAGGCGTCCCAAACTTTGGGGTGGCTGTGTCTTTTTGATTTTAATTTCCCTAAGCTATAGGACCATAAGTGGCAGTGCCCTAGGCTCTGTTGCTTTGTTTTTTAGATGTTTCAGGAAACACCATACACTTCTCCCGAGTGTCTGTTGGCAATTTACATCCCGCCCATCAGCATAACAAGGCTCCCAGTTCTCCATGGCCTGTCCTGCCTTTCTGGATTTTACACTTTTATCAGATGGCCCTTTTGACCGGGGGGAAGTGAGACTTCATTGTAGTGCAGATTTCCTTTGCAAGCTTGCTTGGTTGGCCAAAAAGGGCGTATGCGTTTTTTCCTGAATATATTCAGGAAAAAACGCATACGCCCTTTTTGGCCAAGTGCATCATTGTGGACGTTCTGCCCCTTTTCCTATGCTTTCAATGCAATTCCAGTCTACCTCCTGAAATCGGTTTCCTGCAATTCTGCCCCGCTTTCAAGTCCTCTTGGCAGCCTTACTTCAGTCTATTTTTGGACGATAGCTGTCATTTATAACTCTGCAGGTTTGTGAATTACAGTGCCCCTGAGCTCCTTTCTTCAACTCGCTTTCTTGTGACCTGGCCGCAACTCCGCAGGATGGCTTCAGGCCCTAATCTGGTTCCGGTACGGCACGCTGAGCCTTTGGTTATTTCCTCTTCCTGGTGGGAAATGAGAGTTAAATTTGCCCGTCCAGACACCTCCAGCTAGCCTCTCATTGGTTCTCGCTATTCCTGTTCATCTTCCGCAGAAATTGCAAACTGGACCAAACAGGAGGTTAAAGGCGCTGACTCTCCAAGTGGGGAGAGTGTTAGTAAAGCGTCTGGAATGTTGCACCCGAGTACCAGGGGAGGAAAACTGAGACATATTTGAACACGTCTCCCGTTCACATGGTTGATCATACTTGGGTTCCACATGCATGTTTTAGCTGAAGGAAGAATACCTTAAACCTGGAGAGTTGAGACCCGTGTAATGGGTACCATGCAATATGACTTCAAAGGGTCTTCATTTGCTCACCGAACCTCTCCAATCCTATCACTGCTGCGTTTATGCCCCTGTACACATGCTTGATTCTCTTTTGTAGACATAGCAATCCATAGGTTTTACGATACTTACTAGTCAGGTACATTCTTAGGCGTTTAATATGCAGTGTTGAGTCCATTTCGTTGAGCAAGGAGTAGCTCTTGTCTATTCCATATTTGACTTAAGGAACTTTATCTGTGCTCATTTCAATCTCTGGTTTTATGCAGCACCCCAACTCACCTTTACCCTTAAGCAAGCATAAGTTGGTTTTCTAAATTTGAGACCCTGTTCTGTTCTGTAATTCAGTTCCTGTGTAGCCAAGTTTACATTCCGTGTATTACTGATATCTTATGATGTTTCTTTTTCTGTGTGACTTATTTCAGTTAGAATCATCATACCTGAATCCACTCATTGTGCTGCTAAGGGCCTGATGACATAGATTTCATTGCTGAGTGATATTGCTTTGTAAGTAAATACCACAACTTCTTTATCCATTTTTCACTTTCTGCGATGTTGAACTTGTACTGTAAACGAGGTTTTTGTAAACAGAGCCGTCCCAAACTTTGGGGTGGCTGTGTCTTTTTGATTTTAATTTCCCTAAGCTATAGGACCATAAGTGGAAGTGCCCTAGGCTCTGTTGCTTTGTTTTTTAGATGTTTCAGGAAACACCATACACTTCTCCCGAGTGTCTGTTGGCAATTTACATCCCGCCCATCAGCATAACAAGGCTCCCAGTTCTCCATGGCCTGTCCTGCCTTTCTGGATTTTACACTTTTTTCAGATGGCCCTTTTGACCGGGGGGAAGTGAGACTTCATTGTAGTGCAGATTTCCTTTGCAAGCTTGCTTGGTTGGCCAAAAAGGGCGTATGCGTTTTTTCCTGAATATATTCAGGAAAAAACGCATACGCCCTTTTTGGCCAAGTGCATCATTGTGGACGTTCTGCCTCTTTTCCTATGCTTTCAATGCAATTCCAGTCTACCTCCTGAAATCGGTTTCCTGCAATTCTGCCCCGCTTTCAAGTCCTCTTGGCAGCCTTACTTCAGTCTATTTTTGGACGATAGCTGTCATTTATAACTCTGCAGGTTTGTGAATTACAGTGCCCCTGAGCTCCTTTCTTCAACTCGCTTTCTTGTGACCTGGCCGCAACACCGCAGGATGGCTTCAGGCCCTAATCTGGTTCCGGCACGGCACGCTCAGCCTTTGGTTATTTCCTCTTCCTGGTGGGAAATGAGAGTTAAATTTGCCCGTCCAGACACCTCCAGCTAGCCTCTCATTGGTTCTCGCTATTCCTGTTCATCTTCCGCAGAAATTGCAAACTGGGCCAAACAGGAGGTTGAAGGCACTGACTCTCCAAGTGGGGAGAGTGTTAGTAAAGCGTCTGGAATGTTGCACCCGAGTACCAGGGGAGGAAAACTGAGACATATTTGAACACGTCTCCCGATCACATGGTTGATCATACTCTAGGTTCCACATGCATGTTTTAGCTGAAGGAAGAATAACTTAAACCTGGGTAGTTGAAACCCGTGGAATGGGTACCATGCAATATGACTTCAAAGGGTCTTCATTTGCTCACCGAACCT
Source organism: Stenella coeruleoalba (assembly GCF_951394435.1). Taxonomy (NCBI): domain Eukaryota; kingdom Metazoa; phylum Chordata; class Mammalia; order Artiodactyla; family Delphinidae; genus Stenella; species Stenella coeruleoalba. Next base: position 233,825 of record NW_027645889.1, on the reverse strand, counting down.
CTCCAATCCTATCACTGCTGCGTTTATGCCCCTGTACACATGCTTGATTCTCTTTCGGAGACATAGCAATCCATAGGTTTTAAGATACTTACAAGTCAGGTACATTCTTAGGCGTTTAATATGCGGTGTTGAGTCCATTTCATTGAGCAAGGAGTAGCTCTTGTCTATTCCATATTTGGCTTAAGGAACTTTATCTGTGCTCATTTCAATCTCTGGTTTTATGCAGCACCCCAACTCACCTTTACCCTTAAGCAAGCATAAGTTGTTTTTCTAAATTTGAGACCCTGTTCTGTTCTGTAATTCAGTTCCTGTGTAGCCAAGTTTCCATTCCGTGTATTACTGATATCTTATGATGTTTCTTTTTCTGTGTGACTTATTTCAGTTAGAATCATCATACCTGAATCCACTCATTGTGCTGCTAAGGGCCTGATGACATAGATTTCATTGCTGAGTGATATTGCTTTGTAAGTGAATACCACAACTTCTTTATCCATTTTTCACTTTCTGCGATGTTGAACTTGTACTGTAAACGAGGTTCTTGTAAACAGAGCCGTTCCAAACTTTGGGGTGGCTGTGTCTTTTTGATTTTAATTTCCCTAAGCTATAGGACCATAAGTGGAAGTGCCCTAGGCTCTGTTGCTTTGTTTATTAGATGTTTCAGGAAACACCATACACTTCTCCCAAGTGTCTGTTGGCAATTTACATACCGCCCATCAGCATAACAAGGCTCCCAGTTCTCAATGGCCTGTTGCCTTTCTGGATTTTACACTTTTTTCAGATGGCCCTTTTGACCGGGGGGAAGTGAGACTTCATTGTAGTGCAGATTTCCTTTGCAAGCTTGCTTGGTTGGCCAAAAAGGGCGTATGCGTTTTTTCCTGAATATATTCAGGAAAAAACGCATACGCCCTTTTTGGCCAAGTGCATCATTGTGGACGTTCTGCCTCTTTTCCTATGCTTTCAATGCAATTCCAGTCTACCTCCTGAAATCGGTTTCCTGCAATTCTGCCCCGCTTTCAAGTCCTCTTGGCAGCCTTACTTCAGTCTATTTTTGGACGATAGCTGTCATTTATAACTCTGCAGGTTTGTGAATTACAGTGCTCCTGAGCTCCTTTCTTCAACTCGCTTTCTTGTGACCTGGCCGCAACACCGCAGGATGGCTTCAGGCCCTAATCTGGTTCCGGCCCGGCCTGCTGAGCCTTTGGTTAATTCCTCTTCCTGGTGGGAAATGAGAGTTAAATTTGCCCGTCCAGACACCTCCAGCTAGCCTCTCATTGGTTCTCGCTATTCCTGTTCATCTTCCGCAGAAATTGCAAACTGGGCCAAACAGGATGTTAAAGGGACTGACTCTCCAAGTGGGGAGAGTGTTAGTAAAGCATCTGGAATGTTGCACCCGAGTACCAGGGGAGGAAAACTGAGACATATTTGAACACGTCTCCCGATCACATGGTTGATCATACTCTAGGTTCCACATGCATGTTTTAGCTGAAGGAAGAATACCTTAAACCTGTGTAGTTGAATCCCGTGGAATGGGTACCATGCAATATGACTTCAAAGGGTCTTCATTTGCTCACCGAACCTCTCCAATCCTATCACTGCTGCGTTTATGCCCCTGTACACATGCTTGATTCTCTTTCGGAGACATAGCAATCCATAGGTTTTAAGATACTTACTAGTCAGGTACATTCTTAGGCGTTTAATATGCGGTGTTGAGTCCATTTTGTTGAGCAAGGAGTAGCTCTTGTCTATTCCATATTTGACTTAAGGAACTTTATCTGTGCTCATTTCAATCTCTGGTTTTATGCAGCACCCCAACTCACCTTTACCCTTAAGCAAGCATAAGTTGGTTTTCTAAATTTGAGACCCTGTTCTGTTCTGTAATTCAGTTCCTGTGTAGCCAAGTTTACATTCCGTGTATTACTGATATCTTATGATGTTTCTTTTTCTGTGTGACTTACTTCAGTTAGAATCATCATACCTGAATCCACTCATTGTGCTGCTAAGGGCCTGATGACACAGATTTCATTGCTGAGTGATATTGCTTTGTAAGTAAATACCACAACTTCTTTATCCATTTTTCACTTTCTGCGATGTTGAACTTGTACTGTAAATGAGGTTCTTGTAAACAGAGCCGTTCCAAACTTTGGGGTGGCTGTGTCTTTTTGATTTTAATTTCCCTAAGCTATAGGACCATAAGTGGAAGTGCCCTAGGTTCTGTTGCTTTGTTTTTTAGATGTTTCAGGAAACACCATACACTTCTCCCGAGTGGTTGTTGGCAATTTACATCCCGCCCATCAGCATAACAAGGCTCCCAGTTCTCCATGGCCTGTCCTGCCTTTCTGGATTTTACACTTTTTTCAGATGGCCCTTTTGACCGGGGGGAAGTGAGACTTCATTGTAGTGCAGATTTCCTTTGCAAGCTTGCTTGGTTGGCCAAAAAGGGCGTATGCGTTTTTTCCTGAATATATTCAGGAAAAAACGCATACGCCCTTTTTGGCCAAGTGCATCATTGTGGACGTTCTGCCTCTTTTCCTATGCTTTCAATGCAATTCCAGTCTACCTCCTGAAATCGGTTTCCTGCAATTCTGCCCCGCTTTCAAGTCCTCTTGGCAGCCTTACTTCAGTCTATTTTTGGACGATAGCTGTCATTTATAACTCTGCAGGTTTGTGAATTACAGTGCCCCTGAGCTCCTTTCTTCAACTCGCTTTCTTGTGACCTGGCCGCAACACCGCAGGATGGCTTCAGGCCCTAATCTGGTTCCGGCACGGCACGCTGAGCCTTTGGTTATTTCCTCTTCCTGGTGGGAAATGAGAGTTAAATTTGCCCGTCCAGACACCTCCAGCTAGCCTCTCATTGGTTCTCGCTATTCCTGTTCATCTTCCGCAGAAATTGCAAACTGGGCCAAACAGGAGGTTAAAGGCGCTGACTCTCCAAGTGGGGAGAGTGTTAGTAAAGCGTCTGGAATGTTGCACCCGAGTACCAGGGGAGGAAAACTGAGACATATTTGAACACGTCTCCCGTTCACATGGTTGATCATACTTGGGTTCCACATGCATGTTTTAGCTGAAGGAAGAATACCTTAAACCTGGAGAGTTGAGACCCGTGTAATGGGTACCATGCAATATGACTTCAAAGGGTCTTCATTTGCTCACCGAACCTCTCCAATCCTATCACTGCTGCCTTTATGCCCCTGTACACATGCTTGATTCTCTTTCGGAGACATAGCAATCCATAGGTTTTACGATACTTACTAGTCAGGTACATTCTTAGGCGTTTAATATGCGGTGTTGAGTCCATTTCGTTGAGCAAGGAGTAGCTCTTGTCTATTCCATATTTGACTTAAGGAACTTTATCTGTGCTCATTTCAATCTCTGGTTTTATGCAGCACCCCAACTCACCTTTACCCTTAAGCAAGCATAAGTTGGTTTTCTAAATTTGAGACCCTGTTCTGTTCTGTAATTCAGTTCCTGTGTAGCCAAGTTTACATTCCGTGTATTACTGATATCTTATGATGTTTCTTTTTCTGTGTGACTTATTTCAGTTAGAATCATCATACCTGAATCCACTCATTGTGCTGCTAAGGGCCTGATGACATAGATTTCATTGCTGAGTGATATTGCTTTGTAAGTAAATACCACAACTTCTTTATCCATTTTTCACTTTCTGCGATGTTGAACTTGTACTGTAAACGAGGTTCTTGTAAACAGAGGCGTCCCAAACTTTGGGGTGGCTGTGTCTTTTTGATTTTAATTTCCCTAAGCTATAGGACCATAAGTGGCAGTGCCCTAGGCTCTGTTGCTTTGTTTTTTAGATGTTTCAGGAAACACCATACACTTCTCCCGAGTGGTTGTTGGCAATTTACATCCCGCCCATCAGCATAACAAGGCTCCCAGTTCTCCATGGCCTGTCGTGCCTTTCTGGATTTTACACTTTTTTCAGATGGCCCTTTTGACCGGGGGGAAGTGAGACTTCATTGTAGTGCAGATTTCCTTTGCAAGCTTGCTTGGTTGGCCAAAAAGGGCGTATGCGTTTTTTCCTGAATATATTCAGGAAAAAACGCATACGCACTTTTTGGCCAAGTGCATCATTGTGGACGTTCTGCCTCTTTTCCTATGCTTTCAATGCAATTCCAGTCTACCTCCTGAAATCGGTTTCCTGCAATTCTGCCCCGCTTTCAAGTCCTCTTGGCAGCCTTACTTCAGTCTATTTTTGGACGATAGCTGTCATTTATAACTCTGCAGGTTTGTGAATTACAGTGCCCCTGAGCTCCTTTCTTCAACTCGCTTTCTTGTGACTGGCCGCAACACCGCAGGATGGCTTCAGGCCCTAATCTGGTTCCGGTACGGCATGCTGAGCCTTTGGTTAATTCCTCTTCCTGGTGGGAAATGAGAGTTAAATTTGCCCGTCCAGACACCTCCAGCTAGCCTCTCATTGGTTCTCGCTATTCCTGTTCATCTTCCGCAGAAATTGCAAACTGGGCCAAACAGGAGGTTAAAGGGACTGACACTCCAAGTGGGGAGAGTGTTAGTAAAGCGTCTGGAATGTTGCACCCGAGTGCCAGGGGAGGAAAACTGAGACATATTTGAACACGTCTCCCGTTCACATGGTTGATCATACTTGGGTTCCACATGCATGTTTTAGCTGAAGGAAGAATACCTTAAACCTGGAGAGTTAAGACCCGTGTAATGGGTACCATGCAATATGACTTCAAAGGGTCTTCATTTGCTCACCGAACCTCTCCAATCCTATCACTGCTGCGTTTATGCCCCTGTACACATGCTTGATTCTCTTTCGGAGACATAGCAATCCATAGGTTTTAAGATACTTACTAGTCAGGTACATTCTTAGGCGTTTAATATGCGGTGTTGAGTCCATTTTGTTGAGCAAGGAGTAGCTCTTGTCTATTCCATATTTGACTTAAGGAACTTTATCTGTGCTCATTTCAATCTCTGGTTTTATGCAGCACCCCAACTCACCTTTACCCTTAAGCAAGCATAAGTTGGTTTTCTAAATTTGAGACCCTGTTCTGTTCTGTAATTCAGTTCCTGTGTAGCCAAGTTTACATTCCGTGTATTACTGATATCTTATGATGTTTCTTTTTCTGTGTGACTTACTTCAGTTAGAATCATCATACCTGAATCCACTCATTGTGCTGCTAAGGGCCTGATGACACAGATTTCATTGCTGAGTGATATTGCTTTGTAAGTAAATACCACAACTTCTTTATCCATTTTTCACTTTCTGCGATGTTGAACTTGTACTGTAAATGAGGTTCTTGTAAACAGAGCCGTTCCAAACTTTGGGGTGGCTGTGTCTTTTTGATTTTAATTTCCCTAAGCTATAGGACCATAAGTGGAAGTGCCCTAGGTTCTGTTGCTTTGTTTTTTAGATGTTTCAGGAAACACCATACACTTCTCCCGAGTGGTTGTTGGCAATTTACATCCCGCCCATCAGCATAACAAGGCTCCCAGTTCTCCATGGCCTGTCCTGCCTTTCTGGATTTTACACTTTTTTCAGATGGCCCTTTTGACCGGGGGGAAGTGAGACTTCATTGTAGTGCAGATTTCCTTTGCAAGCTTGCTTGGTTGGCCAAAAAGGGCGTATGCGTTTTTTCCTGAATATATTCAGGAAAAAACGCATACGCCCTTTTTGGCCAAGTGCATCATTGTGGACGTTCTGCCTCTTTTCCTATGCTTTCAATGCAATTCCAGTCTACCTCCTGAAATCGGTTTCCTGCAATTCTGCCCCGCTTTCAAGTCCTCTTGGCAGCCTTACTTCAGTCTATTTTTGGACGATAGCTGTCATTTATAACTCTGCAGGTTTGTGAATTACAGTGCCCCTGAGCTCCTTTCTTCAACTCGCTTTCTTGTGACCTGGCCGCAACACCGCAGGATGGCTTCAGGCCCTAATCTGGTTCCGGCACGGCACGCTGAGCCTTTGGTTATTTCCTCTTCCTGGTGGGAAATGAGAGTTAAATTTGCCCGTCCAGACACCTCCAGCTAGCCTCTCATTGGTTCTCGCTATTCCTGTTCATCTTCCGCAGAAATTGCAAACTGGGCCAAACAGGAGGTTAAAGGCGCTGACTCTCCAAGTGGGGAGAGTGTTAGTAAAGCGTCTGGAATGTTGCACCCGAGTACCAGGGGAGGAAAACTGAGACATATTTGAACACGTCTCCCGTTCACATGGTTGATCATACTTGGGTTCCACATGCATGTTTTAGCTGAAGGAAGAATACCTTAAACCTGGAGAGTTGAGACCCGTGTAATGGGTACCATGCAATATGACTTCAAAGGGTCTTCATTTGCTCACCGAACCTCTCCAATCCTATCACTGCTGCGTTTATGCCCCTGTACACATGCTTGATTCTCTTTCGGAGACATAGCAATCCATAGGTTTTACGATACTTACTAGTCAGGTACATTCTTAGGCGTTTAATATGCGGTGTTGAGTCCATTTCGTTGAGCAAGGAGTAGCTCTTGTCTATTCCATATTTGACTTAAGGAACTTTATCTGTGCTCATTTCAATCTCTGGTTTTATGCAGCACCCCAACTCACCTTTACCCTTAAGCAAGCATAAGTTGGTTTTCTAAATTTGAGACCCTGTTCTGTTCTGTAATTCAGTTCCTGTGTAGCCAAGTTTACATTCCGTGTATTACTGATATCTTATGATGTTTCTTTTTCTGTGTGACTTACTTCAGTTAGAATCATCATACCTGAATCCACTCATTGTGCTGCTAAGGGCCTGATGACACAGATTTCATTGCTGAGTGATATTGCTTTGTAAGTAAATACCACAACTTCTTTATCCATTTTTCACTTTCTGCGATGTTGAACTTGTACTGTAAACGAGGTTCTTGTAAACAGAGCCGTTCCAAACTTTGGGGTGGCTGTGTCTTTTTGATTTTAATTTCCCTAAGCTATAGGACCATAAGTGGAAGTGCCCTAGGCTCTGTTGCTTTGTTTTTTAGATGTTTCAGGAAACACCATACACTTCTCCCGAGTGTCTGTTGGCAATTTACATCCCGCCCATCAGCATAACAAGGCTCCCAGTTCTCCATGGCCTGTCCTGCCTTTCTGGATTTTACACTTTTTTCAGATGGCCCTTTTGACCGGGGGGAAGTGAGACTTCATTGTAGTGCAGATTTCCTTTGCAAGCTTGCTTGGTTGGCCAAAAAGGGCGTATGCGTTTTTTCCTGAATATATTCAGGAAAAAACGCATACGCCCTTTTTGGCCAAGTGCATCATTGTGGACGTTCTGCCTCTTTTCCTATGCTTTCAATGCAATTCCAGTCTACCTCCTGAAATCGGTTTCCTGCAATTCTGCCCCGCTTTCAAGTCCTCTTGGCAGCCTTACTTCAGTCTATTTTTGGACGATAGCTGTCATTTGTAACTCTGCAGGTTTGTGAATTACAGTGCCCCTGAGCTCCTTTCTTCAACTCGCTTTCTTGTGACCTGGCCGCAACACCGCAGGATGGCTTCAGGCCCTAATCTGGTTCCGGTACGGCACGCTGAGCCTTTGGTTATTTCCTCTTCCTGGTGGGAAATGAGAGTTAAATTTGCCCGTCCAGACACCTCCAGCTGGCCTCTCATTGGTTCTCGCTATTCCTGTTCATCTTCCGCAGAAATTGCAAACTGGGCCAAACAGGAGGTTAAAGGCACTGACTCTCCAAGTGGGGAGAGTGTTAGTAAAGCGTCTGGAATGTTGCACCCGAGTACCAGGGGAGGAAAACTGAGACATATTTGAACACGTCTCCCGTTCACATGGTTGATCATACTTGGGTTCCACATGCATGTTTTAGCTGAAGGAAGAATACCTTAAACCTGGAGAGTTGAGACCCGTGTAATGGGTACCATGCAATATGACTTCAAAGGGTCTTCATTTGCTCACCGAACCTCTCCAATCCTATCACTGCTGCGTTTATGCCCCTGTACACATGCTTGATTCTCTTTTGGAGACATAGCGATCCATAGGTTTTATGATACTTACTAGTCAGGTACATTCTTAGGCGTTTAATATGGGGTGTTGAGTCCATTTCGTTGAGCAAGGAGTAGCTCTTGTCTATTTCATATTTGACTTAAGGAACTTTATCTGTGCTCATTTCAATCTCTGGGTTTATGCAGCACCCCAACTCACCTTTACCCTTAAGCAAGCATAAGTTGGTTTTCTAAATTTGAGACCCTGTTCTGTTCTGTAATTCAGTTCCTGTGTAGCCAAGTTTACATTCCATGTATTACTGATATCTTATGATGTTTCTTTTTCTGTGTGACTTATTTCAGTTAGAATCATCATACCTGAATCCACTCATTGTGATGCTAAGGGCCTGATGACATAGATTTCATTGCTGAGTGATATTGCTTTGTAAGTAAATACCACAACTTCTTTATCCATTTTTCACTTTCTGCGATGTTGAACTTGTACTGTAAACGAGGTTCTTGTAAACAGAGGCGTCCCAAACTTTGGGGTGGCTGTGTCTTTTTGATTTTAATTTCCCTAAGCTATAGGACCATAAGTGGCAGTGCCCTAGGCTCTGTTGCTTTGTTTTTTAGATGTTTCAGGAAACACCATACACTTCTCCCGAGTGTCTGTTGGCAATTTACATCCCGCCCATCAGCATAACAAGGCTCCCAGTTCTCCATGGCCTGTCCTGCCTTTCTGGATTTTACACTTTTTTCAGATGGCCCTTTTGACCGGGGGGAAGTGAGACTTCATTGTAGTGCAGATTTCCTTTGCAAGCTTGCTTGGTTGGCCAAAAAGGGCGTATGCGTTTTTTCCTGAATATATTCAGGAAAAAACGCATACGCCCTTTTTGGCCAAGTGCATCATTGTGGACGTTCTGCCTCTTTTCCTATGCTTTCAATGCAATTCCAGTCTACCTCCTGAAATCGGTTTCCTGCAATTCTGCCCCGCTTTCAAGTCCTCTTGGCAGCCTTACTTCAGTCTATTTTTGGAAGATAGCTGTCATTTATAACTCTGCAGGTTTGTGAATTACAGTGCCCCTGAGCTCCTTTCTTCAACTCGCTTTCTTGTGACCTGGCCGCAACACCGCAGGATGGCTTCAGGCCCTAATCTGGTTCCGGCACGGCACGCTGCGCCTTTGGTTATTTCCTCTTCCTGATGGGAAATGAGAGTTAAATTTGCCCGTCCAGACACCTCCAGCTAGTCTCTCATTGGTTCTCGCTATTCCTGTTCATCTTCCGCAGAAATTGCAAACTGGGCCAAACAGGAGGTTAAAGTCGCTGACTCTCCAAGTGGGGAGAGTGTTAGTAAAGCGTCTGGAATGTTGCACCCGAGTACCAGGGGAGGAAAACTGAGACATATTTGAACACGTCTCCCGTTCACATGATTGATCATACTTGGGTTCCACATGCATGTTTTAGCTGAAGGAAGAATACCTTAAACCTGGAGAGTTAAGACCCGTGTAATGGGTACCATGCAATATGACTTCAAAGAGTCTTCATTTGCTCACCGAACCTCTCCAAACCTATCACTGCTGTGTTTATGCCCCTGTACACATGCTTGATTCTCTTTCGGAGACATAGCAATCCATAGGTTTTAAGATACTTACTAGTCAGGTACATTCTTAGGCGTTTAATATGGGGTGTTGAGTCCATTTCGTTGAGCAAGGAGTAGCTCTTGTCTATTCCATATTTGACTTAAGGAACTTTATCTGTGCTCATTTCAATCTCTGGTTTTATGCAGCACCCCAACTCACCTTTACCCTTAAGCAAGCATAAGTTGGTTTTCTAAATTTGAGACCCTGTTCTGTTCTGTAATTCAGTTCCTGTGTAGCCAAGTTTACATTCCGTGTATTACTGATATCTTATGATGTTTCTTTTTCTGTGTGACTTACTTCAGTTAGAATCATCATACCTGAATCCACTCATTGTGCTGCTAAGGGCCTGATTACACAGATTTCATTGCTGAGTGATATTGCTTTGTAAGTAAATACCACAAATTCTTTATCCATTTTTCACTTTCTGCAATGTTGAACTTGTACTGTAAACGAGGTTCTTGTAAACAGAGCCGTTCCAAACTTTGGGGTGGCTGTGTCTTTTTGATTTTAATTTCCCTAAGCTATAGGACCATAAGTGGAAGTGCCGTAGGTTCTGTTGCTTTGATTTTTAGATGTTTCAGGAAACACCATACACTTCTCCCGAGTGGTTGTTGGCAATTTACATCCCGCCCATCAGCATAACAAGGCTCCCAGTTCTCCATGGCCTCTCCTGCCTTTCTGGATTTTACACTTTTTTCAGATGGCCCTTTTGACCGGGGAGAAGTGAGACTTCATTGTAGTGCAGATTTCCTTTGCAAGCTTGCTTGGTTGGCCAAAAAGGGCGTATGCGTTTTTTCCTGAATATATTCAGGAAAAAACGCATACGCCCTTTTTGGCCAAGTGCATCATTGTGGACGTTCTGCCTCTTTTCCTATGCTTTCAATGCAATTCCAGTCTACCTCCTGAAATTGGTTTCCTGCAATTCTGCCCCGCTTTCAAGTCCTCTTGGCAGCCTTACTTCAGTCTATTTTTGGACGATAGCTGTCATTTATAACTCTGCAGTTTTGTGAATTACAGTGCCCCTGAGCTCCTTTCTTCAACTCGCTTTCTTGTGACCTGGCCGCAACACCGCAGGATGGCTTCAGGCCCTAATCTGGTTCCGGCACGGCACGCTGAGCCTTTGGTTATTTCCTCTTCCTGGTGGGAAATGAGAGTTAAATTTGCCCGTCCAGACACCTCCAGCTAGTCTCTCATTGGTTCTCGCTATTCCTGTTCATCTTCCGCAGAAATTGCAAACTGGGCCAAACAGGAGGTTAAAGGCGCTGACTCTCCAAGTGGGGAGAGTGTTAGTAAAGCGTCTGGAATGTTGCACCCGAGTACCAGGGGAGGAAAACTGAGACATATTTGAACACGTCTCCCGTTCACATGGTTGATCATACTTGGGTTCCACATGCATGTTTTAGCTGAAGGAAGAATACCTTAAACCTGGAGAGTTAAGACCCGTGTAATGGGTACCATGCAATATGACTTCAAAGGGTCTTCATTTGCTCACCGAACCTCTCCAATCCTATCACTGCTGCGTTTATGCCCCTGTACACATGCTTGATTCTCTTTCGGAGACATAGCAATCCATAGGTTTTAAGATACTTACTAGTCAGGTACATTCTTAGGCGTTTAATATGCGGTGTTGAGTCCATTTCGTTGAGCAAGGAGTAGCTCTTGTCTATTCCATATTTGACTTAAGGAACTTTATCTGTGCTCATTTCAATCTCTGGTTTTATGCAGCACCCCAACTCACCTTTACCCTTAAGCAAGCATAAGTTGGTTTTCTAAATTTGAGACCCTGTTCTGTTCTGTAATTCAGTTCCTGTGTAGCCAAGTTTACATTCTGTGTATTACTGATATCTTATGATGTTTCTTTTTCTGTGTGACTTATTTCAGTTAGAATCATCATACCTGAATCCACTCATTGTGATGCTAAGGGCCTGATGACATAGATTTCATTGCTGAGTGATATTGCTTTGTAAGTAAATACCACAACTTCTTTATCCATTTTTCACTTTCTGCGATGTTGAACTTGTACTGTAAACGAGGTTCTTGTAAACAGAGCCGTTCCAAACTTTGGGATGGCTGTGTCTTTTTGATTTTAATTTCCCTAAGCTATAGGACCATAAGTGGCAGTGCCCTAGGCTCTGTTGCTTTGTTTTTTAGATGTTTCAGGAAACACCATACACTTCTCCCGAGTGTCTGTTGGCAATTTACATCCCGCCCATCAGCATAACAAGGCTCCCAGTTCTCCATGGCCTGTCCTGCCTTTCTGGATTTTACACTTTTTCCAGATGGCCCTTTTGACCGGGGGGAAGTGAGACTTCATTGTAGTGCAGATTTCCTTTGCAAGCTTGCTTGGTTGGCCAAAAAGGGCGTATGCGTTTTTTCCTGAATATATTCAGGAAAAAACGCATACGCCCTTCTTGGCCAAGTGCATCATTGTGGACGTTCTGCCTCTTTTCCTATGCTTTCAATGCAATTCCAGTCTACCTCCTGAAATCGGTTTCCTGCAATTCTGCCCCGCTTTCAAGTCCTCTTGGCAGCCTTACTTCAGTCTATTTTTGGACGATAGCTGTCATTTATAACTCTGCAGGTTTGTGAATTACAGTGCCCCTGAGCTCCTTTCTTCAACTCGCTTTCTTGTGACCTGGCCGCAACACCGCAGGATGGCTTCAGGCCCTAATCTGGTTCCGGCACGGCACGCTGAGCCTTTGGTTATTTCCTCTTCCTGGTGGGAAATGAGAGTTAAATTTGCCCGTCCAGACACCTCCAGCTAGTCTCTCATTGGTTCTCGCTATTCCTGTTCATCTTCCGCAGAAATTGCAAACTGGGCCAAACAGGAGGTTAAAGGCGCTGACTCTCCAAGTGGGGAGAGTGTTAGTAAAGCGTCTGGAATGTTGCACCCGAGTACCAGGGGAGGAAAACTGAGACATATTTGAACACGTCTCCCGTTCACATGGTTGATCATACTTGGGTTCCACATGCATGTTTTAGCTGAAGGAAGAATACCTTAAACCTGGAGAGTTAAGACCCGTGTAATGGGTACCATGCAATATGACTTCAAAGGGTCTTCATTTGCTCACCGAACCTCTCCAATCCTATCACTGCTGCGTTTATGCCCCTGTACACATGCTTGATTCTCTTTCGGAGACATAGCAATCCATAGGTTTTAAGATACTTACTAGTCAGGTACATTCTTAGGCGTTTAATATGCGGTGTTGAGTCCATTTCGTTGAGCAAGGAGTAGCTCTTGTCTATTCCATATTTGACTTAAGGAACTTTATCTGTGCTCATTTCAATCTCTGGTTTTATACAGCACCCCAACTCACCTTTACCCTTAAGCAAGCATAAGTTGGTTTTCTGAATTTGAGACCCTGTTCTGTTCTGTAATTCAGTTCCTGTGTAGCCAAGTTTACATTCTGTGTATTACTAATATCTTATGATGTTTCTTTTTCTGTGTGACTTATTTCAGTTAGAATCATCATACCTGAATCCACTCATTGTGATGCTAAGGGCCTGATGACATAGATTTCATTGCTGAGTGATATTGCTTTGTAAGTAAATACCACAACTTCTTTATCCATTTTTCACTTTCTGCGATGTTGAACTTGTACTGTAAACGAGGTTCTTGTAAACAGAGCCGTTCCAAACTTTGGGGTGGCTGTGTCTTTTTGATTTTAATTTCCCTAAGCTATAGGACCATAAGTGGCAGTGCCCTAGGCTCTGTTGCTTTGTTTTTTAGATGTTTCAGGAAACACCATACACTTCTCCCGAGTGTCTGTTGGCAATTTACATCCCGCCCATCAGCATAACAAGGCTCCCAGTTCTCAATGGCCTGTTGCCTTTCTGGATTTTACACTTTTTTCAGATGGCCCTTTTGGCTGGGGGGAAGTGAGACTTCATTGTAGTGCAGATTTCCTTTGCAAGCTTGCTTGGTTGGCCAAAAAGGGCGTATGCGTTTTTTCCTGAATATATTCAGGAAAAAACGCATACGCCCTTCTTGGCCAAGTGCATCATTGTGGACGTTCTGCCTCTTTTCCTATGCTTTCAATGCAATTCCAGTCTACCTCCTGAAATCGGTTTCCTGCAATTCTGCCCCGCTTTCAAGTCCTCTTGGCAGCCTTACTTCAGTCTATTTTTGGACGATAGCTGTCATTTATAACTCTGCAGGTTTGTGAATTACAGTGCCCCTGAGCTCCTTTCTTCAACTCGCTTTCTTTTGAGCTGGCCGCAACACCGCAGGATGGCTTCAGGCCCTAATCTGGTTCCGGTACGGCACGCTGAGCCTTTGGTTATTTCCTCTTCCTGGTGGGAAATGAGAGTTAAATTTGCCCGTCCAGACACCTCCAGCTAGCCTCTCATTGGTTCTCGCTATTCCTGTTCATCTTCCGCAGAAATTGCAAACTGGGCCAAACAGGAGGTTAAAGGCGCTGACTCTCCAAGTGGGGAGAGTGTTAGTAAAGCGTCTGGAATGTTGCACCCGAGTACCAGGGGAGGAAAACTGAGACATATTTGAACACGTCTCCCGATCACATGGTTGATCATACTCTAGGTTCCACATGCATGTTTTAGCTGAAGGAAGAATACCTTAAACCTGGGTAGTTGAAACCCGTGGAATGGGTACCATGCAATATGACTTCAAAGGGTCTTCATTTGCTCACCGAACCTCTCCAATCCTATCACTAATGCGTTTATGCCCCTGTACACATGCTTGATTCTCTTTCGGAGACATAGCAATCCATAGGTTTTAAGATACTTACAAGTCAGGTACATTCTTAGGCGTTTAATATGCGGTGTTGAGTCCATTTCGTTGAGCAAGGAGTAGCTCTTGTCTATTCCATATTTGGCTTAAGGAACTTTATCTGTGCTCATTTCAATCTCTGGTTTTATGCAGCACCCCAACTCACCTTTACCCTTAAGCAAGCATAAGTTGGTTTTCTAAATTTGAGACCCTGTTCTGTTCTGTAATTCAGTTCCTGTGTAGCCAAGTTTAAATTCCGTGTATTACTGATATCTTATGATGTTTCTTTTTCTGTGTGACTTACTTCAGTTAGAATCATCATACCTGAATCCACTCATTGTGCTTCTAAGTGCCTGATGACACAGATTTCATTGCTGAGTGATATTGCTTTGTAAGTAAATACCACAACTTCTTTATCCATTTTTCACTTTCTGCGATGTTGAACTTGTACTGTAAACGAGGTTCTTGTAAACAGAGCCGTTCCAAACTTTGGGGTGGCTGTGTCTTTTTGATTTTAATTTCCCTAAGCTATAGGACCATAAGTGGAAGTGCCCTAGGTTCTGTTGCTTTGTTTTTTAGATGTTTCAGGAAACACCATACACTTCTCCCGAGTGTCTGTTGGCAATTTACATCCCGCCCATCAGCATCACAAGGCTCCCAGTTCTCCATGGCCTGTCCTGCCTTTCTGGATTTTACACTTTTTTCAGATGGCCCTTTTGACCGGGGGGAAGTGAGACTTCATTGTAGTGCAGATTTCTTTTGCAAGCTTGCTTGGTTGGCCAAAAAGGGCGTATGCGTTTTTTCCTGAATATATTCAGGAAAAAACGCATACGCCCTTTTTGGCCAAGTGCATCATTGTGGACGTTCTGCCTCTTTTCCTATGCTTTCAATGCAATTCCAGTCTACCTCCTGAAATCGGTTTCCTGCAATTCTGCCCCGCTTTCAAGTCCTCTTGGCAGCCTTACTTCAGTCTATTTTTGGACGATAGCTGTCATTTATAACTCTGCAGGTTTGTGAATTACAGTGCCCCTGAGCTCCTTTCTTCAACTCGCTTTCTTTTGAGCTGGCCGCAACACCGCAGGATGGCTTCAGGCCCTAATCTGGTTCCGGTACGGCACGCTGAGCCTTTGGTTATTTCCTCTTCCTGGTGGGAAATGAGAGTTAAATTTGCCCGTCCAGACACCTCCAGCTAGCCTCTCATTGGTTCTCGCTATTCCTGTTCATCTTCCGCAGAAATTGCAAACTGGGCCAAACAGGAGGTTAAAGGCGCTGACTCTCCAAGTGGGGAGAGTGTTAGTAAAGCGTCTGGAATGTTGCACCCGAGTACCAGGGGAGGAAAACTGAGACATATTTGAACACATCTCCCGATCACATGGTTGATCATACTCTAGGTTCCACATGCATGTTTTAGCTGAAGGAAGAATACCTTAAACCTGGGTAGTTGAAACCCGTGGAATGGGTACCATGCAATATGACTTCAAAGGGTCTTCATTTGCTCACCGAACCACTCCAATCCTATCACTGCTGCGTTTATGCCCCTGTACACATGCTTGATTCTCTTTCGGAGACATAGCAATCCATAGGTTTTAAGATACTTACAAGTCAGGTACATTCTTAGGCGTTTAATATGCGGTGTTGAGTCCATTTCGTTGAGCAAGGAGTAGCTCTTGTCTATTCCATATTTGGCTTAAGGAACTTTATCTGTGCTCATTTCAATCTCTGGTTTTATGCAGCACCCCAACTCACCTTTACCCTTAAGCAAGCATAAGTTGGTTTTCTAAATTTGAGACCCTGTTCTGTTCTGTAATTCAGTTCCTGTGTAGCCAAGTTTACATTCCGTGTATTACTGATATCTTATGATGTTTCTTTTTCTGTGTGACTTACTTCAGTTAGAATCATCATACCTGAATCCACTCATTGTGCTTCTAAGTGCCTGATGACACAGATTTCATTGCTGAGTGATATTGCTTTGTAAGTAAATACCACAACTTCTTTATCCATTTTTCACTTTCTGCGATGTTGAACTTGTACTGTAAACGAGGTTCTTGTAAACAGAGCCGTTCCAAACTTTGGGGTGGCTGTGTCTTTTTGATTTTAATTTCCCTAAGCTATAGGACCATAAGTGGAAGTGCCCTAGGTTCTGTTGCTTTGTTTTTTAGATGTTTCAGGAAACACCATACACTTCTCCCGAGTGTCTGTTGGCAATTTACATCCCGCCCATCAGCATCACAAGGCTCCCAGTTCTCCATGGCCTGTCCTGCCTTTCTGGATTTTACACTTTTTTCAGATGCCCTTTTGACCGGGGGGGAAGTGAGACTTCATTGTAGTGCAGATTTCCTTTGCAAGCTTGCTTGGTTGGCCAAAAAGGGCGTATGCGTTTTTTCCTGAATATATTCAGGAAAAAACGCATACGCCCTTTTTGGCCAAGTGCATCATTGTGGACGTTCTGCCTCTTTTCCTATGCTTTCAATGCAATTCCAGTCTACCTCCTGAAATCGGTTTCCTGCAATTCTGCCCCGCTTTCAAGTCCTCTTGGCAGCCTTACTTCAGTCTATTTTTGGACGATAGCTGTCATTTATAACTCTGCAGGTTTGTGAATTACAGTGCCCCTGAGCTCCTTTCTTCAACTCGCTTTCTTGTGACCTGGCCGCAACACCGCAGGATGGCTTCAGGCCCTAATCTGGTTCCGGTACGGCACGCTGAGCCTTTGGTTATTTCCTCTTCCTGGTGGGAAATGAGAGTTAAATTTGCCCGTCCAGACACCTCCAGCTAGCCTCTCATTGGTTCTCGCTATTCCTGTTCATCTTCCGCAGAAATTGCAAACTGGGCCAAACAGGAGGTTAAAGGCGCTGACTCTCCAAGTGGGGAGAGTGTTAGTAAAGCGTCTGGAATGTTGCACCCGAGTACCAGGGGAGGAAAACTGAGACATATTTGAACACGTCTCCCGTTCACATGGTTGATCATACTTGGGTTCCACATGCATGTTTTAGCTGAAGGAAGAATACCTTAAACCTGGAGAGTTGAGACCCGTGTAATGGGTACCATGCAATATGACTTCAAAGGGTCTTCATTTGCTCACCGAACCTCTCCAATCCTATCACTGCTGCGTTTATGCCCCTGTACACATGCTTGATTCTCTTTCGGAGACATAGCAATCCATAGGTTTTACGATAATTACTAGTCAGGTACATTCTTAGGCGTTTAATATGCGGTGTTGAGTCCATTTCGTTGAGCAAGGAGTAGCTCTTGTCTATTCCATATTTGGCTTAAGGAACTTTATCTGTGCTCATTTCAATCTCTGGTTTTATGCAGCACCCCAACTCACCTTTACCCTTAAGCAAGCATAAGTTGGTTTTCTAAATTTGAGACCCTGTTCTGTTCTGTAATTCAGTTCCTGTGTAGCCAAGTTTACATTCCGTGTATTACTGATATCTTATGATGTTTCTTTTTCTGTGTGACTTACTTCAGTTAGAATCATCATACCTGAATCCACTCATTGTGCTGCTAAGGGCCTGATGACACAGATTTCATTGCTGAGTGATATTGCTTTGTAAGTAAATACCACAACTTCTTTATCCATTTTTCACTTTCTGCGATGTTGAACTTGTACTGTAAACGAGGTTCTTGTAAACAGAGCCGTTCCAAACTTTGGGGTGGCTGTGTCTTTTTGATTTTAATTTCCCTAAGCTATAGGACCATAAGTGGAAGTGCCCTAGGTTCTGTTGCTTTGTTTTTTAGATGTTTCAGGAAACACCATACACTTCTCCCGAGTGTCTGTTGGCAATTTACATCCCGCCCATCAGCATAACAAGGCTCCCAGTTCTCCATGGCCTGTCCTGCCTTTCTGGATTTTACACTTTTTTCAGATGGCCCTTTTGACCGGGGGGAAGTGAGACTTCATTGTAGTGCAGATTTCCTTTGCAAGCTTGCTTGGTTGGCCAAAAAGGGCGTATGCGTTTTTTCCTGAATATATTCAGGAAAAAACGCATACGCCCTTTTTGGCCAAGTGCATCATTGTGGACGTTCTGCCTCTTTTCCTATGCTTTCAATGCAATTCCAGTCTACCTCCTGAAATCGGTTTCCTGCAATTCTGCCCCGCTTTCAAGTCCTCTTGGCAGCCTTCCTTTAGTCTATTTTTGGACGATAGCTGTCATTTATAACTCTGCAGGTTTGTGAATTACAGTGCCCCTGAGCTCCTTTCTTCAACTCGCTTTCTTGTGACCTGGTCGCAACACCGCAGGATGGCTTCAGGCCCTAATCTGGTTCCGGCCCGGCATGCTGAGCCTTTGGTTAATTCCTCTTCCTGGTGGGAAATGAGAGTTAAATTTGCCCGTCCAGACACCTCCAGCTAGCCTCTCATTGGTTCTCGCTATTCCTGTTCATCTTCCGCAGAAATTGCAAACTGGGCCAAACAGGAGGTTAAAGGCGCTGACTCTCCAAGTGGGGAGAGTGTTAGTAAAGCGTCTGGAATGTTGCACCCGAGTACCAGGGGAGGAAAACTGAGACATATTTGAACACGTCTCCCGTTCACATGGTTGATCATACTTGGGTTCCACATGCATGTTTTAGCTGAAGGAAGAATACCTTAAACCTGGAGAGTTGAGACCCGTGTAATGGGTACCATGCAATATGACTTCAAAGGGTCTTCATTTGCTCACCGAACCTCTCCAATCCTATCACTGCTGCGTTTATGCCCCTGTACACATGCTTGATTCTCTTTCGGAGACATAGCAATCCATAGGTTTTACGATAATTACTAGTCAGGTACATTCTTAGGCGTTTAATATGCGGTGTTGAGTCCATTTCGTTGAGCAAGGAGTAGCTCTTGTCTATTCCATATTTGACTTAAGGAACTTTATCTGTGCTCATTTCAATCTCTGGTTTTATGCAGCACCCCAACTCACCTTTACCCTTAAGCAAGCATAAGTTGGTTTTCTAAATTTGAGACCCTGTTCTGTTCTGTAATTCAGTTCCTGTGTAGCCAAGTTTACATTCCGTGTATTACTGATATCTTATGATGTTTCTTTTTCTGTGTGACTTACTTCAGTTAGAATCATCATACCTGAATCCACTCATTGGGATGCTAAGGGCCTGATGACATAGATTTCATTGCTGAGTGATATTGCTTTGTAAGTAAATACCACAACTTCTTTATCCATTTTTCACTTTCTGCGATGTTGAACTTGTACTGTAAACGAGGTTCTTGTAAACAGAGGCGTCCCAAACTTTGGGGTGGCTGTGTCTTTTTGATTTTAATTTCCCTAAGCTATAGGACCATAAGTGGAAGTGCCCTTGGCTCTGTTGCTTTGTTTTTTAGATGTTTCAGGAAACAACATACACTTCTCCCGAGTGTCTGTTGGCAATTTACATCCTGCCCATCAGCATAACAAGGCTCCGAGTTCTCCATGGCCTGCCCTGCCTTTCTGGATTTTACACTTTTTTCAGATGGCCCTTTTGACCGGGGGGAAGTGAGACTTCATTGTAGTGCAGATTTCCTTTGCAAGCTTGCTTGGTTGGCCAAAAAGGGCGTATGCGTTTTTTCCTGAATATATTCAGGAAAAAACGCATACGCCCTTTTTGGCCAAGTGCATCATTGTGGACGTTCTGCCTCTTTTCCTATGCTTTCAATGCAATTCCAGTCTACCTCCTGAAATCGGTTTCCTGCAATTCTGCCCCGCTTTCAAGTCCTCTTGGCAGCCTTACTTCAGTCTATTTTTGGACGATAGCTGTCATTTATAACTCTGCAGGTTTGTGAATTACAGTGCCCCTGAGCTCCTTTCTTCAACTCGCTTTCTTGTGACCTGGCCGCAACACCGCAGGATGGCTTCAGGCCCTAATCTGGTTCCGGCACGGCACGCTGAGCCTTTGGTTATTTCCTCTTCCTGGTGGGAAATGAGAGTTAAATTTGCCCGTCCAGACACCTCCAGCTAGCCTCTCATTGGTTCTCGCTATTCCTGTTCATCTTCCGCAGAAATTGCAAACTGGGCCAAACAGGAGGTTGAAGGCACTGACTCTCCAAGTGGGGAGAGTGTTAGTAAAGCGTCTGGAATGTTGCACCCGAGTACCAGGGGAGGAAAACTGAGACATATTTGAACACGTCTCCCGATCACATGGTTGATCATACTCTAGGTTCCACATGCATGTTTTAGCTGAAGGAAGAATAACTTAAACCTGGGTAGTTGAAACCCGTGGAATGGGTACCATGCAATATGACTTCAAAGGGTCTTCATTTGCTCACCGAACCTCTCCAATCCTATCACTGCTGCGTTTATGCCCCTGTACACATGCTTGATTCTCTTTCGGAGACATAGCAATCCATAGGTTTTAAGATACTTACAAGTCAGGTACATTCTTAGGCGTTTAATATGCGGTGTTGAGTCCATTTCGTTGAGCAAGGAGTAGCTCTTGTCTATTCCATATTTGGCTTAAGGAACTTTATCTGTGCTCATTTCAATCTCTGGTTTTATGCAGCACCCCAACTCACCTTTACCCTTAAGCAAGCATAAGTTGTTTTTCTAAATTTGAGACCCTGTTCTGTTCTGTAATTCAGTTCCTGTGTAGCCAAGTTTACATTCCGTGTATTACTGATATCTTATGATGTTTCTTTTTCTGTGTGACTTATTTCAGTTAGAATCATCATACCTGAATCCACTCATTGTGCTGCTAAGGGCCTGATGACATAGATTTCATTGCTGAGTGATATTGCTTTGTAAGTGAATACCACAACTTCTTTATCCATTTTTCACTTTCTGCGATGTTGAACTTGTACTGTAAACGAGGTTCTTGTAAACAGAGCCGTTCCAAACTTTGGGGTGGCTGTGTCTTTTTGATTTTAATTTCCCTAAGCTATAGGACCATAAGTGGAAGTGCCCTAGGCTCTGTTGCTTTGTTTTTTAGATGTTTCAGGAAACACCATACACTTCTCCCAAGTGTCTGTTGGCAATTTACATACCGCCTATCAGCATAACAAGGCTCCCAGTTCTCAATGGCCTGTTGCCTTTCTGGATTTTACACTTTTTTCAGATGGCCCTTTTGACCGGGGGGAAGTGAGACTTCATTGTAGTGCAGATTTCCTTTGCAAGCTTGCTTGGTTGGCCAAAAAGGGCGTATGCGTTTTTTCCTGAATATATTCAGGAAAAAACGCATACGCCCTTTTTGGCCAAGTGCATCATTGTGGACGTTCTGCCTCTTTTCCTATGCTTTCAATGCAATTCCAGTCTACCTCCTGAAATCGGTTTCCTGCAATTCTGCCCCGCTTTCAAGTCCTCTTGGCAGCCTTACTTCAGTCTATTTTTGGACGATAGCTGTCATTTATAACTCTGCAGGTTTGTGAATTACAGTGCTCCTGAGCTCCTTTCTTCAACTCGCTTTCTTGTGACCTGGCCGCAACACCGCAGGATGGCTTCAGGCCCTAATCTGGTTCCTGCCCGGCCTGCTGAGCCTTTGGTTAATTCCTCTTCCTGGTGGGAAATGAGAGTTAAATTTGCCCGTCCAGACACCTCCAGCTAGCCTCTCATTGGTTCTCGCTATTCCTGTTCATCTTCCGCAGAAATTGCAAACTGGGCCAAACAGGATGTTAAAGGGACTGACTCTCCAAGTGGGGAGAGTGTTAGTAAAGCATCTGGAATGTTGCACCCGAGTACCAGGGGAGGAAAACTGAGACATATTTGAACACGTCTCCCGTTCACATGGTTGATCATACTTGGGTTCCACATGCATGTTTTAGCTGAAGGAAGAATACCTTAAACCTGGAGAGTTGAGACCCGTGTAATGGGTACCATGCAATATGACTTCAAAGGGTCTTCATTTGCTCACCGAACCTCTCCAATCCTATCACTGCTGCGTTTATGCCCCTGTACACATGCTTGATTCTCTTTTGGAGACAGCAATCCATAGGTTTTATGATACTTACTAGTCAGGTACATTCTTAGGCGTTTAATATGCGGTGTTGAGTCCATTTCGTTGAGCAAGGAGTAGCTCTTGTCTATTCCATATTTGACTTAAGGAACTTTATCTGTGCTCATTTCAATCTCTGGTTTTATGCAGCACCCCAACTCACCTTTACCCTTAAGCAAGCATAAGTTGGTTTTCTAAATTTGAGACCCTGTTCTGTTCTGTAATTCAGTTCCTGTGTAGCCAAGTTTACATTCCGTGTATTACTGATATCTTATGATGTTTCTTTTTCTGTGTGACTTATTTCAGTTAGAATCATCATACCTGAATCCACTCATTGTGCTGCTAAGGGCCTGATGACATAGATTTCATTGCTGAGTGATATTGCTTTGTAAGTAAATACCACAACTTCTTTATCCATTTTTCACTTTCTGCGATGTTGAACTTGTACTGTAAACGAGGTTCTTGTAAACAGAGGCGTCCCAAACTTTGGGGTGGCTGTGTCTTTTTGATTTTAATTTCCCTAAGCTATAGGACCATAAGTGGCAGTGCCCTAGGCTCTGTTGCTTTGTTTTTTAGATGTTTCAGGAAACACCATACACTTCTCCCGAGTGGTTGTTGGCAATTTACATCCCGCCCATCAGCATAACAAGGCTCCCAGTTCTCCATGGCCTGTCGTGCCTTTCTGGATTTTACACTTTTTTCAGATGGCCCTTTTGACCGGGGGGAAGTGAGACTTCATTGTAGTGCAGATTTCCTTTGCAAGCTTGCTTGGTTGGCCAAAAAGGGCGTATGCGTTTTTTCCTGAATATATTCAGGAAAAAACGCATACGCACTTTTTGGCCAAGTGCATCATTGTGGACGTTCTGCCTCTTTTCCTATGCTTTCAATGCAATTCCAGTCTACCTCCTGAAATCGGTTTCCTGCAATTCTGCCCCGCTTTCAAGTCCTCTTGGCAGCCTTACTTCAGTCTATTTTTGGACGATAGCTGTCATTTATAACTCTGCAGGTTTGTGAATTACAGTGCCCCTGAGCTCCTTTCTTCAACTCGCTTTCTTGTGACTGGCCGCAACACCGCAGGATGGCTTCAGGCCCTAATCTGGTTCCGGTACGGCATGCTGAGCCTTTGGTTAATTCCTCTTCCTGGTGGGAAATGAGAGTTAAATTTGCCCGTCCAGACACCTCCAGCTAGCCTCTCATTGGTTCTCGCTATTCCTGTTCATCTTCCGCAGAAATTGCAAACTGGGCCAAACAGGAGGTTAAAGGGACTGACACTCCAAGTGGGGAGAGTGTTAGTAAAGCGTCTGGAATGTTGCACCCGAGTGCCAGGGGAGGAAAACTGAGACATATTTGAACACGTCTCCCGTTCACATGGTTGATCATACTTGGGTTCCACATGCATGTTTTAGCTGAAGGAAGAATACCTTAAACCTGGAGAGTTAAGACCCGTGTAATGGGTACCATGCAATATGACTTCAAAGGGTCTTCATTTGCTCACCGAACCTCTCCAATCCTATCACTGCTGCGTTTATGCCCCTGTACACATGCTTGATTCTCTTTCGGAGACATAGCAATCCATAGGTTTTAAGATACTTACTAGTCAGGTACATTCTTAGGCGTTTAATATGCGGTGTTGAGTCCATTTTGTTGAGCAAGGAGTAGCTCTTGTCTATTCCATATTTGACTTAAGGAACTTTATCTGTGCTCATTTCAATCTCTGGTTTTATGCAGCACCCCAACTCACCTTTACCCTTAAGCAAGCATAAGTTGGTTTTCTAAATTTGAGACCCTGTTCTGTTCTGTAATTCAGTTCCTGTGTAGCCAAGTTTACATTCCGTGTATTACTGATATCTTATGATGTTTCTTTTTCTGTGTGACTTACTTCAGTTAGAATCATCATACCTGAATCCACTCATTGTGCTGCTAAGGGCCTGATGACACAGATTTCATTGCTGAGTGATATTGCTTTGTAAGTAAATACCACAACTTCTTTATCCATTTTTCACTTTCTGCGATGTTGAACTTGTACTGTAAATGAGGTTCTTGTAAACAGAGCCGTTCCAAACTTTGGGGTGGCTGTGTCTTTTTGATTTTAATTTCCCTAAGCTATAGGACCATAAGTGGAAGTGCCCTAGGTTCTGTTGCTTTGTTTTTTAGATGTTTCAGGAAACACCATACACTTCTCCCGAGTGGTTGTTGGCAATTTACATCCCGCCCATCAGCATAACAAGGCTCCCAGTTCTCCATGGCCTGTCCTGCCTTTCTGGATTTTACACTTTTTTCAGATGGCCCTTTTGACCGGGGGGAAGTGAGACTTCATTGTAGTGCAGATTTCCTTTGCAAGCTTGCTTGGTTGGCCAAAAAGGGCGTATGCGTTTTTTCCTGAATATATTCAGGAAAAAACGCATACGCCCTTTTTGGCCAAGTGCATCATTGTGGACGTTCTGCCTCTTTTCCTATGCTTTCAATGCAATTCCAGTCTACCTCCTGAAATCGGTTTCCTGCAATTCTGCCCCGCTTTCAAGTCCTCTTGGCAGCCTTACTTCAGTCTATTTTTGGACGATAGCTGTCATTTATAACTCTGCAGGTTTGTGAATTACAGTGCCCCTGAGCTCCTTTCTTCAACTCGCTTTCTTGTGACCTGGCCGCAACACCGCAGGATGGCTTCAGGCCCTAATCTGGTTCCGGCACGGCACGCTGAGCCTTTGGTTATTTCCTCTTCCTGGTGGGAAATGAGAGTTAAATTTGCCCGTCCAGACACCTCCAGCTAGCCTCTCATTGGTTCTCGCTATTCCTGTTCATCTTCCGCAGAAATTGCAAACTGGGCCAAACAGGAGGTTAAAGGCGCTGACTCTCCAAGTGGGGAGAGTGTTAGTAAAGCGTCTGGAATGTTGCACCCGAGTACCAGGGGAGGAAAACTGAGACATATTTGAACACGTCTCCCGTTCACATGGTTGATCATACTTGGGTTCCACATGCATGTTTTAGCTGAAGGAAGAATACCTTAAACCTGGAGAGTTGAGACCCGTGTAATGGGTACCATGCAATATGACTTCAAAGGGTCTTCATTTGCTCACCGAACCTCTCCAATCCTATCACTGCTGCCTTTATGCCCCTGTACACATGCTTGATTCTCTTTCGGAGACATAGCAATCCATAGGTTTTACGATACTTACTAGTCAGGTACATTCTTAGGCGTTTAATATGCGGTGTTGAGTCCATTTCGTTGAGCAAGGAGTAGCTCTTGTCTATTCCATATTTGACTTAAGGAACTTTATCTGTGCTCATTTCAATCTCTGGTTTTATGCAGCACCCCAACTCACCTTTACCCTTAAGCAAGCATAAGTTGGTTTTCTAAATTTGAGACCCTGTTCTGTTCTGTAATTCAGTTCCTGTGTAGCCAAGTTTACATTCCGTGTATTACTGATATCTTATGATGTTTCTTTTTCTGTGTGACTTATTTCAGTTAGAATCATCATACCTGAATCCACTCATTGTGCTGCTAAGGGCCTGATGACATAGATTTCATTGCTGAGTGATATTGCTTTGTAAGTAAATACCACAACTTCTTTATCCATTTTTCACTTTCTGCGATGTTGAACTTGTACTGTAAACGAGGTTCTTGTAAACAGAGGCGTCCCAAACTTTGGGGTGGCTGTGTCTTTTTGATTTTAATTTCCCTAAGCTATAGGACCATAAGTGGCAGTGCCCTAGGCTCTGTTGCTTTGTTTTTTAGATGTTTCAGGAAACACCATACACTTCTCCCGAGTGGTTGTTGGCAATTTACATCCCGCCCATCAGCATAACAAGGCTCCCAGTTCTCCATGGCCTGTCGTGCCTTTCTGGATTTTACACTTTTTTCAGATGGCCCTTTTGACCGGGGGGAAGTGAGACTTCATTGTAGTGCAGATTTCCTTTGCAAGCTTGCTTGGTTGGCCAAAAAGGGCGTATGCGTTTTTTCCTGAATATATTCAGGAAAAAACGCATACGCACTTTTTGGCCAAGTGCATCATTGTGGACGTTCTGCCTCTTTTCCTATGCTTTCAATGCAATTCCAGTCTACCTCCTGAAATCGGTTTCCTGCAATTCTGCCCCGCTTTCAAGTCCTCTTGGCAGCCTTACTTCAGTCTATTTTTGGACGATAGCTGTCATTTATAACTCTGCAGGTTTGTGAATTACAGTGCCCCTGAGCTCCTTTCTTCAACTCGCTTTCTTGTGACTGGCCGCAACACCGCAGGATGGCTTCAGGCCCTAATCTGGTTCCGGTACGGCATGCTGAGCCTTTGGTTAATTCCTCTTCCTGGTGGGAAATTAGAGTTAAATTTGCCCGTCCAGACACCTCCAGCTAGCCTCTCATTGGTTCTCGCTATTCCTGTTCATCTTCCGCAGAAATTGCAAACTGGGCCAAACAGGAGGTTAAAGGGACTGACACTCCAAGTGGGGAGAGTGTTAGTAAAGCGTCTGGAATGTTGCACCCGAGTGCCAGGGGAGGAAAACTGAGACATATTTGAACACGTCTCCCGTTCACATGGTTGATCATACTTGGGTTCCACATGCATGTTTTAGCTGAAGGAAGAATACCTTAAACCTGGAGAGTTAAGACCCGTGTAATGGGTACCATGCAATATGACTTCAAAGGGTCTTCATTTGCTCACCGAACCTCTCCAATCCTATCACTGCTGCGTTTATGCCCCTGTACACATGCTTGATTCTCTTTCGGAGACATAGCAATCCATAGGTTTTAAGATACTTACTAGTCAGGTACATTCTTAGGCGTTTAATATGCGGTGTTGAGTCCATTTTGTTGAGCAAGGAGTAGCTCTTGTCTATTCCATATTTGACTTAAGGAACTTTATCTGTGCTCATTTCAATCTCTGGTTTTATGCAGCACCCCAACTCACCTTTACCCTTAAGCAAGCATAAGTTGGTTTTCTAAATTTGAGACCCTGTTCTGTTCTGTAATTCAGTTCCTGTGTAGCCAAGTTTACATTCCGTGTATTACTGATATCTTATGATGTTTCTTTTTCTGTGTGACTTACTTCAGTTAGAATCATCATACCTGAATCCACTCATTGTGCTGCTAAGGGCCTGATGACATAGATTTCATTGCTGAGTGATATTGCTTTGTAAGTAAATACCACAACTTCTTTATCCATTTTTCACTTTCTGCGATGTTGAACTTGTACTGTAAATGAGGTTCTTGTAAACAGAGCCGTTCCAAACTTTGGGGTGGCTGTGTCTTTTTGATTTTAATTTCCCTAAGCTATAGGACCATAAGTGGAAGTGCCCTAGGTTCTGTTGCTTTGTTTTTTAGATGTTTCAGGAAACACCATACACTTCTCCCGAGTGGTTGTTGGCAATTTACATCCCGCCCATCAGCATAACAAGGCTCCCAGTTCTCCATGGCCTGTCCTGCCTTTCTGGATTTTACACTTTTTTCAGATGGCCCTTTTGACCGGGGGGAAGTGAGACTTCATTGTAGTGCAGATTTCCTTTGCAAGCTTGCTTGGTTGGCCAAAAAGGGCGTATGCGTTTTTTCCTGAATATATTCAGGAAAAAACGCATACGCCCTTTTTGGCCAAGTGCATCATTGTGGACGTTCTGCCTCTTTTCCTATGCTTTCAATGCAATTCCAGTCTACCTCCTGAAATCGGTTTCCTGCAATTCTGCCCCGCTTTCAAGTCCTCTTGGCAGCCTTACTTCAGTCTATTTTTGGACGATAGCTGTCATTTATAACTCTGCAGGTTTGTGAATTACAGTGCCCCTGAGCTCCTTTCTTCAACTCGCTTTCTTGTGACCTGGCCGCAACACCGCAGGATGGCTTCAGGCCCTAATCTGGTTCCGGCACGGCACGCTGAGCCTTTGGTTATTTCCTCTTCCTGGTGGGAAATGAGAGTTAAATTTGCCCGTCCAGACACCTCCAGCTAGCCTCTCATTGGTTCTCGCTATTCCTGTTCATCTTCCGCAGAAATTGCAAACTGGGCCAAACAGGAGGTTAAAGGCGCTGACTCTCCAAGTGGGGAGAGTGTTAGTAAAGCGTCTGGAATGTTGCACCCGAGTACCAGGGGAGGAAAACTGAGACATATTTGAACACGTCTCCCGTTCACATGGTTGATCATACTTGGGTTCCACATGCATGTTTTAGCTGAAGGAAGAATACCTTAAACCTGGAGAGTTGAGACCCGTGTAATGGGTACCATGCAATATGACTTCAAAGGGTCTTCATTTGCTCACCGAACCTCTCCAATCCTATCACTGCTGCCTTTATGCCCCTGTACACATGCTTGATTCTCTTTCGGAGACATAGCAATCCATAGGTTTTACGATACTTACTAGTCAGGTACATTCTTAGGCGTTTAATATGCGGTGTTGAGTCCATTTCGTTGAGCAAGGAGTAGCTCTTGTCTATTCCATATTTGACTTAAGGAACTTTATCTGTGCTCATTTCAATCTCTGGTTTTATGCAGCACCCCAACTCACCTTTACCCTTAAGCAAGCATAAGTTGGTTTTCTAAATTTGAGACCCTGTTCTGTTCTGTAATTCAGTTCCTGTGTAGCCAAGTTTACATTCCGTGTATTACTGATATCTTATGATGTTTCTTTTTCTGTGTGACTTATTTCAGTTAGAATCATCATACCTGAATCCACTCATTGTGCTGCTAAGGGCCTGATGACATAGATTTCATTGCTGAGTGATATTGCTTTGTAAGTAAATACCACAACTTCTTTATCCATTTTTCACTTTCTGCGATGTTGAACTTGTACTGTAAACGAGGTTCTTGTAAACAGAGGCGTCCCAAACTTTGGGGTGGCTGTGTCTTTTTGATTTTAATTTCCCTAAGCTATAGGACCATAAGTGGCAGTGCCCTAGGCTCTGTTGCTTTGTTTTTTAGATGTTTCAGGAAACACCATACACTTCTCCCGAGTGGTTGTTGGCAATTTACATCCCGCCCATCAGCATAACAAGGCTCCCAGTTCTCCATGGCCTGTCGTGCCTTTCTGGATTTTACACTTTTTTCAGATGGCCCTTTTGACCGGGGGGAAGTGAGACTTCATTGTAGTGCAGATTTCCTTTGCAAGCTTGCTTGGTTGGCCAAAAAGGGCGTATGCGTTTTTTCCTGAATATATTCAGGAAAAAACGCATACGCACTTTTTGGCCAAGTGCATCATTGTGGACGTTCTGCCTCTTTTCCTATGCTTTCAATGCAATTCCAGTCTACCTCCTGAAATCGGTTTCCTGCAATTCTGCCCCGCTTTCAAGTCCTCTTGGCAGCCTTACTTCAGTCTATTTTTGGACGATAGCTGTCATTTATAACTCTGCAGGTTTGTGAATTACAGTGCCCCTGAGCTCCTTTCTTCAACTCGCTTTCTTGTGACTGGCCGCAACACCGCAGGATGGCTTCAGGCCCTAATCTGGTTCCGGTACGGCATGCTGAGCCTTTGGTTAATTCCTCTTCCTGGTGGGAAATTAGAGTTAAATTTGCCCGTCCAGACACCTCCAGCTAGCCTCTCATTGGTTCTCGCTATTCCTGTTCATCTTCCGCAGAAATTGCAAACTGGGCCAAACAGGAGGTTAAAGGGACTGACACTCCAAGTGGGGAGAGTGTTAGTAAAGCGTCTGGAATGTTGCACCCGAGTGCCAGGGGAGGAAAACTGAGACATATTTGAACACGTCTCCCGTTCACATGGTTGATCATACTTGGGTTCCACATGCATGTTTTAGCTGAAGGAAGAATACCTTAAACCTGGAGAGTTAAGACCCGTGTAATGGGTACCATGCAATATGACTTCAAAGGGTCTTCATTTGCTCACCGAACCTCTCCAATCCTATCACTGCTGCGTTTATGCCCCTGTACACATGCTTGATTCTCTTTCGGAGACATAGCAATCCATAGGTTTTAAGATACTTACTAGTCAGGTACATTCTTAGGCGTTTAATATGCGGTGTTGAGTCCATTTTGTTGAGCAAGGAGTAGCTCTTGTCTATTCCATATTTGACTTAAGGAACTTTATCTGTGCTCATTTCAATCTCTGGTTTTATGCAGCACCCCAACTCACCTTTACCCTTAAGCAAGCATAAGTTGGTTTTCTAAATTTGAGACCCTGTTCTGTTCTGTAATTCAGTTCCTGTGTAGCCAAGTTTACATTCCGTGTATTACTGATATCTTATGATGTTTCTTTTTCTGTGTGACTTACTTCAGTTAGAATCATCATACCTGAATCCACTCATTGTGCTGCTAAGGGCCTGATGACACAGATTTCATTGCTGAGTGATATTGCTTTGTAAGTAAATACCACAACTTCTTTATCCATTTTTCACTTTCTGCGATGTTGAACTTGTACTGTAAATGAGGTTCTTGTAAACAGAGCCGTTCCAAACTTTGGGGTGGCTGTGTCTTTTTGATTTTAATTTCCCTAAGCTATAGGACCATAAGTGGAAGTGCCCTAGGTTCTGTTGCTTTGTTTTTTAGATGTTTCAGGAAACACCATACACTTCTCCCGAGTGGTTGTTGGCAATTTACATCCCGCCCATCAGCATAACAAGGCTCCCAGTTCTCCATGGCCTGTCCTGCCTTTCTGGATTTTACACTTTTTTCAGATGGCCCTTTTGACCGGGGGGAAGTGAGACTTCATTGTAGTGCAGATTTCCTTTGCAAGCTTGCTTGGTTGGCCAAAAAGGGCGTATGCGTTTTTTCCTGAATATATTCAGGAAAAAACGCATACGCCCTTTTTGGCCAAGTGCATCATTGTGGACGTTCTGCCTCTTTTCCTATGCTTTCAATGCAATTCCAGTCTACCTCCTGAAATCGGTTTCCTGCAATTCTGCCCCGCTTTCAAGTCCTCTTGGCAGCCTTACTTCAGTCTATTTTTGGACGATAGCTGTCATTTATAACTCTGCAGGTTTGTGAATTACAGTGCCCCTGAGCTCCTTTCTTCAACTCGCTTTCTTGTGACCTGGCCGCAACACCGCAGGATGGCTTCAGGCCCTAATCTGGTTCCGGCACGGCACGCTGAGCCTTTGGTTATTTCCTCTTCCTGGTGGGAAATGAGAGTTAAATTTGCCCGTCCAGACACCTCCAGCTAGCCTCTCATTGGTTCTCGCTATTCCTGTTCATCTTCCGCAGAAATTGCAAACTGGGCCAAACAGGAGGTTAAAGGCGCTGACTCTCCAAGTGGGGAGAGTGTTAGTAAAGCGTCTGGAATGTTGCACCCGAGTACCAGGGGAGGAAAACTGAGACATATTTGAACACGTCTCCCGTTCACATGGTTGATCATACTTGGGTTCCACATGCATGTTTTAGCTGAAGGAAGAATACCTTAAACCTGGAGAGTTGAGACCCGTGTAATGGGTACCATGCAATATGACTTCAAAGGGTCTTCATTTGCTCACCGAACCTCTCCAATCCTATCACTGCTGCGTTTATGCCCCTGTACACATGCTTGATTCTCTTTCGGAGACATAGCAATCCATAGGTTTTACGATACTTACTAGTCAGGTACATTCTTAGGCGTTTAATATGCGGTGTTGAGTCCATTTCGTTGAGCAAGGAGTAGCTCTTGTCTATTCCATATTTGACTTAAGGAACTTTATCTGTGCTCATTTCAATCTCTGGTTTTATGCAGCACCCCAACTCACCTTTACCCTTAAGCAAGCATAAGTTGGTTTTCTAAATTTGAGACCCTGTTCTGTTCTGTAATTCAGTTCCTGTGTAGCCAAGTTTACATTCCGTGTATTACTGATATCTTATGATGTTTCTTTTTCTGTGTGACTTACTTCAGTTAGAATCATCATACCTGAATCCACTCATTGTGCTGCTAAGGGCCTGATGACACAGATTTCATTGCTGAGTGATATTGCTTTGTAAGTAAATACCACAACTTCTTTATCCATTTTTCACTTTCTGCGATGTTGAACTTGTACTGTAAACGAGGTTCTTGTAAACAGAGCCGTTCCAAACTTTGGGGTGGCTGTGTCTTTTTGATTTTAATTTCCCTAAGCTATAGGACCATAAGTGGAAGTGCCCTAGGCTCTGTTGCTTTGTTTTTTAGATGTTTCAGGAAACACCATACACTTCTCCCGAGTGTCTGTTGGCAATTTACATCCCGCCCATCAGCATAACAAGGCTACCAGTTCTCCATGGCCTGTCCTGCCTTTCTGGATTTTACACTTTTTTCAGATGGCCCTTTTGACCGGGGGGAAGTGAGACTTCATTGTAGTGCAGATTTCCTTTGCAAGCTTGCTTGGTTGGCCAAAAAGGGCGTATGCGTTTTTTCCTGAATATATTCAGGAAAAAACGCATACGCCCTTTTTGGCCAAGTGCATCATTGTGGACGTTCTGCCTCTTTTCCTATGCTTTCAATGCAATTCCAGTCTACCTCCTGAAATCGGTTTCCTGCAATTCTGCCCCGCTTTCAAGTCCTATTGGCAGCCTTACTTCAGTCTATTTTTGGACGATAGCTGTCATTTATAACTCTGCAGGTTTGTGAATTACAGTGCCCCTGAGCTCCTTTCTTCAACTCGCTTTCTTGTGACCTGGCCGCAACACCGCAGGATGGCTTCAGGCCCTAATCTGGTTCCGGCACGGCACGCTGCGCCTTTGGTTATTTCCTCTTCCTGGTGGGAAATGAGAGTTAAATTTGCCCGTCCAGACACCTGCAGCTAGTCTCTCATTGGTTCTCGCTATTCCTGTTCATCTTCCGCAGAAATTGCAAACTGGGCCAAACAGGAGGTTAAAGTCGCTGACTCTCCAAGTGGGGAGAGTGTTAGTAAAGCGTCTGGAATGTTGCACCCGAGTACCAGGGGAGGAAAACTGAGACATATTTGAACACGTCTCCCGTTCACATGATTGATCATACTTGGGTTCCACATGCATGTTTTAGCTGAAGGAAGAATACCTTAAACCTGGAGAGTTGAGACCCGTGTAATGGGTACCATGCAATATGACTTCAAAGAGTCTTCATTTGCTCACCGAACCTCTCCAATCCTATCACTGCTGTGTTTATGCCCCTGTACACATGCTTGATTCTCTTTCGGAGACATAGCAATCCTTAGGTTTTAAGATACTTACTAGTCAGGTACATTCTTAGGCGTTTAATATGCGGTGTTGAGTCCATTTCGTTGAGCAAGGAGTAGCTCTTGTCTATTCCATATTTGACTTAAGGAACTTTATCTGTGCTCATTTCAATCTCTGGTTTTATGCAGCACCCCAACTCACCTTTACCCTTAAGCAAGCATAAGTTGGTTTTCTAAATTTGAGACCCTGTTCTGTTCTGTAATTCAGTTCCTGTGTAGCCAAGTTTACATTCCGTGTATTACTGATATCTTATGATGTTTCTTTTTCTGTGTGACTTACTTCAGTTAGAATCATCATACCTGAATCCACTCATTGTGCTGCTAAGGGCCTGATGACACAGATTTCATTGCTGAGTGATATTGCTTTGTAAGTAAATACCACAACTTCTTTATTCATTTTTCACTTTCTGCGATGTTGAACTTGTACTGTAAACGAGGTTCTTGTAAACAGAGCCGTTCCAAACTTTGGGGTGGCTGTGTCTTTTTGATTTTAATTTCCCTAAGCTATAGGACCATAAGTGGCAGTGCCCTAGGCTCTGTTGCTTTGTTTTTTAGATGTTTCAGGAAACACCATACACTTCTCCCGAGTGTCTGTTGGCAATTTACATCCCGCCCATCAGCATAACAAGGCTCCCAGTTCTCCATGGCCTGTCCTGCCTTTCTGGATTTTACACTTTTTCCAGATGGCCCTTTTGACCGGGGGGAAGTGAGACTTCATTGTAGTGCAGATTTCCTTTGCAAGCTTGCTTGGTTGGCCAAAAAGGGCGTATGCGTGTTTTCGTGAATATATTCAGGAAAAAACGCATACGCCCTTTTTGGCCAAGTGCATCATTGTGGACGTTCTGCCTCTTTTCCTATGCTTTCAATGCAATTCCAGTCTACCTCCTGAAATTGGTTTCCTGCAATTCTGCCCCGCTTTCAAGTCCTCTTGGCAGCCTTACTTCAGTCTATTTTTGGACGATAGCTGTCATTTATAACTCTGCAGGTTTGTGAATTACAGTGCCCCTGAGCTCCTTTCTTCAACTCACTTTCTTTTGAGCTGGCCGCACCACCGCAGGGTGGCTTCAGGCCCTAATCTGGTTCCGGTACGGCACGCTGAGCCTTTGGTTATTTCCTCTTCCTGGTGGGAAATGAGAGTTAAATTTGCCCGTCCAGACACCTCCAGCTAGCCTCTCATTGGTTCTCGCTATTCCTGTTCATCTTCCGCAGAAATTGCAAACTGGGCCAAACAGGAGGTTAAAGGCGCTGACTCTCCAAGTGGGGAGAGTGTTAGTAAAGCGTCTGGAATGTTGCACCCGAGTACCAGGGGAGGAAAACTGAGACATATTTGAACACGTCTCCCGTTCACATGGTTGATCATACTTGGGTTCCACATGCATGTTTTAGCTGAAGGAAGAATACCTTAAACCTGGAGAGTTAAGACCCGTGTAATGGGTACCATGCAATATGACTTCAAAGGGTCTTCATTTGCTCACCGAACCTCTCCAATCCTATCACTGCTGCGTTTATGCCCCTGTACACATGCTTGATTCTCTTTTGGAGACATAGCAATCCATAGGTTTTACGATACTTACTAGTCAGGTACATTCTTAGGCGTTTAATATGCGGTGTTGAGTCCATTTCGTTGAGCAAGGAGTAGCTCTTGTCTATTCCATATTTGACTTAAGGAACTTTATCTGTGCTCATTTCAATCTCTAGTTTTATGCAGCACCCCAACTCACCTTTACCCTTAAGCAAGCATAAGTTGGTTTTCTAAATTTGAGACACTGTTCTGTTCTGTAATTCAGTTCCTGTGTAGCCAAGTTTACTTTCCGTGTATTACTGATATCTTATGATGTTTCTTTTTCTGTGTGACTTATTTCAGTTAGAATCATCATACCTGAATCCACTCATTGTGATGCTAAGGGCCTGATGACATAGATTTCATTGCTGAGTGATATTGCTTTGTAAGTAAATACCACAACTTCTTTATCCATTTTTCACTTTCTGCGATGTTGAACTTGTACTGTGAACGAGGTTCTTGTAAACAGAGGCGTCCCAAACTTTGGGGTGGCTGTGTCTTTTTGATTTTAATTTCCCTAAGCTATAGGACCATAAGTGGCAGTGCCCTAGGCTCTGTTGCTTTGTTTTTTAGATGTTTCAGGAAACACCATACACTTCTCCCGAGTGTCTGTTGGCAATTACATCCCGCCCATCAGCATAACAAGGCTCCCAGTTCTCCATGGCCTGTCCTGCCTTTCTGGATTTTACACTTTTTTCAGATGGCCCTTTTGACAGGGGGGAAGTGAGACTTCATTGTAGTGCAGATTTCCTTTGCAAGCTTGCTTGTTGGCCAAAAAGGGCGTATGCGTTTTTTCCTGAATATATTCAGGAAAAAATGCATACGCCCTTTTTGGCCAAGTGCATCATTGTGGACGTTCTGCCTCTTTTCCTATGCTTTCAATGCAATTCCAGTCTACCTCCTGAAATCGGTTTCCTGCAATTCTGCCCCGCTTTCAAGTCCTCTTGGCAGCCTTACTTCAGTCTATTTTTGGACGATAGCTGTCATTTATAACTCTGCAGGTTTGTGAATTACAGTGTCCCTGAGCTCCTTTCTTCAACTCGCTTTCTTGTGACCTGGCTGCAACACCGCAGGATGGCTTCAGGCCCTAATCTGGTTCCGGCACGGCACGCTGAGCCTTTGGTTATTTCCTCTTCCTGGTGGGAAATGAGAGTTAAATTTGCCCGTCCAGACACCTCCAGCTAGTCTCTCATTGGTTCTCGCTATTCCTGTTCATCTTCCGCAGAAATTGCAAACTGGGCCAAACAGGAGGTTAAAGGCGCTGACTCTCCAAGTGGGGAGAGTGTTAGTAAAGCGTCTGGAATGTTGCACCCGAGTACCAGGGGAGGAAAACTGAGACATATTTGAACACGTCTCCCGTTCACATGGTTGATCATACTTGGGTTCCACATGCATGTTTTAGCTGAAGGAAGAATACCTTAAACCTGGAGAGTTAAGACCCCTGTAATGGGTACCATGCAATATGACTTCAAAGGGTCTTCATTTGCTCACCGAACCTCTCCAATCCTATCACTGTTGCGTTTATGCCCCTGTACACATGCTTGATTCTCTTTCGGAGACATAGCAATCCATAGGTTTTAAGATACTTACTAGTCAGGTACATTCTTAGGCGTTTAATATGCGGTGTTGAGTCCATTTCGTTGAGCAAGGAGTAGCTCTTGTCTATTCCATATTTGACTTAAGGAACTTTATCTGTGCTCATTTCAATCTCTGGTTTTATGCAGCACCCCAACTCACCTTTACCCTTAAGCAAGCATAAGTTGGTTTTCTGAATTTGAGACCCTGTTCTGTTCTGTAATTCAGTTCCTGTGTAGCCAAGTTTACATTCTGTGTATTACTAATATCTTATGATGTTTCTTTTTCTGTGTGACTTATTTCAGTTAGAATCATCATACCTGAATCCACTCATTGTGATGCTAAGGGCCTGATGACATAGATTTCATTGCTGAGTGATATTGCTTTGTAAGTAAATACCACAACTTCTTTATCCATTTTTCACTTTCTGCGATGTTGAACTTGTACTGTAAACGAGGTTCTTGTAAACAGAGCCGTTCCAAACTTTGGGGTGGCTGTGTCTTTTTGATTTTAATTTCCCTAAGCTATAGGACCATAAGTGGCAGTGCCCTAGGCTCTGTTGCTTTGTTTTTTAGATGTTTCAGGAAACACCATACACTTCTCCCGAGTGTCTGTTGGCAATTTACATCCCGCCCATCAGCATAACAAGGCTCCCAGTTCTCCATGGCCTGTCCTGCCTTTCTGGATTTTACACTTTTTTCAGATGGCCCTTTTGACCGGGGGGAAGTGAGACTTCATTGTAGTGCAGATTTCCTTTGCAAGCTTGCTTGGTTGGCCAAAAAGGGCGTATGCGTTTTTTCCTGAATATATTCAGGAAAAAACGCATACGCCCTTCTTGGCCAAGTGCATCATTGTGGACGTTCTGCCTCTTTTCCTATGCTTTCAATGCAATTCCAGTCTACCTCCTGAAATCGGTTTCCTGCAATTCTGCCCCGCTTTCAAGTCCTCTTGGCAGCCTTACTTCAGTCTATTTTTGGACGATAGCTGTCATTTATAACTCTGCAGGTTTGTGAATTACAGTGCCCCTGAGCTCCTTTCTTCAACTCGCTTTCTTGTGACCTGGCCGCAACACCGCAGGATGGCTTCAGGCCCTAATCTGGTTCCGGCACGGCACGCTGAGCCTTTGGTTATTTCCTCTACCTGGTGGGAAATGAGAGTTAAATTTGCCCGTCCAGACACCTCCAGCTAGTCTCTCATTGGTTCTCGCTATTCCTGTTCATCTTCCGCAGAAATTGCAAACTGGGCCAAACAGGAGGTTAAAGGCGCTGACTCTCCAAGTGGGGAGAGTGTTAGTAAAGCGTCTGGAATGTTGCACCCGAGTACCAGGGGAGGAAAACTGAGACATATTTGAACACGTCTCCCGTTCACATGGTTGATCATACTTGGGTTCCACATGCATGTTTTAGCTGAAGGAAGAATACCTTAAACCTGGAGAGTTAAGACCCGTGTAATGGGTACCATGCAATATGACTTCAAAGGGTCTTCATTTGCTCACCGAACCTCTCCAATCCTATCACTGCTGCGTTTATGCCCCTGTACACATGCTTGATTCTCTTTCGGAGACATAGCAATCCATAGGTTTTAAGATACTTACTAGTCAGGTACATTCTTAGGCGTTTAATATGCGGTGTTGAGTCCATTTTGTTGAGCAAGGAGTAGCTCTTGTCTATTCCATATTTGACTTAAGGAACTTTATCTGTGCTGATTTCAATCTCTGGTTTTATGCAGCACCCCAACTCACCTTTACCCTTAAGCAAGCATAAGTTGGTTTTCTAAATTTGAGACCCTGTTCTGTTCTGTAATTCAGTTCCTGTGTAGCCAAGTTTACATTCCGTGTATTAGTGATATCTTATGATGTTTCTTTTTCTGTGTGACTTACTTCAGTTAGAATCATCATACCTGAATCCACTCATTGTGCTGCTAAGGGCCTGATGACACAGATTTCATTGCTGAGTGATATTGCTTTGTAAGTAAATACCACAACTTCTTTATCCATTTTTCACTTTCTGCGATGTTGAACTTGTACTGTAAACGAGGTTCTTGTAAACAGAGCCGTTCCAAACTTTGGGGTGGCTGTGTCTTTTTGATTTTAATTTCCCTAAGCTATAGGACCATAAGTGGAAGTGCCCTAGGCTCTGTTGCTTTGTTTTTTAGATGTTTCAGGAAACACCATACACTTCTCCCAAGTGTCTGTTGGCAATTTACATCCCGCCCATCAGCATAACAAGGCTCCCAGTTCTCAATGGCCTGTTGCCTTTATGGATTTTACACTTTTTTCAGATGGCCCTTTTGGCTGGGGGGAAGTGAGACTTCATTGTAGTGCAGATTTCCTTTGCAAGCTTGCTTGGTTGGCCAAAAAGGGCGTATGCGTGTTTTCCTGAATATATTCAGGAAAAAACGCATACGCCCTTTTTGGCCAAGTGCATCATTGTGGACGTTCTGCCTCTTTTCCTATGCTTTCAATGCAATTCCAGTCTACCTCCTGAAATCGGTTTCCTGCAATTCTGCCCCGCTTTCAAGTCCTCTTGGCAGCCTTACTTCAGTCTATTTTTGGACGATAGCTGTCATTTAAAACTCTGCAGGTTTGTGAATTACAGTGCCCCTGAGCTCCTTTCTTCAACTCGCTTTCTTTTGAGCTGGCCGCAACACCGCAGGATGGCTTCAGGCCCTAATCTGGTTCCGGTACGGCACGCTGAGCCTTTGGTTATTTCCTCTTCCTGGTGGGAAATGAGAGTTAAATTTGCCCGTCCAGACACCTCCAGCTAGCCTCTCATTGGTTCTCGCTATTCCTGTTCATCTTCCGCAGAAATTGCAAACTGGGCCAAACAGGAGGTTAAAGGCGCTGACTCTCCAAGTGGGGAGAGTGTTAGTAAAGCGTCTGGAATGTTGCACCCGAGTACCAGGGGAGGAAAACTGAGACATATTTGAACACGTCTCCCGATCACATGGTTGATCATACTCTAGGTTCCACATGCATGTTTTAGCTGAAGGAAGAATACCTTAAACCTGGGTAGTTGAAACCCGTGGAATGGGTACCATGCAATATGACTTCAAAGGGTCTTCATTTGCTCACCGAACCTCTCCAATCCTATCACTAATGCGTTTATGCCCCTGTACACATGCTTGATTCTCTTTCGGAGACATAGCAATCCATAGGTTTTAAGATACTTACAAGTCAGGTACATTCTTAGGCGTTTAATATGCGGTGTTGAGTCCATTTCGTTGAGCAAGGAGTAGCTCTTGTCTATTCCATATTTGGCTTAAGGAACTTTATCTGTGCTCATTTCAATCTCTGGTTTTATGCAGCACCCCAACTCACCTTTACCCTTAAGCAAGCATAAGTTGGTTTTCTAAATTTGAGACCCTGTTCTGTTCTGTAATTCAGTTCCTGTGTAGCCAAGTTTACATTCCATGTATTACTGATATCTTATGATGTTTCTTTTTCTGTGTGACTTACTTCAGTTAGAATCATCATACCTAAATCCACTCATTGTGCTTCTAAGTGCCTGATGACACAGATTTCATTCCTGAGTGATATTGCTTTGTAAGTAAATACCACAACTTCTTTATCCATTTTTCACTTTCTGTGATGTTGAACTTGTACTGTAAACGAGGTTCTTGT
Source organism: Stenella coeruleoalba (assembly GCF_951394435.1). NCBI lineage: Eukaryota > Metazoa > Chordata > Mammalia > Artiodactyla > Delphinidae > Stenella > Stenella coeruleoalba. Next base: position 193,819 of record NW_027645889.1, on the reverse strand, counting down.
AAACAGAGCCGTTCCAAACTTTGGGGTGGCTGTGTCTTTTTGATTTTAATTTCCCTAAGCTATAGGACCATAAGTGGAAGTGCCCTAGGTTCTGTTGCTTTGTTTTTTAGATGTTTCAGGAAACACCATACACTTCTCCCGAGTGGTTGTTGGCAATTTACATCCCGCCCATCAGCATAACAAGGCTCCCAGTTCTCCATGGCCTGTCCTGCCTTTCTGGATTTTACACTTTTTTCAGATGGCCCTTTTGACCGGGGGGAAGTGAGACTTCATTGTAGTGCAGATTTCCTTTGCAAGCTTGCTTGGTTGGCCAAAAAGGGCGTATGCGTTTTTTCCTGAATATATTCAGGAAAAAACGCATACGCCCTTTTTGGCCAAGTGCATCATTGTGGACGTTCTGCCTCTTTTCCTATGCTTTCAATGCAATTCCAGTCTACCTCCTGAAATCGGTTTCCTGCAATTCTGCCCCGCTTTCAAGTCCTCTTGGCAGCCTTCCTTCAGTCTATTTTTGGACGATAGCTGTCATTTATAACTCTGCAGGTTTGTGAATTACAGTGCCCCTGAGCTCCTTTCTTCAACTCGCTTTCTTGTGACCTGGTCGCAACACCGCAGGATGGCTTCAGGCCCTAATCTGGTTCCGGTACGGCACGCTGAGCCTTTGGTTATTTCCTCTTCCTGGTGGGAAATGAGAGTTAAATTTGCCCGTCCAGACACCTCCAGCTAGCTTCTCATTGGTTCTCGCTATTCCTGTTCATCTTCCGCAGAAATTGCAAACTGGGCCAAACAGGAGGTTAAAGGCGCTGACTCTCCAAGTGGGGAGAGTGTTAGTAAAGCGTCTGGAATGTTGCACCCGAGTACCAGGGGAGGAAAACTGAGACATATTTGAACACATCTCCCGATCACATGGTTGATCATACTCTAGGTTCCACATGCATGTTTTAGCTGAAGGAAGAATACCTTAAACCTGGGTAGTTGAAACCCGTGGAATGGGTACCATGCAATATGACTTCAAAGGGTCTTCATTTGCTCACCGAACCTCTCCAATCCTATCACTGCTGCGTTTATGCCCCTGTACACATGCTTGATTCTCTTTCGGAGACATAGCAATCCATAGGTTTTAAGATACTTACAAGTCAGGTACATTCTTAGGCGTTTAATATGCGGTGTTGAGTCCATTTCGTTGAGCAAGGAGTAGCTCTTGTCTATTCCATATTTGGCTTAAGGAACTTTATCTGTGCTCATTTCAATCTCTGGTTTTATGCAGCACCCCAACTCACCTTTACCCTTAAGCAAGCATAAGTTGGTTTTCTAAATTTGAGACCCTGTTCTGTTCTGTAATTCAGTTCCTGTGTAGCCAAGTTTACATTCCGTGTATTACTGATATCTTATGATGTTTCTTTTTCTGTGTGACTTACTTCAGTTAGAATCATCATACCTGAATCCACTCATTGTGCTTCTAAGTGCCTGATGACACAGATTTCATTGCTGAGTGATATTGCTTTGTAAGTAAATACCACAACTTCTTTATCCATTTTTCACTTTCTGCGATGTTGAACTTGTACTGTAAACGAGGTTCTTGTAAACAGAGCCGTTCCAAACTTTGGGGTGGCTGTGTCTTTTTGATTTTAATTTCCCTAAGCTATAGGACCATAAGTGGAAGTGCCCTAGGTTCTGTTGCTTTGTTTTTTAGATGTTTCAGGAAACACCATACACTTCTCCCGAGTGTCTGTTGGCAATTTACATCCCGCCCATCAGCATCACAAGGCTCCCAGTTCTCCATGGCCTGTCCTGCCTTTCTGGATTTTACACTTTTTTCAGATGCCCTTTTGACCGGGGGGGAAGTGAGACTTCATTGTAGTGCAGATTTCCTTTGCAAGCTTGCTTGGTTGGCCAAAAAGGGCGTATGCGTTTTTTCCTGAATATATTCAGGAAAAAACGCATACGCCCTTCTTGGCCAAGTGCATCATTGTGGACGTTCTGCCTCTTTTCCTATGCTTTCAATGCAATTCCAGTCTACCTCCTGAAATCGGTTTCCTGCAATTCTGCCCCGCTTTCAAGTCCTCTTGGCAGCCTTACTTCAGTCTATTTTTGGACGATAGCTGTCATTTATAACTCTGCAGGTTTGTGAATTACAGTGCCCCTGAGCTCCTTTCTTCAACTCGCTTTCTTGTGACCTGGCCGCAACACCGCAGGATGGCTTCAGGCCCTAATCTGGTTCCGGTACGGCACGCTGAGCCTTTGGTTATTTCCTCTTCCTGGTGGGAAATGAGAGTTAAATTTGCCCGTCCAGACACCTCCAGCTAGCCTCTCATTGGTTCTCGCTATTCCTGTTCATCTTCCGCAGAAATTGCAAACTGGGCCAAACAGGAGGTTAAAGGCGCTGACTCTCCAAGTGGGGAGAGTGTTAGTAAAGCGTCTGGAATGTTGCACCCGAGTACCAGGGGAGGAAAACTGAGACATATTTGAACACGTCTCCCGTTCACATGGTTGATCATACTTGGGTTCCACATGCATGTTTTAGCTGAAGGAAGAATACCTTAAACCTGGAGAGTTGAGACCCGTGTAATGGGTACCATGCAATATGACTTCAAAGGGTCTTCATTTGCTCACCGAACCTCTCCAATCCTATCACTGCTGCGTTTATGCCCCTGTACACATGCTTGATTCTCTTTCGGAGACATAGCAATCCATAGGTTTTACGATAATTACTAGTCAGGTACATTCTTAGGCGTTTAATATGCGGTGTTGAGTCCATTTTGTTGAGCAAGGAGTAGCTCTTGTCTATTCCATATTTGGCTTAAGGAACTTTATCTGTGCTCATTTCAATCTCTGGTTTTATGCAGCACCCCAACTCACCTTTACCCTTAAGCAAGCATAAGTTGGTTTTCTAAATTTGAGACCCTGTTCTGTTCTGTAATTCAGTTCCTGTGTAGCCAAGTTTACATTCCGTGTATTACTGATATCTTATGATGTTTCTTTTTCTGTGTGACTTACTTCAGTTAGAATCATCATACCTGAATCCACTCATTGTGCTGCTAAGGGCCTGATGACACAGATTTCATTGCTGAGTGATATTGCTTTGTAAGTAAATACCACAACTTCTTTATCCATTTTTCACTTTCTGCGATGTTGAACTTGTACTGTAAATGAGGTTCTTGTAAACAGAGCCGTTCCAAACTTTGGGGTGGCTGTGTCTTTTTGATTTTAATTTCCCTAAGCTGTAGGACCATAAGTGGAAGTGCCCTTGGCTCTGTTGCTTTGTTTTTTAGATGTTTCAGGAAACACCATACACTTCTCCCGAGTGTCTGTTGGCAATTTACATCCTGCCCATCAGCATAACAAGGCTCCGAGTTCTCCATGGCCTGCCCTGCCTTTCTGGATTTTACACTTTTTTCAGATGGCCCTTTTGACCGGGGGGAAGTGAGACTTCATTGTAGTGCAGATTTCCTTTGCAAGCTTGCTTGGTTGGCCAAAAAGGGCGTATGCGTTTTTTCCTGAATATATTCAGGAAAAAACGCATACGCCCTTTTTGGCCAAGTGCATCATTGTGGACGTTCTGCCTCTTTTCCTATGCTTTCAATGCAATTCCAGTCTACCTCCTGAAATCGGTTTCCTGCAATTCTGCCCCGCTTTCAAGTCCTCTTGGCAGCCTTACTTCAGTCTATTTTTGGACGATAGCTGTCATTTATAACTCTGCAGGTTTGTGAATTACAGTGCCCCTGAGCTCCTTTCTTCAACTCGCTTTCTTGTGACCTGGCCGCAACACCGCAGGATGGCTTCAGGCCCTAATCTGGTTCCGGCACGGCACACTGAGCCTTTGGTTATTTCCTCTTCCTGGTGGGAAATGAGAGTTAAATTTGCCCGTCCAGACACCTCCAGCTAGCCTCTCATTGGTTCTCGCTATTCCTGTTCATCTTCCGCAGAAATTGCAAACTGGGCCAAACAGGAGGTTGAAGGCACTGACTCTCCAAGTGGGGAGAGTGTTAGTAAAGCGTCTGGAATGTTGCACCCGAGTACCAGGGGAGGAAAACTGAGACATATTTGAACACGTCTCCCGATCACATGGTTGATCATACTCTAGGTTCCACATGCATGTTTTAGCTGAAGGAAGAATAACTTAAACCTGGGTAGTTGAAACCCGTGGAATGGGTACCATGCAATATGACTTCAAAGGGTCTTCATTTGCTCACCGAACCTCTCCAATCCTATCACTGCTGCGTTTATGCCCCTGTACACATGCTTGATTCTCTTTCGGAGACATAGCAATCCATAGGTTTTAAGATACTTACAAGTCAGGTACATTCTTAGGCGTTTAATATGCGGTGTTGAGTCCATTTCGTTGAGCAAGGAGTAGCTCTTGTCTATTCCATATTTGGCTTAAGGAACTTTATCTGTGCTCATTTCAATCTCTGGTTTTATGCAGCACCCCAACTCACCTTTACCCTTAAGCAAGAATAAGTTGGTTTTCTAAATTTGAGACCCTGTTCTGTTCTGTAATTCAGTTCCTGTGTAGCCAAGTTTCCATTCCGTGTATTATTGATATCTTATGATGTTTCTTTTTCTGTGTGACTTATTTCAGTTAGAATCATCATACCTGAATCCACTCATTGTGCTGCTAAGGGCCTGATGACATAGATTTCATTGCTGAGTGATATTGCTTTGTAAGTGAATACCACAACTTCTTTATCCATTTTTCACTTTCTGCGATGTTGAACTTGTACTGTAAACGAGGTTCTTGTAAACAGAGCCGTTCCAAACTTTGGGGTGGCTGTGTCTTTTTGATTTTAATTTCCCTAAGCTATAGGACCATAAGTGGAAGTGCCCTAGGCTCTGTTGCTTTGTTTTTTAGATGTTTCAGGAAACACCATACACTTCTCCCAAGTGTCTGTTGGCAATTTACATACCGCCTATCAGCATAACAAGGCTCCCAGTTCTCAATGGCCTGTTGCCTTTCTGGATTTTACACTTTTTTCAGATGGCCCTTTTGACCGGGGGGAAGTGAGACTTCATTGTAGTGCAGATTTCCTTTGCAAGCTTGCTTGGTTGGCCAAAAAGGGCGTATGCGTTTTTTCCTGAATATATTCAGGAAAAAACGCATACGCCCTTTTTGGCCAAGTGCATCATTGTGGACGTTCTGCCTCTTTTCCTATGCTTTCAATGCAATTCCAGTCTACCTCCTGAAATCGGTTTCCTGCAATTCTGCCCCGCTTTCAAGTCCTCTTGGCAGCCTTACTTCAGTCTATTTTTGGACGATAGCTGTCATTTATAACTCTGCAGGTTTGTGAATTACAGTGCTCCTGAGCTCCTTTCTTCAACTCGCTTTCTTGTGACCTGGCCGCAACACCGCAGGATGGCTTCAGGCCCTAATCTGGTTCCTGCCCGGCCTGCTGAGCCTTTGGTTAATTCCTCTTCCTGGTGGGAAATGAGAGTTAAATTTGCCCGTCCAGACACCTCCAGCTAGCCTCTCATTGGTTCTCGCTATTCCTGTTCATCTTCCGCAGAAATTGCAAACTGGGCCAAACAGGATGTTAAAGGGACTGACTCTCCAAGTGGGGAGAGTGTTAGTAAAGCATCTGGAATGTTGCACCCGAGTACCAGGGGAGGAAAACTGAGACATATTTGAACACGTCTCCCGTTCACATGGTTGATCATACTTGGGTTCCACATGCATGTTTTAGCTGAAGGAAGAATACCTTAAACCTGGAGAGTTGAGACCCGTGTAATGGGTACCATGCAATATGACTTCAAAGGGTCTTCATTTGCTCACCGAACCTCTCCAATCCTATCACTGCTGCGTTTATGCCCCTGTACACATGCTTGATTCTCTTTTGGAGACAGCAATCCATAGGTTTTATGATACTTACTAGTCAGGTACATTCTTAGGCGTTTAATATGCGGTGTTGAGTCCATTTCGTTGAGCAAGGAGTAGCTCTTGTCTATTCCATATTTGACTTAAGGAACTTTATCTGTGCTCATTTCAATCTCTGGTTTTATGCAGCACCCCAACTCACCTTTACCCTTAAGCAAGCATAAGTTGGTTTTCTAAATTTGAGACCCTGTTCTGTTCTGTAATTCAGTTCCTGTGTAGCCAAGTTTACATTCCGTGTATTACTGATATCTTATGATGTTTCTTTTTCTGTGTGACTTATTTCAGTTAGAATCATCATACCTGAATCCACTCATTGTGCTGCTAAGGGCCTGATGACATAGATTTCATTGCTGAGTGATATTGCTTTGTAAGTAAATACCACAACTTCTTTATCCATTTTTCACTTTCTGCGATGTTGAACTTGTACTGTAAACGAGGTTCTTGTAAACAGAGGCGTCCCAAACTTTGGGGTGGCTGTGTCTTTTTGATTTTAATTTCCCTAAGCTATAGGACCATAAGTGGCAGTGCCCTAGGCTCTGTTGCTTTGTTTTTTAGATGTTTCAGGAAACACCATACACTTCTCCCGAGTGGTTGTTGGCAATTTACATCCCGCCCATCAGCATAACAAGGCTCCCAGTTCTCCATGGCCTGTCGTGCCTTTCTGGATTTTACACTTTTTTCAGATGGCCCTTTTGACCGGGGGGAAGTGAGACTTCATTGTAGTGCAGATTTCCTTTGCAAGCTTGCTTGGTTGGCCAAAAAGGGCGTATGCGTTTTTTCCTGAATATATTCAGGAAAAAACGCATACGCACTTTTTGGCCAAGTGCATCATTGTGGACGTTCTGCCTCTTTTCCTATGCTTTCAATGCAATTCCAGTCTACCTCCTGAAATCGGTTTCCTGCAATTCTGCCCCGCTTTCAAGTCCTCTTGGCAGCCTTACTTCAGTCTATTTTTGGACGATAGCTGTCATTTATAACTCTGCAGGTTTGTGAATTACAGTGCCCCTGAGCTCCTTTCTTCAACTCGCTTTCTTGTGACTGGCCGCAACACCGCAGGATGGCTTCAGGCCCTAATCTGGTTCCGGTACGGCATGCTGAGCCTTTGGTTAATTCCTCTTCCTGGTGGGAAATGAGAGTTAAATTTGCCCGTCCAGACACCTCCAGCTAGCCTCTCATTGGTTCTCGCTATTCCTGTTCATCTTCCGCAGAAATTGCAAACTGGGCCAAACAGGAGGTTAAAGGGACTGACACTCCAAGTGGGGAGAGTGTTAGTAAAGCGTCTGGAATGTTGCACCCGAGTGCCAGGGGAGGAAAACTGAGACATATTTGAACACGTCTCCCGTTCACATGGTTGATCATACTTGGGTTCCACATGCATGTTTTAGCTGAAGGAAGAATACCTTAAACCTGGAGAGTTAAGACCCGTGTAATGGGTACCATGCAATATGACTTCAAAGGGTCTTCATTTGCTCACCGAACCTCTCCAATCCTATCACTGCTGCGTTTATGCCCCTGTACACATGCTTGATTCTCTTTCGGAGACATAGCAATCCATAGGTTTTAAGATACTTACTAGTCAGGTACATTCTTAGGCGTTTAATATGCGGTGTTGAGTCCATTTTGTTGAGCAAGGAGTAGCTCTTGTCTATTCCATATTTGACTTAAGGAACTTTATCTGTGCTCATTTCAATCTCTGGTTTTATGCAGCACCCCAACTCACCTTTACCCTTAAGCAAGCATAAGTTGGTTTTCTAAATTTGAGACCCTGTTCTGTTCTGTAATTCAGTTCCTGTGTAGCCAAGTTTACATTCCGTGTATTACTGATATCTTATGATGTTTCTTTTTCTGTGTGACTTACTTCAGTTAGAATCATCATACCTGAATCCACTCTTTGTGCTGCTAAGGGCCTGATGACACAGATTTCATTGCTGAGTGATATTGCTTTGTAAGTAAATACCACAACTTCTTTATCCATTTTTCACTTTCTGCGATGTTGAACTTGTACTGTAAATGAGGTTCTTGTAAACAGAGCCGTTCCAAACTTTGGGGTGGCTGTGTCTTTTTGATTTTAATTTCCCTAAGCTATAGGACCATAAGTGGAAGTGCCCTAGGTTCTGTTGCTTTGTTTTTTAGATGTTTCAGGAAACACCATACACTTCTCCCGAGTGGTTGTTGGCAATTTACATCCCGCCCATCAGCATAACAAGGCTCCCAGTTCTCCATGGCCTGTCCTGCCTTTCTGGATTTTACACTTTTTTCAGATGGCCCTTTTGACCGGGGGGAAGTGAGACTTCATTGTAGTGCAGATTTCCTTTGCAAGCTTGCTTGGTTGGCCAAAAAGGGCGTATGCGTGTTTTCCTGAATATATTCAGGAAAAAACGCATACGCCCTTTTTGGCCAAGTGCATCATTGTGGACGTTCTGCCTCTTTTCCTATGCTTTCAATGCAATTCCAGTCTACCTCCTGAAATCGGTTTCCTGCAATTCTGCCCCGCTTTCAAGTCCTCTTGGCAGCCTTACTTCAGTCTATTTTTGGACGATAGCTGTCATTTATAACTCTGCAGGTTTGTGAATTACAGTGCCCCTGAGCTCCTTTCTTCAACTCGCTTTCTTGTGACCTGGCCGCAACACCGCAGGATGGCTTCAGGCCCTAATCTGGTTCCGGCACGGCACGCTGAGCCTTTGGTTATTTCCTCTTCCTGGTGGGAAATGAGAGTTAAATTTGCCCGTCCAGACACCTCCAGCTAGCCTCTCATTGGTTCTCGCTATTCCTGTTCATCTTCCACAGAAATTGCAAACTGGGCCAAACAGGAGGTTAAAGGCGCTGACTCTCCAAGTGGGGAGAGTGTTAGTAAAGCGTCTGGAATGTTGCACCCGAGTACCAGGGGAGGAAAACTGAGACATATTTGAACACGTCTCCCGTTCACATGGTTGATCATACTTGGGTTCCACATGCATGTTTTAGCTGAAGGAAGAATACCTTAAACCTGGAGAGTTGAGACCCGTGTAATGGGTACCATGCAATATGACTTCAAAGGGTCTTCATTTGCTCACCGAACCTCTCCAATCCTATCACTGCTGCGTTTATGCCCCTGTACACATGCTTGATTCTCTTTCGGAGACATAGCAATCCATAGGTTTTACGATACTTACTAGTCAGGTACATTCTTAGGCGTTTAATATGCGGTGTTGAGTCCATTTCGTTGAGCAAGGAGTAGCTCTTGTCTATTCCATATTTGACTTAAGGAACTTTATCTGTGCTCATTTCAATCTCTGGTTTTATGCAGCACCCCAACTCACCTTTACCCTTAAGCAAGCATAAGTTGGTTTTCTAAATTTGAGACCCTGTTCTGTTCTGTAATTCAGTTCCTGTGTAGCCAAGTTTACATTCCATGTATTACTGATATCTTATGATGTTTCTTTTTCTGTGTGACTTACTTCAGTTAGAATCATCATACCTGAATCCACTCATTGTGCTGCTAAGGGCCTGATGACACAGATTTCATTGCTGAGTGATATTGCTTTGTAAGTAAATACCACAACTTCTTTATCCATTTTTCACTTTCTGCGATGTTGAACTTGTACTGTAAACGAGGTTCTTGTAAACAGAGCCGTTCCAAACTTTGGGGTGGCTGTGTCTTTTTGATTTTAATTTCCCTAAGCTCTAGGACCATAAGTGGAAGTGCCCTAGGCTCTGTTGCTTTGTTTTTTAGATGTTTCAGGAAACACCATACACTTCTCCCGAGTGTCTGTTGGCAATTTACATCCCGCCCATCAGCATAACAAGGCTCCCAGTTCTCCATGGCCTGTCCTGCCTTTCTGGATTTTACACTTTTTTCAGATGGCCCTTTTGACCGGGGGGAAGTGAGACTTCATTGTAGTGCAGATTTCCTTTGCAAGCTTGCTTGGTTGGCCAAAAAGGGCGTATGCGTTTTTTCCTGAATATATTCAGGAAAAAACGCATACGCCCTTTTTGGCCAAGTGCATCATTGTGGACGTTCTGCCTCTTTTCCTATGCTTTCAATGCAATTCCAGTCTACCTCCTGAAATCGGTTTCCTGCAATTCTGCCCCGCTTTCAAGTCCTATTGGCAGCCTTACTTCAGTCTATTTTTGGACGATAGCTGTCATTTATAACTCTGCAGGTTTGTGAATTACAGTGCCCCTGAGCTCCTTTCTTCAACTCGCTTTCTTGTGACCTGGCCGCAACACCGCAGGATGGCTTCAGGCCCTAATCTGGTTCCGGCACGGCACGCTGCGCCTTTGGTTATTTCCTCTTCCTGGTGGGAAATGAGAGTTAAATTTGCCCGTCCAGACACCTGCAGCTAGTCTCTCATTGGTTCTCGCTATTCCTGTTCATCTTCCGCAGAAATTGCAAACTGGGCCAAACAGGAGGTTAAAGGGACTGACTCTCCAAGTGGGGAGAGTGTTAGTAAAGCGTCTGGAATGTTGCACCCGAGTGCCAGGGGAGGAAAACTGAGACATATTTGAACACGTCTCCCGTTCACATGGTTGATCATACTTGGGTTCCACATGCATGTTTTAGCTGAAGGAAGAATACCTTAAACCTGGAGAGTTAAGACCCGTGTAATGGGTACCATGCAATATGACTTCAAAGGGTCTTCATTTGCTCACCGAACCTCTCCAATCCTATCACTGCTGTGTTTATGCCCCTGTACACATGCTTGATTCTCTTTCGGAGACATAGCAATCCATAGGTTTTAAGATACTTACTAGTCAGGTACATTCTTAGGCGTTTAATATGCGGTGTTGAGTCCATTTTGTTGAGCAAGGAGTAGCTCTTGTCTATTCCATATTTGACTTAAGGAACTTTATCTGTGCTCATTTCAATCTCTGGTTTTATGCAGCACCCCAACTCACCTTTACCCTTAAGCAAGCATAAGTTGGTTTTCTAAATTTGAGACCCTGTTCTGTTCTGTAATTCAGTTCCTGTGTAGCCAAGTTTACATTCCGTGTATTACTGATATCTTATGATGTTTCTTTTTCTGTGTGACTTACTTCAGTTAGAATCATCATACCTGAATCCACTCATTGTGCTGCTAAGGGCCTGATGACACAGATTTCATTGCTGAGTGATATTGCTTTGTAAGTAAATACCACAACTTCTTTATCCATTTTTCACTTTCTGCGATGTTGAACTTGTACTGTAAATGAGGTTCTTGTAAACAGAGCCGTTCCAAACTTTGGGGTGGCTGTGTCTTTTTGATTTTAATTTCCCTAAGCTATAGGACCATAAGTGGAAGTGCCCTAGGTTCTGTTGCTTTGTTTTTTAGATGTTTCAGGAAACACCATACACTTCTCCCGAGTGGTTGTTGGCAATTTACATCCCGCCCATCAGCATAACAAGGCTCCCAGTTCTCCATGGCCTGTCCTGCCTTTCTGGATTTTACACTTTTTTCAGATGGCCCTTTTGACCGGGGGGAAGTGAGACTTCATTGTAGTGCAGATTTCCTTTGCAAGCTTGCTTGGTTGGCCAAAAAGGGCGTATGCGTTTTTTCCTGAATATATTCAGGAAAAAACGCATACGCCCTTTTTGGCCAAGTGCATCATTGTGGACGTTCTGCCTCTTTTCCTATGCTTTCAATGCAATTCCAGTCTACCTCCTGAAATCGGTTTCCTGCAATTCTGCCCCGCTTTCAAGTCCTCTTGGCAGCCTTACTTCAGTCTATTTTTGGACGATAGCTGTCATTTATAACTCTGCAGGTTTGTGAATTACAGTGCCCCTGAGCTCCTTTCTTCAACTCGCTTTCTTGTGACCTGGCCGCAACACCGCAGGATGGCTTCAGGCCCTAATCTGGTTCCGGCACGGCACGCTGAGCCTTTGGTTATTTCCTCTTCCTGGTGGGAAATGAGAGTTAAATTTGCCCGTCCAGACACCTCCAGCTAGCCTCTCATTGGTTCTCGCTATTCCTGTTCATCTTCCGCAGAAATTGCAAACTGGGCCAAACAGGAGGTTAAAGGCGCTGACTCTCCAAGTGGGGAGAGTGTTAGTAAAGCGTCTGGAATGTTGCACCCGAGTACCAGGGGAGGAAAACTGAGACATATTTGAACACGTCTCCCGTTCACATGGTTGATCATACTTGGGTTCCACATGCATGTTTTAGCTGAAGGAAGAATACCTTAAACCTGGAGAGTTGAGACCCGTGTAATGGGTACCATGCAATATGACTTCAAAGGGTCTTCATTTGCTCACCGAACCTCTCCAATCCTATCACTGCTGCGTTTATGCCCCTGTACACATGCTTGATTCTCTTTCGGAGACATAGCAATCCATAGGTTTTACGATACTTACTAGTCAGGTACATTCTTAGGCGTTTAATATGCGGTGTTGAGTCCATTTCGTTGAGCAAGGAGTAGCTCTTGTCTATTCCATATTTGACTTAAGGAACTTTATCTGTGCTCATTTCAATCTCTGGTTTTATGCAGCACCCCAACTCACCTTTACCCTTAAGCAAGCATAAGTTGGTTTTCTAAATTTGAGACCCTGTTCTGTTCTGTAATTCAGTTCCTGTGTAGCCAAGTTTACATTCCATGTATTACTGATATCTTATGATGTTTCTTTTTCTGTGTGACTTACTTCAGTTAGAATCATCATACCTGAATCCACTCATTGTGCTGCTAAGGGCCTGATGACACAGATTTCATTGCTGAGTGATATTGCTTTGTAAGTAAATACCACAACTTCTTTATCCATTTTTCACTTTCTGCGATGTTGAACTTGTACTGTAAACGAGGTTCTTGTAAACAGAGCCGTTCCAAACTTTGGGGTGGCTGTGTCTTTTTGATTTTAATTTCCCTAAGCTCTAGGACCATAAGTGGAAGTGCCCTAGGCTCTGTTGCTTTGTTTTTTAGATGTTTCAGGAAACACCATACACTTCTCCCGAGTGTCTGTTGGCAATTTACATCCCGCCCATCAGCATAACAAGGCTCCCAGTTCTCCATGGCCTGTCCTGCCTTTCTGGATTTTACACTTTTTTCAGATGGCCCTTTTGACCGGGGGGAAGTGAGACTTCATTGTAGTGCAGATTTCCTTTGCAAGCTTGCTTGGTTGGCCAAAAAGGGCGTATGCGTTTTTTCCTGAATATATTCAGGAAAAAACGCATACGCCCTTTTTGGCCAAGTGCATCATTGTGGACGTTCTGCCTCTTTTCCTATGCTTTCAATGCAATTCCAGTCTACCTCCTGAAATCGGTTTCCTGCAATTCTGCCCCGCTTTCAAGTCCTATTGGCAGCCTTACTTCAGTCTATTTTTGGACGATAGCTGTCATTTATAACTCTGCAGGTTTGTGAATTACAGTGCCCCTGAGCTCCTTTCTTCAACTCGCTTTCTTGTGACCTGGCCGCAACACCGCAGGATGGCTTCAGGCCCTAATCTGGTTCCGGCACGGCACGCTGCGCCTTTGGTTATTTCCTCTTCCTGGTGGGAAATGAGAGTTAAATTTGCCCGTCCAGACACCTGCAGCTAGTCTCTCATTGGTTCTCGCTATTCCTGTTCATCTTCCGCAGAAATTGCAAACTGGGCCAAACAGGAGGTTAAAGGGACTGACACTCCAAGTGGGGAGAGTGTTAGTAAAGCGTCTGGAATGTTGCACCCGAGTGCCAGGGGAGGAAAACTGAGACATATTTGAACACGTCTCCCGTTCACATGGTTGATCATACTTGGGTTCCACATGCATGTTTTAGCTGAAGGAAGAATACCTTAAACCTGGAGAGTTAAGACCCGTGTAATGGGTACCATGCAATATGACTTCAAAGGGTCTTCATTTGCTCACCGAACCTCTCCAATCCTATCACTGCTGTGTTTATGCCCCTGTACACATGCTTGATTCTCTTTCGGAGACATAGCAATCCATAGGTTTTAAGATACTTACTAGTCAGGTACATTCTTAGGCGTTTAATATGCGGTGTTGAGTCCATTTTGTTGAGCAAGGAGTAGCTCTTGTCTATTCCATATTTGACTTAAGGAACTTTATCTGTGCTCATTTCAATCTCTGGTTTTATGCAGCACCCCAACTCACCTTTACCCTTAAGCAAGCATAAGTTGGTTTTCTAAATTTGAGACCCTGTTCTGTTCTGTAATTCAGTTCCTGTGTAGCCAAGTTTACATTCCGTGTATTACTGATATCTTATGATGTTTCTTTTTCTGTGTGACTTACTTCAGTTAGAATCATCATACCTGAATCCACTCATTGTGCTGCTAAGGGCCTGATGACACAGATTTCATTGCTGAGTGATATTGCTTTGTAAGTAAATACCACAACTTCTTTATCCATTTTTCACTTTCTGCGATGTTGAACTTGTACTGTAAATGAGGTTCTTGTAAACAGAGCCGTTCCAAACTTTGGGGTGGCTGTGTCTTTTTGATTTTAATTTCCCTAAGCTATAGGACCATAAGTGGAAGTGCCCTAGGTTCTGTTGCTTTGTTTTTTAGATGTTTCAGGAAACACCATACACTTCTCCCGAGTGGTTGTTGGCAATTTACATCCCGCCCATCAGCATAACAAGGCTCCCAGTTCTCCATGGCCTGTCCTGCCTTTCTGGATTTTACACTTTTTTCAGATGGCCCTTTTGACCGGGGGGAAGTGAGACTTCATTGTAGTGCAGATTTCCTTTGCAAGCTTGCTTGGTTGGCCAAAAAGGGCGTATGCGTTTTTTCCTGAATATATTCAGGAAAAAACGCATACGCCCTTTTTGGCCAAGTGCATCATTGTGGACGTTCTGCCTCTTTTCCTATGCTTTCAATGCAATTCCAGTCTACCTCCTGAAATCGGTTTCCTGCAATTCTGCCCCGCTTTCAAGTCCTCTTGGCAGCCTTACTTCAGTCTATTTTTGGACGATAGCTGTCATTTATAACTCTGCAGGTTTGTGAATTACAGTGCCCCTGAGCTCCTTTCTTCAACTCGCTTTCTTGTGACCTGGCCGCAACACCGCAGGATGGCTTCAGGCCCTAATCTGGTTCCGGCACGGCACGCTGAGCCTTTGGTTATTTCCTCTTCCTGGTGGGAAATGAGAGTTAAATTTGCCCGTCCAGACACCTCCAGCTAGCCTCTCATTGGTTCTCGCTATTCCTGTTCATCTTCCGCAGAAATTGCAAACTGGGCCAAACAGGAGGTTAAAGGCGCTGACTCTCCAAGTGGGGAGAGTGTTAGTAAAGCGTCTGGAATGTTGCACCCGAGTACCAGGGGAGGAAAACTGAGACATATTTGAACACGTCTCCCGTTCACATGGTTGATCATACTTGGGTTCCACATGCATGTTTTAGCTGAAGGAAGAATACCTTAAACCTGGAGAGTTGAGACCCGTGTAATGGGTACCATGCAATATGACTTCAAAGGGTCTTCATTTGCTCACCGAACCTCTCCAATCCTATCACTGCTGCGTTTATGCCCCTGTACACATGCTTGATTCTCTTTCGGAGACATAGCAATCCATAGGTTTTACGATACTTACTAGTCAGGTACATTCTTAGGCGTTTAATATGCGGTGTTGAGTCCATTTCGTTGAGCAAGGAGTAGCTCTTGTCTATTCCATATTTGACTTAAGGAACTTTATCTGTGCTCATTTCAATCTCTGGTTTTATGCAGCACCCCAACTCACCTTTACCCTTAAGCAAGCATAAGTTGGTTTTCTAAATTTGAGACCCTGTTCTGTTCTGTAATTCAGTTCCTGTGTAGCCAAGTTTACATTCCGTGTATTACTGATATCTTATGATGTTTCTTTTTCTGTGTGACTTATTTCAGTTAGAATCATCATACCTGAATCCACTCATTGTGCTGCTAAGGGCCTGATGACATAGATTTCATTGCTGAGTGATATTGCTTTGTAAGTAAATACCACAACTTCTTTATCCATTTTTCACTTTCTGCGATGTTGAACTTGTACTGTAAACGAGGTTCTTGTAAACAGAGGCGTCCCAAACTTTGGGGTGGCTGTGTCTTTTTGATTTTAATTTCCCTAAGCTATAGGACCATAAGTGGCAGTGCCCTAGGCTCTGTTGCTTTGTTTTTTAGATGTTTCAGGAAACACCATACACTTCTCCCGAGTGGTTGTTGGCAATTTACATCCCGCCCATCAGCATAACAAGGCTCCCAGTTCTCCATGGCCTGTCGTGCCTTTCTGGATTTTACACTTTTTTCAGATGGCCCTTTTGACCGGGGGGAAGTGAGACTTCATTGTAGTGCAGATTTCCTTTGCAAGCTTGCTTGGTTGGCCAAAAAGGGCGTATGCGTTTTTTCCTGAATATATTCAGGAAAAAACGCATACGCACTTTTTGGCCAAGTGCATCATTGTGGACGTTCTGCCTCTTTTCCTATGCTTTCAATGCAATTCCAGTCTACCTCCTGAAATCGGTTTCCTGCAATTCTGCCCCGCTTTCAAGTCCTCTTGGCAGCCTTACTTCAGTCTATTTTTGGACGATAGCTGTCATTTATAACTCTGCAGGTTTGTGAATTACAGTGCCCCTGAGCTCCTTTCTTCAACTCGCTTTCTTGTGACTGGCCGCAACACCGCAGGATGGCTTCAGGCCCTAATCTGGTTCCGGTACGGCATGCTGAGCCTTTGGTTAATTCCTCTTCCTGGTGGGAAATGAGAGTTAAATTTGTCCGTCCAGACACCTCCAGCTAGCCTCTCATTGGTTCTCGCTATTCCTGTTCATCTTCCGCAGAAATTGCAAACTGGGCCAAACAGGAGGTTAAAGGGACTGACACTCCAAGTGGGGAGAGTGTTAGTAAAGCGTCTGGAATGTTGCACCCGAGTGCCAGGGGAGGAAAACTGAGACATATTTGAACACGTCTCCCGTTCACATGGTTGATCATACTTGGGTTCCACATGCATATTTTAGCTGAAGGAAGAATACCTTAAACCTGGAGAGTTAAGACCCGTGTAATGGGTACCATGCAATATGACTTCAAAGGGTCTTCATTTGCTCACCGAACCTCTCCAATCCTATCACTGCTGCGTTTATGCCCCTGTACACATGCTTGATTCTCTTTCGGAGACATAGCAATCCATAGGTTTTAAGATACTTACTAGTCAGGTACATTCTTAGGCGTTTAATATGCGGTGTTGAGTCCATTTTGTTGAGCAAGGAGTAGCTCTTGTCTATTCCATATTTGACTTAAGGAACTTTATCTGTGCTCATTTCAATCTCTGGTTTTATGCAGCACCCCAACTCACCTTTACCCTTAAGCAAGCATAAGTTGGTTTTCTAAATTTGAGACCCTGTTCTGTTCTGTAATTCAGTTCCTGTGTAGCCAAGTTTACATTCCGTGTATTACTGATATCTTATGATGTTTCTTTTTCTGTGTGACTTACTTCAGTTAGAATCATCATACCTGAATCCACTCTTTGTGCTGCTAAGGGCCTGATGACACAGATTTCATTGCTGAGTGATATTGCTTTGTAAGTAAATACCACAACTTCTTTATCCATTTTTCACTTTCTGCGATGTTGAACTTGTACTGTAAATGAGGTTCTTGTAAACAGAGCCGTTCCAAACTTTGGGGTGGCTGTGTCTTTTTGATTTTAATTTCCCTAAGCTATAGGACCATAAGTGGAAGTGCCCTAGGTTCTGTTGCTTTGTTTTTTAGATGTTTCAGGAAACACCATACACTTCTCCCGAGTGGTTGTTGGCAATTTACATCCCGCCCATCAGCATAACAAGGCTCCCAGTTCTCCATGGCCTGTCCTGCCTTTCTGGATTTTACACTTTTTTCAGATGGCCCTTTTGACCGGGGGGAAGTGAGACTTCATTGTAGTGCAGATTTCCTTTGCAAGCTTGCTTGGTTGGCCAAAAAGGGCGTATGCGTTTTTTCCTGAATATATTCAGGAAAAAACGCATACGCCCTTTTTGGCCAAGTGCATCATTGTGGACGTTCTGCCTCTTTTCCTATGCTTTCAATGCAATTCCAGTCTACCTCCTGAAATCGGTTTCCTGCAATTCTGCCCCGCTTTCAAGTCCTCTTGGCAGCCTTACTTCAGTCTATTTTTGGACGATAGCTGTCATTTATAACTCTGCAGGTTTGTGAATTACAGTGCCCCTGAGCTCCTTTCTTCAACTCGCTTTCTTGTGACCTGGCCGCAACACCGCAGGATGGCTTCAGGCCCTAATCTGGTTCCGGCACGGCACGCTGAGCCTTTGGTTATTTCCTCTTCCTGGTGGGAAATGAGAGTTAAATTTGCCCGTCCAGACACCTCCAGCTAGCCTCTCATTGGTTCTCGCTATTCCTGTTCATCTTCCGCAGAAATTGCAAACTGGGCCAAACAGGAGGTTAAAGGCGCTGACTCTCCAAGTGGGGAGAGTGTTAGTAAAGCGTCTGGAATGTTGCACCCGAGTACCAGGGGAGGAAAACTGAGACATATTTGAACACGTCTCCCGTTCACATGGTTGATCATACTTGGGTTCCACATGCATGTTTTAGCTGAAGGAAGAATACCTTAAACCTGGAGAGTTGAGACCCGTGTAATGGGTACCATGCAATATGACTTCAAAGGGTCTTCATTTGCTCACCGAACCTCTCCAATCCTATCACTGCTGCGTTTATGCCCCTGTACACATGCTTGATTCTCTTTCGGAGACATAGCAATCCATAGGTTTTACGATACTTACTAGTCAGGTACATTCTTAGGCGTTTAATATGCGGTGTTGAGTCCATTTCGTTGAGCAAGGAGTAGCTCTTGTCTATTCCATATTTGACTTAAGGAACTTTATCTGTGCTCATTTCAATCTCTGGTTTTATGCAGCACCCCAACTCACCTTTACCCTTAAGCAAGCATAAGTTGGTTTTCTAAATTTGAGACCCTGTTCTGTTCTGTAATTCAGTTCCTGTGTAGCCAAGTTTACATTCCATGTATTACTGATATCTTATGATGTTTCTTTTTCTGTGTGACTTACTTCAGTTAGAATCATCATACCTGAATCCACTCATTGTGCTGCTAAGGGCCTGATGACACAGATTTCATTGCTGAGTGATATTGCTTTGTAAGTAAATACCACAACTTCTTTATCCATTTTTCACTTTCTGCGATGTTGAACTTGTACTGTAAACGAGGTTCTTGTAAACAGAGCCGTTCCAAACTTTGGGGTGGCTGTGTCTTTTTGATTTTAATTTCCCTAAGCTCTAGGACCATAAGTGGAAGTGCCCTAGGCTCTGTTGCTTTGTTTTTTAGATGTTTCAGGAAACACCATACACTTCTCCCGAGTGTCTGTTGGCAATTTACATCCCGCCCATCAGCATAACAAGGCTCCCAGTTCTCCATGGCCTGTCCTGCCTTTCTGGATTTTACACTTTTTTCAGATGGCCCTTTTGACCGGGGGGAAGTGAGACTTCATTGTAGTGCAGATTTCCTTTGCAAGCTTGCTTGGTTGGCCAAAAAGGGCGTATGCGTTTTTTCCTGAATATATTCAGGAAAAAACGCATACGCCCTTTTTGGCCAAGTGCATCATTGTGGACGTTCTGCCTCTTTTCCTATGCTTTCAATGCAATTCCAGTCTACCTCCTGAAATCGGTTTCCTGCAATTCTGCCCCGCTTTCAAGTCCTATTGGCAGCCTTACTTCAGTCTATTTTTGGACGATAGCTGTCATTTATAACTCTGCAGGTTTGTGAATTACAGTGCCCCTGAGCTCCTTTCTTCAACTCGCTTTCTTGTGACCTGGCCGCAACACCGCAGGATGGCTTCAGGCCCTAATCTGGTTCCGGCACGGCACGCTGCGCCTTTGGTTATTTCCTCTTCCTGGTGGGAAATGAGAGTTAAATTTGCCCGTCCAGACACCTGCAGCTAGTCTCTCATTGGTTCTCGCTATTCCTGTTCATCTTCCGCAGAAATTGCAAACTGGGCCAAACAGGAGGTTAAAGGGACTGACACTCCAAGTGGGGAGAGTGTTAGTAAAGCGTCTGGAATGTTGCACCCGAGTGCCAGGGGAGGAAAACTGAGACATATTTGAACACGTCTCCCGTTCACATGGTTGATCATACTTGGGTTCCACATGCATGTTTTAGCTGAAGGAAGAATACCTTAAACCTGGAGAGTTAAGACCCGTGTAATGGGTACCATGCAATATGACTTCAAAGGGTCTTCATTTGCTCACCGAACCTCTCCAATCCTATCACTGCTGTGTTTATGCCCCTGTACACATGCTTGATTCTCTTTCGGAGACATAGCAATCCATAGGTTTTAAGATACTTACTAGTCAGGTACATTCTTAGGCGTTTAATATGCGGTGTTGAGTCCATTTTGTTGAGCAAGGAGTAGCTCTTGTCTATTCCATATTTGACTTAAGGAACTTTATCTGTGCTCATTTCAATCTCTGGTTTTATGCAGCACCCCAACTCACCTTTACCCTTAAGCAAGCATAAGTTGGTTTTCTAAATTTGAGACCCTGTTCTGTTCTGTAATTCAGTTCCTGTGTAGCCAAGTTTACATTCCGTGTATTACTGATATCTTATGATGTTTCTTTTTCTGTGTGACTTACTTCAGTTAGAATCATCATACCTGAATCCACTCATTGTGCTGCTAAGGGCCTGATGACACAGATTTCATTGCTGAGTGATATTGCTTTGTAAGTAAATACCACAACTTCTTTATCCATTTTTCACTTTCTGCGATGTTGAACTTGTACTGTAAATGAGGTTCTTGTAAACAGAGCCGTTCCAAACTTTGGGGTGGCTGTGTCTTTTTGATTTTAATTTCCCTAAGCTATAGGACCATAAGTGGAAGTGCCCTAGGTTCTGTTGCTTTGTTTTTTAGATGTTTCAGGAAACACCATACACTTCTCCCGAGTGGTTGTTGGCAATTTACATCCCGCCCATCAGCATAACAAGGCTCCCAGTTCTCCATGGCCTGTCCTGCCTTTCTGGATTTTACACTTTTTTCAGATGGCCCTTTTGACCGGGGGGAAGTGAGACTTCATTGTAGTGCAGATTTCCTTTGCAAGCTTGCTTGGTTGGCCAAAAAGGGCGTATGCGTTTTTTCCTGAATATATTCAGGAAAAAACGCATACGCCCTTTTTGGCCAAGTGCATCATTGTGGACGTTCTGCCTCTTTTCCTATGCTTTCAATGCAATTCCAGTCTACCTCCTGAAATCGGTTTCCTGCAATTCTGCCCCGCTTTCAAGTCCTCTTGGCAGCCTTACTTCAGTCTATTTTTGGACGATAGCTGTCATTTATAACTCTGCAGGTTTGTGAATTACAGTGCCCCTGAGCTCCTTTCTTCAACTCGCTTTCTTGTGACCTGGCCGCAACACCGCAGGATGGCTTCAGGCCCTAATCTGGTTCCGGCACGGCACGCTGAGCCTTTGGTTATTTCCTCTTCCTGGTGGGAAATGAGAGTTAAATTTGCCCGTCCAGACACCTCCAGCTAGCCTCTCATTGGTTCTCGCTATTCCTGTTCATCTTCCGCAGAAATTGCAAACTGGGCCAAACAGGAGGTTAAAGGCGCTGACTCTCCAAGTGGGGAGAGTGTTAGTAAAGCGTCTGGAATGTTGCACCCGAGTACCAGGGGAGGAAAACTGAGACATATTTGAACACGTCTCCCGTTCACATGGTTGATCATACTTGGGTTCCACATGCATGTTTTAGCTGAAGGAAGAATACCTTAAACCTGGAGAGTTGAGACCCGTGTAATGGGTACCATGCAATATGACTTCAAAGGGTCTTCATTTGCTCACCGAACCTCTCCAATCCTATCACTGCTGCGTTTATGCCCCTGTACACATGCTTGATTCTCTTTCGGAGACATAGCAATCCATAGGTTTTACGATACTTACTAGTCAGGTACATTCTTAGGCGTTTAATATGCGGTGTTGAGTCCATTTCGTTGAGCAAGGAGTAGCTCTTGTCTATTCCATATTTGACTTAAGGAACTTTATCTGTGCTCATTTCAATCTCTGGTTTTATGCAGCACCCCAACTCACCTTTACCCTTAAGCAAGCATAAGTTGGTTTTCTAAATTTGAGACCCTGTTCTGTTCTGTAATTCAGTTCCTGTGTAGCCAAGTTTACATTCCGTGTATTACTGATATCTTATGATGTTTCTTTTTCTGTGTGACTTATTTCAGTTAGAATCAGCATACCTGAATCCACTCATTGTGCTGCTAAGGGCCTGATGACATAGATTTCATTGCTGAGTGATATTGCTTTGTAAGTAAATACCACAACTTCTTTATCCATTTTTCACTTTCTGCGATGTTGAACTTGTACTGTAAACGAGGTTCTTGTAAACAGAGGCGTCCCAAACTTTGGGGTGGCTGTGTCTTTTTGATTTTAATTTCCCTAAGCTATAGGACCATAAGTGGCAGTGCCCTAGGCTCTGTTGCTTTGTTTTTTAGATGTTTCAGGAAACACCATACACTTCTCCCGAGTGGTTGTTGGCAATTTACATCCCGCCCATCAGCATAACAAGGCTCCCAGTTCTCCATGGCCTGTCGTGCCTTTCTGGATTTTACACTTTCTTCAGATGGCCCTTTTGACCGGGGGGAAGTGAGACTTCATTGTAGTGCAGATTTCCTTTGCAAGCTTGCTTGGTTGGCCAAAAAGGGCGTATGCGTTTTTTCCTGAATATATTCAGGAAAAAACGCATACGCACTTTTTGGCCAAGTGCATCATTGTGGACGTTCTGCCTCTTTTCCTATGCTTTCAATGCAATTCCAGTCTACCTCCTGAAATCGGTTTCCTGCAATTCTGCCCCGCTTTCAAGTCCTCTTGGCAGCCTTACTTCAGTCTATTTTTGGACGATAGCTGTCATTTATAACTCTGCAGGTTTGTGAATTACAGTGCCCCTGAGCTCCTTTCTTCAACTCGCTTTCTTGTGACTGGCCGCAACACCGCAGGATGGCTTCAGGCCCTAATCTGGTTCCGGTACGGCATGCTGAGCCTTTGGTTAATTCCTCTTCCTGGTGGGAAATGAGAGTTAAATTTGCCCGTCCAGACACCTCCAGCTAGCCTCTCATTGGTTCTCGCTATTCCTGTTCATCTTCCGCAGAAATTGCAAACTGGGCCAAACAGGAGGTTAAAGGGACTGACACTCCAAGTGGGGAGAGTGTTAGTAAAGCGTCTGGAATGTTGCACCCGAGTGCCAGGGGAGGAAAACTGAGACATATTTGAACACGTCTCCCGTTCACATGGTTGATCATACTTGGGTTCCACATGCATGTTTTAGCTGAAGGAAGAATACCTTAAACCTGGAGAGTTGAGACCCGTGTAATGGGTACCATGCAATATGACTTCAAAGGGTCTTCATTTGCTCACCGAACCTCTCCAATCCTATCACTGCTGCGTTTATGCCCCTGTACACATGCTTGATTCTCTTTCGGAGACATAGCAATCCATAGGTTTTACGATACTTACTAGTCAGGTACATTCTTAGGCGTTTAATATGCGGTGTTGAGTCCATTTCGTTGAGCAAGGAGTAGCTCTTGTCTATTCCATATTTGACTTAAGGAACTTTATCTGTGCTCATTTCAATCTCTGGTTTTATGCAGCACCCCAACTCACCTTTACCCTTAAGCAAGCATAAGTTGGTTTTCTAAATTTGAGACCCTGTTCTGTTCTGTAATTCAGTTCCTGTGTAGCCAAGTTTACATTCCGTGTATTACTGATATCTTATGATGTTTCTTTTTCTGTGTGACTTACTTCAGTTAGAATCATCATACCTGAATCCACTCATTGTGCTGCTAAGGGCCTGATGACACAGATTTCATTGCTGAGTGATATTGCTTTGTAAGTAAATACCACAACTTCTTTATCCATTTTTCACTTTCTGCGATGTTGAACTTGTACTGTAAACGAGGTTCTTGTAAACAGAGCCGTTCCAAACTTTGGGGTGGCTGTGTCTTTTTGATTTTAATTTCCCTAAGCTATAGGACCATAAGTGGCAGTGCCCTAGGCTCTGTTGCTTTGTTTTTTAGATGTTTCAGGAAACACCATACACTTCTCCCGAGTGTCTGTTGGCAATTTACATCCCGCCCATCAGCATAACAAGGCTCCCAGTTCTCCATGGCCTGTCCTGCCTTTCTGGATTTTACACTTTTTTCAGATGGCCCTTTTGACCGGGGGGAAGTGAGACTTCATTGTAGTGCAGATTTCCTTTGCAAGCTTGCTTGGTTGGCCAAAAAGGGCGTATGCGTTTTTTCCTGAATATATTCAGGAAAAAACGCATACGCCCTTCTTGGCCAAGTGCATCATTGTGGACGTTCTGCCTCTTTTCCTATGCTTTCAATGCAATTCCAGTCTACCTCCTGAAATCGGTTTCCTGCAATTCTGCCCCGCTTTCAAGTCCTCTTGGCAGCCTTACTTCAGTCTATTTTTGGACGATAGCTGTCATTTATAACTCTGCAGGTTTGTGAATTACAGTGCCCCTGAGCTCCTTTCTTCAACTCGCTTTCTTGTGACCTGGCCGCAACACCGCAGGATGGCTTCAGGCCCTAATCTGGTTCCGGCACGGCACGCTGAGCCTTTGGTTATTTCCTCTTCCTGGTGGGAAATGAGAGTTAAATTTGCCCGTCCAGACACCTCCAGCTAGTCTCTCATTGGTTCTCGCTATTCCTGTTCATCTTCCGCAGAAATTGCAAACTGGGCCAAACAGGAGGTTAAAGGCGCTGACTCTCCAAGTGGGGAGAGTGTTAGTAAAGCGTCTGGAATGTTGCACCCGAGTACCAGGGGAGGAAAACTGAGACATATTTGAACACGTCTCCCGTTCACATGGTTGATCATACTTGGGTTCCACATGCATGTTTTAGCTGAAGGAAGAATACCTTAAACCTGGAGAGTTAAGACCCGTGTAATGGGTACCATGCAATATGACTTCAAAGGGTCTTCATTTGCTCACCGAACCTCTCCAATCCTATCACTGCTGCGTTTATGCCCCTGTACACATGCTTGATTCTCTTTCGGAGACATAGCAATCCATAGGTTTTAAGATACTTACTAGTCAGGTACATTCTTAGGCGTTTAATATGCGGTGTTGAGTCCATTTTGTTGAGCAAGGAGTAGCTCTTGTCTATTCCATATTTGACTTAAGGAACTTTATCTGTGCTGATTTCAATCTCTGGTTTTATGCAGCACCCCAACTCACCTTTACCCTTAAGCAAGCATAAGTTGGTTTTCTAAATTTGAGACCCTGTTCTGTTCTGTAATTCAGTTCCTGTGTAGCCAAGTTTACATTCCGTGTATTAGTGATATCTTATGATGTTTCTTTTTCTGTGTGACTTACTTCAGTTAGAATCATCATACCTGAATCCACTCATTGTGCTGCTAAGGGCCTGATGACACAGATTTCATTGCTGAGTGATATTGCTTTGTAAGTAAATACCACAACTTCTTTATCCATTTTTCACTTTCTGCGATGTTGAACTTGTACTGTAAACGAGGTTCTTGTAAACAGAGCCGTTCCAAACTTTGGGGTGGCTGTGTCTTTTTGATTTTAATTTCCCTAAGCTATAGGACCATAAGTGGAAGTGCCCTAGGCTCTGTTGCTTTGTTTTTTAGATGTTTCAGGAAACACCATACACTTCTCCCAAGTGTCTGTTGGCAATTTACATCCCGCCCATCAGCATAACAAGGCTCCCAGTTCTCAATGGCCTGTTGCCTTTCTGGATTTTACACTTTTTTCAGATGGCCCTTTTGGCTGGGGGGAAGTGAGACTTCATTGTAGTGCAGATTTCCTTTGCAAGCTTGCTTGGTTGGCCAAAAAGGGCGTATGCGTTTTTTCCTGAATATATTCAGGAAAAAACGCATACGCCCTTTTTGGCCAAGTGCATCATTGTGGACGTTCTGCCTCTTTTCCTATGCTTTCAATGCAATTCCAGTCTACCTCCTGAAATCGGTTTCCTGCAATTCTGCCCCGCTTTCAAGTCCTCTTGGCAGCCTTACTTCAGTCTATTTTTGGACGATAGCTGTCATTTATAACTCTGCAGGTTTGTGAATTACAGTGCCCCTGAGCTCCTTTCTTCAACTCGCTTTCTTTTGAGCTGGCCGCAACACCGCAGGATGGCTTCAGGCCCTAATCTGGTTCCGGTACGGTACGCTGAGCCTTTGGTTATTTCCTCTTCCTGGTGGGAAATGAGAGTTAAATTTGCCCGTCCAGACACCTCCAGCTAGCCTCTCATTGGTTCTCGCTATTCCTGTTCATCTTCCGCAGAAATTGCAAACTGGGCCAAACAGGAGGTTAAAGGCGCTGACTCTCCAAGTGGGGAGAGTGTTAGTAAAGCGTCTGGAATGTTGCACCCGAGTACCAGGGGAGGAAAACTGAGACATATTTGAACACGTCTCCCGATCACATGGTTGATCATACTCTAGGTTCCACATGCATGTTTTAGCTGAAGGAAGAATACCTTAAACCTGGGTAGTTGAAACCCGTGGAATGGGTACCATGCAATATGACTTCAAAGGGTCTTCATTTGCTCACCGAACCTCTCCAATCCTATCACTAATGCGTTTATGCCCCTGTACACATGCTTGATTCTCTTTCGGAGACATAGCAATCCATAGGTTTTAAGATACTTACAAGTCAGGTACATTCTTAGGCGTTTAATATGCGGTGTTGAGTCCATTTCGTTGAGCAAGGAGTAGCTCTTGTCTATTCCATATTTGGCTTAAGGAACTTTATCTGTGCTCATTTCAATCTCTGGTTTTATGCAGCACCCCAACTCACCTTTACCCTTAAGCAAGCATAAGTTGGTTTTCTAAATTTGAGACCCTGTTCTGTTCTGTAATTCAGTTCCTGTGTAGCCAAGTTTACATTCCGTGTATTACTGATATCTTATGATGTTTCTTTTTCTGTGTGACTTACTTCAGTTAGAATCATCATACCTAAATCCACTCATTGTGCTTCTAAGTGCCTGATGACACAGATTTCATTGCTGAGTGATATTGCTTTGTAAGTAAATACCACAACTTCTTTATCCATTTTTCACTTTCTGCGATGTTGAACTTGTACTGTAAACGAGGTTCTTGTAAACAGAGCCGTTCCAAACTTTGGGGTGGCTGTGTCTTTTTGATTTTAATTTCCCTAAGCTATAGGACCATAAGTGGAAGTGCCCTAGGTTCTGTTGCTTTGTTTTTTAGATGTTTCAGGAAACACCATACACTTCTCCCGAGTGTCTGTTGGCAATTTACATCCCGCCCATCAGCATCACAAGGCTCCCAGTTCTCCATGGCCTGTCCTGCCTTTCTGGATTTTACACTTTTTTCAGATGGCCCTTTTGACCGGGGGGAAGTGAGACTTCATTGTAGTGCAGATTTCCTTTGCAAGCTTGCTTGGTTGGCCAAAAAGGGCGTATGCGTTTTTTCCTGAATATATTCAGGAAAAAACGCATACGCCCTTTTTGGCCAAGTGCATCATTGTGGACGTTCTGCCTCTTTTCCTATGCTTTCAATGCAATTCCAGTCTACCTCCTGAAATCGGTTTCCTGCAATTCTGCCCCGCTTTCAAGTCCTCTTGGCAGCCTTCCTTCAGTCTATTTTTGGACGATAGCTGTCATTTATAACTCTGCAGGTTTGTGAATTACAGTGCCCCTGAGCTCCTTTCTTCAACTCGCTTTCTTGTGACCTGGTCGCAACACCGCAGGATGGCTTCAGGCCCTAATCTGGTTCCGGTACGGCACGCTGAGCCTTTGGTTATTTCCTCTTCCTGGTGGGAAATGAGAGTTAAATTTGCCCGTCCAGACACCTCCAGCTAGCTTCTCATTGGTTCTCGCTATTCCTGTTCATCTTCCGCAGAAATTGCAAACTGGGCCAAACAGGAGGTTAAAGGCGCTGACTCTCCAAGTGGGGAGAGTGTTAGTAAAGCGTCTGGAATGTTGCACCCGAGTACCAGGGGAGGAAAACTGAGACATATTTGAACACATCTCCCGATCACATGGTTGATCATACTCTAGGTTCCACATGCATGTTTTAGCTGAAGGAAGAATACCTTAAACCTGGGTAGTTGAAACCCGTGGAATGGGTACCATGCAATATGACTTCAAAGGGTCTTCATTTGCTCACCGAACCTCTCCAATCCTATCACTGCTGCGTTTATGCCCCTGTACACATGCTTGATTCTCTTTCGGAGACATAGCAATCCATAGGTTTTAAGATACTTACAAGTCAGGTACATTCTTAGGCGTTTAATATGCGGTGTTGAGTCCATTTCGTTGAGCAAGGAGTAGCTCTTGTCTATTCCATATTTGGCTTAAGGAACTTTATCTGTGCTCATTTCAATCTCTGGTTTTATGCAGCACCCCAACTCACCTTTACCCTTAAGCAAGCATAAGTTGGTTTTCTAAATTTGAGACCCTGTTCTGTTCTGTAATTCAGTTCCTGTGTAGCCAAGTTTACATTCCGTGTATTACTGATATCTTATGATGTTTCTTTTTCTGTGTGACTTACTTCAGTTAGAATCATCATACCTGAATCCACTCATTGTGCTTCTAAGTGCCTGATGACACAGATTTCATTGCTGAGTGATATTGCTTTGTAAGTAAATACCACAACTTCTTTATCCATTTTTCACTTTCTGCGATGTTGAACTTGTACTGTAAACGAGGTTCTTGTAAACAGAGCCGTTCCAAACTTTGGGGTGGCTGTGTCTTTTTGATTTTAATTTCCCTAAGCTATAGGACCATAAGTGGAAGTGCCCTAGGTTCTGTTGCTTTGTTTTTTAGATGTTTCAGGAAACACCATACACTTCTCCCGAGTGTCTGTTGGCAATTTACATCCCGCCCATCAGCATCACAAGGCTCCCAGTTCTCCATGGCCTGTCCTGCCTTTCTGGATTTTACACTTTTTTCAGATGCCCTTTTGACCGGGGGGGAAGTGAGACTTCATTGTAGTGCAGATTTCCTTTGCAAGCTTGCTTGGTTGGCCAAAAAGGGCGTATGCGTTTTTTCCTGAATATATTCAGGAAAAAACGCATACGCCCTTTTTGGCCAAGTGCATCATTGTGGACGTTCTGCCTCTTTTCCTATGCTTTCAATGCAATTCCAGTCTACCTCCTGAAATCGGTTTCCTGCAATTCTGCCCCGCTTTCAAGTCCTCTTGGCAGCCTTACTTCAGTCTATTTTTGGACGATAGCTGTCATTTATAACTCTGCAGGTTTGTGAATTACAGTGCCCCTGAGCTCCTTTCTTCAACTCGCTTTCTTGTGACCTGGCCGCAACACCGCAGGATGGCTTCAGGCCCTAATCTGGTTCCGGTACGGCACGCTGAGCCTTTGGTTATTTCCTCTTCCTGGTGGGAAATGAGAGTTAAATTTGCCCGTCCAGACACCTCCAGCTAGCCTCTCATTGGTTCTCGCTATTCCTGTTCATCTTCCGCAGAAATTGCAAACTGGGCCAAACAGGAGGTTAAAGGCGCTGACTCTCCAAGTGGGGAGAGTGTTAGTAAAGCGTCTGGAATGTTGCACCCGAGTACCAGGGGAGGAAAACTGAGACATATTTGAACACGTCTCCCGTTCACATGGTTGATCATACTTGGGTTCCACATGCATGTTTTAGCTGAAGGAAGAATACCTTAAACCTGGAGAGTTGAGACCCGTGTAATGGGTACCATGCAATATGACTTCAAAGGGTCTTCATTTGCTCACCGAACCTCTCCAATCCTATCACTGCTGCGTTTATGCCCCTGTACACATGCTTGATTCTCTTTCGGAGACATAGCAATCCATAGGTTTTACGATAATTACTAGTCAGGTACATTCTTAGGCGTTTAATATGCGGTGTTGAGTCCATTTCGTTGAGCAAGGAGTAGCTCTTGTCTATTCCATATTTGACTTAAGGAACTTTATCTGTGCTCATTTCAATCTCTGGTTTTATGCAGCACCCCAACTCACCTTTACCCTTAAGCAAGCACAAGTTGGTTTTCTAAATTTGAGACCCTGTTCTGTTCTGTAATTCAGTTCCTGTGTAGCCAAGTTTACATTCCGTGTATTACTGATATCTTATGATGTTTCTTTTTCTGTGTGACTTACTTCAGTTAGAATCATCATACCTGAATCCACTCATTGGGATGCTAAGGGCCTGATGACATAGATTTCATTGCTGAGTGATATTGCTTTGTAAGTAAATACCACAACTTCTTTATCCATTTTTCACTTTCTGTGATGTTGAACTTGTACTGTAAATGAGGTTCTTGTAAACAGAGCCGTTCCAAACTTTGGGGTGGCTGTGTCTTTTTGATTTTAATTTCCCTAAGCTATAGGACCATAAGTGGAAGTGCCCTTGGCTCTGTTGCTTTGTTTTTTAGATGTTTCAGGAAACACCATACACTTCTCCCGAGTGTCTGTTGGCAATTTACATCCTGCCCATCAGCATAACAAGGCTCCGAGTTCTCCATGGCCTGCCCTGCCTTTCTGGATTTTACACTTTTTTCAGATGGCCCTTTTGACCGGGGGGAAGTGAGACTTCATTGTAGTGCAGATTTCCTTTGCAAGCTTGCTTGGTTGGCCAAAAAGGGCGTATGCGTTTTTTCCTGAATATATTCAGGAAAAAACGCATACGCCCTTTTTGGCCAAGTGCATCATTGTGGACGTTCTGCCTCTTTTCCTATGCTTTCAATGCAATTCCAGTCTACCTCCTGAAATCGGTTTCCTGCAATTCTGCCCCGCTTTCAAGTCCTCTTGGCAGCCTTACTTCAGTCTATTTTTGGACGATAGCTGTCATTTATAACTCTGCAGGTTTGTGAATTACAGTGCCCCTGAGCTCCTTTCTTCAACTCGCTTTCTTGTGACCTGGCCGCAACACCGCAGGATGGCTTCAGGCCCTAATCTGGTTCCGGCACGGCACACTGAGCCTTTGGTTATTTCCTCTTCCTGGTGGGAAATGAGAGTTAAATTTGCCCGTCCAGACACCTCCAGCTAGCCTCTCATTGGTTCTCGCTATTCCTGTTCATCTTCCGCAGAAATTGCAAACTGGGCCAAACAGGAGGTTGAAGGCACTGACTCTCCAAGTGGGGAGAGTGTTAGTAAAGCGTCTGGAATGTTGCACCCGAGTACCAGGGGAGGAAAACTGAGACATATTTGAACACGTCTCCCGATCACATGGTTGATCATACTCTAGGTTCCACATGCATGTTTTAGCTGAAGGAAGAATAACTTAAACCTGGGTAGTTGAAACCCGTGGAATGGGTACCATGCAATATGACTTCAAAGGGTCTTCATTTGCTCACCGAACCTCTCCAATCCTATCACTGCTGCGTTTATGCCCCTGTACACATGCTTGATTCTCTTTCGGAGACATAGCAATCCATAGGTTTTAAGATACTTACAAGTCAGGTACATTCTTAGGCGTTTAATATGCGGTGTTGAGTCCATTTCGTTGAGCAAGGAGTAGCTCTTGTCTATTCCATATTTGGCTTAAGGAACTTTATCTGTGCTCATTTCAATCTCTGGTTTTATGCAGCACCCCAACTCACCTTTACCCTTAAGCAAGCATAAGTTGTTTTTCTAAATTTGAGACCCTGTTCTGTTCTGTAATTCAGTTCCTGTGTAGCCAAGTTTCCATTCCGTGTATTACTGATATCTTATGATGTTTCTTTTTCTGTGTGACTTATTTCAGTTAGAATCATCATACCTGAATCCACTCATTGTGCTGCTAAGGGCCTGATGACATAGATTTCATTGCTGAGTGATATTGCTTTGTAAGTGAATACCACAACTTCTTTATCCATTTTTCACTTTCTGCGATGTTGAACTTGTACTGTAAACGAGGTTCTTGTAAACAGAGCCGTTCCAAACTTTGGGGTGGCTGTGTCTTTTTGATTTTAATTTCCCTAAGCTATAGGACCATAAGTGGAAGTGCCCTAGGCTCTGTTGCTTTGTTTTTTAGATGTTTCAGGAAACACCATACACTTCTCCCAAGTGTCTGTTGGCAATTTACATACCGCCTATCAGCATAACAAGGCTCCCAGTTCTCAATGGCCTGTTGCCTTTCTGGATTTTACACTTTTTTCAGATGGCCCTTTTGACCGGGGGGAAGTGAGACTTCATTGTAGTGCAGATTTCCTTTGCAAGCTTGCTTGGTTGGCCAAAAAGGGCGTATGCGTTTTTTCCTGAATATATTCAGGAAAAAACGCATACGCCCTTTTTGGCCAAGTGCATCATTGTGGACGTTCTGCCTCTTTTCCTATGCTTTCAATGCAATTCCAGTCTACCTCCTGAAATCGGTTTCCTGCAATTCTGCCCCGCTTTCAAGTCCTCTTGGCAGCCTTACTTCAGTCTATTTTTGGACGATAGCTGTCATTTATAACTCTGCAGGTTTGTGAATTACAGTGCTCCTGAGCTCCTTTCTTCAACTCGCTTTCTTGTGACCTGGCCGCAACACCGCAGGATGGCTTCAGGCCCTAATCTGGTTCCTGCCCGGCCTGCTGAGCCTTTGGTTAATTCCTCTTCCTGGTGGGAAATGAGAGTTAAATTTGCCCGTCCAGACACCTCCAGCTAGCCTCTCATTGGTTCTCGCTATTCCTGTTCATCTTCCGCAGAAATTGCAAACTGGGCCAAACAGGATGTTAAAGGGACTGACTCTCCAAGTGGGGAGAGTGTTAGTAAAGCATCTGGAATGTTGCACCCGAGTACCAGGGGAGGAAAACTGAGACATATTTGAACACGTCTCCCGTTCACATGGTTGATCATACTTGGGTTCCACATGCATGTTTTAGCTGAAGGAAGAATACCTTAAACCTGGAGAGTTGAGACCCGTGTAATGGGTACCATGCAATATGACTTCAAAGGGTCTTCATTTGCTCACCGAACCTCTCCAATCCTATCACTGCTGCGTTTATGCCCCTGTACACATGCTTGATTCTCTTTTGGAGACAGCAATCCATAGGTTTTATGATACTTACTAGTCAGGTACATTCTTAGGCGTTTAATATGCGGTGTTGAGTCCATTTCGTTGAGCAAGGAGTAGCTCTTGTCTATTCCATATTTGACTTAAGGAACTTTATCTGTGCTCATTTCAATCTCTGGTTTTATGCAGCACCCCAACTCACCTTTACCCTTAAGCAAGCATAAGTTGGTTTTCTAAATTTGAGACCCTGTTCTGTTCTGTAATTCAGTTCCTGTGTAGCCAAGTTTACATTCCGTGTATTACTGATATCTTATGATGTTTCTTTTTCTGTGTGACTTATTTCAGTTAGAATCATCATACCTGAATCCACTCATTGTGCTGCTAAGGGCCTGATGACATAGATTTCATTGCTGAGTGATATTGCTTTGTAAGTAAATACCACAACTTCTTTATCCATTTTTCACTTTCTGCGATGTTGAACTTGTACTGTAAACGAGGTTCTTGTAAACAGAGGCGTCCCAAACTTTGGGGTGGCTGTGTCTTTTTGATTTTAATTTCCCTAAGCTATAGGACCATAAGTGGCAGTGCCCTAGGCTCTGTTGCTTTGTTTTTTAGATGTTTCAGGAAACACCATACACTTCTCCCGAGTGGTTGTTGGCAATTTACATCCCGCCCATCAGCATAACAAGGCTCCCAGTTCTCCATGGCCTGTCGTGCCTTTCTGGATTTTACACTTTTTTCAGATGGCCCTTTTGACCGGGGGGAAGTGAGACTTCATTGTAGTGCAGATTTCCTTTGCAAGCTTGCTTGGTTGGCCAAAAAGGGCGTATGCGTTTTTTCCTGAATATATTCAGGAAAAAACGCATACGCACTTTTTGGCCAAGTGCATCATTGTGGACGTTCTGCCTCTTTTCCTATGCTTTCAATGCAATTCCAGTCTACCTCCTGAAATCGGTTTCCTGCAATTCTGCCCCGCTTTCAAGTCCTCTTGGCAGCCTTACTTCAGTCTATTTTTGGACGATAGCTGTCATTTATAACTCTGCAGGTTTGTGAATTACAGTGCCCCTGAGCTCCTTTCTTCAACTCGCTTTCTTGTGACTGGCCGCAACACCGCAGGATGGCTTCAGGCCCTAATCTGGTTCCGGTACGGCATGCTGAGCCTTTGGTTAATTCCTCTTCCTGGTGGGAAATGAGAGTTAAATTTGCCCGTCCAGACACCTCCAGCTAGCCTCTCATTGGTTCTCGCTATTCCTGTTCATCTTCCGCAGAAATTGCAAACTGGGCCAAACAGGAGGTTAAAGGGACTGACACTCCAAGTGGGGAGAGTGTTAGTAAAGCGTCTGGAATGTTGCACCCGAGTGCCAGGGGAGGAAAACTGAGACATATTTGAACACGTCTCCCGTTCACATGGTTGATCATACTTGGGTTCCACATGCATGTTTTAGCTGAAGGAAGAATACCTTAAACCTGGAGAGTTAAGACCCGTGTAATGGGTACCATGCAATATGACTTCAAAGGGTCTTCATTTGCTCACCGAACCTCTCCAATCCTATCACTGCTGCGTTTATGCCCCTGTACACATGCTTGATTCTCTTTTGGAGACATAGCAATCCATAGGTTTTAAGATACTTACTAGTCAGGTACATTCTTAGGCGTTTAATATGCGGTGTTGAGTCCATTTTGTTGAGCAAGGAGTAGCTCTTGTCTATTCCATATTTGACTTAAGGAACTTTATCTGTGCTCATTTCAATCTCTGGTTTTATGCAGCACCCCAACTCACCTTTACCCTTAAGCAAGCATAAGTTGGTTTTCTAAATTTGAGACCCTGTTCTGTTCTGTAATTCAGTTCCTGTGTAGCCAAGTTTACATTCCGTGTATTACTGATATCTTATGATGTTTCTTTTTCTGTGTGACTTACTTCAGTTAGAATCATCATACCTGAATCCACTCATTGTGCTGCTAAGGGCCTGATGACACAGATTTCATTGCTGAGTGATATTGCTTTGTAAGTAAATACCACAACTTCTTTATCCATTTTTCACTTTCTGCGATGTTGAACTTGTACTGTAAATGAGGTTCTTGTAAACAGAGCCGTTCCAAACTTTGGGGTGGCTGTGTCTTTTTGATTTTAATTTCCCTAAGCTATAGGACCATAAGTGGAAGTGCCCTAGGTTCTGTTGCTTTGTTTTTTAGATGTTTCAGGAAACACCATACACTTCTCCCGAGTGGTTGTTGGCAATTTACATCCCGCCCATCAGCATAACAAGGCTCCCAGTTCTCCATGGCCTGTCCTGCCTTTCTGGATTTTACACTTTTTTCAGATGGCCCTTTTGACCGGGGGGAAGTGAGACTTCATTGTAGTGCAGATTTCCTTTGCAAGCTTGCTTGGTTGGCCAAAAAGGGCGTATGCGTTTTTTCCTGAATATATTCAGGAAAAAACGCATACGCCCTTTTTGGCCAAGTGCATCATTGTGGACGTTCTGCCTCTTTTCCTATGCTTTCAATGCAATTCCAGTCTACCTCCTGAAATCGGTTTCCTGCAATTCTGCCCCGCTTTCAAGTCCTCTTGGCAGCCTTACTTCAGTCTATTTTTGGACGATAGCTGTCATTTATAACTCTGCAGGTTTGTGAATTACAGTGCCCCTGAGCTCCTTTCTTCAACTCGCTTTCTTCTGACCTGGCCGCAACACCGCAGGATGGCTTCAGGCCCTAATCTGGTTCCGGCACGGCACGCTGAGCCTTTGGTTATTTCCTCTTCCTGGTGGGAAATGAGAGTTAAATTTGCCCGTCCAGACACCTCCAGCTAGCCTCTCATTGGTTCTCGCTATTCCTGTTCATCTTCCGCAGAAATTGCAAACTGGGCCAAACAGGAGGTTAAAGGCGCTGACTCTCCAAGTGGGGAGAGTGTTAGTAAAGCGTCTGGAATGTTGCACCCGAGTACCAGGGGAGGAAAACTGAGACATATTTGAACACGTCTCCCGTTCACATGGTTGATCATACTTGGGTTCCACATGCATGTTTTAGCTGAAGGAAGAATACCTTAAACCTGGAGAGTTGAGACCCGTGTAATGCGTACCATGCAATATGACTTCAAAGGGTCTTCATTTGCTCACCGAACCTCTCCAATCCTATCACTGCTGCGTTTATGCCCCTGTACACATGCTTGATTCTCTTTCGGAGACATAGCAATCCATAGGTTTTACGATACTTACTAGTCAGGTACATTCTTAGGCGTTTAATATGCGGTGTTGAGTCCATTTCGTTGAGCAAGGAGTAGCTCTTGTCTATTCCATATTTGACTTAAGGAACTTTATCTGTGCTCATTTCAATCTCTGGTTTTATGCAGCACCCCAACTCACCTTTACCCTTAAGCAAGCATAAGTTGGTTTTCTAAATTTGAGACCCTGTTCTGTTCTGTAATTCAGTTCCTGTGTAGCCAAGTTTACATTCCATGTATTACTGATATCTTATGATGTTTCTTTTTCTGTGTGACTTACTTCAGTTAGAATCATCATACCTGAATCCACTCATTGTGCTGCTAAGGGCCTGATGACACAGATTTCATTGCTGAGTGATATTGCTTTGTAAGTAAATACCACAACTTCTTTATCCATTTTTCACTTTCTGCGATGTTGAACTTGTACTGTAAACGAGGTTCTTGTAAACAGAGCCGTTCCAAACTTTGGGGTGGCTGTGTCTTTTTGATTTTAATTTCCCTAAGCTCTAGGACCATAAGTGGAAGTGCCCTAGGCTCTGTTGCTTTGTTTTTTAGATGTTTCAGGAAACACCATACACTTCTCCCGAGTGTCTGTTGGCAATTTACATCCCGCCCATCAGCATAACAAGGCTCCCAGTTCTCCATGGCCTGTCCTGCCTTTCTGGATTTTACACTTTTTTCAGATGGCCCTTTTGACCGGGGGGAAGTGAGACTTCATTGTAGTGCAGATTTCCTTTGCAAGCTTGCTTGGTTGGCCAAAAAGGGCGTATGCGTTTTTTCCTGAATATATTCAGGAAAAAACGCATACGCCCTTTTTGGCCAAGTGCATCATTGTGGACGTTCTGCCTCTTTTCCTATGCTTTCAATGCAATTCCAGTCTACCTCCTGAAATCGGTTTCCTGCAATTCTGCCCCGCTTTCAAGTCCTCTTGGCAGCCTTACTTCAGTCTATTTTTGGACGATAGCTGTCATTTATAACTCTGCAGGTTTGTGAATTACAGTGCCCCTGAGCTCCTTTCTTCAACTCGCTTTCTTGTGACCTGGCCGCAACACCGCCGGATGGCTTCAGGCCCTAATCTGGTTCCGGTACGGCACGCTGAGCCTTTGGTTATTTCCTCTTCCTGGTGGGAAATGAGAGTTAAATTTGCCCGTCCAGACACCTCCAGCTAGCCTCTCATTGGTTCTCGCTATTCCTGTTCATCTTCCGCAGAAATTGCAAACTGGGCCAAACAGGAGGTTAAAGTCGCTGACTCTCCAAGTGGGGAGAGTGTTAGTAAAGCGTCTGGAATGTTGCAACCGAGTACCAGGGGAGGAAAACTGAGACATATTTGAACACGTCTCCCGTTCACATGATTGATCATACTTGGGTTCCACATGCATGTTTTAGCTGAAGGAAGAATACCTTAAACCTGGAGAGTTGAGACCCGTGTAATGGGTACCATGCAATATGACTTCAAAGAGTCTTCATTTGCTCACCGAACCTCTCCAATCCTATCACTGCTGTGTTTATGCCCCTGTACACATGCTTGATTCTCTTTCGGAGACATAGCAATCCATAGGTTTTAAGATACTTACTAGTCAGGTACATTCTTAGGCGTTTAATATGCGGTGTTGAGTCCATTTCGTTGAGCAAGGAGTAGCTCTTGTCTATTCCATATTTGACTTAAGGAACTTTATCTGTGCTCATTTCAATCTCTGGTTTTATGCAGCACCCCAACTCACCTTTACCCTTAAGCAAGCATAAGTTGGTTTTCTAAATTTGAGACCCTGTTCTGTTCTGTAATTCAGTTCCTGTGTAGCCAAGTTTACATTCCGTGTATTACTGATATCTTATGATGTTTCTTTTTCTGTGTGACTTACTTCAGTTAGAATCATCATACCTGAATCCACTCATTGTGCTGCTAAGGGCCTGATGACACAGATTTCATTGCTGAGTGATATTGCTTTGTAAGTAAATACCACAACTTCTTTATTCATTTTTCACTTTCTGCGATGTTGAACTTGTACTGTAAACGAGGTTCTTGTAAACAGAGGCGTCCCAAACTTTGGGGTGGCTGTGTCTTTTTGATTTTAATTTCCCTAAGCTATAGGACCATAAGTGGAAGTGCCCTAGGTTCTGTTGCTTTGTTTTTTAGATGTTTCAGGAAACACCATACACTTCTCCCGAGTGGTTGTTGGCAATTTACATCCCGCCCATCAGCATAACAAGGCTCCCAGTTCTCCATGGCCTCTCCTGCCTTTCTGGATTTTACACTTTTTTCAGATGGCCCTTTTGACCGGGGAGAAGTGAGACTTCATTGTAGTGCAGATTTCCTTTGCAAGCTTGCTTGGTTGGCCAAAAAGGGCGTATGCGTTTTTTCCTGAATATATTCAGGAAAAAACGCATACGCCCTTTTTGGCCAAGTGCATCATTGTGGACGTTCTGCCTCTTTTCCTATGCTTTCAATGCAATTCCAGTCTACCTCCTGAAATTGGTTTCCTGCAATTCTGCCCCGCTTTCAAGTCCTCTTGGCAGCCTTACTTCAGTCTATTTTTGGACGATAGCTGTCATTTATAACTCTGCAGTTTTGTGAATTACAGTGCCCCTGAGCTCCTTTCTTCAACTCGCTTTCTTGTGACCTGGCCGCAACACCGCAGGATGGCTTCAGGCCCTAATCTGGTTCCGGCACGGCACGCTGAGCCTTTGGTTATTTCCTCTTCCTGGTGGGAAATGAGAGTTAAATTTGCCCGTCCAGACACCTCCAGCTAGTCTCTCATTGGTTCTCGCTATTCCTGTTCATCTTCCGCAGAAATTGCAAACTGGGCCAAACAGGAGGTTAAAGGCGCTGACTCTCCAAGAGGGGAGAGTGTTAGTAAAGCGTCTGGAATGTTGCACCCGAGTACCAGGGGAGGAAAACTGAGACATATTTGAACACGTCTCCCGTTCACATGGTTGATCATACTTGGGTTCCACATGCATGTTTTAGCTGAAGGAAGAATACCTTAAACCTGGAGAGTTAAGACCCGTGTAATGGGTACCATGCAATATGACTTCAAAGGGTCTTCATTTGCTCACCGAACCTCTCCAATCCTATCACTGCTGCGTTTATGCCCCTGTACACATGCTTGATTCTCTTTCGGAGACATAGCAATCCATAGGTTTTAAGATACTTACTAGTCAGGTACATTCTTAGGCGTTTAATATGCGGTGTTGAGTCCATTTCGTTGAGCAAGGAGTAGCTCTTGTCTATTCCATATTTGACTTAAGGAACTTTATCTGTGCTCATTTCAATCTCTGGTTTTATGCAGCACCCCAACTCACCTTTACCCTTAAGCAAGCATAAGTTGGTTTTCTAAATTTGAGACCCTGTTCTGTTCTGTAATTCAGTTCCTGTGTAGCCAAGTTTACATTCTGTGTATTACTGATATCTTATGATGTTTCTTTTTCTGTGTGACTTATTTCAGTTAGAATCATCATACCTGAATCCACTCATTGTGATGCTAAGGGCCTGATGACATAGATTTCATTGCTGAGTGATATTGCTTTGTAAGTAAATACCACAACTTCTTTATCCATTTTTCACTTTCTGCGATGTTGAACTTGTACTGTAAACGAGGTTCTTGTAAACAGAGCCGTTCCAAACTTTGGGGTGGCTGTGT
This sequence comes from Stenella coeruleoalba, assembly GCF_951394435.1. Taxonomy (NCBI): domain Eukaryota; kingdom Metazoa; phylum Chordata; class Mammalia; order Artiodactyla; family Delphinidae; genus Stenella; species Stenella coeruleoalba. Next base: position 154,318 of record NW_027645889.1, on the reverse strand, counting down.
CTTTTTGATTTTAATTTCCCTAAGCTATAGGACCACAAGTGGCAGTGCCCTAGGCTCTGTTGCTTTGTTTTTTAGATGTTTCAGGAAACACCATACACTGCTCCCGAGTGTCTGTTGGCAATTTACATCCCGCCCATCAGCATAACAAGGCTCCCAGTTCTCCATGGCCTGTCCTGCCTTTCTGGATTTTACACTTTTTCCAGATGGCCCTTTTGACCGGGGGGAAGTGAGACTTCATTGTAGTGCAGATTTCCTTTGCAAGCTTGCTTGGTTGGCCAAAAAGGGCGTATGCGTGTTTTCCTGAATATATTCAGGAAAAAACGCATACGCCCTTTTTGGCCAAGTGCATCATTGTGGACGTTCTGCCTCTTTTCCTATGCTTTCAATGCAATTCCAGTCTACCTCCTGAAATTGGTTTCCTGCAATTCTGCCCCGCTTTCAAGTCCTCTTGGCAGCCTTACTTCAGTCTATTTTTGGACGATAGCTGTCATTTATAACTCTGCAGGTTTGTGAATTACAGTGCCCCTGAGCTCCTTTCTTCAACTCACTTTCTTTTGAGCTGGCCGCACCACCGCAGGGTGGCTTCAGGCCCTAATCTGGTTCCGGTACGGCACGCTGAGCCTTTGGTTATTTCCTCTTCCTGGTGGGAAATGAGAGTTAAATTTGCCCGTCCAGACACCTCCAGCTAGCCTCTCATTGGTTCTCGCTATTCCTGTTCATCTTCCGCAGAAATTGCAAACTGGGCCAAACAGGAGGTTAAAGGCGCTGACTCTCCAAGTGGGGAGAGTGTTAGTAAAGCGTCTGGAATGTTGCACCCGAGTACCAGGGGAGGAAAACTGAGACATATTTGAACACGTCTCCCGTTCACATGGTTGATCATACTTGGGTTCCACATGCATGTTTTAGCTGAAGGAAGAATACCTTAAACCTGGAGAGTTAAGACCCTTGTAATGGGTACCATGCAATATGACTTCAAAGGGTCTTCATTTGCTCACCGAACCTCTCCAATCCTATCACTGCTGCGTTTATGCCCCTGTACACATGCTTGATTCTCTTTTGGAGACATAGCAATCCATAGGTTTTACGATACTTACTAGTCAGGTACATTCTTAGGCGTTTAATATGCGGTGTTGAGTCCATTTCGTTGAGCAAGGAGTAGCTCTTGTCTATTCCATATTTGACTTAAGGAACTTTATCTGTGCTCATTTCAATCTCTAGTTTTATGCAGCACCCCAACTCACCTTTACCCTTAAGCAAGCATAAGTTGGTTTTCTAAATTTGAGACCCTGTTCTGTTCTGTAATTCAGTTCCTGTGTAGCCAAGTTTACATTCCGTGTATTACTGATATCTTATGATGTTTCTTTTTCTGTGTGACTTATTTCAGTTAGAATCATCATACCTGAATCCACTCATTGTGATGCTAAGGGCCTGATGACATAGATTTCATTGCTGAGTGATATTGCTTTGTAAGTAAATACCACAACTTCTTTATCCATTTTTCACTTTCTGCGATGTTGAACTTGTACTGTAAACGAGGTTCTTGTAAACAGAGCCGTTCCAAACTTTGGGGTGGCTGTGTCTTTTTGATTTTAATTTCCCTAAGCTATAGGACCACAAGTGGCAGTGCCCTAGGCTCTGTTGCTTTGTTTTTTAGATGTTTCAGGAAACACCATACACTTCTCCCGAGTGTCTGTTGGCAATTTACATCCCGCCCATCAGCATAACAAGGCTCCCAGTTCTCCATGGCCTGTCCTGCCTTTCTGGATTTTACACTTTTTCCAGATGGCCCTTTTGACCGGGGGGAAGTGAGACTTCATTGTAGTGCAGATTTCCTTTGCAAGCTTGCTTGGTTGGCCAAAAAGGGCGTATGCGTGTTTTCCTGAATATATTCAGGAAAAAACGCATACGCCCTTTTTGGCCAAGTGCATCATTGTGGACGTTCTGCCTCTTTTCCTATGCTTTCAATGCAATTCCAGTCTACCTCCTGAAATTGGTTTCCTGCAATTCTGCCCCGCTTTCAAGTCCTCTTGGCAGCCTTACTTCAGTCTATTTTTGGACGATAGCTGTCATTTATAACTCTGCAGGTTTGTGAATTACAGTGCCCCTGAGCTCCTTTCTTCAACTCACTTTCTTTTGAGCTGGCCGCACCACCGCAGGGTGGCTTCAGGCCCTAATCTGGTTCCGGTACGGCACGCTGAGCCTTTGGTTATTTCCTCTTCCTGGTGGGAAATGAGAGTTAAATTTGCCCGTCCAGACACCTCCAGCTAGCCTCTCATTGGTTCTCGCTATTCCTGTTCATCTTCCGCAGAAATTGCAAACTGGGCCAAACAGGAGGTTAAAGGCGCTGACTCTCCAAGTGGGGAGAGTGTTAGTAAAGCGTCTGGAATGTTGCACCCGAGTACCAGGGGAGGAAAACTGAGACATATTTGAACACGTCTCCCGTTCACATGGTTGATCATACTTGGGTTCCACATGCATGTTTTAGCTGAAGGAAGAATACCTTAAACCTGGAGAGTTAAGACCCTTGTAATGGGTACCATGCAATATGACTTCAAAGGGTCTTCATTTGCTCACCGAACCTCTCCAATCCTATCACTGCTGCGTTTATGCCCCTGTACACATGCTTGATTCTCTTTTGGAGACATAGCAATCCATAGGTTTTACGATACTTACTAGTCAGGTACATTCTTAGGCGTTTAATATGCGGTGTTGAGTCCATTTCGTTGAGCAAGGAGTAGCTCTTGTCTATTCCATATTTGACTTAAGGAACTTTATCTGTGCTCATTTCAATCTCTAGTTTTATGCAGCACCCCAACTCACCTTTACCCTTAAGCAAGCATAAGTTGGTTTTCTAAATTTGAGACCCTTTTCTGTTCTGTAATTCAGTTCCTGTGTAGCCAAGTTTACATTCCGTGTATTACTGATATCTTATGATGTTTCTTTTTCTGTGTGACTTATTTCAGTTAGAATCATCATACCTGAATCCACTCATTGTGATGCTAAGGGCCTGATGACATAGATTTCATTGCTGAGTGATATTGCTTTGTAAGTAAATACCACAACTTCTTTATCCATTTTTCACTTTCTGCGATGTTGAACTTGTACTGTGAACGAGGTTCTTGTAAACAGAGGCGTCCCAAACTTTGGGGTGGCTGTGTCTTTTTGATTTTAATTTCCCTAAGCTATAGGACCATAAGTGGCAGTGCCCTAGGCTCTGTTGCTTTGTTTTTTAGATGTTTCAGGAAACACCATACACTTCTCCCGAGTGTCTGTTGGCAATTTACATCCCGCCCATCAGCATAACAAGGCTCCCAGTTCTCCATGGCCTGTCCTGCCTTTCTGGATTTTACACTTTTTTCAGATGGCCCTTTTGACAGGGGGGAAGTGAGACTTCATTGTAGTGCAGATTTCCTTTGCAAGCTTGCTTGTTGGCCAAAAAGGGCGTATGCGTTTTTTCCTGAATATATTCAGGAAAAAACGCATACGCCCTTTTTGGCCAAGTGCATCATTGTGGACGTTCTGCCTCTTTTCCTATGCTTTCAATGCAATTCCAGTCTACCTCCTGAAATCGGTTTCCTGCAATTCTGCCCCGCTTTCAAGTCCTCTTGGCAGCCTTACTTCAGTCTATTTTTGGACGATAGCTGTCATTTATAACTCTGCAGGTTTGTGAATTACAGTGCCCCTGAGCTCCTTTCTTCAACTCGCTTTCTTGTGACCTGGCCGCAACACCGCAGGATGGCTTCAGGCCCTAATCTGGTTCCGGCACGGCACGCTGAGCCTTTGGTTATTTCCTCTTCCTGGTGGGAAATGAGAGTTAAATTTGCCCGTCCAGACACCTCCAGCTAGTCTCTCATTGGTTCTCGCTATTCCTGTTCATCTTCCGCAGAAATTGCAAACTGGGCCAAACAGGAGGTTAAAGGCGCTGACTCTCCAAGTGGGGAGAGTGTTAGTAAAGCGTCTGGAATGTTGCACCCGAGTACCAGGGGAGGAAAACTGAGACATATTTGAACACGTCTCCCGTTCACATGGTTGATCATACTTGGGTTCCACATGCATGTTTTAGCTGAAGGAAGAATACCTTAAACCTGGAGAGTTAAGACCCGTGTAATGGGTACCATGCAATATGACTTCAAAGGGTCTTCATTTGCTCACCGAACCTCTCCAATCCTATCACTGTTGCGTTTATGCCCCTGTACACATGCTTGATTCTCTTTCGGAGACATAGCAATACATAGGTTTTAAGATACTTACTAGTCAGGTACATTCTTAGGCGTTTAATATGCGGTGTTGAGTCCATTTCGTTGAGCAAGGAGTAGCTCTTGTCTATTCCATATTTGACTTAAGGAACTTTATCTGTGCTCATTTCAATCTCTGGTTTTATGCAGCACCCCAACTCACCTTTACCCTTAAGCAAGCATAAGTTGGTTTTCTGAATTTGAGACCCTGTTCTGTTCTGTAATTCAGTTCCTGTGTAGCCAAGTTTACATTCTGTGTATTACTAATATATTATGATGTTTCTTTTTCTGTGTGACTTATTTCAGTTAGAATCATCATACCTGAATCCACTCACTGTGATGCTAAGGGCCTGATGACATAGATTTCATTGCTGAGTGATATTGCTTTGTAAGTAAATACCACAACTTCTTTATCCATTTTTCACTTTCTGCGATGTTGAACTTGTACTGTAAACGAGGTTCTTGTAAACAGAGCCGTTCCAAACTTTGGGGTGGCTGTGTCTTTTTGATTTTAATTTCCCTAAGCTATAGGACCATAAGTGGCAGTGCCCTAGGCTCTGTTGCTTTGTTTTTTAGATGTTTCAGGAAACACCATACACTTCTCCCGAGTGTCTGTTGGCAATTTACATCCCGCCCATCAGCATAACAAGGCTCCCAGTTCTCCATGGCCTGTCCTGCCTTTCTGGATTTTACACTTTTTTCAGATGGCCCTTTTGACCGGGGGGAAGTGAGACTTCATTGTAGTGCAGATTTCCTTTGCAAGCTTGCTTGGTTGGCCAAAAAGGGCGTATGCGTTTTTTCCTGAATATATTCAGGAAAAAACGCATACGCCCTTCTTGGCCAAGTGCATCATTGTGGACGTTCTGCCTCTTTTCCTATGCTTTCAATGCAATTCCAGTCTACCTCCTGAAATCGGTCTCCTGCAATTCTGCCCCGCTTTCAAGTCCTCTTGGCAGCCTTACTTCAGTCTATTTTTGGACGATAGCTGTCATTTATAACTCTGCAGGTTTGTGAATTACAGTGCCCCTGAGCTCCTTTCTTCAACTCGCTTTCTTGTGACCTGGCCGCAACACCGCAGGATGGCTTCAGGCCCTAATCTGGTTCCGGCACGGCACGCTGAGCCTTTGGTTATTTCCTCTTCCTGGTGGGAAATGAGAGTTAAATTTGCCCGTCCAGACACCTCCAGCTAGTCTCTCATTGGTTCTCGCTATTCCTGTTCATCTTCCGCAGAAATTGCAAACTGGGCCAAACAGGAGGTTAAAGGCGCTGACTCTCCAAGTGGGGAGAGTGTTAGTAAAGCGTCTGGAATGTTGCACCCGAGTACCAGGGGAGGAAAACTGAGACATATTTGAACACGTCTCCCGTTCACATGGTTGATCATACTTGGGTTCCACATGCATGTTTTAGCTGAAGGAAGAATACCTTAAACCTGGAGAGTTAAGACCCGTGTAATGGGTACCATGCAATATGACTTCAAAGGGTCTTCATTTGCTCACCGAACCTCTCCAATCCTATCACTGCTGCGTTTATGCCCCTGTACACATGCTTGATTCTCTTTCGGAGACATAGCAATCCATAGGTTTTAAGATACTTACTAGTCAGGTACATTCTTAGGCGTTTAATATGCGGTGTTGAGTCCATTTCGTTGAGCAAGGAGTAGCTCTTGTCTATTCCATATTTGACTTAAGGAACTTTATCTGTGCTCATTTCAATCTCTGGTTTTATGCAGCACCCCAACTCACCTTTACCCTTAAGCAAGCATAAGTTGGTTTTCTAAATTTGAGACCCTGTTCTGTTCTGTAATTCAGTTCCTGTGTAGCCAAGTTTACATTCCGTGTATTACTGATATCTTATGATGTTTCTTTTTCTGTGTGACTTACTTCAGTTAGAATCATCATACCTGAATCCACTCATTGTGCTGCTAAGGGCCTGATGACACAGATTTCATTGCTGAGTGATATTGCTTTGTAAGTAAATACCACAACTTCTTTATCCATTTTTCACTTTCTGCGATGTTGAACTTGTACTGTAAACGAGGTTCTTGTAAACAGAGCCGTTCCAAACTTTGGGGTGGCTGTGTCTTTTTGATTTTAATTTCCCTAAGCTATAGGACCATAAGTGGAAGTGCCCTAGGCTCTGTTGCTTTGTTTTTTAGATGTTTCAGGAAACACCATACACTTCTCCCAAGTGTCTGTTGGCAATTTACATCCCGCCCATCAGCATAACAAGGCTCCCAGTTCTCAATGACCTGTTGCCTTTCTGGATTTTACACTTTTTTCAGGTGGCCCTTTTGGCTGGGGGGAAGTGAGACTTCATTGTAGTGCAGATTTCCTTTGCAAGCTTGCTTGGTTGGCCAAAAAGGGCGTATGCGTTTTTTCCTGAATATATTCAGGAAAAAACGCATACGCCCTTTTTGGCCAAGTGCATCATTGTGGACGTTCTGCCTCTTTTCCTATGCTTTCAATGCAATTCCAGTCTACCTCCTGAAATCGGTTTCCTGCAATTCTGCCCCGCTTTCAAGTCCTCTTGGCAGCCTTACTTCAGTCTATTTTTAGACGATAGCTGTCATTTATAACTCTGCAGGTTTGTGAATTACAGTGCCCCTGAGCTCCTTTCTTCAACTCGCTTTCTTTTGAGCTGGCCGCAACACCGCAGGATGGCTTCAGGCCCTAATCTGGTTCCGGTACGGCACGCTGAGCCTTTGGTTATTTCCTCTTCCTGGTGGGAAATGAGAGTTAAATTTGCCCGTCCAGACACCTCCAGCTAGCCTCTCATTGGTTCTCGCTATTCCTGTTCATCTTCCGCAGAAATTGCAAACTGGGCCAAACAGGAGGTTAAAGGCGCTGACTCTCCAAGTGGGGAGAGTGTTAGTAAAGCGTCTGGAATGTTGCACCCGAGTACCAGGGGAGGAAAACTGAGACATATTTGAACACGTCTCCCGATCACATGGTTGATCATACTCCAGGTTCCACATGCATGTTTTAGCTGAAGGAAGAATACCTTAAACCTGGGTAGTTGAAACCCGTGGAATGGGTACCATGCAATATGACTTCAAAGGGTCTTCATTTGCTCACCGAACCTCTCCAATCCTATCACTAATGCGTTTATGCCCCTGTACACATGCTTGATTCTCTTTCGGAGACATAGCAATCCATAGGTTTTAAGATACTTACAAGTCAGGTACATTCTTAGGCGTTTAATATGCGGTGTTGAGTCCATTTCGTTGAGCAAGGAGTAGCTCTTGTCTATTCCATATTTGGCTTAAGGAACTTTATCTGTGCTCATTTCAATCTCTGGTTTTATGCAGCACCCCAACTCACCTTTACCCTTAAGCAAGCATAAGTTGGTTTTCTAAATTTGAGACCCTGTTCTGTTCTGTAATTCAGTTCCTGTGTAGCCAAGTTTACATTCCGTGTATTACTGATATCTTATGATGTTTCTTTTTCTGTGTGACTTACTTCAGTTAGAATCATCATACCTGAATCCACTCATTGTGCTTCTAAGTGCCTGATGAGACAGATTTCATTGCTGAGTGATATTGCTTTGTAAGTAAATACCACAACTTCTTTATCCATTTTTCACTTTCTGCGATGTTGAACTTGTACTGTAAACGAGGTTCTTGTAAACAGAGCTGTTCCAAACTTTGGGGTGGCTGTGTCTTTTTGATTTTAATTTCCCTAAGGTATAGGACCATAAGTGGAAGTGCCCTAGGTTCTGTTGCTTTGTTTTTTAGATGTTTCAGGAAACACCATACACTTCTCCCGAGTGTCTGTTGGCAATTTACATCCCGCCCATCAGCATCACAAGGCTCCCAGTTCTCCATGGCCTGTCCTGCCTTTCTGGATTTTACACTTTTTTCAGATGGCCCTTTTGACCGGGGGGGAAGTGAGACTTCATTGTAGTGCAGATTTCCTTTGCAAGCTTGCTTGGTTGGCCAAAAAGGGCGTATGCGTTTTTTCCTGAATATATTCAGGAAAAAACGCATACGCCCTTTTTGGCCAAGTGCATCATTGTGGACGTTCTGCCTCTTTTCCTATGCTTTCAATGCAATTCCAGTCTACCTCCTGAAATCGGTTTCCTGCAATTCTGCCCCGCTTTCAAGTCCTCTTGGCAGCCTTACTTCAGTCTATTTTTGGACGATAGCTGTCATTTATAACTCTGCAGGTTTGTGAATTACAGTGCCCCTGAGCTCCTTTCTTCAACTCGCTTTCTTTTGAGCTGGCCGCAACACCGCAGGATGGCTTCAGGCCCTAATCTGGTTCCGGTACGGCACGCTGAGCCTTTGGTTATTTCCTCTTCCTGGTGGGAAATGAGAGTTAAATTTGCCCGTCCAGACACCTCCAGCTAGCCTCTCATTGGTTCTCGCTATTCCTGTTCATCTTCCGCAGAAATTGCAAACTGGGCCAAACAGGAGGTTAAAGGCGCTGACTCTCCAAGTGGGGAGAGTGTTAGTAAAGCGTCTGGAATGTTGCACCCGAGTACCAGGGGAGGAAAACTGAGACATATTTGAACACATCTCCCGATCACATGGTTGATCATACTCTAGGTTCCACATGCATGTTTTAGCTGAAGGAAGAATACCTTAAACCTGGGTAGTTGAAACCCGTGGAATGGGTACCATGCAATATGACTTCAAAGGGTCTTCATTTGCTCACCGAACCTCTCCAATCCTATCACTGCTGCGTTTATGCCCCTGTACACATGCTTGATTCTCTTTCGGAGACATAGCAATCCATAGGTTTTAAGATACTTACAAGTCAGGTACATTCTTAGGCGTTTAATATGCGGTGTTGAGTCCATTTCGTTGAGCAAGGAGTAGCTCTTGTCTATTCCATATTTGGCTTAAGGAACTTTATCTGTGCTCATTTCAATCTCTGGTTTTATGCAGCACCCCAACTCACCTTTACCCTTAAGCAAGCATAAGTTGGTTTTCTAAATTTGAGACCCTGTTCTGTTCTGTAATTCAGTTCCTGTGTAGCCAAGTTTACATTCCGTGTATTACTGATATCTTATGATGTTTCTTTTTCTGTGTGACTTACTTCAGTTAGAATCATCATACCTGAATCCACTCATTGTGCTGCTAAGGGCCTGATGACACAGATTTCATTGCTGAGTGATATTGCTTTGTAAGTAAATACCACAACTTCTTTATCCATTTTTCACTTTCTGCGATGTTGAACTTGTACTGTAAACGAGGTTCTTGTAAACAGAGCCGTTCCAAACTTTGGGGTGGCTGTGTCTTTTTGATTTTAATTTCCCTAAGCTATAGGACCATAAGTGGAAGTGCCCTAGGTTCTGTTGCTTTCTTTTTTAGATGTTTCAGGAAACACCATACACTTCTCCCGAGTGTCTGTTGGCAATTTACATCCCGCCCATCAGCATAACAAGGCTCCCAGTTCTCCATGGCCTGTCCTGCCTTTCTGGATTTTACACTTTTTTCAGATGGCCCTTTTGACCGGGGGGGAAGTGAGACTTCATTGTAGTGCAGATTTCCTTTTCAAGCTTGCTTGGTTGGCCAAAAAGGGCGTATGCGTTTTTTCCTGAATATATTCAGGAAAAAACGCATACGCCCTTTTTGGCCAAGTGCATCATTGTGGACGTTCTGCCTCTTTTCCTATGCTTTCAATGCAATTCCAGTCTACCTCCTGAAATCGGTTTCCTGCAATTCTGCCCCGCTTTCAAGTCCTCTTGGCAGCCTTACTTCAGTCTATTTTTGGACGATAGCTGTCATTTATAACTCTGCAGGTTTGTGAATTACAGTGCCCCTGAGCTCCTTTCTTCAACTCGCTTTCTTTTGAGCTGGCCGCAACACCGCAGGATGGCTTCAGGCCCTAATCTGGTTCCGGTACGGCACGCTGAGCCTTTGGTTATTTCCTCTTCCTGGTGGGAAATGAGAGTTAAATTTGCCCGTCCAGACACCTCCAGCTAGCCTCTCATTGGTTCTCGCTATTCCTGTTCATCTTCCGCAGAAATTGCAAACTGGGCCAAACAGGAGGTTAAAGGCGCTGACTCTCCAAGTGGGGAGAGTGTTAGTAAAGCGTCTGGAATGTTGCACCCGAGTACCAGGGGAGGAAAACTGAGACATATTTGAACACGTCTCCCGATCACATGGTTGATCATACTCTAGGTTCCACATGCATGTTTTAGCTGAAGGAAGAATACCTTAAACCTGGAGAGTTAAGACCCGTGTAATGGGTACCATGCAATATGACTTCAAAGGGTCTTCATTTGCTCACCGAACCTCTCCAATCCTATCACTAATGCGTTTATGCCCCTGTACACATGCTTGATTCTCTTTCGGAGACATAGCAATCCATAGGTTTTAAGATACTTACAAGTCAGGTACATTCTTAGGCGTTTAATATGCGGTGTTGAGTCCATTTCGTTGAGCAAGGAGTAGCTCTTGTCTATTCCATATTTGGCTTAAGGAACTTTATCTGTGCTCATTTCAATCTCTGGTTTTATGCAGCACCCCAACTCACCTTTACCCTTAAGCAAGCATAAGTTGGTTTTCTAAATTTGAGACCCTGTTCTGTTCTGTAATTCAGTTCCTGTGTAGCCAAGTTTACATTCCGTGTATTACTGATATCTTATGATGTTTCTTTTTCTGTGTGACTTACTTCAGTTAGAATCATCATACCTGAATCCACTCATTGTGCTTCTAAGTGCCTGATGACACAGATTTCATTGCTGAGTGATATTGCTTTGTAAGTAAATACCACAACTTCTTTATCCATTTTTCACTTTCTGCTATGTTGAACTTGTACTGTAAACGAGGTTCTTGTAAACAGAGCCGTTCCAAACTTTGGGGTGGCTGTGTCTTTTTGATTTTAATTTCCCTAAGCTATAGGACCATAAGTGGAAGTGCCCTAGGTTCTGTTGCTTTGTTTTTTAGATGTTTCAGGAAACACCATACACTTCTCCCGAGTGTCTGTTGGCAATTTACATCCCGCCCATCAGCATCACAAGGCTCCCAGTTCTCCATGGCCTGTCCTGCCTTTCTGGATTTTACACTTTTTTCAGATGCCCTTTTGACCGGGGGGGAAGTGAGACTTCATTGTAGTGCAGATTTCCTTTGCAAGCTTGCTTGGTTGGCCAAAAAGGGCGTATGCGTTTTTTCCTGAATATATTCAGGAAAAAACGCATACGCCCTTTTTGGCCAAGTGCATCATTGTGGACGTTCTGCCTCTTTTCCTATGCTTTCAATGCAATTCCAGTCTACCTCCTGAAATCGGTTTCCTGCAATTCTGCCCCGCTTTCAAGTCCTCTTGGCAGCCTTACTTCAGTCTATTTTTGGACGATAGCTGTCATTTATAACTCTGCAGGTTTGTGAATTACAGTGCCCCTGAGCTCCTTTCTTCAACTCGCTTTCTTGTGACCTGGCCGCAACACCGCAGGATGGCTTCAGGCCCTAATCTGGTTCCGGTACGGCACGCTGAGCCTTTGGTTATTTCCTCTTCCTGGTGGGAAATGAGAGTTAAATTTGCCCGTCCAGACACCTCCAGCTAGCCTCTCATTGGTTCTCGCTATTCCTGTTCATCTTCCGCAGAAATTGCAAACTGGGCCAAACAGGAGGTTAAAGGCGCTGACTCTCCAAGTGGGGAGAGTGTTAGTAAAGCGTCTGGAATGTTGCACCCGAGTACCAGGGGAGGAAAACTGAGACATATTTGAACACGTCTCCCGTTCACATGGTTGATCATACTTGGGTTCCACATGCATGTTTTAGCTGAAGGAAGAATACCTTAAACCTGGAGAGTTGAGACCCGTGTAATGGGTACCATGCAATATGACTTCAAAGGGTCTTCATTTGCTCACCGAACCTCTCCAATCCTATCACTGCTGCGTTTATGCCCCTGTACACATGCTTGATTCTCTTTCGGAGACATAGCAATCCATAGGTTTTAAGATACTTACAAGTCAGGTACATTCTTAGGCGTTTAATATGCGGTGTTGAGTCCATTTCGTTGAGCAAGGAGTAGCTCTTGTCTATTCCATATTTGGCTTAAGGAACTTTATCTGTGCTCATTTCAATCTCTGGTTTTATGCAGCACCCCAACTCACCTTTACCCTTAAGCAAGCATAAGTTGGTTTTCTAAATTTGAGACCCTGTTCTGTTCTGTAATTCAGTTCCTGTGTAGCCAAGTTTACATTCCGTGTATTACTGATATCTTATGATGTTTCTTTTTCTGTGTGACTTACTTCAGTTAGAATCATCATACCTGAATCCACTCATTGTGCTGCTAAGGGCCTGATGACACAGATTTCATTGCTGAGTGATATTGCTTTGTAAGTAAATACCACAACTTCTTTATCCATTTTTCACTTTCTGCGATGTTGAACTTGTACTGTAAACGAGGTTCTTGTAAACAGAGCCGTTCCAAACTTTGGGGTGGCTGTGTCTTTTTGATTTTAATTTCCCTAAGCTATAGGACCATAAGTGGAAGTGCCCTAGGTTCTGTTGCTTTCTTTTTTAGATGTTTCAGGAAACACCATACACTTCTCCCGAGTGTCTGTTGGCAATTTACATCCCGCCCATCAGCATCACAAGGCTCCCAGTTCTCCATGGCCTGTCCTGCCTTTCTGGATTTTACACTTTTTTCAGATGGCCCTTTTGACCGGGGGGGAAGTGAGACTTCATTGTAGTGCAGATTTCCTTTTCAAGCTTGCTTGGTTGGCCAAAAAGGGCGTATGCGTTTTTTCCTGAATATATTCAGGAAAAAACGCATACGCCCTTTTTGGCCAAGTGCATCATTGTGGACGTTCTGCCTCTTTTCCTATGCTTTCAATGCAATTCCAGTCTACCTCCTGAAATCGGTTTCCTGCAATTCTGCCCCGCTTTCAAGTCCTCTTGGCAGCCTTACTTCAGTCTATTTTTGGACGATAGCTGTCATTTATAACTCTGCAGGTTTGTGAATTACAGTGCCCCTGAGCTCCTTTCTTCAACTCGCTTTCTTTTGAGCTGGCCGCAACACCGCAGGATGGCTTCAGGCCCTAATCTGGTTCCGGTACGGCACGCTGAGCCTTTGGTTATTTCCTCTTCCTGGTGGGAAATGAGAGTTAAATTTGCCCGTCCAGACACCTCCAGCTAGCCTCTCATTGGTTCTCGCTATTCCTGTTCATCTTCCGCAGAAATTGCAAACTGGGCCAAACAGGAGGTTAAAGGCGCTGACTCTCCAAGTGGGGAGAGTGTTAGTAAAGCGTCTGGAATGTTGCACCCGAGTACCAGGGGAGGAAAACTGAGACATATTTGAACACGTCTCCCGATCACATGGTTGATCATACTCTAGGTTCCACATGCATGTTTTAGCTGAAGGAAGAATACCTTAAACCTGGGTAGTTGAAACCCGTGGAATGGGTACCATGCAATATGACTTCAACGGGTCTTCATTTGCTCACCGAACCTCTCCAATCCTATCACTAATGCGTTTATGCCCCTGTACACATGCTTGATTCTCTTTCGGAGACATAGCAATCCATAGGTTTTAAGATACTTACAAGTCAGGTACATTCTTAGGCGTTTAATATGCGGTGTTGAGTCCATTTCGTTGAGCAAGGAGTAGCTCTTGTCTATTCCATATTTGGCTTAAGGAACTTTATCTGTGCTCATTTCAATCTCTGGTTTTATGCAGCACCCCAACTCACCTTTACCCTTAAGCAAGCATAAGTTGGTTTTCTAAATTTGAGACCCTGTTCTGTTCTGTAATTCAGTTCCTGTGTAGCCAAGTTTACATTCCGTGTATTACTGATATCTTATGATGTTTCTTTTTCTGTGTGACTTACTTCAGTTAGAATCATCATACCTGAATCCACTCATTGTGCTTCTAAGTGCCTGATGACACAGATTTCATTGCTGAGTGATATTGCTTTGTAAGTAAATACCACAACTTCTTTATCCATTTTTCACTTTCTGCGATGTTGAACTTGTACTGTAAACGAGGTTCTTGTAAACAGAGCCGTTCCAAACTTTGGGGTGGCTGTGTCTTTTTGATTTTAATTTCCCTAAGCTATAGGACCATAAGTGGAAGTGCCCTAGGTTCTGTTGCTTTGTTTTTTAGATGTTTCAGGAAACACCATACACTTCTCCCGAGTGTCTGTTGGCAATTTACATCCCGCCCATCAGCATCACAAGGCTCCCAGTTCTCCATGGCCTGTCCTGCCTTTCTGGATTTTACACTTTTTTCAGATGCCCTTTTGACCGGGGGGGAAGTGAGACTTCATTGTAGTGCAGATTTCCTTTGCAAGCTTGCTTGGTTGGCCAAAAAGGGCGTATGCGTTTTTTCCTGAATATATTCAGGAAAAAACGCATACGCCCTTTTTGGCCAAGTGCATCATTGTGGACGTTCTGCCTCTTTTCCTATGCTTTCAATGCAATTCCAGTCTACCTCCTGAAATCGGTTTCCTGCAATTCTGCCCCGCTTTCAAGTCCTCTTGGCAGCCTTCCTTCAGTCTATTTTTGGACGATAGCTGTCATTTATAACTCTGCAGGTTTGTGAATTACAGTGCCCCTGAGCTCCTTTCTTCAACTCGCTTTCTTGTGACCTGGCCGCAACACCGCAGGATGGCTTCAGGCCCTAATCTGGTTCCGGTACGGCACGCTGAGCCTTTGGTTATTTCCTCTTCCTGGTGGGAAATGAGAGTTAAATTTGCCCGTCCAGACACCTCCAGCTAGCCTCTCATTGGTTCTCGCTATTCCTGTTCATCTTCCGCAGAAATTGCAAACTGGGCCAAACAGGAGGTTAAAGGCGCTGACTCTCCAAGTGGGGAGAGTGTTAGTAAAGCGTCTGGAATGTTGCACCCGAGTACCAGGGGAGGAAAACTGAGACATATTTGAACACGTCTCCCGTTCACATGGTTGATCATACTTGGGTTCCACATGCATGTTTTAGCTGAAGGAAGAATACCTTAAACCTGGAGAGTTGAGACCCGTGTAATGGGTACCATGCAATATGACTTCAAAGGGTCTTCATTTGCTCACCGAACCTCTCCAATCCTATCACTGCTGCGTTTATGCCCCTGTACACATGCTTGATTCTCTTTCGGAGACATAGCAATCCATAGGTTTTACGATAATTACTAGTCAGGTACATTCTTAGGCGTTTAATATGCGGTGTTGAGTCCATTTCGTTGAGCAAGGAGTAGCTCTTGTCTATTCCATATTTGACTTAAGGAACTTTATCTGTGCTCATTTCAATCTCTGGTTTTATGCAGCACCCCAACTCACCTTTACCCTTAAGCAAGCATAAGTTGGTTTTCTAAATTTGAGACCCTGTTCTGTTCTGTAATTCAGTTCCTGTGTAGCCAAGTTTACATTCCGTGTATTACTGATATCTTATGATGTTTCTTTTTCTGTGTGACTTACTTCAGTTAGAATCATCATACCTGAATCCACTCATTGTGCTGCTAAGGGCCTGATGACACAGATTTCATTGCTGAGTGATATTGCTTTGTAAGTAAATACCACAACTTCTTTATCCATTTTTCACTTTCTGCGATGTTGAACTTGTACTGTAAACGAGGTTCTTGTAAACAGAGCCGTTCCAAACTTTGGGGTGGCTGTGTCTTTTTGATTTTAATTTCCCTAAGCTATAGGACCATAAGTGGAAGTGCCCTAGGTTCTGTTGCTTTGTTTTTTAGATGTTTCAGGAAACACCATACACTTCTCCCGAGTGTCTGTTGGCAATTTACATCCCGCCCATCAGCATAACAAGGCTCCCAGTTCTCCATGGCCTGTCCTGCCTTTCTGGATTTTACACTTTTTTCAGATGGCCCTTTTGACCGGGGGGAAGTGAGACTTCATTGTAGTGCAGATTTCCTTTGCAAGCTTGCTTGGTTGGCCAAAAAGGGCGTATGCGTTTTTTCCTGAATATATTCAGGAAAAAACGCATACGCCCTTTTTGGCCAAGTGCATCATTGTGGACGTTCTGCCTCTTTTCCTATGCTTTCAATGCAATTCCAGTCTACCTCCTGAAATCGGTTTCCTGCAATTCTGCCCCGCTTTCAAGTCCTCTTGGCAGCCTTCCTTCAGTCTATTTTTGGACGATAGCTGTCATTTATAACTCTGCAGGTTTGTGAATTACAGTGCCCCTGAGCTCCTTTCTTCAACTCGCTTTCTTGTGACCTGGTCGCAACACCGCAGGATGGCTTCAGGCCCTAATCTGGTTCCGGCCCGGCATGCTGAGCCTTTGGTTAATTCCTCTTCCTGGTGGGAAATGAGAGTTAAATTTGCCCGTCCAGACACCTCCAGCTAGCCTCTCATTGGTTCTCGCTATTCCTGTTCATCTTCCGCAGAAATTGCAAACTGGGCCAAACAGGAGGTTAAAGGCGCTGACTCTCCAAGTGGGGAGAGTGTTAGTAAAGCGTCTGGAATGTTGCACCCGAGTACCAGGGGAGGAAAACTGAGACATATTTGAACACGTCTCCCGTTCACATGGTTGATCATACTTGGGTTCCACATGCATGTTTTAGCTGAAGGAAGAATACCTTAAACCTGGAGAGTTGAGACCCGTGTAATGGGTACCATGCAATATGACTTCAAAGGGTCTTCATTTGCTCACCGAACCTCTCCAATCCTATCACTGCTGCGTTTATGCCCCTGTACACATGCTTGATTCTCTTTCGGAGACATAGCAATCCATAGGTTTTACGATAATTACTAGTCAGGTACATTCTTAGGCGTTTAATATGCGGTGTTGAGTCCATTTCGTTGAGCAAGGAGTAGCTCTTGTCTATTCCATATTTGACTTAAGGAACTTTATCTGTGCTCATTTCAATCTCTGGTTTTATGCAGCACCCCAACTCACCTTTACCCTTAAGCAAGCATAAGTTGGTTTTCTAAATTTGAGACCCTGTTCTGTTCTGTAATTCAGTTCCTGTGTAGCCAAGTTTACATTCCGTGTATTACTGATATCTTATGATGTTTCTTTTTCTGTGTGACTTACTTCAGTTAGAATCATCATACCTGAATCCACTCATTGGGATGCTAAGGGCCTGATGACATAGATTTCATTGCTGAGTGATATTGCTTTGTAAGTAAATACCACAACTTCTTTATCCATTTTTCACTTTCTGCGATGTTGAACTTGTACTGTAAACGAGGTTCTTGTAAACAGAGGCGTCCCAAACTTTGGGGTGGCTGTGTCTTTTTGATTTTAATTTCCCTAAGCTATAGGACCATAAGTGGAAGTGCCCTTGGCTCTGTTGCTTTGTTTTTTAGATGTTTCAGGAAACACCATACACTTCTCCCGAGTGTCTGTTGGCAATTTACATCCTGCCCATCAGCATAACAAGGCTCCGAGTTCTCCATGGCCTGCCCTGCCTTTCTGGATTTTACACTTTTTTCAGATGGCCCTTTTGACCGGGGGGAAGTGAGACTTCATTGTAGTGCAGATTTCCTTTGCAAGCTTGCTTGGTTGGCCAAAAAGGGCGTATGCGTTTTTTCCTGAATATATTCAGGAAAAAACGCATACGCCCTTTTTGGCCAAGTGCATCATTGTGGACGTTCTGCCTCTTTTCCTATGCTTTCAATGCAATTCCAGTCTACCTCCTGAAATCGGTTTCCTGCAATTCTGCCCCGCTTTCAAGTCCTCTTGGCAGCCTTACTTCAGTCTATTTTTGGAAGATAGCTGTCATTTATAACTCTGCAGGTTTGTGAATTACAGTGCCCCTGAGCTCCTTTCTTCAACTCGCTTTCTTTTGAGCTGGCCGCAACACCGCAGGATGGCTTCAGGCCCTAATCTGGTTCCGGCACGGCACGCTGCGCCTTTGGTTATTTCCTCTTCCTGGTGGGAAATGAGAGTTAAATTTGCCCGTCCAGACACCTCCAGCTAGCCTCTCATTGGTTCTCGCTATTCCTGTTCATCTTCCGCAGAAATTGCAAACTGGGCCAAACAGGAGGTTAAAGTCGCTGACTCTCCAAGTGGGGAGAGTGTTAGTAAAGCGTCTGGAATGTTGCACCCGAGTACCAGGGGAGGAAAACTGAGACATATTTGAACACGTCTCCCGTTCACATGGTTGATCATACTTGGGTTCCACATGCATGTTTTAGCTGAAGGAAGAATACCTTAAACCTGGAGAGTTGAGACCCGTGTAATGGGTACCATGCAATATGACTTCAAAGGGTCTTCATTTGCTCACTGAACCTCTCCAATCCTATCACTGCTGCGTTTATGCCCCTGTACACATGCTTGATTCTCTTTCGGAGACATAGCAATCCATAGGTTTTAAGATACTTACTAGTCAGGTACATTCTTAGGCGTTTAATATGGGGTGTTGAGTCCATTTCGTTGAGCAAGGAGTAGCTCTTGTCTATTCCATATTTGGCTTAAGGAACTTTATCTGTGCTCATTTCAATCTCTGGTTTTATGCAGCACCCCAACTCACCTTTACCCTTAAGTAAGCATAAGTTGGTTTTCTAAATTTGAGACCCTGTTCTGTTCTGTAATTCAGTTCCTGTGTAGCCAAGTTTACATTCCGTGTATTACTGATATCTTATGATGTTTCTTTTTCTGTGTGACTTATTTCAGTTAGAATCATCATACCTGAATCCACTCATTGTGCTGCTAAGGGCCTGATGACACAGATTTCATTGCTGAGTGATATTGCTTTGTAAGTAAATACCACAACTTCTTTATCCATTTTTCACTTTCTGCGATGTTGAACTTGTACTGTAAACGAGGTTCTTGTAAACAGAGCCGTTCCAAACTTTGGGGTGGCTGTGTCTTTTTGATTTTAATTTCCCTAAGCTATAGGACCATAAGTGGAAGTGCCCTAGGTTCTGTTGCTTTGTTTTTTAGATGTTTCAGGAAACACCATACACTTCTCCCGAGTGGTTGTTGGCAATTTACATCCCGCCCATCAGCATAACAAGGCTCCCAGTTCTCCATGGCCTGTCCTGCCTTTCTGGATTTTACACTTTTTTCAGATGGCCCTTTTGACCGGGGGGAAGTGAGACTTCATTGTAGTGCAGATTTCCTTTGCAAGCTTGCTTGGTTGGCCAAAAAGGGCGTATGCGTTTTTTCCTGAATATATTCAGGAAAAAACGCATACGCCCTTTTTGGCCAAGTGCATCATTGTGGACGTTCTGCCTCTTTTCCTATGCTTTCAATGCAATTCCAGTCTACCTCCTGAAATCGGTTTCCTGCAATTCTGCCCCGCTTTCAAGTCCTCTTGGCAGCCTTCCTTCAGTCTATTTTTGGACGATAGCTGTCATTTATAACTCTGCAGGTTTGTGAATTACAGTGCCCCTGAGCTCCTTTCTTCAACTCGCTTTCTTGTGACCTGGTCGCAACACCGCAGGATGGCTTCAGGCCCTAATCTGGTTCCGGCCCGGCATGCTGAGCCTTTGGTTAATTCCTCTTCCTGGTGGGAAATGAGAGTTAAATTTGCCCGTCCAGACACCTCCAGCTAGCCTCTCATTGGTTCTCGCTATTCCTGTTCATCTTCCGCAGAAATTGCAAACTGGGCCAAACAGGAGGTTAAAGGCGCTGACTCTCCAAGTGAGGAGAGTGTTAGTAAAGCGTCTGGAATGTTGCACCCGAGTACCAGGGGAGGAAAACTGAGACATATTTGAACACGTCTCCCGTTCACATGGTTGATCATACTTGGGTTCCACATGCATGTTTTAGCTGAAGGAAGAATACCTTAAACCTGGAGAGTTGAGACCCGTGTAATGGGTACCATGCAATATGACTTCAAAGGGTCTTCATTTGCTCACCGAACCTCTCCAATCCTATCACTGCTGCGTTTATGCCCCTGTACACATGCTTGATTCTCTTTCGGAGACATAGCAATCCATAGGTTTTACGATAATTACTAGTCAGGTACATTCTTAGGCGTTTAATATGCGGTGTTGAGTCCATTTCGTTGAGCAAGGAGTAGCTCTTGTCTATTCCATATTTGACTTAAGGAACTTTATCTGTGCTCATTTCAATCTCTGGTTTTATGCAGCACCCCAACTCACCTTTACCGTTAAGCAAGCATAAGTTGGTTTTCTAAATTTGAGACCCTGTTCTGTTCTGTAATTCAGTTCCTGTGTAGCCAAGTTTACATTCCGTGTATTACTGATATCTTATGATGTTTCTTTTTCTGTGTGACTTACTTCAGTTAGAATCATCATACCTGAATCCACTCATTGGGATGCTAAGGGCCTGATGACATAGATTTCATTGCTGAGTGATATTGCTTTGTAAGTAAATACCACAACTTCTTTATCCATTTTTCACTTTCTGCGATGTTGAACTTGTACTGTAAACGAGGTTGTTGTAAACAGAGGCGTCTCAAACTTTGGGGTGGCTGTGTCTTTTTGATTTTAATTTCCCTAAGCTATAGGACCATAAGTGGAAGTGCCCTTGGCTCTGTTGCTTTGTTTTTTAGATGTTTCAGGAAACACCATACACTTCTCCCGAGTGTCTGTTGGCAATTTACATCCTGCCCATCAGCATAACAAGGCTCCGAGTTCTCCATGGCCTGCCCTGCCTTTCTGGATTTTACACTTTTTTCAGATGGCCCTTTTGACCGGGGGGAAGTGAGACTTCATTGTAGTGCAGATTTCCTTTGCAAGCTTGCTTGGTTGGCCAAAAAGGGCGTATGCGTTTTTTCCTGAATATATTCAGGAAAAAACGCATACGCCCTTTTTGGCCAAGTGCATCATTGTGGACGTTCTGCCTCTTTTCCTATGCTTTCAATGCAATTCCAGTCTACCTCCTGAAATCGGTTTCCTGCAATTCTGCCCCGCTTTCAAGTCCTCTTGGCAGCCTTACTTCAGTCTATTTTTGGAAGATAGCTGTCATTTATAACTCTGCAGGTTTGTGAATTACAGTGCCCCTGAGCTCCTTTCTTCAACGCGCTTTCTTTTGAGCTGGCCGCAACACCGCAGGATGGCTTCAGGCCCTAATCTGGTTCCGGCACGGCACGCTGCGCCTTTGGTTATTTCCTCTTCCTGGTGGGAAATGAGAGTTAAATTTGCCCGTCCAGACACCTCCAGCTAGTCTCTCATTGGTTCTCGCTATTCCTGTTCATCTTCCGCAGAAATTGCAAACTGCGCCAAACAGGAGGTTAAAATCGCTAACTCTCCAAGTGGGGAGAGTGTTAGTAAAGCGTCTGGAATGTTGCACCCGAGTACCAGGGGAGGAAAACTGAGACATATTTGAACACGTCTCCCGTTCACATGGTTGATCATACTCTGGGTTCCACATGCATGTTTTAGCTGAAGGAAGAATACCTTAAACCTGGAGAGTTGAGACCCGTGTAATGGGTACCATGCAATATGACTTCAAAGGGTCTTCATTTGCTCACCGAACCTCTCCAATCCTATCACTGCTGCGTTTATGCCCCTGTACACATGCTTGATTCTCTTTCGGAGACATAGCAATCCATAGGTTTTAAGATACTTACTAGTCAGGTACATTCTTAGGCGTTTAATATGGGGTGTTGAGTCCATTTCGTTGAGCAAGGAGTAGCTCTTGTCTATTCCATATTTGGCTTAAGGAACTTTATCTGTGCTCATTTCAATCTCTGGTTTTATGCAGCACCCCAACTCACCTTTACCCTTAAGTAAGCATAAGTTGGTTTTCTAAATTTGAGACCCTGTTCTGTTCTGTAATTCAGTTCCTGTGTAGCCAAGTTTACATTCCGTGTATTACTGATATCTTATGATGTTTCTTTTTCTGTGTGACTTATTTCAGTTAGAATCATCATACCTGAATCCACTCATTGTGCTGCTAAGGGCCTGATGACACAGATTTCATTGCTGAGTGATATTGCTTTGTAAGTAAATACCACAACTTCTTTATCCATTTTTCACTTTCTGCGATGTTGAACTTGTACTGTAAACGAGGTTCTTGTAAACAGAGCCGTTCCAAACTTTGGGGTGGCTGTGTCTTTTTGATTTTAATTTCCCTAAGCTATAGGACCATAAGTGGAAGTGCCCTAGGTTCTGTTGCTTTGTTTTTTAGATGTTTCAGGAAACACCATACACTTCTCCCGAGTGGTTGTTGGCAATTTACATCCCGCCCATCAGCATAACAAGGCTCCCAGTTCTCCATGGCCTGTCCTGCCTTTCTGGATTTTACACTTTTTTCAGATGGCCCTTTTGACCGGGGGATAGTGAGACTTCATTGTAGTTCAGATTTCCTTTGCAAGCTTGCTTGGTTGGCCAAAAAGGGCGTATGCGTTTTTTCCTGAATATATTCAGGAAAAAACGCATACGCCCTTTTTGGCCAAGTGCATCATTGTGTACGTTCTGCCTCTTTTCCTATGCTTTCAATGCAATTCCAGTCTACCTCCTGAAATCAGTTTCCTGCAATTCTGCCTCGCTTCCAAGTCCTCTTGGCAGCCTTACTTCAGTATATTTTTGGACGATAGCTGTCATTTATAACTCTGCAGGTTTGTGCATTACAGTGCCCCTGAGCTCCTTTCTTCAACTCGCTTTCTTTTGAGCTGGCCGCAACACCGCAGGATGGCTTCAGGCCCTAATCTGGTTCCGGTACGGCACGCTGAGCCTTTGGTTAATTCCTCTTCCTGGTGGGAAATGAGAGTTAAATTTGCCCGTCCAGACACCTCCAGCTAGTCTCTCATTGGTTCTCGCTATTCCTGTTCATCTTCCGCAGAAATTGCAAACTGGGCCAAACAGGAGGTTAAAGGCGCTGACTCTCCAAGTGGGGAGAGTGTTAGTAAAGCGTCTGGAATGTTGCACCCGAGTACCAGGGGAGGAAAACTGAGACATATTTGAACACGTCTCCCGATCACATGGTTGATCATACTCTAGGTTCCATATGCATGTTTTAGCTGAAGGAAGAATACCTTAAACCTGGGTAGTTGAAACCCGTGGAATGGGTACCATGCAATATGACTTCAAAGGGTCTTCATTTGCTCACCGAACCTCTCCAATCCTATCACTGCTGCGTTTATGCCCCTGTACACATGCTTGATTCCCTTTCGGAGACATAGCAATCCATAGGTTTTAAGATACTTACAAGTCAGGTACATTCTTAGGCGTTTAATATGTGGTGTTGAGTCCATTTCGTTGAGCAAGGAGTAGCTCTTGTCTATTCCATATTTGGCTTAAGGAACTTTATCTGTGCTCATTTCAATCTCTGGTTTTATGCAGCACCCCAACTCACCTTTACCCTTAAGCAAGCATAAGTTGTTTTTCTAAATTTGAGACACTGTTCTGTTCTGTAATTCAGTTCCTGAGTAGCCAAGTTTCCATTCCGTGTATTACTGATATCTTATGATGTTTCTTTTTCTGTGTGACTTATTTCAGTTAGAATCATCATACCTGAATCCACTCATTGTGCTGCTAAGGGCCTGATGACATAGATTTCATTGCTGAGTGATATTGCTTTGTAAGTGAATACCACAACTTCTTTATCCATTTTTCACTTTCTGCGATGTTGAACTTGTACTGTAAACGAGGTTCTTGTAAACAGAGCCGTTCCAAACTTTGGGGTGGCTGTGTCTTTTTCATTTTAATTTCCCTAAGCTATAGGACCATAAGTGGAAGTGCCCTAGGCTCTGTTGCTTTGTTTTTTAGATGTTTCAGGAAACA
The DNA here is from genome assembly GCF_951394435.1 of Stenella coeruleoalba. Lineage (NCBI taxonomy): Eukaryota > Metazoa > Chordata > Mammalia > Artiodactyla > Delphinidae > Stenella > Stenella coeruleoalba. The sequence goes on along the minus strand of NW_027645889.1, from coordinate 130,537 downwards.
CCATACACTTCTCCCAAGTGTCTGTTGGCAATTTACATCCCGCCCATCAGCATAACAAGGCTCCCAGTTCTCAATGGCCTGTTGCCTTTCTGGATTTTACACTTTTTTCAGATGGCCCTTTTGACCGGGGGGAAGTGAGACTTCATTGTAGTGCAGATTTCCTTTTCAAGCTTGCTTGGTTGGCCAAAAAGGGCGTATGCGTTTTTTCCTGAATATATTCAGGAAAAAACGCATACGCCCTTTTTGGCCAAGTGCATCATTGTGGACATTCTGCCTCTTTTCCTATGCTTTCAATGCAATTCCAGTCTACCTCCTGAAATCGGTTTCCTGCAATTCTGCCCCACTTTCAAGTCCTCTTGGCAGCCTTACTTCAGTCTATTTTTGGACGATAGCTGTCATTTATAACTCTGCAGGTTTGTGAATTACAGTGCTCCTGAGCTCCTTTCTTCAACTCGCTTTCTTGTGACCTGGCCGCAACACCGCAGGATGGCTTCAGGCCCTAATCTGGTTCCGGTACGGCACGCTGAGCCTTTGGTTATTTCCTCTTCCTGGTGGGAAATGAGAGTTAAATTTGCCCGTCCAGACACCTCCAGCTAGCCTCTCATTGGTTCTCGCTATTCCTGTTCATCTTCCGCAGAAATTGCAAACTGGACCAAACAGGAGGTTAAAGGCGCTGACTCTCCAAGTGGGGAGAGTGTTAGTAAAGCATCTGGAATGTTGCACCCGAGTACCAGGGGAGGAAAACTGAGACATATTTGAACACGTCTCCCGTTTACATGGTTGATCATACTTGGGTTCCACATGCATGTTTTAGCTGAAGGAAGAATACCTTAAACCTGGAGAGTTGAGACCCGTGTAATGGGTACCATGCAATATGACTTCAAAGGGTCTTCATTTGCTCACCGAACCTCTCCAATCCTATCACTGCTGCGTTTATGCCCCTGTACACATGCTTGATTCTCTTTTGGAGACATAGCAATCCATAGGTTTTACGATACTTACTAGTCAGGTACATTCTTAGGCGTTTAATATGGGGTGTTGAGTCCATTTCGTTGAGCAAGGAGTAGCTCTTGTCTATTCCATATTTGGCTTAAGGAACTTTATCTGTGCTCATTTCAATCTCTGGTTTTATGCAGCACTCCAACTCACCTTTACCCTTAAGCAAGAATAAGTTGGTTTTCTAAATTTGAGACCCTGTTCTGTTCTGTAATTCAGTTCCTGTGTAGCCAAGTTTCCATTCCGTGTATTACTGATATCTTATGATGTTTCTTTTTCTGTGTGACTTATTTCAGTTAGAATCATCATACCTGAATCCACTCATTGTGCTGCTAAGGGCCTGATGACACAGATTTCATTGCTGAGTGATATTGCTTTGTAAGTAAATACCACAACTTCTTTATCCATTTTTCACTTACTGCGATGTTGAACTTGTACTGTAAACGAGGTTCTTGTAAACAGAGGCGTCCCAAACTTTGGGGTGGCTGTGTCTTTTTGATTTTAATTTCCCTAAGCTATAGGACCATAAGTGGAAGTGCCCTAGGCTCTGTTGCTTTGTTTTTTAGATGTTTCAGGAAACACCATACACTTCTCCCGAGTGGTTGTTGGCAATTTACATCCCGCCCATCAGCATAACAAGGCTCCCAGTTCTCCATGGCCTGTCCTGCCTTTCTGGATTTTACACTTTGTTCAGATGGCCCTTTTGACCGGGGGGAAGTGAGACTTCATTGTAGTGCAGATTTCATTGCAAGCTTGCTTGGTTGGCCAAAAAGGGCGTATGCGTTTTTTCCTGAATATATTCAGGAAAAAACGCATACGCCCTTTTTGGCCAAGTGCATCATTGTGGACGTTCTGCCTCTTTTCCTATGCTTTCAATGCAATTCCAGTCTATCTTCTGAAATTGGTTTCCTGCAATTCTGCCCCGCTTTCAAGTCCTCTTGGCAGCCTTCCTTCAGTCTATTTTTGGATGATAGCTGTCATTTATAACTCTGCAGGTTTGTGAATTACAGTGCCCCTGAGCTCCTTTCTTCAACTCGATTTCTTGTGACCTGGCCGCAACACCGCAGGATGGCTTCAGGCCCTAATCTGGTTCCGGCCCGGCACGCTGAGCCTTTGGTTAATTCCTCTTCCTGGTGGGAAATGAGAGTTAAATTTGCCCGTCCAGACACCTCCAGCTAGCCTCTCATTGGTTCTCGCTATTCCTGTTCATCTTCCGCAGAAATTGCAAACTGGGCCAAACAGGAGGTTAAAGGGACTGACTCTCCAAGTGCGGAGAGTGTTAGTAAAGCGTCTGGAATGTTGCACCCGAGTACCAGGGGAGGAAAACTGAGACATATTTGAACACGTCTCCCGATCACATGGTTGATCATACTCTAGGTTCCACATGCATGTTTTAGCTGAAGGAAGAATACCTTAAACCTGGGTAGTTGAAACCCATGGAATGGGTACCATGCAATATGACTTCAACGGGTCTTCATTTGCTCACCGAACCTCTCCAATCCTATCACTGCTGCGTTTATGCCCCTGTACACATGCTTGATTCTCTTTCGGAGACATAGCAATCCATAGGTTTTAAGATACTTACTAGTCAGGTACATTCTTAGGCGTTTAATATGGGGTGTTGAGTCCATTTCGTTGAGCAAGGAGTAGCTCTTGTCTATTCCATATTTGGCTTAAGGAACTTTATCTGTGCTCATTTCAATCTCTGGTTTTATGCAGCACCCCAACTCACCTTTACCCTTAAGCAAGAATAAGTTGGTTTTCTAAATTTGAGACCCTGTTCTGTTCTGTAATTCAGTTCCTGTGTAGCCAAGTTTACATTCCGTGTATTACTGATATCTTATGATGTTTCTTTTTCTGTGTGACTTATTACAGTTAGAATCATCATACCTGAATCCACTCATTGTGCTGCTAAGGGCCTGATGACACAGATTTCATTGCTGAGTGATATTGCTTTGTAAGTAAATACCACAACTTCTTTATCCATTTTTCACTTTCTGCGATGTTGAACTTGTACTGTAAACGAGGTTCTTGTAAACAGAGCCGTTCCAAACTTTGGGGTGGCTGTGTCTTTTTGATTTTAATTTCCCTAAGCTATAGGACCATAAGTGGAAGTGCCCTAGGTTCTGTTGCTTTGTTTTTTAGATGTTTCAGGAAACACCATACACTTCTCCCGAGGGGTTGTTGGCAATTTACATCCCGCCCATCAGCATAACAAGGCTCCCAGTTCTCCATGGCCTGTCCTGCCTTTCTGGATTTTACACTTTTTTCAGATGGCCCTTTTGACCGGGGGGAAGTGAGACTTCATTGTAGTGCAGATTTCCTTTGCAAGCTTGCTTGGTTGGCCAAAAAGGGCGTATGCGTTTTTTCCTGAATATATTCAGGAAAAAACGCATACGCCCTTTTTGGCCAAGTGCATCATTGTGGACGTTCTGCCTCTTTTCCTATGCTTTCAATGCAATTCCAGTCTACCTCCTGAAATCGGTTTCCTGCAATTCTGCCCCGCTTTCAAGTCCTCTTGGCAGCCTTACTTCAGTCTATTTTTGGACGATAGCTGTCATTTATAACTCTGCAGGTTTGTGAATTACAGTGCCCCTGAGCTCCTTTCTTCAACTCGCTTTCTTGTGACCTGGCCGCAACACCGCAGGATGGCTTCAGGCCCTAATCTGGTTCCGGCACGGCATGCTGAGCCTTTGGTTATTTCCTCTTCCTGGTGGGAAATGAGAGTTAAATTTGCCCGTCCAGACACCTTCAGCTAGCCTCTCATTGGTTCTCGCTATTCCTGTTCATCTTCCGCAGAAATTGCAAACTGGGCCAAACAGGAGGTTAAAGGCGCTGACTCTCCAAGTGGGGAGAGTGTTAGTAAAGCGTCTGGAATGTTGCACCCGAGTACCAGGGGAGGAAAACTGAGACATATTTGAACACATCTCCCGTTCACATGGTTGATCATACTTGGGTTCCACATGCATGTTTTAGCTGAAGGAAGAATACCTTAAACCTGGAGAGTTGAGACCCGTGTAATGGGTACCATGCAATATGACTTCAAAGGGTCTTCATTTGCTCACCGAACCTCTCCAATCCTATCACTGCTGCGTTTATGCCCCTGTACACATGCTTGATTCTCTTTCGGAGACATAGCAATCCATAGGTTTTACGATACTTACTAGTCAGGTACATTCTTAGGCGTTTAATATGCGGTGTTGAGTCCATTTCGTTGAGCAAGGAGTAGCTCTTGTCTATTCCATATTTGACTTAAGGAACTTTATCTGTGCTCATTTCAATCTCTGGTTTTATGCAGCACCCCAACTCACCTTTACCCTTAAGCAAGCATAAGTTGGTTTTCTAAATTTGAGACCCTGTTCTGTTCTGTAATTCAGTTCCTGTGTAGCTAAGTTTACATTCCGTGTATTACTGATATCTTATGATGTTTCTTTTTCTGTGTGACTTATTTCAGTTAGAATCATCATACCTGAATCCACTCATTGTGATGTTAAGGGCCTGATGACATAGATTTCATTGCTGAGTGATATTGCTTTGTAAGTAAATACCACAACTTCTTTATCCATTTTTCACTTTCTGCGATGTTGAACTTGTACTGTAAACGAGGTTCTTGTAAACAGAGGCGTCCCAAACTTTGGGGTGGCTGTGTCTTTTTGATTTTAATTTCCCTAAGCTATAGGACCATAAGTGGCAGTGCCCTAGGCTCTGTTGCTTTGTTTTTTAGATGTTTCAGGAAACACCATACACTTCTCCCAAGTGTCTGTTGGCAATTTACATCCCGCCCATCAGCATAACAAGGCTCCGAGTTCTCCATGGCCTGTCCTGCCTTTCTGGATTTTACACTTTTTTCAGATGGCCCTTTTGACCGGGGGGAAGTGAGACTTCATTGTAGTGCAGATTTCCTTTGCAAGCTTGCTTGGTTGGCCAAAAAGGGCGTATGCGTTTTTTCCTGAATATATTCAGGAAAAAACGCATACGCCCTTTTTGGCCAAGTGCATCATTGTGGACGTTCTGCCTCTTTTCCTATGCTTTCAATGCAATTCCAGTCTACCTCCTGAAATCGGTTTCCTGCAATTCTGCCCCGCTTTCAAGTCCTCTTGGCAGCCTTACTTCAGTCTATTTTTGGACGATAGCTGTCATTTATAACTCTGCAGGTTTGTGAATTACAGTGCCCCTGAGCTCCTTTCTTCAACTCGATTTCTTGTGACCTGGCCGCAACACCGCAGGATGGCTTCAGGCCCTAATCTGGTTCCGGTACGGCACGCTGAGCCTTTGGTTATTTCCTCTTCCTGGTGGGAAATGAGAGTTAAATTTGCCCGTCCAGACACCTCCAGCTAGTCTCTCATTGGTTCTCGCTATTCCTGTTCATCTTCCGCAGAAATTGCAAACTGGGCCAAACAGGAGGTTAAAGGCGCTGACTCTCCAAGTGGGGAGAGTGTTAGTAAAGCGTCTGGAATGTTGCACCCGAGTACCAGGGGAGGAAAACTGAGACATATTTGAACACGTCTCCCGATCACATGGTTGATCATACTTGGGTTCCACATGCATGTTTTAGCTGAAGGAAGAATACCTTAAACCTGGAGAGTTAAGACCCGTGTAATGGATACCATGCAATATGACTTCAAAGGGTCTTCATTTGCTCACCGAACCTCTCCAATCCTATCACTGCTGCGTTTATGCCCCTGTACACATGCTTGATTCTCTTTCGGAGACATAGCAATCCATAGGTTTTACGATACTTACTAGTCAGGTTAATTCTTAGGCTTTTAATATGCGGTGTTGAGTCCATTTCGTTGAGCAAGGAGTAGCTCTTGTCTATTCCATATTTGACTTAAGGAACTTTATCTGTGCTCATTTCAATCTCTGTTTTTATGCAGCACCCCAACTCACCTTTACCCTTAAGCAAGCATAAGTTGGTTTTCTAAATTTGAGACCCTGTTCTGTTCTGTAATTCAGTTCCTGTGTAGCCAAGTTTACATTCCGTGTATTACTGATATCTTATGATGTTTCTTTTTCTGTGTGACTTATTTCAGTTACAATCATCATACCTGAATCCACTCATTGTGATGCTAAGGGCCTGATGACATAGATTTCATTGCTGAGTGATATTGCTTTGTAAGTAAATACCACAACTTCTTTATCCATTTTTCACTTTCTGCGATGTTGAACTTGTACTGTAAACGAGGTTCTTGTAAACAGAGGCGTCCCAAACTTTGGGGTGGCTGTGTCTTTTTGATTTTAATTTCCCTAAGCTATAGGACCATAAGTGGCAGTGCCCTAGGCTCTGTTGCTTTGTTTTTTAGATGTTTCAGGAAACACCATACACTTCTCCCGAGTGTCTGTTGGCAATTTACATCCCGCCCATCAGCATAACAAGGCTCCCAGTTCTCCATGGCCTGTCCTGCCTTTCTGGATTTTACACTTTTTTCAGATGGCCCTTTTGACTGGGGGGAAGTGAGACTTCATTGTAGTGCAGATTTCCTTTGCAAGCTTGCTTGGTTGGCCAAAAAGGGCGTATGCGTTTTTTCCTGAATATATTCAGGAAAAAACGCATACGCCCTTTTTGGCCAAGTGCATCATTGTGGACGTTCTGCCTCTTTTCCTATGCTTTCAATGCAATTCCAGTCTACCTCCTGAAATCGGTTTCCTGCAATTCTGCCCCGCTTTCAAGTCCTCTTGGCAGCCTTACTTCAGTCTATTTTTGGACGATAGCTGTCATTTATAACTCTGCAGGTTTGTGAATTACAGTGCCCCTGAGCTCCTTTCTTCAACTCGCTTTCTTTTGAGCTGGCCGCAACACCGCAGGATGGCTTCAGGCCCTAATCTGGTTCCGGTACGGCACGCTGAGCCTTTGGTTATTTCCTCTTCCTGGTGGGAAATGAGAGTTAAATTTGCCCGTCCAGACACCTCCAGCTAGCCTCTCATTGGTTCTTGCTATTCCTGTTCATCTTCCGCAGAAATTGCAAACTGGGCCAAACAGGAGGTTAAAGGGACTGACTCTCCAAGTCGGGAGAGTGTTAGTAAAGCGTCTGGAATGTTGCACCCGAGTACCAGGGTACGAAAACTGACATATTTGAACACGTCTCCCGATCACATGGTTGATCATACTCTAGGTTCCACATGCATGTTTTAGCTGAAGGAAGAATACCTTAAACCTGGGTAGTTGAAACCCGTGGAATGGGTACCATGCAATATGACTTCAAAGGGTCTTCATTTGCTCACCGAACCTCTCCAATCCTATCACTGCTGCGTTTATGCCCCTGTACACATGCTTGATTCTCTTTCGGAGACATAGCAATCCATAGGTTTTAAGATACTTACTAGTCAGGTACATTCTTAGGCGTTTAATATGCGGTGTTGAGTCCATTTCGTTGAGCAAGGAGTAGCTCTTGTCTATTCCATATTTGACTTAAGGAACTTTATCTGTGCTCATTTCAATCTCTGGTTTTATGCAGCACCCAAACTCACCTTTCCCCTTAAGCAAGCATAAGTTGGTTTTCTAAATTTGAGACCCTGTTCTGTTCTGTAATTCAGTTCCTGTGTAGCCAAGTTTACATTCCGTGTATTACTGATATCTTATGATGTTTCTTTTTCTGTGTGACTTACTTCAGTTAGAATCATCATACCTGAATCCACTCATTGTGCTGCTAAGGGCCTGATGACACAGATTTCATTGCTGAGTGATATTGCTTTGTAAGTAAATACCACAACTTCTTTATCCATTTTTCACTTTCTGCGATGTTGAACTTGTACTGTAAACGAGGTTCTTGTAAACAGAGCCGTTCCAAACTTTGGGGTGGCTGTGTCTTTTTGATTTTAATTTCCCTAAGCTATAGGACCATAAGTGGAAGTGCCCTAGGTTCTGTTGCTTTGTTTTTTAGATGTTTCAGGAAACACCATACACTTCTCCCGAGTGGTTGTTGGCAATTTACATCCCGCCCATCAGCATAACAAGGCTCCCAGTTCTCCATGGCCTGTCCTGCCTTTCTGGATTTTACACTTTTTTCAGATGGCCCTTTTGACCGGGGGGAAGTGAGACTTCATTGTAGTGCAGATTTCCTTTGCAAGCTTGCTTGGTTGGCCAAAAAGGGCGTATGCGTTTTTTCCTGAATATATTCAGGAAAAAACGCATACGCCCTTTTTGGTCAAGTGCATCATTGTGGACGTTCTGCCTCTTTTCCTATGCTTTCAATGCAATTCCAGTCTACTCCTGGAATCGGTTTCCTGCAATTCTGCCCCGCTTTCAAGTCCTCTTGGCAGCCTTACTTCAGTCTATTTTTGGACGATAGCTGTCATTTATAAGTCTACAGGTTTGTGAATTACAGTGCCCCTGAGCTCCTTTCTTCAACTCGCTTTCTTGTGACCTGGCCGCAACACCGCAGGGTGGCTTCAGGCCCTAATCTGGTTCTGGCACGACACGCTGAGCCTTTGGTTAATTCCTCTTCCTGGTGGGAAATGAGAGTTAAATTTGCCCGTCCAGACACCTACAGCTAGTCTCTCATTGGTTCTCGCTATTCCTGTTCATCTTCCGCAGAAATTGCAAACTGGGCCAAACAGGAGGTTAAAGGGACTGACTCTCCAAGTCGGGAGAGTGTTAGTAAAGCGTCTGGAATGTTGCACCCGAGTACCAGGGGAGGAAAACTGAGACATATTTGAACACGTCTCCCGATCACATGGTTGATCATACTCTAGGTTCCACATGCATGTTTTAGCTGAAGGAAGAATACCTTAAACCTGGAGAGTTGAGACCCGTGGAATGGGTACCATGCAATATGACTTCAAAGGGTCTTCATTTGCTCACCGAACCTCTCCAATCCTATCACTGCTGCGTTTATGCCCCTGTACACACGCTTGATTCTCTTTTGGAGACATAGCAATCCATAGGTTTTAAGATACTTACTAGTCAGGTACATTCTTAGGCGTTTAATATGGGGTGTTGAGTCCATTTCGTTGAGCAAGGAGTAGCTCTTGTCTATTCCATATTTGACTTAAGGAACTTTATCTGTGCTCATTTCAATCTCTGGTTTTATGCAGCACCCCAACTCACCTTTCCCCTTAAGCAAGCATAAGTTGTTTTTCTAAATTTGAGACCCTGTTCTGTTTTGGAATGTAGTTCCTGTGTAGCCAAGTTTCCATTCCGTGTATTACTGATATCTTATGATGTTTCTTTTTCTGTGTGACTTACTTCAGTTAGAATCATCATACCTGAATCCACTCATTGTGCTGCTAAGGGCCTGATGACACAGATTTCATTGCTGAGTGATATTGCTTTGTAAGTAAATACCACAACTTCTTTATCCATTTTTCACTTTCTGCGATGTTGAACTTGTACTGTAAACGAGGTTCTTGTAAACAGAGCCATTCCAAACTTTGGGGTGGCTGTGTCTTTTTGATTTTAATTTCCCTAAGCTATAGGACCATAAGTGGAAGTGCCCTAGGTTCTGTTGCTTTGTTTTTTAGATGTTTCAGGAAACACCATACACTTCTCCCGAGTGGTTGTTGGCAATTTACATCCCGCCCATCAGCATAACAAGGCTCCCAGTTCTCCATGGCCTGTCCTGCCTTTCTGGATTTTACACTTTTTTCAGATGGCCCTTTTGACCGGGGGGAAGTGAGACTTCATTGCAGTGCAGATTTCCTTTGCAAGCTTGCTTGGTTGGCCAAAAAGTGCGTATGCGTTTTTTCCTGAATATATTCAGGAAAAAACGCATACGCCCTTTTTGGCCAAGTGCATCATTGTGGACGTTCTGCCTCTTTTCCTATGCTTTCAATGCAATTCCAGTCTACCTCCTGAAATCGGTTTCCTGCAATTCTGCCCCGCTTTCAAGTCCTCTTGGCAGCCTTACTTCAGTCTATTTTTGGACGATAGCTGTCATTTATAACTCTGCAGGTTTGTGAATTACAGTGCCCCTGAGCTCCTTTCTTCAACTCGCTTTCTTGTGACCTGGCCGAAACACCACAGGATGGCTTCAGGCCCTAATCTGGTTCTGGCACGGCACGCTGAGCCTTTGGTTAATTCCTCTTCCTGGTGGGAAATGAGAGTTAAATTTGCCCGTCCAGACACCTCCAGCTAGTCTCTTATTGGTTCTCGCTATTCCTGTTCATCTTCCGCAGAAATTGCAAACTGGGCCAAACAGGAGGTTAAAGGGACTGACTCTCCAAGTGGGGAGAGTGTTAGTAAAGCGTCTGGAATGTTGCACCCGAGTACCAGGGGAGGAAAACTGAGACATATTTGAACACGTCTCCCGATCACATGGTTGATCATACTCTAGGTTCCACATGCATGTTTTAGCTGAAGGAAGAATACCTTAAACCTGGAGAGTTGAGACCCGTGTAATACGTACCATGCAATATGACTTCAAAGGGTCTTCATTTGCTCACCGAACCTCTCCAATCCTATCACTGCTGCGTTTATGCCCCTGTACACATGCTTGATTCTCTTTTGGAGACATAGCAATCCATAGGTTTTCCGATACTTACTAGTCAGGTACATTCTTAGGCGTTTAATATGTGGTGTTGAGTCCATTTCGTTGAGCAAGGAGTAGCTCTTGTCTATTCCATATTTGACTTAAGGAACTTTATCTGTGCTCATTTCAATCTCTGGTTTTATGCAGCACCCCAACTCACCTTTACCCTTAAGCAAGCATAAGTTGGTTTTCTAAATTTGAGACCCTGTTCTGTTCTGTAATTCAGTTCCTGTGTAGCCAAGTTTACATTCCGTGTATTACTGATATCTTATGATGTTTCTTTTTCTGTGTGACTTATTTCAGTTAGAATCATCATACCTGAATCCACTCATTGTGCTGCTAAGGGCCTGATGACACAGATTTCATTGCTGAGTGATATTGCTTTGTAAGTAAATACCACAACTTCTTTATCCATTTTTCACTTTCTGCGATGTTGAACTTGTACTGTAAACGAGGTTCTTGTAAACAGATCCGTTCGAAAGTTTGGGGTGGCTGTGTCTTTTTGATTTTAATTTCCCTAAGCTATAGGACCATAAGTGGAAGTGCCCTAGGTTCTGTTGCTTTGCTTTTTCGATGTTTCAGGAAACACCATACACTTCTCCCGAGTGTCTGTTGGCAATTTACATCCCGCCCATCAGCATCACAAGGCTCCCAGTTCTCCATGGCCTGTCCTGCCTTTCTGGATTTTACACTTTTTTCAGATGGCCCTTTTGACCGGGGGGAAGTGAGACTTCATTGTAGTGCAGATTTCCTTTGCAAGCTTGCTTGGTTGGCCAAAAAGGGCGTATGCGTTTTTTCCTGAATATATTCAGGAAAAAACGCATACGCCCTTTTTGGCCAAGTGCATCATTGTGGACGTTCTGCCTCTTTTCCTATGCTTTCAATGCAATTCCAGTCTACCTCCTGAAATCGGTTTCCTGCAATTCTGCCCCGCTTTCAAGTCCTCTTGGCAGCCTTACTTCAGTCTATTTTTGGACGATAGCTGTCATTTATAACTCTGCAGGTTTGTGAATTACAGTGCCCCTGAGCTCCTTTCTTCAACTCGCTTTCTTGTGACCGGGCTGCAACACCGCAGGATGGCTTCAGGCCCTAATCTGGTTCCGGCACGGCACGCTGAGCCTTTGGTTAATTCCTCTTCCTGGTGGGAAATGAGAGTTAAATTTGCCCGTCCAGACACCTCCAGCTAGCCTCTCATTGGTTCGCACTATTCCTGTTCATCTTCTGCAGAAATTGCAAACTGGGCCAAACAGGAGGTTAAAGGCGCTGACTCTCCAAGTGGGGAGAGAGTTAGTAAAGCGTCTGGAATGTTGCACCCGAGTACCAGGGGAGGAAAACTGAGACATATTTGAACACGTCTCCCGTTCACATGGTTGATCATACTCTGGGTTCCACATGCATGTTTTAGCTGAAGGAAGAATACCTTAAACCTGGAGAGTTGAGACCCGTGGAATGGGTACCATGCAATATGACTTCAAAGGGTCTTCATTTGCTCACCGAACCTCTCCAATCCTATCACTGCTGCGTTTATGCCCCTGTACACACGCTTGATTCTCTTTTGGAGACATAGCAATCCATAGGTTTTAAGATACTTACTAGTCAGGTACATTCTTAGGCGTTTAATATGCGGTGTTGAGTCCATTTCGTTGAGCAAGGAGTAGCTCTTGTCTATTCCATATTTGACTTAAGGAACTTTATCTGTGCTCATTTCAATCTCTGGTTTTATGCAGCACCCCAACTCACCTTTCCCCTTAAGCAAGCATAAGTTGGTTTTCTAAATTTGAGACCCTGTTCTGTTCTGTGATTCAGTTCCTGTGTAGCCAAGTTTACATTCCGTTTATTACTGATATCATATGATGTTTCTTTTCTGTGTGACTTATTTCAGTTAGAATCATCATACCTGAATCCACTCATTGTGCTGCTATGGGCCTGATGACACAGATTTCATTGCTGAGTGATATTGCTTTGTAAGTAAATACCACAACTTCTTTATCCATTTTTCACTTTCTGCGATGTTGAACTTGTACTGTAAACGAGGTTCTTGTAAACAGAGCCGTTCGAAAGTTTGGGGTGGCTGTGTCTTTTTGATTTTAATTTCCCTAAGCTATAGGACCATAAGTGGCAGTGCCCTAGGCTCTGTTGCTTTGTTTTTTAGATGTTTCAGGAAACACCATACACTTCTCCCGAGTGTCTGTTGGCAATTTACATCCCGCCCATCAGCATAACAAGGCTCCCAGTTCTCCATGGCCTGTCCTGCCTTTCTGGATTTTACACTTTTTTCAGATGGCCCTTTTGACCGTGGGGAAGTGAGACTTCATTGTAGTGCAGATTTCCTTTGCAAGCTTGCTTGGTTGGCCAAAAAGGGCGTATGCGTTTTTTCCTGAATATATTCAGGAAAAAATGCATACGCCCTTTTTGGCCAAGTGCATCATTGTGGACGTTCTGCCTCTTTTCCTATGCTTTCAATGCAATTCCAGTCTACCTCCTGAAATCGGTTTCCTGCAATTCTGCCCCGCTTTCAAGTCCTCTTGGCAGCCTTACTTCAGTCTATTTTTGGACGATAGCTGTCATTTATAACTCTGCAGGTTTGTGAATTACAGTGCCCCTGAGCTCCTTTCTTCAACTCGCTTTCTTGTGACCTGGCCGCAACACCGCAGGATGGCTTCAGGCCCTAATCTGGTTCTGGCACGGCATGCTGAGCCTTTGGTTAATTCCTCTTCCTGGTGGGAAATGAGAGTTAAATTTGCCCGTCCAGACACCTCCAGCTAGTCTCTCATTGGTTCTCGCTATTCCTGTTCATCTTCCGCAGAAATTGCAAACTGGGCCAAACAGGAGGTTAAAGGGACTGACTCTCCAAGTCGGGAGAGTGTTAGTAAAGCGTCTGGAATGTTGCACCCGAGTACCAGGGGAGGAAAACTGAGACATATTTGAACACGTCTCCCGATCACATGGTTGATCATACTCTAGGTTCCACATGCATGTTTTAGCTGAAGGAAGAATACCTTAAACCTGGAGAGTTGAGACCCGTGTAATGCGTACCATGCAATATGACTTCAAAGGGTCTTCATTTGCTCACCGAACCTCTCCAATCCTATCACTGCTGCGTTTATGCCCCTGTACACATGCTTGATTCTCTTTTGGAGACATAGCAATCCATAGGTTTTACGATACTTACTAGTCAGGTACATTCTTAGGCGTTTAATATGCGGTGTTGAGTCCATTTCGTTGAGCAAGGAGTAGCTCTTGTCTATTCCATATTTGACTTAAGGAACTTTATCTGTGCTCATTTCAATCTCTGGTTTTATGCAGCACCCCAACTCACCTTTCCCCTTAAGCAAGCATAAGTTGTTTTTCTAAATTTGAGACCCTGTTCTGTTTTGGAATGTAGTTCCTGTGTAGCCAAGTTTCCATTCCGTGTATTACTGATATCTTATGATGTTTCTTTTTCTGTGTGACTTACTTCAGTTAGAATCATCATACCTGAATCCACTCATTGTGCTGCTAAGGGCCTGATGACACAGATTTCATTGCTGAGTGATATTGCTTTGTAAGTAAATACCACAACTTCTTTATCCATTTTTCACTTTCTGCGATGTTGAACTTGTACTGTAAACGAGGTTCTTGTAAACAGAGCCGTTCCAAACTTTGGGGTGGCTGTGTCTTTTTGATTTTAATTTCCCTAAGCTATAGGACCATAAGTGGAAGTGCCCTAGGTTCTGTTGCTTTGTTTTTTAGATGTTTCAGGAAACACCATACACTTCTCCCGAGTGGTTGTTGGCAATTTACATCCCGCCCATCAGCATAACAAGGCTCCCAGTTCTCCATGGCCTGTCCTGCCTTTCTGGATTTTACACTTTTTTCAGATGGCCCTTTTGACCGGGGGGAAGTGAGACTTCATTGCAGTGCAGATTTCCTTTGCAAGCTTGCTTGGTTGGCCAAAAAGTGCGTATGCGTTTTTTCCTGAATATATTCAGGAAAAAACGCATACGCCCTTTTTGGCCAAGTGCATCATTGTGGACGTTCTGCCTCTTTTCCTATGCTTTCAATGCAATTCCAGTCTACCTCCTGAAATCGGTTTCCTGCAATTCTGCCCCGCTTTCAAGTCCTCTTGGCAGCCTTACTTCAGTCTATTTTTGGACGATAGCTGTCATTTATAACTCTGCAGGTTTGTGAATTACAGTGCCCCTGAGCTCCTTTCTTCAACTCGCTTTCTTGTGACCTGGCCGCAACACCACAGGATGGCTTCAGGCCCTAATCTGGTTCTGGCACGGCACGCTGAGCCTTTGGTTAATTCCTCTTCCTGGTGGGAAATGAGAGTTAAATTTGCCCGTCCAGACACCTCCAGCTAGTCTCTCATTGGTTCTCGCTATTCCTGTTCATCTTCCGCAGAAATTGCAAACTGGGCCAAACAGGAGGTTAAAGGGACTGACTCTCCAAGTGGGGAGAGTGTTAGTAAAGCGTCTGGAATGTTGCACCCGAGTACCAGGGGAGGAAAACTGAGACATATTTGAACACGTCTCCCGATCACATGGTTGATCATACTCTAGGTTCCACATGCATGTTTTAGCTGAAGGAAGAATACCTTAAACCTGGAGAGTTGAGACCCGTGTAATACGTACCATGCAATATGACTTCAAAGGGTCTTCATTTGCTCACCGAACCTCTCCAATCCTATCACTGCTGCGTTTATGCCCCTGTACACATGCTTGATTCTCTTTTGGAGACATAGCAATCCATAGGTTTTCCGATACTTACTAGTCAGGTACATTCTTAGGCGTTTAATATGTGGTGTTGAGTCCATTTCGTTGAGCAAGGAGTAGCTCTTGTCTATTCCATATTTGACTTAAGGAACTTTATCTGTGCTCATTTCAATCTCTGGTTTTATGCAGCACCCCAACTCACCTTTACCCTTAAGCAAGCATAAGTTGGTTTTCTAAATTTGAGACCCTGTTCTGTTCTGTAATTCAGTTCCTGTGTAGCCAAGTTTACATTCCGTGTATTACTGATATCTTATGATGTTTCTTTTCTGTGTGACTTATTTCAGTTAGAATCATCATACCTGAATCCACTCATTGTGCTGCTACGGGCCTGATGACACAGATTTTATTGCTGAGTGATATTGCTTTTTAAGTAAATACCACAACTTCTTTATCCATTTTTCACTTTCTGCCATGTTGAACTTGTACTGTAAACGAGGTTCTTGTAAACAGAGCCGTTTGAAAGTTTGGGGTGGCTGTGTCTTTTTGATTTTAATTTCCCTAAGCTATAGGACCATAAGTGGAAGTGCCCTAGGTTCTGTTGCTTTGCTTTTTCGATGTTTCAGGAAACACCATACACTTCTCCCGAGTGTCTGTTGGCAATTTACATCCCGCCCATCAGCATAACAAGGCTCCCAGTTCTCCATGGCCTGTCCTGCCTTTCTGGATTTTACACTTTTTTCAGATGGCCCTTTTGACCGGGGGGAAGTGAGACTTCATTGTAGTGCAGATTTCCTTTGCAAGCTTGCTTGGTTGGCCAAAAAGGGCGTATGCGTTTTTTCCTGAATATATTCAGGAAAAAACGCATACGCCCTTTTTGGCCAAGTGCATCATTGTGGACGTTCTGCCTCTTTTCCTATGCTTTCAATGCAATTCCAGTCTACCTCCTGAAATCGGTTTCCTGCAATTCTGCCCCGCTTTCAAGTCCTCTTGGCAGCCTTACTTCAGTCTATTTTTGGACGATAGCTGTCATTTATAACTCTGCAGGTTTGTGAATTACAGTGCCCCTGAGCTCCTTTCTTCAACTCGCTTTCTTGTGACCTGGCTGCAACACCGCAGGATGGTTTCAGGCCCTAATCTGGTTCCGGCACGGCACGCTGAGCCTTTGGTTAATTCCTCTTCCTGGTGGGAAATGAGAGTTAAATTTGCCCGTCCAGACACCTCCAGCTAACCTCTCATTGGTTCTCGCTATTCCTGTTCATCTTCTGCAGAAATTGCAAACTGGGCCAAACAGGAGGTTAAAGGCGCTGACTCTCCAAGTGGGGAGAGAGTTAGTAAAGCGTCTGGAAAGTTGCACCCGAGTACCAGGGGAGGAAAACTGAGACATATTTGAACACGTCTCCCGTTCACATGGTTGATCATACTTGGGTTCCACATGCATGTTTTAGCTGAAGGAAGAATACCTTAAACCTGGAGAGTTCAGACCCGTGTAATGGGTACCATGCAATATGACTTCAAAGGGTCTTCATTTGCTCACCGAACCTCTCCAATCCTATCACTGCTGCGTTTATGCCCCTGTACACACGCTTGATTCTCTTTTGGAGACATAGCAATCCATAGGTTTTAAGATACTTACTAGTCAAGTACATTCTTAGGCGTTTAATATGGGGTGTTGAGTCCATTTCGTTGAGCAAGGAGTAGCTCTTTTCTATTCCATATTTGGCTTAAGGAACTTTATCTGTGCTCATTTCAATCTCTGGTTTTATGCAGCACCCCAACTCACCTTTACCCTTAAGCAAGCATAAGTTGGTTTTCTAAATTTGAGACACTGTTCTGTTTTGGAATTCAGTTCCTGTGTAGCCAAGTTTACATTCCGTGTATTAGTGATATCTTATGATGTTTCTTTTTCTGTGTGACTTATTTCAGTTAGAATCATCATACCTGAATCCACTCATTGTGCTGCTAAGGGCCTGATGACACAGATTTCATTGCTGAGTGATATGCTTTGTAAGTAAATACCACAACTTCTTTATCCATTTTTCACTTTCTGCGATGTTGAACTTGTACTGTAAACGAGGTTCTTGTATACAGATCCGTTCCAAACTTTGGGGTGGCTGTGTCTTTTTGATTTTAATTTCCCTAAGCTATAGGACCATAAGTGGAAGTGCCGTAGGTTCTGTTGCTTTGTTTTTTACATGTTTCAGGAAACACCATACACTTCTCCCGAGTGGTTGTTGGCAATTTACATCCCGCCCATCAGCATAACAAGGCTCCCAGTTCTCCATGGCCTGTCTTGTCTTTCTGGATTTTACACTTTTTTCAGATGGTCCTTTTGACCGGGGGGAAGTGAGACTTCATTGTAGTGCAGATTTCCTTTGCAAGCTTGCTTGGTTGGCCAAAAAGTGCGTATGCGTTTTTTCCTGAATATATTCAGGAAAAAACGCATACGCCCTTTTTGGCCAAGTGCATCATTGTGGACGTTCTGCCTCTTTTCCTACGCTTTCAATGCAATTCCAGTCTAACTCCTGAAATCGGTTTCCTGCAATTCTGCCCCGCTTTCAAGTCCTCTTGGCAGCCTTACTTCAGTCTATTTTTGGACGATAGCTGTCATTTATAACTCTGCAGGTTTGTGAATTACAGTACCCCTGAGCTCCTTTCCTCAACTCGCTTTCTTGTGACCTGGCCGCAACACCGCAGGATGGCTTCAGGCCCTAATGAGGTTCCGGCACGGCACGCTGAGCCTTTGGTTAATTCCTCTTCCTGGTGGGAAATGAGAGTTAAATTTGCCCGTCCAGACACCTCCAGCTAGTCTCTCATTGGTTCTCGCTATTCCTGTTCATCTTCCGCAGAAATTGCAAACTGGGCGAAACAGGAGGTTAAAGGGACTGACTCTCCAAGTCGGGAGAGTGTTAGTAAAGCGTGTGGAATGTTGCACCCGAGTACCAGGGGAAGAAAACTGAGACATATTTGAACACGTCTCCCGATCACATGGTTGATCATACTCTAGGTTCCACATGCATGTTTTAGCTGAAGGAAGAATACCTTAAACCTGGAGAGTTGAGACCCGTGTAATGCGTACCATGCAATATGACTTCAAAGGGTCTTCATTTGCTCACCGAACCTCTCCAATCCTATCACTGCTGCGTTTATGCCCCTGTACACATGCTTGATTCTCTTTCAGAGACATAGCAATCCATAGGTTTTAAGATACTTACTAGTCAGGTACATTCTTAGGCGTTTAATATGCGGTGTTGAGTCCATTTCGTTGAGCAAGGAGTAGCTCTTGTCTATTCCATATTTGGCTTAAGGAACTTTATCTGTGCTCATTTCAATCTCTGGTTTTATGCAGCACCCCAACTCACCTTTACCCTTAAGCAAGCATAAGTTGGTTTTCTAAATTTGAGACCCTGTTCTGTTCTGTAATTCAGTTCCTGTGTAGCCAAGTTTACATTCCGTGTATTACTGATATCTTATGATGTTTCTTTTTCTGTGTGACTTATTTCAGTTAGAATCATCATACCTGAATCCACTCATTGTGATGCTAAGGGCCTGATGACATAGATTTCATTGCTGAGTGATATTGCTTTGTAAGTAAATACCACAACTTCTTTATCCATTTTTCACTTTCTGCGATGTTGAACTTGTACTGTAAACGAGGTTCTTGTAAACAGAGGCGTCCCAAACTTTGGGGTGGCTGTGTCTTTTTGATTTTAATTTCCCTAAGCTATAGGACCATAAGTGGAAGTGCCCTAGGTTCTGTTGCTTTGTTGTTTAGATGTTTCAGGAAACACCATATACTTCTCCCGAGTGGTTGTTGGCAATTTACATCCCGCCCATCAGCATAACAAGGCTCCCAGTTCTCCATGGCCTGTCCTGCCTTTCTGGATTTTACACTTTTTTCAGATGGCCCTTTTGACCGGGGGGAAGTGAGACTTCATTGTAGTGCAGATTTCCTTTGCAAGCTTGCTTGGTTGGCCAAAAAGGGCGTATGCGTTTTTTCCTGAATATATTCAGGAAAAAACGCATACGCCCTTTTTGGCCAAGTGCATCATTGTGGACGTTCTGCCTCTTTTCCTATGCTTTCAATGCAATTCCAGTCTACCTCCTGAAATCGGTTTCCTGCAATTCTGCCCCGCTTTCAAGTCCTCTTGGCAGCCTAACTTCAGTCTATTTTTGGACGATAGCTGTCATTTATAACTCTGCAGGTTTGTGAATTACAGTGCCCCTGGGCTCCTTTCTTCAACTCGCTTTCTTTTGAGCTGGCCGCAACACCGCAGGATGGCTTCAGGCCCTAATCTGGTTCCGGTACGGCACGCTGAGCCTTTGGTTATTTCCTCTTCCTGGTGGGAAATGAGAGTTAAATTTGCCCGTCCAGACACCTCCAGCTAGCCTCTCATTGGTTCTCGCTATTCCTGTTCATCTTCCGCAGAAATTGCAAACTGGGCCAAACAGGAGGTTAAAGGGACTGACTCTCCAAGTCAGGAGAGTGTTATAAAGCATCTGGAATGTTGCACCCGAGTACCAGGGGAGGAAAACTGAGACATATTTGAACACGTCTCCCGTTCACATGGTTGATCATACTCTGGGTTCCACATGCATGTTTTAGCTGAAGGAAGAATACCTTAAACCTGGAGAGTTGAGACCCGTGGAATGGGTACCATGCAATATGACTTCAAAGGGTCTTCATTTGCTCACCGAACCTCTCCAATCCTATCACTGCTGCGTTTATGCCCCTGTACACACGCTTGATTCTCTTTCGGAGACATAGCAATCCATAGGTTTTAAGATACTTACTAGTCAGGTACATTCTTAGGCGTTTAATATGCGGTGTTGAGTCCATTTCGTTGAGCAAGGAGTAGCTCTTGTCTATTCCATATTTGACTTAAGGAACTTTATCTGTGCTCATTTCAATCTCTGGTTTTATGCAGCACCCCAACTCACCTTTCCCCTTAAGCAAGCGTAAGTTGTTTTTCTAAATTTGAGACCCTGTTCTGTTCTGTGATTCAGTTCCTGTGTAGCCAAGTTTACATTCCGTTTATTACTGATATCATATGATGTTTCTTTTCTGTGTGACTTATTTCAGTTAGAATCATCATACCTGAATCCACTCATTGTGCTGCTATGGGCCTGATGACACAGATTTCATTGCTGAGTGATATTGCTTTGTAAGTAAATACCACAACTTCTTTATCCATTTTTCACTTTCTGCGATGTTGAACTTGTACTGTAAACGAGGTTCTTGTAAACAGAGCCGTTCGAAAGTTTGGGGTGGCTGTGTCTTTTTGATTTTAATTTCCCTAAGCTATAGGACCATAAGTGGAAGTGCCCTAGGCTCTGTTGCTTTGTTTTTTAGATGTTTCAGGAAACACCATACACTTCTCCCGAGTGTCTGTTGGCAATTTACATCCCGCCCATCAGCATAACAAGGCTCCCAGTTCTCCATGGCCTGTCCTGCCTTTCTGGATTTTACACTTTTTTCAGATGGCCCTTTTGACCGGGGGGAAGTGAGACTTCATTGTAGTGCAGATTTCCTTTGCAAGCTTGCTTGGTTGGCCAAAAAGGGCGTATGCGTTTTTTCCTGAATATATTCAGGAAAAAACGCATACGCCCTTTTTGGCCAAGTGCATCATTGTGGACGTTCTGCCTCTTTTCCTATGCTTTCAATGCAATTCCAGTCTACCTCCTGAAATCGGTTTCCTGCAATTCTGCCCCGCTTTCAAGTCCTCTTGGCAGCCTTACTTCAGTCTATTTTTGGACGATAGCTGTCATTTATAACTCTGCAGGTTTGTGAATTACAGTGCCCCTGAGCTCCTTTCTTCAACTCGCTTTCTTGTGACCTGGCCGCAACACCGCAGGATGGCTTCAGGCCCTAATCTGGTTCTGGCACGGCATGCTGAGCCTTTGGTTAATTCCTCTTCCTGGTGGGAAATGAGAGTTAAATTTGCCCGTCCAGACACCTCCAGCTAGTCTCTCATTGGTTCTCGCTATTCCTGTTCATCTTCCGCAGAAATTGCAAACTGGGCCAAACAGGAGGTTAAAGGGACTGACTCTCCAAGTCGGGAGAGTGTTAGTAAAGCGTCTGGAATGTTGCACCCGAGTACCAGGGGAGGAAAACTGAGACATATTTGAACACGTCTCCCGATCACATGGTTGATCATACTCTAGGTTCCACATGCATGTTTTAGCTGAAGGAAGAATACCTTAAACCTGGAGAGTTGAGACCCGTGTAATGCGTACCATGCAATATGACTTCAAAGGGTCTTCATTTGCTCACCGAACCTCTCCAATCCTATCACTGCTGCGTTTATGCCCCTGTACACATGCTTGATTCTCTTTTGGAGACATAGCAATCCATAGGTTTTACGATACTTACTAGTCAGGTACATTCTTAGGCGTTTAATATGCGGTGTTGAGTCCATTTCGTTGAGCAAGGAGTAGCTCTTGTCTATTCCATATTTGACTTAAGGAACTTTATCTGTGCTCATTTCAATCTCTGGTTTTATGCAGCACCCCAACTCACCTTTCCCCTTAAGCAAGCATAAGTTGTTTTTCTAAATTTGAGACCCTGTTCTGTTTTGGAATGTAGTTCCTGTGTAGCCAAGTTTCCATTCGGTGTATTACTGATATCTTATGATGTTTCTTTTTCTGTGTGACTTACTGCAGTTAGAATCATCATACCTGAATCCACTCATTGTGCTGCTAAGGGCCTGATGACACAGATTTCATTGCTGAGTGATATTGCTTTGTAAGTAAATACCACAACTTCTTTATCCATTTTTCACTTTCTGCGATGTTGAACTTGTACTGTAAACGAGGTTCTTGTAAACAGAGCCGTTCCAAACTTTGGGGTGGCTGTGTCTTTTTGATTTTAATTTCCCTAAGCTATAGGACCATAAGTGGAAGTGCCCTAGGTTCTGTTGCTTTGTTTTTTAGATGTTTCAGGAAACACCATACACTTCTCCCGAGTGGTTGTTGGCAATTTACATCCCGCCCATCAGCATAACAAGGCTCCCAGTTCTCCATGGCCTGTCCTGCCTTTCTGGATTTTACACTTTTTTCAGATGGCCCTTTTGACCGGGGGGAAGTGAGACTTCATTGCAGTGCAGATTTCCTTTGCAAGCTTGCTTGGTTGGCCAAAAAGTGCGTATGCGTTTTTTCCTGAATATATTCAGGAAAAAACGCATACGCCCTTTTTGGCCAAGTGCATCATTGTGGACGTTCTGCCTCTTTTCCTATGCTTTCAATGCAATTCCAGTCTACCTCCTGAAATCGGTTTCCTGCAATTCTGCCCCGCTTTCAAGTCCTCTTGGCAGCCTTACTTCAGTCTATTTTTGGACGATAGCTGTCATTTATAACTCTGCAGGTTTGTGAATTACAGTGCCCCTGAGCTCCTTTCTTCAACTCGCTTTCTTGTGACCTGGCCGCAACACCACAGGATGGCTTCAGGCCCTAATCTGGTTCTGGCACGGCACGCTGAGCCTTTGGTTAATTCCTCTTCCTGGTGGGAAATGAGAGTTAAATTTGCCCGTCCAGACACCTCCAGCTAGTCTCTTATTGGTTCTCGCTATTCCTGTTCATCTTCCGCAGAAATTGCAAACTGGGCCAAACAGGAGGTTAAAGGCGCTGACTCTCCAAGTGGGGAGAGTGTTAGTAAAGCGTCTGGAATGTTGCACCCGAGTACCAGGGGAGGAAAACTGAGACATATTTGAACACGTCTCCCGATCACATGGTTGATCATACTCTAGGTTCCACATGCATGTTTTACCTGAAGGAAGAATACCTTAAACCTGGAGAGTTGAGACCCGTGTAATGGGTACCATGCAATATGACTTCAAAGGGTCTTCATTTGCTCACCGAACCGCTCCAATCCTATCACTGCTGCGTTTATGCCCCTGTACACACGCTTGATTCTCTTTTGGAGACATAGCAATCCATAGGTTTTAAGATACTTACTAGTCAGGTACATTCTTAGGCGTTTAATATGGGGTGTTGAGTCCATTTCGTTGAGCAAGGAGTAGCTCTTGTCTATTCCATATTTGGCTTAAGGAACTTTATCTGTGCTCATTTCAATCTCTGGTTTTATGCAGCACCCCAACTCACCTTTCCCCTTAAGCAAGCATAAGTTGGTTTTCTAAATTTGAGACCCTGTTCTGTTTTGGAATTCAGTTCCTGTGTAGCCAAGTTTACATTCCGTGTATTAGTGATATCTTATGATGTTTCTTTTTCTGTGTGACTTATTTCAGTTAGAATCATCGTACTTGAATCCACTCATTGTGCTGCTAAGGGCCTGATGACACAGATTTCATTGCTGAGTGATATTGCTTTGTAAGTAAATACCACAACTTCTTTATCCATTTTTCACTTTCTGCGATGTTGAACTTGTACTGTAAACGAGGTTATTGTAAACAGATCCGTTCCAAACTTTGGGGTGGCTGTGTCTTTTTGATTTTAATTTCTCTAAGTTATAGGACCATAAGTGGAAGTGCCCTAGGTTCTGTTGCTTTGTTTTTTACATGTTTCAGGAAACACCATACACTTCTCCCGAGTGGTTGTTGGCAATTTACATCCCGCCCATCAGCATAACAAGGCTCCCAGTTCTCCATGGCCTGTCTTGTCTTTCTGGATTTTACACTTTTTTCAGATGGCCCTTTTGACCGGGGGGAAGTGAGACTTCATTGTAGTGCAGATTTCCTTTGCAAGCTTGCTTGGTTGGCCAAAAAGGGCGTATGCGTTTTTTCCTGAATATATTCAGGAAAAAACGCATACGCCCTTTTTGGCCAAGTGCATCATTGTGGACTTTCTGCCTCTTTTCCTATGCTTTCAATGCAATTCCAGTCTACCTCCTGAAATCGGTTTCCTGCAATTCTGCCCCGCTTTCAAGTCCTCTTGGCAGCCTTACTTCAGTCTATTTTTGGACGATAGCTGTCATTTATAACTCTGCAGGTTTGTGAATTACAGTGCCCCTGAGCTCCTTTCTTCAACTCGCTTTCTTGTGACCTGGCCGCAACACCGCAGGATGGCTTCAGGCCCTAATCTGGTTCCGGCCCGGCATGCTGAGCCTTTGGTTAATTCCTCTTCCTGGTGGGAAATGAGAGTTAAATTTGCCCGTCCAGACACCTCCAGCTAGTCTCTCATTGGTTCTCGCTATTCCTGTTCATCTTCCGCAGAAATTGCAAACTGGGCCAAACAGGAGGTTAAAGGGACTGACTCTCCAAGTGGGGAGAGTGTTAGTAAAGCGTCTGGAATGTTGCACCCGAGTACCAGGGGAGGAAAACTGAGACATATTTGAACACGTCTCCCGATCACATGGTTGATCATACTCTAGGTTCCACATGCATGTTTTAGCTGAAGGAAGAATACCTTAAACCTGGAGAGTTGAGACCCGTGTAATGCGTACCATGCAATATGACTTCAAAGGGTCTTCATTTGCTCACCGAACCTCTCCAATCCTATCACTGCTGCGTTTATGCCCCTGTACACACGCTTGATTCTCTTTCGGAGACATAGCAATCCATAGGTTTTAAGATACTTACTAGTCAGGTACATTCTTAGGCGTTTAATATGCGGTGTTGAGTCCATTTCGTTGAGCAAGGAGTAGCTCTTGTCTATTCCATATTTGGCTTAAGGAACTTTATCTGTGCTCATTTCAATCTCTGGTTTTATGCAGCACCCCAACTCACCTTTCCCCTTAAGCAAGCATAAGTTGGTTTTCTAAATTTGAGACCCTGTTCTGTTCTGTAATTCAGTTCCTGTGTAGCCAAGATTACATTCCGTGTATTACTGATATC
This sequence comes from Stenella coeruleoalba, assembly GCF_951394435.1. NCBI lineage: Eukaryota > Metazoa > Chordata > Mammalia > Artiodactyla > Delphinidae > Stenella > Stenella coeruleoalba. The sequence continues at coordinate 105,592 of NW_027645889.1, read as the reverse complement.
TTATGATGTTTCTTTTTCTGTGTGACTTATTACAGTTAGAATCATCATACCTGAATCCACTCATTGTGCTGCTACGGGCCTGATGACACAGATTTCATTGCTGAGTGATATTGCTTTGTAAGTAAATACCACAACTTCTTTATCCATTTTTCACTTTCTGCGATGTTGAACTTGTACTGTAAACGAGGTTCTTGTAAACAGAGCCGTTCCAAACTTTGGGGTGGCTGTGTCTTTTTGATTTTAATTTCCCTAAGCTATAGGACCATAAGTGGCAGTGCCCTAGGCTCTGTTGCTTTGTTTTTTAGATGTTTCAGGAAACACCATACACTTCTCCCGAGTGTCTGTTGGCAATTTACATCCCGCCCATCAGCATAACAAGGCTCCCAGTTCTCCATGGCCTGTCCTGCCTTTCTGGATTTTACACTTTTTTAAGATGGCCCTTTTGACCGGGGGGAAGTGAGACTTCATTGTAGTGCAGATTTCCTTTGCAAGCTTGCTTGGTTGGCCAAAAAGGGCGTATGCGTTTTTTCCTGAATATATTCAGGAAAAAACGCATACGCCCTTTTTGGCCAAGTGCATCATTGTGGACGTTCTGCCTCTTTTCCTATGCTTTCAATGCAATTCCAGTCTACCTCCTGAAATCGGTTTCCTGCAATTCTGCCCCGCTTTCAAGTCCTCTTGGCAGCCTTACTTCAGTCTATTTTTGGACGATAGCTGTCATTTATAACTCTGCAGGTTTGTGAATTACAGTGCCCCTGAGCTCCTTTCTTCAACTCGCTTTCTTTTGAGCTGGCCGCAACACCGCAGGATGGCTTCAGGCCCTAATTTTGTTCCGGCACGGCACGCTGAGCCTTTGGTTAATTCCTCTTCCTGGTGGGAAATGAGAGTTAAATTTGCCCGTCCAGACACCTCCAGCTAGCCTCTCATTGGTTCTCGCTATTCCTGTTCATCTTCCGCAGAAATTGCAAACTGGGCCAAACAGGAGGTTAAAGGGACTGACTCTCCAAGTGGGGAGAGTGTTAGTAAAGCGTCTGGAATGTTGCACCCGAGTACCAGGGGAGGAAAACTGGGACATATTTGAACACGTCTCCCGATCACATGGTTGATCATACTCTAGGTTCCACATGCATGTTTTAGCTGAAGGAAGAATACCTTAAACCTGGGTAGTTGAAACCCGTGGAATGGGTACCATGCAATATGACTTCAAAGGGTCTTCATTTGCTCACCGAACCTCTCCAATCCTATCACTGCTGCGTTTATGCCCCTGTACACATGCTTGATTCTCTTTCAGAGACATAGCAATCCATAGGTTTTAAGATACTTACTAGTCAGGTACATTCTTAGGCGTTTAATATGCGGTGTTGAGTCCATTTCGTTGAGCAAGGAGTAGCTCTTGTCTATTCCATATTTGGCTTAAGGAACTTTATCTGTGCTCATTTCAATCTCTGGTTTTATGCAGCACCCCAACTCACCTTTACCCTTAAGCAAGCATAAGTTGGTTTTCTAAATTTGAGACCCTGTTCTGTTCTGTAATTCAGTTCCTGTGTAGCCAAGTTTACATTCCGTGTATTACTGATATCTTATGATGTTTCTTTTTCTGTGTGACTTATTTCAGTTAGAATCATCATACCTGAATCCACTCATTGTGATGCTAAGGGCCTGATGACATAGATTTCATTGCTGAGTGATATTGCTTTGTAAGTAAATACCACAACTTCTTTATCCATTTTTCACTTTCTGCGATGTTGAACTTGTACTGTAAACGAGGTTCTTGTAATCAGAGGCGTCCCAAACTTTGGGGTGGCTGTGTCTTTTTGATTTTAATTTCCCTAAGCTATAGGACCATAAGTGGAAGTGCCCTAGGTTCTGTTGCTTTGTTTTTTAGATGTTTCAGGAAACACCAAATACTTCTCCCGAGTGGTTGTTGGCAATTTACATCCCGCCCATCAGCATAACAAGGCTCCCAGTTCTCCATGGCCTGTCCTGCCTTTCTGGATTTTACACTTTTTTCAGATGGCCCTTTTGACCGGGGGGAAGTGAGACTTCATTGTAGTGCAGATTTCCTTTGCAAGCTTGCTTGGTTGGCCAAAAAGGGCGTATGCGTTTTTTCCTGAATATATTCAGGAAAAAACGCATACGCCCTTTTTGGCCAAGTGCATCATTGTGGACGTTCTGCCTCTTTTCCTATGCTTTCAATGCAATTCCAGTCTACCTCCTGAAATCGGTTTCCTGCAATTCTGCCCCGCTTTCAAGTCCTCTTGGCAGCCTTACTTCAGTCTATTTTTGGACGATAGCTGTCATTTATAACTCTGCAGGTTTGTGAATTACAGTGCCCCTGGGCTCCTTTCTTCAACTCGCTTTCTTTTGAGCTGGCCGCAACACCGCAGGATGGCTTCAGGCCCTAATCTGGTTCCGGCACGGCACGCTGAGCCTTTGGTTATTTCCTCTTCCTGGTGGGAAATGAGAGTTAAATTTGCCCGTCCAGACACCTCCAGCTAGCCTCTCATTGGTTCTCGCTATTCCTGTTCATCTTCCGCAGAAATTGCAAACTGGGCCAAACAGGAGGTTAAAGGGACTGACTCTCCAAGTCGGGAGAGTGTTATAAAGCATCTGGAATGTTGCACCCGAGTAACAGGGGAGGAAAACTGAGACATATTTGAACACGTCTCCCGTTCACATGGTTGATCATACTCTGGGTTCCACATGCATGTTTTAGCTGAAGGAAGAATACCTTAAACCTGGAGAGTTGAGACCCGTGGAATGGGTACCATGCAATATGACTTCAAAGGGTCTTCATTTGCTCACCGAACCTCTCCAATCCTATCACTGCTGCGTTTATGCCCCTGTACACACGCTTGATTCTCTTTTGGAGACATAGCAATCCATAGGTTTTAAGATACTTACTAGTCAGGTACATTCTTAGGCGTTTAATATGCGGTGTTGAGTCCATTTCGTTGAGCAAGGAGTAGCTCTTGTCTATTCCATATTTGACTTAAGGAACTTTATCTGTGCTCATTTCAATCTCTGGTTTTATGCAGCACCCCAACTCACCTTTCCCCTTAAGCAAGCATAAGTTGTTTTTCTAAATTTGAGACCCTGTTCTGTTCTGTGATTCAGTTCCTGTGTAGCCAAGTTTACATTCCGTTTATTACTGATATCTTATGATGTTTCTTTTCTGTGTGACTTATTTCAGTTAGAATCATCATACCTGAATCCACTCATTGTGCTGCTATGGGCCTGATGACACAGATTTCATTGCTGAGTGATATTGCTTTGTAAGTAAATACCACAACTTCTTTATCCATTTTTCACTTTCTGCGATGTTGAACTTGTACTGTAAACGAGGTTCTTGTAAACAGAGCCGTTCGAAAGTTTGGGGTGGCTGTGTCTTTTTGATTTTAATTTCCCTAAGCTATAGGACCATAAGTGGCAGGGCCCTAGGCTCTGTTGCTTTGTTTTTTAGATGTTTCAGGAAACACCATACACTTCTCCCGAGTGTCTGTTGGCAATTTACATCCCGCCCATCAGCATAACAAGGCTCCCAGTTCTCCATGGCCTGTCCTGCCTTTCTGGATTTTACACTTTTTTCAGATGGCCCTTTTGACCAGGGGGAAGTGAGACTTCATTGTAGTGCAGATTTCCTTTGCAAGCTTGCTTGGTTGGCCAAAAAGGGCGTATGCGTTTTTTCCTGAATATATTCAGGAAAAAACGCATACGCCCTTTTTGGCCAAGTGCATCATTGTGGACGTTCTGCCTCTTTTCCTATGCTTTCAATGCAATTCCAGTCTACCTCCTGAAATCGGTTTCCTGCAATTCTGCCCCGCTTTCAAGTCCTCTTGGCAGCCTTACTTCAGTCTATTTTTGGACGATAGCTGTCATTTATAACTCTGCAGGTTTGTGAATTACAGTGCCCCTGAGCTCCTTTCTTCAACTCGCTTTCTTGTGACCTGGCCGCAACACCGCAGGATGGCTTCAGGCCCTAATCTGGTTCCGGCACGGCACGCTGCGCCTTTGGTTATTTCCTCTTCCTGGTGGGAAATGAGAGTTAAATTTGCCCGTCCAGACACCTCCAGCTAGTCTCTCATTGGTTCTCGCTATTCCTGTTCATCTTCCGCAGAAATTGCAAACTGGGCCAAACAGGAGGTTAAAGGGACTGACTCTCCAAGTCGGGAGAGTGTTAGTAAAGCGTCTGGAATGTTGCACCCGAGTACCAGGGGAGGAAAACTGAGACATATTTGAACACGTCTCCCGATCACATGGTTGATCATACTCTAGGTTCCACATGCATGTTTTAGCTGAAGGAAGAATACCTTAAACCTGGAGAGTTGAGACCCGTGTAATGCGTACCATGCAATATGACTTCAAAGGGTCTTCATTTGCTCACCGAACCTCTCCAATCCTATCACTGCTGCGTTTATGCCCCTGTACACATGCTTGATTCTCTTTTGGAGACATAGCAATCCATAGGTTTTCCGATACTTACTAGTCAGGTACATTCTTAGGCGTTTAATATGCGGTGTTGAGTCCATTTCGTTGAGCAAGGAGTAGCTCTTGTCTATTCCATATTTGACTTAAGGAACTTTATCTGTGCTCATTTCAATCTCTGGTTTTATGCAGCACACCAACTCACCTTTCCCCTTAAGCAAGCATAAGTTGGTTTTCTAAATTTGAGACCCTGTTCTGTTTTGGAATGTAGTTCCTGTGTAGCCAAGTTTCCATTCCGTGTATTACTGATATCTTATGATGTTTCTTTTTCTGTGTGACTTACTTCAGTTAGAATCATCATACCTGAATCCACTCATTGTGCTGCTAAGGGCCTGATGACACAGATTTCATTGCTGAGTGATATTGCTTTGTAAGTAAATACCACAACTTCTTTATCCATTTTTCACTTTCTGCGATGTTGAACTTGTACTGTAAACGAGGTTCTTGTAAACAGAGCCGTTCCAAACTTTGGGGTGGCTGTGTCTTTTTGATTTTAATTTCCCTAAGCTATAGGACCATAAGTGGAAGTGCCCTAGGTTCTGTTGCTTTGTTTTTTAGATGTTTCAGGAAACACCATACACTTCTCCCGAGTGTCTGTTGGCAATTTACATCCCGCCCATCAGCATAACAAGGCTCCCAGTTCTCCATGGCCTGTCCTGCCTTTCTGGATTTTACACTTTTTTCAGATGGCCCTTTTGACCGGGGGGAAGTGAGACTTCATTGCAGTGCAGATTTCCTTTGCAAGCTTGCTTGGTTGGCCAAAAAGTGCGTATGCGTTTTTTCCTGAATATATTCAGGAAAAAACGCATACGCCCTTTTTGGCCAAGTGCATCATTGTGGACGTTCTGCCTCTTTTCCTATGTTTTCAATGCAATTCCAGTCTACCTCCTGAAATCGGTTTCCTGCAATTCTGCCCCGCTTTCAAGTCCTCTTGGCAGCCTTACTTCAGTCTATTTTTGGACGATAGCTGTCATTTATAACTCTGCAGGTTTGTGAATTACAGTGCCCCTGAGCTCCTTTCTTCAACTCGCTTTCTTGTGACCTGGCCGCAACACCACAGGATGGCTTCAGGCCCTAATCTGGTTCTGGCACGGCACGCTGAGCCTTTGGTTAATTCCTCTTCCTGGTGGGAAATGAGAGTTAAATTTGCCCGTCCAGACACCTCCAGCTAGTCTCTTATTGGTTCTCGCTATTCCTGTTCATCTTCCGCAGAAATTGCAAACTGGGCCAAACAGGAGGTTAAAGGGACTGACTCTCCAAGTGGGGAGAGTGTTAGTAAAGCGCCTGGAATGTTGCACCCGAGTACCAGGGGAGGAAAACTGAGACATATTTGAACACGTCTCCCGATCACATGGTTGATCATACTCTAGGTTCCACATGCATGTTTTAGCTGAAGGAAGAATACCTTAAACCTGGAGAGTTGAGACCCGTGTAATACGTACCATGCAATATGACTTCAAAGGGTCTTCATTTGCTCACCGAACCTCTCCAATCCTATCACTGCTGCGTTTATGCCCCTGTACACATGCTTGATTCTCTTTTGGAGACATAGCAATCCATAGGTTTTAAGATACTTACTAGTCAGGTACATTCTTAGGCGTTTAATATGGGGTGTTGAGTCCATTTCGTTGAGCAAGGAGTAGCTCTTGTCTATTCCATATTTGACTTAAGGAACTTTATCTGTGCTCATTTCAATCTCTGGTTTTATGCAGCACCCCAACTCACCTTTACCCTTAAGCAAGCATAAGTTGGTTTTCTAAATTTGAGACCCTGTTCTGTTCTGTAATTCAGTTCCTGTGTAGCCAAGTTTACATTCCGTGTATTACTGATATCTTATGATGTTTCTTTTCTGTGTGACTTATTTCAGTTAGAATCATCATACCTGAATCCACTCATTGTGCTGCTACGGGCCTGATGACACAGATTTTATTGCTGAGTGATATTGCTTTTTAAGTAAATACCACAACTTCTTTATCCATTTTTCACTTTCTGCGATGTTGAACTTGTACTGTAAACGAGGTTCTTGTAAACAGAGCCGTTCGAAAGTTTGGGGTGGCTGTGTCTTTTTGATTTTAATTTCCCTAAGCTATAGGACCATAAGTGGAAGTGCCCTAGGTTCTGTTGCTTTGCTTTTTCGATGTTTCAGGAAACACCATACACTTCTCCCGAGTGTCTGTTGGCAATTTACATCCCGCCCATCAGCATAACAAGGCTCCCAGTTCTCCATGGCCTGTCCTGCCTTTCTGGATTTTACACTTTTTTCAGATGGCCCTTTTGACCGGGGGGAAGTGAGACATCATTGTAGTGCAGATTTCCTTTGCAAGCTTGCTTGGTTGGCCAAAAAGGGCGTATGCGTTTTTTCCTGAATATATTCAGGAAAAAACGCATACGCCCTTTTTGGCCAAGTGCATCATTGTGGACGTTCTGCCTCTTTTCCTATGCTTTCAATGCAATTCCAGTCTACCTCCTGAAATCGGTTTCCTGCAATTCTGCCCCGCTTTCAAGTCCTCTTGGCAGCCTTACTTCAGTCTATTTTTGGACGATAGCTGTCATTTATAACTCTGCAGGTTTGTGAATTACAGTGCCCCTGAGCTCCTTTCTTCAACTCGCTTTCTTGTGACCTGGCTGCAACACCGCAGGATGGCTTCAGGCCCTAATATGGTTCCGGCACGGCACGCTGAGCCTTTGGTTAATTCCTCTTCCTGGTGGGAAATGAGAGTTAAATTTGCCCGTCCAGACACCTCCAGCTAGTCTCTCATTGGTTCTCGCTATTCCTGTTCATCTTCCGCAGAAATTGCAAACTGGGCCAAACAGGAGGTTAAAGGCGCTGACTCTCCAAGTGGGGAGAGTGTTAGTAAAGCGTCTGGAATGTTGCACCCGAGTACCAGGGGAGGAAAACTGAGACATATTTGAACACGTCTCCCGATCACATGGTTGATCATACTCTAGGTTCCACATGCATGTTTTAGCTGAAGGAAGAATACCTTAAACCTGGGTATTTGAAACCCGTGGAATGGGTACCATGCAATATGACTTCAAAGGGTCTTCATTTGCTCACCGAACCTCTCCAATCCTATCACTGCTGCGTTTATGCCCCTGTACACATGCTTGATTCTCTTTCAGAGACATAGCAATCCATAGGTTTTAAGATACTTACTAGTCAGGTACATTCTTAGGCGTTTAATATGCGGTGTTGAGTCCATTTCGTTGAGCAAGGAGTAGCTCTTGTCTATTCCATATTTGGCTTAAGGAACTTTATCTGTGCTCATTTCAATCTCTGGTTTTATGCAGCACCCCAACTCACCTTTACCCTTAAGCAAGCATAAGTTGGTTTTCTAAATTTGAGACCCTGTTCTGTTCTGTAATTCAGTTCCTGTGTAGCCAAGTTTACATTCCGTGTATTACTGATATCTTATGATGTTTCTTTTTCTGTGTGACTTATTACAGTTAGAATCATCATACCTGAATCCACTCATTGTGCTGCTAAGGGCCTGATGACACAGATTTCATTGCTGAGTGATATTGCTTTGTAAGTAAATACCACAACTTCTTTATCCATTTTTCACTTTCTGCGATGTTGAACTTGTACTGTAAACGAGGTTCTTGTAAACAGAGCCGTTCCAAACTTTGGGGTGGCTGTGTCTTTTTGATTTTAATTTCCCTAAGCTATAGGACCATAAGTGGAAGTGCCCTAGGTTCTGTTGCTTTCTTTTTTAGATGTTTCAGGAAACATCATACACTTCTCCCCAGTGGTTGTTGGCAATTTACATCCCGCCCATCAGCATAACAAGGCTCCCAGTTCTCCATGGCCTGTCCTGCCTTTCTGGATTTTACACTTTTTTCAGATGGCCCTTTTGACCGGGGAGAAGTGAGACTTCATTGTAGTGCAGATTTCCTTTGCAAGCTTGCTTGGTTGGCCAAAAAGGGCGTATGCGTTTTTTCCTGAATATATTCAGGAAAAAACGCATACGCCCTTTTTGGCCAAGTGCATCATTGTGGACGTTCTGCCTCTTTTCCTATGCTTTCAATGCAATTCCAGTCTACCTCCTGAAATCGGTTTCCTGCAATTCTGCCCCGCTTTCAAGTCGTCTTGGCAGCCTTACTTCAGTCTATTTTTGGACGATAGCTGTCATTTATAACTCTGCAGGTTTGTGAATTACAGTGCCCCTGAGCTCCTTTCTTCAACTCGCTTTCTTGTGACCTGGCCGCAACACCGCAGGATGGCTTCAGGCCCTAATCTGGTTCCGGCACGGCACGCTGAGCCTTTGGTTATTTCCTCTTCCTGGTGGGAAATGAGAGTTAAATTTGCCCGTCCAGACACCTCCAGCTAGTCTCTCATTGGTTCTCGCTATTCCTGTTCATCTTCCGCAGAAATTGCAAACCGGGCCAAACAGGAGGTTAAAGGCGCTGACTCTCCAAGTGGGGAGAGTGTTAGTAAAGCGTCTGGAATGTTGCACCCGAGTACCAGGGGAGGAAAACTGAGACATATTTGAACACGTCTCCCGTTCACATGGTTGATCATACTTGGGTTCCACATGCATGTTTTAGCTGAAGGAAGAATACCTTAAACCTGGAGAGTTCAGACCCGTGTAATGGGTACCATGCAATATGACTTCAAAGGGTCTTCATTTGCTCACCGAACCTCTCCAATCCTATCACTGCTGCGTTTATGCCCCTGTACACATGCTTGATTCTCTTTCGGAGACATAGCAATCCATAGGTTTTTAAGATACTTACTAGTCAGGTACATTCTTAGGCGTTTAATATGCGGTGTTGAGTCCATTTCGTTGAGCAAGGAGTAGCTCTTGTCTATTCCATATTTGACTTAAGGAACTTTATCTGTGCTCATTTCAATCTCTGGTTTTATGCAGCACCCCAACTCACCTTTCCCCTTAAGCAAGCATAAGTTGGTTTTCTAAATTTGAGACCCTGTTCTGTTCTGTAATTCAGTTCCTGTGTAGCCAAGTTTACATTCCGTGTATTACTGATATCTTATGATGTTTCTTTTTCTGTGTGACTTACTTCAGTTAGAATCATCATACCTGAATCCACTCATTGTGCTGCTAAGGGCCTGATGACACAGATTTCATTGCTGAGTGATATTGCTTTGTAAGTAAATACCACAACTTCTTTATCCATTTTTCACTTTCTGCGATGTTGAACTTGTACTGTAAACGTGGTTCTTGTAAACAGAGCCGTTCCAAACTTTGGGGTGGCTGTGTCTTTTTGATTTTAATTTCCCTAAGCTATAGGACCATAAGTGGAAGTGCCCTAGGTTCTGTTGCTTTGTTTTTTAGATGTTTCAGGAAACACCATACACTTCTCCCGAGTGGTTGTTGGCAATTTACATCCCGCCCATCAGCATAACAAGGCTCCCAGTTCTCCATGGCCTGTCCTGCCTTTCTGGATTTTACACTTTTTTCAGATGGCCCTTTTGACCGGGGGGAAGTGAGACTTCATTGTAGTGCAGATTTCCTTTGCAAGCTTGCTTGGTTGGCCAAAAAGGGCGTATGCGTTTTTTCCTGAATATATTCAGGAAAAAACGCATACGCCCTTTTTGGCCAAGTGCATCATTGTGGACGTTCTGCCTCTTTTCCTATGCTTTCAATGCAATTCCAGTCTACCTCCTGAAATCGGTTTCCTGCAATTCTGCCCCGCTTTCAAGTCCTCTTGGCAGCCTTACTTCAGTCTATTTTTGGACGATAGCTGTCATTTATAACTCTGCAGGTTTGTGAATTACAGTGCCCCTGAGCTCCTTTCTTCAACTCGCTTTCTTGTGACCTGGCCGCAACACCGCCGGATGGCTTCAGGCCCTAATCTGGTTCCGGTACGGCACGCTGAGCCTTTGGTTATTTCCTCTTCCTGGTGGGAAATGAGAGTTAAATTTGCCCGTCCAGACACCTCCAGCTAGTCTCTCATTGGTTCTCGCTATTCCTGTTCATCTTCCGCAGAAATTGCAAACTGGGCCAAACAGGAGGTTAAAGGCGCTGACTCTCCAAGTGGGGAGAGTGTTAGTAAAGCGTGTGGAATGTTGCACCCGAGTACCAGGGGAGGAAAACTGAGACATATTTGAACACGTCTCCCGTTCACATGGTTGATCATACTTGTGTTCCACATGCATGTTTTAGCTGAAGGAAGAATACCTTAAACCTGGAGAGTTAAGACCCGTGTAATGGGTACCATGCAATATGACTTCAACGGGTCTTCATTTGCTCACCGAACCTCTCCAATCCTATCACTGCTGCGTTTATGCCCCTGTACACATGCTTGATTCTCTTTCGGAGACATAGCAATCCATAGGTTTTACGATACTTACTAGTCAGGTACATTCTTAGGCGTTTAATATGCAGTGTTGAGTCCATTTCGTTGAGCAAGGAGTAGCTCTTGTCTATTCCATATTTGACTTAAGGAACTTTATCTGTGCTCATTTCAATCTCTGGTTTTATTCAGCACCCCAACTCACCTTTACCCTTAAGCAAGCATAAGTTGGTTTTCTAAATTTGAGTCCCTGTTCTGTTCTGTAATTCAGTTCCTGTGTAGCCAAGTTTACATTCCGTGTATTACTGATATCTTATGATGTTTCTTTTTCTGTGTGACTTACTTCAGTTAGAATCATCATACCTGAATCCACTCATTGTGCTGCTAAGGGCCTGATGACACAGATTTCATTGCTGAGTGATATTGCTTTGTAAGTAAATACCACAACTTCTTTATCCATTTTTCACTTTCTGCGATGTTGAACTTGTACTGTAAACGAGGTTCTTGTAAACAGAGCCGTTCCAAACTTTGGGGTGGCTGTGTCTTTTTGATTTTAATTTCCCTAAGCTATAGGACCATAAGTGGAAGTGCCCTAGGTTCTGTTGCTTTGTTTTTTAGATGTTTCAGGAAACACCATACACTTCTCCCGAGTGGTTGTTGGCAATTTACATCCCGCCCATCAGCATAACAAGGCTCCCAGTTCTCCATGGCCTGTCCTGCCTTTCTGGATTTTACACTTTTTTCAGATGGCCCTTTTGACCGGGGGGAAGTGAGACTTCATTGTAGTGCAGATTTCCTTTGCAAGCTTGCTTGGTTGGCCAAAAAGGGCGTATGCGTTTTTTCCTGAATATATTCAGGAAAAAACGCATACGCCCTTTTTGGCCAAGTGCATCATTGTGGACGTTCTGCCTCTTTTCCTATGCTTTCAATGCAATTCCAGTCTACCTCCTGAAATCGGTTTCCTGCAATTCTGCCCCGCTTTCAAGTCCTCTTGGCAGCCTTACTTCAGTCTATTTTTGGACGATAGCTGTCATTTATAACTCTGCAGGTTTGTGAATTACAGTGCCCCTGAGTTCCTTTCTTCAACTCGCTTTCTTTTGAGCTGGCCGCAACACCGCAGGATGGCTTCAGGCCCTAATCTGGTTCCGGCCCGGCACGCTGAGCCTTTGGTTAATTCCTCTTCCTGGTGGGAAATGAGAGTTAAATTTGCCCGTCCAGACACCTCCAGCTAGCCTCTCATTGGTTCTCGCTATTCCTGTTCATCTTCCGCAGAAATTGCAAACTGGGCCAAACAGGAGGTTAAAGGCGCTGACTCTCCAAGTGGGGAGAGTGTTAGTAAAGCGTCTGGAATGTTGCACCCGAGTACCAGGGGAGGAAAACTGAGACATATTTGAACACGTCTCCCGTTCACATGGTTGATCATACTTGGGTTCCACATGCATGTTTTAGCTGAAGGAAGAATACCTTAAACCTGGAGAGTTGAGACCCGTGGAATGGGTACCATGCAATATGACTTCAAAGGGTCTTCATTTGCTCACCTAACCTCTCCAATCCTATCACTGCTGCGTTTATGCCCCTGTACACATGCTTGATTCTCTTTTGGAGACATAGCAATCCATAGGTTTTACGATACTTACTAGTCAGGTACATTCTTAGGCGTTTAATATGCGGTGTTGAGTCCATTTCGTTGAGCAAGGAGTAGCTCTTGTCTATTCCATATTTGACTTAAGGAACTTTATCTGTGCTCATTTCAATCTCTGGTTTTATGCAGCACCCCAACTCACCTTTCCCCTTAAGCAAGCATAAGTTGGTTTTCTAAATTTGAGACCCTGTTCTGTTCTGTAATTCAGTTCCTGTGTAGCCAAGTTTACATTCCGTGTATTACTGATAACTTATGATGTTTCTTTTTCTGTGTGACTTATTTCAGTTAGAATCATCATACCTGAATCCACTCATTGTGCTGCTAAGGGCCTGATGACATAGATTTCATTGCTGAGTGATATTGCTTTGTAAGTAAATACCACAACTTCTTTATCCATTTTTCACTTTCTGCGATGTTGAACTTGTACTGTAAACGAGGTTCTTGTAAACAGAGGCATCCCAAACTTTGGGGTGGCTGTGTCTTTTTGATTTTAATTTCCCTAAGCTATAGGACCATAAGTGGCAGTGCCCTAGGCTCTGTTGCTTTGTTTTTTAGATGTTTCAGGAAACACCATACACTTCTCCCGAGTGTCTGTTGGCAATTTACATCCCGCCCATCAGCATAACAAGGCTCCCAGTTCTCCATGGCCTGTCCTGCCTTTCTGGATTTTACACTTTTTTCAGATGGCCCTTTTGACCGGGGGGAAGTGAGACTTCATTGTAGTGCAGATTTCCTTTGCAAGCTTGCTTGGTTGGCCAAAAAGGGCGTATGCGTTTTTTCCTGAATATATTCAGGAAAAAACGCATACGCCCTTTTTGGCCAAGTGCATCATTGTGGACGTTCTGCCTCTTTTCCTATGCTTTCAATGCAATTCCAGTCTACCTCCTGAAATCGGTTTCCTGCAATTCTGCCCCGCTTTCAAGTCCTCTTGGCAGCCTTACTTCAGTCTATTTTTGGACGATAGCTGTCATTTATAACTCTGCAGGTTTGTGAATTACAGTGCCCCTGAGCTCCTTTCTTCAACTCGCTTTCTTGTGACCTGGCCGCAACACCGCAGGATGGCTTCAGGCCCTAATCTGGTTCCGGCACGGCACGCTGAGCCTTTGGTTATTTCCTCTTCCTGGTGGGAAATGAGAGTTAAATTTGCCCGTCCAGACACCTCCAGCTAGTCTCTCATTGGTTCTCGCTATTCCTGTTCATCTTCCGCAGAAATTGCAAACTGGGCCAAACAGGAGGTTAAAGGCGCTGACTCTCCAAGTGGGGAGAGTGTTAGTAAAGCGTCTGGAATGTTGCACCCGAGTACCAGGGGAGGAAAACTGAGACTTATTTGAACACGTCTCCCGTTCACATGGTTGATCATACTTGGGTTCCACATGCATGTTTTAGCTGAAGGAAGAATACCTTAAACCTGGAGAGTTAAGACCCGTGTAATGGGTACCATGCAATATGACTTCAACGGGTCTTCATTTGCTCACCGAACCTCTCCAATCCTATCACTGCTGCGTTTATGCCCCTGTACACATGCTTGATTCTCTTTCGGAGACATAGCAATCCATAGGTTTTAAGATACTTACTAGTCAGGTACATTCTTAGGCGTTTAATATGCAGTGTTCAGTCCATTTCGTTGAGCAAGGAGTAGCTCTTGTCTATTCCATATTTGACTTAAGGAACTTTATCTGTGCTCATTTCAATCTCTGGTTTTATGCAGCACCCCAACTCACCTTTACCCTTAAGCAAGCATAAGTTGGTTTTCTAAATTTGAGTCCCTGTTCTGTTCTGTAATTCAGTTCCTGTGTAGCCAAGTTTACATTCCGTGTATTACTGATATCTTATGATGTTTCTTTTTCTGTGTGACTTACTTCAGTTAGAATCATCATACCTGAATCCACTCATTGTGCTGCTAAGGGCCTGATGACACAGATTTCATTGCTGAGTGATATTGCTTTGTAAGTAAATACCACAACTTCTTTATCCATTTTTCACTTTCTGCGATGTTGAACTTGTACTGTAAACGAGGTTCTTGTAAACAGAGCCGTTCCAAACTTTGGGGTGGCTGTGTCTTTTTGATTTTAATTTCCCTAAGCTATAGGACCATAAGTGGAAGTGCCCTAGGTTCTGTTGCTTTGTTTTTTAGATGTTTCAGGAAACACCATACACTTCTCCCGAGTGGTTGTTGGCAATTTACATCCCGCCCATCAGCATAACAAGGCTCCCAGTTCTCCATGGCCTGTCCTGCCTTTCTGGATTTTACACTTTTTTCAGATGGCCCTTTTGACCGGGGGGAAGTGAGACTTCATTGTAGTGCAGATTTCCTTTGCAAGCTTGCTTGGTTGGCCAAAAAGGGCGTATGCGTTTTTTCCTGAATATATTCAGGAAAAAACGCATACGCCCTTTTTGGCCAAGTGCATCATTGTGGACGTTCTGCCTCTTTTCCTATGCTTTCAATGCAATTCCAGTCTACCTCCTGAAATCGGTTTCCTGCAATTCTGCCCCACTTTCAAGTCCTCTTGGCAGCCTTACTTCAGTCTATTTTTGGACGATAGCTGTCATTTATAACTCTGCAGGTTTGTGAATTACAGTGCCCCTGAGTTCCTTTCTTCAACTCGCTTTCTTTTGAGCTGGCCGCAACACCGCAGGATGGCTTCAGGCCCTAATCTGGTTCCGGCCCGGCACGCTGAGCCTTTGGTTAATTCCTCTTCCTGGTGGGAAATGAGAGTTAAATTTGCCCGTCCAGACACCTCCAGCTAGCCTCTCATTGGTTCTCGCTATTCCTGTTCATCTTCCGCAGAAATTGCAAACTGGGCCAAACAGGAGGTTAAAGGCGCTGACTCTCCAAGTGGGGAGAGTGTTAGTAAAGCGTCTGGAATGTTGCACCCGAGTACCAGGGGAGGAAAACTGAGACATATTTGAACACGTCTCCCATTCACATGGTTGATCATACTTGGGTTCCACATGCATGTTTTAGCTGAAGGAAGAATACCTTAAACCTGGAGAGTTGAGACCCGTGTAATGGGTACCATGCAATATGACTTCAAAGGGTCTTCATTTGCTCACCGAACCTCTCCAATCCTATCACTGCTGTGTTTATGCCCCTGTACACATGCTTGATTCTCTTTTGGAGACATAGCAATCCATAGGTTTTACGATACTTACTAGTCAGGTACATTCTTAGGCGTTTAATATGCGGTGTTGAGTCCATTTCGTTGAGCAAGGAGTAGCTCTTGTCTATTCCATATTTGACTTAAGGAACTTTATCTGTGCTCATTTCAATCTCTGGTTTTATGCAGCACCCCAACTCACCATTCCCCTTAAGCAAACATAAGTTGGTTTTCTAAATTTGAGACCATGTTCTGTTCTGTAATTCAGTTCCTGTGTAGCCAAGTTTACATTCCGTGTATTAGTGATATCTTATGATGTTTATTTTTCTGTGTGACTTATTTCAGTTAGAATCATCATACCTGAATCCACTCATTGTGATGCTAAGGGCCTGATGACATAGATTTCATTGCTGAGTGATATTGCTTTGTAAGTAAATACCACAACTTCTTTATCCATTTTTCACTTTCTGCGATGTTGAACTTGTACTGTAAACGAGGTTCTTGTAAACAGAGGCGTCCCAAACTTTGGGGTGGCTGTGTCTTTTTGATTTTAATTTCCCTAAGCTATAGGACCATAAGTGGCAGTGCTCTAGGCTCTGTTGCTTTGTTTTTTAGATGTTTCAGGAAACACCATACACTTCTCCCGAGTGTCTGTTGGCAATTTACATCCCGCCCATCAGCATAACAAGGCTCCCAGTTCTCCATGGCCTGTCCTGCCTTTCTGGATTTTACACTTTTTTCAGATGGCCCTTTTGACCGGGGGGAAGTGAGACTTCATTGTAGTGCAGATTTCCTTTGCAAGCTTGCTTGGTTGGCCAAAAAGGGCGTATGCGTTTTTTCCTGAATATATTCAGGAAAAAACGCATACGCCCTTTTTGGCCAAGTGCATCATTGTGGACGTTCTGCCTCTTTTCCTATGCTTTCAATGCAATTCCAGTCTACCTCCTGAAATCGGTTTCCTGCAATTCTGCCCCGCTTTCAAGTCCTCTTGGCAGCCTTACTTCAGTCTATTTTTGGACGATAGCTGTCATTTATAACTCTGCAGGTTTGTGAATTACAGTGCCCCTGAGCTCCTTTCTTCAACTCGCTTTCTTGTGACCTGGCCGCAACACCGCAGGATGGCTTCAGGCCCTAATCTGGTTCCGGCATGGCACGCTGAGCCTTTGGTTATTTCCTCTTCCTGGTGGGAAATGAGAGTTAAATTTGCCCGTCCAGACACCTCCAGCTAGTCTCTCATTGGTTCTCGCTATTCCTGTTCATCTTCCGCAGAAATTGCAAACTGGGCCAAACAGGAGGTTAAAGGCGCTGACTCTCCAAGTGGGGAGAGTGTTAGTAAAGCGTCTGGAATGTTGCACCCGAGTACCAGGGGAGGAAAACTGAGACATATTTGAACACGTCTCCCGTTCACATGGTTGATCATACTTGGGTTCCACATGCATGTTTTAGCTGAAGGAAGAATACCTTAAAACTGGAGAGTTGAGACCCGTGTAATGGGTACCATGCAATATGACTTCAAAGGGTCTTCATTTGCTCACCGAACCTCTCCAATCCTATCACTGCTGTGTTTATGCCCCTGTACACATGCTTGATTCTCTTTTGGAGACATAGCAATCCATAGGTTTTACGATACTTACTAGTCAGGTACATTCTTAGGCGTTTAATATGCGGTGTTGAGTCCATTTCGTTGAGCAAGGAGTAGCTCTTGTCTATTCCATATTTGACTTAAGGAACTTTATCTGTGCTCATTTCAATCTCTGGTTTTATGCAGCACCCCAACTCACCATTCCCCTTAAGCAAACATAAGTTGGTTTTCTAAATTTGAGACCATGTTCTGTTCTGTAATTCAGTTCCTGTGTAGCCAAGTTTACATTCCGTGTATTACTGATATCTTATGATGTTTCTTTTTCTGTGTGACTTATTTCAGTTAGAATCATCATACCTGAATCCACTCATTGTGATGCTAAGGGCCTGATGACATAGATTTCATTGCTGAGTGATATTGCTTTGTAAGTAAATACCACAACTTCTTTATCCATTTTTCACTTTCTGCGATGTTGAACTTGTACTGTAAACGAGGTTCTTGTAAACAGAGGCGTCCCAAACTTTGGGGTGGCTGTGTCTTTTTGATTTTAATTTCCCTAAGCTATAGGACCATAAGTGGCAGTGCTCTAGGCTCTGTTGCTTTGTTTTTTAGATGTTTCAGGAAACACCATACACTTCTCCCGAGTGTCTGTTGGCAATTTACATCCCGCCCATCAGCATAACAAGGCTCCCAGTTCTCCATGGCCTGTCCTGCCTTTCTGGATTTTACACTTTTTTCAGATGGCCCTTTTGACCGGGGGGAAGTGAGACTTCATTGTAGTGCAGATTTCCTTTGCAAGCTTGCTTGGTTGGCCAAAAAGGGCGTATGCGTTTTTTCCTGAATATATTCAGGAAAAAACGCATACGCCCTTTTTGGCCAAGTGCATCATTGTGGACGTTCTGCCTCTTTTCCTATGCTTTCAATGCAATTCCAGTCTACCTCCTGAAATCGGTTTCCTGCAATTCTGCCCCGCTTTCAAGTCCTCTTGGCAGCCTTACTTCAGTCTATTTTTGGACGATAGCTGTCATTTATAACTCTGCAGGTTTGTGAATTACAGTGCCCCTGAGCTCCTTTCTTCAACTCGCTTTCTTGTGACCTGGCCGCAACACCGCAGGATGGCTTCAGGCCCTAATCTGGTTCCGGCATGGCACGCTGAGCCTTTGGTTATTTCCTCTTCCTGGTGGGAAATGAGAGTTAAATTTGCCCGTCCAGACACCTCCAGCTAGTCTCTCATTGGTTCTCGCTATTCCTGTTCATCTTCCGCAGAAATTGCAAACTGGGCCAAACAGGAGGTTAAAGGCGCTGACTCTCCAAGTGGGGAGAGTGTTAGTAAAGCGTCTGGAATGTTGCACCCGAGTACCAGGGGAGGAAAACTGAGACATATTTGAACACGTCTCCCGTTCACATGGTTGATCATACTTGGGTTCCACATGCATGTTTTAGCTGAAGGAAGAATACCTTAAACCTGGAGAGTTAAGACCCGTGTAATGGGTACCATGCAATATGACTTCAACGGGTCTTCATTTGCTCACCGAACCTCTCCAATCCTATCACTGCTGCGTTTATGCCCCTGTACACATGCTTGATTCTCTTTTGGAGACATAGCAATCCATAGGTTTTAAGATACTTACTAGTCAGGTACATTCTTAGGCGTTTAATATGGGGTGTTGAGTCCATTTCGTTGAGCAAGGAGTAGCTCTTGTCTATTCCATATTTGGCTTAAGGAACTTTATCTGTGCTCATTTCAATCTCTGGTTTTATGCAGCACCCCAACTCACCTTTCCCCTTAAGCAAGCATAAGTTGTTTTTCTAAATTTGAGACCCTGTTCTGTTCTGTAATTCAGTTCCTGTGTAGCCAAGTTTACATTCCGTGTATTACTGATATCTTATGATGTTTCTTTTTCTGTGTGACTTACTTCAGTTAGAATCATCATACCTGAATCCACTCATTGTGCTGCTAAGGGCCTGATGACACAGATTTCATTGCTGAGTGATATTGCTTTGTAAGTAAATACCACAACTTCTTTATCCATTTTTCACTTTCTGCGATGTTGAACTTGTACTGTAAACGAGGTTCTTGTAAACAGAGCCGTTCGAAAGTTTGGGGTGGCTGTGTCTTTTTGATTTTAATTTCCCTAAGCTATAGGACCATAAGTGGAAGTGCCCTAGGTTCTGTTGCTTTGTTTTTTAGATGTTTCAGGAAACACCATACACTTCTCCCAAGTGGTTGTTGGCAATTTACATCCCGCCCATCAGCATAACAAGGCTCCCAGTTCTCCATGGCCTGTCCTGCCTTTCTGGATTTTACACTTTTTTCAGATGGCCCTTTTGACCGGGGGGAAGTGAGACTTCATTGTAGTGCAGATTTCCTTTGCAAGCTTGCTTGGTTGGCCAAAAAGGGCGTATGCGTTTTTTCCTGAATATATTCAGGAAAAAACGCATACGCCCTTTTTGGCCAAGTGCATCATTGTGGACGTTCTGCCTCTTTTCCTATGCTTTCAATGCAATTCCAGTCTACCTCCTGAAATCGGTTTCCTGCAATTCTGCCCCGCTTTCAAGTCCTCTTGGCAGCCTTACTTCAGTCTATTTTTGGACGATAGCTGTCATTTATAACTCTGCAGGTTTGTGAATTACAGTGCCCCTGAGCTCCTTTCTTCAACTCGCTTTCTTGTGACCTGGCCGCAACACCGCAGGATGGCTTCAGGCCCTAATCTGGTTCCGGTACGGCACGCTGAGCCTTTGGTTATTTCCTCTTCCTGGTGGGAAATGAGAGTTAAATTTGCCCGTCCAGACACCTCCAGCTAGCCTCTCATTGGTTCTCGCTATTCCTGTTCATCTTCCGCAGAAATTGCAAACTGGACCAAACAGGAGGTTAAAGGCGCTGACTCTCCAAGTGGGGAGAGTGTTAGTAAAGCGTCTGGAATGTTGCACCCGAGTACCAGGGGAGGAAAACTGAGACATATTTGAACACGTCTCCCGTTCACATGGTTGATCATACTTGGGTTCCACATGCATGTTTTAGCTGAAGGAAGAATACCTTAAACCTGGAGAGTTAAGACCCGTGTAATGGGTACCATGCAATATGACTTCAACGGGTCTTCATTTGCTCACCGAACCTCTCCAATCCTATCACTGCTGCGTTTATGCCCCTGTACACATGCTTGATTGTCTTTCGGAGACATAGCAATCCATAGGTTTTAAGATACTTACTAGTCAGGTACATTCTTAGGCGTTTAATATGCGGTGTTGAGTCCATTTCGTTGAGCAAGGAGTAGCTCTTGTCTATTCCATATTTGGCTTAAGGAACTTTATCTGTGCTCATTTCAATCTCTGGTTTTATGCAGCACCCCTACTCACCTTTACCCTTAAGCAAGCATAAGTTGGTTTTCTAAATTTGAGTCCCTGTTCTGTTCTGTAATTCAGTTCCTGTGTAGCCAAGTTTACATTCCGTGTATTACTGATATCTTATGATGTTTCTTTTTCTGTGTGACTTACTTCAGTTAGAATCATCATACCTGAATCCACTCATTGTGCTCCTAAGGGCCTGATGACACAGATTTCATTGCTGAGTGATATTGCTTTGTAAGTAAATACCACAACTTCTTTATCCATTTTTCACTTTCTGCGGTGTTGAACTTTTACTGTAAACGAGGTTCTTGTAAACAGAGCCGTTCCAAACTTTGGGGTGGCTGTGTCTTTTTGATTTTAATTTCCCTAAGCTATAGGACCATAAGTGGAAGTGCCCTAGGTTCTGTTGCTTTGTTTTTTAGATGTTTCAGGAAACACCATACACTTCTCCCGAGTGGTTGTTGGCAATTTACATCCCGCCCATCAGCATAACAAGGCTCCCAGTTCTCCATGGCCTGTCCTGCCTTTCTGGATTTTACACTTTTTTCAGATGGCCCTTTTGACCGGGGGGAAGTGAGACTTCATTGTAGTGCAGATTTCCTTTGCAAGCTTGCTTGGTTGGCCAAAAAGGGCGTATGCGTTTTTTCCTGAATATATTCAGGAAAAAACGCATACGCCCTTTTTGGCCAAGTGCATCATTGTGGACGTTCTGCCTCTTTTCCTATGCTTTCAATGCAATTCCAGTCTACCTCCTGAAATCGGTTTCCTGCAATTCTGCCCCGCTTTCAAGTCCTCTTGGCAGCCTTACTTCAGTCTATTTTTGGACGATAGCTGTCATTTATAACTCTGCAGGTTTGTGAATTACAGTGCCCCTGAGCTCCTTTCTTCAACTCGCTTTCTTGTGACCTGGCCGCAACACCGCAGGATGGCTTCAGGCCCTAATCTGGTTCCGGTACGGCACGCTGAGCCTTTGGTTATTTCCTCTTCCTGGTGGGAAATGAGAGTTAAATTTGCCCGTCCAGACACCTCCAGCTAGCCTCTCATTGGTTCTCACTATTCCTGTTCATCTTCCGCAGAAATTGCAAACTGGGCCAAACAGGAGGTTAAAGGCGCTGATTCTCCAAGTGGGGAGAGTGTTAGTAAAGCGTCTGGAATGTTGCACCCGAGTACCAGGGGAGGAAAACTGAGACATATTTGAACACGTCTCCCGTTCACATGGTTGATCATACTTGGGTTCCACATGCATGTTTTAGCTGAAGGAAGAATACCTTAAACCTGGAGAGTTAAGACCCGTGTAATGGGTACCATGCAATATGACTTCAACGGGTCTTCATTTGCTCACCGAACCTCTCCAATCCTATCACTGCTGCATTTATGCCCCTGTACACATGCTTGATTCTCTTTTGGAGACATAGCAATCCATAGGTTTTAAGATACTTACTAGTCAGGTACATTCTTATGCGTTTAATATGCAGTGTTGAGTCCATTTCGTTGAGCAAGGAGTAGCTCTTGTCTATTCCATATTTGACTTAAGGAACTTTATCTGTGCTCATTTCAATCTCTGGTTTTATGCAGCACCCCAACTCACCTTTACCCTTAAGCAAGCATAAGTTGGTTTTCTAAATTTGAGTCCCTGTTCTGTTCTGTAATTCAGTTCCTGTGTAGCCAAGTTTACATTCCGTGTATTACTGATATCTTATGATGTTTCTTTTTCTGTGTGACTTACTTCAGTTAGAATCATCATACCTGAATCCACTCATTGTGCTGCTAAGGGCCTGATGACACAGATTTCATTGCTGAGTGATATTGCTTTGTAAGTAAATACCACAACTTCTTTATCCATTTTTCACTTTCTGCGATGTTGAACTTGTACTGTAAACGAGGTTCTTGTAAACAGAGCCGTTCCAAATTTTGGGGTGGCTGTGTCTTTTTGATTTTAATTTCCCTAAGCTATAGGACCATAAGTGGCAGTGCCCTAGGCTCTGTTGCTTTGTTTTTTAGATGTTTCAGGAAACACAATACACTTCTCCCGAGTGTCTGTTGGCAATTTACATCCCGCCCATCAGCATAACAAGGCTCCCAGTTCTCCATGGCCTGTCCTGCCTTTCTGGATTTTACACTTTTTTCAGATGGCCCTTTTGACCGGGGGGAAGTGAGACTTCATTGTAGTGCAGATTTCCTTTGCAAGCTTGCTTGGTTGGCCAAAAAGGGCGTATGCGTTTTTTCCTGAATATATTCAGGAAAAAACGCATACGCCCTTTTTGGCCAAGTGCATCATTGTGGACGTTCTGCCTCTTTTCCCATGCTTTCAATGCAATTCCAGTCTACCTCCTGAAATCGGTTTCCTGCAATTCTGCCCCGCTTTCAAGTCCTCTTGGCAGCCTTACTTCAGTCTATTTTTGGACGATAGCTGTCATTTATAACTCTGCAGGTTTGTGAATTACAGTGACCCTGAGCTCCTTTCTTCAACTCGCTTTCTTTTGAGCTGGCCGCAACACCGCAGGATGGCTTCAGGCCCTAATCTGGTTCCGGCATGGCACGCTGAGCCTTTGGTTATTTCCTCTTCCTGGTGGGAAATGAGAGTTAAATTTGCCCGTCCAGACACCTCCAGCTAGTCTCTCATTGGTTCTCGCTATTCCTGTTCATCTTCCGCAGAAATTGCAAACTGGGCCAAACAGGAGGTTAAAGGCGCTGACTCTCCAAGTGGGGAGAGTGTTAGTAAAGCGTCTGGAATGTTGCACCCGAGTACCAGGGGAGGAAAACTGAGACATATTTGAACACGTCTCCCGTTCACATGGTTGATCATACTTGGGTTCCACATGCATGTTTTAGCTGAAGGAAGAATACCTTAAACCTGGAGAGTTAAGACCCGTGTAATGGGTACCATGCAATATGACTTCAACGGGTTTTCAGTTGCTCACCGAACCTCTCCAATCCTATCACTGCTGCGTTTATGCCCCTGTACACATGCTTGATTCTCTTTCGGAGACATAGCAATCCATAGGTTTTAAGATACTTACTAGTCAGGTACATTCTTAGGCGTTTAATATGGGGTGTTGAGTCCATTTCGTTGAGCAAGGAGTAGCTCTTGTCTATTCCATATTTGGCTTAAGGAACTTTATCTGTGCTCATTTCAATCTCTGGTTTTATGCAGCACCCCAACTCACCTTTACCCTTAAGCAAGAATAAGTTGGTTTTCTAAATTTGAGACCCTGTTCTGTTCTGTAATTCAGTTCCTGTGTAGCCAAGTTTACATTCCGTGTATTACTGATATCTTATGATGTTTCTTTTTCTGTGTGACTTATTTCAGTTAGAATCATCATACCTGAATCCACTCATTGTGCTGCTAAGGGCCTGATGACACAGATTTCATTGCTGAGTGATATTGCTTTGTAAGTAAATACCACAACTTCTTTATCCATTTTTCATTTTCTGCGATGTTGAACTTGTACTGTAAACGAGGTTCTTGTAAACAGAGGCGTCCCAAACTTTGGGGTGGCTGTGTCTTTTTGATTTTAATTTCCCTAAGCTATAGGACCATAAGTGGAAGTGCCCTAGGTTCTGTTGCTTTGTTTTTTAGATGTTTCAGGAAACACCATACACTTCTCCCGAGTGTCTGTTGGCAATTTACATCCCGCCCATCAGCATAACAAGGCTCCCAGTTCTCCATGGCCTGTCCTGCCTTTCTGGACTTTACACTTTTTTCAGATGGCCCTTTTGACCGGGGGGAAGTGAGACTTCATTGTAGTGCAGATTTCCTTTGCAAGCTTGCTTGGTTGGCCAAAAAGGGCGTATGCGTTTTTTCCTGAATATATTCAGGAAAAAACGCATACGCCCTTCTTGGCCAAGTGCATCATTGTGGACGTTCTGCCTCTTTTCCTATGCTTTCAATGCAATTCCAGTCTACCTCCTGAAATCGGTTTCCTGCAATTCTGCCCCGCTTTCAAGTCCTCTTGGCAGCCTTACTTCAGTCTATTTTTGGACGATAGCTGTTATTTATAACTCTGCAGGTTTGTGAATTACAGTGCTGCTGAGCTCCTTTCTTCAACTCGCTTTCTTGTGACCTGGCCGCAACACCGCAGGATGGCTTCAGGCCCTAATCTGGTTCCGGCCCGGCCTGCTGAGCCTTTGGTTAATTCCTCTTCCTGGTGGGAAATGAGAGTTAAATTTGCCCGTCCAGACACCTCCAGCTAGCCTCTCATTGGTTCTCGCTATTCCTGTTCATCTTCCGCAGAAATTGCAAACTGGGCCAAACAGGATGTTAAAGGGACTCACCCTCCAAGTGGGGAGAGTGTTAGTAAAGCGTCTGGAATGTTGCACCCGAGTACCAGGGGAGGAAAACTGAGACATATTTGAACACGTCTCCCGATCACATGGTTGATCATACTCTAGGTTCCACATGCATGTTTTAGCTGAAGGAAGAATACCTTAAACCTGGGTAGTTGAAACCCGTGGAATGGGTACCATGCAATATGACTTCAACGGGTCTTCATTTGCTCACCGAACCTCTCCAATCCTATCACTGCTGCGTTTATGCCCCTGTACACATGCTTGATTCTCTTTCGGAGACATAGCAATCCATAGGTTTTAAGATACTTACTAGTCAGGTACATTCTTAGGCGTTTAATATGCGGTGTTGAGTCCATTTCGTTGAGCAAGGAGTAGCTCTTGTCTATTCCATATTTGACTTAAGGAACTTTATCTGTGCTCATTTCAATCTCTGGTTTTATGCAGCACCCCAACTCACCTTTACCCTTAAGCAAGCATAAGTTGGTTTTCTAAATTTGAGACCCTGTTCTGTTCTGTAATTCAGTTCCTGTGTAGCCAAGTTTACATTCCGTGTATTACTGATATCTTATGATGTTTCTTTTTCTGTGTGACTTACTTCAGTTAGAATCATCATACCTGAATCCACTCATTGTGCTGCTAAGGGCCTGATGACACAGATTTCATTGCTGAGTGATATTGCTTTGTAAGTAAATACCACAACTTCTTTATCCATTTTTCACTTTCTGCGATGTTGAACTTGTACTGTAAACGAGGTTCTTGTAAACAGAGCCGTTCCAAACTTTGGGGTGGCTGTGTCTTTTTGATTTTAATTTCCCTAAGCTATAGGACCATAAGTGGAAGTGTCCTAGGTTCTGTTGCTTTGTTTTTTAGATGTTTCAGGAAACACCATACACTTCTCCCGAGTGGTTGTTGGCAATTTACATCCCGCCCATCAGCATAACAAGGCTCCCAGTTCTCCATGGCCTGTCCTGCCTTTCTGGATTTTACACTTTTTTCAGATGGCCCTTTTGACCGGGGGGAAGTGAGACTTCATTGTAGTGCAGATTTCCTTTGCAAGCTTGCTTGGTTGGCCAAAAAGGGCGTATGCGTTTTTTCCTGAATATATTCAGGAAAAAACGCATACGCCCTTTTTGGCCAAGTGCATCATTGTGGACGTTCTGCCTCTTTTCCTATGCTTTCAATGCAATTCCAGTCTACCTCCTGAAATCGGTTTCCTGCAATTCTGCCCCGCTTTCAAGTCCTCTTGGCAGCCTTACTTCAGTCTATTTTTGGACGATAGCTGTCATTTATAACTCTGCAGGTTTGTGAATTACAGTGCCCCTGAGCTCCTTTCTTCAACTCGCTTTCTTTTGAGCTGGCCGCAACACCGCAGGATGGCTTCAGGCCCTAATCTGGTTCCGGTACGGCACGCTGAGCCTTTGGTTATTTCCTCTTCCTGGTGGGAAATGAGAGTTAAATTTGCCCGTCCAGACACCTCCAGCTAGCCTCTCATTGGTTCTCGCTATTCCTGTTCATCTTCCGCAGAAATTGCAAACTGGGCCAAACAGGAGGTTAAAGGCGCTGACTCTCCAAGTGGGGAGAGTGTTAGTAAAGCGTCTGGAATGTTGCACCCGAGTACCAGGGGAGGATAACTGAGACATATTTGAACACGTCTCCCGTTCACATGGTTGATCATACTTGGGTTCCACATGCATGTTTTAGCTGAAGGAAGAATACCTTAAACCTGGAGAGTTGAGACCCGTGTAATGGGTACCATGCAATATGACTTCAAAGGGTCTTCATTTGCTCACCGAACCTCTCCAATCCTATCACTGCTGCGTTTATGCCCCTGTACACATGCTTGATTCTCTTTTGGAGACATAGCAATCCATAGGTTTTACGATACTTACTAGTCAGGTACATTCTTAGGCGTTTAATATGCGGTGTTGAGTCCATTTCGTTGAGCAAGGAGTAGCTCTTGTCTATTCCATATTTGACTTAAGGAACTTTATCTGTGCTCATTTCAATCTCTGGTTTTATGCAGCACCCCAACTCACCTTTCCCCTTAAGCAAGCATAAGTTGGTTTTCTAAATTTGAGACCCTGTTCTGTTCTGTAATTCAGTTCCTGTGTAGCCAAGTTTACATTCCGTGTATTACTGATATCTTATGATGTTTCTTTTTCTGTGTGACTTATTTCAGTTAGAATCATCATACCTGAATCCACTCATTGTGCTGCTAAGGGCCTGATGACATAGATTTCATTGCTGAGTGATATTGCTTTGTAAGTAAATACCACAACTTCTTTATCCATTTTTCACTTTCTGCGATGTTGAACGTGTACTGTAAACGAGGTTCTTGTAAACAGAGGCGTCCCAAACTTTGGGGTGGCTGTGTCTTTTTGATTTTAATTTCCCTAAGCTATAGGACCATAAGTGGCAGTACCCTAGGCTCTGTTGCTTTGTTTTTTAGATGTTTCAGGAAACACCATACGCTTCTCCCGAGTGTCTGTTGGCAATTTACATCCCGCCCATCAGCATAACAAGGCTCCCAGTTCTCCATGGCCTGTCCTGCCTTTCTGGATTTTACACTTTTTTCAGATGGCCCTTTTGACCGGGGGGAAGTGAGACTTCATTGTAGTGCAGATTTCCTTTGCAAGCTTGCTTGGTTGGCCAAAAAGGGCGTATGCGTTTTTTCCTGAATATATTCAGGAAAAAACGCATACGCCCTTTTTGGCCAAGTGCATCATTGTGGACGTTCTGCCTCTTTTCCTATGCTTTCAATGCAATTCCAGTCTACCTCCTGAAATCGGTTTCCTGCAATTCTGCCCCGCTTTCAAGTCCTCTTGGCAGCCTTACTTCAGTCTATTTTTGGACGATAGCTGTCATTTATAACTCTGCAGGTTTGTGAATTACAGTGCCCCTGAGCTCCTTTCTTCAACTCGCTTTCTTGTGACCTGGCCGCAAGACCGCAGGATGGCTTCAGGCCCTAATCTGGTTCCGGTACGGCATGCTGAGCCTTTGGTTAATTACTCTTCCTGGTGGGAAATGAGAGTTAAATTTGCCCGTCCAGACACCTCCAGTTAGCCTCTCATTGGTTCTCGCTATTCCTGTTCACCTTCCGCAGAAATTGCAAACTGGGCCAAACAGGAGGTTAAAGGGACTGACACTCCAAGTGGGGAGAGTGTTAGTAAAGCGTCTGGAATGTTGCACCCGAGTGCCAGGGGAGGAAAACTGAGACATATTTGAACACGTCTCCCGTTCACATGGTTGATCATACTTGGTTTCCACATGCATGTTTTAGCTGAAGGAAGAATACCTTAAACCTGGAGAGTTAAGACCCGTGTAATGGTTACCATGCAATATGACTTCAACGGGTTTTCATTTGCTCACCGAACCTCTCCAATCCTATCACTGCTGCGTTTATGCCCCTGTACACATGCTTGATTCTCTTTCGGAGACATAGCAATCCATAGGTTTTAAGATACTTACTAGTCAGGTACATTCTTAGGCGTTTAATATGGGGTGTTGAGTCCATTTCGTTGAGCAAGGAGTAGCTCTTGTCTATTCCATATTTGGCTTAAGGAAATTTATCTGTGCTCATTTCAATCTCTGGTTTTATGCAGCACCCCAACTCACCTTTACCCTTAAGCAAGAATAAGTTGGTTTTCTAAATTTGAGACCCTGTTCTGTTCTGTAATTCAGTTCCTGTGTAGTCAAGTTTACATTCCGTGTATTACTGATATCTTATGATGTTTCTTTTTCTGTGTGACTTATTTCAGTTAGAATCATCATACCTGAATCCACTCATTGTGCTGCTAAGGGCCTGATGACACAGATTTCATTGCTGAGTGATATTGCTTTGTAAGTAAATACCACAACTTCTTTATCCATTTTTCATTTTCTGCGATGTTGAACTTGTACTGTAAACGAGGTTCTTGTAAACAGAGGCGTCCCAAACTTTGGGGTGGCTGTGTCTTTTTGATTTTAATTTCCCTAAGCTATAGGACCATAAGTGGAAGTGCCCTAGGTTCTGTTGCTTTGTTTTTTAGATGTTTCAGGAAACACCATACACTTCTCCCGAGTGTCTGTTGGCAATTTACATCCCGCCCATCAGCATAACAAGGCTCCCAGTTCTCCATGGCCTGTCCTGCCTTTCTGGACTTTACACTTTTTTCAGATGGCCCTTTTGACTGGGGGGAAGTGAGACTTCATTGTAGTGCAGATTTCCTTTGCAAGCTTGCTTGGTTGGCCAAAAAGGGCGTATGCGTTTTTTCCTGAATATATTCAGGAAAAAACGCATACGCCCTTCTTGGCCAAGTGCATCATTGTGGACGTTCTGCCTCTTTTCCTATGCTTTCAATGCAATTCCAGTCTACCTCCTGAAATCGGTTTCCTGCAATTCTGCCCCGCTTTCAAGTCCTCTTGGCAGCCTTACTTCAGTCTATTTTTGGACGATAGCTGTTATTTATAACTCTGCAGGTTTGTGAATTACAGTGCTCCTGAGCTCCTTTCTTCAACTCGCTTTCTTGTGACCTGGCCGCAACACCGCAGGATGGCTTCAGGCCCTAATCTGGTTCCGGCCCGGCCTGCTGAGCCTTTGGTTAATTCCTCTTCCTGGTGGGAAATGAGAGTTAAATTTGCCCGTCCAGACACCTCCAGCTAGCCTCTCATTGGTTCTCGCTATTCCTGTTCATCTTCCGCAGAAATTGCAAACTGGGCCAAACAGGATGTTAAAGGGACTCACCCTCCAAGTGGGGAGAGTGTTAGTAAAGCGTCTGGAATGTTGCACCCGAGTACCAGGGGAGGAAAACTGAGACATATTTGAACACGTCTCCCGATCACATGGTTGATCATACTCTAGGTTCCACATGCATGTTTTAGCTGAAGGAAGAATACCTTAAACCTGGGTAGTTGAAACCCGTGGAATGGGTACCATGCAATATGACTTCAAAGGGTCTTCATTTGCTCACCGAACCTCTCCAATCCTATCACTGCTGCGTTTATGCCCCTGTACACATGCTTGATTCTCTTTCGGAGACATAGCAATCCATAGGTTTTAAGATACTTACTAGTCAGGTACATTCTTAGGCGTTTAATATGCGGTGTTGAGTCCATTTCGTTGAGCAAGGAGTAGCTCTTGTCTATTCCATATTTGACTTAAGGAACTTTATCTGTGCTCATTTCAATCTCTGGTTTTATGCAGCACCCCAACTCACCTTTCCCCTTAAGCAAGCATAAGTTGGTTTTCTAAATTTGAGACCCTGTTCTGTTCTGTAATTCAGTTCCTGTGTAGCCAAGTTTACATTCCGTGTATTACTGATATCTTATGATGTTTCTTTTTCTGTGTGACTTACTTCAGTTAGAATCATCATACCTGAATCCACTCATTGTGCTGCTAAGGGCCTGATGACACAGATTTCATTGCTGAGTGATATTGCTTTGTAAGTAAATACCACAACTTCTTTATCCATTTTTCACTTTCTGCGATGTTGAACTTGTACTGTAAACGAGGTTCTTGTAAACAGAGCCGTTCCAAACTTTGGGGTGGCTGTGTCTTTTTGATTTTAATTTCCCTAAGCTATAGGACCATAAGTGGAAGTGTCCTAGGTTCTGTTGCTTTGTTTTTTAGATGTTTCAGGAAACACCATACACTTCTCCCGAGTGGTTGTTGGCAATTTACATCCCGCCCATCAGCATAACAAGGCTCCCAGTTCTCCATGGCCTGTCCTGCCTTTCTGGATTTTACACTTTTTTCAGATGGCCCTTTTGACCGGGGGGAAGTGAGACTTCATTGTAGTGCAGATTTCCTTTGCAAGCTTGCTTGGTTGGCCAAAAAGGGCGTATGCGTTTTTTCCTGAATATATTCAGGAAAAAACGCATACGCCCTTTTTGGCCAAGTGCATCATTGTGGACGTTCTGCCTCTTTTCCTATGCTTTCAATGCAATTCCAGTCTACCTCCTGAAATCGGTTTCCTGCAATTCTGCCCCGCTTTCAAGTCCTCTTGGCAGCCTTACTTCAGTCTATTTTTGGACGATAGCTGTCATTTATAACTCTGCAGGTTTGTGAATTACAGTGCCCCTGAGCTCCTTTCTTCAACTCGCTTTCTTTTGAGCTGGCCGCAACACCGCAGGATGGCTTCAGGCCCTAATCTGGTACCGGTACGGCACGCTGAGCCTTTGGTTATTTCCTCTTCCTGGTGGGAAATGAGAGTTAAATTTGCCCGTCCAGACACCTCCAGCTAGCCTCTCATTGGTTCTCGCTATTCCTGTTCATCTTCCGCAGAAATTGCAAACTGGGCCAAACAGGAGGTTAAAGGCGCTGACTCTCCAAGTGGGGAGAGTGTTAGTAAAGCGTCTGGAATGTTGCACCCGAGTACCAGGGGAGGATAACTGAGACATATTTGAACACGTCTCCCGTTCACATGGTTGATCATACTTGGGTTCCACATGCATGTTTTAGCTGAAGGAAGAATACCTTAAACCTGGAGAGTTGAGACCCGTGTAATGGGTACCATGCAATATGACTTCAAAGGGTCTTCATTTGCTCACCGAACCTCTCCAATCCTATCACTGCTGCGTTTATGCCCCTGTACACATGCTTGATTCTCTTTTGGAGACATAGCAATCCATAGGTTTTACGATACTTACTAGTCAGGTACATTCTTAGGCGTTTAATATGCGGTGTTGAGTCCATTTCGTTGAGCAAGGAGTAGCTCTTGTCTATTCCATATTTGACTTAAGGAACTTTATCTGTGCTCATTTCAATCTCTGGTTTTATGCAGCACCCCAACTCACCTTTCCCCTTAAGCAAGCATAAGTTGGTTTTCTAAATTTGAGACCCTGTTCTGTTCTGTAATTCAGTTCCTGTGTAGCCAAGTTTACATTCCGTGTATTACTGATATCTTATGATGTTTCTTTTTCTGTGTGACTTATTTCAGTTAGAATCATCATACCTGAATCCACTCATTGTGCTGCTAAGGGCCTGATGACATAGATTTCATTGCTGAGTGATATTGCTTTGTAAGTAAATACCACAACTTCTTTATCCATTTTTCACTTTCTGCGATGTTGAACGTGTACTGTAAACGAGGTTCTTGTAAACAGAGGCGTCCCAAACTTTGGGGTGGCTGTGTCTTTTTGATTTTAATTTCCCTAAGCTATAGGACCATAAGTGGCAGTGCCCTAGGCTCTGTTGCTTTGTTTTTTAGATGTTTCAGGAAACACCATACGCTTCTCCCGAGTGTCTGTTGGCAATTTACATCCCGCCCATCAGCATAACAAGGCTCCCAGTTCTCCATGGCCTGTCCTGCCTTTCTGGATTTTACACTTTTTTCAGATGGCCCTTTTGACCGGGGGGAAGTGAGACTTCATTGTAGTGCAGATTTCCTTTGCAAGCTTGCTTGGTTGGCCAAAAAGGGCGTATGCGTTTTTTCCTGAATATATTCAGGAAAAAACGCATACGCCCTTTTTGGCCAAGTGCATCATTGTGGACGTTCTGCCTCTTTTCCTATGCTTTCAATGCAATTCCAGTCTACCTCCTGAAATCGGTTTCCTGCAATTCTGCCCCGCTTTCAAGTCCTCTTGGCAGCCTTACTTCAGTCTATTTTTGGACGATAGCTGTCATTTATAACTCTGCAGGTTTGTGAATTACAGTGCCCCTGAGCTCCTTTCTTCAACTCGCTTTCTTTTGAGCTGGCCGCAACACCGCAGGATGGCTTCAGGACCTAATCTGGTTCCGGTACGGCATGCTGAGCCTTTGGTTAATTCCTCTTCCTGGTGGGAAATGAGAGTTAAATTTGCCCGTCCAGACACCTCCAGTTAGCCTCTCATTGGTTCTCGCTATTCCTGTTCACCTTCCGCAGAAATTGCAAACTGGGCCAAACAGGAGGTTAAAGGGACTGACACTCCAAGTGGGGAGAGTGTTAGTAAAGCGTCTGGAATGTTGCACCCGAGTGCCAGGGGAGGAAAACTGAGACATATTTGAACACGTCTCCCTTTCACATGGTTGATCATACTTGGGTTCCACATGCATGTTTTAGCTGAAGGAAGAATACCTTAAACCTGGAGAGTTAAGACCCGTGTAATGGGTAGCATGCAATATGACTTCAAAGGGTCTTCATTTGCTCACCGAACCTCTCCAATCCTATCACTGCTGCGGTTATGCCCCTGTACACATGCTTGATTCTCTTTCGGAGACATAGCAATCCATAGGTTTTAAGATACTTACTAGTCAGGTACATTCTTAGGCGTTTAATATGCGGTGTTGAGTCCATTTTGTTGAGCAAGGAGTAGCTCTTGTCTATTCCATATTTGACTTAAGGAACTTTATCTGTGCTCATTTCAATCTCTGGTTTTATGCAGCACCCCAACTCACCTTTACCCTTAAGCAAGCATAAGTTGGTTTTCTAAATTTGAGACCCTGTTCTGTTCTGTAATTCAGTTCCTGTGTAGCCAAGTTTACATTCCGTGTATTAGTGATATCTTATGATGTTTCTTTTTCTGTGTGACTTATTTCAGTTAGAATCATCGTACCTGAATCTACTCATTATGCTGCTACGGGCCTGATGACATAGATTTCATTGCTGAGTGATACTGCATTGTACGTAAGTACCACAAGTTCTTTATCCATTTTTCACTTTCTGCGATGTTGAACTTGTACTGTAAACGAGGTTCTTGTAAACAGAGCCGTTCCAAACTTTGGGGTGGCTGTGTCTTTTTGATTTTAATTTCCCTAAGCTATAGGACCATAAGTGGCAGTGCCCTAGGCTCTGTTGCTTTGTTTTTTAGATGTTTCAGGAAACACCATACACTTCTCCCGAGTGGTTGTTGGCAATTTACATCCCGCCCATCAGCATAACAAGGCTCCCAGTTCTCCATGGCCTGTCCTGCCTTTCTGGATTTTACACTTTTTTCAGATGGCCCTTTTGACCGGGGGGAAGTGAGACTTCATTGTAGTGCAGATTTCCTTTGCAAGCTTGCTTGGTTGACCAAAAAGGGCGTATGCGTTTTTTCCTGAATATATTCAGGAAAAAACGCATACGCCCTTTTTGGCCAAGTGCATCATTGTGGACGTTCTGCCTCTTTTCCTATGCTTTCAATGCAATTCCAGTCTACCTCCTGAAATCGGTTTCCTGCAATTCTGCCCCGCTTTCAAGTCCTCTTGGCAGCCTTACTTCAGTCTATTTTTGGAAGATAGCTGTCATTTATAACTCTGCAGGTTTGTGAATTACAGTGCCCCTGAGCTCCTTTCTTCAACTCGCTTTCTTTTGACCTGGCCGCAACACCGCAGGATGGCTTCAGGCCCTAATCTGGTTCCGGCACGGCACGCTGCGCCTTTGGTTATTTCCTCTTCCTGGTGGGAAATGAGAGTTAAATTTGCCCGTCCAGACACCTCCAGCTAGTCTCTCATTGGTTCTCGCTATTCCTGTTCATCTTCCGCAGAAATTGCAAACTGGGCCAAAGAGGAGGTTAAAGTCGCTGACTCTCCAAGTGGGGAGAGTGTTAGTAAAGCGTCTGGAATGTTGCACTCGAGTACCAGGGGAGGAAAACTGAGACATATTTGAACACGTCTCCCGTTCACATGATTGATCATACTTGGGTTCCACATGCATGTTTTAGCTGAAGGAAGAATACCTTAAACCTGGAGAGTTAAGACCCGTGAAATGGGTACCATGCAATATGACTTCAAAGAGTCTTCATTTGCTCACCGAACCTCTCCAATCCTATCACTGCTGTGTTTATGCCCCTGTACACATGCTTGATTCTCTTTCGGAGACATAGCAATCCATAGGTTTTAAGATACCTACTAGTCAGGTACATTCTTAGGCGTTTAATATGCGGTGTTGAGTCCATTTCGTTGAGCAAGGAGTAGCTCTTGTCTATTCCATATTTGACTTAAGGAACTTTATCTGTGCTCATTTCAATCTCTGGTTTTATGCAGCACCCCAACTCACCTTTACCCTTAAGCAAGCATAAGTTGGTTTTCTAAATTTGAGACCCTGTTCTGTTCTGTAATTCAGTTCCTGTGTAGCCAAGTTTACATTCCGTGTATTACTGATATCTTATGATGTTTCTTTTTCTGTGTGACTTACTTCAGTTAGAATCATCATACCTGAATCCACTCATTGTGCTGCTAAGGGCCTGATGACACAGATTTCATTGCTGAGTGATATTGCTTTGTAAGTAAATACCACAACTTCTTTATCCATTTTTCACTTTCTGCGATGTTGAACTTGTACTGTAAACGAGGTTCTTGTAAACAGAGCCGTTCCAAACTTTGGGGTGGCTGTGTCTTTTTGATTTTAATTTCCCTAAGCTATAGGACCATAAGTGGAAGTGCCCTAGGTTCTGTTGCTTTGATTTTTAGATGTTTCAGGAAACACCATACACTTCTCCCGAGTGGTTGTTGGCAATTTACATCCCGCCCATCAGCATAACAAGGCTCCCAGTTCTCCATGGCCTCTCCTGCCTTTCTGGATTTTACACTTTTTTCAGATGGCCCTTTTGACCGGGGAGAAGTGAGACTTCATTGTAGTGCAGATTTCCTTTGCAAGCTTGCTTGTTGGCCAAAAAGGGCGTATGCGTTTTTTCCTGAATATATTCAGGAAAAAATGCATACGCCCTTTTTGGCCAAGTGCATCATTGTGGACGTTCTGCCTCTTTTCCTATGCTTTCAATGCAATTCCAGTCTACCTCCTGAAATCGGTTTCCTGCAATTCTGCCCCGCTTTCAAGTCCTCTTGTCAGCCTTACTTCAGTCTATTTTTGGACGATAGCTGTCATTTATAACTCTGCAGGTTTGTGAATTACAGTGCCCCTGAGCTCCTTTCTTCAACTCGCTTTCTTGTGACCTGGCCGCAACACCGCAGGATGGCTTCAGGCCCTAATCTGGTTCCGGCACGGCACGCTGAGCCTTTGGTTATTTCCTCTTCCTGGTGGGAAATGAGAGTTAAATTTGCCCGTCCAGACACCTCCAGCTAGTCTCTCATTGGTTCTCGCTATTCCTGTTCATCTTCCGCAGAAATTGCAAACTGGGCAAAACAGGAGGTTAAAGGCGCTGACTCTCCAAGTGGGGAGAGTGTTAGTAAAGCGTCTGGAATGTTGCACCCGAGTACCAGGGGAGGAAAACTGAGACATATTTGAACACGTCTCCCATTCACATGGTTGATCATACTTGGGTTCCACATGCATGTTTTAGCTGAAGGAAGAATACCTTAAACCTGGAGAGTTAAGACCCGTGTAATGGGTACCATGCAATATGACTTCAAAGGGTTTTCATTTGCTCACCGAACCTCTCCAATCCTATCACTGCTGCGTTTATGCCCCTGTACACATGCTTGATTCTCTTTCGGAGACATAGCAATCCATAGGTTTTAAGATACTTACTAGTCAGGTACATTCTTAGGCGTTTAATATGCGGTGTTGAGTCCATTTCGTTGAGCAAGGAGTAGCTCTTGTCTATTCCATATTTGACTTAAGGAACTTTATCTGTGCTCATTTCAATCTCTGGTTTTATGCAGCACCCCAACTCACCTTTACCCTTAAGCAAGCATAAGTTGGTTTTCTAAATTTGAGACCCTGTTCTGTTCTGTAATTCAGTTCCTGTGTAGCCAAGTTTACATTCTGTGTATTACTGATATCTCATGATGTTTCTTTTTCTGTGTGACTTATTTCAGTTAGAATCATCATACCTGAATCCACTCATTGTGATGCTAAGGGCCTGATGACATAGATTTCATTGCTGAGTGATATTGCTTTGTAAGTAAATACCACAACTTCTTTATCCATTTTTCACTTTCTGCGATGTTGAACTTGTACTGTAAACGAGGTTCTTGTAAACAGAGCCGTTCCAAACTTTGGGGTGGCTGTGTCTTTTTGATTTTAATTTCCCTAAGCTATAGGACCATAAGTGGCAGTGCCCTAGGCTCTGTTGCTTTGTTTTTTAGATGTTTCAGGAAACACCATACACTTCTCCCGAGTGTCTGTTGGCAATTTACATCCCGCCCATCAGCATAACAAGGCTCCCAGTTCTCCATGGCCTGTCCTGCCTTTCTGGATTTTACACTTTTTTCAGATGGCCCTTTTGACCGGGGGGAAGTGAGACTTCATTGTAGTGCAGATTTCCTTTGCAAGCTTGCTTGGTTGGCCAAAAAGGGCGTATGCGTTTTTTCCTGAATATATTCAGGAAAAAACGCATACGCCCTTCTTGGCCAAGTGCATCATTGTGGACGTTCTGCCTCTTTTCCTATGCTTTCAATGCAATTCCAGTCTACCTCCTGAAATCGGTTTCCTGCAATTCTGCCCCGCTTTCAAGTCCTCTTGGCAGCCTTACTTCAGTCTATTTTTGGACGATAGCTGTCATTTATAACTCTGCAGGTTTGTGAATTACAGTGCCCCTGAGCTCCTTTCTTCAACTCGCTTTCTTGTGACCTGGCCGCAACACCGCAGGATGGCTTCAGGCCCTAATCTGGTTCCGGCACGGCACGCTGAGCCTTTGGTTATTTCCTCTTCCTGGTGGGAAATGAGAGTTAAATTTGCCCGTCCAGACACCTCCAGCTAGTCTCTCATTGGTTCTCGCTATTCCTGTTCATCTTCCGCAGAAATTGCAAACTGGGCCAAACAGGAGGTTAAAGGCGCTGACTCTCCAAGTGGGGAGAGTGTTAGTAAAGCGTCTGGAATGTTGCACCCGAGTACCAGGGGAGGAAAACTGAGACATATATGAACACGTCTCCCGTTCACATGGTTGATCATACTTGGGTTCCACATGCATGTTTTAGCTGAAGGAAGAATACCTTAAACCTGGAGAGTTAAGACCCGTGTAATGGGTACCATGCAATATGACTTCAAAGGGTCTTCATTTGCTCACCGAACCTCTCCAATCCTATCACTGCTGCGTTTATGCCCCTGTACACATGCTTGATTCTCTTTCGGAGACATAGCAATCCATAGGTTTTAAGATACTTACTAGTCAGGTACATTCTTAGGTGTTTAATATGCGGTGTTGAGTCCATTTCGTTGAGCAAGGAGTAGCTCTTGTCTATTCCATATTTGACTTAAGGAACTTTATCTGTGCTCATTTCAATCTCTGGTTTTATGCAGCACCCCAACTCACCTTTACCCTTAAGCAAGCATAAGTTGGTTTTCTAAATTTGAGACCCTGTTCTGTTCTGTAATTCAGTTCCTGTGTAGTCAAGTTTACATTCCGTGTATTACTGATATCTTATGATGTTTCTTTTTCTGTGTGACTTACTTCAGTTAGAATCATCATACCTGAATCCACTCATTGTGCTGCTAAGGGCCTGATGACACAGATTTCATTGCTGAGTGATATTGCTTTGTAAGTAAATACCACAACTTCTTTATCCATTTTTCACTTTCTGCGATGTTGAACTTGTACTGTAAACGAGGTTCTTGTAAACAGAGCCGTTCCAAACTTTGGGGTGGCTGTGTCTTTTTGATTTTAATTTCCCTAAGCTATAGGACCATAAGTGGAAGTGCCCTAGGCTCTGTTGCTTTGTTTTTTAGATGTTTCAGGAAACACCATACACTTCTCCCAAGTGTCTGTTGGCAATTTACATCCCGCCCATCAGCATAACAAGGCTCCCAGTTCTCAATGGCCTGTTGCCTTTCTGGATTTTACACTTTTTTCAGATGGCCCTTTTGGCTGGGGGGAAGTGAGACTTCATTGTAGTGCAGATTTCCTTTGCAAGCTTGCTTGTTGGCCAAAAAGGGCGTATGCGTTTTTTCCTGAATATATTCAGGAAAAAACGCATACGCCCTTTTTGGCCAAGTGCATCATTGTGGACGTTCTGCCTCTTTTCCTATGCTTTCAATGCAATTCCAGTCTACCTCCTGAAATCGGTTTCCTGCAATTCTGCCCCGCTTTCAAGTCCTCTTGGCAGCCTTACTTCAGTCTATTTTTGGACGATAGCTGTCATTTATAACTCTGCAGGTTTGTGAATTACAGTGTCCCTGAGCTCCTTTCTTCAACTCGCTTTCTTGTGACCTGGCCGCAACACCGCAGGATGGCTTCAGGCCCTAATCTGGTTCCGGCACGGCACGCTGAGCCTTTGGTTATTTCCTCTTCCTGGTGGGAAATGAGAGTTAAATTTGCCCGTCCAGACACCTCCAGCTAGTCTCTCATTGGTTCTCGCTATTCCTGTTCATCTTCCGCAGAAATTGCAAACTGGGCAAAACAGGAGGTTAAAGGCGCTGACTCTCCAAGTGGGGAGAGTGTTAGTAAAGCGTCTGGAATGTTGCACCCGAGTACCAGGGGAGGAAAACTGAGACATATTTGAACACGTCTCCCATTCACATGGTTGATCATACTTGGGTTCCACATGCATGTTTTAGCTGAAGGAAGAATACCTTAAACCTGGAGAGTTAAGACCCGTGTAATGGGTACCATGCAATATGACTTCAAAGGGTTTTCATTTGCTCACCGAACCTCTCCAATCCTATCACTGCTGCGTTTATGCCCCTGTACACATGCTTGATTCTCTTTCGGAGACATAGCAATCCATAGGTTTTAAGATACTTACTAGTCAGGTACATTCTTAGGCGTTTAATATGCGGTGTTGAGTCCATTTCGTTGAGCAAGGAGTAGCTCTTGTCTATTCCATATTTGACTTAAGGAACTTTATCTGTGCTCATTTCAATCTCTGGTTTTATGCAGCACCCCAACTCACCTTTACCCTTAAGCAAGCATAAGTTGGTTTTCTAAATTTGAGACCCTGTTCTGTTCTGTAATTCAGTTCCTGTGTAGCCAAGTTTACATTCTGTGTATTACTGATATCTCATGATGTTTCTTTTTCTGTGTGACTTATTTCAGTTAGAATCATCATACCTGAATCCACTCATTGTGATGCTAAGGGCCTGATGACATAGATTTCATTGCTGAGTGATATTGCTTTGTAAGTAAATACCACAACTTCTTTATCCATTTTTCACTTTCTGCGATGTTGAACTTGTACTGTAAACGAGGTTCTTGTAAACAGAGCCGTTCCAAACTTTGGGGTGGCTGTGTCTTTTTGATTT
The DNA here is from genome assembly GCF_951394435.1 of Stenella coeruleoalba. NCBI lineage: Eukaryota > Metazoa > Chordata > Mammalia > Artiodactyla > Delphinidae > Stenella > Stenella coeruleoalba. The sequence continues at coordinate 65,875 of NW_027645889.1, read as the reverse complement.
TAATTTCCCTAAGCTATAGGACCATAAGTGGCAGTGCCCTAGGCTCTGTTGCTTTGTTTTTTAGATGTTTCAGGAAACACCATACACTTCTCCCGAGTGTCTGTTGGCAATTTACATCCCGCCCATCAGCATAACAAGGCTCCCAGTTCTCCATGGCCTGTCCTGCCTTTCTGGATTTTACACTTTTTTCAGATGGCCCTTTTGACCGGGGGGAAGTGAGACTTCATTGTAGTGCAGATTTCCTTTGCAAGCTTGCTTGGTTGGCCAAAAAGGGCGTATGCGTTTTTTCCTGAATATATTCAGGAAAAAACGCATACGCCCTTCTTGGCCAAGTGCATCATTGTGGACGTTCTGCCTCTTTTCCTATGCTTTCAATGCAATTCCAGTCTACCTCCTGAAATCGGTTTCCTGCAATTCTGCCCCGCTTTCAAGTCCTCTTGGCAGCCTTACTTCAGTCTATTTTTGGACGATAGCTGTCATTTATAACTCTGCAGGTTTGTGAATTACAGTGCCCCTGAGCTCCTTTCTTCAACTCGCTTTCTTGTGACCTGGCCGCAACACCGCAGGATGGCTTCAGGCCCTAATCTGGTTCCGGCACGGCACGCTGAGCCTTTGGTTATTTCCTCTTCCTGGTGGGAAATGAGAGTTAAATTTGCCCGTCCAGACACCTCCAGCTAGTCTCTCATTGGTTCTCGCTATTCCTGTTCATCTTCCGCAGAAATTGCAAACTGGGCCAAACAGGAGGTTAAAGGCGCTGACTCTCCAAGTGGGGAGAGTGTTAGTAAAGCGTCTGGAATGTTGCACCCGAGTACCAGGGGAGGAAAACTGAGACATATATGAACACGTCTCCCGTTCACATGGTTGATCATACTTGGGTTCCACATGCATGTTTTAGCTGAAGGAAGAATACCTTAAACCTGGAGAGTTAAGACCCGTGTAATGGGTACCATGCAATATGACTTCAAAGGGTCTTCATTTGCTCACCGAACCTCTCCAATCCTATCACTGCTGCGTTTATGCCCCTGTACACATGCTTGATTCTCTTTCGGAGACATAGCAATCCATAGGTTTTAAGATACTTACTAGTCAGGTACATTCTTAGGCGTTTAATATGCGGTGTTGAGTCCATTTCGTTGAGCAAGGAGTAGCTCTTGTCTATTCCATATTTGACTTAAGGAACTTTATCTGTGCTCATTTCAATCTCTGGTTTTATGCAGCACCCCAACTCACCTTTACCCTTAAGCAAGCATAAGTTGGTTTTCTAAATTTGAGACCCTGTTCTGTTCTGTAATTCAGTTCCTGTGTAGTCAAGTTTACATTCCGTGTATTACTGATATCTTATGATGTTTCTTTTTCTGTGTGACTTACTTCAGTTAGAATCATCATACCTGAATCCACTCATTGTGCTGCTAAGGGCCTGATGACACAGATTTCATTGCTGAGTGATATTGCTTTGTAAGTAAATACCACAACTTCTTTATCCATTTTTCACTTTCTGCGATGTTGAACTTGTACTGTAAACGAGGTTCTTGTAAACAGAGCCGTTCCAAACTTTGGGGTGGCTGTGTCTTTTTGATTTTAATTTCCCTAAGCTATAGGACCATAAGTGGAAGTGCCCTAGGCTCTGTTGCTTTGTTTTTTAGATGTTTCAGGAAACACCATACACTTCTCCCAAGTGTCTGTTGGCAATTTACATCCCGCCCATCAGCATAACAAGGCTCCCAGTTCTCAATGGCCTGTTGCCTTTCTGGATTTTACACTTTTTTCAGATGGCCCTTTTGGCTGGGGGGAAGTGAGACTTCATTGTAGTGCAGATTTCCTTTGCAAGCTTGCTTGTTGGCCAAAAAGGGCGTATGCGTTTTTTCCTGAATATATTCAGGAAAAAATGCATACGCCCTTTTTGGCCAAGTGCATCATTGTGGACGTTCTGCCTCTTTTCCTATGCTTTCAATGCAATTCCAGTCTACCTCCTGAAATCGGTTTCCTGCAATTCTGCCCCGCTTTCAAGTCCTCTTGGCAGCCTTACTTCAGTCTATTTTTGGACGATAGCTGTCATTTATAACTCTGCAGGTTTGTGAATTACAGTGCCCCTGAGCTCCTTTCTTCAACTCGCTTTCTTGTGACCTGGCCGCAACACCGCAGGATGGCTTCAGGCCCTAATCTGGTTCCGGCACGGCACGCTGAGCCTTTGGTTATTTCCTCTTCCTGGTGGGAAATGAGAGTTAAATTTGCCCGTCCAGACACCTCCAGCTAGTCTCTCATTGGTTCTCGCTATTCCTGTTCATCTTCCGCAGAAATTGCAAACTGGGCCAAACAGGAGGTTAAAGGCGCTGACTCTCCAAGTGGGGAGAGTGTTAGTAAAGCGTCTGGAATGTTGCACCCGAGTACCAGGGGAGGAAAACTGAGACATATTTGAACACGTCTCCCGTTCACATGGTTGATCATACTTGGGTTCCACATGCATGTTTTAGCTGAAGGAAGAATACCTTAAACCTGGAGAGTTAAGACCCGTGTAATGGGTACCATGCAATATGACTTCAAAGGGTCTTCATTTGCTCACCGAACCTCTCCAATCCTATCACTGCTGCGTTTATGCCCCTGTACACATGCTTGATTCTCTTTCGGAGACATAGCAATCCATAGGTTTTAAGATACTTACTAGTCAGGTACATTCTTAGGCGTTTAATATGCGGTGTTGAGTCCATTTCGTTGAGCAAGGAGTAGCTCTTGTCTATTCCATATTTGACTTAAGGAACTTTATCTGTGCTCATTTCAATCTCTGGTTTTATGCAGCACCCCAACTCACCTTTACCCTTAAGCAAGCATAAGTTGGTTTTCTAAATTTGAGACCCTGTTCTGTTCTGTAATTCAGTTCCTGTGTAGCCAAGTTTACATTCTGTGTATTACTGATATCTCATGATGTTTCTTTTTCTGTGTGACTTATTTCAGTTAGAATCATCATACCTGAATCCACTCATTGTGATGCTAAGGGCCTGATGACATAGATTTCATTGCTGAGTGATATTGCTTTGTAAGTAAATACCACAACTTCTTTATCCATTTTTCACTTTCTGCGATGTTGAACTTGTACTGTAAACGAGGTTCTTGTAAACAGAGCCGTTCCAAACTTTGGGGTGGCTGTGTCTTTTTGATTTTAATTTCCCTAAGCTATAGGACCATAAGTGGCAGTGCCCTAGGCTCTGTTGCTTTGTTTTTTAGATGTTTCAGGAAACACCATACACTTCTCCAGAGTGTCTGTTGGCAATTTACATCCCGCCCATCAGCATAACAAGGCTCCCAGTTCTCCATGGCCTGTCCTGCCTTTCTGGATTTTACACTTTTTTCAGATGGCCCTTTTGACCGGGGGGAAGTGAGACTTCATTGTAGTGCAGATTTCCTTTGCAAGCTTGCTTGGTTGGCCAAAAAGGGCGTATGCGTTTTTTCCTGAATATATTCAGGAAAAAACGCATACGCCCTTCTTGGCCAAGTGCATCATTGTGGACGTTCTGCCTCTTTTCCTATGCTTTCAATGCAATTCCAGTCTACCTCCTGAAATCGGTTTCCTGCAATTCTGCCCCGCTTTCAAGTCCTCTTGGCAGCCTTACTTCAGTCTATTTTTGGACGATAGCTGTCATTTATAACTCTGCAGGTTTGTGAATTACAGTGCCCCTGAGCTCCTTTCTTCAACTCGCTTTCTTGTGACCTGGCCGCAACACCGCAGGATGGCTTCAGGCCCTAATCTGGTTCCGGCACGGCACGCTGAGCCTTTGGTTATTTCCTCTTCCTGGTGGGAAATGAGAGTTAAATTTGCCCGTCCAGACACCTCCAGCTAGTCTCTCATTGGTTCTCGCTATTCCTGTTCATCTTCCGCAGAAATTGCAAACTGGGCCAAACAGGAGGTTAAAGGCGCTGACTCTCCAAGTGGGGAGAGTGTTAGTAAAGCGTCTGGAATGTTGCACCCGAGTACCAGGGGAGGAAAACTGAGACATATATGAACACGTCTCCCGTTCACATGGTTGATCATACTTGGGTTCCACATGCATGTTTTAGCTGAAGGAAGAATACCTTAAACCTGGAGAGTTAAGACCCGTGTAATGGGTACCATGCAATATGACTTCAAAGGGTCTTCATTTGCTCACCGAACCTCTCCAATCCTATCACTGCTGCGTTTATGCCCCTGTACACATGCTTGATTCTCTTTCGGAGACATAGCAATCCATAGGTTTTAAGATACTTACTAGTCAGGTACATTCTTAGGCGTTTAATATGCGGTGTTGAGTCCATTTCGTTGAGCAAGGAGTAGCTCTTGTCTATTCCATATTTGACTTAAGGAACTTTATCTGTGCTCATTTCAATCTCTGGTTTTATGCAGCACCCCAACTCACCTTTACCCTTAAGCAAGCATAAGTTGGTTTTCTAAATTTGAGACCCTGTTCTGTTCTGTAATTCAGTTCCTGTGTAGTCAAGTTTACATTCCGTGTATTACTGATATCTTATGATGTTTCTTTTTCTGTGTGACTTACTTCAGTTAGAATCATCATACCTGAATCCACTCATTGTGCTGCTAAGGGCCTGATGACACAGATTTCATTGCTGAGTGATATTGCTTTGTAAGTAAATACCACAACTTCTTTATCCATTTTTCACTTTCTGCGATGTTGAACTTGTACTGTAAACGAGGTTCTTGTAAACAGAGCCGTTCCAAACTTTGGGGTGGCTGTGTCTTTTTGATTTTAATTTCCCTAAGCTATAGGACCATAAGTGGAAGTGCCCTAGGCTCTGTTGCTTTGTTTTTTAGATGTTTCAGGAAACACCATACACTTCTCCCAAGTGTCTGTTGGCAATTTACATCCCGCCCATCAGCATAACAAGGCTCCCAGTTCTCAATGGCCTGTTGCCTTTCTGGATTTTACACTTTTTTCAGATGGCCCTTTTGGCTGGGGGGAAGTGAGACTTCATTGTAGTGCAGATTTCCTTTGCAAGCTTGCTTGGTTGGCCAAAAAGGGCGTATGCGTTTTTTCCTGAATATATTCAGGAAAAAACGCATACGCCCTTTTTGGCCAAGTGCATCATTGTGGACGTTCTGCCTCTTTTCCTATGCTTTCAATGCAATTCCAGTCTACCTCCTGAAATCGGTTTCCTGCAATTCTGCCCCGCTTTCAAGTCCTCTTGGCAGCCTTACTTCAGTCTATTTTTGGACGATAGCTGTCATTTATAACTCTGCAGGTTTGTGAATTACAGTGCCCCTGAGCTCCTTTCTTCAACTCGCTTTCTTTTGAGCTGGCCGCAACACCGCAGGATGGCTTCAGGCCCTAATCTGGTTCCGGGACGGCACGCTGAGCCTTTGGTTATTTCCTCTTCCTGGTGGGAAATGAGAGTTAAATTTGCCCGTCCAGACACCTCCAGCTAGCCTCTCATTGGTTCTCGCTATTCCTGTTCATCTTCCGCAGAAATTGCAAACTGGGCCAAACAGGAGGTTAAAGGCGCTGACTCTCCAAGTGGGGAGAGTGTTAGTAAAGCGTCTGGAATGTTGCACCCGAGTACCAGGGGAGGAAAACTGAGACATATTTGAACACGTCTCCCGATCACATGGTTGATCATACTCTAGGTTCCACATGCATGTTTTAGCTGAAGGAAGAATACCTTAAAACTGGGTAGTTGAAACCCGTGGAATGGGTACCATGCAATATGACTTCAAAGGGTCTTCATTTGCTCACCGAACCTCTCCAGTCCTATCACTAATGCGTTTATGCCCCTGTACACATGCTTGATTCTCTTTCGGAGACATAGCAATCCATAGGTTTTAAGATACTTACAAGTCAGGTACATTCTTAGGCGTTTAATATGCGGTGTTGAGTCCATTTCGTTGAGCAAGGAGTAGCTCTTGTCTATTCCATATTTGGCTTAAGGAACTTTATCTGTGCTCATTTCAATCTCTGGTTTTATGCAGCACCCCAACTCACCTTTACCCTTAAGCAAGCATAAGTTGGTTTTCTAAATTTGAGACCCTGTTCTGTTCTGTAATTCAGTTCCTGTGTAGCCAAGTTTACATTCCGTGTATTACTGATATCTTATGATGTTTCTTTTTCTGTGTGACTTACTTCAGTTAGAATCATCATACCTGAATCCACTCATTGTGCTTCTAAGTGCCTGATGACACAGATTTCATTGCTGAGTGATATTGCTTTGTAAGTAAATACCACAACTTCTTTATCCATTTTTCACTTTCTGCGATGTTGAACTTGTACTGTAAACGAGGTTCTTGTAAACAGAGCCGTTCCAAACTTTGGGGTGGCTGTGTCTTTTTGATTTTAATTTCCCTAAGCTATAGGACCATAAGTGGAAGTGCCCTAGGTTCTGTTGCTTTGTTTTTTAGATGTTTCAGGAAACACCATACACTTCTCCCGAGTGTCTGTTCTCAATTTACATCCCGCCCATCAGCATCACAAGGCTCCCAGTTCTCCATGGCCTGTCCTGCCTTTCTGGATTTTACACTTTTTTCAGATGGCCCTTTTGACCGGGGGGGAAGTGAGACTTCATTGTAGTGCAGATTTCCTTTGCAAGCTTGCTTGGTTGGCCAAAAAGGGCGTATGCGTTTTTTCCTGAATATATTCAGGAAAAAACGCATACGCCCTTTTTGGCCAAGTGCATCATTGTGGACGTTCTGCCTCTTTTCCTATGCTTTCAATGCAATTCCAGTCTACCTCCTGAAATCGGTTTCCTGCAATTCTGCCCCGCTTTCAAGTCCTCTTGGCAGCCTTACTTCAGTCTATTTTTGGACGATAGCTGTCATTTATAACTCTGCAGGTTTGTGAATTACAGTGCCCCTGAGCTCCTTTCTTCAACTCGCTTTCTTGTGACCTGGTCGCAACACCGCAGGATGGCTTCAGGCCCTAATCTGGTTCCGGCCCGGCATGCTGAGCCTTTGGTTAATTCCTCTTCCTGGTGGGAAATGAGAGTTAAATTTGCCCGTCCAGACACCTCCAGCTAGCCTCTCATTGGTTCTCGCTATTCCTGTTCATCTTCCGCAGAAATTGCAAACTGGGCCAAACAGGAGGTTAAAGGGACTGACTCTCCAAGTGGAGAGAGTGTTAGTAAAGCGTCTGGAATGTTGCACCCGAGTACCAGGGGAGGAAAACTGAGACATATTTGAACACGTCTCCCGTTCACATGGTTGATTATACTTGGGTTCCACATGCATGTTTTAGCTGAAGGAAGAATACCTTAAACCTGGAGAGTTAAGACCCGTGTAATGGGAACCATGCAATATGACTTCAAAGGGTCTTCATTTGCTCACCGAACCTCTCCAATCCTATCACTGCTGCGTTTATGCCCCTGTACACATGCTTGATTCTCTTTCGGAGACATAGCAATCCATAGGTTTTAAGATAATTACTAGTCAGGTACATTCTTAGGCGTTTAATATGCGGTGTTGAGTCCATTTCGTTGAGCAAGGAGTAGCTCTTGTCTATTCCATATTTGACTTAAGGAACTTTATCTGTGCTCATTTCAATCTCTGGTTTTATGCAGCACCCAAACTCACCTTTCCCCTTAAGCAAGCATAAGTTGGTTTTCTAAATTTGAGACCCTGTTCTGTTCTGTAATTCAGTTCCTGTGTAGCCAAGTTTACATTCCGTGTATTACTGATATCTTATGATGTTTCTTTTTCTGTGTGACTTACTTCAGTTAGAATCATCATACCTGAATCCACTCATTGTGCTGCTAAGGGCCTGATGACACAGATTTCATTGCTGAGTGATATTGCTTTGTAAGTAAATACCACAACTTCTTTATCCATTTTTCACTTTCTGCGATGTTGAACTTGTACTGTAAACGAGGTTCTTGTAAACAGAGCCGTTCCAAACTTTGGGGTGGCTGTGTCTTTTTGATTTTAATTTCCCTAAGCTATAGGACCATAAGTGGAAGTGCCCTAGGTTCTGTTGCTTTGTTTTTTAGATGTTTCAGGAAACACCATACACTTCTCCCGAGTGGTTGTTGGCAATTTACATCCCGCCCATCAGCATAACAAGGCTCCCAGTTCTCCATGGCCTGTCCTGCCTTTCTGGATTTTACACTTTTTTCAGATGGCCCTTTTGACCGGGGGGAAGTGAGACTTCATTGTAGTGCAGATTTCCTTTGCAAGCTTGCTTGGTTGGCCAAAAAGGGCGTATGCGTTTTTTCCTGAATATATTCAGGAAAAAACGCATACGCCCTTTTTGGCCAAGTGCATCATTGTGGACGTTCTGCCTCTTTTCCCATGCTTTCAATGCAATTCCAGTCTACCTCCTGAAATCGGATTCCTGCAATTCTGCCCCGCTTTCAAGTCCTCTTGGCAGCCTTACTTCAGTCTATTTTTGGACGATAGCTGTCATTTATAACTCTGCAGGTTTGTGAATTACAGTGCCCCTGAGCTCCTTTCTTCAACTCGCTTTCTTTTGAGCTGGCCGCAACACCGCAGGATGGCTTCAGGTCCTAATCTGGTTCCGGTACGGCACGCTGAGCCTTTGGTTATTTCCTCTTCCTGGTGGGAAATGAGAGTTAAATTTGCCCGTCCAGACACCTCCAGCTAGCCTCTCATTGGTTCTCGCTATTCCTGTTCATCTTCCGCAGAAATTGCAAACTGGGCCAAACAGGAGGTTAAAGGCGCTGACTCTCCAAGTGGGGAGAGTGTTAGTAAAGCGTCTGGAATGTTGCACCCGAGTACCAGGGGAGGAAAACTGAGACATATTTGAACACGTCTCCCGTTCACATGGTTGATCATACTTGGGTTCCACATGCATGTTTTAGCTGAAGGAAGAATACCTTAAACCTGGAGAGTTGAGACCCGTGTAATGGGTACCATGCAATATGACTTCAAAGGGTCTTCATTTGCTCACCGAACCTCTCCAATCCTATCACTGCTGCGTTTATGCCCCTGTACACATGCTTGATTCTCTTTCGGAGACATAGCAATCCATAGGTTTTACGATACTTACTAGTCAGGTACATTCTTAGGCGTTTAATATGCGGTGTTGAGTCCATTTTGTTGAGCAAGGAGTAGCTCTTGTCTATTCCATATTTGACTTAAGGAACTTTATCTGTGCTCATTTCAATCTCTGGTTTTATGCAGCACCCCAACTCACCTTTACCCTTAAGCAAGCATAAGTTGGTTTTCTAAATTTGAGACCCTGTTCTGTTCTGTAATTCAGTTCCTGTGTAGCCAAGTTTACATTCCGTGTATTACTGATATCTTATGATGTTTCTTTTTCTGTGTGACTTATTTCAGTTAGAATCGTCATACCTGAATCCACTCATTGTGATGCTAAGGGCCTGATGATATAGATTTCATTGCTGAGTGATATAGCTTTGTAAGTAAATACCACAACTTCTTTATCCATTTTTCACTTTCTGCGATGTTGAACTTGTACTGTAAACGAGGTTCTTGTAAACAGAGGCGTCCCAAACTTTGGGGTGGCTGTGTCTTTTTGATTTTAATTTCCCTAAGCTATAGGACCATAAGTGGCAGTGCCCTAGGCTCTGTTGCTTTGTTTTTTAGATGTTTCAGGAAACACCATACACTTCTCCCGAGTGTCTGTTGGCAATTTACATCCCGCCCATCAGCATAACAAGGCTCCCAGTTCTCCATGGCCTGTCCTGCCTTTCTGGATTTTACACTTTTTTCAGATGGCCCTTTTCACCGGGGGGAAGTGAGACTTCATTGTAGTGCAGATTTCCTTTGCAAGCTTGCTTGGTTGGCCAAAAAGGGCGTATGCGTTTTTTCCTGAATATATTCAGGAAAAAACACATACGCCCTTTTTGGCCAAGTGCATCATTGTGGACGTTCTGCCTCTTTTCCTATGCTTTCAATGCAATTCCAGTCTACCTCCTGAAATCGGTTTCCTGCAATTCTGCCCCGCTTTCAAGTCCTCTTGGCAGCCTTACTTCAGTCTATTTTTGGACGATAGCTGTCATTTATAACTCTGCAGGTTTGTGAATTACAGTGCCCCTGAGCTCCTTTCTTCAACTCGCTTTCTTGTGACCTGGCCGCAACACCGCAGGATGGCTTCAGGCCCTAATCTGGTTCCGGCCCGGCATGCTGAGCCTTTGGTTAATTCCTCTTCCTGGTGGGAAATGAGAGTTAAATTTGCCCGTCCAGACACCTCCAGCTAGCCTCTCATTGGTTCTCGCTATTCCTGTTCATCTTCCGCAGAAATTGCAAACTGGGCCAAACAGGAGGTTAAAGGGACTGACTCTCCAAGTGGGGAGAGTGTAAGTAAAGCGTCTGGAATGTTGCACCCGAGTACCAGGGGAGGAAAACTGAGACATATTTGAACACTTCTCCCGATCACATGGTTGATCATACTCTAGGTTCCACATGCATGTTTTAGCTGAAGGAAGAATACCTTAAACCTGGGTAGTTGAAACCCGTGTAATGGGTACCATGCAATATGACTTCAAAGGGTCTTCATTTGCTCTCCGAACCTCTCCAATCCTATCACTGCTGCGTTTATGCCCCTGTACACATGCTTGATTCTCTTTCGGAGACATAGCAATCCATAGGTTTTAAGATACTTACTAGTCAGGTACATTCTTAGGCGTTTAATATGGGGTGTTGAGTCCATTTCGTTGAGCAAGGAGTAGCTCTTGTCTATTCCATATTTGGCTTAAGGAACTTTATCTGTGCTCATTTCAATCTCTGGTTTTATGCAGCACCCCAACTCACCTTTACCCTTAAGCAAGCATAAGTTGGTTTTCTAAATTTGAGACCCTGTTCTGTTCTGTAATTCAGTTCCTGTGTAGCCAAGTTTCCATTCCGTGTATTACTGATATCTTATGATGTTTCTTTTTCTGTGTGACTTATTTCAGTTAGAATCATCATACCTGAATCCACTCATTGTGCTGCTAAGGGCCTGATGACACAGATTTCATTGCTGAGTGATATTGCTTTGTAAGTAAATACCACAACTTCTTTATCCATTTTTCCCTTTCTGCGATGTTGAACTTGTACTGTAAACGAGGTTCTTGTAAACAGAGCCGTTCCAAATTTTGGGGTGGCTGTGTCTTTTTGATTTTAATTTCCCTAAGCTATAGGACCATAAGTGGAAGTGCCCTAGGTTCTGTTGCTTTGTTTTTTAGATGTTTCAGGAAACACCATACACTTCTCCCGAGTGGTTGTTGGCAATTTACATCCCGCCCATCAGCATAACAAGGCTCCCAGTTCTCCATGGCCTGTCCTGCCTTTCTGGATTTTACACTTTTTTCAGATGGCCCTTTTGACCGGGGGATAGTGAGACTTCATTGTAGTTCAGATTTCCTTTGCAAGCTTGCTTGGTTGGCCAAAAAGGGCGTATGCGTTTTTTCCTGAATATATTCAGGAAAAAACGCATACGCCCTTTTTGGCCAAGTGCATCATTGTGGACGTTCTGCCTCTTTTCCTATGCTTTCAATGCAATTCCAGTCTACCTCCTGAAATCGGTTTCCTGCAATTCTGCCCCGCTTTCAAGTCCTCTTGGCAGCCTTACTTCAGTATATTTTTGGACGATAGCTGTCATTTATAACTCTGCAGGTTTGTGCATTACAGTGCCCCTGAGCTCCTTTCTTCAACTCGCTTTCTTTTGAGCTGGCCGCAACACCGCAGGATGGCTTCAGGCCCTAATCTGGTTCCGGTACGGCACGCTGAGCCTTTGGTTAATTCCTCTTCCTGGTGGGAAATGAGAGTTAAATTTGCCCGTCCAGACACCTCCAGCTAGTCTCTCATTGGTTCTCGCAATTCCTGTTCATCTTCCGCAGAAATTGCAAACTGGGCCAAACAGGAGGTTAAAGGCGCTGACTCTCCAAGTGGGGAGAGTGTTAGTAAAGCGTCTGGAATGTTGCACCCGAGTACCAGGGGAGGAAAACTGAGACATATTTGAACACGTCTCCCGATCACATGGTTGATCATACTGTAGGTTCCATATGCATGTTTTAGCTGAAGAAAGAATACCTTAAACCTGGGTAGTTGAAACCCGTGGAATGGGTACCATGCAATATGACTTCAAAGGGTCTTCATTTGCTCACCGAACCTCTCCAATCCTATCACTGCTGCGTTTATGCCCCTGTACACATGCTTGATTCTCTTTCGGAGACATAGCAATCCATAGGTGTTAAGATACTTACTAGTCAGGTACATTCTTAGGCGTTTAATATGGGGTGTTGAGTCCATTTCGTTGAGCAAGGAGTAGCTCTTGTCTATTCCATATTTGGCTTAAGGAACTTTATCTGTGCTCATTTCAATCTCTGGTTTTATGCAGCACCCCAACTCACCTTTACCCTTAAGCAAGCATAAGTTGGTTTTCTAAATTTGAGACCCTGTTCTGTTCTGTAATTCAGTTCCTGTGTAGCCAAGTTTACATTCCGTGTATTACTGATATCTTATGATGTTTCTTTTTCTGTGTGACTTACTTCAGTTAGAATCATCATACCTGAATCCACTCATTGTGCTGCTAAGGGCCTGATGACACAGATTTCATTGCTGAGTGATATTGCTTTGTAAGTAAATACCACAACTTCTTTATCCATTTTTCACTTTCTGCGATGTTGAACTTGTACTGTAAACGAGGTTCTTGTAAACAGAGCCGTTCCAAACTTTGGGGTGGCTGTGTCTTTTTGATTTTAATTTCCCTAAGCTATAGGACCATAAGTGGAAGTGCCCTAGGTTCTGTTGCTTTGTTTTTTAGATGTTTCAGGAAACACCATACACTTCTCCCGAGTGGTTGTTGGCAATTTACATCCCGCCCATCAGCATAACAAGGCTCCCAGTTCTCCATGACCTGTCCTGCCTTTCTGGATTTTACACTTTTTTCAGATGGCCCTTTTGACCGGGGGGAAGTGAGACTTCATTGTAGTGCAGATTTCCTTTGCAAGCTTGCTTGGTTGGCCAAAAAGGGCGTATGCGTTTTTTCCTGAATATATTCAGGAAAAAACGCATACGCCCTTTTTGGCCAAGTGCATCATTGTGGACGTTCTGCCTCTTTTCCTATGCTTTCAATGCAATTCCAGTCTACCTCCTGAAATCGGTTTCCTGCAATTCTGCCCCGCTTTCAAGTCCTCTTGGCAGCCTTACTTCAGTCTATTTTTGGACGATAGCTGTCATTTATAACTCTGCAGGTTTGTGAATTACAGTGCCCCTGAGCTCCTTTCTTCAACTCGCTTTCTTGTGACCTGGCCGCAACACCGCAGGATGGCTTCAGGCCCTAATCTGGTTCCGGCACGGCACGCTGAGCCTTTGGTTAATTCCTCTTCCTGGTGGGAAATGAGAGTTAAATTTGCCCGTCCAGACACCTCCAGCTAGCCTCTCATTGGTTTTCGCTATTCCTGTTCATCTTCCGCAGAAATTGCAAACTGGGCCAAACAGAAGGTTAAAGGCGCTGACTCTCCAAGTGGGGAGAGTGTTAGTAAAGCGTCTGGAATGTTGCACCCGAGTACCAGGGGAGGAAAACTGAGACATATTTGAACACGTCTCCCGTTCACATGGTTGATCATACTTGGGTTCCACATGCATGTTTTAGCTGAAGGAAGAATACCTTAAACCTGGAGAGTTAAGACCCGTGTAATGGGTACCATGCAATATGACTTCAAAGGGTCTTCATTTGCTCACCGCACCTCTCCAATCCTATCACTGCTGCGTTTATGCCCCTGTACACATGCTTGATTCTCTTTCGGAGACATAGCAATCCATAGCTTTTAAGATACTTACAAGTCAGGTACATTCTTAGGCGTTTAATATGCGGTGTTGAGTCCATTTCGTTGAGCAAGGAGTAGCTCTTGTCTATTCCATATTTGGCTTAAGGAACTTTATCTGTGCTCATTTCAATCTCTGGTTTTATGCAGCACCCCAACTCACCTTTACCCTTAAGCAAGCATAAGTTGGTTTTCTAAATTTGAGACCCTGTTCTGTTCTGTAATTCAGTTCCTGTGTAGCCAAGTTTCCATTCCGTGTATTACTGATATCTTATGATGTTTCTTTTTCTGTGTGACTTATTTCAGTTAGAATCATCATACCTGAATCCACTCATTGTGCTACTAAGAGCCTGATGACATAGATTTCATTGCTAAGTGATATTGCTTTGTAAGTGAATACCACAACTTCTTTATCCATTTTTCACTTTCTGCGATGTTGAACTTGTACTGGAAACGAGGTTCTTGTAAACAGAGCTGTTCCAAACTTTGGGGTGGCTGTGTCTTTTTGATTTTAATTTCCCTAAGCTATAGGACCATAAGTGGAAGTGCCCTAGGCTCTGTTGCTTTGTTTTTTAGATGTTTCAGGAAACACCATACACTTCTCCCAAGTGTCTGTTGGCAATTTACATCCCGCCCATCAGCATAACAAGGCTCCCAGTTCTTAATGGCCTGTTGCCTTTCTGGATTTTACACTTTTTTCAGATGGCCCTTTTGACTCGGGGGAAGTGAGACTTCATTGTAGTGCAGATTTCCTTTGCAAGCTTGCTTGGTTGGCCAAAAAGGGCGTATGCGTTTTTTCCTGAATATATTCAGGAAAAAACGCATATGCCGTTTTTGGCCAAGTGCATCATTGTGGACGTTCTGCCTCTTTTCCTATGCTTTCAATGCAATTGCAGTCTACCTCCTGAAATCGGTTTCCTGCAATTCTGCCCCGCTTTCAACTCCTCTTGGCAGCCTTACTTCAGTCTATTTTTGGACGATAGCTGTCATTTATAACTCTGCAGGTTTGTGAATTACAGTGCCCCTGAGCTCCCTTCTTCAACTCGCTTTCTTGTGACCTGGCCGCAACAGCACAGGATGGCTTCAGGCCCTAATCTGGTTCCGGCACGGCATGCTGAGCCTTTGGTTAATTCCTCTTCCTGGTGGGAAATGAGAGTTAAATTTGCCCGTCCAGACACCTCCAGCTAGCCTCTCATTGGTTCTCGCTATTCCTGTTCATCTTCCGCAGAAATTGCAAACTGGGCCAAACAGGAGGTTAAAGGGACTGACTCTCCAAGTGGGGAGAGTGTTAGTAAAGCGTCTGGAATGTTGCACCCGAGTACCAGGGGAGGAAAACTGAGACATATTTGAACACGTCTCCTGATCACATTGTTGATCATACTTGGGTTCCACATGCATGTTTTAGCTGAAGGAAGAATACCTTAAACCTGGAGAGTTAAGACCCGTGTAATGGGTACCATGCAATATGACTTCAAAGGGTCTTCATTTGCTCACCGAACCTCTCCAATCCTATCACTGCTGCGTTTATGCCCCTGTATACATGCTTGATTCTCTTTCGGAGACATAGCAATCCATAGGTTTTAAGATACTTACTAGTCAGGTACATTCTTAGGCGTTTAATATGCGGTGTTGAGTCCATTTCGTTGAGCAAGGAGTAGCTCTTGTCTATTCCATATTTGACTTAAGGAACTTTATCTGTGCTCATTTCAATCTCTGGTTTTATGCAGCACCCCAACTCACCTTTACCCTTAAGCAAGCATAAGTTGGTTTTCTAAATTTGAGACCCTGTTCTGTTCTGTAATTCAGTTCCTGTGTAGCCAAGTTTACATTCCGTGTATTACTGATATCTTATGATGTTTCTTTTTCTGTGTGACTTATTTCAGTTAGAATCATCATACCTGAATCCACTCATTGTGCTGCTAAGGGCGTGATGACACAGATTTCATTGCTGAGTGATATTGCTTTGTAAGTAAATACCACAACTTCTTTATCCATTTTTCACTTTCTGCGATGTTGAACTTGTACTGTAAACGAGGTTCTTGTAAACAGAGCCATTCCAAACTTTGGGGTGGCTGTGTCTTTTTGATTTTAATTTTCCTAAGCTACAGGACCATAAGTGGAAGTGCCCTAGGTTCTGTTGCTTTGTTTTTTAGATGTTTCAGGAAACACCATACACTTCTCCCGAGTGGTTGTTGGCAATTACATCCCGCCCATCAGCATAACAAGGCTCCCAGTTCTCCATGGCCTGTCCTGCCTTTCTGGATTTTACACTTTTTTCAGATGGCCCTTTTGACCGGGGGGAAGTGAGACTTCATTGTAGTGCAGATTTCCTTTGCAAGCTTGCTTGGTTGGCCAAAAAGGGCGTATGCGTTTTTTCCTGAATATATTCAGGAAAAAACGCATACGCCCTTTTTGGCCAAGTGCATCATTGTGGACGTTCTGCCTCTTTTCCTATGCTTTCAATGCAATTCCAGTCTACCTCCTGAAATCGGTTTCCTGCAATTCTGCCCCGCTTTCAAGTCCTCTTGGCAGCCTTACTTCAGTCTATTTTTGGACGATAGCTGTCATTTATAACTCTGCAGGTTTGTGAATTACAGTGCCCCTGAGCTCCTTTCTTCAACTCGCTTTCTTGTGACCTGGCCGCAACACCGCAGGATGGCTTCAGGCCCTAATCTGGTTCCGGTACGGCACGCTGAGCCTTTGGTTATTTCCTCTTCCTGGTGGGAAATGAGAGTTAAATTTGCCCGTCCAGACACCTCCAGCTAGCCTCTCATTGGTTCTCGCTATTCCTGTTCATCTTCCGCAGAAATTGCAAACTGGGCCAAACAGGAGGTTAAAGGCGCTGACTCTCCAAGTGGGGAGAGTGTTAGTAAAGCGTCTGGAATGTTGCACCCGAGTACCAGGGGAGGAAAACTGAGACATATTTGAACACGTCTCCCGTTCACATGGTTGATCATACTTGTGTTCCACATGCATGTTTTAGCTGAAGGAAGAATACCTTAAACCTGGAGAGTTGAGACCCGTGTAATGGGTACCATGCAATATGACTTCAAAGGGTCTTCATTTGCTCACCGAACCTCTCCAATCCTATCACTGCTGCGTTTATGCCCCTGTACACATGCTTGATTCTCTTTTGGAGACATAGCAATCCATAGGTTTTACGATACTTACTAGTCAGGTACATTCTTAGGCGTTTAATATGGGGTGTTGAGTCCATTTCGTTGAGCAAGGAGTAGCTCTTGTCTATTCCATATTTGGCTTAAGGAACTTTATCTGTGCTCATTTCAATCTCTGGTTTTATGCAGCACCCCAACTCACCTTTACCCTTAAGCAAGCATAAGTTGGTTTTCTAAATTTGAGACCCTGTTCTGTTCTGTAATTCAGTTCCTGTGTAGCCAAGTTTACATTCCGTGTATTACTGATATCTTATGATGTTTCTTTTTCTGTGTGACTTATTTCAGTTAGAATCATCATACCTGAATCCACTCATTGTGCTGCTAAGGGCCTGATGACACAGATTTCATTGCTGAGTGATATTGCTTTGTAAGTAAATACCACAACTTCTTTATCCATTTTTCACTTTCTGCGATGTTGAACTTGTACTGTAAACGAGGTTCTTGTAAACAGAGCCGTTCCAAACTTTGGGGTGGCTGTGTCTTTTTGATTTTAATTTCCCTAAGCTATAGGACCATAAGTGGAAGTGCCCTAGGCTCCGTTGCTTTGTTTTTTAGATGTTTCAGGAAACACCATACACTTCTCCCGAGTGTCTGTTGGCAATTTACATCCCGCCCATCAGCATAACAAGGCTCCCAGTTCTCAATGGCCTGTTGCCTTTCTGGATTTTACACTTTTTTCAGATGGCCCTTTTGGCCGGGGGGGAGTGAGACTTCATTGTAGTGCAGATTTCCTTTGCAAGCTTGCTTGGTTGGCCAAAAAGGGCGTATGCGTTTTTTCCTGAATATATTCAGGAAAAAACGCATACGCCCTTTTTGGCCAAGGGCATCATTGTGGACATTCTGCCTCTTTTCCTATGCTTTCAATGCAATTCCAGTCTACCTCCTGAAATCGGTTTCCTGCAATTCTGCCCCGCTTTCAAGTCCTCTTGGCAGCCTTACTTCAGTCTATTTTTGGACGATAACTGTCATTTATAACTCTGCAGGTTTGTGAATTACAGTGCCCCTGAGCTCCTTTCTTCAACTCGCTTTCTTGTGACCTGGCCGCAACACCGCAGGATGGCTTCAGGCCCTAATCTGGTTCCGGCCCGGCATGCTGAGCCTTTGGTTAATTCCTCTTCCTGGTGGGAAATGAGAGTTAAATTTGCCCGTCCAGACACATCCAGCTAGCCTCTCATTGGTTCTCGCTATTCCTGTTCATCTTCCGCAGAAATTGCAAACTGGGCCAAACAGGAGGTTAAAGGCACTGACTCTCCAAGTGGGGAGAGTGTTAGTAAAGCGTCTGGAATGTTGCACCCGAGTACCAGGGGAGGAAAACTGAGACATATTTGAACACGTATCCCGTTCACATGGTTGATCATACTTGTGTTCCACATGCATGTTTTAGCTGAAGGAAGAATACCTTAAACCTGGAGAGTTGAGACCCGTGTAATGGGTACCATGCAATATGACTTCAAAGGGTCTTCATTTGCTCACCGAACCTCTCCAATCCTATCACTGCTGCGTTTATGCCCCTGTACACATGCTTGATTCTCTTTTGGAGACATAGCAATCCATAGGTTTTACGATACTTACTAGTCAGGTACATTCTTAGGCGTTTAATATGGGGTGTTGAGTCCATTTCGTTGAGCAAGGAGTAGCTCTTGTCTATTCCATATTTGGCTTAAGGAACTTTATCTGTGCTCATTTCAATCTCTGGTTTTATGCAGCACCCCAACTCACCTTTACCCTTAAGCAAGAATAAGTTGGTTTTCTAAATTTGAGACCCTGTTCTGTTCTGTAATTCAGTTCCTGTGTAGCCAAGTTTCCATTCCGTGTATTACTGATATCTTATGATGTTTCTTTTTCTGTGTGACTTATTTCAGTTAGAATCATCATACCTGAATCCACTCATTGTGCTGCTAAGGGCCTGATGACACAGATTTCATTGCTGAGTGATATTGCTTTGTAAGTAAATACCACAACTTCTTTATCCATTTTTCACTTTCTGCGATGTTGAACTTGTACTGTAAACGAGGTTCTTGTAAACAGAGCCGTTCCAAACTTTGGGGTGGCTGTGTCTTTTTGATTTTAATTTCCCTAAGCTATAGGACCATAAGTGGAAGTGCCCTAGGTTCTGTTGCTTTGTTTTTTAGATGTTTCAGTAAACACCATACACTTCTCCCGAGTGGTTGTTGGCAATTTACATCCCGCCCATCAGCATAACAAGGCTCCCAGTTCTCCATGGCCTGTCTTGTCTTTCTGGATTTTACACTTTTTTCAGATGGCCCTTTTGACCGGGGGGAAGTGAGACTTCATTGTAGTGCAGATTTCCTTTGCAAGCTTGCTTGGTTGGCCAAAAAGGGCGTATGCGTTTTTTCCTGAATATATTCAGGAAAAAACGCATACGCCCTTTTTGGCCAAGTGCATCATTGTGGACGTTCTGCCTCTTTTCCTATGCTTTCAATGCAATTCCAGTCTACCTCCTGAAATCGGTTTCCTGCAATTCTGCCCCGCTTTCAAGTCCTCTTGGCAGCCTTACTTCAGTGTATTTTTGGACGATAGCTGTCATTTATAACTCTGCAGGTTTGTGAATTACAGTGCCCCTGAGCTCCTTTCTTCAACTCGCTTTCTTGTGACCTGGCCGCAACACTGCAGGATGGCTTCAGGCCCTAATCTGGTTCCGGCCCGGCATGCTGAGCCTTTGGTTAATTCCTCTTCCTGGTGGGAAATGAGAGTTAAATTTGCCCGTCCAGACACCTCCAGCTAGCCTCTCATTGGTTCTCGCTATTCCTGTTCATCTTCCGCAGAAATTGCAAACTGGGCCAAAGAGGAGGTTAAAGGCGCTGACTCTCCAAGTGGGGAGAGTGTTAGTAAGGCGTCTGGAATGTTGCACCCGAGTACCAGGGGAGGAAAACTGAGACATATTTGAACACGTCTCCCGATCACATGGTTGATCATACTCTAGGTTCCACATGCATGTTATAGCTGAAGGAAGAATACCTTAAACCTCTGTAGTTGAAACCCGTGGAATGGGTACCATGCAATATGACTTCAAAGGGTCTTCATTTGCTCACCGAACCTCTCCAATCCTATCACTGCTGCGTTTATGCCCCTGTACACATGCTTGATTCTCTTTCGGAGACATAGCAATCCATAGGTTTTAAGATACTTACAAGTCAGGTACATTCTTAGGCGTTTAATATGCGGTGTTGAGTCCATTTCGTTGAGCAAGGAGTAGCTCTTGTCTATTCCATATTTGGCTTAAGGAACTTTATCTGTGCTCATTTCAATCTCTGGTTTTATGCAGCACCCCAACTCACCGTTACTCTTAAGCAAGCATAAGTTGTTTTTCTAAATTTGAGACCCTGTTCTGTTCTGTAATTCAGTTCCTGTGTAGCCAAGTTTCCATTCCGTGTATTACTGATATCTTATGATGTTTCTTTTTCTGTGTGACTTATTTCAGTTAGAATCATCATACCTGAATCCACTCATTGTGATGCTAAGGGCCTGATGACACAGATTTCATTGCTGAGTGATATTGCTTTGTAAGTGAATACCACAACTTCTTTATCCATTTTTCACTTTCTGCGATGTTGAACTTGTACTGTAAACGAGGTTCTTGTAAACAGAGCCGTTCCAAACTTTGGGGTGGCTGTGTCTTTTTGATTTTAATTTCCCTAAGCTATAGGACCATAAGTGGAAGTGCCCTAGGCTCTGTTGCTTTGTTTTTTAGATGTTTCAGGAAACACCATACACTTCTCCCAAGTGTCTGTTGGCAATTTACATCCCGCCCATCAGCATAACAAGGCTCCCAGTTCTCAATGGCCTGTTGTCTTTCTGGATTTTACACTTTTTTCAGATGGCCCTTTTGGCCGGGGGGAAGTGAGACTTCATTGTAGTGCAGATTTCCTTTGCAAGCTTGCTTGGTTGGCCAAAAAGGGCGTATGCGTTTTTTCCTGAATATATTCAGGAAAAAACGCATACGCCCTTTTTAGCCAAGTGCATCATTGTGGACGTTCTGCCTCTTTTCCTATGCTTTCAATGCAATTCCAGTCTACCTCCTGAAATCGGTTTCCTGCAATTCTGCCCCGCTTTCAAGTCCTCTTGGCAGCCTTACTTCAGTCTATTTTTGGACGATAGCTGTCATTTATAACTCTGCAGGTTTGTGAATTACAGTGCCCCTGAGCTCCTTTCTTCAACTCGCTTTCTTGTGACCTGGCCGCAACACCGCAGGATGGCTTCAGGCCCTAATCTGGTTCCGGCCCGGCATGCTGAGCCTTTGGTTAATTCCTCTTCCTGGTGGGAAATGAGAGTTAAATTTGCCCGTCCAGACACCTCCAGCTAGCCTCTCATTGGTTCTCGCTATTCCTGTTCATCTTCCGCAGAAATTGCAAACTGGGCCAAACAGGAGGTTAAAGGGACTGACTCTCCAAGTGGGGAGAGTGTTAGTAAAGCGTCTGGAATGTTGCACCCGAAAACCAGGGAAGGAAAACTGAGACATATTTGAACACGTCTCCCGATCACATGGTTGATCATACTCTAGGTTCCACATGCATGTTTTAGCTGAAGGAAGAATACCTTAAACCTCTGTAGTTGAAACCCGTGGAATGGGTACCATGCAATATGACTTCAAAGGGTCTTCATTTGCTCACCGCACCTCTCCAATCCTATCACTGCTGTGTTTATGCCCCTGTACACATGCTTGATTCTCTTTCGGAGACATAGCAATCCATAGGTTTTAAGATACTTACAAGTCAGGTACATTCTTAGGCGTTTAATATGCGGTGTTGAGTCCATTTCGTTGAGCAAGGAGTAGCTCTTGTCTATTCCATATTTGACTTAAGGAACTTTATCTGTGCTCATTTCAATCTCTGGTTTTATGCAGCACCCCAACTCACCGTTACTCTTAAGCAAGCATAAGTTGTTTTTCTAAATTTGAGACCGTGTTCTGTTCTGTAATTCAGTTCCTGTGTAGCCAAGTTTCCATTCCGTGTATTACTGATATCTTATGATGTTTCTTTTTCTGTGTGACTTATTTCAGTTAGAATCATCATACCTGAATCCACTCATTGTGCTGCTAAGGGCCTGATGACACAGATTTCATTGCTGAGTGATATTGCTTTGTAAGTGAATACCACAACTTCTTTATCCATTTTTCACTTTCTGCGATGTTGAACTTGTACTGTAAACGAGGTTCTTGTAAACAGAGCCGTTCCAAACTTTGGGGTGGCTGTGTCTTTTTGATTTTAATTTCCCTAAGCTATAGGACCATAAGTGGAAGTGCCCTAGGCTCTGTTGCTTTGTTTTTTAGATGTTTCAGGAAACACCATACACTTCTCCCAAGTGTCTGTTGGCAATTTACATCCCGCCCATCAGCATAACAAGGCTCCCAGTTCTCAATGGCCTGTTGCATTTGTGGATTTTACACGTTTTTCAGATGGCCCTTTTGGCCGGGGGGAAGTGAGACTTCATTGTAGTGCAGATTTCCTTTGCAAGCTTGCTTGGTTGGCCAAAAAGGGCGTATGCGTTTTTTCCTGAATATATTCAGGAAAAAACGCATACGCCCTTTTTGGCCAAGTGCATCATTGTGGACGTTCTGCCTCTTTTCCTATGCTTTCAATGCAATTCCAGTCTACCTCCTGAAATCGGTTTCCTGCAATTCTGCCCCGCTTTCAAGTCCTCTTGGCAGCCTTACTTCAGTCTATTTTTGGACGATAGCTGTCATTTATAACTCTGCAGGTTTGTGAATTACAGTGCCCCTGAGCTCCTTTCTTCAACTCGCTTTCTTGTGACCTGGCCGCAACACTGCAGGATGGCTTCAGGCCCTAATCTGGTTCCGGCCCGGCATGCTGAGCCTTTGGTTAATTCCTCTTCCTGGTGGGAAATGAGAGTTAAATTTGCCCGTCCAGACACCTCCGGCTAGCCTCTCATTGGTTCTCGCTATTCCTGTTCATCTTCCGCAGAAATTGCAAACTGGGCCAAACAGGAGGTTAAAGGGACTGACTCTCCAAGTGGGGAGAGTGTTAGTAAAGCGTCTGGAATGTTGCACCCGAGTACCAGGGGAGGAAAACTGAGACATATTTGAACACGTCTCCCGATCACATGGTTGATCATACTCTAGGTTCCACATGCATGTTTTAGCTGAAGGAAGAATACCTTAAACCTGGGTAGTTGAAACCCGTGGAATGGGTACCATGCAATATGACTTCAAAGGGTCTTCATTTGCTCACCGAACCTCTCCAATCCTATCACTGCTGCGTTTATGCCCCTGTACACATGCTTGATTCTCTTTCGGAGACATAGCAATCCATAGGTTTTAAGATACTTATTAGTCAGGTACATTCTTAGGCGTTTAATATGCGGTGTTGAGTCCATTTCGTTGAGCAAGGAGTAGCTCTTGTCTATTCCATATTTGGCTTAAGGAACTTTATCTGTGCTCATTTCAATCTCTGGTTTTATGCAGCACCCCAACTCACCTTTCCCCTTAAGCAAGAATAATTTGGTTTTCTAAATTTGAGACCCTGTTCTGTTCTGTAATTCAGTTCCTGTGTAGCCAAGTTTCCATTCCGTGTATTACTGATATCTTATGATGTTTCTTTTTCTGTGTGACTTATTTCAGTTAGAATCATCATACCTGAATCCACTCATTGTGCTGCTAAGGGCCTGATGACACAGATTTCATTGCTGAGTGATATTGCTTTGTAAGTAAATACCACAACTTCTTTATCCATTTTTCACTTTCTGTGATGTTGAACTTGTACTGTAAACGAGGTTCTTGTAAACAGAGCCGTTCCAAACTTTGGGGTGGCTGTGTCTTTTTGATTTTAATTTCCCTAAGCTATAGGACCATAAGTGGAAGTGCCCTAGGCTCTGTTGCTTTGTTTTTTAGATGTTTCAGGAAACACCATACACTTCTCCCAAGTGTCTGTTGGCAATTTACATCCCGCCCATCAGCATAACAAGGCTCCCAGTTCTCAATGGCCTGTTGTCTTTCTGGATTTTACACTTTTTTCAGATGGCCCTTTTGGCCGGGGGGAAGTGAGACTTCATTGTAGTGCAGATTTCCTTTGCAAGCTTGCTTGGTTGGCCAAAAAGGGCGTATGCGTTTTTTCCTGAATATATTCAGGAGAAAACGCATACGCCCTTTTTGGCCAAGTGCATCATTGTGGACGTTCTGCCTCTTTTCCTATGCTTTCAATGCAATTCCAGTATACCTCCTGAAATCGGTTTCCTGCAATTCTGCCCCGCTTTCAAGTCCTCTTGGCAGCCTTACTTCAGTCTATTTTTGGACGATAGCTGTCATTTATAACTCTGCAGGTTTGTGAATTACAGTGCCCCTGAGCTCCTTTCTTCAACTCGCTTTCTTGTGACCTGGCCGCAACACCGCAGGATGGCTTCAGGCCCTAATCTGGTTCTGGCCCGGCATGCTGAGCCTTTGGTTAATTCCTCTTCCTGGTGGAAAATGAGAGTTAAATTTGCCCGTCCAGACACCTCCAGCTAGCCTCTCATTGGTTCTCGCTATTCCTGTTCATCTTCCGCAGAAATTGCAAACTGGGCCAAACAGGAGGTTAAAGGCGCTGACTCTCCAAGTGGGGAGAGTGTTAGTAAAGCGTCTGGAATGTTGCACCCGAGTACCAGGGGAGGAAAACTGAGACATATTTGAACACGTCTCCCGTTCACATGGTTGATCATACTTGGGTTCCACATGCATGTTTTAGCTGAAGGAAGAATACCTTAAACCTGGAGAGTTGAGACCCGTGTAATGGGTACCATGCAATATGACTTCAAAGGGTCTTCATTTGCTCACCGAACCTCTCCAATCCTATCACTGCTGCGTTTATGCCCCTGTACACATGCTTGATTCTCTTTTGGAGACATAGCAATCCATAGGTTTTACGATACTTACTAGTCAGGTACATTCTTAGGCGTTTAATATGGGGTGTTGAGTCCATTTCGTTGAGCAAGGAGTAGCTCTTGTCTATTCCATATTTGGCTTAAGGAACTTTATCTGTGCTCATGTCAATCTCTGGTTTTATGCAGCACCCCAACTCACTGTTACTCTTAAGCAAGCATAAGTTGTTTTTCTAAATTTGAGACCCTGTTCTGTTCTGTAATTCAGTTCCTGTGTAGCCAAGTTTCCATTCCGTGTATTACTGATATCTTATGATGTTTTTTTTCTGTGTGACTTATTTCAGTTAGAATCATCATACCTGAATCCACTCATTGTGCTGCTAAGGGCCTGATGACACAGATTTCATTGCTGAGTGATATTGCTTTGTAAGTGAATACCACAACTTCTTTATCCATTTTTCACTTTCTACGATGTTGAACTTGTACTGTAAACGAGGTTCTTGTAAACAGAGCCGTTCTAAACTTTGGGGTGGCTGTGTCTTTTTGATTTTAATTTCCCTAAGCTATAGGACCATAAGTGGAAGTGCCCTAGGCTCTGTTGCTTTGTTTTTTAGATGTTTCAGGAAACACCATACACTTCTCCCAAGTGTCTGTTGGCAATTTACATCCCGCCCATCAGCATAACAAGGCTCCCAGTTCTCAATGGCCTGTTGCCTTTCTGGATTTTACACTTTTTTCAGATGGCCCTTTTGGCCGGGGGGAAGTGAGACTTCATTGTAGTGCAGATTTCCTTTGCAAGCTTGCTTGGTTGGCCAAAAAGTGCGTATGCGTTTTTTCCTGAATATATTCAGGAAAAAACACATACACCCTTTTTGGCCAAGTGCATCATTGTGGACGTTCTGCCTCTTTTCCTATGCTTTCAATGCAATTCCAGTCTACCTCCTGAAATCAGTTTCCTGCAATTCTGCCCCGCTTTCAAGTCCTCTTGGCAGCCTTACTTCAGTCTATTTTTGGACGATAGCTGTCATTTATAACTCTGCAGGTTTGTGAATTACAGTGCCCCTGAGCTCCTTTCTTCAACTCGCTTTCTTGTGACCTGGCCGCAACACCGCAGCATGGCTTCAGGCCCTAATCTGGTTCCGGCACGGCACGCTGAGCCTTTGGTTAATTCCTCTTCCTGGTGGGAAATGAGAGTTAAATTTGCCCGTCCAGACACCTCCAGCTAGTCTCTCATTGGTTCTCGCTATTCCTGTTCATCTTCCGCAGAAATTGCAAACTGGGCCAAACAGGAGGTTAAAGGGACTGACTCTCCAAGTGGGGAGAGTGTTAGTAAAGCGTCTGGAATGTTGCACCCGAGTACCAGGGGAGGAAAACTGAGACATATTTGAACACGTCTCCCGATCACATGGTTGATCATACTCTAGGTTCCACATGCATGTTTTAGCTGAAGGAAGAATACCTTAAACCTGGGTAGTTGAAACCCGTGGAATGGGTACCATGCAATATGACTTCAAAGGGTCTTCATTTGCTCACCGAACCTCTCCAATCCTATCACTGCTGCGTTTATGCCCCTGTACACATGCTTGATTCTCTTTCGGAGACATAGCAATCCATAGGTTTTAAGATACTTACTAGTCAGGAACATTCTTAGGCGTTTAATATGGGGTGTTGAGTCCATTTCGTTGAGCAAGGAGTAGCTCTTGTCTATTCCATATTTGGCTTAAGGAACTTTATCTGTGCTCATTTCAATCTCTGGTTTTATGCAGCACCCCAACTCACCTTTACCCTTAAGCAAGAATAAGTTGGTTTTCTAAATTTGAGACACTGTTCTGTTCTGTAATTCAGTTCCTGTGTAGCCAAGTTTACATTCCGTGTATTACTGATATCTTATGATGTTTCTTTTTCTGTGTGACTTATTTCAGTTAGAATCATCATACCTGAATCCACTCATTGTGCTGCTAAGGGCCTGATGACACAGATTTCATTGCTGAGTGATATTGCTTTGTAAGTAAATACCACAACTTCTTTATCCATTTTTCACTTTCTGCGATGTTGAACTTGTACTGTAAACGTGGTTCTTGTAAACAGAGCCGTTCCAAACTTTGGGGTGGCTGTGTCTTTTTGATTTTAATTTCCCTAAGCTATAGGACCATAAGTGGCAGTGCCCTAGGCTCTGTTGCTTTGTTTTTTAGATGTTTCAGGAAACACCGTACACTTCTCCCGAGTGGTTGTTGGCAATTTACATCCCGCCCATCAGCATAACAAGGCTCCCAGTTCTCCATGGCCTGTCCTGCCTTTCTGGATTTTACACTTTTTTCAGATGGCCCTTTTGACCGGGGGGAAGTGAGACTTCATTGTAGTGCAGATTTCCTTTGCAAGCTTGCTTGGTTGGCCAAAAAGGGCGTATGCGTTTTTTCCTGAATATATTCAGGAAAAAACGCATACGCCCTTTTTGGCCAAGTGCATCATTGTGGACGTTCTGCCTCTTTTCCTATGCTTTCAATGCAATTCCAGTCTACCTCCTGAAATCGGTTTCCTGCAATTCTGCCCCGCTTTCAAGTCCTCTTGGCAGCCTTACTTCAGTCTATTTTTGGACGATAGCTGTCATTTATAACTCTGCAGGTTTGTGAATTACAGTGCCCCTGAGCTCCTTTCTTCAACTCGCTTTCTTGTGACCTGGCCGCAACACCGCAGGATGGCTTCAGGCCCTAATCTGGTTCCGGTACGGCACGCTGAGCCTTTGGTTATTTCCTCTTCCTGGTGGGAAATGAGAGTTAAATTTGCCCGTCCAGACACCTCCAGCTAGCCTCTCATTGGTTCTCGCTATTCCTGTTCATCTTCCGCAGAAATTGCAAACTGGGCCAAACAGGAGGTTAAAGGCGCTGACTCTCCAAGTGGGGAGAGAGTTAGTAAAGCGTCTGGAATGTTGCACCCGAGTACCAGGGGAGGAAAACTGAGACATATTTGAACACGTCTCCCGATCACATGGTTGATCATACTCTGGGTTCCACATGCATGTTTTAGCTGAAGGAAGAATACCTAAAACCTGGAGAGTTGAGACCCGTGGAATGGGTACCATGCAATATGACTTCAAAGGGTCTTCATTTGCTCACCGAACCTCTCCAATCCTATCACTGCTGCGTTTATGCCCCTGTACACATGCTTGATTCTCTTTCGGAGACATAGCAATCCATAGGTTTTAAGATACTTACTAGTCAGGTACATTCTTAGGCGTTTAATATGCGGTGTTGAGTCCATTTCGTTGAGCAAGGAGTAGCTCTTGTCTATTCCATATTTGGCTTAAGGAACTTTATCTGTGCTCATTTCAATCTCTGGTTTTATGCAGCAACCCAACTCACCTTTCCCCTTAAGCAAGCATAAGTTGGTTTTCTAAATTTGAGAACCTGTTCTGTTTTGGAATTCAGTTCCTGTGTAGCCAAGTTTACATTCCGTGTATTAGTGATATCTTATGATGTTTCTTTTTCTGTGTGACTTATTTCAGTTAGAATCATCGTACCTGAATCTACTCATTATGCTGCTACGGGCCTGATGACATAGATTTCATTGCTGAGTTATACTGCATTGTACGTAAGTACCACAAGTTCTTTATCCATTTTTCACTTTCTGCGATGTTGAACTTGTACTGTAAACGAGGTTCTTGTAAACAGAGCCGTTCCAAACTTTGGGGTGGCTGTGTCTTTTTGATTTTAATTTCCCTAAGCTATAGGACCATAAGTGGAAGTGCCCTAGGCTCTGTTGCTTTGTTTTTTAGATGTTTCAGGAAACACCATACACTTCTCCCGAGTGTCTGTTGGCAATTTACATCCCGCCCATCAGCATAACAAGGCTCCCAGTTCTCCATGGCCTGTTGCCTTTCTGGATTTTACACTTTTTTCAGATGGCCCTTTTGACCGGGGGGAAGTGAGACTTCATTGTAGTGCAGATTTCCTTTGCAAGCTTGCTTGGTTGGCCAAAAAGGGCGTATGCGTGTTTTCCTGAATATATTCAGGAAAAAACGCATACGCCCTTTTTGGCCAAGTGCATCATTGTGGACGTTCTGCCTCTTTTCCTTTGCTTTCAATGCAATTCCAGTCTACCTCCTGAAATCGGTTTCCTGCAATTCTGCCCCGCTTTCAAGTCCTCTTGGCAGCCTTACTTCAGTCTATTTTTGGACGATAGCTGTCATTTATAACTCTGCAGGTTTGTGAATTACAGTGCCCCTGAGCTCCTTTCTTCAACTCGCTTTCTTTTGAGCTGGCCGCAACACCGCAGGATGGCTTCAGGCCCTAATCTGGTTCCGGCACGGCACGCTGAGCCTTTGGTTAATTCCTCTTCCTGGTGGGAAATGAGAGTTAAATTTGCCCGTCCAGACACCTCCAGCTAGCCTCTCATTGGTTCTCGCTATTCCTGTTCATCTTCCGCAGAAATTGCAAACTGGGCCAAACAGGAGGTTAAAGGGACTGACTCTCCAAGTCGGGATAGTGTTAGTAAAGCGTCTGGAATGTTGCACCCGAGTACCAGGGTACGAAAACTGAGACATATTTGAACACGTCTCCCGATAACATGGTTGATCGTACTCTAGGTTCCACATGCATGTTTTAGCTGAAGGAAGAATACCTTAAACCTGGGTAGTTGAAAGCCGTGGAATGGGTACCATTCAATATGACTTCAAAGGGTCTTCATTTGCTCACCGAACCTCTCCAATCCTATCACTGCTGCGTTTATGCCCCTGTACACATGCTTGATTCTCTTTCGGAGACATAGCAATCCATAGGTTTTAAGATCCTTACTAGTCAGGTACATTCTTAGGCGTTTAATATGCGGTGTTGAGTCCATTTCGTTGAGCAAGGAGTAGCTCTTGTCTATTCCATATTTGACTTAAGGAACTTTATCTGTGCTCATTTCAATCTTTGGTTTTATGCAGCACCCCAACTCACCTTTCCCCTTAAGCAAGCATAAGTTGGTTTTCTAAATTTGAGACCCTGTTCTGTTCTGTAATTCAGTTCCTGTGTAGCCAAGTTTACATTCCGTGTATTACTGATATCTTATGATGTTTCTTTTTCTGTGTGACTTACTTCAGTTAGAATCATCGTACCTTAATCCACTCATTGTGCTGCTAAGGGCCTGATGACATAGATTTCATTGCTGAGTGATATTGCTTTGTAAGTAAATACCACAACTTCTTTATCCATTTTTCACTTTCTGCGATGTTGAACTTGTACTGTAAACGAGGTTCTTGTAAACAGAGGCGTCCCAAACTTTGGGGTGGCTGTGTCTTTTTGATTTTAATTTCCCTAAGCTATAGGACCATAAGTGGAAGTGCCCTAGGTTCTGTTGCTTTGTTTTTTAGATGTTTCAGGAAACACCATACACTTCTCCCGAGTGTCTGTTGGCAATTTACATCCCGCCCATCAGCATAACAAGGCTCCCAGTTCTCCATGGCCTGTCCTTCCTTTCTGGATTTTACACTTTTTTCAGATGGCCCTTTTGACCGGGGGGAAGTGAGACTTCATTGTAGTGCAGATTTCCTTTGCAAGCTTGCTTGGTTGGCCAAAAAGGGCGTATGCGTTTTTTCCTGAATATATTCAGGAAAAAACTCATACGCCCTTTTTGGCCAAGTGCATCATTGTGGACGTTCTGCCTCTTTTCCTATGCTTTCAATGCAATTCCAGTCTACCTCCTGAAATCGGTTTCCTGCAATTCTGCCCCGCTTTCAAGTCCTCTTGGCAGCCTTACTTCAGTCTATTTTTGGACGATAGCTGTCATTTATAACTCTGCAGGTTTGTGAATTACAGTGCCCCTGAGCTCCTTTCTTCAACTCGCTTTCTTGTGACCTGGCCGCAACACCGCAGGATGGCTTCAGGCCCTAATCTGGTTCCGGTACGGCACGCTGAGCCTTTGGTTATTTCCTCTTCCTGGTGGGAAATGAGAGTTAAATTTGCCCGTCCAGACACCTCCAGCTAGCCTCTCATTGGTTCTCGCTATTCCTGTTCATCTTCCGCAGAAATTGCAAACTGGGCCAAACAGGAGGTTAAAGGCGCTGACTCTCCAAGTGGGGAGAGAGTTAGTAAAGCGTCTGGAATGTTGCACCCGAGTACCAGGGGAGGAAAACTGAGACATATTTGAACACGTCTCCCGATCACACGGTTGATCATACTCTGGGTTCCACATGCATGTTTTAGCTGAAGGAAGAATACCTAAAACCTGGGTAGTTGAAACCCGTGGAATGGGTACCATGCAATATGACTTCAAAGGGTCTTCATTTGCTCACCGAACCTCTCCAATCCTATCACTGCTGCGTTTACGCCCCTGTACACATGCTTGATTCTCTTTCGGAGACATAGCAATCCATAGGTTTTAAGATACTTACTAGTCAGGTACATTCTTAGGCGTTTAATATGCGGTGTTGAGTCCATTTCGTTGAGCAAGGAGTAGCTCTTGTCTATTCCATATTTGGCTTAAGGAACTTTATCTGTGCTCATTTCAATCTCTGGTTTTATGCAGCAACCCAACTCACCTTTCCCCTTAAGCAAGCATAAGTTGGTTTTCTAAATTTGAGAACCTGTTCTGTTTTGGAATTCAGTTCCTGTGTAGCCAAGTTTACATTCCGTGTATTAGTGATATCTTATGATGTTTCTTTTTCTGTGTGACTTATTTCAGTTAGAATCATTGTACCTGAATCTACTCATTATGCTGCTACGGGCCTGATGACATAGATTTCATTGCTGAGTGATACTGCATTGTACGTAAGTACCACAAGTTCTTTATCCATTTTTCACTTTCTGCGATGTTGAACTTGTACTGTAAACGAGGTTCTTGTAAACAGAGCCGTCCAAAACTTTGGGGTGGCTGTGTCTTTTTGATTTTAATTTCCCTAAGCTATAGGACCATAAGTGGCAGTGCCCTAGGCTCTGTTGCTTTGTTTTTTAGATGTTTCAGGAAACACCATACACTTCTCCCAAGTGTCTGTTGGCAATTTACATCCCGCCCATCAGCATAACAAGGCTCCCAGTTCTCAATGGCCTGTTGCCTTTCTGGATTTTACACTTTTTTCAGATGGCCCTTTTGACCGGGGAGAAGTGAGACTTCATTGTAGTGCAGATTTCCTTTGCAAGCTTGCTTGGTTGGCCAAAAAGGGCGTATGCGTTTTTTCCTGAATATATTCAGGAAAAAACGCATACGCCCTTTTTGGCCAAGTGCATCATTGTGGACGTTCTGCCTCTTTTCCTATGCTTTCAATGCAATTCCAGTCTACCTCCTGAAATCGGTTTCCTGCAATTCTGCCCCGCTTTCAAGTCCTCTTGGCAGCCTTACTTCAGTCTATTTTTGGACGATAGCTGTCATTTATAACTCTGCAGGTTTGTGAATTACAGTGCCCCTGAGCTCCTTTCTTCAACTCGCTTTCTTGTGACCTGGCCGCAACACCGCAGCATGGCTTCAGGCCCTAATCTGGTTCCGGCACGGCACGCTGAGCCTTTGGTTAATTCCTCTTCCTGGTGGGAAATGAGAGTTAAATTTGCCCGTCCAGACACCTCCAGCTAGTCTCTCATTGGTTCTCGCTATTCCTGTTCATCTTCCGCAGAAATTGCAAACTGGGCCAAACAGGAGGTTAAAGGGACTGACTCTCCAAGTCGGGAGAGTGTTAGTAAAGCGTCTGGAATGTTGCACCCGAGTACCAGGGTACGAAAACTGAGACATATTTGAACACGTCTCCCGATCACATGGTTGATCATAGTCTAGGTTCCACATGCATGTTTTAGCTGAAGGAAGAATACCTTAAACCTGGGTAGTTGAAACCCGTGGAATGGGTACCATGCAATATGACTTCAAAGGGTCTTCATTTGCTCACCGAACCTCTCCTATCCTATCACTGCTGCGTTTATGCCCCTGTACACATGCTTGATTCTCTTTCGGAGACATAGCAATCCATAGGTTTTAAGATACTTACTAGTCAGGTACATTCTTAGGCGTTTAATATGCGGTGTTGAGTCCATTTCATTGAGCAAGGAGTAGCTCTTGTCTATTCCATATTTGGCTTAAGGAACTTTATCTGTGCTCATTTCAATCTCTGGTTTTATGCAGCACCCCAACTCACCTTTCCCCTTAAGCAAGCATAAGTTGGTTTTCTAAATTTGAGACCCTGTTCTGTTTTGGAATGCAGTTCCTGTGTAGCCAAGTTTACATTCCGTGTATTAGTGATATCTTATGATGTTTCTTTTTCTGTGTGACTTATTTCAGTTAGAATCATCGTACCTGAATCCACTCATTATGCTGCTACGGGCCTGATGACATAGATTTCATTGCTGAGTGATACTGCATTGTACGTAAGTACCACAAGTTCTTTATCCATTTTTCACTTTCTGTGATATTGAACTTGTATGGTAAACGAGGTTCTTGTAAATGGAGGCGTCCCAAACTTTGGGGTGGCTGTGTCTTTTTGATTTTAATTTCCCTAAGCTATAGGACCATAAGTGGCAGTGCCCTAGGCTCTGTTGCTTTGTTTTTTAGATGTTTCAGGAAACACCATACACTTCTCCCGAGTGTCTGTTGGCAATTTACATCCCGCCCATCAGCATAACAAGGCTCCCAGTTCTCCATGGCCTGTCCTGCCTTTCTGGATTTTACACTTTTTTCAGATGGCCCTTTTGACCGGGGGGAAGTGAGACTTCATTGTAGTGCAGATTTCCTTTGCAAGCTTGCTTGGTTGGCCAAAAAGGGCGTATGCGTTTTTTCCTGAATATATTCAGAATAAAATGCATACGCCCTTTTTGGCCAAGTGCATCATTGTAGACGTTCTGCCTCTTTTCCTATGCTTTCAATGCAATTCCAGTCTACCTCCTGAAATCGGTTTCCTGCAATTCTGCCCCGCTTTCAAGTCCTCTTGGCAGCCTTACTTCAGTCTATTTTTGGACGATAGCTGTCATTTATAACTCTGCAGGTTTGTGAATTACAGTGCCCCTGAGCTCCTTTCTTCAACTCGCTTTCTTGTGACCTGGCCGCAACACCGCAGGATGGCTTCAGGCCCTAATCTGGTTCCGGCCCGGCACGCTGAGCCTTTGGTTAATTCCTCTTCCTGGTGGGAAATGAGAGTTAAATTTGCCCGTCCAGACACCTCCAGCTAGCCTCTCATTGGTTCTCGCTATTCCTGTTCATCTTCCGCAGAAATTGCAAACTGGGCCAAACAGGAGGTTAAAGGCGCTGACTCTCCAAGTGGGGAGAGTGTTAGTAAAGCGTCTGGAATGTTGCACCCGAGTACCAGGGGAGGATAACTGAGACATATTTGAACACGTCTCCCGTTCACATGGTTGATCATACTTGGGTTCCACATGCATGTTTTAGCTGAAGGAAGAATACCTTAAACCTGGAGAGTTGAGACCCGTGTAATGGGTACCATGCAATATGACTTCAAAGGGTCTTCATTTGCTCACTGAACCTCTCCAATCCTATCACTGCTGCGTTTATGCCCCTGTACACATGCTTGATTCTCTTTCGGAGACATAGCAATCCATAGGTTTTACGATACTTACTAGTCAGGTACATTCTTAGGCGTTTAATATGCGGTGTTGAGTCCATTTCGTTGAGCAAGGAGTAGCTCTTGTCTATTCCATATTTGACTTAAGGAACTTTATCTGTGCTCATTTCAATCTCTGGTTTTATGCAGCACCCCAACTCACCTTTACCCTTAAGCAAGCATAAGTTGGTTTTCTAAATTTGAGACCCTGTTCTGTTCTGTAATTCAGTTCCTGTGTAGCCAAGTTTCCATTCCGTGTATTACTGATATCTTATGATGTTTCTTTTTCTGTGTGACTTATTTCAGTTAGAATCATCATACCTGAATCCACTCATTGTGCAGCTAAGGGCCTGATGACATAGATTTCATTGCTGAGTGATATTGCTTTGTAAGTGAATACCACAACTTCTTTATCCATTTTTCACTTTCTGCGATGTTGAACTTGTACTGTAAACGAGGTTCTTGTAAACAGAGCCGTTCCAAACTTTGGGGTGGCTGTGTCTTTTTGATTTTAATTTCCCTAAGCTATAGGACCATAAGTGGAAGTGCCCTAGGCTCTGTTGCTTTGTTTTTTAGATGTTTCAGGAAACACCATACACTTCTCCCGAGTGTCTGTTGGCAATTTACATCCCGCCCATCAGCATAACAAGGCTCCCAGTTCTCCATGGCCTGTCCTGCCTTTCTGGATTTTACACTTTTTTCAGATGGCCCTTTTGACCGGGGGGAAGTGAGACTTCATTGTAGTGCAGATTTCCTTTGCAAGCTTGCTTGGTTGGCCAAAAAGGGCGTATGCGTTTTTTCCTGAATATATTCAGGAAAAAACGCATACGCCCTTTTTGGCCAAGTGCATCATTGTGGACGTTCTGCCTCTTTTCCTATGCTTTCAATGCAATTCCAGTCTACCTCCTGAAATCGGTTTCCTGCAATTCTGCCCCGCTTTCAAGTCCTCTTGGCAGCCTTACTTCAGTCTATTTTTGGACGATAGCTGTCGTTTATAACTCTGCAGGTTTGTGAATTACAGTGCCCCTGAGCTCCTTTCTTCAACTCGCTTTCTTGTGACCTGGCCGCAACACCGCAGGATGGCTTCAGGCCCTAATCTGGTTCCGGCCCGGCACGCTGAGCCTTTGGTTAATTCCTCTTCCTGGTGGGAAATGAGAGTTAAATTTGCCCGTCCAGACACCTCCAGCTAGCCTCTCGTTGGTTCTCGCTATTCCTGTTCATCTTCCGCAGAAATTGCAAACTGGGCCAAACAGGAGGTTAAAGGCGCTGACTCTCCAAGTGGGGAGAGTGTTAGTAAAGCGTCTGGAATGTTGCACCCGAGTACCAGGGGAGGAAAACTGAGACATATTTGAACACGTCTCCCGTTCACATGGTTGATCATACTTGGGTTCCACATGCATGTTTTAGCTGAAGGAAGAATACCTTAAACCTGGAGAGTTGAGACCCGTGTAATGGGTACCATGCAATATGACTTCAAAGGGTCTTCATTTGCTCACCGAACCTCTCCAATCCTATCAGTGCTGCGTTTATGCCCCTGTACACATGCTTGATTCTCTTTCGGAGACATAGCAATCCATAGGTTTTACGATACTTACTAGTCAGGTACATTCTTAGGCGTTTAATATGCGGTGTTGAGTCCATTTCGTTGAGCAAGGAGTAGCTCTTGTCTATTCCATATTTGACTTAAGGAACTTTATCTGTGCTCATTTCAGTCTCTGGTTTTATGCAGCACCCCAACTCACCTTTACCCTTAAGCAAGCATAAGTTGGTTTTCTAAATTTGAGACCCTGTTCTGTTCTGTAATTCAGTTCCTGTGTAGCCAAGTTTACATTCCGTGTATTACTGATATCTTATGATGTTTCTTTTTCTGTGTGACTTATTTCAGTTAGAATCATCATACCTGAATCCACTCATTGTGATGCTAAGGGCCTGATGACATAGATTTCATTGCTGAGTGATATTGCTTTGTAAGTAAATACCACAACTTCTTTATCCATTTTTCACTTTCTGCGATGTTGAACTTGTACTGTAAACGAGGTTCTTGTAAACAGAGGCGTCCCAAACTTTGGGGTGGCTGTGTCTTTTTGATTTTAATTTCCCTAAGCTATAGGACCATAAGTGGCAGTGCCCTAGGCTCTGTTGCTTTGTTTTTTAGATGTTTCAGGAAACACCATACACTTCTCCCGAGTGTCTGTTGGCAATTTACATCCCGCCCATCAGCATAACAAGGCTCCCAGTTCTCCATGGCCTGTCCTGCCTTTCTGGATTTTACACTTTTTTCAGATGGCCCTTTTGACCGGGGGGAAGTGAGACTTCATTGTAGTGCAGATTTCCTTTGCAAGCTTGCTTGGTTGGCCAAAAAGGGCGTATACGTTTTTTCCTGAATATATTCAGGAAAAAACGCATACGCCCTTTTTGGCCAAGTGCATCATTGTGGACGTTCTGCCTCTTTTCCTATGCTTTCAATGCAATTCCAGTCTACCTCCTGAAATCGGTATCCTGCAATTCTGCCCCGCTTTCAAGTCCTCTTGGCAGCCTTACTTCAGTCTATTTTTGGACGATAGCTGTCATTTATAACTCTGCAGGTTTGTGAATTACAGTGCCCCTGAGCTCCTTTCTTCAACTCGCTTTCTTGTGACCTGGCCGCAACACCGCAGGATGGCTTCAGGCCCTAATCTGGTACCGGCCCGGCACGCTGAGCCTTTGGTTAATTCCTCTTCCTGGTGGGAAATGAGAGTTAAATTTGCCCGTCCAGACACCTCCAGCTAGCCTCTCATTGGTTCTCGCTATTCCTGTTCATCTTCCGCAGAAATTGCAAACTGGGCCAAACAGGAGGTTAAAGGCGCTGACTCTCCAAGTGGGGAGAGTGTTAGTAAAGCGTCTGGAATGTTGCACCCGAGTACCAGGGGAGGAAAACTGAGACATATTTGAACACGTCTCCCGTTCACATGGTTGATCATACTTGGGTTCCACATGCATGTTTTAGCTGAAGGAAGAATACCTTAAACCTGGAGAGTTGAGACCCGTGTAATGGGTACCATGCAATATGACTTCAAAGGGTCTTCATTTGCTCACCGAACCTCTCCAATCCTATCACTGCTGCGTTTATGCCCCTGTACACATGCTTGATTCTCTTTCGGAGACATAGCAATCCATAGGTTTTACGATACTTACTAGTCAGGTACATTCTTAGGCGTTTAATATGCGGTGTTGAGTCCATTTCGTTGAGCAAGGAGTAGCTCTTGTCTATTCCATATTTGACTTAAGGAACTTTATCTGTGCTCATTTCAATCTCTGGTTTTATGCAGCACCCCAACTCACCTTTACCCTTAAGCAAGCATAAGTTGGTTTTCTAAATTTGAGACCCTGTTCTGTTCTGTAATTCAGTTCCTGTGTAGCCAAGTTTCCATTCCGTGCATTACTGATATCTTATGATGTTTCTTTTTCTGTGTGACTTATTTCAGTTAGAATCATCATACCTGAATCCACTCATTGTGATGCTAAGGGCCTGATGACATAGATTTCATTGCTGAGTGATATTGCTTTGTAAGTAAATACCACAACTTCTTTATCCATTTTTCACTTTCTGCGATGTTGAACTTGTACTGTAAACGAGGTTCTTGTAAACAGAGGCGTCCCAAACTTTGGGGTGGCTGTGTCTTTTTGATTTTAATTTCCCTAAGCTATAGGACCATAAGTGGCAGTGCCCTAGGCTCTGTTGCTTTGTTTTTTAGATGTTTCAGGAAACACCATACACTTCTCCCGAGTGGTTGGTGGCAATTTACATCCCGCCCATCAGCATAACAAGGCTCCCAGTTCTCCATGGCCTGTCCTGCCTTTCTGGATTTTACACTTTTTTCAGATGGCCCTTTTGACCGGGGGGAAGTGAGACTTCATTGTAGTGCAGATTTCCTTTGCAAGCTTGCTTGGTTGGCCAAAAAGGGCGTATGCGTTTTTTCCTGAATATATTCAGGAAAAAACGCATACGCCCTTTTTGGCCAAGTGCATCATTGTGGACGTTCTGCCTCTTTTCCTATGCTTTCAATGCAATTCCAGTCTTCCTTCTGAAATCGGTTTCCTGCAATTCTGCCCCGCTTTCAAGTCCTCTTGGCAGCCTTACTTCAGTCTATTTTTGGACGATAGCTGTCATTTATAACTCTGCAGGTTTGTGAATTACAGTGCCCCTGAGCTCCTTTCTTCAACTCGCTTTCTTTTCAGCTGGCCGCAACACCGCAGGATGGCTTCAGGCCCTAATCTGGTTCCGGCCCGGCACGCTGAGCCTTTGGTTAATTCCTCTTCCTGGTGGGAAATGAGAGTTAAATTTGCCCGTCCAGACACCTCCAGCTAGCCTCTCATTGGTTCTCGCTATTCCTGTTCATCTTCCGCAGAAATTGCAAACTGGGCCAAACAGGAGGTTAAAGGGACTGACTCTCCAAGTGGGGAGAGTGTTAGTAAAGCATCTGGAATGTTGCACCCGAGTACCAGGGGAGTAAAACTGAGACATATTTGAACACGTCTCCCGATCACATGGTTGATCATACTCTAGGTTCCATATGCATATTTTAGCTGAAGGAAGAATACCTTAAACCTGGGTAGTTGAAACCCGTGGAATGGGTACCATGCAATATGACTTCAAAGGGTCTTCATTTGCTCACCGAACCTCTCCAATCCTATCACTGCTGCGTTTATGCCCCTGTACACATGCTTGATTCTCTTTCGGAGACATAGCAATCCATAGGTTTTAAGATACTTACAAGTCAGGTACATTCTTAGGCGTTTAATATGCGGTGTTGAGTCCATTTCGTTGAGCAAGGAGTAGCTCTTGTCTATTCCATATTTGGTTTAAGGAACTTTATCTGTGCTCATTTCAATGTCTGGTTGAATGCAGCACCCCAACTCACCTTTACCCTTAAGCAAGCATAAGTTGTTTTTCTAAATTTGAGACCCTGTTCTGTTCTGTAATTCAGTTCCTGTGTAGCCAAGTTTCCATTCCGTGTATTACTGATATCTTATGATGTTTCTTTTTCTGTGTGACTTATTTCAGTTAGAATCATCATACCTGAATCCACTCATTGTGCTGCTAAGGGCCTGATGACATAGATTTCATTGCTGAGTGATATTGCTTTGTAAGTGAATACCACAACTTCTTTATCCATTTTTCACTTTCTGCGATGTTGAACTTGTACTGTAAACGAGGTTCTTGTAAACAGAGCCGTTCCAAAATTTGGGGTGGCTGTGTCTTTTTGATTTTAATTTCCCTAAGCTATAGGACCATAAGTGGAAGTGCCCTAGGCTCTGTTGCTTTGTTTTTTAGATGTTTCAGGAAACACCATACACTTCTCCCAAGTGTCTGTTGGCAATTTACATCCCGCCCATCAGCATAACAAGGCTCCCAGTTCTCAATGGCCTGTTGCCTTTCTGGATTTTACACTTTTTTCAGATGGCCCTTTTGACCGGTGGGAAGTGAGACTTCATTGTAGTGCAGATTTCCTTTGCAAGCTTGCTTGGTTGGCCAAAAAGGGCGTATGCGTTTTTTCCTGAATATATTCAGGAAAAAACGCATACGCCCTTTTTGGCCAAGTGCATCATTGTGGACGTTCTGCCTCTTTTCCTATGCTTTCAATGCAATTCCAGTCTTCCTCCTGAAATCGGTTTCCTGCAATTCTGCCCCGCTTTCAAGTCCTCTTGGCAGCCTTACTTCAGTCTATTTTTGGACGATAGCTGTCATTTATAACTCTGCAGGTTTGTGAATTACAGTGCCCCTGAGCTCCTTTCTTCAACTCGCTTTCTTTTGAGCTGCCCGCAACACCGCAGGATGGCTTCAGGCCCTAATCTGGTTCCGGCCCGGCACGCTGAGCCTTTGGTTAATTCCTCTTCCTGGTGGGAAATGAGAGTTAAATTTGCCCGTCCAGACACCTCCAGCTAGCCTCTCATTGGTTCTCGCTATTCCTGTTCATCTTCCGCAGAAATTGCAAACTGGGCCAAACAGGAGGTTAAAGGGACTGACTCTCCAAGTGGGGAGAGTGTTAGTAAAGCATCTGGAATGTTGCACCCGAGTACCAGGGGAGTAAAACTGAGACATATTTGAACACGTCTCCCGATCACATGGTTGATCATACTCTAGGTTCCATATGCATATTTTAGCTGAAGGAAGAATACCTTAAACCTGGGTAGTTGAAACCCGTGGAATGGGTACCATGCAATATGACTTCAAAGGGTCTTCATTTGCTCACCGAACCTCTCCAATCCTATCACTGCTGCGTTTATGCCCCTGTACACATGCTTGATTCTCTTTCGGAGACATAGCAATCCATAGGTTTTAAGATACTTACAAGTCAGGTACATTCTTAGGCGTTTAATATGCGGTGTTGAGTCCATTTCGTTGAGCAAGGAGTAGCTCTTGTCTATTCCATATTTGGTTTAAGGAACTTTATCTGTGCTCATTTCAATGTCTGGTTGAATGCAGCACCCCAACTCACCTTTACCCTTAAGCAAGCATAAGTTGTTTTTCTCAATTTGAGACCCTGTTCTGTTCTGTAATTCAGTTCCTGTGTAGCCAAGTTTCCATTCCGTGTATTACTGATATCTTATGATGTTTCTTTTTCTGTGTGACTTATTTCAGTTAGAATCATCATACCTGAATCCACTCATTGTGCTGCTAAGGGCCTGATGACATAGATTTCATTGCTGAGTGATATTGCTTTGTAAGTGAATACCACAACTTCTTTATCCATTTTTCACTTTCTGCGATGTTGAACTTGTACTGTAAACGAGGTTCTTGTAAACAGAGCCGTTCCAAAATTTGGGGTGGCTGTGTCTTTTTGATTTTAATTTCCCTAAGCTATAGGACCATAAGTGGAAGTGCCCTAGGCTCTGTTGCTTTGTTTTTTAGATGTTTCAGGAAACACCATACACTTCTCCCAAGTGTCTGTTGGCAATTTACATCCCGCCCATCAGCATAACAAGGCTCCCAGTTCTCAATGGCCTGTTGCCTTTCTGGATTTTACACTTTTTTCAGATGGCCCTTTTGACCGGTGGGAAGTGAGACTTCATTGTAGTGCAGATTTCCTTTGCAAGCTTGCTTGGTTGGCCAAAAAGGGCGTATGCGTTTTTTCCTGAATATATTCAGGAAAAAACGCATACGCCCTTCTTGGCCAAGTGCATCATTGTGGACGTTCTGCCTCTTTTCCTATGCTTTCAATGCAATTCCAGTCTACCTCCTGAAATCGGTTTCCTGCAATTCTGCCCCGCTTTCAAGTCCTCTTGGCAGCCTTACTTCAGTCTATTTTTGGACGATAGCTGTCATTTATAACTCTGCAGGTTTGTGAATTACAGTGCCCCTGAGCTCCTTTCTTCAACTCGCTTTCTTTTGAGCTGGCCGCAACACCACATGATGGCTTCAGGCCCTAATCTGGTTCCGGCCCGGCATGCTGAGCCTTTGGTTAATTCCTCTTCCTGGTGGGAAATGAGAGTTAAATTTGCCCGTCCAGACACCTCCAGCTAGCCTCTCATTGGTTCTCGCTATTCCTGTTCATCTTCCGCAGAAATTGCAAACTGGGCCAAACAGGAGGTTAAAGGCACTGACTCTCCAAGTGGGGAGAGTGTTAGTAAAGCGTCTGGAATGTTGCACCCGAGTACCAGGGGAGGAAAACTGAGACATATTTGAACACGTCTCCCGATCACATGGTTGATCATACTCTAGGTTCCACATGCATGTTTTAGCTGAAGGAAGAATACCTTAAACCTGGGTAGTTGAAACCCGTGTAATGGGTACCATGCAATATGACTTCAAAGGGTCTTCATTTGCTCACCGAACCACTCCAATCTTATCACTGCTGCCTTTATGCCCCTGTACACATGCTTGATTCTCTTTCGGAGACATAGCAATCCATAGGTTTTAAGATACTTACTAGTCAGGTACATTCTTAGGCGTTTAATATGGGGTGTTGAGTCCATTTCGTTGAGCAAGGAGTAGCTCTTGTCTATTCCATATTTGGCTTAAGGAACTTTATCTGTGCTCATTTCAATCTCTGGTTTTATGCAGCACCCCAACTCACCTTTACCCTTAAGCAAGAATAAGTTGGTTTTCTAAATTTGAGACCCTGTTCTGTTCTGTAATTCAGTTCCTGTGTAGCCAAGTTTACATTCCGTGTATTACTGATATCTTATGATGTTTCTTTTTCTGTGTGACTTATTTCAGTTAGAATCATCATACCTGAATCCACTCATTGTGCTGCTAAGGGCCTGATGACACAGATTTCATTGCTGAGTGATATTGCTTTGTAAGTAAATACCACAACTTCTTTATCCATTTTTCACTTTCTGCGATGTTGAACTTCTACTGTAAACGAGGTTCTTGTAAACAGAGGCGTCCCAAACTTTGGGGTGGCTGTGTCTTTTAGATTTTAATTTCCCTAAGCTATAGGACCATAAGTGGAAGTGCCCTAGGTTCTGTTGCTTTGTTTTTTAGATGTTTCAGGAAACACCATACACTTCTCCCGAGTGGTTGTTGGCAATTTACATCCCGCCCATCAGCATAACAAGGCTCCCAGTTCTCCATGGCCTGTCCTGCCTTTCTGGATTTTACACTTTTTTCAGATGGCCCTTTTGACCGGGGAGAAGTGAGACTTCATTGTAGTGCAGATTTCCTTTGCAAGCTTGCTTGGTTGGCCAAAAAGGGCGTATGCGTTTTTTCCTGAATATATTCAGGAAAAAACGCATACGCCCTTTTTGGCCAAGTGCATCATTGTGGACGTTCTGCCTCTTTTCCTATGCTTTCAATGCAATTCCAGTCTACCTCCTGAAATCGGTTTCCTGCAATTCTGCCCCGCTTTCAAGTCCTCTTGGCAGCCTTACTTCAGTCTATTTTTGGACGATAGCTGTCATTTATAACTCTGCAGGTTTGTGAATTACAGTGCCCCTGAGCTCCTTTCTTCAACTCGCTTTCTTGTGACCTGGCCGCAACACCGCAGGATGGCTTCAGGCCCTAATCTGGTTCCGGCCCGGCACGCTGAGCCTTTGGTTAATTCCTCTTCCTGGTGGGAAATGAGAGTTAAATTTGCCCGTCCAGACACCTCCAGCTAGCCTCTCATTGGTTCTCGCTATTCCTGTTCATCTTCCGCAGAAATTGCAAACTGGGCCAAACAGGAGGTTAAAGGCGCTGACTCTCCAAGTGGGGAGAGTGTTAGTAAAGCGTCTGGAATGTTGCACCCGAGTACCAGGGGAGGAAAACTGAGACATATTTGAACACGTCTCCCGTTCACATGGTTGATCATACTTGGGTTCCACATGCATGTTTTAGCTGAAGGAAGAATACCTTAAACCTGGAGAGTTGAGACCCGTGTAATGGGTACCATGCAATATGACTTCAAAGGGTTTTCATTTGCTCACCGAACCTCTCCAATCCTATCACTGCTGCGTTTATGCCCCTGTACACATGCTTGATTCTCTTTCGGAGACATAGCAATCCATAGGTTTTACGATACTTACTAGTCAGGTACATTCTTAGGCGTTTAATATGCGGTGTTGAGTCCATTTCGTTGAGCAAGGAGTAGCTCTTGTTTATTCCATATTTGACTTAAGGAACTTTATCTGTGCTCATTTCAATCTCTGGTTTTATGCAGCACCCCAACTCACCTTTACCCTTAAGCAAGCATAAGTTGGTTTTCTAAATTTGAGACCCTGTTCTGTTCTGTAATTCAGTTCCTGTGTAGCCAAGTTTACATTCCGTGTATTACTGATATCTTATGATGTTTCTTTTTCTGTGTGACTTATTTCAGTTAGAATCATCATACCTGAATCCACTCATTGTGATGCTAAGGGCCTGATGACATAGATTTCATTGCTGAGTGATATTGCTTTGTAAGTAAATACCACAACTTCTTTATCCATTTTTCACTTTCTGCGATGTTGAACTTGTACTGTAAACGAGGTTCTTGTAAACAGAGGCGTCCCAAATTTTGGGGTGGCTGTGTCTTTTTTATTTTAATTTCCCTAAGCTATAGGACCATAAGTGGCAGTGCCCTAGGCTCTGTTGCTTTGTTTTTTAGATGTTTCAGGAAACACCATACACTTCTCCCGAGTGTCTGTTGGCAATTTACATCCCGCCCATCAGCATAACAAGGCTCCCAGTTCTCCATGGCCTGTCCTGCCTTTCTGGATTTTACACTTTTTTCAGATGGCCCTTTTGACCGGGGGGAAGTGAG
Source organism: Stenella coeruleoalba (assembly GCF_951394435.1). Lineage (NCBI taxonomy): Eukaryota > Metazoa > Chordata > Mammalia > Artiodactyla > Delphinidae > Stenella > Stenella coeruleoalba. The sequence goes on along the minus strand of NW_027645889.1, from coordinate 21,455 downwards.
ACTTCATTGTAGTGCAGATTTCCTTTGCAAGCTTGCTTGGTTGGCCAAAAAGGGCGTATGCGTTTTTTCCTGAATATATTCAGGAAAAAACGCATACGCCCTTTTTGGCCAAGTGCATCATTGTGGACGTTCTGCCTCTTTTCCTATGCTTTCAATGCAATTCCAGTCTACCTCCTGAAATCGGTTTCCTGCAATTCTGCCCCGCTTTCAAGTCCTCTTGGCAGCCTTACTTCAGTCTATTTTTGGACGATAGCTGTCATTTATAACTCTGCAGGTTTGTGAATTACAGTGCCCCTGAGCTCCTTTCTTCAACTCGCTTTCTTGTGACCTGGCCGCAACACCGCAGGATGGCTTCAGGCCCTAATCTGGTTCCGGCCCGGCACGCTGAGCCTTTGGTTAATTCCTCTTCCTGGTGGGAAATGAGAGTTAAATTTGCCCGTCCAGACACCTCCAGCTAGCCTCTCGTTGGTTCTCGCTATTCCTGTTCATCTTCCGCAGAAATTGCAAACTGGGCCAAACAGGAGGTTAAAGGCGCTGACTCTCCAAGTGGGGAGAGTGTTAGTAAAGCGTCTGGAATGTTGCACCCGAGTACCAGGGGAGGAAAACTGAGACATATTTGAACACGTCTCCCGTTCACATGGTTGATCATACTTGGGTTCCACATGCATGTTTTAGCTGAAGGAAGAATACCTTAAACCTGGAGAGTTGAGACCCGTGTAATGGGTACCATGCAATATGACTTCAAAGGGTCTTCATTTGCTCACCGAACCTCTCCAATCCTATCACTGCTGCGTTTATGCCCCTGTACACATGCTTGATTCTCTTTCGGAGACATAGCAATCCATAGGTTTTACGATACTTACTAGTCAGGTACATTCTTAGGCGTTTAATATGCGGTGTTGAGTCCATTTCGTTGAGCAAGGAGTAGCTCTTGTCTATTCCATATTTGACTTAAGGAACTTTATCTGTGCTCATTTCAATCTCTGGTTTTATGCAGCACCCCAACTCACCTTTACCCTTAAGCAAGCATAAGTTGGTTTTCTAAATTTGAGACCCTGTTCTGTTCTGTAATTCAGTTCCTGTGTAGCCAAGTTTCCATTCCGTGTATTACTGATATCTTATGATGTTTCTTTTTCTGTGTGACTTATTTCAGTTAGAATCATCATACCTGAATCCACTCATTGTGCTGCTAAGGGCCTGATGACATAGATTTCATTGCTGAGTGATATTGCTTTGTAAGTGAATACCACAACTTCTTTATCCATTTTTCACTTTCTGCGATGTTGAACTTGTACTGTAAACGAGGTTCTTGTAAACAGAGCCGTTCCAAACTTTGGGGTGGCTGTGTCTTTTTGATTTTAATTTCCCTAAACTATAGGACCATAAGTGGAAGTGCCCTAGGCTCTGTTGCTTTGTTTTTTAGATGTTTCAGGAAACACCATACACTTCTCCCAAGTGTCTGTTGGCAATTTACATCCCGCCCATCAGCATAACAAGGCTCCCAGTTCTCAATGGCCTGTTGTCTTTCTGGATTTTACACTTTTTTCAGATGGCCCTTTTGTCCGGTGGGAAGTGAGACTTCATTTTAGTGCAGATTTCCTTTGCAAGCTTGCTTGGTTGGCCAAAAAGGGCGTATGCGTTTTTTCCTGAATATATTCAGGAAAAAACGCATACGCCCTTCTTGGCCAAGTGCATCATTGTGGACGTTCTGCCTCTTTTCCTATGCTTTCAATGCAATTCCAGTCTACCTCCTGAAATCGGTTTCCTGCAATTCTGCCCCGCTTTCAAGTCCTCTTGGCAGCCTTACTTCAGTCTATTTTTGGACGATAGCTGTCATTTATAACTCTGCAGGTTTGTGAATTACAGTGCCCCTGAGCTCCTTTCTTCAACTCGCTTTCTTGTGACCTGGCCGCAACACCGCAGGATGGCTTCAGGCCCTAATCTGGTTCCGGCCCGGCACGCTGAGCCTTTGGTTAATTCCTCTTCCTGGTGGGAAATGAGAGTTAAATTTGCCCGTCCAGACACCTCCAGCTAGCCTCTCATTGGTTCTCGCTATTCCTGTTCATCTTCCGCAGAAATTGCAAACTGGGCCAAACAGGAGGTTAAAGGCGCTGACTCTCCAAGTGGGGAGAGTGTTAGTAAAGCGTCTGGAATGTTGCACCCGAGTACCAGGGGAGGAAAACTGAGACATATTTGAACACGTTTCCCGTTCACATGGTTGATCATACTTGGGTTCCACATGCATGTTTTAGCTGAAGGAAGAATACCTTAAACCTGTAGAGTTGAGACCCGTGTAATGGGTACCATGCAATATGACTTCAAAGGGTCTTCATTTGCTCACCGAACCTCTCCAATCCTATCACTGCTGCATTTATGCCCCTGTACACATGCTTGATTCTCTTTCAGAGACATAGCAATCCATAGGTTTTACGATACTTACTAGTCAGGTACATTCTTAGGCGTTTAATATGCGGTGTTGAGTCCATTTCGTTGAGCAAGGAGTAGCTCTTGTCTATTCCATATTTGACTTAAGGAACTTTATCTGTGCTCATTTCAATCTCTGGTTTTATGCAGCACCCCAACTCACCTTTACCCTTAAGCAAGCATAAGTTGGTTTTCTAAATTTGAGACCCTGTTCTGTTCTGTAATTCAGTTCCTGTGTAGCCAAGTTTCCATTCCGTGTATTACTGATATCTTATGATGTTTCTTTTTCTGTGTGACTTATTTCAGTTAGAATCATCATACCTGAATCCACTCATTGTGATGCTAAGGGCCTGATGACATAGATTTCATTGCTGAGTGATATTGCTTTGTAAGTAAATACCACAACTTCTTTATCCATTTTTCACTTTCTGCGATGTTGAACTTGTACTGTAAACGAGGTTCTTGTAAACAGAGGCGTCCCAAACTTTGGGGTGGCTGTGTCTTTTTGATTTTAATTTCCCTAAGCTATAGGACCATAAGTGGCAGTGCCCTAGGCTCTGTTGCTTTGTTTTTTAGATGTTTCAGGAAACACCATACACTTCTCCCGAGTGTCTGTTGGCAATTTACATCCCGCCCATCAGCATAACAAGGCTCCCAGTTCTCCATGGCCTGTCCTGCCTTTCTGGATTTTACACTTTTTTCAGATGGCCCTTTTGACCGGGGGGAAGTGAGACTTCATTGTAGTGCAGATTTCCTTTGCAAGCTTGCTTGGTTGGCCAAAAAGGGCGTATGCGTTTTTTCCTGAATATATTCAGGAAAAAACGCATACGCCCTTTTTGGCCAAGTGCATCATTGTGGACGTTCTGCCTCTTTTCCTATGCTTTCAATGCAATTCCAGTCTACCTCCTGAAATCGGTTTCCTGCAATTCTGCCCCGCTTTCAAGTCCTCTTGGCAGCCTTACTTCAGTCTATTTTTGGACGATAGCTGTCATTTATAACTCTGCAGGTTTGTGAATTACAGTGCCCCTGAGCTCCTTTCTTCAACTCGCTTTCTTGTGACCTGGCCGCAACACCGCAGGATGGCTTCAGGCCCTAATCTGGTTCCGGCCCGGCACGCTGAGCCTTTGGTTAATTCCTCTTCCTGGTGGGAAATGAGAGTTAAATTTGCCCGTCCAGACACCTCCAGCTAGCCTCTCATTGGTTCTCGCTATTCCTGTTCATCTTCCGCAGCAATTGCAAACTGGGCCAAACAGGAGGTTAAAGGCGCTGACTCTCCAAGTGGGGAGAGTGTTAGTAAAGCGTCTGGAATGTTGCACCCGAGTACCAGGGGAGGAAAACTGAGACATATTTGAACACATCTCCCGTTCACATGGTTGATCATACTTGGGTTCCACATGCATGTTTTAGCTGAAGGAAGAATACCTTAAACCTGGAGAGTTGAGACCCGTGTAATGGGTACCATGCAATATGACTTCAAAGGGTCTTCATTTGCTCACCGAACCTCTCCAATCCTATCACTGCTGCGTTTATGCCCCTGTACACATGCTTGATTCTCTTTCGGAGACATAGCAATCCATAGGTTTTACGATACTTACTAGTCAGGTACATTCTTAGGCGTTTAATATGCGGTGTTGAGTCCATTTCGTTGAGCAAGGAGTAGCTCTTGTCTATTCCATATTTGACTTAAGGAACTTTATCTGTGCTCATTTCAATCTCTGGTTTTATGCAGCACCCCAACTCACCTTTACCCTTAAGCAAGCATAAGTTGGTTTTCTAAATTTGAGACCCTGTTCTGTTCTGTAATTCAGTTCCTGTGTAGCCAAGTTTCCATTCCGTGTATTACTGATATCTTATGATGTTTCTTTTTCTGTGTGACTTATTTCAGTTAGAATCATCATACCTGAATCCACTCATTGTGATGCTAAGGGCCTGATGACATAGATTTCATTGCTGAGTGATATTGCTTTGTAAGTAAATACCACAACTTCTTTATCCATTTTTCACTTTCTGCGATGTTGAACTTGTACTGTAAACGAGGTTCTTGTAAACAGAGGCGTCCCAAACTTTGGGGTGGCTGTGTCTTTTTGATTTTAATTTCCCTAAGCTATAGGACCATAAGTGGCAGTGCCCTAGGCTCTGTTGCTTTGTTTTTTAGATGTTTCAGGAAACACCATACACTTCTCCCGAGTGTCTGTTGGCAATTTACATCCCGCCCATCAGCATAACAAGGCTCCCAGTTCTCCATGGCCTGTCCTGCCTTTCTGGATTTTACACTTTTTTCAGATGGCCCTTTTGACCGGGGGGAAGTGAGACTTCATTGTAGTGCAGATTTCCTTTGCAAGCTTGCTTGGTTGGCCAAAAAGGGCGTATGCGTTTTTTCCTGAATATATTCAGGAAAAAACGCATACGCCCTTTTTGGCCAAGTGCATCATTGTGGACGTTCTGCCTCTTTTCCTATGCTTTCAATGCAATTCCAGTCTACCTCCTGAAATCGGTTTCCTGCAATTCTGCCCCGCTTTCAAGTCCTCTTGGCAGCCTTACTTCAGTCTATTTTTGGACGATAGCTGTCATTTATAACTCTGCAGGTTTGTGAATTACAGTGCCCCTGAGCTCCTTTCTTCAACTCGCTTTCTTGTGACCTGGCTGCAACACCGCAGGATGGCTTCAGGCCCTAATCTGGTTCCGGCCCGGCACGCTGAGCCTTTGGTTAATTCCTCTTCCTGGTGGGAAATGAGAGTTAAATTTGCCCGTCCAGACACCTCCAGCTAGCCTCTCATTGGTTCTCGCTATTCCTGTTCATCTTCCGCAGAAATTGCAAACTGGGCCAAACAGGAGGTTAAAGGCGCTGACTCTCCAAGTGGGGAGAGTGTTAGTAAAGCGTCTGGAATGTTGCACCCGAGTACCAGGGGAGAAAAACTGAGACATATTTGAACACGTTTCCCGTTCACATGGTTGATCATACTTGGGTCCCACATGCATGTTTTAGCTGAAGGAAGAATACCTTAAACCTGGAGAGTTGAGACCCGTGTAATGGGTACCATGCAATATGACTTCAAAGGGTCTTCATTTGCTCACCGAACCTCTCCAATCCTATCACTGCTGCGTTTATGCCCCTGTACACATGCTTGATTCTCTTTCAGAGACATAGCAATCCATAGGTTTTACGATACTTACTAGTCAGGTACATTCTTAGGCGTTTAATATGCGGTGTTGAGTCCATTTCGTTGAGCAAGGAGTAGCTCTTGTCTATTCCATATTTGACTTAAGGAACTTTATCTGTGCTCATTTCAATCTCTGGTTTTATGCAGCACCCCAACTCACCTTTACCCTTAAGCAAGCATAAGTTGGTTTTCTAAATTTGAGACCCTGTTCTGTTCTGTAATTCAGTTCCTGTGTAGCCAAGTTTACATTCCGTGTATTACTGATATCTTATGATGTTTCTTTTTCTGTGTGACTTATTTCAGTTAGAATCATCATACCTGAATCCACTCATTGTGATGCTAAGGGCCTGATGACATAGATTTCATTGCTGAGTGATATTGCTTTGTAAGTAAATACCACAACTTCTTTATCCATTTTTCACTTTCTGCGATGTTGAACTTGTACTGTAAACGAGGTTCTTGTAAACAGAGGCGTCCCAAATTTTGGGGTGGATGTGTCTTTTTGATTTTAATTTCCCTAAGCTATAGGACCATAAGTGGCAGTGCCCTAGGCTCTGTTGCTTTGTTTTTTAGATGTTTCAGGAAACACCATACACTTCTCCCGAGTGTCTGTTGGCAATTTACATCCCGCCCATCAGCATAACAAGGCTCCCAGTTCTCCATGGCCTGTCCTGCCTTTCTGGATTTTACACTTTTTTCAGATGGCCCTTTTGACCGGGGGGAAGTGAGACTTCATTGTAGTGCAGATTTCCTTTGCAAGCTTGCTTGGTTGGCCAAAAAGGACGTATGCGTTTTTTCCTGAATATATTCAGGAAAAAACGCATACGCCCTTCTTGGCCAAGTGCATCATTGTGGACGTTCTGCCTCTTTTCCTATGCTTTCAATGCAATTCCAGTCTACCTCCTGAAATCGGTTTCCTGCAATTCTGCCCCGCTTTCAAGTCCTCTTGGCAGCCTTACTTCAGTCTATTTTTGGACGATAGCTGTCATTTATAACTCTGCAGGTTTGTGAATTACAGTGCCCCTGAGCTCCTTTCTTCAACTCGCTTTCTTGTGACCTGGCCGCAACACCACAGGATGGCTTCAGGCCCTAATCTGGTTCCGGCCCGGCACGCTGAGCCTTTGGTTAATTCCTCTTCCTGGTGGGAAATGAGAGTTAAATTTGCCCGTCCAGACACCTCCAGCTAGCCTCTCATTGGTTCTCGCTATTCCTGTTCATCTTCCGCAGAAATTGCAAACTGGGCCAAACAGGAGGTTAACGGCGCTGACTCTCCAAGTGGTGAGAGTGTTAGTAAAGCGTCTGGAATGTTGCACCCGAGTACCAGGGGAGGAAAACTGAGACATATTTGAACACGTCTCCCGTTCACATGGTTGATCATACTTGGGTTCCACATGCATGTTTTAGCTGAAGGAAGAATACCTTAAACCTGGAGAGTTGAGACCCGTGTAATGGGTACCATGCAATATGACTTCAAAGGGTCTTCATTTGCTCACCGAACCTCTCCAATCCTATCACTGCTGCGTTTATGCCCCTGTACACATGCTTGATTCTCTTTCAGAGACATAGCAATCCATAGGTTTTACGATACTTACTAGTCAGGTACATTCTTAGGCGTTTAATATGCGGTGTTGAGTCCATTTCGTTGAGCAAGGAGTAGCTCTTGTCTATTCCATATTTGACTTAAGGAACTTTATCTGTGCTCATTTCAATCTCTGGTTTTATGCAGCACCCCAACTCACCTTTACCCTTAAGCAAGCATAAGTTGGTTTTCTAAATTTGAGACCCTGTTCTGTTCTGTAATTCAGTTCCTGTGTAGCCAAGTTTCCATTCCGTGTATTACTGATATCTTATGATGTTTCTTTTTCTGTGTGACTTATTTCAGTTAGAATCATCATACCTGAATCCACTCATTGTGCTGCTAAGGGCCTGATGACATAGATTTCATTGCTGAGTGATATTGCTTTGTAAGTGAATACCACAACTTCTTTATCCATTTTTCACTTTCTGCGATGTTGAACTTGTACTGTAAACGAGGTTCTTGTAAACAGAGCCGTCCCAAACTTTGGGGTGGCTGTGTCTTTTTGATTTTAATTTCCCTAAGCTATAGGACCATAAGTGGCAGTGCCCTAGGCTCTGTTGCTTTGTTTTTTAGATGTTTCAGGAAACACCATACACTTCTCCCGAGTGTCTGTTGGCAATTTACATCCCGCCCATCAGCATAACAAGGCTCCCAGTTCTCAATGGCCTGTTGCCTTTCTGGATTTTACACTTTTTTCAGATGGCCCTTTTGACCGGGGGGAAGTGAGACTTCATTGTAGTGCAGATTTCCTTTGCAAGCTTGCTTGCTTGGCCAAAAAGGGCGTATGCGTTTTTTCCTGAATATATTCAGGAAAAAACGCATACGCCCTTCTTGGCCAAGTGCATCATTGTGGACGTTCTGCCTCTTTTCCTATGCTTTCAATGCAATTCCAGTCTACCTCCTGAAATCGGTTTCCTGCAATTCTGCCCCGCTTTCAAGTCCTCTTGGCAGCCTTACTTCAGTCTATTTTTGGACGATAGCTGTCATTTATAACACTGCAGGTTTGTGAATTACAGTGCTCCTGAGCTCCTTTCTTCAACTAGCTTTCTTGTGACCTGGCCGCAACACCGCAGGATGGCTTCAGGCCCTAATCTGGTTCCGGCACGGCATGCTGAGCCTTTGGTTAATTCCTCTTCCTGGTGGGAAATGAGAGTTAAATTTGCCCGTCCAGACACCGCCAGCTAGCCTCTCATTGGTTCTCGCTATTCCTGTTCATCTTCCGCAGAAATTGCAAACTGGGCCAAACAGGAGGTTAAAGGCGCTGACTCTCCAAGTGGGGAGAGTGTTAGTAAAGCGTCTGGAATGTTGCACCCGAGTACCAGGGGAGGAAAACTGAGACATATTTGAACACGTCTCCTGATCACATGGTTGATCATACTCTAGGTTCCACATGCATGTTTTAGCTGAAGGAAGAATACCTTAAACCTGGGTAGTTGAAACCCGTGGAATGGGTACCATGCAATATGACTTCAAAGGGTCTTCATTTGCTCACCGAACCACTCCAATCCTATCACTGCTGCCTTTATGCCCCTGTACACATGCTTGATTCTCTTTCGGAGACATAGGAATCCATAGGTTTTAAGATACTTACTAGTCAGGTACATTCTTAGGCGTTTAATATGGGGTGTTGAGTCCATTTCGTTGAGCAAGGAGTAGCTCTTGTCTATTCCATATTTGGCTTAAGGAACTTTATCTGTGCTCATTTCAATCTCTGGTTTTATGCAGCACCCCAACTCACCTTTACCCTTAAGCAAGAATAAGTTGGTTTTCTAAATTTGAGACCCTGTTCTGTTCTGTAATTCAGTTCCTGTGTAGCCAAGTTTCCATTCCGTGTATTACTGATATCTTATGATGTTTCTTTTTCTGTGTGACTTATTTCAGTTAGAATCATCATACCTGAATCCACTCATTGTGCTGCTAAGGGCCTGATGACACAGATTTCATTGCTGAGTGATATTGCTTTGTAAGTAAATACCACAACTTCTTTATCCATTTTTCACTTTCTGCGATGTTGAACTTGTACTGTAAACGAGGTTCTTGTAAACAGAGGCGTCCCAAACTTTGGGGTGGCTGTGTCTTTTAGATTTTAATTTCCCTAAGCTATAGGACCATAAGTGGAAGTGCCCTAGGTTCTGTTGCTTTGTTTTTTAGATGTTTCAGGAAACACCATACACTTCTCCCGAGTGGTTGTTGGCAATTTACATCCCGCCCATCAGCATAACAAGGCTCCCAGTTCTCCATGGCCTGTCCTGCCTTTCTGGATTTTACACTTTTTTCAGATGGCCCTTTTGACCGGGGAGAAGTGAGACTTCATTGTAGTGCAGATTTCCTTTGCAAGCTTGCTTGGTTGGCCAAAAAGGGCGTATGCGTTTTTTCCTGAATATATTCAGGAAAAAACGCATACGCCCTTTTTGGCCAAGTGCATCATTGTGGACGTTCTGCCTCTTTTCCTATGCTTTCAATGCAATTCCAGTCTACCTCCTGAAATCGGTTTCCTGCAATTCTGCCCCGCTTTCAAGTCCTCTTGGCAGCCTTACTTCAGTCTATTTTTGGACGATAGCTGTCATTTATAACTCTGCAGGTTTGTGAATTACAGTGCCCCTGAGCTCCTTTCTTCAACTCGCTTTCTTGTGACCTGGCCGCAACACCGCAGGATGGCTTCAGGCCCTAATCTGGTTCCGGCACGGCACGCTGAGCCTTTGGTTATTTCCTCTTCCTGGTGGGAAATGAGAGTTAAATTTGCCCGTCCAGACACCTCCAGCTAGTCTCTCATTGGTTCTCGCTATTCCTGTTCATCTTCCGCAGAAATTGCAAACTGGGCCAAACAGGAGGTTAAAGGCGCTGACTCTCCAAGTGGGGAGAGTGTTAGTAAAGCGTCTGGAATGTTGCACCCGAGTACCAGGGGAGGAAAACTGAGACATATTTGAACACGTCTCCCGTTCACATGGTTGATCATACTTGGGTTCCACATGCATGTTTTAGCTGAAGGAAGAATACCTTAAACCTGGAGAGTTAAGACCCGTGTAATGGGTACCATGCAATATGACTTCAAAGGGTCTTCATTTGCTCACCGAACCTCTCCAATCCTATCACTGCTGCGTTTATGCCCCTGTACACATGCTTGATTCTCTTTCGGAGACATAGCAATCCATAGGTTTTAAGATACTTACTAGTCAGGTACATTCTTAGGCGTTTAATATGCGGTGTTGAGTCCATTTCGTTGAGCAAGGAGTAGCTCTTGTCTATTCCATATTTGACTTAAGGAACTTTATCTGTGCTCATTTCAATCTCTGGTTTTATGCAGCACCCCAACTCACCTTTACCCTTAAGCAAGCATAAGTTGGTTTTCTAAATTTGAGACCCTGTTCTGTTCTGTAATTCAGTTCCTATGTAGCCAAGTTTACATTCCGTGTATTACTGATATCTTATGATGTTTCTTTTTCTGTGTGACTTACTTCAGTTAGAATCATCATACCTGAATCCACTCATTGTGCTGCTAAGGGCCTGATGACACATATTTCATTGCTGAGTGATATTGCTTTGTAAGTAAATACCACAACTTCTTTATCCATTTTTCACTTTCTGCGATGTTGAACTTCTACTGTAAACGAGGTTCTTGTAAACAGAGCCGTTCCAAACTTTGGGGTGGCTGTGTCTTTTAGATTTTAATTTCCCTAAGCTATAGGACCATAAGTGGAAGTGCCCTAGGTTCTGTTGCTTTGTTTTTTAGATGTTTCAGGAAACACCATACACTTCTCCCGAGTGGTTGTTGGCAATTTACATCCCGCCCATCAGCATAACAAGGCTCCCAGTTCTCCATGGCCTCTCCTGCCTTTCTGGATTTTACACTTTTTTCAGATGGCCCTTTTGACCGGGGAGAAGTGAGACTTCATTGTAGTGCAGATTTCCTTTGCAAGCTTGCTTGGTTGGCCAAAAAGGGCGTATGCGTTTTTTCCTGAATATATTCAGGAAAAAACGCATACGCCCTTTTTGGCCAAGTGCATCATTGTGGACGTTCTGCCTCTTTTCCTATGCTTTCAATGCAATTCCAGTCTACCTCCTGAAATTGGTTTCCTGCAATTCTGCCCCGCTTTCAAGTCCTCTTGGCAGCCTTACTTCAGTCTATTTTTGGACGATAGCTGTCATTTATAACTCTGCAGGTTTGTGAATTACAGTGCCCCTGAGCTCGTTTCTTCAACTCGCTTTCTTTTGAGCTGGCCGCAACACCGCAGGGTGGCTTCAGGCCCTAATCTGGTTCCAGTACGGCACGCTGAGCCTTTGGTTATTTCCTCTTCCTGGTGGGAAATGAGAGTTAAATTTGCCCGTCCAGACACCTCCAGCTAGCCTCTCATTGGTTCTCGCTATTCCTGTTCATCTTCCGCAGAAATTGCAAACTGGGCCAAACAGGAGGTTAAAGGCGCTGACTCTCCAAGTGGGGAGAGTGTTAGTAAAGCGTCTGGAATGTTGCACCCGAGTACCAGGGGAGGAAAACTGAGACATATTTGAACACGTCTCCCGTTCACATGGTTGATCATACTTGGGTTCCACATGCATGTTTTAGCTGAAGGAAGAATACCTTAAACCTGGAGAGTTAAGACCCGTGTAATGGGTACCATGCAATATGACTTCAAAGGGTCTTCATTTGCTCACCGAACCTCTCCAATCCTATCACTGCTGCGTTTATGCCCCTGTACACATGCTTGATTCTCTTTTGGAGACATAACAATCCATAGGTTTTACGATACTTACTAGTCAGGTACATTCTTAGGCGTTTAATATGCGGTGTTGAGTCCATTTCGTTGAGCAAGGAGTAGCTCTTGTCTATTCCATATTTGACTTAAGGAACTTTATCTGTGCTCATTTCAATCTCTGGTTTTATGCAGCACCCCAACTCACCTTTCCCCTTAAGCAAGCATAAGTTGGTTTTCTAAATTTGAGACCCTGTTCTGTTTTGGAATGCAGTTCCTGTGTAGCCAAGTTTACATTCCGTGTATTACTGATATCTTATGATGTTTCTTTTTCTGTGTGACTTATTTCAGTTAGAATCATCATACCTGAATCCACTCATTGTGATGCTAAGGGCCTGATGACATAGATTTCATTGCTGAGTGATATTGCTTTGTAAGTAAATACCACAACTTCTTTATCCATTTTTCACTTTCTGCGATGTTGAACTTGTACTGTAAACGAGGTTCTTGTAAACAGAGGCGTCCCAAACTTTGGGGTGGCTGTGTCTTTTTGATTTTAATTTCCCTAAGCTATAGGACCATAAGTGGCAGTGCCCTAGGCTCTGTTGCTTTGTTTTTTAGATGTTTCAGGAAACACCATACACTTCTCCCGAGTGTCTGTTGGCAATTTACATCCCGCCCATCAGCATAACAAGGCTCCCAGTTCTCCATGGCCTGTCCTGCCTTTCTGGATTTTACACTTTTTTCAGATGGCCCTTTTGACCGGGGGGAAGTGAGACATCATTGTAGTGCAGATTTCCTTTGCAAGCTTGCTTGGTTGGCCAAAAAGGGCGTATGCGTTTTTTCCTGAATATATTCAGGAAAAAACGCATACGCCCTTCTTGGCCAAGTGCATCATTGTGGACGTTCTGCCTCTTTTCCTATGCTTTCAATGCAATTCCAGTCTACCTCCTGAAATCGGTTTCCTGCAATTCTGCCCCGCTTTCAAGTCCTCTTGGCAGCCTTACTTCAGTCTATTTTTGGACGATAGCTGTCATTTATAACTCTGCAGGTTTGTGAATTACAGTGCCCCTGAGCTCCTTTCTTCAACTCGCTTTCTTGTGACCTGGCCGCAACACCGCAGGATGGCTTCAGGCCCTAATCTGGTTCCGGCACGGCACGCTGAGCCTTTGGTTATTTCCTCTTCCTGGTGGGAAATGAGAGTTAAATTTGCCCGTCCAGACACCTCCAGCTAGTCTCTCATTGGTTCTCGCTATTCCTGTTCATCTTCCGCAGAAATTGCAAACTGGGCCAAACAGCAGGTTAAAGGCGCTGACTCTCCAAGTGGGGAGAGTGTTAGTAAAGCGTCTGGAATGTTGCACCCGAGTACCAGGGGAGGAAAACTGAGACATATTTGAACACGTCTCCCGTTCACATGGTTGATCATACTTGGGTTCCACATGCATGTTTTAGCTGAAGGAAGAATACCTTAAACCTGGAGAGTTAAGACCCGTGTAATGGGTACCATGCAATATGACTTCAAAGGGTCTTCATTTGCTCACCGAACCTCTCCAATCCTATCACTGCTGCGTTTGTGCCCCTGTACACATGCTTGATTCTCTTTCGGAGACATAGCAATCCATAGGTTTTAAGATACTTACTAGTCAGGTACATTCTTAGGCGTTTAATATGCGGTGTTGAGTCCATTTCGTTGAGCAAGGAGTAGCTCTTGTCTATTCCATATTTGACTTAAGGAACTTTATCTGTGCTCATTTCAATCTCTGGTTTTATGCAGCACCCCAACTCACCTTTACCCTTAAGCAAGCATAAGTTGGTTTTCTAAATTTGAGACCCTGTTCTGTTCTGTAATTCAGTTCCTGTGTAGCCAAGTTTCCATTCCGTGTATTACTGATATCTTATGATGTTTCTTTTTCTGTGTGACTTACTTCAGTTAGAATCATCATACCTGAATCCACTCATTGTGCTGCTAAGGGCCTGATGACACAGATTTCATTGCTGAGTGATATTGCTTTGTAAGTAAATACCACAACTTCTTTCTCCATTTTTCACTTTCTGCGATGTTGAACTTGTACTGTAAACGAGGTTCTTGTAAACAGAGGCGTCCCAAACTTTGGGGTGGCTGTGTCTTTTTGATTTTAATTTCCCTAAGCTATAGGACCATAAGTGGCAGTGCCCTAGGCTCTGTTGCTTTGTTTTTTAGATGTTTCAGGAAACACCATACACTTCTCCCGAGTGTCTGTTGGCAATTTACATCCCGCCCATCAGCATAACAAGGCTCCCAGTTCTCCATGGCCTGTCCTGCCTTTCTGGATTTTACACTTTTTTCAGATGGCCCTTTTGACCGGGGGGAAGTGAGACTTCATTGTAGTGCAGATTTCCTTTGCAAGCTTGCTTGGTTGGCCAAAAAGGGCGTATGCGTTTTTTCCTGAATATATTCAGGAAAAAACGCATACGCCCTTTTTGGCCAAGTGCATCATTGTGGACGTTCTGCCTCTTTTCCTATGCTTTCAATGCAATTCCAGTCTACCTCCTGAAATCGGTTTCCTGCAATTCTGCCCCGCTTTCAAGTCCTCTTGGCAGCCTTACTTCAGTCTATTTTTGGACGATAGCTGTCATTTATAACTCTGCAGGTTTGTGAATTACAGTGCCCCTGAGCTCCTTTCTTCAACTCGCTTTCTTGTGACCTGGCCGCAACACCGCAGGATGGCTTCAGGCCCTAATCTGGTTCCGGTACGGCACGCTGAGCCTTTGGTTATTTCCTCTTCCTGGTGGGAAATGAGAGTTAAATTTGCCCGTCCAGACACCTCCAGCTAGCCTCTCATTGGTTCTCGCTATTCCTGTTCATCTTCCGCAGAAATTGCAAACTGGGCCAAACAGGAGGTTAAAGGCGCTGACTCTCCAAGTGGGGAGAGAGTTAGTAAAGCGTCTGGAATGTTGCACCCGAGTACCAGGGGAGGAAAACTGAGACATATTTGAACACGTCTCCCGTTCACATGGTTGATCATACTTGGGTTCCACATGCATGTTTTAGCTGAAGGAAGAATACCTTAAACCTGGAGAGTTGAGACCCGTGTAATGGGTACCATGCAATATGACTTCAAAGGGTCTTCATTTGCTCACCGAACCTCTCCAATCCTATCACTGCTGCGTTTATGCCCCTGTACACATGCTTGATTCTCTTTTGGAGACATAGCAATCCATAGGTTTTACGATACGTACTAGTCAGGTACATTCTTAGGCGTTTAATATGCGGTGTTGAGTCCATTCCGTTGAGCAAGGAGTAGCTCTTGTCTATTCCATATTTGACTTAAGGAACTTTATCTCTGCTCATTTCAATCTCTGGTTTTATGCAGCACCCCAACTCACCTTTACCCTTAAGCAAGCATAAGTTGGTTTTCTAAATTTGAGACCCTGTTCTGTTCTGTAATTCAGTTCCTGTGTAGCCAAGTTTACATTCCGTGTATTACTGATATCTTATGATGTTTCTTTTTCTGTGTGACTTAGTTCAGTTAGAATCATCATACATGAATCCACTCATTGTGCTGCTAAGGGCCTGATGACACAGATTTCATTGCTGAGTGATATTGCTTTGTAAGTAAATACCACAACTTCTTTATCCATTTTTCACTTTCTGCGATGTTGAACTTGTACTGTAAACGAGGTTCTTGTAAACAGAGCCGTTCCAAACTTTGGGGTGGCTGTGTCTTTTAGATTTTAATTTCCCTAAGCTATAGGACCATAAGTGGAAGTGCCCTAGGTTCTGTTGCTTTGTTTTTTAGATGTTTCAGGAAACACCATACACTTCTCCCGAGTGGTTGTTGGCAATTTACATCCCGCCCATCAGCATAACAAGGCTCCCAGTTCTCCATGGCCTCTCCTGCCTTTCTGGATTTTACACTTTTTTCAGATGGCCCTTTTGACCGGGGAGAAGTGAGACTTCATTGTAGTGCAGATTTCCTTTGCAAGCTTGCTTGGTTGGCCAAAAAGGGCGTATGCGTTTTTTCCTGAATATATTCAGGAAAAAACGCATACGCCCTTTTTGGCCAAGTGCATCATTGTGGACGTTCTGCCTCTTTTCCTATGCTTTCAATGCAATTCCAGTCTACCTCCTGAAATTGGTTTCCTGCAATTCTGCCCCGCTTTCAAGTCCTCTTGGCAGCCTTACTTCAGTCTATTTTTGGACGATAGCTGTCATTTATAACTCTGCAGGTTTGTGAATTACAGTGCCCCTGAGCTCCTTTCTTCAACTCGCTTTCTTTTGAGCTGGCCGCAACACCGCAGGGTGGCTTCAGGCCCTAATCTGGTTCCGGTACGGCACGCTGAGCCTTTGGTTATTTCCTCTTCCTGGTGGGAAATGAGAGTTAAATTTGCCCGTCCAGACACCTCCAGCTAGCCTCTCATTGGTTCTCGCTATTCCTGTTCATCTTCCGCAGAAATTGCAAACTGGGCCAAACAGGAGGTTAAAGGCGCTGACTCTCCAAGTGGGGAGAGTGTTAGTAAAGCGTCTGGAATGTTGCACCCGAGTACCAGGGGAGGAAAACTGAGACATATTTGAACACGTCTCCCGTTCACATGGTTGATCATACTTGGGTTCCACATGCATGTTTTAGCTGAAGGAAGAATACCTTAAACCTGGAGAGTTAAGACCCGTGTAATGGGTACCATGCAATATGACTTCAAAGGGTCTTCATTTGCTCACCGAACCTCTCCAATCCTATCACTGCTGCGTTTATGCCCCTGTACACATGCTTGATTCTCTTTTGGAGACATAACAATCCATAGGTTTTACGATACTTACTAGTCAGGTACATTCTTAGGCGTTTAATATGCGGTGTTGAGTCCATTTCGTTGAGCAAGGAGTAGCTCTTGTCTATTCCATATTTGACTTAAGGAACTTTATCTGTGCTCATTTCAATCTCTGGTTTTATGCAGCACCCCAACTCACCTTTCCCCTTAAGCAAGCATAAGTTGGTTTTCTAAATTTGAGACCCTGTTCTGTTTTGGAATGCAGTTCCTGTGTAGCCAAGTTTACATTCCGTGTATTACTGATATCTTATGATGTTTCTTTTTCTGTGTGACTTATTTCAGTTAGAATCATCATACCTGAATCCACTCATTGTGATGCTAAGGGCCTGATGACATAGATTTCATTGCTGAGTGATATTGCTTTGTAAGTAAATACCACAACTTCTTTATCCATTTTTCACTTTCTGCGATGTTGAACTTGTACTGTAAACGAGGTTCTTGTAAACAGAGGCGTCCCAAACTTTGGGGTGGCTGTGTCTTTTTGATTTTAATTTCCCTAAGCTATAGGACCATAAGTGGCAGTGCCCTAGGCTCTGTTGCTTTGTTTTTTAGATGTTTCAGGAAACACCATACACTTCTCCCGAGTGTCTGTTGGCAATTTACATCCCGCCCATCAGCATAACAAGGCTCCCAGTTCTCCATGGCCTGTCCTGCCT
This sequence comes from Stenella coeruleoalba, assembly GCF_951394435.1. Lineage (NCBI taxonomy): Eukaryota > Metazoa > Chordata > Mammalia > Artiodactyla > Delphinidae > Stenella > Stenella coeruleoalba. The sequence goes on along the minus strand of NW_027645889.1, from coordinate 4,141 downwards.
TTCTGGATTTTACACTTTTTTCAGATGGCCCTTTTGACCGGGGGGAAGTGAGACATCATTGTAGTGCAGATTTCCTTTGCAAGCTTGCTTGGTTGGCCAAAAAGGGCGTATGCGTTTTTTCCTGAATATATTCAGGAAAAAACGCATACGCCCTTCTTGGCCAAGTGCATCATTGTGGACGTTCTGCCTCTTTTCCTATGCTTTCAATGCAATTCCAGTCTACCTCCTGAAATCCGTTTCCTGCAATTCTGCCCCGCTTTCAAGTCCTCTTGGCAGCCTTACTTCAGTCTATTTTTGGACGATAGCTGTCATTTATAACTCTGCAGGTTTGTGAATTACAGTGCCCCTGAGCTCCTTTCTTCAACTCGCTTTCTTGTGACCTGGCCGCAACACCGCAGGATGGCTTCAGGCCCTAATCTGGTTCCGGCACGGCACGCTGAGCCTTTGGTTATTTCCTCTTCCTGGTGGGAAATGAGAGTTAAATTTGCCCGTCCAGACACCTCCAGCTAGTCTCTCATTGGTTCTCGCTATTCCTGTTCATCTTCCGCAGAAATTGCAAACTGGGCCAAACAGCAGGTTAAAGGCGCTGACTCTCCAAGTGGGGAGAGTGTTAGTAAAGCGTCTGGAATGTTGCACCCGAGTACCAGGGGAGGAAAACTGAGACATATTTGAACACGTCTCCCGTTCACATGGTTGATCATACTTGGGTTCCACATGCATGTTTTAGCTGAAGGAAGAATACCTTAAACCTGGAGAGTTAAGACCCGTGTAATGGGTACCATGCAATATGACTTCAAAGGGTCTTCATTTGCTCACCGAACCTCTCCAATCCTATCACTGCTGCGTTTGTGCCCCTGTACACATGCTTGATTCTCTTTCGGAGACATAGCAATCCATAGGTTTTAAGATACTTACTAGTCAGGTACATTCTTAGGCGTTTAATATGCGGTGTTGAGTCCATTTCGTTGAGCAAGGAGTAGCTCTTGTCTATTCCATATTTGACTTAAGGAACTTTATCTGTGCTCATTTCAATCTCTGGTTTTATGCAGCACCCCAACTCACCTTTACCCTTAAGCAAGCATAAGTTGGTTTTCTAAATTTGAGACCCTGTTCTGTTCTGTAATTCAGTTCCTGTGTAGCCAAGTTTACATTCCGTGTATTACTGATATCTTATGATGTTTCTTTTTCTGTGTGACTTACTTCAGTTAGAATCATCATACCTGAATCCACTCATTGTGCTGTTAAGGGCCTGATGACACAGATTTCATTGCTGAGTGATATTGCTTTGTAAGTAAATACCACAACTTCTTTATCCATTTTTCACTTTCTGCGATGTTGAACTTGTACTGTAAACGAGGTTCTTGTAAACAGAGGCGTCCCAAACTTTGGGGTGGCTGTGTCTTTTTGATTTTAATTTCCCTAAGATATAGGACCATAAGTGGCAGTGCCCTAGGCTCTGTTGCTTTGTTTTTTAGATGTTTCAGGAAACACCATACACTTCTCCCGAGTGTCTGTTGGCAATTTACATCCCGCCCATCAGCATAACAAGGCTCCCAGTTCTCCATGGCCTGTCCTGCCTTTCTGGATTTTACACTTTTTTCAGATGGCCCTTTTGACCGGGGGGAAGTGAGACTTCATTGTAGTGCAGATTTCCTTTGCAAGCTTGCTTGGTTGGCCAAAAAGGGCGTATGCGTTTTTTCCTGAATATATTCAGGAAAAAACGCATACGCCCTTTTTGGCCAAGTGCATCATTGTGGACGTTCTGCCTCTTTTCCTATGCTTTCAATGCAATTCCAGTCTACCTCCTGAAATCGGTTTCCTGCAATTCTGCCCCGCTTTCAAGTCCTCTTGGCAGCCTTACTTCAGTCTATTTTTGGACGATAGCTGTCATTTATAACTCTGCAGGTTTGTGAATTACAGTGCCCCTGAGCTCCTTTCTTCAACTCGCTTTCTTTTGAGCTGGCCGCAACACCGCAGGATGGCTTCAGGCCCTAATCTGGTTCCGGTACGGCACGCTGAGCCTTTGGTTATTTCCTCTTCCTGGTGGGAAATGAGAGTTAAATTTGCCCGTCCAGACACCTCCAGCTAGCCTCTCATTGGTTCTCGCTATTCCTGTTCATCTTCCGCAGAAATTGCAAACTGGGCCAAACAGGAGGTTAAAGGCGCTGACTCTCCAAGTGGGGAGAGTGTTAGTAAAGCGTCTGGAATGTTGCACCCGAGTACCAGGGGAGGAAAACTGAGACATATTTGAACACGTCTCCCGTTCACATGGTTGATCATACTTGGGTTCCACATGCATGTTTTAGCTGAAGGAAGAATACCTTAAACCTGGAGAGTTGAGACCCGTGTAATGGGTACCATGCAATATGACTTCAAAGGGTCTTCATTTGCTCACCGAACCTCTCCAATCCTATCACTGCTGCGTTTATGCCCCTGTACACATGCTTGATTCTCTTTTGGAGACATAGCAATCCATAGGTTTTACGATACTTACTAGTCAGGTACATTCTTAGGCGTTTAATATGCGGTGTTGAGTCCATTCCGTTGAGCAAGGAGTAGCTCTTGTCTATTCCATATTTGACTTAAGGAACTTTATCTCTGCTCATTTCAATCTCTGGTTTTATGCAGCACCCCAACTCACCTTTACCCTTAAGCAAGCATAAGTTGGTTTTCTAAATTTGAGACCCTGTTCTGTTCTGTAATTCAGTTCCTGTGTAGCCAAGTTTACATTCCGTGTATTACTGATATCTTATGATGTTTCTTTTTCTGTGTGACTTAGTTCAGTTAGAATCATCATACATGAATCCACTCATTGTGCTGCTAAGGGCCTGATGACACAGATTTCATTGCTGAGTGATATTGCTTTGTAAGTAAATACCACAACTTCTTTATCCATTTTTCACTTTCTGCGATGTTGAACTTGTACTGTAAACGAGGTTCTTGTAAACAGAGGCGTCCCAAACTTTGGGGTGGCTGTGTCTTTTTGATTTTAATTTCCCTAAGCTATAGGACCATAAGTGGCAGTGCCCTAGGCTCTGTTGCTTTGTTTTTTAGATGTTTCAGGAAACACCATACACTTCTCCTGAGTGTCTGTTGGCAATTTACATCCCGCCCATCAGCATAACAAGGCTCCCAGTTCTCCATGGCCTGTCCTGCCTTTCTGGATTTTACACTTTTTTCAGATGGCCCTTTTGACCGGGGGGAAGTGAGACTTCATTGTAGTGCAGATTTCCTTTGCAAGCTTGCTTGGTTGGCCAAAAAGGGCGTATGCGTTTTTTCCTGAATATATTCAGGAAAAAACGCATACGCCCTTTTTGGCCAAGTGCATCATTGTGGACGTTCTGCCTCTTTTCCTATGCTTTCAATGCAATTCCAGTCTACCTCCTGAAATCGGTTTCCTGCAATTCTGCCCCGCTTTCAAGTCCTCTTGGCAGCCTTACTTCAGTCTATTTTTGGACGATAGCTGTCATTTATAACTCTGCAGGTTTGTGAATTACAGTGCCCCTGAGCTCCTTTCTTCAACTCGCTTTCTTTTGAGCTGGCCGCAACACCGCAGGATGGCTTCAGGCCCTAATCTGGTTCCGGCCCGGCACGCTGAGCCTTTGGTTAATTCCTCTTCCTGGTGGGAAATGAGAGTTAAATTTGCCCGTCCAGACACCTCCAGCTAGCCTCTCATTGGTTCTCGCTATTCCTGTTCATCTTCCGCAGAAATTGCAAACTGGGCCAAACAGGAGGTTAAAGGGACTGACTCTCCAAGTGGGGAGAGTGATAGTAAAGCGTATGGAATGTTGCACCCGAGTACCAGGGTACGAAAACTGAGACATATTTGAACACGTCTCCCGATCACATGGTTGATCATACTCTAGGTTCCATATGCATGTTTTAGCTGAAGGAAGAATACCTTAAACCTGGGTAGTTGAAACCCGTGGAATGGGTACCATGCAATATGACTTCAAAGGGTCTTCATTTGCTCACCGAACCTCTCCAATCCTATCACTGCTGCGTTTATGCCCCTGTACACATGCTTGATTCTCTTTCAGAGACATAGCATTCCATAGGTTTTAAGATACTTACAAGTCAGGTACATTCTTAGGCGTTTAATATGCGGTGTTGAGTCCATTTCGTTGAGCAAGGAGTAGCT